>NC_073725.1:82733049-83941383 GCF_023634155.1 Falco peregrinus | reverse complement strand
TCTCTGCTCTGTGAATCCAATTGATATGATTGATTTGCCAAACAGAGGATACAGTTACGCAAAAATATCCTTTCATCAGAGTTTTTAAAGTATCAAACTATTTGGGAGAAAATTAGAAAGTACTTATTTAAACTACAGTTCACACTTTCATTATTGTAAAACCTTTTCCTTTTTTTCCTTTGTTTTCAATTAAAAACAGTCAGGATTTAGGCTTTTGCTTTTCACCAGAATAAAAGTAATTTGAAGATAATAGTACTGTGGGAATTGAGGAACCTTTCAGCTGATCACTAGAAGAAGCAAATATTTACCAGCTGGCTCTGATGAGGAATTGGAGACTGATGTGGAGAGCATGGTCTTCGTCCTGCCTACAGCTCTGCTGACTTCATCAAATCAGACCATCTTCATTTTACAGTTATTTTTTCTCTAAAATGTAGCATTTCTGGGAAAAAAAGAAATTGTCTTCTGAAGCTTCCACTTTCACATAGTTTATTTAAAAGAAATTCTGCCTGGCTGATCCCGAGGATTCAAATAGGTCATTCAAGCTCCAGCCTGACCAGCAAGGTCAGGCTCCCTGCTCCAGGCTTCCTCCTTCCTTGTCTCTTCCTACGGAAAAGTTGCACACCCAAAGCCATTCCCAGGGTAAACCCCTCTGCTAAGTCCGCAGCTGAATCAAAGCTATGCATCACAGGGAGGTGTGAGTTGTTGCCCTTTCACCGAAGTCAGGGAAGATGGAAAGGAAAATGGATGGATAACAGGTCAGTGAGGGGCCAATGCCAGCAGAAGTGTTATTGCCCCATGCTACCCCGTGTTGGAGGTTACACCTGTGTGTGTGTGCGTTGCTGAGGGTACTCCATAACCTACTTTGAACGGATCAAGTCAGATTTCTGAAAGCTTCATGTTTAACTTCAGCTCATTCTGATGAAGCTGATTAGGGAGCAACCACACAAACCACCAGCAGGCAGGTCTGCAGGGACAGTGACCCCAGGCAGCAAGGGTGAGCATAGGCATGTAATCTCTTCAGCTGGGTGATGCATGTTGGTAGCAGCCCCCTGACTCGTACCTTTATTGCCTTTCCCACAACCTTGTCTCAAAAAAAATTTGTTCATGGCATGCTCAAAATTGGCTCTGTTGCAAGTAATAATGCAGTGATGACATGGCACAGAGCAGTAGATCTAAATAGAAGAATACTAATGACTGAGAAAAGATTGGTAACACACCCTGCTCTTAATTCTCTTCCTTTTCCTTCAGTGTCTGTTGCTATTTTGATAGTAGTTAAAGTTGAAGACATCAAGGAATGGGGACCCTCTGAACAGCTGCTCAGCTGCAGCTAGCATGATGGGAGCTGAGAGGTAGCCTGCCTCTGTGACTGTTCCAGCTCTGCTGCTGGAGGTTTGTGTGGGCAAAGGTGACCCTTTGGGTCATCTCCCACCCTTGTCACCTTGTCTAGTCCATGCACAGTATCGCCTGGTGGAGCCCACCTCACCATGCACAGAGAGGTTCAGCCCTGCAGGCAAGGGGGCTTTGTCAGTGAAGGGGCTTTGTCAGCGAGCACTGTGGAAGCAGCTGTAATGCAGATAAAAAAGTAGAAATAGGAAAAAAAAGCTACTGAAATTGAGCAGTGGGTGATGCTCTGAGAGGAAGAAAAACCCTCAAACTTTAAAGGCGGTATTAAAACAGGGTGTGCAGAACTTGAAGTCAATTAGGCAAAAGAATCGTTTGCTGACGCAGGTCGCTGGCCGAATTCCTAAAAGAATTCATGAATTGACTAAAAATACCCTTGGGATAGTTTGAGTACGGACTGAGTTACTGAAGGGCAATGCCCCAGATGACCCAGGAGACCCTTTCCAATCCTACAGTATAAACAATGATGCTATTAACATTTGTGCTAAGTACCTGCTTGGGCTCCTCGCCTGCCACGCCAGCACTTCGGCTCCCACCTGGTGTAGGAGCAGAGGCTGCGAGATGTGCTCTGCTCCTACCCTAGCCTGTGGAGCATCCTTTAGGTACCAAGTGATTGCTCTGGTTTCTTATCCCTAAAACCACCCCCATAAACAGGGAATTATGGAAAACCCTCCTGACAATGGTAGGAGCAGTGAGAGGCCAAAAAGATCAGCAGAAAAGCCTGAGAGAAGCCCTGCAGCACTGAAAAGAACAACAGGAAGACTGGAGAAAATCACCGGAGAGCAGAGAGATCCAGGGCACAGAGACCTTAATGGCCAAGTAATGCCGAGGATGCACTTGCAGGGCACAGGGGGCTGGGGACAGTCTGGGGAACTTGGAGACATGTATTATAATCATAGAAGTAAAGCCAACTACATCTGAGGGGATCAAAAAAAGGCAGATGGAGTTTGGATACCACATTAGGAAATGCAGCAGGATCACGGGCCCCACCGAGATGCTCCAGGTGACCTTTGCCGTTGGGATGTGCCATCCCACTGGGGAGGAGTTATCAGTGTACAGACTCCACACAGACCAGGGACTGTGTGTTGTGTTGACTGTGGCAGGGGAAAAGCCATTTTGTTATTAACTATTTTTCCTTTAACATCCCTGATGACCAGACCTGATGGAAATGACACCCCATGGTGTCACCATTGGGCACTGCCCTGGGAGATGGCAGAGTGGTGTTGCACCTCGTGTAGGTGTACAGGTCTGGGTTTAATGCAAAGGCAAAACTACAGCCCTAAATCTCTAACTTGTAATTCAGGTACTGCGAATAAAAATAAAAACAAGGTTAGATGAAAACATTCACTATCAAAATTTAATTATGCATTCACAGGCTGCGGCTCATTATTCATCCTCCAACCTGGAAACAAATTAGTCTAATGAAGCCACGAGTTAAAATGGAGAAAGGATGTAAAGGCTGGAGAATATTTGTGACTGTGCTCAAGTGTCAAAGCTAGCACTGAGCCCTGGGTATGACATTTGTCACCAGCAGAAGGTTCTTCCTACGCAGGCTGGCGTGTCCAGGACCTAGTTCTTGCTAAGAGCAGGTTACAGTTTCTCATAAGTGGGAATCTGAAGCTGTTAAGAAACTGGTGAGATGTGGGGGCTCAGTGCTGGTGCAGGGGCTCATCAAAACTGGTCAGAGGCTACGGATCTAGAGAAATACAAACACCAGCATCAGCTGCCACTGAGTCAACCCAACTTGAGGGACACATTTAGCTCTGGCATGAGCTCTCCGGTGACAGCCAGCGCAGCCCCATGGAGATTTTGGCTCCAGTGACCTCTGGTAAATGTGGCACCAAATCCCAGGGGTTGGGAAGAAAAGAAACTGATAACTAACTATAGTGGGATGGCAGCTCTCTGTGGGTTTATTGAGCAAGCGTTTAAGAAGCTGAAGACTATAATTAAACTGCCCAGGAATGTATAATTACAGCAATGAAGGCCTTTTGCCCTGCTCCTTCCCTGCAGAATTTGGGAGGAAATGAAATTACATCATAGGAAAGTGACTTGATAGGCATTTAATCACAGGCTCTCTGCCGCACTGCCCAGCATCCCTCGGTTTTGGACGAGTTGCTCTGGCTGCCTATAAAAGTCATCCATAAACTATAACTCCTGGCACAAGTGGGAGAAGCCTGGGTTTGGGGATAGTTAGGGGCTTATCTGCAGCATGCCACGGCAAGTCTGGTGATATATAGCCCAGGTCTGAGGTCTGCAGCAGAGCGCAAAAGGTTCAAGCGACCTAGTAAAGACTGTGCCAGTACCAGAGAACAAGTCCCTGTAGGCCCCTGGCTGAGTCATTCTTACTGCTTTATTCTCTTGCTCCCATCCTAATGTGCTTAACTATAAATGACCCCTTTATTTTTTATATCTCCATTTCATTTTTCCCCTTCCAAGGAAGCAGTAAAACAGGGAAGCTGAGAAGCAGAGCTCTTATTGTAAAGTGAGTGCTGACACGGAGCGATTCTGGGGACCTCACAGCTCACGCTGAACATCTGTATCATCACCAGGAGGCTCTGGGCTTCTCCTCTGAGATCCAAGCCCTAATCCTGCTCCCAGCTTCCTGAAATAAGTCTGTTGGGATCACACAGGCAGAGGTGAGCTGCACCTGGCCCAGGGGCCCTGACTTCTACTGGGCAAGCTTGGCACCATTTTATTTCCAGTTTTGTGGGGTGTTTTATTCCATGCTGTCCTGGGGTTCATGGCAGGGATGGGAGACAGGGGGTGGAGACAATCCGGCTGAGCACAGCCCCCCCAGACACAGCCCCTCTGTTGTGTTCTTTGTTTCAGATACGCAGAAGATGCTCAGCCACCCTGGGCAGAAGGACAACAGCTTGCTGTTTATTAGTATAATTTTTAAAGGTGCCTCATTGTATTTATTTGCTGTGTGGTTAAACATTTATTATTTATATTTAATTTTCCCAGATTCAAAGGGGCATCACTAGTGGCTGAGTGTCTGCAGATTCAGTGCAGCTCCTTCACACACTTATTTATGTAACCTTGGCCTCCCCCGAGGGGCTCCCGTTTCACCATGTGCCATCGTCCTCTTAATTGGCCTCACAGATCACGCCTTCTCCTCTGGCTCACCCAGGTCCCTGCGACTCGTAATTTCTAAGATATTAAATGTGGCTGAAACAAAAGCATTTGGTGAATAAAAGCCAGGAAGTTTCCTCTCCCTCCTAAACCTTCGGTTTTCCATTCCCTCCCCAGGGCGATGGCCAGACGGGGGTCGCTGCAGTTGGTCTGCAGACCCCAGAGAAGGACCAGGCTGTGTCCTGGGCAGGAGATGGACATGCTGGCTGGTGTGCCTGGCCGTTGGCGTGCCCGGCTTCGTACGCAGCTGCGTCTCCTTGATAAGCGCATTTGGCACTAATTAGACTCCAAGCAGCTGATTAACCTGCAGGGATGTATGGAAGCTGTTTTCACTATAAGGTAGTACAAGAGAGGCAGGACTCTCTGCTTGGGACCCTTTTGCACAGCCAGTCCAGGCCCCTTGGATGGACTGCGGATGGTGGGATGAGGGAGAGCCATCCTCTGCCACTGAGCCACCTCACAGCCACCTCTCCGCACTCCCTAGTGCTGTAACTCTCGCCCAGCTAATGGTTTGGGTACCAAGCTTGTAGGGGAGCCAGGCTGGGCCCCACCCCCAGAATAGACTCTGGGGGCTAAAAAATGCAATTTTCAGAGCCAGCGAGACCCAGAACTCCCGTTGACATTTCCTGAAAAGCAAAGCCCTGTCAAGACATTGGCTTTGGCTGTTCCTTTTGCAATACATCCTCCTGCTGATGCACCCGGAGCACCTTAGGGACACACCTGACCCCATGTTGCTGTTTTCACCTCCAGCCACCAGCCACGGTGCTTCATGAACAAATCATCCAGGAGTTTCATCCAAACACAGGCTAGAAAATGCACTTAAAGCTGTTAAACTTTAGACTACACAGATCCTGTAGCAAGGAGTTCCGTATGTCAGTGATAAGGCAAAGACATCTGGAGAGCTCAACCATGTGAGGTTCTCGCCAGGGTAACTGAATCTCCAGGGGAAGGGGTTGATATCCCTGGTAGATTTTTACCCAGCTGCCAACTGGGTTTAAAGAGAAACTCCACTCCCATAGGTAGAGCTATTTCAACATTCATGGATTTATACCTTCTCCTTAAATATATCGCAGGCTACGCTTGGAGATACATTTTGAGAGTAAACATTGTTATGCTGGAGCTGTCATCTATGAGTAATCACAGACCTAATTGAAGCTGGCCAGCTTATTAAATAAACATTCAGTGTAAACGAGGGAGCAAAGAAGTACCCTTTAGTTTGGTAATAGTTGAAAAGATGGAAACCAGTACCTGAGTTAGGGACCAGAGCGATGGGGTTGGAGTAGCAGGCGAGCCAGGGAGGGAGGTTCCCCCCCCCCGCAGCTCACAGTAGCATCTGCAAAGCAGCAAGAACCAGAGAGCATCAGCAACCAGCTCTGGTGGGGAGCAAGGAGAGACCTTCCCTGGGGCAGGGTGCTGGCTGTGGCAGGCCTGGATTTTGGGGCAAGGAGACTGCAGCCTTAAGGAATCTGGCTTTATTGCATCCAGGAAACATGACTTCCCACCACCTACTGTTAATAGCTGGGCTAAGGCTGGCAAAATAGCCTAACAGAAATCATCCTCCCAGCATCAAATACTGCCTAATCACCCCACTGAAACGGGCAAGAATACAATCTTGCAGCATTTCTTGTGTTCCTTGGGGAACGACCTAATCCTCCTTGTTGTCTGCCAGTTTTTCCTTGTCCTTGGGAATTTCACGTATAGAAAAGGCTACAGCTTTCGAGAGCGAGGCCCTGGCTGCTGGCGGCTGGCTCAGCTTGCTGCAGTGCCGCAGGCAGCACCAAGGCGCACGGGCATCCAAGGCTGTGCTCTGGGGCATGTAACACAGAACAGGCAAATTTTCGCCCCAGTGACTCTTGCAGCATCCTGCCCCTCCTCACCCTCTCGCCAGATGTTGCGCGGATGTGTGCAAGCGGCGCTGCTTCTTTGGGAGGTGATGAGAAGAGGGTGATGCACCGAAGTGACATGCTCAATTTCCCTCAAAGATGGTGCAGCCACAATAACATTTTTCCTGCTGATGGCGTCCATGTGTCTCTCCCTTTTCACTGGAGCTCTGTTACACACCGGGATGTGGTAGGAGCGTGTGTGCACCTTCTGTTCCCCGAGCCACCCCTGCCTTTCTGGGGAGGATGAGGTGCCTGGCCTTCCGTGGTTAGTTTAAGAAAAACACCCTCCCAGTGATCAGTGCCTGTATGAAGTAGATGTATGGTTTCAATTCTGTCCTTGAGCCATGGATCATTTAATGTTGTCAACACATATACATCCTTCTCAAACATCCCACTGAGAATTTCTAGGGACTGTAGACAGCTTAAAGCTAGCGTTACAGCAGCAGCTTCATATTTGCTTTCAGATCCACGTGCATTTTTTAATACTAAAGCTTGCATAATTGCTGCTGAATTTCTAAGCAACTTCTTCAAAGGGGCAGAGGCACATTAGCAGTAGGAGGGCTGGCGGTGGAGCAGGAACAAGGCCTGTTGTTGGCTTATGGTTTCCCAGCAGCTGCTCAGAGATGGTGTTTGAGGAGCCCTGAAGGAGGACTGGGTTGGGACCTCCCAGCTCGGCGTGTGTCTGAGCACATTTTCTTCCTGACCATTGGGGTGGCTGGGACGTGCTTGCCAAACAGCCGCTGATGCTAGGTGCCTGCATGAAAAGCATTTTAGTGCTGCACGTATCTTGCCAGGGAAGCTTGCACTGACATCCTGCTTTGAAAAGTGGGATAGGGCACTGCCAGCATTTTGTCTTAGTTGTTTTGTTTTGTTTTGTTTTTGGTGAGGTCTAGATATGCCTCAAAGCACAGTGAGATGTTACATGCAATGAAGATGGTCTGGCAAACGAAGGGTCCATCACAGGGCTGATCGAGGCAGGGCTATAAAAGGGGAGTCAAGGTGGCTCCTCAGTATAAGAGAAGGATCTCCTCATCTTTCCCAGCTGGTGGAAAGGGAGTTGCAGCTAGGTGGGGGCTAGCACCTTCTGGGTTTGAGTGTCACAGTCTCTCTGCAGCTTCCCTCTGAGATGGGAGGTGTGCTGCTGGTCCGTGGCAGCGGCATTAAGCTCTGGTTGGGATGCCCGTCCCTACAGGGGTCAGTCCCCCCCGGTAAAGAACAGTGACCACCCCAGGGAACAGGTCACCCTCCTTTTTGTCAGCTGCCGGCTGCTCTCTTGCGCGCTGGGAGAAGAGATTGATGTAAAGTGGCCATGTTCACTGGCTGGACCATAAGAATAGGAGGCTGTGGGTTTGCTGGAGAACATGCACTGTCTGATCACTGCTGAGAGGTATGGATGAAGCTGGGTAACCAAAAGCATCTTTTGCCTTTGGAAATGCAGAAGGGCTGTGCATGATGATGGCTCCCTGGCTGCGCACCCAGCAGCAGGGCTCTGCTGCAGGAGTGGGAGGCAGCTCCTTCCTTCCCCTGAGGAAAAGCATTTCTGGGCATCCCCCTGTACTGAAGGGCCTGTCCCCTCTCCATCCCCCCAGCTGCCACAGGGCCCTGCACAGCACCACTTCAAAAGCACCTGGTCAGCCAACTCCATTTACTGTGTCTATATATTTATTATATTGCAGCCCAGGGTAATTACTTTACAACTCTGAACATTAAATATCATTTGTCTTATTCCAATAGGTCCAAATCTTTATGAATTTTATCTGACGCTTGCTCCCTTCAATTATCTGCCATCAGAAAAAGTTTACCGTTGCTGCAAAAATATCAATTTGCCAGAGGTTGCAATACATTTACTCTCCACCTCTGTAATTTACAAACTTACATTCTATGATTAAAAAGAAAAATGGCTAATAGGAGAAATATTCATGCAAAATCGATCCTGAATAAGATGCTGCCACCTTTTGGCTTAACCTAATTCTACACCTGGGGCCAAATTCATCCATGGTGTAACTGTTTTGGTGGGAGAGGAGCTACAGCTGCCCCGGGGCTGGCTGCGAGGGATGGAGTGGGATGGGGAGATGAAGCGTGATCTGGGGGGCTCACCCCATGACCACGAACAGGGTGTGGGAAGCTGATGCTGTGGGGTTTGCAGGCTCTAGAAAGAAGAAATTTTCCATAGCTGTGCTTTTGCAACAGAACTTTCCTTCTTGCACATCCAGAGTTGAAGTGGAGGCTCCCGGCAGGTTTTTCTCTCCCTCCAGATATCCAGGAGACTGTTCTTGGAGTTATGTCCTAGGCACAGGGACCAGTGCTGGGCTGTGGGATTGTGTCCGCACTGACGTGCTGGGAAAGAGGGTCTGGGATCCAGTGAGCTTTGGCATATGGCTGGAGGTGTCTAACGAAGCTTTGGATGTGTTAGATGGTTCATTTAAGCTCGCAGACAACCCCTGCCCTGTCTGCCTGCAGTACGGTTAGACAGTACGCAACACAGTGGGACTTGCAACACTGTCAGTCTTGGTAGCTATTGAATGTACTTCTCCAATTACACATCACCGCAATGGGCCGTGGAGCCCAGATACTGCTGTGTTTTCAAAAGAAAACAAAAAAGCATGTAATTTTTGTAGCAAAGATATTCCAAAGTGCTAAGTGCTACAGCAGAGCAATTGCAATGTTGCTCTGTCTCCTTGCCCAATGACACAGGGATTTTTCAGCTGAATACCAGCAAGCACGTGATTAAAAGCTCTTAGGATTCCGTGGTTGTGGGATTTCCAGCAGAACTCGCTATTTCTCTCATATCTTGCCCCTTTGTTTCCCCGAGTCCAGGGAAGAGTCTGAATTCGGTAATTGCCACCTGGATTTGCTTTGCAGTCTTCCCAAGGAACTTGTTTGAATAAATTGAATTGGCAAATGTATTGTTCAGCTGCAAAGCGTTGTGTCAGGAATAATGTAGGTATTACCAGTCTCTCTATTACAGTGCTGAGTGCACTGCCAGGGACAAGGAACCGATGCGGGAGCGCTCCCTTTGAGCAGCGTTCTCTCTTTCCTGGTCGGAAAGAAGTGCACTTTTTTTGGCTGGTTTGTCCATGTTCCAAAGCAAGAACAGAAGGAGCTGCTCAGAGCTTCCTCAGCATGTGCAGAAACTCTCCTCCATTGAGAAATTTTCTACTAATAGGTTCCTACAATGTGTACTTGTGTTTCCTTCACTAGGCGTGACCTGGGTGCAGCAGTCACCTTGTTTTCCATGGAGCACCGGAGCAGTTGGTCCCTCTGATGCCACTGTTGGGTGTGTGTCAGCAGAGCCCAGGACAGCGTGGTCAGGACAGGCAGGTCCTGGGGTTGTACCTGCCCCTCGGTCAGAACAGGGCATTAAGCTACAGGGCTTTGCTGAAGGATGCTGAGGACTGGGTCAGGCTGTGGTAATTCAGGAATCAGGAGCTCAGGAGCCTAATCAAGGCTCTAACCACGTGCTGGGCAAGTTCTTTGGGTTGGGGACTGTCACTCACTGCATTTCTTTTCTGCACTGGTGTTCCCAAGATGGAGGTGATCTGAACATGCCAAAGTATGAAGTTTAAAGTTCCTCAGGGATATAGGCTTATGTGAATCTTCCCTACCTTGACGTGATCAGGCTCTGTGGGAGAAAGAAGCTCTCCTGCATGCAGGTCCCTGGAGGGTGGGGGGTCAGCCAGTGCCTGCAGCATGTCAGCACACCCCAGCCAGGCACAACCACCACCGTGACACTGATGCCTCTCCCAGTGCCAACAAACGACTGTGACAGCAGGGACAGGAGCCCAGGACTCCCCTTAGGAGAGCTGTAACCGGTGGGAAATGTGGCTCTGCAAACCTTGTGCCCTTGGCTGTAGGATGATCAGGAGATGCAGATGGCTCTCGCAGGTGAGTGGTCCTGTTGGGAGGATGCTCCATGGGACAGGGCAGTGGCACCACCTCCTCCCTCAGCTGGGCCTTACAAAAGGGAGGGCTGCCCAGCTACTAAAAAAAAGAAAAAGACTTTAACTATGGGGCTGCTTGGAGGCCCAAGGCCTGCCAGGTGAGCAGGGTCCTGCAGAAGCTGCTTGGCCACCGAGGTGACCCCACTGTGTGGGTTAGCAGTGACATGGTGCCACCTCGTGGCACGCGGCTCCGAGTGTCACGCGTCCTTGTCCTTATGGGATGGACATCTTTCCAAGGGGAACATCACCCTGCGGGTGCTCCACCACCTCCCAGGGCTGCCTGGTGCCTCCAAGGACGTGGCTGCACCGTGGGCTGGTGGAGGCCACCGGGAAAGGGGTGGTTGGGAGCGGTGGGTGAGGGACTGCTCTCGGGAAAAGAAGGGAAATGACTAAATGCTCTCCTACCCCCTTGGCCGAGCAGTGGCCCCAGAGCAGGGTATGACCTGAACTCCTGCTGTCAGGCTCAGAGCCATCGCTTTTGGAACTGAGCTCTTTAGGGCTGTCTGCCCCCTGTGGGATCCATGCATTAGGGGTCTCCTCTCCTGCTCAGCTATTCCCCCCTGGATCTTTCCTTTTCCTTCTGGTTCCTGAGCTCTACCAGGACCCCCCCGACCACCTTCCCCTGCTAAACCACAGAAGTCCTGCTCATCTGCACCAGAAATGGGTTTCATCCCCTCCTGGACCTACAGCATAAACCAAACCCCACTGATGAGGGTTCAGGTTTATTTCTTACTGCTACAAAATGGGAAAGAAGGATGGCTCCATTTATCTACACAAAAAAGGAAAAATAAAGATAACACTGAGTTTTGGCACTGCTGTTAAATCATCATCAGATGAAGTAGTTAAGGACAGAGTCTCAGTTTTCAGTGAAATGCTTTAATTCAAGCCAGCAATGCAATGAAAAGGGAGGATTTGGGCTTTAACTTCCCTTGCTGATTGATGGTGTCGTGGTAGTGTCTAGGAAATGTGGGGCTTGGTAGCTGTGGACTGGGTCCCGTTGTGCCACTTGCTTGCAGTATGGACTCAACAAAAAGAAGAGTTGTTATCCCAGGGAAGTCTGCCACACAGACCCCTAATCTGTTTTCTGCTAGGTATTGGCTGCTGACATTGTAAGACATTAGTGTTTGATCTATGACCACAAATCACCTGATAAGGGATTTATTTTTCCACCACTATTAGAAAGGCTGTTGCAATGTTTCCTACCCTTTGAGATAGCCTTTCAGAGCTACGTGCCCTCTGTACCTGTCCCACTGTCGGCTCGGCTGCCATCTGTGCTCTTTCCTTTTGGGCTGGGACATTCCCAAAGAGCAAAGCAAATTATTTGATTCTGCTGAGGTTTTTTTCTTCCTGTACAGTACATAGTGATACTGAAGAAGGAAAAGCATCCTTTCTAAAAGGATGGTCCTTTTAGTGCATCCTGCCTGGATGCTCTAAAAGGGGGTTGGAGACACAGCAGGTAATCAGAGGCAGTGGGAGATATGGTGGATTTTACCTCTAAAACACCAAATCTGAGGTTTCCCCTGCAGGGCCAAGAGCTGGGGATTAGGAGCACTTGGTCTGTAATTGAAGTTCGGTCTACAAAACAAAGCTTTTTTTTTTTTTTGCAGTATAACTCAAGGAGATAATTTAACATTCTTGTACAGGTATATATCACCAAAAACCTAACCATCAGAGGAGGCCCTTTCTAGTTTACTTCATCATTTAGGAAGGGGGCTTTAAACAAGAGACTCTTCTATTGAAGAAGTGAGCTCGTGCTAGTATAATGGTATCTGTGTAAATCCGGCAGCGTAACAGTGGCTGTGGCTATGAACCCTTAGGCACTTAGCAAGGATTTGCCAAGGAGCCTAAGGGCCGATACACACTTGAAACTCAATGGGATTTAGGTGCCTAAATGCATTAGGCTGCTTGGAAAATCCAGGCCTTTGAAGTTAAAGTAGGCACACACACACACAAAAAAAAAAAAAAGAAAAAAAAAAGAAAAAAGAAAAGGTTAAAAAAAAAATAAAATAATAAAAGTCAGGCTTGTGCCTGACTTTGTTGCTGTGAAGGCAGTGGATGCTCTGAGTTTTGCACCTGAAACAAGGCATTGGGAGGTGGCCACCAAAAGCGACTGAGAGGCTCCAACAGCATGATGGTTCAGAAGAGCTCCATCCCTGATGTGTCCCACCCCATCAGGAACTGCAGGATGGCCCCTCCAAACCATTTCCACTTCTTATGGGTGTCTGCTTGTGTGTGAATGAGCCAGGGCATTTAGCTGGGGACATCCACCTTGTGAAAGCGTATGAGGAAAACATTAAAAATGCCTCTTTTTTTGGTTCAGAAGAATCTTAGGACATTAAAAGTTGGAGAACTTATCTTCATTATTTCTCTTTAAAGTTACTTATGAATTTAGAATGGCTCTGCTCATATTTCTCTTTTATTTGCTATCTCCCCAGGCTAAAGTGTTGTCTATTTATCTTACAGATTAGGTTACTTTTTATGGGGTTCCTGCTATTATATTTCACCTCTAACTTTGTTAGTTTGTGTTTGATATTAAATTATGTTGAATAAAACGGGAAGCTCAAGGACATTTTTCAGCTCTATCCTGAAATGAGGTTCTTAATCCTGTTTCTGGGTCTGCCCCTGTAGCCCAGCCCATGGGGACAGGATCAGGTGTGTAAGGGCAGCAGAGGAGTGTTTGTATCGACTATGGGCTTTGCATGGTGAAGTTGCAGAAGAATCGTGCCTGTAAAACCAGTCGGTTCATGTACAGTGATTTTGGAGGCATCTCTTTAGAAACGGGTTCTAATAATATTGACATCATCACAAGATAAGATCCAGGACTAGTTAAATCACAGCCTCGCAACTCAGTGCTCCTTTGGGGATTAGAAGAAGTCGCTGAGCTGTCACTCTAAAGCTGATCATGGGCTCGTTTAACTATGTCATCCCATCAGACAGCCCTTTCAATTATGTCAACCTGTCTGCTCTCCCTAGACTCTAATTTTAGAGCAGCAGTAGCTAATATTCTTGGAAAACTGATCCGCCTCCACAGATCTCTCCTCTGTCTGCTGCTGTTAACGGAGTATCCTGTGGGGAGATCGGACTGCTTTACTTCCCCTCCTGTAATAAACCTAATAAAAATAGGTACCATTAGGTTCCTTTGTGTGTGGTCTCTTTAAGACACTTATCTGAGCTATGTAATGGAGATGTCACGTCTCCTCCACAGAGGGATCTGGCAGCACCACAGGGTCATCGCAATAAAAATAAAATTCAGTTTTAAGAGCCTGGTACGAAATTAAGAGCTGAAAGGCAGGACGATAGGACTGGAGTTCAGAGGCCTGGAAGAGGCAAATGTGAGCTGGAGTCACCGGAATGTTAATGCAGAGGTGACTCTCAGCTGGAGCAGCAAGCTGGATGCTGCCAGCTGGTGCAGGAGGACCATGCGTGATGGGGTGGCCCTCGGAACCCCAGGGACAGGGGACTTGTCTGTGTCTTCTGGATAGTGCTGGGAGGAGTTTGGGGCATGCAAGACAGAGAGGAGGTGGATTGTACCTGGCTTTCTCAGCCATGGGCATCTCTGTGCTGTGCTGCCTGTTATAACACACCTGGGTGGGAAGGGGACAGACCCTGCCTTGAGAGATAGAATGGAGCCTGCCACACCCCTGGGTCCCCATCCATGTCTGTAGCTGGCAGCGATGTGGGATAGTCATCCCCTAACATCCCACAAACGTCCCCCTGCCCTCGCAGGCTGGCAGTGCAGGAGGAAGCAAAGCTGCCCGTGGGCTGTCCCATTTGGGTTTTCCATCAGGTCAGCCATGGCATTGAACAGCAGCAAGAACTTTCTCCAGCCATGCAATTAGAGCTGCCATGACAGAGGGGACGGGGGAGGCCTTTGAAGACCTTCTCTCTCTTCTCTGGGAAGCGTGACAGTCCCTCTGGCTGGGTGAAGTCTCCCTTGGCCGTTGCTCCTCTTTGGTTGGCCTCCACCAGGCTGGACTGGCCGTACTGGAGGACAGTGGTGTGCAGGTCTGAGGCTGTCAAAGGATTTTCTGTTTTCTGCAGAGCAATTCTAGCCTTCTCCAAAATAACGACTCTTGGGGGCCTTGTTTGAAGGAGCAAGCATCCATGAGGCTGAGAAAGGCTGTGATCCTCTCTAGGGGGTTTTTACTCCCCTTTTAGGATGCAGTGTGGGTCCTAAGGCAGGTGGCTCTGGGGAGGTGGGGTTGATGGTGGTGTTTAACCCCTGCAGAGCCACCAAGAGGCAATCCCAGGGACTGGAGGGAGAGGAAGGGAAGGACAAAGAGCAGAACTGCAGGACAAAGGAAAAAGCAATAGCCCTCCTCCCCTACAAAACACTAGAAAAGAAGTGAAAGGGATGAAGGGGAAAAGAGGAGGCAGAAGAGACTGTGCAGAGACAAGGGAGGGAGGTGACCCCCATCCATCTCACCCAGTGTCACCACCCTGGTGGCAAAGGCCATGCCTTCCCTTTGCAGATCAGGTTGTATAAAACCACCACGCTGCAGGCTGCCAGGGAATGGTACCTCCCCCAGATTCCAGCAAGTTAGTTACACGTAGCTTTCCTTTCATAAATCCATGTTGGCTGCCCCTAATCAAATTCTGCTTCTCAAGCAATTTCCCTTGCTAATTCCTCCCGAATCAGTTCTAACCCACCTATCCCCCTTGTCGCTAAGCTAGCCAGCCTCTAATCACATGCTGCACTGTGTGATCCTTTCCTGAGTAATACAGGGTTCGGCACTTTCCTCCACTTCTCAGCAGCCTAACCTGTCAGGAGCAACCTTCTAAAAATATCACTAAAGACCTCGGCTAATTTCTAATCCTCATTTCTATTAAGACGGCTGCCTGTACTATGTGGGTTTCTAGACTTGGGATTTACAGTCCTCCTTAAGAGCATCTAATCTGTGCAGAGCCATTTCTGTTGTTATCCATACGCAAACTCCTCCCTTCTCCACCATAAAACATGATCCCTTTGGCAGCGGCTCTCCACTCTGCAGGGCAGCATCAGCCAGCCAGCAAAGACACTAGCCTCTTCCTCTCCGCCTAGCTCACCGCTTTTTGGCAAGCCTTCCCAGAGAGATCAGTGGGGTCCCACTCCTGTTGGGTGCTGGATGGGTGCTTTGTATGAAAAAAATTAGCCTGCATGCTCAGCAGGGCACGTGATAGTCTTTGCACTTCCCAAGTCCTTGAGTGTTGTGTAAATAGTATCACAGAGCTGATGTATAAATGCATAACGGAGCAACAGTCTTGAAGTACCTTGTATAACTGGACTTTCTATTACTGTTTGCCTTTGGATATTTCTTGCTGCTTCCTCCTTTTTAACACTTCCCTGGCCCCAGCTGTCAAAACCACCCAGGTCAGAAGAGCAGGCAAAGCTGGGGAGAGCACCATGCTCCGGCTGACCACACCGCCCTGGCAGACACCAGGTAGCTGGCTCAGCTCAGCCAAGGCAAATCCTTTTACCACATGTCCTTGGCCAAAGGAACCTGGTGGAAGATGCTGCTTGAGTGTGTTCTCAAGAACTAGCCATGTCTGTGTGCCAAAAGGAAGACTGCCTGCTAAAGCTCTCTCTGGGCTTAAGATCACCAGGGTTTGCATCAAATGCAACTCAAAAGGCAGGTTCTGTGGGCAGGGAGAAAGGCAGCCACAGCCTGAGGATGGGACCATCAGCAGATGAACAGCAGGACGTCTGATGGAAACATCTACCACCGCTGCAGAATGCTCTTCTACGACACAGCCGGACAACGGCAGCTCTAACTCACACCTTCAAAGCCTGGTTCCTTCAGCTGCTGGTTATACAGACGCAGTGAGAAGAAACTGTAAATCAGAGGACAACACTGTTTTGAAGGCAGATGGCCAGGAAAGATTTTACACTAGAAACTTGAAGCTGTCTTCTTTTCATGAGAGCAGGGCAGCTGCGGGACAGCCTTCTGATGGGAATAAAGTACTTTTAATATCAGGTTTGGTTTGTTTATGAAAAGAATTGCATGTAGGAGTTATCTGTTTAATAGAGACTTGAACTGGATGACCCGGAAGGTTTCCTCTCACATCAGTCTCCAATTCCTATGTGAGTATAGCCATGCCTGGCAGAGGGGCAGGACTCAGTCCGCTTGGCACAGCCCTGCCTTTCACACTGCTCCCTGACCTGAGCTGGTACCTCCCTGCATGGCTATGTCACCCCCCAGGGGGTCCCCAGGGCAGGCTGTGGATGCTCCCAGCACGGATGTGGCATGGCTGTCCAAAAAGACCTCATGCAGCAAGTGCTGCAGCAGAGGGATGAAATCAGAGTCTGCCCTTTGGAAACCAAAGACTTGTGGCAGACTGCAATGCTCTGTCATCTCAGTTGTTCTTTAGAGGAAGGGCTTTAAGTGAGGACCTTCCATAATTTTATGGCTTCAGGAGGGAAAATTAATATGCTTGGGAAGGCCTGGGAGGAGGGTCTGGCTGATGACGTGGTATCATTTAATCCAGCAGGAGTGTGCTTTTGAGAAGACCGTAACACTGGTGCAGCTGGCTGTGAGCTGGCACACACAGCCGGAGTCACACAAATGCTGGCCAGGTGATGTGGAAGACAGATGAGTGGCACATGCCATTCCCAGAGTTTGACAGCAGAAATTGGCCTTTGCAGTCAGCCACCACACGCCTTACTAAAGCTCCTGTTCAATCGCGTGGCTCCACTCTGCATCTGAGTCATGTACTACAGGAGAAAGTCTGGTATTTTCTGGGGAGAGCAGGGGCAGAACAACATTTTGTCATTTCTCAATCTCATAACAAATGTCATTAAATCAATAGTCCTCATCTCCGCCGTGCGAAGCTGGTATCGTTACACACATTCAAAGATCAACAATTCTAAACTACACCTTGATTTTGAGGTGCCTTGTTAAAGTGAGAGAAGCATTTAAAACCAGAGACCAACTGGGGAATTTTTTATGCCATTAACCTGTGCCAATGCACAGCTGCAGCTGAGGCTTGTCCACCAAGATCAGGCAGCACAGTCCACTCAAACCAGTTGTGGTTCACTGTGGCTTGTCCACCCAAGCCAGTTAGCACATGCCAAGGTCCTGCAGTGGGGCTGAGCACCAGCCTGCTGTGAGAACACCCGCTCTCACCTGGCTCTCTGGATATATTTGAAGTTTGGAAGTGACATGAGTTAAGCATCACAGTCCAGAGGGATGGTGCAGTAGCCTAAGCCCTGATGAAAAAATGAAATGAAAATGGAAGAGGCAAAGAGCTGAAGCACTCCTGTGTTCTCTGGAGCAAACCAGTCTGACATGGGCTTTTCCAGGGCACTCTCCCACATGTTCTTATTTGAGATATGTGTCCCATGGCGATGACAGCTGTGCACTCTTATCCCTTTAAGTGCCTGTACAACAGGGTATTCACAGCAGCAGGACTGCTTGTGTCAGTGGATGTGATCCCCTGGAGAAGCTGGAGAGGCCCTTGTCTCCATCGTCACCCCCTCTCACGCTCACCCTGAACTCATCCCTGTGCCCTTCCCCATGCCCTGCTGCCTTCCCTTCCTGTTCCCCCTTCCTGTTCCCCCATCCCCTTCCCCATCCCAGGTGCCGATCTTTATCCTGGCTCCGAGCCTAGTGTCACTGGCTGAATTTTGGGGTTTTTGACCATGGGTCAGTTTAGACGGCAGCACGCCTGCTGGTGACAGATGGGTTCACCTGCCCCACAGGCTCCTAGGTCAGGAGCTAGCAGGAGGAGCAGGCAGCTCTGGAGGACTATAAGGGTAATGCAAACTTATGAGGGGCAAAGATTAGAGGCAAAAGCCCAGCTGGAACTCAGACTGGCCACTGCTGTAAAAGAAAGTAACAAATATATTAGAAGCAAAAGGAGGGCCAAGGACAATCTCCGTCCTTTACTGGATGCAGCAGGGAACTGCCACAAAGGACGAGGAAAAGGCTGAGGTACTTCATGCTTTCTTTGCCTCCGTCCTTAACAGTAAGGCCAGTTACCCTCAAAGTACTGATCCCCCTGAGCAGGGAGGCAGGGATGGGAGGAGCAGAACGCGGTCCCGACAGCCCAGGAGGAAACACTCAGTGACCTGCTGCTCCACTGGGACACACACAGGTCTGTGGGGCCGGGCAGGATCCACCCAAGGGTGCTGTGGGAGCTGGCGGAGGAGCTCGCCCAGCCACTCCATCATTTACCAGCAGCCCTGGCTACCTCGAACCCTGGGTTCAGCTGTGGCCCCTCACTGCCAGGGGGACGTGGAGGGGCTGGAGCGTGTCCAGAGCCGGGCAGGGGCTGGGGAAGGGGCTGGGGCACAAGCCCTGTGGAGAGCGGCTGGGGGAGCTGGGGGGGGTCAGCCTGGAGAGCAGGGGGCTCGGGGGGGACCTGATCGCTCCCTCCAGCTGGGGGCTACGGGCAGGGGGGGTCGGTCTCTGCGCCCAGGGAACAAGTGACAAGGCAAGAGCAAACGGCCTCAGGCTGTGCCAGGGGAGGTTTAGGTTGGAAATTGGGAAAAATGTCCTCCCCGAAGGGGCTGCCAAGCACTGGAACAGGCTGCCCGGGGAGGTGGTGGAGTCACCACCCCGGAGGTATCTAAAGCACTGGCAGCCGGGTGCTCCGGCCCGTGGTTCAGCGGTGGGCTGGGCGGCGCCGAGCTGCACACCGGACCCGATGCCCCCAAAGGCCTTTTCCAGCCCGAACGACGCCGCGACGCCGCGCAGCCACGGCGACTCCCGATGCCCCGCCCCCGGCCAGCCGCGCCTCGCCACGGCCCCGCCCCCGGCGCATGACTCAGCACGGCCCCCGCCCGCCCATTGGCCGCCCGCCTGGAACGCGCAGCAGACGGCGACGGAGGGCGGGGGGCGCTACTGGCTCGGGCCGCCGTGTCGTCATCCGCGGTGGCCGGGGCGGGCGGGAGCGTGACTCAGCACGTGGGCGCGGCCCGGGCTGAGTCAGCAGGAGGCGCATAAAGGCGGCGGTGGTGGAGCGGTGCCTTCTCGGGTGTGAGGTCTCCTGTTCTGGTCCCGCTGCCCTGCCGGTATGGAGCTCCCGGGGCTGGGCGAGCACTGCTCTGAGCGCACCTGCAAGCAGCTGGGTAAGGCGCGGTTGAGGGCTTCGGCCCTGTCCGAAGGGAGCTGTGAGCTGGGACCGGCTCCCTAGGGATTCTCCGGGAGGCGGGCCGGCGGCACGCGTAGGGGATGAGTAGCTGGTGTACTGGGGGGGCAGTCCTGTACCCCGAGTTTGTACAAGGGCGCTTTGGGCAGTGGCAGATACGAGTGTTGCTGCTGTAACCCCCCTTAAATAGCGTTGGTGAAAAAGTAATAGTGGAGCCCGGTGTATTTTGTTCTCCTGTGTTGTTAAAGTATTAAAGGAGGCTTTTTAAAGAATAAAAAGACTTTTGGGTCTGAGGTTTGGCCTTATACTTCAGCTCCTAGCTCTAGATCAATGTCTCCATAAAGTTTTCTCATTCAAGTAGCTCCTGAGCTATTTATGACTTGCGTTATTCTGGCAGTGGATTAAAAAAGGGAAAACATCACTCTTACTTTTCTTGTTTTACAATTGGTGAAGAATGGCATACTTTCCTAGAGATGACTGGTTTGTGATGAGACAAGAAATATTTACTTTACAATTTATTTGTAGTCTTTTGTGAGTATTCTCACAGCTGTTGGCTCTGCTCATGCAAATCTGTTTTTTTATTCTTCTCCCAGACTTCCTTCCTTTGAAATGCGATGCATGTGGGGAAGTCTTCTGTAAAGATCACATCCGTTATGATGACCACAAGTGTAGCTCTGCCTACAAAAAAGTAAGTTCCTATACGAAGTCAGTAATTCACAGTGCAGAAGTGCTATGTACAGAAGTCATGTACAAAGGCTGTTGTGAAACTTGGCCTGTGGTTTCCATAAAAGCAGGTGGGAGCACCAAAATGTAAGTGAATGTTGATACAGCTGAATTTCAAATACAGGAACACAGCACTTCAGAGGTCAGTACTGCTAGATTCTAGTTCCTTACACTACATCTTTCCAGAGAGGAGTGCTTTTTTATATTTTAGGTAGTGTATTGTGGCCTAAAACCTTCTGCAGCCCCAGTCCCTGAAGAATGAAACTACAGAAGAGAGGCATAGAATAACTGGTCTCTGGCCCATGCTTGAGCTTTGAAGTGTTCAAAGGCTGTAATTCCAGAAAGCTGAGAAGCATATTTAAAGTTAACAAGTGTTGTCCCAAATTTGTTTGGCAAAGCATGTCTGACTTTTTTTGGATAATGATTTGCAGCTAACCTTTGTGAATTATATCTTTAAAAGCATTAGTAAATGTTTGTGAATATACCTAATCACATATGGGTAAGAGAAGTGGAAGGACAGAAAAATAGTTGAATGTCTGACAGTTGGGCTTGAGGATCTTAAATCTTTTTTCCAGCCTAAATGGTTCTATGATGCTAATCTCTGTTGTATGTTCTTAGAATGTGCAGGTTCCAGTGTGTCCACTCTGTAATGCACCTATCCCAGTACAGAAAGGGGAGATACCAGATATTGTGGTTGGAGCCCACATGGATAAGGACTGCAAATACAATCCGGCACAGCAAAAGCAGAGGGTAAGGAAACTGCTGTTGAGGTCTAAACTGCCTGCCTGATGCTGGTGAAGTTAAGTCTTCTGACTGTAACAGAGTGTAGAAGCTTGTGCTTTTTCCTTTTAAATCTTAAGGGTGCTTGAGCATTTGTGCTTCAGCTTGGTCATTGGGAAGCTGATCACAGAAAGCAAGCAAGCATTGCTAACTTTGTGTCCTCCATTTAGATCTTTACAAACAAGTGCTTAAAGCCAGGCTGCAAAAGGAAAGAGATGATAAAGGTCACTTGTGAACAGTGTGGTGGCAACTTCTGCATAAAGCATCGACATCCTCTGGATCATGACTGTAAAGGGAGCAGTCACCCCACTTCCAAGGCAGGGTAAGCTGTGTTTATGATACTTTAAGCTCAAGCTGAAGTTTCAGAGCTGGTATTGGGGATTGGTGGGGAGCTCAGATAAACAGGGAATTCTGTGAACTACTGCTCATGTCAATAAAATAGGCGCTATTTCCTCTTTGTAGTTCAGGCTTATTTTCTAAGAGTCTGTGAGCCAAGACAAAAGCTTGTCAAATGCTTTCCTAAAATTCTCCCAAGCTTACCTGTGTCAGTCTCTCCTAACTGAGAATAGGTACTGGCCAACTCAAGTACCCCTTGGGGTCTGGATCTGAATACTAGAATCTTAGTTCTGCTCAGTACTCGGTAACCAAGAACAATCAACACCCTGCCGAGCCAAGTTTAAACATAGTTTTAATAAAAATGTATCTTGTGGGCAGATGTACCTGTGCTGTTTTGTGCATTCAGACTGTAAGACTTGTGTGACAGATGCAGATAAGTAAAGTGGATGGAAAAGTGAAACTACTGGCAGTGTGCATAAAAAGGTGCTGAGCCTGCTTGTATTTCTTTGCAGATACGCAGCTCTGTTGAGAGCCTCTCAAACCACCTTCAAGTCAACGGGAGCAGTTGGAGTGCCATCTAATGGGAGTCTTCAGCACAACAGGTATAAGCTGCAGCAGAAAAGACAAACATTGTTCAAAAACAGTCTTGTGTCAACACTGTGTTGGAGTGCCACTGTCATGCCTCAGACTGCTCTGGAGTTGGTAGTTGACCTCTAATTGGGGTTGTGAATGCAGCACTGGGGTTCTGACAGCACAAGTAAATCTTTACTTCTCTGTACTGTAGTGATTAAAACGGCTATATAGATACAAGCATTATGTTGTAACAACAGGTTGGTCTCCCACCTGCTCAGTGTGAGGCTTGGTCAAGTTCTGGAAAAATGGTGTGTCATCAGAATGCTGAGGAAAGCATAGCAAGCATCTGAACTAAAATAAATGGCCCAAGCCCTTCCCTGCCAGTTTGTATCTCCTTGTGACTGAAAGTTCTAGTTGTGTAACTCTTACAGTGCGTTCTTATGTCTTTCAGATGCAGATAGAGGCTCTTCACATCTGGATCAAAACTTTTGTCTACTTTGAAGTTAATCTTGTCTATAGCTCTTTAAAATTTTCTATACTATTAACTTATTTTTGTATCATAATGTTAATAAACATTCCATAAACTCACCCTTTGCAAACCAACTTTATTTGTTTTGAATAAGGACTTTTATGCTGTGAAGAATACTTGGTGGAGGAAACCGGGGAATGGTGATAGGAAGAAGACTAAAATTAATACAAAGCACAGCCAGCTTTGCATAGGTCATGTGAACTCTGATAATCTGAGGTACAAGCTACTGTCGTATGTCTCAATCCTACAATACCACATTCTGCTTGACAAATATACATCAACATGAAGCCAGTTTTACATAAGCTTCCGCTTGGTTTCTGAGTGTCAATGAAAGTATTTGATTTATAAAACCTCACCTGTTTTTTTCTATGTCTTCCCTAAGCCATTCACTGAAGGCTGGTGCTCACAGAGGCATGCACAGTGTAATTCTTCATAAATTGCTGCCCCCTAGGTAGAAATCTAGACTGTGTGGGTGGGTGTTTTTGCAGTTGGGGGGGGGGGGGGGGAAGGAAGCCATAGAAAGCAGCACTAACTCTTTGTCTCATGTAATGAGAACTGAGTTAAAAAAAAACCCAAACAAAAAACCCAGCACTGTCTAGGGAGGCTACTCCTGCTATAATCTTGAAAAGCTTAAACACGTGAAGACATAACAGACAATATTCCACCTACTATCTTGATCAGCTATCTTGGCTCTTTGAAACTGCATGAATATCCAGCTGCTTAGCTTGAGGTCTGAAATAATGTAGGTTGATGAAATGGAAATGTGCTGTTAATGAACAATGCCAATTTCCCAGCTGGGATCTAAGTAGACCTTTCATCCAACTAATTGTGAGGAAAAAATGCCATGGCTTACTGACTATGTTGGGGGTCAAGACCTCAATTTCATGTGTCATTGGAGTCATTCCTCAGCACATTGGGGTTGGCAGGCTGGAGTGTTGGCTTAAGACTAACTGAAGGGTAATTGCAGTCCCTTTAATCACCTGCAGCTATGAGTGCCCAGTGCTGTTCTGCTGAGGTGGATGAGCAGTCTGTGTAGCAGAGAATGCTGTGTTCTTTGACCTGGGAAAAATAATCTTTGATAATACTGTAAAATATGGACACAAGTGCGGTTAATGCATATGCTTTATGCAACCTTGAGGTGTACTGCTTTGTGCAAAGACTGTTGTGTCCCTCATTTCTCTTTGAAAAGCCTTAATCCTTAGAGTACAAGAATCACTGCCTAAAGAAGCAATGTGGATTAATGGTCCTTCACAGGGATAGCATGTAAACAATCAACACATTGAGTTGTAGGCCTTTCATCAGAAAAGGCAGATGTAATGTAATTTCTGGCCAACACAGAACAAAATATCTGTGCCATCCCATATTAATGTTTGACCCAATGTGATTTCTTCTCATACAGGAGAAATTTTTGGAGAAGATCAAAGCTATATGGAAGGTTGTAGTTGGCCAAACTGAGTATGTAATGTCAGTATGAGTTACTACTCCTAGTTCCATATAGTCTAATTTTATGCAATTGTGGCTAAAATTGTGATTTGACAGTATCTGTAATACTGTGTTTAACCACAGGATGTCACAATAGGATATGTAATAAACCAATTATTATTTTAAGAAGTCTAAACATAGAAAACATGCTTTCCCTATTCACAGTGGAACAAACCCTTAAATTACAACTCTAATTTTAGATACCACCACCTACTGATTATCTTGTGTGCTCTCATGCCATAGCTCAGCCCTAGCGCATTGCTGCGGTACTAGGACTTCTACAATCTTTCTGTATAATACACGTTTGCATATTTCTGTATAAATTATTTTTACATTTATACAATTATAATAAATTATAATTGACCATGTATTCCCAAATGATGCCGTGCACCCCACTGGTGGTATGGGAAGGGGCTTTCAGTGGAGAGCAGCGGCATCATTTGGGATGTAAGGACATGGAACAGAGGCCGAGGGGGCTCTGCCCAGTGTGGGGTAGAGGGGTGGGGGACAGGACTGGCACCCCACGGCATGGGGAGGAGAGGGCTGGCAGGTGTGACCCTGGCTTGGGTGGCTGAAGGATGAGGAGGTGAAGGTTTATCTCTTCCCATCCATGCATATAACAGCACAGGGGGTTGCTGCAGTCACAGCTGGGGACCAAAGCGAATGGAAACAAAAACCCTGTGGCAGGTTGTCATGCAAAAAATACTCCACCTACGTGTGTGTTTGTGGTAAAGATTCTTGCCCTTAAATTACCAAGAGGCAATGGAAATATTTGTGCATATGGTATTTATAGAAAATGAAAACATGGAAACCAGTTCGTTCCCCTGGAAACCTTGTCCTGGATGTTTTCCCGTCCCTTCAAACCACAGCGTTCGCCTCTTCCCAGCGCATTCCCTCAGGGCCGATCAGGACAGCAGATAACGCTGTGTCAGGCGCGGAGCCTTTAGGATCTGCTGGCTGGAAGGCACTGCCGCCATTCCCCAGGGAGCCGTACCTCACCGCGTTAGCTGGCGTGGCGCCCAGCCGGGCGACGGGCGAGCAGGCCGCACGGTGCGGGGAGCACCGGGGCTGGCCTCCCACCGGGTGTCCCTCGCGGCCGGTGCAGGCGTGGGTGCTTCCAGGGCCTGGTGGGTGCCTGTCAGGGCGCGGGAGGGTCCCTCTCAGAACCGGGCGGGGATCACCTAGGCAACAGGGGGCGGGGCCACGTATTGCCCCTACGCGGGAGGCGGGAAGGCTTTCCAAGGCGGATCTCGGCGCAGAAAGATGACGTCAAACACTCCTCCACAAGCCGGCCGAGCACTCCTCAACACGCGTGTTCCCGGTGGGCGTTTAAAGTCCGAGCCTGGCTTCCTATTGGCCATCCGGGGGATTGGCATCCTGAACACCAACCAGACACCTCCGTTCTCTCCTCGTAGCCAGTGAGAGGGAGAAGGCGGGCTGCGGCGCCAAGCGTGGGGCTCTGTTAAATGTGCAGAGGAGGCGTGTCTGAGAGGTGCGTGTGGGGAGGGGGGTGAGGGGGTTCGCGCGCTCTGTGCTTCCCGCCCGTGGAGCCGCGTTCGTCGCCGCGGGGGGCGGTGGGCGCCTGGGAACTCTTAATGCCCGGCTGGGGGGTGCGGGCGGGCCGGGGCGGCCGGGCCCCAGGCGCGGTGACGGTGACTGAGGGGGTTGCTTCGCCCCCCTCCCCGGCGCGGCTGTCGTGCCCCGGCCCCCGCCGCGGGTGGGAGTTCGGTGCTGGGCGTGCGGCGCGGAGGAGCGGGTGGGTACCGCTGGTTGCAGGGCAGTAACGTTCCTTCGGCTGTCAAAGGCGCTCTGGGGACTGCTCTTGAGAACATACTGCTCAAATTGTAAAACTTCCCAGTCACGAAGGCTTTCCTGGCTCCTCAGTAAGCCGCGGCGCCGGCCGGGCCTGGCGGCGGCCTGGTACTGGCTGATGTGCCGCTGGGCGAGGCGGTGGCGGTTCCCCCCTGGCTGGGGGTGCCGGGGCCGGGGTGTGTGCCGGCGTGTGTGGCAGCCTAAATGTTTGTGATGGCCAAGTGTTGCGTTTGTGCTGCTACAGAAAGTGCTTGTGTGAGGTAGTTGTGGAAAGCCGCTTAAATAAGATTTTTACCTCAGAGAAATAATGACCAGTTACAACTAGATCTGCTTTCTGCAGCTCCTGCTCACCTTCACCTTTATGTTGGCGTAAGATGAAAGGTAAAACTCCTGAGCCAATTCTTTAATCATAGTTTTTCCCCATTGATCTATGTGAAAACAAGAAAACTTGCAGTTTAAACACAACTGATTTTTAAAACTATCTGTTTAGTAATCGGGTAGGCTGACTTTGCTTGTGGATATGTGTATGCACACATATGTTTATTAATGAGGTGACTAAACAGTCACATTAATGTATTTTGAGGAGTGAGAGGTCTGGTTGGTGTTACCTGAGGCAGACAGTTGATCAAACAGCTCAGTGGTGTGTTATAACCTGCAGAAAGCACAGCATCAGTTATGGGGGATTATTACCAGGAGGGTCAATGAAGCATTTTCCAAAACGGAGCCTGATAGGCAGGCATCCAGTTTTCTACAGGAAAATTATATTCAAGCTTTACAGAAGTTAGCGCATGTAACTTCTAAAGTAAGCATGAAGAAAATTCTTCAAAATGGATCAAAAGTCAGTGCAGACATACATTGCGTAGTTAAGTAGTCACAAATAGTTCTCATACCAGTGTAATTGTAGTGTAACTCTGTACACAAGACTGACATTTAAAATATATTAAAAAAAAAAGTTTCTAATTGCAGTTTGGTGGTTTCTGTTACAGAATAGTTCTATTTGAGGATGCCAAAAATGGATGTGCGAAAAAAAGAAAAGAAGGCAGAAAAAAGAAAAAAGCTAAAGCAACCTGTGGCACAAAAGGAAGAGCTGGAATTGGAAAGTGAACCAAAGGAGAAGAAACAAAATCTGCAGGTAGGTCCTCCCAGTATTGACTGTTTAATTCAATAAAATCTGGATATATTGTTACCTGTTATGTGGCGGGTTTAGAGATTCACTACTGAATCGGAATGACCTGTTTGATTCAGTTGCAATGATTCCTTGGATGTGATATACCTAGAGTGAATGTTAAAAGCAGAAGATAAATTAAGCCACATCTGGATACAATTGTAGCAGAGTACATGATGTCTGTTTATTTTGGATGCTTCTGTGAAAGAGAATAGGTGAGCAAATGTGGGTGAAAGGTGAACCAAATGGCTTTTAGCAACTGTCATATGGCAACATAGGCGTAGCTTAGGTTTTCACGTGATCCAGAGTGGTAGGAAAAACATGAAAGATGTTTACTTGGAAATCCTCTTGATTTTTGGACAGAATGTTCAGTGGCCAGAAGGTGTCAGCAGTCTCTTTATATTACTGAATATTTTATTAATTAATTTTATGAGAATGAAATTAGCAATATGAAGATGTTAATTAGCGGAAACTTAAAGCTGCAAGTTTTTTGTGATGGAAATACATAAACAGGGCAATTTAGTTCTGCTGTTCTGAGTGATTATGGTAGAACATGGATCAAAGAAATATGACACAGTTTGACACTGTTGAAGCGGAGAAGGAAAGGCAAAGGTGTTTTCCCCAGGAATTCTTGACGTGATGTTGAGCCCCAGTCTTAAAAACTTTCTTATGTTTCCTGGCCTAGTGTAAATTGGTGTGAAAGCTGCTTGTTACTTCATCATGAGAGTGTAGCTCAATTGAAATTTTAAAACTAAAAAGTAATACGTGTTATTTTTTTATTAGACTTTGAGCTAATTGGCAAGAATATTTTTGAGACCTTATGCATGCCTGAGTGTTTCTAGCTATTACATTTAGAGTTTGTGAAGCATACTATAACCCGTTGGCAATAGCTGTTCAGAGATCTGCAAATTCTTGCAATTTTGAGCTTGGTAGAAATGTTCCTAAGTAAAGTAGGGAAAGATGCAATCTTGCATCTTCATCTATATCAAAGCAAAAATAGAAAATCTGGTATTTATAGCTTAATAAAAGAGAATTTTTCTTCTTTCTTTTGTTGGGTACGTACTATAGACTTTAGATTCACAGTACTATAATTCAATTTGAGTGAAAATAATTTTCCTGGATAAAACAGTGTGAAATTGAAATGTCAAAATTAAAACTTTACTGCCTGTGGCAGTCTGTATAATTTCATGTAAAAGTGGAAAAAATCCAAAGTGGGCTTCAAACCCCTGGCACGTGAGGCCTTCTTGGACCATCTGATGTCAAGTGGTAAGTTTTTAGCATGCCCAAATTAGTTTTTATTGGGCATGCAGACTGTAGGACTGTGAAAGAGAGAGCAAGTATTAAATGGAAAGAATAATCCTTAATACTATTGGGGAACACCACTAGGCACAACGGTTCTTAGAATTATAAAAGTTGGTGTCAGTGGGTGGCTTCAACATCTATGTAATGTGAGTTTTAGGGAATTCCATATAAGGTCTATGACAAGACATTTTGTTGGCATCAGCTTTATAAACTAAAACTGTTGATAGTAGGAAAGCTTAAGTTAGTAGACCACATTCATTTGAAACGGCTGTTGAGAATGAAAAATAGTAGGCAGACAATTTTACTTCAGAAATAGTTAGTGAAAATAAGCTGTTTACCAGTTTGATTGTTACTTTGCACGTGTACTCCCAGCTTTGTATGAAATACTTGGTTAAGTCACAATAACAGTTATGCTTTAACGTGCTTTTGGTCATTAAACGTTGTCAGCATGGAAAATGTAGAAAACAAGGTAGAATTGATATGTGTGTACAGGAAGATGAGGAGTAACTGAGGCTGCAGTGAGTCTGGATGGTTCCAAAGAAGAAATTCAGAACAAAAGTTAAGGCAACTGCTGAGAGTTTATGCTGCAGTCTTACTTTCTTTATTTCTGTTACTTTAAAATAAGCTGGGAACTTGATAGATCTACAGAAATTCCTGAATCATGGTGACTGGATTCTGATGAGCTGTGATTGACTTTCAATGCAGAAAGTGCATTAAAAAATACACCTTTTTTTTTTTTTTTGGCATTTAAGTAAGGGTGGGTAGACTCCAGTTTCTCCTAAGGAGTCTCATATGTGATGGAAAGAAGTCAAAAGATAGCTATGTAACACGTTGCTTTTGGTGGGAGAGAGGTTTCACTGGTTCGTTAAGTCACTTTCCTGTGATTTACTTCTTTTTTTTTTTCCTATTCTAGTACAGCAATTTTAGTCTTCAAAGTGGAAAATGTAAATCTCTAATTGATTTTCTTATAGAGCTGCAGGCAGGCAAGTTGAAATGTGTCGTGACTGGATTTAGTGTACATTGATCATTCCTTCGTGAAATTTATTTCAAAATTTCTTACCACCATAAGACTAAAGCATTTTTCCTTGGAACTACTTGACCTTTCAGAGTAATCTTGATGTTTTATTGATTTTCATCTACTCAATTTCTTTTGTTTACATTAAATAGCAATGAGCAATTCAAGACCAATATAAATGTTTTCATGAATTATCTTAGAACCATGCAGCTCTAAGCGACACATCTGTAGTGGAGCTATGTGGTATATGTTTTTATACTTAACTCAGCCTTGTGTTTTTTCTGACAGATTTTCATAATGTTACTGTTTTATTTAGCTACTAGGCAGTAAACCCCACATTTCAAAAATTGATTTTTTTTTTAATGCCTGGACATTAGTTTTACCTGTTTTTTAATGATTTTGTAGTTAACTAACATACTCGTATGTTAAACCTTCTGAATGTTCGAGTTTATTCTTTTGAATTGTCACATAACATAGGCGTAAAGAAAAGTGTGCCATCTAGGCTGGTGGTTTGATGTTAAATACTGGCTTCTTGAATAAAAACTTTTTGGTGGTCTAGGTCTGAGACAAATTAATTTTGAGTTCACTGAAAACCCCACAATGTTGTTAACGTGTCATCTTGAAATAACAGAAGCACTAGAAGTGCTTGTTTGCAGTTACCCATGTCTTGCTTCTGTTTATGGATTTCTTCACCCTTTAAAATTTCAGCTGCTTTAGTGCCACAAAGCTTATTGAAACAGCAGTACTGACACTTACAACACTGTAGATGGGGAACAACATGTTGTGGTTGCTTTGTTTATGAAGGCTATTTGAGTTCTACCCAGAATGACCTTATTGTATCACAGAATCTTTTAACCTTGTAATTTAAGGGTAAATCTTGTTTCTCCAGTGCTGTTTCCAGAGCTGCAGGCTTTCTACATAACAGTAAGTTCTTCCAGAGTTGAACATCTATTAGGCAAGACTCAAAATGCATAATCCATAGAAAACAATATTAATTTCCTGTTCCTTCCCCATTTAGTCTAGTAAACATTGTAGCTAAGGAAAATTACAATGACTAAGAGGCAGTCAATCTTTATAAATCAAATCCCGTTGTTCATGGTTGAAAGGTACTTTAGGTAATGCACATACAGTCAGTGGGTGTTTCCTTGTATGTTTATTATCTTCAGCAATGGAAATCGTTGGAGGAGGAGGAGGAATCAACATTTTCCCCCGATAAAGGCAAAATCAGTGGGAAAGGAATTTAATTTTTGAGATTCCATGCAGATAGTACAAACAATGGCAAATAAACAAGTAGCTCATGGTGTTTCTTTAGTCAGAGGGCTAGTGTGCAGGTGCCCAAACAGTGGTCTGTTTACTAAATGGAAAATGGCAAACTTAGTAGGGAGAGGGTTTTCCTGTTCAGCTTTTTGGAGGTTATCATAAAGACCAATAAGGAGTTATTAAGCTAGTATTACAGCAAAACAAATCACAAAAAATTATTCTTTAAAATAATTGTTTGTAGTGTGGAAAACCCCATAGAAGTATGTTTAAGCTGTGGAGATAAAACATTTTGACATGAGCTTGGTGGGAGTAGCTAGGACTGCTACTTTGATACAATCTCTAATCTGCTTGTAATCAGGTAAATGGGGTAGTAATTTGAATGTTTAAGGAATGCAAACCAGACATTCATGCCACAAAACCTATCAAGCAGATACACTTTCCAAGGTTGGCTTTACAGTATTTATTTATTTGACAACCCATTAATGCATATTAAAGCCTGTGTTTGCAAATCATCCACAACTCATTATTTCAACAAAACTCAGTAATCTTTTATTGTTCCACTAATTTATTTTTATTTAATGGGAAGCTTATCTTGTAACTATCAAAATAACTTGTTTTTTATTTTCCCATCTTAAAAAATGCCATGAGGTTACAACTTAGTGTGATGTTGCAGGATTTTCTTCTGATTAGCAGCCTACCAATATTAGCTGTATTTTAGATAGTTCAATTGCAATGCAAGTAGTTTCCAAAATACATTTTTGATGTATCAGCTCTTCCTGCATTTGTTTAGTTCTGCTTTACTAGCTTAATCCTCTGTTGTATGCATTAGTGTTATCCAGGCTTATTGATTTTTTTTTTTTTGTTTGTTTTAAGATCTTAAATATTGAAAAAAAAATTCCAAAAAGTTAAGATTTTTTAGTGTAACCTCCTAAAGTAAGGATCCTGTCTTGTACTTTTTTTTTACCATTGAAAAAGTATTTCTAACATGCAAATAGTTCTGTACATATTATGAAGAGAAGATGACATAATCTTTCATCTTCCCCCATTCCTCCGTCTCCCCCCATGCCTTGATGTAACGATACATCAGCAGTTAGCAGTTTTCTGGTGATAAAGGGTGGTGATAGTTATTTCTTAAACTGGTGAAGTTAAATGTCAGTGTGGATATGTGTGCTCTTTTTAGTCTGCTGGTTTTGGCCAGTCTGTAATTGAAATGTTGGGCCTATTTCTCTTTTCTTTGGGACACCTTTCAGTTGAATTTTAGTTTAATCTTTTGTTTGTAATTTTTTCACTTGTACAGAGACAAGTTTGCTGGTCCATTGGTCTTTTTGGCTTGCTGTATGGTGGCCTTCTGATAGTGGGGAAAAAATTTGAAGCCATTTGGCATGTATGACTTTACTGTGTGACATCTTACTTGGTTTGTCTGCTTTCTTATCATCTATGTGGTATTCCTGAAATTAGGAAAAAGAAAATTAAACACCACACCCTCCACTCCCCAAACTCTGAGGACAGCTGCTTATGGGACTGAAATATTTGTTTCCTGCTAACACTTTTTCATCAGAATAGTGATAGAGTTGCTTTATTTTATTAAATGAACCATAGTTTTATTTTTTAAGAGGTAAATTTCATTGTGCTACCATATAGTGTTTATAGAGAATAGTAGGCCTTTTGTAAACAGACATGTCTAAGAAGGTACAAAATAGTGTCTGAAATATGGATATGCATAGATTAGGCTGAATAATTTTACATTCTTTTGAAAATTATTTTTATAATGGTAGGAATAGATTTCCCAGGAAAGAGTCTTCACAGCTGGGAAAACAGTTGCTACTTTGAAGATGGTTTTCCCAGGCGAAAGGCTCATGTCCCCAACTGTGTTTGGTATAAACAATATGTGGTGTATTTCTTACTTTTGTTTAAAGGAATTGTGCATTCTTCATTACATATTAACCAGCAAGAGTTTCATGCTAATTCTGGGTATTTACCTTAATCTGTATACATTCAAAGTTAATTCCTTACTTTTATTAATGTAGACAGGGTATTAAAGTGATGGGGAGTTTGGTGGAGAAATACAACTGTCCCTTCTTTGCTATTAAGAGGGGAAACTCTTCCTTCTCTTCTTTGAGCATGTACTTGATTCTTCTCTCAACTCCCGTTCTTTACTTAGTGATGAGACCTTCCTTGATGGTTCTTGTTAGGTTTCCAGTAAAAATCCTTGCTTTCATGATTTAGCTGCAAATATCTTCACAAAATTGAAATTCAGCACAGGATTCCCACTTGTGGGCTGACTGAGTAATGGTCTTCCAGCAGTTTTTGAAGTGAGGAGCAGAAGCTAGGTCTGCTTCACTACTTGTCACTCAGCTCCAGTCCAGTCAGAACCCTTTGTTCAGTTTTCTGCCCTTTGTCATTTATGATTCTTTTCTGGTTCAGTGTTGATGACTTCTAACTCATTATAGAGGGAGGCATCATAAATGAAAATTGCTGGAAAAGGCCCAAACTGCTGAATATAGAAAAATTGGCACAAAATGTCAAAATATGTTTAACTTCAGTTAAAAAAAACTCCTCCCGTTAGATGTTTCAATTCACAAAACACATTCCACTTGGCAAGGAATTAAGTTGTAAGCTTGAAAGGATAAATGTTTGCTACATTCTGATATAGGATGAAGAGTAAAGAAATAGGCATTCAAAGGCAATTGTTCTTGACAGGGCTAGGAACTTGGAAGTCTGTATAATATAACATATTAATGCAAGCCTGATTCTTGTGGATTTGTTACTTCCTGTTTATTGCTCTTGGTACTATTTTGTTAATGTTAATGTGTTCAAAAAACCTAAACCAGCAAAGATTTGGATATTTAAAATGTGTTTATTCTAAAAAGCAGCAGTTTTCCCTGTCCTTGACAGAATGCTACTGCTTTTTTAAACAACGTGGGAGTCTGGTATAAGGATTTTTATAAAATACAAATTATTGTGTGTTGATGGAATAGATTAAAAACAAAAAACCCGCCACGCTTTGGAGCGGATAATAGGGGCATGGTGGCTGCTTCCACAGTATGAATCAGAAACTAGAATTATTTTACCAGAAGTTTCCTCCTCCAAAATACCTTTTGTGTTTAGATGCAATATTGCAAAATGCATGAAAGATTAGTGTATATTTATGTATGTTAATAAATTACAGCATAGATAAAATGGCTCTTGGGTATTAGATCAAAGCCACAGAGATTAGTAAATACTTGGAAAGTACTTGTCTGTTATATCCAACAGGTAATTAGAACAGAAAATTAATCTTTTGACTTCTAGAATCTGCCAGAAATAATGAGGGCACAAACATGACGGTATTTGACAGGGGAACCTGTTGCTTAAAGAACCAAACAGTCTTTGAATGTGTTTACCTAACTGAATCGCACAAACAGAGGATCATCAAGCAATGTTTTATTGAATTTCTCAGCATTATCTTAATAATCTGTAAACTAGGCTTTTGCAAACAGCATATGTATATACACACACACACACACACAAGAGAAGACAAAGCTTTGCTGCTACCATCTTAGTTTGAAACATGTCAAAATTGTTCAGAGAATGTACCAAAGACTTGGAGCTGCATCACTTAAAAAGGAGCAGAACGGTTATATAAAAGAGAATATCAAACCTTATGTGGGGAAAATACATACTTTTAATAACTGTCATTCTAGCCTACCTTTACGCTTTGTACTGACTCATAAATGTGAGTTATTCATATTTACCCACTTGTAAAACAACAAGGTGGTTTCAGAACTGTTCCACTGAAGGGTAGTACAGAGCTTACTGAAATTGCGCATGGCCTTTCTGTGGCCTTGGAGCCTTCATGTACCTCATTGGTTGGGTCATTTTTTTCTAGTTACTTTTGGAATAGAGACGTTTTTCCTATTATGAAAGTCCCATCTTTCATGGCTATTCTTACATGCAAGTCTGTAGCTGAATGATTTTCTAGAGGCATTTTTAATAAACTTATGGATTTTTTAATTGTTTGTTTTCATGGTAAAAGTTTACCATGCTTCGTTTAAAACATGGCGTCTTCTTTACAAAGATTTGTCCAGATTAAGTCATGGTCTAGTTTGGGCTCAGAATAGGAGTGGTTGATGGTCCTGATTCTACAGTTCTTGGAATAAAATCTTCTGGCCAAGACCCAAGAGGTCTCACTCAGTATTAGCAAGAATCAAGAAGAGCACAGATACAGTGGGGACAGGGACGGTTTTCCATGTATCCTAGTAGACCCCTTGTTCTGGGCTGAGCATGCAGTTAGGTTCTGTGTGATCTGATGTCAACTTTAGCAGCACCTCTGCCAGCAAGTCTGTGCTTCTGAGCACGTAACGCTTCATCAGGCATCTTTGCATTAAAGTAAGAAAGGAACATCATGTTTATCACTGCTCCAAAAGTATTAAGCTTTCAATATCAGAAGTAATTCTTTTTTTGTATTTGAGAACCAAGCGAGTTTATAAATTAGGTTGCTTTCTCTCTCAATTTGCTATGTGCACTTCACTCATGAACTAAGTATTGGAACACAAGAGTCAATAGGTTTCTGTAGGCAGGTAGAGGCTGTTTGTCTTTTGTAGTTCGGAATGGAGAGAGACTAAAAGGAAGAAAATCTTATTTGCCGCTTTATTACTGTTTCTATTGAGAGGATGCCCAGGAAAGGAAATGTTTGTGCTGCTGAGGCAGAAAACAAATCTCTCTCCATCACTATTAAGCAGTTCTACCACTGAGCTTTCTGTAAAAATAGCTTTAACTCCAATTTCTAAGGATAATTTAACAATATTCCAATAATTTTCCTGTTGCTCTAGTATGTCTTTTTTTCCCCACAGTTTTCCTAATATTCTTCTAGAAAACACATTCCACACAATTTGCAAAGGTTTTAAACCTTTTCAGTGATTTTGCTTGTGGATCAAGTGAGTTGGGATTTGCAAGCAAAGTTGCTGCTTTGGAAGAGCTTATTCTGTTGCATTAGATATTTATTTAGAGTAGGTATGTTTAAAAAGTTAATTTTACTTTTTGGTAATGAACAGTTCAGTAGGCTGTTAATTTAGAACTTAAACTTCTGTATATACTTGTAGTAGGCTGTTCAAACAATTTGAGAAAACAGGTTGGAAATTTGAATGTGGTTTTATCACTGGGGTTGAACAACTTAAGCCATTCTGAACACACAGGTTGTTTTGTGAGACTCAGATACGCATCTTTAGATTTTTGTAGTGTAATTCACTGGACATATGTGCTACTTCAGTTATTTTACATTAGAGACTGAGTTGAAAGTAATGAACTGAGCTTGCACTGTCTGAAGTTCTGAGAAGGCATTGCTCTTTTGTCAACTTGGATGGTTGGCTCAGTGTGCAACTGCTTATTCTTAGTTTCTGGCTGTGTCATACTGCCATGTGATGGAATGGAAGCCTAAAAGGAAGCCAAAAGCCAAGGGCTAAAAGTTTGATGTATCATATGTCAATATGGAATAGTTTGGACAATACTGCTGGAGAAAGGACTCCTAAATTATAAATAAGAATGGAGAGTGTTCAGACTTTCAAATCTAGTGTCTCTTTAAAGCTTTGCACAGGGCACGTACCACAATATACCCCGCTGACAGCAGAGCTTAAGAATGTACAGAAAAGATGATCTCTATGCATGTCTTAAAAATGACTTGTTCCCTATCTTCTGTTGTTGCAAATTTAACATAAAAAAGATAAAGTGGTGGAAATGGTTTATTTGTGATTATAAATAAATTATTTATTAAACAGAATGTAAAAATAATATTTTCTTAACGTAAACAGTTGCTGGATGAGGAATGGCTCGGTTTAACTATGTACCGCTAGGCTGCTGTAGATGTAAATGGTAATGTAAGCGTGAACTTCTGTTGCAAAGATAGAATTCAATCAATTGAATTAAACAATGAATTTGGCCCTGTGCTCTTCTGTGATGAAAGTTTTAAATATTTGATGGCCTGAATGGGGAAGGTAAGACTTTTGGGGTGAAAAGGAAGGATACTGTCCCTTAGATTAAAATCAAACCCTTATCTTCATTGTTTTCAATCAAAATCAAATTAATTCATTGGTTCACCTTCATAAATAGCTATTAAAATTCAAACCTTCCTTCTTCATACACTCACTTGTTTTTCCTGCTTATGCAGAAACATGTTCAAATGGAATTAAATTATAATCAGGGTTGAACTTGGCATGCTTTTACTTATGGTAAACCACTTTCTAACACATTTTTTTATGTGACAATCCTAACCATTTTAAGTGGTCCAGACAACCTTTTCCCTTTTGTAGTCTTAATAAACAGCTGAGAGAATACAGTGAAATCCTAACATGGGGGAAAAAAAAATCAGTTAGCTTCTAATATAACTTGATGGGTGGAAAAAAGATTAGACCCTGCATTGTATAGTCAGTGAATTTTGTTTAGCTACTTAGTCTGAAATTCTAAAAGCATTTTCTTGTTAAAACTTTGCGCTCATCTTTTTTCCTTAAAGCTTGCCTATTTGCAGGTTTAGTAGAACGGATTTTTTTAATGCCAGATAAGCCATTTTCAATTAATAATATAAATGCCTGATTACATCGGGGAATATAAGATGAATCTGTATCTTTTTCATTTGATAGAAACAATATTGAAGAAAACTATGTTTTAAGAATTCTTATTTTTGCTTTTTTTTAAAGATTTATTTTATAGCATATGTTGTCTTTTGGGATTTATAGATTGATTATTCTGAATGGTAGTGTTCTGATTCTCTGTGGAACCAAAACAGGAAGGGAGGGATGACTTTTGCATCTTGCCTGCATTATGTCAAAGTATTGCACAGAATCTGTGATCGCCTGAGTCATTGATTCAAATTCCCTGTCACATGCCCTCAGATCACGTAATGCTTTTCATAAATGAATCAAGCTTTATCTTTAGAGTGACTGACTTTGCTCTTTGTAGATGTGGGTGTGTTGTGCCTGCATATTTGGTGTTTAGTGTACCTCCCAAAACTGTTAAAAGGATGCAATGTTACAGCATCTCTTTAACATGTTAAAGTGGTCTTGAATAACTATATTTCTCATATCTTTTTACACAGCTGAGGGAAGACGGTTGCTTTCAGTTTTATCGGGTTCAGACTGGTGCTAGTTTTTGCTGTTTCTAGACATTCCATAGTACTCTATCTCCAAGATACTTTTGTGTTAAGGTATTATTTTCAAAAGTAGTTAACAGTTTCAGGGATTCTATATGTGTGTTTTTAAAATTTTTGTTTTTATTTCTTCTGTGTGCTTTTTGTCTTCAGACAAGAAAAGTCTGGTATTACTTGATATAGACTATAATAGCAAAGATTGTAAGCATCTGTGATAAAGAGGTTTTTAAATCTCATAGTTGTCGTCAGTCTGGCATTTTAGAAAGGTATATAGAATAGTTTCCTTAAATTAAACAATTTGTGAGAGACCAGAGAGAAAAGTAAAGAAGATGTATCAAAACTCTTACTCTTATTTCCTCTTTCCCCTACACTCCAGAAAAGGTTTTATTTACTTGTGATCACAGTCTTTAATTTTACAGAAAACTACATAAAGCATAGGTCTTTTTGGTTCATGGATAAGTCATGGTAACGAGTTATTGCAAGATGATGGGCTGCAGAAAGCATGTTGTATATATAAAAACATGAAAGTTGTGTGGCATTTCTATAAATTTTGTACATAGTTACTGTTAAAGAAAAAAATTTGGGAAGCAGTGTGCCTTTTTTTCACCTAGGAGAGTACTTTTAGTGTATGTTTAAATTTAGTCATTTCAGGCACAGTTCATAAGCCTGTACCACAATATTAACAGGAGGAAACTCATAAGGTAGTTTAAATTTGTAATTTGGTTTTAAACATGCAATTGGTTGTTTCATGTTGAGTAAATACTGTTTTCTTCATACTACAGTAATCTGATCTTTCCTAGTTTGTTTCTACATGATCATTAACAACCTGATATCACAGTCAAATCTATTTCATAGTATGTATGAGCAGGCTTTTACTGTCTGTTTATTATTATAAGATTCTGAGCAAAGACACTTTCTTAATCTGTTTTCTACAGTAGTGATGAAAGGAGTTCTACCATGGCATCAATCAAAACCCAGGTTTGTACATTGGAAGGAAGGAGCAGGGGAAAGGAGTTTACCCTTATAAAACCAAAATAAACAACTACTACAATTGGGAAAGTGTATTTGTGTAACTCCAACGAAGTTATTTATTCATGGCAAGTGTCAAGATTACACAAACCTAATATATCTGTAATCTCAGATGTGTCTTATTTGGGCAAAGAATTGTATTGCCAAGAGTTATCCGTTCCTTCAGTTCTGTGTTGTCTGAAATGGCCATCTTTCAAGGTGTGATTAATGTACATTGGCAGTCAATAGGATGTGAGTAATTGTGGTTAATTCAGAAACTGAAAATGATGAGGAAAAAGGGCTGTGTGATGTAGCACAATGGTGTGAGATTTCTTGCTAAAGCATTTAGGAAGTCCTTCTAAGCAGAGAAGGCATGGCAGTGCTTGCATCTTTCTTGAGAGAAGATGTATTTGGTGTTCTACAGGGAGGATGTGCGTAAATGACATTTTTCCTTAGACTGTGACTAGCAGTCACTTGCAAATAACCAGCAGTTGCTGGAAACTCCACTCTGCAGTTCCTGTTTCGGTTGCAAGAATATCTAGCTATCTATTTCAAATTCAGCCATCATCTTGTGGCCTTTCTGTTTATAGGTCAAGTCTTTTGTGGCCAAAGCTTCCACTAGGAAACTCTAAATATTTCATGAGAAATATGACTGGAATCATTGTTTTTGCTGTTTTCTTTATTGCTTAGTAACTTTAGTAATTGTTTTAAGTGTCTATGTGTAAAGATACTTTAAAATCTGTTTGTGTGCTAATTAATTCATATATGACATTTGAAAACAGGACTAAGCATCTTATTCTGCAGAGTTCTGGTGCTTAAGTCAATGAGCACAGAGGTGGAATGAATTTGTTCACTTCAGAGATGCAGCAAGTTATGTTTTAATGATCTTGCACACTGATCTCCAGGACCATTATAGCTTTCTCTGAACAAGTTCAGCAGTAACCTGTGCTAAAAGTCAATTAGATTTAAAACCCAATTATTTCTAGTGGAAATTGAAAACTATTGTTTTCAAGTAAGTGGTGCTAACATTTGTTTTCTTAGCATAATTAATCTTCAAATGAACAAAGCAACCAACGTGCATGTTAAAATCTAGAAAGACCAGTGGTTTCTGGAGGTGGGGATGGGTGGTGCACAAAGCGAAGGTCTGGTAATAGCTAGTAACGCTCCCCATTACATAAGTTCTTCCTTTCTAAAAACTGAGGCTTCTGTCATTTTCATAAGCAATTTTTATACTCTATTGCAGAATGGGACTCTCTCTTTAAAGCCACAGCATTTTGTTCTGGCAGTCAAAATAGGCCTGCTAAATGTAAAGAGATCTTGTGTAACTTGCATTTAAGACTGAAGGCAGATATGAATGTACGTACATGTGCACTTTTTTACAAAAGGCCTGATTATGCCTGTCCTGGGAAAGATTGTCTTGGACAATTTTAAAAAGACAGAATGAAGAATTACATTTTGCTTCTGTGAAGTTCTTTGAGATGAGCAATATAGTTACAAATTATTTCAGTTTCTATCAAGTACTGATGTAAACAGATTACATTTATGAGACGAAAACTCACCACTGTTAGATTATATTAAGATTAAAAAAGGTTAAATGTGGAAGACATGCTAGAATACAGTGATGATAGTACTATGTAGTTCTAAGCAAAGTGATTTATCTTAACATATTTGGATAAAAAAAAAAAATCAAGGTTTTCTGCATCTCCACATCAATAAGTGGTAATGATTTCCCCCCACTGTTATGGCAGCTATGTTATTTCAGTGGAAATATCTTATATACACCAGCAAAGTAGCATCTCTGATAATCGGGTTACATCTAGAGTCTTCCTAACTTGATAAAATTTTCTTCTATATTGTCATTTGTAAATGTATAATACAGAATAAAGCTCCTTCAGTGCTCAGCTTTTAATAATCCTGTTCATAATTAAATACAAATCTGACTAAAACATTCTTCTACATTAAAGTCTTGTCATAAAAACATTTTGAATATAATCCTTCAATACCCAGTAGAGCAATACAATACATATATGTACACAAACACTTTTTTCTGTTAGTAGCAAGCATTTGTTCACTATTTGCACAATTCCACAATTGTATGCTTTATACAACCACTACTAAATCAGACTTCTGATTGCTCATTACTGTCAGGAATAACAGATGTTAAGGCAGCCTGACAAAAGCGATGTAATGTTGACATTTTTGTTTTCTGTTCAATATACAGTCGCAGTTTGTCTCGGAAAGTTTCCCCTAGAAAACTGTAAATTAAGGGGTTCAAACAGCTATTAGAAAAAGCTGCTAGGTTCACAATATGTCCTGTTAAAGGATAATCGTGTCTGAAGGATGGGCTGCTTGAAGAGGCAGACTCACTTTTCTTTTGAAGAAGTTGAACACTAATGAAGACATTTTCAGGTAGCCAGCAGATAAAGAAAACCAAGACAACAACAAAAATCATTCGAAGAGCCTTTTGTCGCCGCAGACGAAGACTCCTATGCTTGTGTGCTTTTATAAGAACTCGAACAATTAATGAGTAACAAAGACCGATTATCACAAAGGGGATAATAAACCCCAAGGTTATTTCTAGCCACTGGATTTCTTTTACATCTGCAAAACAAAAATAGACCTCTCCGGTGTGTTGTAAATGCACAGCTGTAAATGGAACTAGTGCTGCAGAAATAGACGCCATCCATATGAGACCACAGCTTAATCTAGCATGTTGCATAGTGCGAAATATGTTGGACCTCATTACTTTTGCCAGTGCTATGTATCTGTCAAAACTCATCCATGTCAGAAAGAAAATGCTGCTATACATGTTGATCTGAAGGAATAAAGACATGAAGGTACAAATAATAGTGATATCGTAATACTTTTCATCAAGATTAAAAACCTCAATGAGAGAATCGGCAACCAAAATGAGATCAGCTACTGCAAGATTTATGAAGTAAAGGTCTGGAATAGTCATTTTTTCACGAAAGCTTATGTTGACAACCAGTATCAGAATGTTTCCTACAAAACCAATAGGAAAAAGAAATATGGTGTAAAGACATGATAAGAAAAGACCAATAACATATTGTTGGTGTTCTGATTTATCAGCTAATCGAGAAGTTATGCTTTCATTACACAAATGTGATCCATTTAGGTTAAAAGTTGTGCTGTTACATAAAACAGGTGATATTGAGGCAGAATAAATTTCCATGGTTAAAATATCTGCAGAAAAGATATTGGTACTCACAGTTTGGTGGTAATGCCAAAACAATCAGATTTTGGGTTGTTTTCAACTAAGTTCATAGTAAACATTTTGATTGAAGTGGAAAAAGATGTACACTTTTGTATAGGAATTAAAACTCTCTAGAAGTCAAATTAATTAGTCTTAAAATTGACTGAAATATAACAGTGCAAATAGTAATTTCTTAAATTTTTTTACAGGATGCTATATACATTGCAAATGAGAAAATTTGCAGTTCCTGTATGCCTTAAGATCATGTAGGAATCTTTTTAGCATTATGGTACTTGGATCTCTTTAATAAAAGCTTTTCATCAACAGTGTTTCTTCATGCAGGTTGGAAGGTGGTAGAATTTTAGCTCCATTTGTTTTCTTTTAATAATCAAAGAACATCCTTGGACCTGCAATTTGCAAATGGAAAACAATTAATCTCATATGCCGGCTTTGTACCATGTACCATATGCTTCTGCTAACTTAACTTACATAGCTGAGGTTGCAGGAAACATCATGTTTGACTATATATACAAAGGTTCTGTTAAAAGAATTTAAATTTGTTCTAGATAATATATTGTGAGGGCAGATCTGTTAAAATTCTGTATACCCTTCAGGGATTCAGTATTGGAAAATGCAGAAATATAGAAAATCAGATGAGTGACCTTAGCCTACTAAAGAAAAACTTTATATATTTGTTTCATCATCAGCTTGTAAGGCTGTTAAGTAGAGAGTCTGTGGCTGAGGGCAATGGAGATGAAAAGCAGTTAGTTCCTCCTGCTTTCAGTGAAAACGCAAGTTTTAGAAATGAAAGTAATAGAAGCAGCATATTGATTTACACCAACATTATTATACTCAATTTGTTTTTCTTTGTGATTAATTATGCTGCACTGACTTCCGGATAGGAATGGAAAATACCAGTTATCTGATTTGTTTACTTAAAAATGTTGAATGCTATGGATGTGAAGCATTGCTGGGAAGTTTATTTAAAAGAAAAAAATGCCTAGGTAGAAGACACCCAAAACAAAAAAGCAAGAAAATTATTTTGTGTTAAATTTTAAAAATTTTGAATTGCTTTAATCTTCATCTTGCTAACAAAACCTTGATTTTAATTGCACTAAAACATGTTTTTAAAAGTTTAATTGTTTACTAGTAAAATTCATGCATGTTTCCACATTTTAATGAACTAAATCATGCTGATGTATGGTCTGGGGGAGAAAGAGGAGCAGACCACTAATGGAGTAGGAGTGTTAAGAGTATTTCCAGTCAGAAATACAGCTCTGCGTGTGCTTAAATGTGTCCAGGTTACCAGAAGTAGCTAGCAGATACTTAAGAGCTTTGGAACCATTATTTTTATTTCTTAATGAAACAGGCATAAGTACACAGTAGCTGTAGCCATGTTTTGAATAATTTTCGTTATGTAAATCTTTATGCTAAAATATTAATATGAAATGACACATTTGAAGAAGGTTCAGTGTTTGGTTCAAGCAGCTATGGAAGTCAGACATTAAGTGTTTTATGTAACATCTTTTTATTTTTGAATATCGTGGTAAAACTGCTTTGAATACAATAACAGATAACAGTCTAAGCAACTGATTTTAAACAGTTAGTCCGTGATCAGATTTTAATCACATTTGAAAGGCTACCAAAAGCTAAGCAATTACAAGCATAACAGGTAACCATGTACTGTGAAACACTTTATTTTACCTTAATTCCATTTCTTCAGAGCTGATTTTCCTCCAGACAACAGAAGGCTGGCTCTTGCTCCGATACGTGCTTAATGGATGTGTCAACTTCGACTGTTCTGTCAGTAAAAACTTGTATTTAGGTGTGCAAAGCTGCAGTGAATGCCACCTGTTGACGATTCAGCAGTAAAAAAAAAAAATCATATAATGTCTATTCGGTTTTAAAACATCTTAAATAAAGGTTAGTTTACGACAGCAAAATGCAGATCTTGCTGCATGTCCTTGGCAATAAAACAAGCTTTATAGATTCCCAGGGTTGTTCTAATTTGTGTGCAGTTGAAGTGCTGCTGAACAGCCTTATAAGGCTAGAATTAACCCTGTTTCTGCTGGTTTCTTTTTGACTAGAACTAGACAAGCATCTTTTCTCTCATATTTGTCAGTTTTATTTTGCCTAATGTTTATTTCACCCTCCTTTCTGCCTTTAGCGTTTTTTCAAGTTACACAGTCCATTCAAACCTACAGCTCAGCTGATCAAAAATTAAGAGATTTATTTGTAAATTGTAAGTAAACATATTTTACTTTAATATAAAGCCATAATTAGTTATGCATGGTATTTTTTAAAAGCCTCTGAACAATCTGAAGAGAGGATTTGATTGGGAGAAGTCTAGCAGCAGAGAAGGGTCATTTGCTAAACTGACAATACAAATTTCAGTTTTCCTACCTTCAAGTCGATCCCCCTTTGCCTGTTTGAATTTAAATTTTCAGGTATACATGGTCATCCTCACACTTCTTAGAATTGCTCAGTTCAAAATCACATGGATAAAATAAGCTTATTTTGCAGAGAATGTGGAGCTTTGGTCTTGCATAAACCCACCAGTACTGCAGGTGGAGTTTTGCATATCATCTGTAGGGGGGGAAAAACTACTTGACATTTCCAGAAACACCACCTGCTGGTGGCTACAATTCTTAGAACAGAAAGAAAGTTAAACCTTTCTTTCACATAGAAGCGAAATACTTCTTGTAAGTTGCTTTTTAAGATTATATTGATCTGATACCTGAATGTTAAGTGCCAGTTGTGAATATGCTGTACATTGATGCAGCATTTTCCTGCTACTGGAATAAGATGGATTGGATCTCTGCATTTAGGATTTCAAGATTACAATGTTATGGTTTCAGAAGTGTGGAGTAAGTGATTAATTAGCATGTCACTATAATGGATGCATTACATCTATTACAGTGGTCAAATAGTTCTAGATTACAAAAGATCTCATCTGTAGAAAAGTGAAGCAAAAATTCTTTACGCAAGTGGCTTTGGGAGTAGAAGGCACTTTGCCTTCTAGTGCCATTGAAGCAAATACATTATTTGCTGGGTTTTGGTTTTTTCTTGAAGTGTGCTGTGCGTAGGAGCACAGGATTTTGGCAGTGTTACTAAAGATGCCCTTTAAGATGTTTTTATAGGATGGCTCTTCATAAATAGTTTTGGAATACATTTTTTTAGCTTAAAAGAAAATTTGTGCTGGTAAAGATTTTCTGAACAAATGACTTCCACTGTGTGTGGAATGGCTTTCTGGAGTGGCTTTCTACAGGGTTATGAGGACAGAGAACTGAAAGCGTTTTGCTTTGAGGCGTGTATAAAAGTGATTGCATTCTAGGATTGGAATAATTGTAACGTTAGAAAAATCTTGTGATACTAGCTTTGAAGGTCTTAATTTTTTGCTGTCCTAAAGAACAGGATTATAAAGAGTCTTTATTGTTGTTTGTTGATCATGTGGTTTTGCTGTACTTAATTCTGTCCTTCAGAGCTTTCACTGATCTTGTAAGGGTCAGAAGGATTTTTTTACTTTATGAATAATGTTAGCTTCTTGGTGTTAGTTGTTTGTAATTATGGAGCCCTGGATTTAATAATCAGCTGGTCTGACTGTCCTTGATTTTTCTAGCTGAATATCAGCTGATCTGCTATTAAAATGTCTAACTGTGAGTGCTAATTTTCTTGTTTGAGTTCATGATAAGAAATAAGTCGCTTTGTCATACTTCCAGAATTGTTAGGAAGTTCTCTTTTGAAAGACCCATGAAGCAGCTGTTTTTCCTGCTAGCAGAACTACGAAGCATAAGAGGACAAATCTAGTATTATTATATTTTAATTAGTGAGTTCTGTATTTCACTAAATATTTTATAAGATGATCATATGAATCTTCTGAATTCTGTTTCCTAAAACAGATGACAACATCTTCAGGCTCTTGTTTATGCAGTCAAATTATCGTTGCTTATTAAGATAAATTAATTTCACTATTCATCACTTCCATATTCCAGAAAATGCTTTAAACTAATTTTAGCAGCTGCTGAACATTGTACCCTTTCTCCTTCCCTGTCAGTTGCTGATACTCCATGATGTTATAGGGAGTGCCTTAACGACCAATAGTCACAGTTGTGGCAGTATTAAGTTACACAGTATTGTAGTTGCACCTGTATGTACCTTACCTTGATTGTTGCTCAGAACATGTGTGAAAGCAACCAGTGTGATAGCATTCATATAATGTCAGACCTCAGCAATCCAGCTTGTAAAGTTTTCCTAGCAGCTTACTTTTACATCTGTAGTAGTCAACTTGTAAAACACTGTATATCTCAAACATGTCTAACACCATAGCATCTTTAAGGAATACTAGTGTAATTGTCTATGATGTACTTAGGTATACCAAGAGGCTTAAAGTGGGGTATAATAGAAGATATTCTACGTAATTTAACAGACTTCAACATACGTACCTCTATGGTGTTGCAAAGAGGTGGAAGCTGAGGAGGAAGAAAGTGGGAGGTGTGAGTGGGAGGCCTCTCCAGTGGGATAAGCCCGGTAAGCCCTGTAGGATGTAAGAGCTGTTGGACCCTCAGAAGTGTGGAAGTGTGTTGGGTGTGAAGCTGTTGGGTTTTGGGGAAATTAGATCAGGATCAGGGTGTATAAAGTTGAAAAAAGTAAGGTACTGCATTGTATGGAAGAGGAAGGAAGCATAAATTACAATTGTTATCTGAATGCTTAGTGGAATATAACCATATGCAGAAGAAATAAGACTTGTGTAAGAATCTCTGCTGAAATTGCCTCCAGAGGAAATACAGATGCTGTTGTAATGTTCCTGAAGTTTTGCAAGTAAATTGATCTCCTCCTCCAAATTCTCTCATATTTCTGTTAGCATCAATACTGCCTATGACCTTTTATCAACCACTGAATGACATCTGTCTGCATCCATTACCCTATTCTAGAGCACCATCATACTTTATCCTGTCCAGCCCCAGTAACTTTGTTTCTTGCAAATAATCAAATGTAGTTTGAGTGGGAATTAACTGTATTCTGTGCCTGCAGAAAACCTTGGATAGAGTGTATTGTGTGTTTAGGTTTTTTAGTTGCTAATAATTCTGAGAATGAAAAATTATTTTTAGTAAGAAAAATGCAAAGTTCAGCCTTTTCTTTTGCAGGAATAACACTTGTACCCATTCAAACTCTTCTGCTAAAAACCTTTTATTTTTCTTAAATGTGTATATTGCAAAACTCTTGGGGGATAACATAAAAATTTTACAGAATTGGACCACAATGTTGTATAGTTAAAGATGATTCATCATAGGATCTCAGGCTCTATCCAAATGCGGTTAAAAAAAATTGCAAAGCATCAATAACTTTTACTTTAGTAGTTGAGTCTGGCAGTCCTCTGCCAGACAGTTGTATGGTGGAAGTAAAATGCATTCTTTCATTCTAGCCAATTAGTGATTCGATTTGTTGTGCAACGTACATGGTGGAAACATTATATAGAGTACTTATTTTGGCTGAATTGAGCTTTCACCTTACCCCAAATCTTCTGCAGTTACCTCAAAATCATGCTAGATAATGCTGTAGCCCTTTCAAGGGTCTGTAAGTTTGAAATCGCAATATAACTAAGGCCAGGCTTAGTAATACGTGAAATCCAGTCTCTCTTTAGCTCAGATGTTGTTTTGCAGTGGGATCAGAGCAAATTTGAGCCAGCTGGTTCAGCAAAGATCAGTCCTTAGTCTCTATGTGTTCTTTTCCAAAACGTATTACCAGCTCAGGAATTCATGCTTAAACTTCAGCAGCCTGCTCATTTCTCTTCTTTTACTGAATGGAAGGGTTTTTTGAAAAGCAGGACGAAGTCTTAGAAAGATACGAATATTACCAGTACGGAAGTAAAATATTCTTATTTGAATTTTCCAGTATATCCTTTTCGTTAATTTTGACAGCATGCCTATAAAAATATATGCTCTATTTCTTCTGGAACACACTGTTCAAAACTAGGTGAAGCTTGGAAGAAGTAAGTGTTCAACAAAGATGTTGCTGGTATAGGGGGGGGAAAAAAGTCTGAGCAGGGAAATTTTTTGTTCTTAAAAGTATTCTTCTTCAAATTATTAATAATTTAAAAATTATTACTTTTAATCTTAACCAAAGCTGCTGTTTTTTTGCTCATGTCAGACTATTTTAGAATGCCTTCTAGGGACTGCTTCTGTTCCTTCCCCTATTCCATATGGGGTGTTTGCTCTTATACTCTAGCTGGATGCAAGTAGATTTTTCTCTAGGACTACACATTCATTGTCCTGAATTTTAATGTAAGCTCTGAGTAATGTTATCAAGAATGTTTTAACAAAACATTTCTGTATTCATAAGGTATATTCATAACTATCTGAATTATTATTTTGCATATTCCGACCTCTTCTCTCCTGTTTACCTTTGTTTTCTCCTATTCAGATACAAAGTTTTTTCATTGTACATAGAGATTTCTTTATGACAATATAACCAGCCATACAGAAAATACTCTTTTTTCCCACAGCAGTAGCTATGGACAGGGAAGAGACCAGAGTGCATTCATTTGCTTCTGGCTGCTGTCTGTGAGATGCTACACCCAGGAGTACTCAGACTTACACGTAGTAGTTCATTCTTTACACAATGTACTCGTTCCCAAATCCTAGATCTGACAGTAGGCCCCTACAGGTTTTATTTCTCTGAGACACTTGGTTGTGGTTCTGCTTTAGCTGCTTGCTGAGAGGACCACGAAGCATCCTTCCTCCCACGTGGAACCCTCAGGCTCCTTACAGATGTATTACTGTGATTCACTCACCATTAGACCAGTTTCCAGGTCCCAGCCAGTGTTAACGAGAGCCAACATTTACTGACTGGGTTGAAACAACACAATATTTATTCTTTCATTCTCAAATATAAAATATAAGGAAGCAGTGAATAAAGTAAAATCTCTAGTGCATAATTCCCATGCTAGAAAATAACCTACTGAACTGTGGCGCAGCTGAAACTATGATATTTTGTCTAAATTGGGATAAACAGCTTGCATCTTCCGACATACTCTTTCCTTCAGTCTGTTAGCTTTTTCCATTGACGTATGGCTTTTCCAACTCATATCTTCAGACTTCTTTCTGCAGGACTGATCTTCAGTCCATGTTGTTTTATCTTCCTCTTTTCAGGTGCAAAACAAAACCTCTGATGCCAGCTGAGAAATCCTTTCACAAGTATGAAATTGGCTTTTGTTCTCAAAGAAATGATTCTTATCTACGTATTTCCTTTCTGACCAGGTTCTATAATGGTCTGTTTATATGTAGTGTTCTTTAATTATCCATCTGTTCATGCTGGCAGCAGAACAAAATTGAACAGGAAAACAGGCTGACATAATGCAATGCAGACATCTTACCAGTTGATTTTTAAGTCTTGCAGAAATGTTGGTCCTTGCAGTCATAGTGAGACTACATATTGCCCCTTATTTGCATGTGATACAGTCGTGGTCCATAAATTTCAGGACTTGGATGTCTAAGACAGGTTCCATATATCTAGATACTTGTTCTATATACTATATTATTATTGAAAAAATGTCCTTCATTCTTCCATTTATGCACTTGGCTGTTCTTTTGCAGAAGATGGGCCTCTTGATCAATTGGTGCTCATTTTTCTCTGTCTTAAACAGCCCATGCTGATTTGCACCAGCACTCCATGCAAATCTGGACCCTGCCAGAAAGACTTTCCAAAGCATGTAACTGCAAAAAAAAAAAATCTATCAGTTCTGTTTGCACCAGGGTGTCATGCAAAAGCCCATATTTAAGCATCAAAGTGGCTTTTCTCAGAACCCTTCAGGGCACTTGAGCCTTCCTTATCACATCACTGGATTTTTATAATATTGCAATCTAAGTCTAAGTCTTTATCCAATATCTAGTACAATTTTGTGCCTTCCCTGTTGTTTCTGTTCTTTCCACCTCTGAGAGAGGAAAAGCTGAAACCTAAGCCAAAGTATTAGGATGGCTACTGGCCAAATTTAGTTACAGTAACAATGTGTTCAAAGCCAGCATTTAAAACTTTGCGCCTACTTCTTAGCCTGAATTGGCTGCTGATTGTGCAGGGCTACCTATACCACAGCTGTTTTAATCTCTGATTCAGGTTTTTCCCCCATTTTGCACCACTTATGAATTATCATCTAATATATAATGCTCCTATCTAGTTTCCAGCAGAGCCCTGATTTCAGTTTGAAATTGGGGCACTGCTTTTGTTTGCTTTTTTAAAAACATGCCTCAGTTATACTGTTCTGGGATGGCTTTTTTTTTGTTAGTGTATTACTGAATGTGACTCTTCCAAGGCATGCAACTTCATAGTTCTGAATGAACTCATCAAGAATGGCTTAAATCAATAATTGCTGTAAGTCTTAATGCAAAGTTGACTCTGAGAGTACATTAACAAAAAGCTTTCATTCTTGCACAAAGTTTTAATTAGCCATCTTGTTGATCTTTCCAGTTCAATGTGTCACAAAAGACCCAAAGCTTTCCTTTATGGACCAGCATTTCCATTAACTTGAATTTTTTTTTCCTGGCACAAGAATTCAAACAAAAACCTTAAGGCTTCCAAAAAAAGTACAAGAGGAAAATGGAAAAAGGGAAGAAATACTCAGTTTCTGTGTGTGTATATATATAAAAATAAACAAGTGTTACAGTAGACTTATAGTATCACGTACTATTTAGGATTATGATGGATTCTTAAGCCATACTTCATTGCTGCTGCTACTGGAATTTACCAATGTTATAAAAATAAGTAGTTTGTAGGGGAGGAAGTCAAAAGAGGAAGTACACCTGAGAAAATGCTTTGGCTGCAGATTTTTACCTTTGTTCAAAATTGCTTTCTGCTATGTTTGTGTTTGCATCTTTGCCAGGGCATCGATAATATTACTAAAGCACAGTTCTATGGTAACAGTACTTTTCTTTCTACTTGGCTTTGAAGTAACACTTGCAGAAAATAAGCAATGTAAAAAAAGCCAACCAAACAAAAAACCCCCCTCAACTTCAGACCCTACATGTTTTGTTATAGATCACTGCAAATACTAGAACTAAATATCTTCCCCCCCCCCCCCCCCCCCCCAGTATTGCTAGCAGTAAGATAGTCCAAGTTTGGGTTCTAAAGAAGGAACAGTTGCCCTTTTTTTGAAGAAGTGAGTAACCAAACCAAAACCCACAAACAAACTAAAAAGTGGATTGAGAGTTCTTCAGAACAGCAGGTATTACTGAGACCTGCTTTCATGGGTCATAGTTGTTACTGGTATTTCAAGGTGATGGTTGGCAGTGTTTTTCCTTCGGCAGTTCTGTATGACTTTAAGTATTTCATCCTTGGATGGTTTATGTAAAAAAAGTATAAATACCAAACTAGCACAGCTCTCGCAGAACAACACTATTTCTGCAATATTCATCACAAGCTCATTCTTTGGAGTTCCAATGCTCTTCTGTAATTTGAATGTTGTTCTGAAGAGAATCATAAGGTTATAAAATAGGTGGCATATAAATATTGTTATGTTTATAGTGTACACAGCAGGGTAAGTACGAATATGCTGTTGTAAGGCTGGAGCTTCAGCAGGTGCTGCTTTAGCAAAGAGAACAGTAAAACAGAGTATCTGAAGAAATGATGGGATTCCAAATCCAAAGGTGAATTTAATGATCTCATATTCAGGCCATGCAAATAATGGATCTAACTGGCAGTCTGTTTCCAAGTGATAGTTATCCGTGCCAACCAGTACTGCCTCAGTCAGTGACAAACAGAAGGCATATGTAAGTACAAATCCAGCACACAATATGGGTCTTTGGGTTGCTTTGCTGAGAGCAGTCCTTGATGGAAATCTCTTGAGTAATAGTACGAGAAGTATCAAAATCAAAACATACCGAGAATTGAAATAACTGAAGTTGAAAAAAAATGATAGTATGTTACATGTAAGGTGGGTTGCTTTTAAATAGTCAGGTCTAGTAATGACAGTAAATGACAAAAAAATCATTATAATATTACTGATGGTGAAGTGCAGAAGAAGTAAGTCTAAGTTTTCTATGACTTTGTACTGCAAATATTTCTTTATGAAAATGATCAAAATACATATGCCAGCTATTAATCCTGTTGGTACAAAAAAGGCAATGTAACAGTGCATAAGTCTTGATATGATGTTTTGAGAAGCAATGAAGGCTTCAATTTCCTCTGGGGAGATGAAAGCCAAGTTCTTGCTTGGGTAGCTGATCCATGTCATGTTGTGAGAAGACATCCTTCCTTTGACACTGTGCTTATTTCCTTTTCAGTGGAGTTTGAAGCTGAAATGGAAAAGGCAGGTGAAGCAGGTTATAAAGTACAGTTTTTAATGTCTCTAATTTGTGCATTAAATGTTATGTGCAGTCAGGAACATGAACCATTTGTTCAGAATAAATGTAGTAATTTTTTTGATGGATTTGATGTTCCTATGTTAATTTCAAGGTAACTTGCATATTTTTAGCCACAGAAATCGGCTTTTTTTTTTTTTTTTTTCCTCCCTTGGTTCCTGCTTTCACCACTGCCCCCTTTCTCTCACTTGATGCAGGCAAGACTTAAACTGCAGCACAGCCTTGCAGCCAACAGCTAAGATTCATCTCACTCATGTTGCCTGCAGAATAAATGGGAGAGCTGGCCGCTTGGTGGATGAAGGAGGAGTTGGTTCTGTGCTTAGGTGGAGCCCCTTTTCCTCACCATCTTGCCAGAAAAGGGTAAGGCAATATGCAGGGCAACTGCAGCATGTGGGCTGCAGCTACAGCTACAGCCACAAAATAGCTTCACTGTATTGTGCCAAGGGTGGGAATTTTGTATAATCTGAACCTAGCAGACAGTCTCAAGGCTCACACTGCATACTGAAGGAAAATGCAAAGATAATCACAATATGAGGCAAAAGTCACGTTCCTTTTTGTTTTAGTTTGGCTTCTTTTGTGTTATGAAAAAAAGCCTTTCATAACTGCAGTCTGTACTGAGGAGCCCATATAAAATTAATGTGAATGTTTAAGAACTGTTGTGAACAAAACTGCTTTCATACTAAAACATCTTTATACATTAATAATACTGTCACTTTTAGATGTAGCTGTTGTGTAAAACTGGAAAAAATAATGCTCTTCTGCATGCTCGAATTTGAGAAAATGATTACCAGGGCATTATAGGCCTATTTGACAAAGTTTTAGCAAGGAACATTTTTTACAGCTGAGTTATAAATTCCTGAAAATAGAGAATTTTAAGGGTAATATGGATAGGCTGTTAGCTGTAATGACTATGATATGTTGATATAATAATTTTGCTACCATCTAAACGCTTGAAGGATCCTTTTTTAAGCCAAAATGCTTTGTAGGAGAATATAAGAAGCGCTCATGAAAACCTAAGTGTAATAGATATGGATATATAAATTTTACAGAACACCTAAAAGCATAATTAACTCAATTTCTAAAAGAAAATTTGTGTACCTTGTACTGATTGATGCAGAAAATAACACATTCTTAGTTACAAAGGATAAATTTCTTAAAACATAAGATAATGAACCCGCTATTGCTAATGAATTTTGAATGTCTGATTAAGCATGGTACTTAGTACTGGAAAAAATTAAACATGAAGGCACTTTTACAGTGTAGAATGTTTTCAGGGGAAAAAAAGTCCTTTATTGACAAGGATTTCAGTTTTGTGGTAGTTTGATGTTTTTATTTTGTTCCATTGCACACAAAGCTGGTCTGTATAAGTGATGTACATACAGTACAGCAGGTAAAGACAGAGCAGTGAAGCTCTCGTATAGAAGTTTCTATACAGTTATATTAGTAACAAGAGTGATATACTTAGTTGTAAATAATGCATTTTCCATAAAGGGATTCTAGTGATATTAACTCTTAAAGTAACTTTAAATGGGTAGAAGTTCATAAAGATGCATTAATGTTTTTAAGCGGTATTCATTATAGATAAGTCAGTGTCTTAATACTGTTTGACAGTTCATTTATGGTTGTTACCTCTGACTCTACTTCATATTTCTGATATTTCTAATCTCTCCTCAAAATTGGAATTCTAATACTGGTTTTAATTAGAAAAGTTGACTTATCAAAGTGGCTTTGATTAAGTGTGTATATAATCTTGTATAATTATAATTTCATTTATATAAACCCGTGGAGTTATATTCTGATTCGGCAGTGTTCTTTGCCCCCTTTTAAAGACAGAGTTTCTTCCTTTCTAGAAAAGGTTATTTTTGGAGAGATTCCACTACAAGGACTGATGCACCCAGGGAAGGGCTTTTTTTTGTGTTGCAGGTACCCTCACAGGAGGGGAAAAGTTGTCTGGTCAGACACTGGCTGTGTTCTAACCTCTAAGCTGGAGTACACAATGTAGGAAGGCATTGATGGACAAAACTGGCAGTAGCATCTGAAGCAAGTTGAGTCAATGTAATTTTGAATCTTAAAAATAGATTGTTAGATATGAACAAGTATTTGCAAATAAGATTCAAGTTAACACTGTAGACATTTTTCCCCCTTAATTGATTCCTAGAAGTTTTTACTCTGCTTTAATAAAAAATAAGATCAAAGTGATAATGTCAGACTATTTTCTTGCTTGGTTTTGGTGTCTCACTAAGTATTTGAAAGAGAGCAAATGGTGATTTTGAGTTCAGATTGTGGTAGGAAAGTCTCATGTGCAGGTGGCTGCAGAAGCATTAGGCATATTTATTTACCTTCTCTGCAACATGGTCATACCTAGATACATATTTCTGACTTATGACCTTATCCTACTATTCTTATTTGCAGTATTTTGTCTCTTCATAACTATTTTAGAGAAATTTAAGGATATATATCATTTTACAAGATATATTGCTCATCACCTCATGAAGCTGCTGCATTAGGGTTTTCTAGCTGAGATTATAAATTGGACCCTGTCAGAAAAGTGACTCCTTGGCAGCCTCTGCAGCTGACTGATTGAATATAGTCACAGATGGCATAACCTCTCTATACATTTGTTTACATTAGAATGGATAGCTTTAGAGAGCCTTATGACTGTAAGGTGCCCATCTATCATATAAAGCAACTCTTAGAAATTGTAAGCCTTTATAGTTTTAAAACATTCCCAAAGCATTCATTCCTTATACTAAAGTAAATGTATGCTTAGAATAATAATGGGGTGAAGGAGCTCACAATTTTTGCTGTAGTAAGATGAACATATTTGCAAATGTTTATAGACTTTTGGTAATATGAATTTAATTTAAAATAAAAAGATATGTTCCATTGGAGCAGCAGAGCATTGGAGGATGGTTCATTTTTCACATCTTTTATTTCAGAATCTCCATGCAGCCAACCACATTTTTTTGTCAAAGTACTTTGAGTTTCCATCATAAAAAAAAAAAAAAAAGGAATTTATGATGTCATTTCCCTCTGCTGTGAGAAAATCTGGTATTCCCTCAGTTCTTGTCTGGTTTCTGGGTTTACTGCAGGGGCATACATTTTGTTTTAAAATGCATGTAATGTTTATGCTCTGTTTGGTGGGGGCCCCCCAAGTCCTTTACTCTTTTAGTGGAATCTGTCAGCTTAGAGTGGAAACACCTCTAGACCTGAATAATTTTTTTTTTCTCACAAAATATTATGATGTAAGCTGACTTTGTCATTTCTATTTATGCACTACTAACTGAGAGTAATAGTGTGTCAAAGCTCACATATATTGAAACTATGGTAGAAGCCAGGCCTATTCCTGTTTCCCCTTAGGTTAATTAATAAGGGAAATTTGTAATATGCTACTTGCATTGTCTTTCCCTGTATTGTTATGCTCCAGTATTTTGTCCCTTCTTTACTTCTCCCCCACACTTTGTTTTAATTGGCCATCATTTGCATGTTTTGAATCATTCCTTAACTTCATGTGGCCTCACTTTTTTTCTTTCTTTTTTTTTTTCTTCTTTCTGGCCTTGTTTCCCCGCTATGATTGACTCTGAGGTTTGTGTCAGCAGTTAAAGCAAGTAAGTTAGACTTTTATTTCTGAAGCACAGCAAAATATGTTATCCTTCACTTCCAGCAGGCAGACCTAAGCAAATGAGCATAGTGTTCAGAAGGCAGTTTAAAAATAGCAAGTTGTGAAAAGACTACTTTTGAGTATTGAGAAGACCTAGTCTGTAAGATTTCATTGTTTTTGGTGGTCCCCCGTCACCACTTTGATGGTTAACTCTTGCAAACGGAGAGCTTGGTTTCAAGGAAATGTTTATTTGAAGTCTAGAAAGAAGAGCTCCTAAAATGGGGAGTTTCTCCTTGGCAGTCAGAACTCTTCCTCTCTAAAAGGTTTAGCAGGGCAGTCTTTCTGCACTCTCTCACCAGTCTTTAGAAGGAAAATATTCTTTCATCCAGTCATAAAGTAATACACATAATATTCCTTGTGAAATTCTGCTCTTGGTGGGCACATCCTGCACTAACCCATGAAAATACCACACATAATTTGGGGGGGTGAATTTGTCCTTTCTGTCTGTACTACATCTGCCAAATTAAAAGGTGGGGTCAGTCTGCAGTATATGAAAGACTGAAATGTCAAATACTATATTCATCTTTCTTGTAATGTCAAAATTCCTACACTTGGGCAACTATTTGAGGTTGTAAAGATTTAAGTAATTTAAGATTTAAGAAATACTACTCTTAGCTTCTGAAAAACTATCAGTTTCTGAGAAACCGAAACCATTTACTTTTCCAGAATGTAAATTAATCGGCAGTAACTGAACATAATCTTCAAGGAGCATCGCTGACATGTTTCCTGTCCTGTACAATTCCTGCTGTGTTGTTAGGATTATTCAACAATATCTGTCCTTTAAAAGACTACTTTTAGGCAACGGTTGGAGACTCTTGTCCAGACCGCTGAACAGTATTTCATCATCTAGCTATCATCAGTTTAATGGGAGTTAAGTACTTACTGAAAAACGGTCTTCGCATTTTCTCAGTTTAATGCTTAGCTTTATTATAAATTTCAGGTTTATTATACATTTTAGCTTTCCAAGTGTTTCCCAGATACAGTATTTTACTTTAGTTCAAATCATGTTAAAGAAGAGAAAACTAAAACCTTAAACTTTAGCTTCACAGTTTGAGCCTCTTGTGATGAATAAAACATTGCATATTCAAAGTAATATAAAGCACTTACCCTTTCAAGAAAATGCTCCACAGATACAACGGGCTGAGACTTTCACTGTGAATAGTCAGATGAAATATAATTATAGTTTGGAGCATATAGCCCTTTTTATTTATGTAGAAAGTAGAGTGTATGTATTACAATAACTTCTTTAGCTGCTGTACATCACGATGAAAAAATCCAGACGCTTGCTGACTACAAAAACATACAGTTCTCAAAAGGAAACAGGAACTTGGTTTAAGTCATTCACACCATACACGTTGCATGTTTAGCAAACCTATGGTTTCATCATGTGACTAAAGTTCAAATTATCCTCTGCACTGAGATATTTTGGAACAGAAAAGTAGTGTTTGTCCCTGCCATTTCTAAGTATCTGAGGCCATCCAGTGGATTTCTTTTTTTCCTGTTTGTGAAGTAATCCTATGTGCATTGGCTAGCCTTTGCAATTACATTTTTTTTTTTTTCTAGTGTGCTGTTTTAAGTGCTAGAGGGCTGGAAAAGGAAAAGCCTATTGAATAAATGCCAAACAAGGCCCCTTGCTTAACAAGGCAAAAACTTGACACAAAGTAGTGCGTGTCAAAAATATTAAGATTCCTCTTAAAAATCATGTATTTCTGTTTTTCCATAGGTCCTGGCTCTTGGAATGCTCCCAGTATTGTACACATGCATTAACTTATTTTCCAGATGCTCTGCAATGACCATGAGGTGTTAAAAGACAAAATTGTGAGTTTGTAGTATGTTTTGGGTCTGGCTCAGCATCAGTCTTAGTGACTATGTTGAATAGTGTTCTTAAAACCTCAGACACAAATGAGAAGGAAAGGGCTGGCTCATTATTAGGTTGTTTTTGGTGGTTGGTGTTTTTTTTTTTTTTTTTTTTTGTGCATGCAGCCTTTCTGTCTGGAATGCATTGGTAGCATACCAGCACATGGGGAAGAACATTTTTATTGTAATCTTTTAGTAATCTGTCGTGGCTTTCATAGGCTGAGAAGATTAATTTGTGACCAGTGTTTGATCAGTGCTCTCAGTTTTCATGGCATCTTACTTGTTGCATTTAATGTATTTAACAATCATTATTGAAAAAACATCTGGAAAGAGCCCGAGCACTTCAAAGAAATAGACAAACATGTATGAGTCTAGATTTCACAGTGGAGTTGTGGGTTACCTGGAGAAAATATTTCAGTGCTAGGCCTGCGTTTCTACCTGAAGGTTAGTACTATGGCTCCAAATAACTTTTTTAATCTAGATGTGTATGGAGGGTCTTGGGTTGCAGCAGTGGCCCAGAGACATTTCAGCTTTCAGGTTGAACTTTCAGGTTTAAGGTTCATGTTATTTGTAAAGTAGCGGTGCTCCAGAACAGCTCTTTAGTAGTTCAGTGGCTCTGTGAAATGTGGTTTCCAAACTTCCTGTACAGATTTCAGTTTCAATCATCTTAGCATAGTTTGTTTTTTGGACTGAGTAGATTGCTTTCCTTTTATTTACAGTAATTCTTCCAAACTGTTGGTGAGAAACTGGGATAAAGCTGGTAGTGCAGTGTAAATGTTTTGTATATAGCATTTGTTTTTGAGATGTACCCAAATCTGGGTTTATTTTGCTGGTATTAATTTCTTATAGTTAAGAATGGTAAAGAAAATACATTCATTCTAATTGTATGCAAGTCAGGTGTTTGGTGTTTTGTTTTGTTTTTCCCCCAGTTGATTTTCCATGAAAGATGTAAATTTGAAGTGTCACCTTACTCTTTCTAGGACTTAGGACTGTGCAGAGAGCACACTAAACTATGTAAGCATAGTCAAATGGTAGTTTTTGAAATTGCAGTAAAATTTCAGAAAGTATTTGGTCACCAACTAGTAGATACTAACTTGACTTTTTAGTTTCCAGAATGCACGAGGCAATGCTAAACAGTTATGGCATTGGTTTGTTGCTTACTTTCCACTGACGTAGTCTGATTAGGCACATGATAAATAACCATGGCTCTGCTGGTGGGCAGGGAGGGAGTAGAGTTATTTGTTGTCTGAGAGCCACCAGCAAACGGCTGGGTTTTGTACTTCTTTTGAAGTTGCATTAGGTGGACATACACAAGGATATCTGGCTGTGTCCTTTGTGATTATTACTAAAAAAAAAACAAACGCAAATCAGTGGCTGCACCAAACGTTTAAGGAATATTCAAACCATTCTTTACAAAGGTTTAAATTATTCTGAGTTAATTAGCAGTCAGTGAGCAAGGAGTAACTCAAGTGAAGATAAGCTCTAACACAGCGGTGTTAAGACTCACTTCCTGTTATTCAGTAACTGCTTTTCTGACAATGCAATGTGTAGTAAAGGAGAGCACCAAGGGAACTTATCCTCTAATGAGGAAAATTATATGAATATAACCAGAAAAGCAAAAGGAGAAAAGCAATTTCTTATGCCTCCCATCTTTAAAAAGAAAAAATAATCTAAGAGAAAGCTTCCATCTTCAAAATCATGTTCACATTTACAAACTTTGTCATACGAGGATGGAAACCTGTATTAAGCTTCATTATTCAGTGGTATTTTTATCATACTCTGAATCAGGAGCAAGTAGCACATTACAATTTCAGAATGTGTACATAGATTCAGAGAATCATATCAGAAAGTACACCTATTTTACAGGTAGAGAAACTTAGCTACTGAGTAATGTATTCTTCTAAGTTGATGGAATAAATCAAAAGCCAGGGAAGAAAAAGAGGTTAGAAAATTGAGGTTTCCCAGTTCTGTATTCTTTATTCTGTTTAGACCATACTGATTCCCACCTTGATAGCTGCAATTCTGCCTCATCTATGGAAACAGACAAAAGTTAGTCTTAACAGCTGTATGGTGTGGTTTTGGCAGCAGCTCGCTGTGCTGTTATTGTCACAGTTAATGCATTACTAAAAGGAAAGCAAGATATTGCTGTTGTGTGACCAGCTGTGTCTTTCCTTAAACAATAAAACAGGTTAATTTGCTTAAGTGATTATAGGATACTAGTCATATGAAAACAGTGGCCAACAGACTCATGTTTAGTTGTATAAATGTTTTATAAAACTGCAAAACATGGTGATTAAGTGACTGTTTGAGATGATGCATAATTTCACTGTTTTTATTAGTGATTTATGTTTCTATGAGCACATTAGCAACAAAAGGAGGGCTAAGGAGAATCTCCATCTTTTATTGGATGCAGGGGGATACATAGTGACAAAGGATGAGGAAAAGGTTGAGGTACTTAGTATCTTTTTTGCCTCAGTCTTTAATAGTTTAAAGACCAGTTGTTCTCCAGGTACCCAGCCCCCTGAGCTGGAAGACGGGCAGGGAGCAGGATCAAGTCCCCATAATCCAAGGGGAAAAGGTCAGTGACCTGCTACGCCACTTAGAGACACACAAGTCTTGGGATCCACCCAAGGGTGCTGCGGGAGCTGGCGGAGGAGCTCGCCCAGCCACTCCATCATTTACCAGCAGCCCTGGCTACCTCGAACCCTGGGTTCAGCTGTGGCCCCTCACTGCTAGGGGGATGTGGAGGGGCTGGAGCATGTCCAGAGCCGGGCAGGGGCTGGGGAAGGGGCTGGGGCACAAGCCCTGTGGGGAGCGGCTGGGGGAGCTGGGGGGGGTCAGCCTGGAGAGCAGGGGGCTCGGGGGGGACCTGATCGCTCCCTCCAGCTGCCTGACAGGGGCTGTGGGCAGGGGGGGTCGGTCTCTGCGCCCAGGGAACAAGCGACAGGGCAAGAGCAAACGGCCTCGGGCTGTGCCAGGGGAGGTTTAGGTTGGAAATTGAGAAAAATGTCTTCACTGAAAGGGCTGTCAAGCATTGGCGCAGGCTGCCCATGGAAGTGGTGGAGTCACCGTCCCTGGAGGATTTAAAAGATGTGCAGATGTGGCACTTAGAGACACAGTATAGTGGTGGGCTTGGCAGTGTTAAGGGTTGGACTTGATGATCTTGAAGGTATTTTCCAACCTGAATAATTCTATGATTCTGTGATTTCTTAGTGATTAGTATGTATTAGTATACATGCTCTCAGTAGAAATGGTTTATGTATGATAATGATGTTCCGGATAGGGTGGAGGCAAGAAAGGTAGAAGTTGCAGAAGTTAAATAGCTGTGAGATGCTGTGACAATATTTAAAGATTGGCTGATAACACATACAGTTCCACTAGCCACCTACAGTGTGCTGTGGTGGGCAAAACTCTTGGTTACGCTTTATTGTTCCTATGGCAAAATAAATATATCCAGTACTGAGTGACATGTTATTTTAAAGAAGGCAGATGTTGGCCACTTTTTTTGACCAAAACCAATAATTTCTCTGAACTGACCCCTATTACTGATATGTTTAGCAGAGTACAGAACCCTGACAGCAGGTTTAGTTTGAAGTGAAGCCTGTTTCTCTCATACGCATGTATGCCAGATGAGAGAAACTTCTCTGTGTTCTCTGACAAACACTGTTTGATACTTCTGGCTTGTGAGATGCTGAACCCATGGAGACTTCAGTCTTTTTACTCTCTGGCTTGAAGCAGATCTATCCAGTAAAGTATTATGGAGATAGTGATTCTTTTTTCCTCACCTTCCTTCTGAATCGCTGTGATTAGCTGGTAGCAAGACTCAACACTCATTTGAGCAGTAGAGCTCTTGTTTGCTTGGTGTGGCATCAAATAGCCACAGTCATCAAGGGCAGATACCAAAGGCTGCAGTGAGCTTGCAGTTAGGCTAAGAATTGGACAAGTCTGTTCTAGGGTAGTGCTTATTGTTAGGGAGCTAATCCTGCGTGAGAAGCCTGAAGTCTGTTCTTAGATTATGCTGTTGTCTTCTGCTCTTGATTAACATCTTTCTTGCCTTTTTGATTTAATGTTATTATGAAAACTGTCCCTGTGTAGTATGATATGATTGGTTTTGAATATTAAATGGCTGTTATTGCTCATTCCCCAGTGTATTATGATGAAAAGCAATTGCTGTGTTACTGGAATTTCAAAACATAGTCTACATTTTTTCTTAAAGATATTTTTCATAAATTACCATGTATTTCCATCTTAATTTTTTCTCTAGTGTTATTATGTAACAACCCCCACCACCACAACCTTGAGTGTGGGATATTAGCCACAGTTAGTCCAAGATTGCTTTGTCTCTATTCAAGGGCTGAAATTATATATTGGAAGCTTTTATTGGTGGCTTTTTAGCACCTTAAGGCCACTTGTATTAATGAAATAACTAATTTCATAGGAGCATCTATTCTAAGGCTTCTGTTATATTGATGCACAGTACCCAGTCACTCCATAAAACTGTTCTTGTGAAAGACTTTGCTTTTAATTTTCTGTATATTTAGTCTTTTTCTACTTGACAGCAAGGAAATTTGTCTCCTTGATTAAAACACCATGGAACATTAGGCCTTTGAATTAAAGGAGAAAAAAACCCCAACAACAAACCAACCAAAACCCAAAAGCATGGAACCTGTACATATAACCAAGAATTGCTAGCTTGAAGAAAGTTAAAGGAATTTTAAAACTTGCATGGCTTTATTGCATTCCCTGCATGTGTGATTTTGGGAATTTTTTGAGTGTGTTGTGGGGTTTTTTATTGTTATTAAATGGAATTCAGATGCATATGCTCATTTGTAAGGTACATGGAGCTATGTGAATTTGTAAAATTTTATAGTCTTACTGCCTCTACTTGGATAGGGTTAAAAATGCACAATTTGGAGATGTGTACACATAAGCATTGATATTAATAATTACCTATGCCTCAGAGGCTGGTCATAAGTCAACATTTCTTCCTTTTATTCTAGAACAGCCATGCTCTACACTGCCTTCACATCTTGCTTGCTCATGATTCATTATTAGTGAATATTTTTATATTGGTTTATTTGGGCATTGTTTTTAATGTAAGTTGTTTCGTAAACAGTACGTTACTATTATTACTACTATACAGTAATGTTTCTATCAATCACAAAATAAATTCCTCAGTATGGGTAGATCACCTACGTAACTCAGGTATGAGAGCTCAAAAATTGCCTGTATTTCCAAATAATACTCTTCTTCTATTCAAGGGTGGAAAAAACTTTTTCTAATGGCAAGTTTTATAGGAGAGCTGGTCTCTGCATAGCACTGCAGGTGCTAAAATGATTATTTAATTGCACATAGGCTGACCTGAAAAATTTCAGAAACTTCTGTATTACGGGGATCTGTCATTGTGAACTAGTAAAACCGTAACTAAATTAGAAAGAATTACAGTGCTCTGGAGCTGAATGGGAATGGCACTTCCTTTGATCTTTGAGCATCTTGTCAACCACAATGACTAGTACCAGATGTTTCTTACATTGCTTTATGAAACATATGCTTTTTAAATAAATATTTTTCTTGTGAATAATCAGACCTAATAGCCTGGCTAAATGTCCTTCTGTTAGGTTCAAAACCAAAATTAACTATTGTTGAGATCTGTTTCTTGCAACAGAATTTTCTCTTAAATGCCTCATCTTCACTGCAGCAGTTTGATATAGAAATTATGCTTAATTTGGTTTCTTCTTACAAATACTTGCAGTAATACCCTTAGTGCCTGCAGACAGGACCAGCTAGTACAAATCTGTGTTTAACCAGAAACTGGGAATGTTTCAGGTTTTTTCCTAATGATTAACTTAAATCCTTTAACTAGTTTTACTGATCTTACGGCTTTTGGGAACTGCTAGAGTATTCTGCTAGTGACCACCAGATGGAGTTTCTGAAACAGCTTTGGTAACCTAATACCGGAATTAATTTCAAAATTATTTTCAAAGGTTTTGGAGATTAGTTAAGAAACACTTGTGGAAATTCTGCTAGCTTCAAGATAAATTTTAGCTTGAATTTGCGAATGTTGTTGCTAAAATTAAGCTTTTCAATTAATTTTGTAATTGGTAGTTGTATTGGGTTTGCATGGCAAGATTTTGGTAGCAGGTGCTATGGGGTGCCTTCTGTGAGAAGCTGCTAGAACTTTCCCCTGTGGCCAACAGAGCCAATGCAAGCTGGCTCAGAGACGGACCTGCCGCTGGCCAAGGCTGAGCTCATCAGTGACAGTGGTGGTGCCTCTGGGATAATGCATTTAAGAAGGGGAAAACCACACAAAACTGTTTGATTGCAGCGAGAGGGGAGTTGAGAGTATGTGAGAGCAGTGGCCTTGCAGCCCCCAGGGCAGCGCAGGAGGAGGCAGGGGGGCTCCAGGCGTCGGAGCAGGGATTCCCTGGCAGCCCGAGGGAAGCCCATGGAGAGGCAGGCTGTGCCCCCAGCCCGTGGAGGTTAACGGGGGGTGGGGGTGGGGGGGGCAGATCCCCACCTGCAGCCCATGGAGGACCTCGTGCCGGAGCAGGTGGGTGCTCGAAGGAGGCTGTGACCCCATGGGAAGCCTACGCTGGAGCAGCTCCTGGCAGGACCCGTGGGCTCATGGAGAGAGGCCCAGGCTGGAGCAGGTTTGCTGGCCGGGCTTGTGACCCCGCGGGGGCCCAGGCTGGAGCAGCCTGTTCCTGAAGGGCTGCACCCCACAGATGGGACCCAGGCTGGGGCAGGGGAAGGGTGTGAGGACCCTCCCCCTGAGGAGGAAGGAACAGCAGAGACAAGGAGTGATGAGCTAACTGCAACCCCCATTCCCCGTTCCCCTGTACCACTGGCAGGGAGCAGGGAGAGAAAACAGGGTGAAGCTGAGCCTGGGAAGAAGGGAGGGATGGGAGGAAGGTGCTTTAATATTTGTTTGTATTTCTCTTTACCCTACTCTGATTTGATTGGCAATAAATTAAACTAATTTCCCTGAGTCGCTGTCTATTTTGCCCATGACAGTAACTGGTCAGTGATCTTGCCCTGTCCTTACCTGAACCCATGAGCCTTTTGTCGTATTTTCTCTCAGCTGTTAAGCTGAGGAGGGGAGTGACAGAGTGGCTTTGGTGGGCACCTGGAGTCCAGCCAGGGTCAACCCACCACAGTAATGCATAGAACTTCTATCAATATCAGTGAGACTTGTGATAAACCCACTTTAATATAGGAGATGAATTCTTTGCTTTTGAAGGTTAACTTTATCCAGAGTTGAGCATTTTTTCTGCATTTTTATAGCAGAATTATTCTACTGTTAGGCAATATACTTGCAGGTACACTTCCTGCAAGATGTTTCCATGTCAATCTGTTTCTCCATTAGTCCTCTCTCCAGACATCTGAGTTGGGAGTATTTATTCTGCTGCTTATTTATCTTTTCCTATAATGCATCATCAAGTACTTTTAAACTAGATAAAATGGATTCTCTTTCTGGCAATAAATCTTGTTTGTTTTAAAAGAACTTCTGGTAGGAAGTATTTTTTAAAAAATGTATTTGTATATTCATAAATGGTCTGATAATCTAGTATTTAAAAAATATTTTACTGTCCTGAATTGCAATAATACAAGAATTCTGCCGGCTGTAGGCTGTGAATGATTTTGACCATATTTGTGACTCCTAATTAGAAGTGGAGTATAAGGAAATAACATGGACTTCCAAGGCAGGGAAAGGACTTGGTGTGAAGAAAGTGGAATGACAGAGTAGATAATAAATCCTCTTCTCTCCTGATGGAAAAAGAACGTATTCAGCATATGTCAAAGTGTTTTGGTATATAATGGAAAGCTAAAGGAAATACAACAGAGGAATCATTTCACACTTCAAATCTGTTGCCATGGCAGTCTACACAGCTGGTTTTGTATGTTTACATTGCTTTCACTTGGAAAAGGTATTGCATGAGATAGCTAAGAAATACACAAGGTTTTGCTTACTAAGAAACTGCAAAACTTAATCTTGGAGCATATGTTTCAGCTTCATTGGTGTGTTGAGCACTTTGCCTCAGTTTCTGCAGCTGTACAAGTCAGTAGTTCTCAAAGTCCCCAGCTAACAGCAAAACTGAGAGCAGCACTTGGCCAGATTTTGCTTTTGTTTTCTCTTACCAGTGCTGTGCTGCTGCAGTACAGCTCATGAGAAGGGTTTCAGCTTTCATCTGTAATGAGCAGTGATAAATGGGGTTTTAGCTGTTTACATATCCTGAGCACAAAAACAATTTAACTGAGTCTTAGTTAAAAAAAAAAAAGTTACTTCCCTTTTGAGTTTTCTGGTAATGGTGTATTTTTTTTGCAGCCTTGGAGCCTACTTTTCTATTATATGCTACTTAAATGCATGCTTTCTGTGACTGCTGCAAAATGTGGTTGTCTTCAGTGAAATCTCTTTGTATTGACAGAAAAGGGCAGATTTTGATGCTATGTTGGCCTGGTTGCACTAGTATAAACTTACTGACTTGGTTGTACCTGATCAACTGTTTTTACTTAAATTTATGTAGAAGTTCAATCTTTGCAAGCCTGTAGGCCTGTTAATTTGCTGCTTAGTAACTGGCTTGGTTCTCATTTAAGATCCTTCAAGTCTCTGTTGTATAAAAGTGGTTTTACTAATCTTGATGAGAAACAGCCTTTTTATGTATGATGGTTGTATCTTAAAGCTCTGATGAAGGAAGCATCAGAAAATCACGACTACTTAGAGATGCTGGTTTTCCTATTACAGTAACAGACAGTACTCTTTAAACCATTGTATGGAAGTAAGGGGATCTTGTCAAAGCTTGGTATTTGACTAAATGATATTGCAACTTCCAACAGTTGCTGTTTTCATTTATTTCTGAGACTTAACACTTAAAAGTGCCTGGGACTAAGTTTTTTCCTTTAAGAAATTCACCAATAACCATTTAAAATAGTTTGCTTTTACTTACTGTCTTCCTGCACTTTACAAAGAATTTACAGGGAACAGATTAATAACTTTTGAAGTATAGCCAGGAAAATGTTTTCATGTATGTGGGGTAAAGTCATGGATACCTGGTGAGTGATCTTTTGGTTATATGCAGTGGTTACTGCAATAAATATATTATGAAGCATGCTATATTCTTAAAGCTTGACTTTGGGATGCCAAAGGTACAGGTTATTATGCTATGTTGCTCTGCTATCCAAGAGAACTTCTGCAGGAAGCTGATTTCTGAGGTCTCATTTGTGGCAGCACAAAGGAGAGGAAGTGAGAAGGCAATGGCCAATGCATGCATTAATCACCAGCCTTGTACTTCTGTGGTGCAATGTTACTCTATTCTATTAGTTGCAGGTTTCTTTATGCTGAAAAAACCTGAGGGGGGTGTGTGCCTTTTTGCTTTCATTCTCAGCTAACTTCCCACTAATGAATAATGAGATTTTAATGATGTTGAAATTATGGCCTGGAAAATCTGGTAACTTTGCATGATTTGGATGTCAAATCAGACATGTTATTTGTTATGTTTTGATTCAGTGAAGCAACACAAGTTTAATCTTGTCTACAATGTTTTCATCAAGGCCAAAAAAAAAAATCACACATCTCGCTGACCAGATATACTTTTAACACCATTTATTGAGAATGTATTATGAGTCAATAGTTCCTTTCTGAAGCTTTGTGGATAGTCCATTTCTGTATATTTCCATTTCACATAATATTGGAGGCCACATCTCTTCATTTTAACAGAACCAGAAATTTTCCAGGGGTTGATCACTTTCTTTAATTAATGGAAATTATGTCTTCAGAGATCAACTCAGTTTGATTCTCAAATGGGAACTTTTGAAACTAGGACCTCTACTAGGTTAGTCAAGGACATGTCTTGAGCTAGCTATATTAATGATTCAAGCAGAAGCAGAGCACAACATTGTTGTTAGTTCATTGATTTGACTTAGGCAGTTTAGCAAGAGGGCTCTAAGCCATAGAACAATTCAAATATTAAGTTTAATTTTGTGAGAAAATAACACTGTTAATAATGGCACTTAACTAGTGCTTACTTTCTAGTATACAGTATATACATACAGCAACATACAGTACACCTTACTATGCAGAGGTTTACATTTATATGACACTTTAAGAAATAATTTAATAAATTCTTTGCAAATTGTTTTTACATCAGTAGGCTGATTTTTATCTTGCATATATACAGTATTTTATTCATATTTATTTGAATGAAAAATAGATAAGCCTCTATTTACAGTAATCAGAATCCTTCAGGTATGTGAAATGCAAAGGCTCCATTCTGGAGAACTTCGTATCTTAAAGATTTGTCCATTAAAATTAGTCTATATTTATGATACCATGTATTTCCTTAAGTATTTTACTGCACTTGCTTATCAACTGTTGTTTATATAAATATTGCAAAGTTCTTGCTGTTTGGGATACTGCTTTTCAACAGATACCATATGATGGCGCTGTAATTAAGTTCAGAATTTCCTTAAAAGAATAGCAGTCAGGCAGCTCCATGGCAGTTTCTTTGAGGCAATTGATACATCAAGTTAACTCCTAAAAACAGTTGAGTGGGTATCAGTAATTTTCATTAAATTATGGAAGTTGTTTGTCTATATTATTGCTATCAAATCTAGTATATTATCAAGAATACACACAAACATACTTAACTCTGCTGCAATAAAGATTAGGAAAAAATAATTGAGACTTCAAGGGTAAATTATATAAAAACTTATTCTTTATCTCTTAAATAGCAGCTTCCATTTTATGACGTGAATCCATTTGTAATGTCAGATCATTGAATAAGATATTGGTCATCGTGAAGGAGTCACTTTAATGAAGTAAATGGAAGTTGTGAATGGTACCAAGTATACGAGACCAAACATAGATGGAAACTGAAGAGCAAAATGAAAATTAACTAGTGCAGAGAAGTGAGAAAGAAGAAGAAAATTAAGAGCCATGATCTGAGATGGGGCATTTAACATGGAGAGAAAGGAACAGAAACAAATGTGATGGTCCTCTTATGACAGAAAGTAAGACTTCTTAGGATAAGGGGGAAATAGAAGTAGGGGAAGCAACATTGAAGTTAGAACTGCACTTAATGTTGCCTGCTAAGCCACACCATTCTGGCACTGTCCCAGTTCTGGAAGCCTCTATTCACACCAGATAAGCCAGTTCCTGCCTGCTGGAATTTTTCCTGCATAATGAGACAGAATTTCTTTAACAGATTTTACATGAGAGATTTAATGTGGTGTGCATTAGGAAATCGAAGTTTCCTCAGATGGGAAGAAAAGCAGCCTATTTGCTTGACAGTTGTAAGAAAAGATTTCTTAAGTGCTTCTGTATGGAAGTAAGCTTGAATGCTGAAGATGTGTAGAAATTCATAGAAAACCTCTCAAGGGGGGGAAAAACCAATCAAAGCAGCCAGTATCATGTCAGCATAGAGGCACTATAAATTAGTGCGTGAACTGGACACAATGATAAAAAGGCAGGCTTCATTCCTTAACATTGTTTTCATCAACAGGCTGAAACTATGAAGTAAATTGATGTAGTTGTGCTGGATAGTTTTTGTGTGGAGAAAACACCATAGAAATAGATTAATTACTGTATGGGGTTTAAAGGTTAAAAAAATTCAATAAAATATGAAATGCTATTTTAAAAAGTTACAATCAATGGAGAGGCTTCCACCAGGATGTTGGTAACTTGAGAGGCTTGTATATGAAGAAGACAAGCAAAGATGGCTATGAGAAGAAATCTGAATAACATTGAAGAGAAGGAAAAGTAACTCAAAAGGCTGTTCCTTACCTGCTTTCCACTTAGAACTTAAGCCTGTCTCTATGCTGACAAATTAGGACCAATTACCAGATGAGATTGTGCTATAAGCAATGGAAAAGGTTCAGTTCTGGTTTTGCTCCATGTTTTTTCTGTACCAGAGGCTTGAAAAGCCGCATTTTTTGAATAGTCGTGGAATCTGAGTTGTGTTGTGACAGACTAAGCAACAAAATGATTCTGCTGTGTTGCAGAGTGAGGGACAAAAGTGTCTTGCTGCCCCAAAACTTATCTGGGAGAGTATCACTTTAACTTCTACCCACCTCTGTCATCAATAATACAACAGCAGCATAGGAACAGGTAGTTCTTGGGTCAAGTTTTTGTAGCTTACTGTTGTGGGTAACTTGCTTCCTGCAGCATGTCTGTTTCTTACATATTTCATATACTCAGTAAAATTTGGCAACATGGATTGGATTTCTTCATCCCCACTGTGAAATACAGAAACTATACTTTTACTGCGTTTTCTAGAATCATGCTGGGAGGCACTCCATTTCTGAGAGGTCAGCAAAAAGCTGATGCTGACTGGAATTCCTTTATATTACTCCCATTTAAAAAATTCTGTGTGTTGAGGGGATTTGTATGGTTTCCAAACCTCCAATGATGCCCTAGATTAGAGATTTATTTGTTGCAAATGTATCCCTTGAAAATACAAAATGTTAATCATAAACATATTTATTTTTAAGATAATTACTCTTGTTACATGAACATATGTGGACCATAACACTTAGCCAGACAATCTTTACTAGTTAAATTTTGGTTTAACTTTGTAAACCACTGTGTCCTTCATTTTAATATCTGGAACAAACGTATCTCAGTTCCCTTAGAATTGGTTAATAAGTATTTCTGAATTCTTGAAATGTTTTAGGATGCAAACAAAGCACTGTAAAACTAAACCACATTTTTGTTAATTTTTCTATCTAGAAAAAGATCCATTTACCATAAATGTTAAAACTTAGGTTAGTTTGTGTGCAAAAAATTCTGAAAATGGTATATTAAGCTTCTTTTAAAGGGGATTCAATGACAGAGAAAGAAATTAAATAATTTATCATTATCATTTACTATTTGGACAAGTATAATTGGATAATATGATCTTTAGTAAAGATCATTGTATCATCTTCATTGAAAAATGCTATTTACTTCATTAAGGATAGCACTATTACTTCTTTGTACAGAGAATAAGGTAATACCTTTTTCTATGCAAGATACAAGGTGCTGTGTCTTCAGTCAAGACTTCAATAAACTGCTTAGTGATTTCTTCAGACAGGAGTATTAGTTACGAGACAGAGTTTATGCATTGTAACCAAATCAGTGCACTGGAAGTATTAGATGTCACAGGTATTACAGCACATAGACCAGAGTCTCCCAAGATTTCAGCAAACAATTAACTATTTGAAAACTAAGACTGTTTCATTTAATTGTAATGGAAAGCTCCTTCTAGCCTCTTGGTTGGGACTCTCACAGTAATGATTCTGAGTGCCAACACAGCAGTATCACAGTCCCAATACTGGTATGCTAAGTACTGCAGTAACAGAGCACCAGAGGGTTTCTTCACACCTACGTCATGACTTGCTGTACTACTGTGCGTTCGTGAGAACACCCTTGATTCCCACAGTGTATCTTTTTAAGCAAACGTCGTAATTTGTTGGGAAAGTTTTTGTTAATGTATCTGTAGAGCAGAGGCATTACAAAGCTGCTTGAGAAAGCCAAGAATTTTGCTAAAATCTTGGTAAAATGCAATATTCGACTGTAATTGTCATCTGCAATTCTTCCTTGTGCATTAGTAAATGTGCTTACCAAAAGAGTAACATAATAGGGTGTCCATAATGTGAACTGTGTACAGACTGTGGCAATCAAAAGCCTGTGCACTGATGGATCTAATCGTCCAGTGTCTTGATCCAGTGGTGTAGCCTCTTTGCGTATTCGCAAGATTAGTACAAGTGCATACAGTACAGCAATAGCAGGTACCACATACCCAATAAAGACCATAATGGCATCTGCTGCTTCTTTGTTCTGCATCTTGGAACATTCAATTATTTTAGTGGATACGTGATTGCAGACGTAGAACAGGAGAGATGAAAAACTTGTAAGCATGGCACCACCCCATATGAATCCACAAACATGTTTGGTGTTGTACACACTTGACATGTAAGTTCTAGGTAGCGCACGTTCAATGTAGTAGTCCAGACTGAGTAATGTAGTAGAGTACATGGTAACTAAAGAAGAGACGTTGAATAAAATAAGTAAGGTAATATAAACTTCATTGTTAGAATTCCAGATGGCCCATTTTGTGTTGGCAAGACCTAGAAGGTACATCGGTGCCAGAGCATTGATGATGAGACCAGCAATGGCAATGTTGACAAAGTAAACATCTGGCATAGTCATAGTAGCTTTGTTGTAGAGATTCACTAGGACCAGCAAGCCATTGTAACAAAGGCCAATTGGGAAACATATGATGAGGTAGAGTAGGGAGAAGACTGAAAGCACAAGGTGAAAGTCATGGCAGAGATGCTGGTCCTCACTGTTCTCGGTACTGTTGTTTAAGGCTTCACAGCGCCACATAGTGATTTTAGCTTTTGTGTCTTCTCTGCTGATTACCAGCTTTTCTGTAGAGAGAGAAAGTGTTGTTGAAATACTACATTACATTTCACTTAATGTAATATGAAGAAAACATTTTAAGGATAGAGATTATATGTGTCATGTAATGGATCAATTTAAGGTCAGTGACTGAAATGCCTTTTGATCTTGTTAGTTTAGAAGAAAGTCATTTGTGATTCAGAATTTCGAGACTACTAAATGTTCTGAAGTTCTAATTTAAATGAAATTACTGGCAAATGAGTTGATACAGGACACAACAGAAGTAAATAATAAACTGTATCTTTACAGTAAGTACTGATGTAATATGAAGATTGCTACCTTTTTTTACATTATTAAACAGTACCTTTTATGTAGTTAATAGTATATCAGGGTAGCTGCTGAAGAATTGAGGGATATAAGCCGAAGCACAAATCTTAGCAATAAGATGGAGAATAGAGTTCTCTAACATGTTAAATAAGCTTTCTCTTGAAAAGGTAGTTTGTTAGGAGGCATGTCCAAGGCAGTATGGTAGATGTATAACTGGATCACTGATAAAATTCACAATGACTAGAGGAAACTGGGAAATGAGGTGAAGGGATTTTTTTATGGGTCAGGCTGTATTCAGACTTCCAACCTATAAGCTTTTAGTTCTGAAAAAACAATGGACTTCTGTAGTCTAGGGAACTTAATATCAGGGCAGGCTGGTTTTCCAAAAAGGCAAGAATTAGCTATCATTTCCTCTCAAAATAGCTTGAATGCTTTAAAAAGTATCCTAGTATCAATAGTCATTGTCCAGCTAGCTTTGCTTTATCATGAATAAAAAGACATTTTAACTGAAATCAGTGAATTTCAAAGCAATCATGAAAAGTTGCTTTCCAAAATCCAGAAATAAGAAATAATCTCTAAAGTCCAACTCAAAACATCCACAGCCATAAAATCATGGTGGTTATTCCTGCCAGCCCATTTCTAGGGGAGAGCAGAGAATTTATGCAGCAGGTGAATTCTATGTCACATGTACCCTGACACTGTCAGATATCAGCGTTTTGTGTGCTTCCCTTTTAGCATGTATAGGAAAGTGCAAGTACATGTACCTGCACTCTTTCCAGAGGGAACAAGATTTAATCAAATGCACAATAAACACTGTGCAATTAAAATGAATGTTACTAGACAACATGCTATAGTCCATGAACCATATGGCTAAATTATACAGTATGGGTTTTATAAGCATATGGATATGTGGTTGCATCGCTCTAGTGCTAATCCTTTGACACTTCACCATAGTACAGAATTTGTTCCAGAATCATGTCAACTTCCATTTTTTTTTTATTTCCCATTGCAGTTGTTTTGTGTGCATTTTTTTCTAAATACCATAGCCTGTGCCAGAAATCAGACTAAAAATACAGTAATTTTAGCCGGGCAAACGAATTTTTATTCCATGGTCATATGCTGGATTTCTCAGAGGAGTGACTTCTGTGGCAGCAGCACAAGATGCAGTTCGGTTGTTTTCAAAGCTTTCACCTTCATAGAAAAACTTATTTTTCATTTGTACTCTTATGCAATAATATAGCTAAAGAACTGATTTGAGAAAACAAAGTGTAGTATCTTTATGCTGTCTTTCAATCCTCATACTATTTTTGAGCACTAAAAACAACGCCGTTTACTTTCAGGAAGCATCTGTTAAGTTTTTAAGAAAGAAAAAGAAAAGCTGTTTTGCACAGTTGAAGGCAACCAAAGTTACATCTCATTGAACTGTTATGACTTGATTCAACCAAAGCAGCAGACTGGAACTAGATATTGCAAATATATGCATTACGGTGAGTGCAGGGGTGACTAAGCACAGGCATGGCTACAATCATGTAATTCCATTATGCAGGTTTATCCTTAAGCATGGAGCTTTGATTACTCCAGACTGAATTACATCAGCCACAGAATACTTGCCTGTATACTGCCTCAGAAGATCAACAATCCTTGCTGCCATGCTTTGTATTTTATAGAGCTGGGGGATGTCTGGTTTCACAAGTGTTTTTAGTAATTACCCCTTTTTTCTTTATGCCCTCTAACTGCAGTTAAATAAGACAATTCTACTTTAATGAAAGAAATGGTAGGCAATTCATTATGTTAAATAGTAATCTTATGATTACAAAACTTACCTCCAAAATGAGCAAAAATAAAATCCGCAATAAAAATATTTTCTGAAGAAATGTTGTTGACTTCTAAATTGCTAGATGAGGTATTTTTGCCACTATTGTAGAAATCGCCCATCTTTAATTGTCACTTACCTGTGAAGGCGCTGAACCTGTTTGCTGTGTAGTACAGGCCCAGCTCAGCATTTCTTACACAGCCGTGTCTTTTGTCATTTAAAGGCAGTTTTGTCTCCACAGACCACGTCTGGGTAAGTCCTTACGATGCTTTGGATGCAGCAGTTTTACTCCATCAATCTAAACCAACCCCCTCTCCAGTCAGAAGTTTTGCAGTCCCAGGCTGACTGTTGTGTAAGTGAGTGCTGCAGTCCTCTTGTTTACTGTGGCCTGATTCAGCCTTCCCTCATGCTTTCCCTGGTCTGGTCTGCTTTTATACTTTTATCATATTGAAAACTAAAATCAGAACTTAAAACGTAGAAGGAAAGAGCATCCTGCCAGCCGCCGCTCGCCCTTCTGCCTGCCTTTCCCACGGCCCCAACCTCAGCAGCACTGCTGTAAAGCCTCTTACCTTTAATTCACGTTTTACATTTCTCCGTGTTGCCGGATCCCCATGCATTTGATAAGCAGCATTTCCGAGGAAGGAAGCCGGCTGCAAAGCCTGGTCTTGTTTCTCTTTGAAAACATGGTGATCCCCTCTCACCAGCTCCCGGGCAGCGTGCTACTGTGCGTGCCTGCCTGCCCTGCACTTGTTTTTCCTCTATAAGTTACTCACAAGTTTCTGCTTGGGTTGGCAGGCGGCAGGCCCCTCCCTTTCCCTGTTTACAGCCAGTTTCAAGAAGTGAGAGGCTGTGCTCAGAGGGGAGCGAGCTGTTGGATCCAGCTCAGTTTAGTCTCTGGGTTTCAGATTTGCTACTTAAAATATACGGACTGCTGGAGCATGTACATTTGTTATGGTATTGTCATCTGCACTGAGGTTCTCTGGGGACGTTGGAGAGGCTGTTCTATTCCCTGCCAGCGCAATCAACAGCTCTGGTTCAAGAGCATGGGTTTTATTTTTAACGTGGGATAGGAATATGTAGCTTTGAGGTTTCATTTTTATAGGCCATACATCCTAAACAATCAGTATTTTAAAATTACTGTACTGTGAAGAGCACAGGTGCTTGTGCTGCTTGCAAAGGTGAACTAGCTTGTAATACAAGCTTGTAATAAAAAGTCAGAGGAAAAGTTTCTGAGCATTTACTTTGAACTTGGAGATTGTTTTGGTGTTGTGAAAAAGCATTGTGAGAGCCTCACTTTGTGATGGTATTATGGATTCCACTCTGTTTCCTTTTTTGAAAAGTTGATTGTTCTTGAGAATATTTGCATGTCACTCGCAATTAATGGGTTTGAGTGTGTATATTCTCTACACCTTTAAGATGGATCATTACTTGAGTTTTGGAACTGTAGGCTGATAAATTATCCCATACTGAATTTTGTACTATGGCTGTTCTGTTGTTTAGTTCATCAGTCTAAAGAGTTTCCGTATAAATCTATTATCTGATATCACCAACCAAAACAGAGAACTCTGCCTCACTTCTTACATTTAGAGATTCTGAGGCTTTATTCCATTGCAAATAAACACCAATGAAAAAGCTTTTAATTAAAAATTAAGCGTTTATGGAATAAATACCAGAGAAACCTTAAAAATGGTTACTCAGTTTGTGTTGAGTTATTCTGACTGCAGTTTGGTTTTTTTTTAGGCAAAGTCTGTGCTTCTTGGTTTGTATTTAACAATTCATTATGGATATGGTAAAAGCACTGCAACTCCCAAATGGCAGAAAATTCCTACATTCCTATTTGATACATAGTCCACAGTCAGAACTGCGTGTGTGTGCTATAGCTGTGTTACAAACTGTGGTGTCAAGTCTTTGCTGCCTCAAAACTTTAGAAGGGCTTTAATCACTAAGTTCACTGGGGAAACAGCAAAATAAGAAAGGTATTAGGGTAGAAGTAGTTCTAGAGTTCTGATACTTGGCTAAAAGCCAATTTCTTTACACGCTATAAAAGTTGAAGGTGGTTTTATTTAGATAAAAATTTGCATGAGGTATTTAAGAAAAAATTATTACGACACTGCACAAAAAGTTAAGAGCACTTAGTAGCAGAGATTTTTTTAAAGGTGGTGCATAAAATGGACTTTAATGAGAAAAAATGAAGTGCTGTTTAGTTCTAGTATAGAGTCCATAGCTGCAGTCAGTTTTTTCAGACATTTTCATTCATAATGCAGCACTAAGTTGTGGAGCAGGTTGGTGAACAGTTTAAAGCATGACCCTTATATGCTCTGCTTATTTTATTTGACTTAAAAACCCCCAAACCCTTTATCCAGCTGTATCTTTTGCTCTGCACATTTTTTTTGTTTAGACAGTAAATGATTTGTCTACTTGCTCTGTTATCATCTGTATGTGAAATAGCTCTTATCTAGATTATCTAATCTCTGAATATGTGTTTTCACAAGCTGTAATATCATTATAAACCATATATAGCTAAGGAAGCTGTTGCCAACAAGCTAAGTCTCTAAATAGGACTAAGACTCCTGCCTTCAAGTCTTCTGGAGTTCCCACAGGATCTCTTAATTCCTAGAGAGGCTGAACCCCAAGGGTACTGCATAGGGGAAGACTCAGCGCTGCATAGAGCTTTGCTGGAGAGCAGGACCAAGAAAAGTGAAGAGCTTTTCCAGAAGTGTTGTGTATATGCATAAACCATGACTTAAATGGTTAGCTACTCATCAGGGTTTGAAAGGTGCTTTTTGAAAGCATCATGCTAAATATTACTTATGGATTAATTCTTAAAACTTTAAACAATAGATGATTGGTTTTTCTGGAGAATAGCATACCTGCAATTAGTTGTCCTCAAGGGGAACACGCTGAACTCTCAAGTGTGAGAGAATCAAGTGTTACACTGCTGTTACCTCTCAGTCTGGGTACCATGACATATTTTTAGGCTTACTAGCTTATATACATACCTTAGGGATTAACAGAAGATTTGTTGGGTGGATGGGTATACAGAAAAATAAAACTAGATGGCCCAGGTTAGATGTGAGGGGAAAAAAATGCAGCAGTGCAGGCAGGTAGGTTTCAGAATATACTTTACTTATGCAGTTGCTGAGTTGCTGCTGTTTATAATATAATGATACAGCTCAGATAAAATGCTTTTAACATTAGTGGAGAAGAAAATCCTGCTTGATACTGGGTGCTGGGCTGAAAAACAGGCCCCTTCCAACCCTATCATTTATGTCTTTGTGGTGCAATCATTGACCAGTTTGGCGGGTGGTATGTTTATAATTGATATTGGTTCTGTTTTATTATGTAGTTAATTCAGTGCAATAAAATGTGAAAGAAGCCATGACTAAATAACAAGAATAATTGATATGAAGAAGCATTGAGTATAACCCTGTCTTGGATTTTTTTAAAAAAGAACAAATAAAAAAACCCAAGCATAGGTCAGTTGGAAGAGGGGTGTGTTTTTCTTTCTGTGGTAGCCCTGTCTGTCCTTAGTCCTGTGAGAGAGAGCATGGAACAAGGATTTTGCCAACCCGGCAAGTGAACTCATGGGAAGAGCAGGTTCTCAGCCTTTTAGTCCCACTGATTTCACTCTCATCATTAGGCTTACTGATGATTTGTTTTTCTGAACCCATTCCCTTTGCAGCATGAACTTGCTTTAGTAGCAAAAATAATTAATTTTTTTTTAAAAAAAGACCTTTGACTTGCACCACACAACTATTGGCCACCCCTGCTTAATTTTGTACAATTTGAGTGTTGTGAGCCCATTTCCAGCTTTATAGGTGGAATACTATATGGCCTCTTCTTGGTCCAGTGTTACTCTTTTAAGTGTTCCTTCTGACCAGAAATAAATGCTTAGATACATTTTCATGTGTGTTTTTTTTTTTTTTTAAACCCTTGTTTTTTCACATCTGTCTGGCCCATATTTTCCTCTTTTATTTCTCACTGATGACTCCATTACAATTAACGCTGCACTTTCCATCACTGTTTGCTCGTATGACACGTACATGGTACCGTATCAGACTTAGCACAGGGTTTCTAAGTATGATGCTCTTTCCCTTCTGACTTTTCTGTTACTTCCCCATAGGACATCTCAGGCTGTCTTAGGCATCTTGAATAAACAACAAAAACTGAATTCTTAAGAACTATAAGGGTGTGACTTTGTCACACATGGGATGAGTACAGACATACTTGTGCTTCTGGAATTGGTCTTCACATTTTGCTTTGAAGTTGCTCACTCTGCTTTTCCAGAAATTCTGAATATATGTTGTTTCAGAGCACTTCAAAGCTTAGTTTCTTCCTGTGGGCCCCGCTCTCACTTGCTAGGTGACTTTTTATTGTTCCACAGATGCTGGCAGCCGCTGTCACTTGTTTATTCTTTCATTCTCATAAGCACCATCTGTGTGGTAAGTCATCTATGTAGCAGATATCTGGTCATTCAGATCCCACTCATGCCACGATAATCTGCTGACTGCCCCATCCCTCTTGGCAACCTACTAAATAGATGCAATTTTTTTCCGTTTTAACCTTTTGCTTTCATTATTGCTATATATTATTCCATGTAGTATAAAACTTAACAATGTCAGCTGCATGCTTTTTTCTATTTAGATTGTTCATCTCTTTGGGTATCTGATTTTCTGTAAGGCCATGTCAGAAGTAAGTGTCTACAAATTGCTGTCACAGATCAGTAAGTGTCAACAAATGATGTCAGATGCTCCTTTGGTTTGGCAGAAAGAGGAAAATCTGTAACTTTTTCAAGATACACATCTTCTGTATATTAGGTTAGAACTGAAGAATTTTCTTCTGTCTTCAGAGCTCATAGAAGATTGGTCAAAATAACATGTATATCCATTAGAAATAAAAACTGCCAAAGGGTGTTTTTAAGAGATCATTAAATCTGGTAGAGAGTGGGAGCATGGTAGTTGTATGGAAGGTTGTAATAACCAAGTATTATGGGGTAGAAGAGGCAAATGAAATTCCTGTAAAATGGGGAGACAAGTTTTGTGGAGAGGAGATGGTCCAGCATCAGTGCCCATAAAGATTTGTGTGGAAGGAGTCCCATGTTCAGACACAGATGCTGTCTGCCAGGCACACCTGCCACTCCAGATAAATCCTCCTTTTTTATAATGTTTATTTCTTTGTAATAGAGCCTCTGTGGGAGTTAGGGTTGCTAATGATGCCCTCCTCATAGCTACACAGGGGGCTCTGCATGGGTTAACTCTAGAAAGTCAGTCATGTTTTGTTAACTTGTCTTAGAGTCCCAGTGTCAGATGAGTGTGACTGGTCTCCTGCTCCACCTCTTCCTGACTTAGCTTTATCACTGAATTCTGAAAAAGCATGTATATGGAAAATTTGACATCTTTTCTTTTTTAACACTTATGTGCAATGAGAAGATTCACCATAGGGTGAACAGTCCAGCTTTTAATATATCATAGATGTGTGGTGGGTTAAGATTTCACTGCTGCAAAAAATGAAATATCTTGGTTTTGTGCAGTTTTAAAGATAGGGTATTCCATCAGGCAGAATGAATTTACGCAGTGGCTGCCTGTATTGGTCTACAAGCCTGAGCTGCCAGGGTTTCTGAAATGAGATACAATTTTGAGATGTCGAAATATCTGCTAGGTAATACTTTTCTTAAAAAAATGAGTTATATGCAAAACAAACCCCCTGTAATTTATCTAGTATTCATACTTCCAGTAAGTTACGGTGTACTAAATAACAGGGATAATTAGAATGAATGTAGTATTAGAAAATAGGCTTCATAAGATGCTTCAAGTTCTGGATTTGTAAAGTTGGATACAGGAAGTGGCAGATTTTAAGCATCAGCAGAGTAGACAGAGCCATTCAGAGCATGGAATACGAACAGCCAGTTAGCACTACTGCAGTTCTGGCCCATGTTTTCAGAGTTCTTGGAACCTGATTTTGATGCAGCTATCCTACTTTAAAACTCTGTGGCAACAGACCTAAATAAAATTCATTGTCAAGATGATGAAAATTGCTATATACATTCAGTTCTTAACTGGTTAAGTGAAAAAAATAGTTTAATAAATTTAACCCATGGCAGAATTTCCACTGTGCTTGTAACTGGTGAGCCACAGAAACCAAAAGACTTAATTAAAATGTACAATTTCAGTTTCTTGGAGAGCACACAAACCTATTAACTGTAGCAAATATTTTCATTCCATTTAAAACTGAATTTAAATTGCAGTTTCTTTTCATATGAAATACTTGAACTGAATGGATCTAACAAGGCTTACATGAACTTTAGAAAGCATTCTTACTACCATGATGTTGATGTTCAGAGTAGCTGGGACTTGGTAGATTTGCATAGTAGATGCACTTTGTCCCACTGTTTTTAATGAATGTATTTAGTTAATTTTTTTCTTAAGGAATTGACTAGGTGGGCAATTTCATTTAAGGATCTTTCTTACATGATAGTCATGAATGTTTAACTATAGGGGTTCCCCCCCCCCCCCCCCAGTACATACAGACACTTAACATAAGTCAGTAAAGACTGATATTTTTTGGGGGGGAAAAAATGTTGGTGAAACTTGTATGTTCATTTTCTTAATGTAAAAATCATCAGATTGTGGAGATGAATTTAAAATTTTCTGCTGAGGCCTTTTTAAAAGTTAAGAAAATATAAAATTACAAAACAGTTCAATGGTGAATTTCCTTGTTTAGATCTCAGCGCAGACAGATCATTTGCACCTCTTACAAGACAGCAAGTGGCTAGATCTGCGCAGTTCTAGCATTTTGGAGTTGCTCAGGTTCCAGGTAAGGAATGTATATGAACTGAACATTGTGCTTCTAGTCCACATAAATCAGTGTCACTTAGTAAAGAAGACAGATTCTTGCCAATCAAAATTAATGCAAATTATTGCTATTCCAGATATTGCAGACTGAAATTATCCCAGTGCAGAGCATCAAAGGTGCACCAACTCCACTGGAATTACTCTGAAAATGAGTTGGCAGGCTGGAAACAGCAGCTCTTACCTTAACCCACTGTTTGTTATATTCGCCCGTGCTTAGGACTTGTGGCCGGGAACACTGCTGAAATTTGGCAATATGAAAACATTCCCTACAGATATTTTGCTGCCAGTTGCAAGGACTGACAGGAGGCACAGATGGTAGTTTTCCTGGAAACTATAATATAATGCAATTTCCTATTAGAAACATTGGTGAAAGCTGACGCAGTGACTTATCAAGACTCACTTTGTGTAGGAAACTCTTGTGAAACAGACTCAGACTGCAGGGACCAGTTTTCCAGTAAATGCAAAAATATTGACATAGTTCTTTCTCAGATAACATTTCTAAGAATGAGTATAACCCCACAGAGTCTGAAGGGGATAATCAGGCCTTGGCAGAATTGCACTAAGGCTGAAATGACTTCAAAATTTGTCACATCTGTTGGAGATAAACAGTTATCTTGCTGATAATTGTCAGCAAGTCTGAGAGATCTTGTTCTTGACACTCCTGTGGCTTCTAATTTCTATCTTGGTGAAGGAAATAGTATTTTCTGCCTGTCTCTTGGATGAACTTGCATATTTACTGATTGCATCTTACTCCATTTATAATGTCTGAATAAAATATTCTAATCTTACATTCTGAGAGGGCTAGTATAATATCAGTGCTGATCTAAGGGTGGTTATTATTAGACTGTAAGATTTGGAGTAGGCATTTTCATTTACCAGGGGCTTGAAATTAAGAGTCACCTTGCTGATGTGAATGGGTTCTGATTTGTCCATCTGCTGCTTGTCATGTGCCACTCCCGACTCCACTTTATCAGTGACAGAGTTTTTTTACCCCTTATTTATCACAATTTTCTGCCAATAATCTTGATTTCTTACAAGGCTGCCCATTGCACCTGTATGTATGGAATGACTCTTTCATCAAACTTGAAAAAGCCAGTAATAACCTTTAGCACTTTCTGTTCTACAATGCTAGCAAAGGGTTTGACAGGTTTAAGTATTTCATTATTTGATTTGAGTCCTTGGCCATACTTTCACAGGTGTGTGGGTGGGGATGCTTCCTTAGATACTATTTAACCTGTGAGTTTTTTCCAGCCCTGTGTGAGCCTGGGCAAATATTTCCAAGGGCAAAAAACCAAAAGTGATTTTGAGGGAAGAAATGTGCAAAGTAGCTTGAGACCTCTGTTAACCAGGACACTCTAAACTTAAATCTCCCATTACAAAAACCTCTGTGAAGTCACACCTTGAGTATGCCACCTGTAGCCACCTGTTACCCACATTCTGTCCAGCCCACAGTATCTTGGGAAGCTATGGTTAGGATTTGCACAAATTCCTAGGAATACAGCCAAATAAATGATGTTGAAATAATAAATACTAGTGCTCACTAATTGCAGTGTATCTATTCACATGACATTCAGCAATTACTGTTTTGGGTTTTTTTTTTTAATTTGAACAGATTTTTTTAAGGATTTCTTGGTGTTCTTGATAGGCACACGCATTTAAAAAAAATACCTTGCAATCCTGATTTCGGCTGGGATAGAGTTAATTTTCTTCTTAGTAGCTGGTACAGTGCTGTGTTTTGATTTTAGTGTAAAAACAATGTTGATGGCACACTAATGTTTTTGGTTGTTGCTGGGTGGTGTTTGCACTAGGTCAAGGACTTCTCAGTTTCTAGGGCCTTGCCAGCAAGAGGGCTGGGAGGGGACACAGCTGGGTCGGCTGACCTGAACTGGCCAAAAAGGTGTTCCATACCATATGATCTCATGCTTAGTATATAAACTGGGGTGTGTGTGGTGTGTGTGTTGGCTGGGGCCTGCTGAGCATTGCTTGGGACTGGCTGGGCATCAGCCAGTGGGTGGCAAGCAGTTGTATTGTGCATCACGTGTTTCCTGTTCCCCCTTCCTTTTGGATTTCATTCCTCACCCCTTCTCCCTCCTTTTCATTATAACTTATTATTATTGTTGTTTGGGATTAATTTTATTTCAATTATTGTTCTTATCTCAACCCTTGAGTTCCGTTCTGATGCTCCTCTGGCTAAGGGGGAGTAAGCAAGCAGCTGCATGGTACTGAATTATTGGCTGGGGTTAAACCATGAGACTTGCACACCACAGGAAGAAAGCACAACTTCCATAGCAGATTTTATTACTGCAGGAGCTGTATAGAGCCTTGATGTTTAAAACTGTATTGGGTTTGCATGGCAAGATCTTGGTAGCAGGTGCTATGGGGTGCCTTCTGTGAGAAGCTGCTAGAACTTTCCCCTGTGGCCAACAGAGCCAATGCAAGCTGGCTCAGAGACGGACCTGCCGCTGGCCAAGGCTGAGCTCATCAGTGACAGTGGTGGTGCCTCTGGGATAATGCATTTAAGAAGGGGAAAACCACACAAAACTGTTTGATTGCAGCCAGAGAGGGGAGTTGAGAGTATGTGAGAGCAGTGGCCCTGCAGCCCCCAGGGCAGCGCAGGAGGAGGCAGGGGGGCTCCAGGCGTCGGAGCAGGGATTCCCTGGCAGCCCGAGGGAAGCCCATGGAGAGGCAGGCTGTGCCCCCAGCCCGTGGAGGTTAACGGGGATGGGTGGGGGGGTGGGCAGATCCCCACCTGCAGCCCATGGAGGACCTCGTGCCGGAGCAGGTGGGTGCTCGAAGGAGGCTGTGACCCCATGGGAAGCCTACGCTGGAGCAGCTCCTGGCAGGACCCGTGGGCTCATGGAGAGAGGCCCAGGCTGGAGCAGGGCAGGTTTGCTGGCCGGGCTTGTGACCCCGCGGGGGCCTAGGCTGGAGCAGCCTGTTCCTGAAGGGCTGCACCCCACAGATGGGACCCAGGCTGGGGCAGGGGAAGGGTGTGAGGACCCTCCCCCTGAGGAGGAAGGAACAGCAGAGACAAGGAGTGATGAGCTGACTGCAACCCCCATTCCCCGTTCCCCTGTACCACTGGCAGGGAGCAGGGAGAGAAAACAGGGTGAAGCTGAGCCTGGGAAGAAGGGAGGGATGGGAGGAAGGTGCTTTAATATTTGTTTGTATTTCTCTTTACCCTACTCTGATTTGATTGGCAATAAATTAAACTAATTTCCCTGAGTCGCTGTCTATTTTGCCCATGACAGTAACTGGTCAGTGATCTTGCCCTGTCCTTACCTCAACCCATGAGCCTTTTGTCGTATTTTCTCTCAGCTGTTAAGCTGAGGAGGGGAGTGACAGAGTGGCTTTGGTGGGCACCTGGAGTCCAGCCAGGGTCAACCCACCACAAAAATAAATTTTTAATCTGCTTCCCCCTGTGCTAATGGGTGGAAACCTGAGGAGTAATAAGTTTGTCCCAGAGATGGTTTCTTAGCAATTATTGATAAATGGTTGTTTTTACATAGCCGAGACAGAGAGAGGGTGCATACCAACAGTAAACCACAGTTTGTAGGGAGTGTGCTGGAGCCTTCTAGCTTATCTTGACTTAAATAAGCCTTCCATGTTTTTGCTGTTGTGGAAAATATGCAGAATATTCTGATGAACTCTTATCTGATGTTCAGATCCTGCATGCAGAAGTTCAAATGAATCATTCTGATATGCAGATCATAAACCTAGATGTTCACAGGAATCACATTGTCCTGATACTTGATTAACATTTTTTCATCGTTTTAGAATCAGTCCAACTTCTGTTGAAATCCATGAGATACTGCTTTAACTTAAATTATGGGCCCCATCAAATACATGAAGGATGTGATGCTGGCATGAGAAATAGGGTGCTTCCTTTTTATGCTGCTGTAGCATTTATGTAAGAAGGATATAAAGTTCAGCTGATGGAGCCCTAAGGGAAAGTAGGTCTTCGGCTAAGTACGGTAGAAAACAGTTTTGCAAATATCATGGTGATTAACATAGTTAAAAAATGCTTATGGAGGCTAAAAAGGACAGCTGTCATTGTGCTTATTCAAAGCTTCTGCTGAAAGCAGTTAGGAAATTTTTGGTGCTTTGAAGTTTGCCTTTGGCTTACCTTCTTTTATAATACAAATGAAAATGCAGCTTGATTGTGATTAATTAGTTAATTAGTTACTGCTGTGTCTTTTAGCTGCTTTGCAGTAATATTTCACAGTATGGTTTGCTGTGTGTTTTATTATTATGCCATGACTAGAAGATTCATAAGTATCTCACTTTCATTGAGAACTGTTGCTTTATTAAAGACTAATTAGATTAACTTTTGATCAATTCCTCTGCTGTACTTCTGCTATATTGTTATACTTCTAGATTTAATATACAGAAAAATTGAGATCTTATCTATTCAGAGTGATTAATAAATAACTTAAAAGCACATATTCAGTACATAAAGAAACAGTAAATGAGAAATCCAGCCTAATGTGCAAGAGTATGAAAATCAGTATGCATAAGAAAAAGCCTACTTTTAACTTTCTTTTGGACAACCAGAGAAAAGTAGGAGCATGACAAATTTAAACAATGATGCTTTTCATAAAGAAATGTTATCTAAAACCTGAGCATTGGTTTCTAAAAATAGTACTATTCATTTTCACTGATTCAAGGTTTATATGCGTTAAGGTAAATTGTTTCTAGGCTCTTGAAAACCAAAAGCAATCTAAAAGGTGAACTTAAAATCTCACCTGGTAGGCACTGCCTTGTTGTTCCTTGATGACTGGCAGAAACATTTTTGCCCATCAAGTCAGACCCTTTTCAAAGTGAGCTCAGCAGAAACTCCAATATCTCATTTCTCTAGTAGGAATAAACAATGGGAGAGCTTAGAAAAAGCCTGCTGACGCCGCTGCACTGCCCTCGGTAGTGGCACCGAACACTGTGTATACATGTGACTTCCCCTGCACATACATACACATAATCCTTTAAGCTTCAGCTGCACGCTCTTATTGGCGCAGAGGGCTGTTGCAAAAACCGGGGGCCTGATCCTGCCATAAGGACTATTCTGCATACTGTGTGTGTATTTGTGAAAGGGGGATTTTAGGGGTCATCTTTTTTTTTTTTCTTTCTTTCCCCATCCCCCCCCCCCCCCCCCCCCCCCCAAAAGGACAAACCATAAAAGGACGATGCTACATTAATGGTTGGACTTGATGATCTTAAAGGTCTTTTCCAACCTAAATGATTCCATGAGATTACTGTGGTTTGAGAGCAGTTCAACCTTTGGTGTAGTTGTGTAATGGGAGACAAATAGTGGCTGCATCAAACCAGGAGAGCTTTTTTGGTATGAGAAAAGATTTTTTTTTTTTTTTTTTTTTTTACCACAGCAGTAGTTATTCCGCAAAGCTGTGCATGTTAACAGAGTAATAAACCCAGAGCAAAATAAGCCAAACTGGCAAAAATATTGTTAGTAGAATTGGATTTTCTTTAGAGCTACTCATCACAGCTGTGTTTGTTGGTAGTCATATCCTTTCCTGCCTTTAAAAAAAAATGCTATTTAGCAAAAGCCTGTAACATCCATTTGGCCTCTGGAGAGTTTAAGCAGTAACCAACATTAGATCTGAAAAAGAGCCAATGTATGTTTTAAAAAATACTTTACTGTAAACCTCAGAATTACTTTAAGCATTCAGAAAGACCATTTTAATTAGAAAGAAAAAAGATACAAGGAAAATGCTACTGCTCTATCATCTTACTTTGATGAGATGGTAGGTAAATGTAAATTCTTTCCATTTGAATAAAAAGCATGTAATATCATGATTCTGTCTTAGTGTGAATACAAATAGTGCTTAAATAATTTGCCTTTTTAAATTGTAATGAAGAATTAATTTATGTGTCTTCCTTCCTCCCCAAAGCAGTAAAGTATAAAATCTGCTTTTACTTATCAGCGAAAAAGCAGTTGACCCCTGAAGTAAATGAAGAATTTGTCATTCATGTTAGGCATGTATGTAGCATGTGTATTTTCTTTAGTGTGTGTGTAACACATGTTTTCTTATTTTAGACCATTAGTTGCTTATTTTTATTCTTATAGTATCTTATAAGCTAAAACTTCCCAATAGGACTCTAAGGCTCTAAGGTTAACACCTGAGAACTTTTTTGATTGTCAGTATTTATGATCAAGTATTTGCCTAATTCAGTTATTTTTTTGTTCCTTTTGGCTAAGCTTTTATTGTTTATATCAAAGTAAAACACCCCCCAGTTCTCTGTTTACAATCTTTATGACATAGCAGCTCTGTTTGTAGGTCCCACGTTAATATTTTCCATTAAATGCTGTATTGTTGGAGATTGGTCAAATTGTTAAATAAACAAGCACTTATTTAATGTCAGTTGTAATATTCCTATGAGGAGACAATGTGGGGCAGCCCAGGATTATGCCTTGCCTTTTTTTTATGGCTTGTAATATTTCACGCTTATCATTCATTTGGTTAAGCCATTATATATGGTTTGTATTTTGAAACACAGAGCAAAACCTCCAAATGTGTTGATTTACAGTTGATTAAATACCAGTGACAGTTGGGCATAGAGTTTAAGGTGAAATGTGCTTTCCTTTTGAAATTCAGACCTCATAAACTTTATCGTATAGGCTTTTTGCAGGAGAAAAATGCAGAGATTGGGAGATGGAATAGTACTCCTTCAGTCTCTGGGGAGAGCAGAAGGTAATAATGTGGCTCCTTCAAGTCTGCTGCTGTATTGGTTTTATAGAAGTGAGTGTTTTCTCTTACAGGCCCTGCCAGTTCATCACTTATTTCAGTTTGCAGTGCCCATGTTTTTACATTGTCCCAGTTGGATTTTCCTAGCATACTTTCCCCAAGGCTTGTTTGAATGTAAAGATACATAATCCCCTATGCGATTATGATCTGTAACTATCACTTGCCACTGACTGTCTGGAGTAACTTTGGGGTAGTTGTGGGGCAGAGGAGACTGTTGTGCTTTGGCTGGAAAGGTCCACATTTTAACAATATCTGTACTTGTCGAGCTTGGCCAGGTATTTCTTGTGTTGGACCCATGGGACTTTGTGTTGGGACTTGGTCCTGGTCAGACAGCTGCAAGGGGACTGAGGGAAATGGTGAACAAGGATAGTCGATATTTACTTCAGTGACTTATTTAACTCTGCCTCATTACAAAATAAGTAAGTGCCAGCCTCACTGAAGGTGGAGCCTCTTCTGTGACCTGACAGGAAAATTAGCCCATTTTCAAAACGCCTTTAAACATAAGCCATGTGTTTTTTCTGTGCACATGGTAAAAATTCGGCTGGATAGGAGTCCAGTATGAGTGTGAAATGCACACATAACCTAAAGTACTACTTCTTTACCGCCACTAAGCAGCAGGGATCACAGAAACCTTGGGGGTATCCTCACATGCTTAATTTTCACATGCAGTATACTGCTGCTATTGGCTTGATTGATTAATTATGGCAGTTCCCTGTCCATCCTCTCCCAAATACATTTCTTGTTGCTGATGGGTCTGTGAAGTTAATGTACAGTCCTAAAGTTCCTAATTCCAAGTAACTCTGTTAATATGAAAGTTGTATTTTAGCAGTGCAGGTTTTTGTTTACAGAATAATTTGTAGTGGTTCAGATGATGTAGTCACATGCTTGATGTACTCATGTTTCTGACACTGCTACATCTGATATGAATTGATAGACAATTCTGGTAGTATTTTTTACTTACAGAAGCTAAATAAGACAAAACCTAAGAAGTTCTGTTCAGTTTTGTATGGCAATATAATGACTTTCAAAAGTTCATCTTTTACGAGTGCTCTATGCAGTAACAGAGTTACTGATTCAGATGGATTAAACAAATCACAAGGTTAAAAGTGAAAGTAGTTATTTAGGACTGTGGTTGCCAGAATATTATTTTTATGAGCTGAAGTGGTTTTGTTGAAGGATCACTATGGCATTAGGGAATTAGTGGGTGTACATTTTGGCCCTTCATACCCATGTGTAAATTGTCTAAAGAATAGTATTCATAGAAAAGGATTATCAGAAATATTCCTCAGTATACTTTTATCTTAAACTGAAATGATGGTACCTTCAGAGGAGCAGAGTTAGTGGTACACGATAAAGGGACTATGGTGTGGGCAAAGATGTCCTTGTTCATTGCACAGAATGTGGTCAGTCCCCACTGACATTTCTTCTTATTTTTTGCAGTACTGTTGTGTTAAGCATGAAGTAAGATGTAATATTAATGGGATTCATTCAGGACTGCTTATTTGTGTTTTATCCTTGTGTATCTTAGTATTCAGCAATTTGGTATTTGGTCATAACATGTCTGAAAATGCTTTGGTAATTACTTAAAAAACATTGAAATTGAATGTGCAAATCAGCTGAAGCAAGCAAGACTTATTTGCAAATTTTAGATGAGTGCTTTAGAACTCTCTTTTATATGAGCACAACTTTAGTCCCTTTCATTTTTTAATCTGCTACAATATTTCAGGTTGTAAGGACTTGGACAGAAAACTTTAAAAAGGCGACCACAATTGTACCAGTGCTGCAAGCCCATTAATCATACATTCATTCTTGAGAACCAGTGTCTCTGGTTTGAGAAATTCCACCAGCTTTCCCTAAGGGCCATTCACAAATGAGCTCTGGTGAAACTTGCTGCGGTAGCTGGATGCACCGTGGCCATGATGGGATGGCACAGCCGTACTTCTGGTGAGGGATACGGGCCTCTGCAGAGGGATGCATGCATTTGCACTTTTGCAGCTTGATTTCCAAAATGGACCACAAAGTTGCACCCTTTTAAGAGCCGACACAGTTGAACTCAGCTGCTGAGACAGGTGCATGAATGTTACTTTCTTTGTGCCAGCTCCATTGTTACAGGAGTGGGAACCTGCAGCAGAAGGGCAGCAACAAACAGGCTGGGAGTGGAGTGATAGCATCTGGATCTGTTGCAGCTCCTTCCTTTGCTGATGTGACTCAGGATCCTCATGTGGTTTTAGTGGAAATTCCTCAGACCTGCTAACCCAGCTAATTCAGGGGAGCCTTCCTGAAGTATTCAGAGCTTGCGATTAACTTCAGTAGTATGTCTATTATTTATTTATTTTGAGAAGACTGTGATTCTGTTTCAAAAATATGGTTCTATGCCAAAAACATCGGGCAAAACCTGATAGCTGCATACAAATGGCAGTGATAATAATGGGCAAAGCAGGAGTATTTGTGTCTTTTCTAATGGGTAGGCTTTTTAACTTGGGCCTCTTCATATTTGACCTCTAATTTGGATGGCCAGACTGCTGAAATTCACTGTTAGGTCATTGCTCGTGTGGATGGTATTAGAGATGTATTCTGGTGTGTCTGTGTGCATCTTTTGTCTCTGCATACTTTGGATGATTTTATTAGCTATTGTTTGAAAATGTCATTGGACATTAGATCAGTTTATTTAGCTATTGTGGGCTAATCCAAACATACAGAATATAATACCCTACTCCTGACCTTTTCCTGTTACCAGGCTTTCAGCAGCTCTTTCCTTTGCAGACCTCAGGTGGTGGGAAGGGAGGAGGAAGGGCTTTAACCCTCTGGGTGTATTTTGTGAAGACCACAGTACAGGCTGAAGGCACTACTGCTCACTTCGCAGCACAGGAGAAACAGGAGAGATGTATAAGAAGGGAAAAAGTCCAGGGCCCTACCGTAGTCTTTAAGTTCTTGGGTTTAGCCTCCCAACCCTTTAAAAAAGACATAAAGCAGCAAGATTGTATGCTCAAGACTGGCTAGCTAGCAGGATTTCATAACCTGACACCATGAAGCACTCTAGCTTCTGAAATCTGCTTGATTGAATATTACTTCTTAAAGCCCTCCAGATTTTGGTGAAAATTCTTGCACAAAAATCTTTTAAGATGAGGTTGCATGGTTGAAGAACTATGACTTTTAAAGGATATGGAGAATGGAAATGAGTTAAAACATCATTACATCATTTCCCCTAGCTGTCCATTTTACTATTGCTACTTTTGATCTATTGAAAATACAACTTATTAGTAAATCTCTACCCCAGCAGGTATTTTGATAGCATAAATCCATTGTACTTGTTAATATAGAATTTTGAAGGGAAGAAAAAAACCCAGAGGAAGAATGCAACAACAATACTGACCTCAATGAATAAAAATTGGACTGTTTGTACTATGAGAAAATGAGATAATTATGGCTATAAAATCCTGTGCTCAAAGAATGAAAATAAACAACATACATGCTATGTGGAAATAGAGGAGAAAGCCATTACATTAGGAGAGATTTACTGAAATATTTTCTCCACAATCATTCTTAATAATGTGGGGATTTTTTTTAGTTAGGGACTAAAACTGTCCTGCAGAGTATTCCTGGAGTTTGGCAGCAGTGCAAGAGGATGGTTTACAAACATTCCACACCAGGAAAATATTTGGAAACCGGTAATGTGGCACTTGGCCACTGCTATTATAAGCAGCATTAGATGCACTTTTTGTTGCATTACAGCCATCTGGCAGGTAAGTGGTCCATTTGTCTGTTAACAAACAAAGATTTCCTAGCCATTCTACTTTGGAATCATTCCATATAAAATTTAATTGTAGGCTTACTCTTCTTTTTGGGGAAAAAAGTGATTTAAAAATCGCATGTCAGAACAAAGGGTTAAACAGTCAGTTGAATACAGCACAGTAACACTGCAAAGTAGTTAGAGCCATTGTGGAGTTTGACTCTGTTTCTAGAGTTTTGGAATGTATTTTTCCTTTAAGCGATAGCTAAATAGTTCTCTTGGATTGTTTGTGTGTTACAGGAACCATATCAGATCACTATATAAAGTTCAGGATTTTCTCCAGAGTGCCTGAAATCCTACTACAAAGAACACTTGTGTCTTAGAGTCTGACACCAAGTAGAAATAAAAGGCTGAAATAATAACACCACTAACTTGCTTTAATTAATTGTATGTTTCTGTACTTAAGCTTGAAGGGTGGAAAGCATTGCTTTAAAGGCTACCTACAAAACTGGTGAATGAGCAGCCACTTAGGGTGCCACTTCAAAGAGAAACACCCAAGAGAGCAACAGAAGGGAAGCTGATTTTGAATTCTCTCAGTTCTTCCTGGGAGCCCAGAGCTTGCAAAGGAAAACAACTTAGAAATGGTTATTTTCTTTTGTGTTAGTTACATAACCAGCTCCCAGCAAATAAAACTGGAGGTGGAGCAGCCATACAAAGATCCACTTAATAACCTGTGCCTACCATAGCAGCTGAAAGAATCTTACTTGACTTTAATAGTTTTCCTTCCTGGCTAAGGGAGATTCCTCGTACTGTCTCCAGATAAAAAACTGATAAAATTTAGAAGCTAGTATGTATGCACTGGTGCATGTTTGAGATTCAAGCCTTCGCGGTTATTCCAGATTTAGACCTTGTTGCTGAAGCAGTCAAACAGATCTTGGTTTCTACCATTTTTTATTTTTCACATCTCTCTGTATGCAATATTGCTGTAGTTAATGCTGAAGAAGTAGAAACCTGACTTTTACAAGAGTGCTGACCTTTAGTCTTTCCTTTAAAATCAGTTGAAGCTCTAAGAATTGTGCTTTTATGCTAGTCATCCTATGCTGTTTTTAAACTTTGCTTTTGCAGCCATGCTGTGTAGGTTCCCTTAACCAGCTTCTGAGATGCAGGCTGGTACTTGGTTCCTGTAGATGATAGCTCCAACTGGTCAGCATCCTTTGTTTTGGCAACTGTGCTCTTTGCCTCCCTGTCTGTGTTAGCCATCCTCCCAGCTACCTGCTACATGCCTTGCATTGACCTAGTCAGCTGGCGGATTGCTGTCTCATCTCCCTCGTTATTTTCTTCCCACAGCTCTATTAATAGCCTTGTCTTGGCTTTGGGACTTCAGTTTGTGATTTACTAATTAGAAAATTCTGGGATTACATGTGTGCTTTTTCATTGTCTTCAGGTGTCAGCTGTTACACCACTGCAGAGATGTTAAAAGTATAGTGCCATCATTTACAGCATAATTAGGAGACCAGTTTGCAGGTGGCTGTTACTGATGATATAATAAGTAAAAAGGATCGAAAGAATTAATGCATTTGACCGTTCTAACCATTTTTTACACTTACTTTATATGAAATTAGACCTGGAAAGGTGGGGCTTGTAATGCGTATGAAATTATAAAATATCATCTGTGCCCAACTTCTACAAACTTCATTATCATTACCTCTGTAAGAATTAAAGTCAGTTCATGTAGTCCAGAGCAGCAAATATTGTCAGACAACGTGTAATGGAAATTTATAAGAGCCAATATTTAACACCTTGAAATGAGAAGCATCCAGGATAATTTTGGAAATCACTTCACTTGAATTCAGTATATATTACAAGAAAATATGAAGGTAAATATTAAAGTATTTTCATCAGATGGTTTTAAATTAATCTTTGGATTTCCCTTAAAAAGCAAATAAAGAACCTTTGAGTAATGGAGAAACAGGGTACTCTTCTTATTTCTGTCACTGTGAAGTATGACACCAAGAAAAAGATTACTTAGAAATAATTCCATTTCCGTGTTTAAAGCTCTGGTTATTTGAGGCCAGAATGCTTTTGAATTATCTGCTTTAAGCCTTGATACTGCAAATTAACCTTGGATAGTTAGGTGCATATGTAGAGGCAAAACAAAACCCCACTGAAATTAATAGGTCCTGTGTGGCCTGGGGTTCTGCCTGGTAGAACTGTTTGCAGTGTGTTTGTTTATTTTTGAAGTGTTTTAAAATGCTTTTTCCAACTCATTGTATGATGATCCATATATGACAGATGAGTAGTACCAAACTTCAGACCATCCAACAAAGTAGCTTTCCTTTGCTTTGTTTAGGAAGATCTCTTTGATTCTGCTTGTATTTAAAGTGCGCTGCTGGGTAATCATGGAATGTCTATCTGTTTAAACCAAATTCAAAGAGTATTGTGAACTGACACCTGCTTAAGTCTTTAATTAAAAGTGGCTTAATCTCTAACAATCTCTACATACCTAAGCAGAAGGTATATGTGTTTAATGTGTACTTTGAGCTGGCATTCATTTAGAAATGAAAGATTTGTAAATGAAACATAATGCTAGACATGATGCTGTTTGACTGGAATCCCTTCTTGTTGGCATAGCCTAGTTTTCCTGATGGTGTCAGCCCCTGGGAATACACCCTTAAGATTTCTATTGAGGGAAAACAAAAAGGGAGGGCTATCTTAAAAAAATGTGTGTATCAACTATATATAAAACACTTAAAATAGGCAAATACATACAGTGGAGAACTGCTCCCCCTTAGAAGGGTTGGCAGAGGGAATACTGTTTGTATTTCCCGATGTATATACCCTACAGAAAGAGATGTATTTTCTGTATTTTTCCTAGCTGTGTGAATTTTGCTGGAATATGTCTTAAAGTTAAACCCTGATCATTAATGTTGATTAATGTTCATACTCTTTTTCTCAAATGTTTCAGCTTTTCTCTTCCAAAGGACCTCCCCTGTGTTCTTGAACCTAATGTATGGACAGTCTTTGTTTTTGGTGTGGGTTTTTTTTTTTGGCACCTGGGGATGGTAAATGGCAGTAAGTGATAATAAGCATCAATTTTAACTACTGAAGAGAAAAATAAGAAAAAGCAGTAGGCTTTTCAGCAGTTGCAGACCCGTAGTTGCAGTTACCCCTACCCACTGGTGGCATCTATAATGATTTCCAGCATAATAGTATGTCTGATCTCACCTCTGCTATTCTCACAATCAAGTTTAACATGTTGTTTGACAACCTTAACATGTCTCCTAAATACAAAATATTAGTAATGGTTCTTTTTGCAAAATTAACATGTTCTGGTCTAGCAGGAAGGGAGACTGAAACTTCAAAAGGGAAAGCTGAACCAAGCCTTTAATTTGTGAGAGGAAGGAAGCTGGTAGGGAGAGAGAGAATGAAGGTTTATAATTGTACTGAAATCAATATGAAGGAGACGTATATCTTAGCAAGCAGCAAGAGACTGGAGGCAAGATGGAGACATAAAGCCTCATGGTGATAAATGGAGTAGGTTCTGAAGGAGACATGGGTAACGAAAGGAGCCCCTGGCATGACTGTGGATGGGAAGGTGGCATGTGTGCAATGCCAATGGGCTGGAACAGGGGGCTGTGAGGGAATCTTGTGTAGTGAACTTGGCTTGCACGAACTAAGAAGCATGTAACCCTTTTGACATGCTCATCTTGTCTATCTTGAATTATTGCAATGTCTGTATTATGTATGTGTTGAGTTAAATTACTAGCAATGATGTGTGGAAATGCATCTGGAAAGATGAACATTCCTTGAAAACATTCCAGAGCTGATGTTCGAGAGTACAGTGTTAAAGGCATTTGCTTTTGGCTTCCTGGAGAGCTCACCAAACTAGTTTTGGGTAAGACAAGATGGCACAAAGAACTTTGGCTTGATTTTACACGTGGGTAGTTGTGCTTTTAGGATGGAGACTTAAATTCTGAAATGTTAAGTGTTTGGGGTTTTTTTAGAAACTATATTTTTCCCTTATACTATGATTTGTTTATATTGCTAGTTTTAAAATATTTGGGATATTGTTTGGGTCACTGTTACCTCCTGTTTATAAGTGCATTTGTATTTGCTGGGGCCAGTTTATACTGGGATGCAAAGAATCCAATGTGACGATCAAAGCATCATAGTACTTCACCCTAACAAAGATTAGACCTGGCATCTCTATGAGCTGCAATCAGGGAAAGACAGCTTAGGTAATCTTTTAAAAAAAGTCTTTTAGCTGTGACACAGGTACTTCACTATGAAGATTATTGATGGCTGCTGTTACTGTGTGTCCAAAACTCATTAAGGTAAACCTTTATTTGCCTCTTTTCTCCTGTCTGTACTTTGTTTCAAAAAGCTATAGCCACCAGTGGAAGATTTCAATTAAGATTTCAATTAAGAAATTGGGAGTCTGAGGTTAAATGCTATCCACAGCTGTTTTTCTGTGATAATTTAAAAAAAAATTATTGCACCACAGTATTAGCAAACCAATGTGCCTGTGATTATAATAGGTAGCAAGAAAAAATAAAAAGTCAGTCTGAACAAATTCTGGATGAGTTTTGTTTCTGGTATTTAAAATTTTAACTATTTTTTTACTGGACCAAATTCATCATAAAATAATTCAGGTTGGAAGGGACCTTAGGAGGTCATCTTTCCAAATTCCTGCCCAAAGGCAGGGTCAGCTGTGAGATCAGACTAGGTCCTGAAAATCTCTGAGGATGGAGACTGTGTAACCTCTGGACAATCTGTTCCAATGCTTGATTGTCCTAATGGTAAAAAAAAAATTAAAAAGTAAATTTTCCCTTATGTTGCAATCCATCTGTTTTTTAACTTATGCCCATTGTCTTTTTTATATCATACCGTGCATTGTTTGAAAGAGCCTCAATTTGTCTTCTCAATAAGCCTCTTGTAGGTGTAACATAGTGGTTGTAAGGGCCACCCAAAACCTTCTCTTCTCCACCCTGAGGTTCCTTCAGCCTTTCACAGGGCAAGTGTTCCTGCCCCCTGGCTATCTTGGTGTCCTGCCACTCGCTCTAGTTCATTGAAAGCATTCTTGGGGGGCCCAAAAATGATGCAGAGAAGTACCAGGTCAGTCTATTGCAACAGGACAAGGGGTAATGGTTTTAAACTAAAAGAGGGTAGATTCAGACTAGATATAAGGAAGAAATGTTTTACGATGAGGGTGGTGAAACACTGGCATGGGCTGCCCAGAGAGGCAGTAGGTGCCCCATCCCTGGAAACATTCAAGGTCAGGTTGGATGGGGCTGTAAACAACCTGATTTAGTTGAAGATGTTCCTGCTCACTGCAGGGGAGTTGACTAGATTATCTTTAAAGGTCCCTTCCAACCTAACTACTCTGATCCTGTGGTTTATAAAAAAAACAAACTCTTTTTGTAATTCTGTTACATGGAGGCTTAGGGAGGCTTTTGGATGTTTTGTATGTGGCCAGTGGGATCAAACTTTTTTAGTTCTGTCTTGCAGGTGTATACCTTAGAGGAGTCTTCTCTAGGCCACTCTAGGTTTTGGGATAACGGACATTTTGGTTTTTTTAACAATGGCCCCTAAAAGGATGGCTGTCTGTGGAGCTGCATACATGTAATTGGTTTATGATTGGCCTTCAGTGAAAAATTTAAACTAGAAGCGTGTCTTGCTGTAGCTGATCTCTTACTCAATATATTCTTTCTGTTTTTATACATAAACTCTAAGATTAGTGTGGTTGAGTGTATTGAAAGTAATAAAAAACAGACACAGAAAAATTGTTGCATGTTTAAAAAAATCATAAAATGAAAGAGTAAGTGCATCATTTATTATAACACCATGTAAACTAATGAAAAACATACTGCAGGCTGGAAATTTGTTAAGAGCTGAACTCAAAAAGTTTCCATTCCCAAAAATGCCTTGGGGCCTCCGGCTGCAAGCTTGTGGCTAAAGAGGCCCTATGATAAACTGACATAAAAAATAACTACTCCATAAACATTCAGCTCCTGTTTCACAATAGTTGGAAATAAGTTTTTAAAAAGTGTTACCTATTGATACTGACTGTACTTTATCAAAGGGAGGCAGTGCATTTATGACTAGAATATTAAACTGGAAATTAAACACTGGGGAGATGGGCCCTGGGCACAGAAATGTTATGTTCATTGTACATAGGAGAACATCAAGAAGATGAAGTGACTTGCCGAGAGCAACAGAACAGCACTTGGTACTGGCAGAGCTGGTATCAACATTAAATAATTCCTGGCTTATAGTCCTTTGCTCATTAACTGTACGTGTGTGAACAACTCACCTATTGCCCACCACTCTGAGCAGGTACCAACCCCTGCACGACAGCACATTCTTCAGGCTGCATGCAAATATACCCTTGGAGTATTGATGGTATTTGCACCATCAGTGCTCAGATGAATGGTGTTGGCCACTTAGAAAAGACCGAGTTTTGTGTCTCTTTCCTTTTGATCTGTTTAGCTTTCTTAAAGGTGTGTCTTTCCTGCAGCGTTAGCCCAAGCTGGTTGACTAGGTGTTGGCTTTGCCTTTCTCCTTCTCCCTGATGGACACTTGTCAATGTATGGAAATCATTGATGTGGGCAGTGGGCTTTCAGGCAGTTTTAACTGTCATGATGGCCTGGTGGCAGAGGTGGTGAGGAAAGTGCTACAGCCTCAGTTTTGTCTTCACATGGATTGGCAAGCAGTTTGCAGAAATAATGCCAGTTAAACCCTCTGAGTGCTGATGTTCATCCAGTCTGTTCCTGCAGTTCCTCTGGGTGACAGAGGTTCCCCTGCCTGGGAAGAAAGAAGCCCTGGAGTGCCTAAAGATCACGGGACACTTCCATAAAGTCCAGATTTCACAAACCCATAAAGATGTAGTAAATTGGATGTATCTTTGAGACTACTTCAGTGGCTGGTTTGTGATCTTTGAGAAGGACAATCTGGGAGTAAATATTGCTTGCCTTAGCTTACTTTTCAGTGAGGACTTAGTAATCCAGTACTTTTTCACAGAAGTAAATGGCATGTCTAGAAGTCCCAATTTTGGTAAATATTGTCACAGTTGTACATTGATGAAGTAAATATATACAGTAAGTCACCCTGTATTGCTATAGCTGTACTTACATGAGGTGCAGCCCAGGAGAATGTCAGTCTGAGATTGAGCCACTGGGAAGAAAAAAGAAAACAAGAAAAGAAAAGGTAAAACAGTTGTTTGTAGGTGGTTGAAAGAAATTTAAAAAAATTTAATCAATTCTGATAAATATGGATCACTTTCATTTTTTTGTGTGTAGCATTTACACTATACAATGTTTTCTTCCAGTGATTAGGAAATCTGTAACGTAATTGTTCATGATGTTTGGTGTTGAATTGCTGCATGTACAGACTTGACTGTAGCTGAAAAGTTGATAGAATTAAAGTATCACAGTGGTGTTGATGGTTTTATTTACATTTGTGAGGTGAATTGCGGAACTTGCATAAAAGCTGTAGATTTAAAAATAGAAACATAACTTCCTTTTTGTCACTGAAAATGTCATGTTTGGTGTGTTAAAACTGACACTTCACAGTCCTGATATCAAATGTTTGTGTTGTAATATGATATTATGATAAATGTCAGTTTGGTTATTGTAAAAAGTAGTGGGTTTGGCGCACTGTGTTACATACTCAGTAATCAAAGTGAGTTAGTGTATCTGCTCCTTTGCACACTGTGGTGAAAAAATACAGAGAACAAGTATATTTTATTAAAATATAAAAATTAAAGTATAATTTATCTGACTGCTCAGAATTTGTAACCAGTATTTCAATATGCAGATGTAACTTATCTGAAGAAGAAAAATGAAGTAAAGCACTAATTTCCCTATGTGTTGCAGTTAAAATATATATATACATACATAGGCATTAAAGAGGTTTAAGTATTTTAGCTTAGATAAATGATTGAACAGTAATATTTGGAGAGCAAGATAACTTTTAAGAATAGATGAGCTTTCTTCTAAAATGAAAGATTAACTAGTTCAAGGGTACTTAATTAGGACTGAATTTTGAGGTAAGCAGAATACTTAATTTGGGAAAAAATGGTTTAAGGTAGCAGCCTGTGCCACTTCATTCTTTTTGTATTAAAGCTTTATTGAGAAGTGCAATAATGGTCTGTAAAAGATCTGATCTCTTTCTGGTGGAGATTTTTTTTCCTTATTTTCTCTACTATTAGCACTGGCTCTGGTCTTTACTACTTGGTGTTACTGTTAGAGCTACCCAGCTCCCCTGCTCCACTCAGCCTCTCTTTGCCCTCTGTTTCACATACTGTGGCTGGTGTTTAAGGACCCAAGAAAAACAAACAGTGCAACCAGTATTTTGCTTGCAATTTTAGTTTCATAATTTGATGAAGAATAGTAAATAGAAGCACAAACTGTTGTTATTATGTGGTCTTGATCTTAAGAGAAAAGGATTTCCATGGCTAATGTGTATTTGCGATGTCATGCATGGAAATCACCTAAGACCAACTCTAGTGGTCTTAAAACTAAGCTGTAGTGGCTGGCTGTTTGGTCGCAGTGGCTGGCCGGCCTCTCTTCTCAAGATCAGCCGATCTTCCATTTATACTTTCATACAAATTTGTGTTCAAGGACCTAGTAAGACAGCTGCTCTGTGTGTTAGAGCAGAAAATGGATGTGGAAAGCTCGTTTCCTCTGTGTGTGTTAGGTGGGAAGGAGGATTTAAGTAGTTAAATGAGTGGATGTGAAGAGACCGGGGTGATACCTCTTACTGCTGAAGTCCCACCTGTGAAGCAGCTGTAACAGGTTCTGGAGCTCCAGGAGCTCCAACCACGTGGGGATAGGCCATGGCAGATGGCTTCTCACAAATGCAGTCCTTCAGTGCCTTAGTTGTGGCCTGTGGCCTCGTATCCGTACATGTATGAATATGACTAGAATTAGACATGCGAATTGCTGTTGAATTCAGCTGGCTAAGTTGCACAAACTTATTGATATGCATGGCAAGGTGCAATACTGAGATCTGCATTCCAAGGACTGCTGTCGTGCTCATGGAGCTCTTAGGGGTGGGCTGGAGAAAGGTTCTGTCCACAGTGGTCACTCAGCAGTCACCAAAGAGAAGCTTTGCTACTGCTGACCTACTCTGGATTCACAAAGGTAACGTGTACCTCGTTGCCTCCCTCCTTTGTGACTCAACAGCTCTTGGGGTTAGCTCTCTGCGTTATCTTCTGCTTTCTGATCATTGCTGTTGAAGTACAATTTCTTTCATGTAGTACACAGAGTTTCAGGAATGATTAAATCACACCATGAATCATAACTGAGATGCTGAGCTATACACACTGCTCTTCACATCTATAAGCCTGTGGACATGAGTAACAAGTTTTGTAGTGACAGCCTTAAAGTGGGTTTGCAGTTTTGCTGGGAGCTGAACACACTGTTTTTTGTCTTTTAATGTAAGCAACTTGAGTGGAATAAAAAGCTTGTTAATCAGTTTGAAATGAAGTTGTAGTGTGGACAGAATTAGCATAGTATTTCTAGATAGCTTAAAGAATAGAGTACATTTTCAAGTGTCATATGTAATGTATGATTTTATTCATGAGGCCTGTATTTTATATTCTAACAAATATAAATCATGTATCGTAGTAATCATATATAATTCTGAATCACAGCATAAAATTTTGCAGTGCTATAATGAAGACAAATGAGAGAGATAAGGAGCAGCTGCATAGCTAATGAAGGAGTTAATTTCAACATGTGTTTTAGACCATTAAGTACTATAAAGCAAAAAGTGTTGCACTGCCAGCACAAACCAAAGGCAGGCAGTTAACTACCACTCCCTTCCCTGGTCCAGCATCACTGGGGATACCGTAGAGCGCAGGCTTCACTAAAATGAATTCATTAGTTCAGGCAGTAATATGCACTAGAAATGTGGAAGAAGATACAAATCATTGTTGCAGACTGTCTTTTAGCAAGGAAAATATTTTGTGTTCTGCGTGTGAATATAAATTTTTCTCTATGAAAAAGTTTTTAACGTTTCAGGTTGAAATACGTGTTATAAACTTATTTAACAGTTTGTGAGCCAAGAGTTCTGGTCTTTTTTTCTGTCTGTCAGGACTCTCCAGAGGCTGAGATCTGCAGGCCATCTAATACATCATTGTTCACATAGTATTTTTTTCTTTTTTCTTTTTTTTTTTAAGCAGGTCTGAAACATTTCCCTTGTGTGGTTTTGCAGCGCCATGTTTTGTTTTTTTTTTTCCCAAACAGCATGAGTCCTATCACTAGATCAAATTTAGAATTCTCTGCTTCCAACAATTGTCTAATGGGTCCACATGTTTACACAGCATGACATTGGCATCCAGTGTCATGGAACTCTCCAACCAGTACTACTGTTTCATGCTTCCTCCCCGCTTTAAAAAAATAAAAAAAAAAGGCAAAAAAAAGCGCTACAGGCGCAGTTATTCCTGTATTCAGGGAGGCAGTGAATGGTCCCTCTACTTCAGCCACCAGTATTGTCTCAAAAAATTTAGAAAACTTTTTTCATCTGCTGTAAATGAAAATGTAAATTCTCGGGTGTTTTATCAATGCTTTCTGTATCAATAAATAGATCTTAAAATGCTTCTGAATGGGAGACTGGAAAATAACTTTGTCCTGAGATTCTCAGACTGAATGAAAACTTTTATCTGCCTATGCTCCTGCTCCCACTATGCATATTGCTGCCTTGCTAAAGCTCCCAGCTACTTCTCCCAGCTACTGTGACTTCCTTTGTGTTGATATTAGCGTTTGTGTATTAGCCTGATGGTGATCACCAAATTGATCTTTCTGGAAACTAACCTACCAAGCGGCAGGCTCACTCACTTGGTATTTGCATAGCATGGGAAGACCTTTTGTAATTAACTTGCCAGTCTGTTTTGCAAAGTGTTTTAATTCCTGTTCTCTGTGACTGGATGTAAATAAATCAGTAGCAATTCCTTGGCAGCAACCTTCCACAGTCGTTTGCTCTGATGAAACTTAGTCTCTGGTAGCATTAAGTGAAGGAAGGGGGGTTTGGCTAGGACACCAAAACCTTTCTTTTTTTTTTTAATGCTCTCATGGGATCTTTCACTTCCACGCAAGCAACTGCCTGAACTGGCCAAGTGGCCTTGATTTAACGTTGCTTTATGAACACTACTTGTCCCAGCTGCAGGATGTCATAACCTCTATTTCCTTAGCTTAGATTTGAGATCTGGAGCCATATGATTCAGATGAACCACAACTGCCCTTGCTTTAACTTGATGTATTTGTTTTGAAAATACCGTTGTTCGCTCCAAGTTTTAGCTGCTAAGCAATTAAGCTGATCTGCACTGGTAAATGGGGAATACTTACCAGCCTGATTTAAAAAAACTCTTAAAACCTGCAAAAAAAGCTGAAGTAATCTCTAACTCATCAGTGCTGATGAAAATACTTCATTACTGTAAACTTAAGACAAAAAACTTTTTTTAAACAAGAAATTATATATTGTCCCTAAGATAAGTGCCCTGATGCAAAAAAAAAAAAAAAAAAAAAAAAAAAAAAATATTACAAAAACAATTGCAGGTTGTACAGTATTTTGGTGAAGGACAATGAGCTCACAAAACACTTGCTGCAGACAGGATTCCCAATAGAGGATGATGAGCAGAACTGGGTTGGTTTTGTATACAAAATTTGATTTTATGTAGGCTCCTGTTCTTGTGCAGCTTAGACACAATCTTTTGGATTTAAAGTGAAGCGAACTGGATTTATAAAGATGCTTATCTTATTCTCTGGCCATGTTCAAATCGCCAGAAAATGTTAAGGCTGAGAAGCCTAATTTGATACGCTTCTCAGTTAATATTTTTATGCTAGATAAAAAAACCCACAGACCTGCACAAATGCTATGTTTGTAGTCACTTGTTATTTCTAAGTGGCAGATACTTGCTGCCTTTGCTACTCCGTTGTAGCCCTGTACGTCTGCTCTCCACAGTGTGTCAGAGTTCAGTGCCTTTGCACGTAACTTGTTGTGTTACAGAAATCTTCATGTTTCTGACAGACAACTTTAATATGGCAATAAACTTCAGTTCTAGGTTCATATGTACAGTGTGTGTCAGCTCCTCTCAGCTCCCTGTTCTTTTTGGCATTTTGTCTCCCTTTGCAATTTGTGTCTATCAGTTTGAGCAGGGCATTATTTCCTGCTGTTTTAATTATTTCTGTAAGAGTAACTGAGTCCAGAATAAGCAGGCAGAATAAATGGTGTGTCACATTCTTTCTGAAGACATTTGGTAGCATGCTTTAAAAATGTAAAATTAATAAAAACATGGAAGAACAGTCTCTACCATAGCTGTAGCCTGTTTAAAAACCAAACACAAAACCCCGCAACCTGCAAACCCTACCTTTTATTAAAAGAATTGAGACACAGCAGAAAAAGTGGAAAATCACCAATAGGGTCTGCATGTGTACCCTGTCACTGAAGGTCTGTCTAAATTGCCAGTATGTCCTGTGAGGATTTTGTTATTATATAAAATAAGATGTATTTACAGGCTCTAATTTGTAGAAATCTTTTACAACTAAACTTGTAAACATAATTATATTCTTTCACTTTTTACAATTGCTGGTTTGTAGTGGTATTTTCTGAATTTTCTTATTTATTTATTCATAAATGCTGAGAGACACTAAACAGAAGGTTTGAGAGCTCTGGGATGCTTTCCCAAATATAGTTTAGAGCTGTTGGTCAATCAGTGAAATGCTTCTGCAATCTGAAATACAAGTAGCTCCAGCAGCACCTGCTAGTACAGCATGTACGGGATGCTAAGTTTGGCCAGTCAAGATTTTTGTTCCGATAACATGCAGGCGGATCAGTCTTAGGGCGTCTGCAGAGTTGCTTCTAATTTTCAGGTGTATCTGATGGATTGGAAAAGGAATATTGCATCCAATTGCATTCAAATACTGAAAATGACTTTACAATTAAGATGCCATTTTACTTGACAGATTTAGGCAACTCTGCTTGCTGCTGAACTGCATGGATTGAGTGAAGTTTTTCTTCCTCGTATTTCCCCTCTTTCCCATGGTACTGCAGTATACAGAGTCTGGTGTGAGACAGTGGAGCTATTCTGGATTTAAAAGCTTTTTAAGTTTTTGGTGTCTGAAGGCAGTGCTGTGGCCCAGGGACGTTAGGTGAATTCCTTAGCAGTGGTTACATGGCCAGCTGGAGTAGTTTCTTGTACTTCACCATCCCTTCTTTTTTGATAGTGGTTGCTGAAAATTATTTATGCGCCGTAAGATTTAGTCCATCCCATTTTGTTTTGTGCAATGTCCCAAACTTGTAGGCTGATCTGCCTTTATTTATTTTCACATGCATACACATGCACACAAACTTAGGTTTCACACATTTCTATTATGTCAGACCTGCAGTGCTGACAGCTGGAAGAGTGCTTTCTCTAACTCCTAGCAGCTGAGACAGCGGGTGCTGTTGGGCTCAGCGGCACCGTTGCTGGCCAAGCAGCGCCCCAAAAGGGTATGTGTGTGCCTCCTGGCTTGCTAGCTGATTTCAACATGGGCGTTTTCTTGCCAAGCAGCTGGCCCATCTGAACATGACCATCTCCTGACAAGCTGCAGCTGGGATGTCTGTATTGCCTCCCTTTCTGGGATGTGCCTGGTATGTGGTTATTTCTCAGCTAACCTGCTACTGGGACAAATAGCAACCGAAGAGAGCTGCCTTTGTATGCAAATCTTGCATTACTAATCAGCATTATTAGAGGTGAGGATTGTAGGAGAGAGGCAGAAGGATGGTGAGCGCTGTAGTGCTCATGAATGGGGGAGCTGGAGGTGGGTTGAACCTGTTGTTAGGACAGAAAAGAAGGAAGTGGTGTGGTTGATATTGCTACATCACAGTTCTCAGCGGCCCACCCACTTGTTTTGACACAGGTACCTACTCTCCAGCTATATGGAGGCATGAAGACTAGACGCATACCTTCAGACTTGTGGTCTTCAGGGTTTGTTACTACCGTTTGAAGCTTGAGCTTGGTGTTTTAGTATTTTGTTTAGAGACTTAAGCATTTAGATTTATAATTCTGCCCTTCTAGGCATTTCCCTGATTTACCTTGCAGAGTATTCACGCTTTTGTTCCGTTTTCCAGACTTCCTTTTCCTTTTCTTTGCTGTTGGCTTAATTTTGAGATATGATATTCAAATCAGAGGTAAGTGTCTCTTTAGGAGCAAAAAAAAATACCCCACCAGGTAAGGATTTGAGTGAGCTAACTAAAATTCTCTATTTAGAAGAAACAGCTTATTTTTGAGTATTCTGCAAGCCCTCAAACACAGGTCCTGCCAAAGGCACCAACTGTAACAGCAGCAGCGCTTAGGCGAACATGCTCAGGTTTTCTGGCAGTGCTTACAAGCCACTTAGGAAAAACAGGCATATTGCTCATAACGGGTGCCCCACAGTTTGGAAAGCACTGCTTAAGACAAATTTGTAAATAATTTTTTGTGGTTATAGTTCTTCATTTTCATTTCATCTAGAGTGTGTCCAGTATCTTAACATCAAATCTGTAATTAGTACAGATGCATTTAGAGGCTAAGACGTTTGTAGTGCTTGTAGCAGTAATTCCACTGTGTTGCACAGTGTGGAACTCGGCATGTTTTAAACATTCTCCGCTTGTGCATGTACAGTTTTTTATAGTTGAATTAAGAATTTATAACATGCTGGGTCTCATATTCCAAGTCTGTTTGTTTCTGAAGCTATATACAGAACTTGGACTAGGTCATAAATTTCTGTAGATGAAATGAAGGCTGATTAGAATTTTAATATTAAGGAAGGAAATGGCCTTGGGTAGTGCACTACAGAGCAGAACAGGCCTTCTGTTAATACACAAGAGTATTACTGTTTTCTTGAACTTTGCCTTCCAATCCAATTACCACTTGTGCGTAGAAATCATAACCCTGATGCCTCCCATTTGATAATGTTGAATTTTATCCTTGTCCAAGTTTATATCATTGCCAGTAGTAAAAATGATCCTGATTATAAAACTGCTAGATAATATACTGCTAAAATTGAATTATGGGCAGTAGTACATGGTATTTGTTGATAAACAAAGCAGAGTCATGATGGTATATCAAATCGACCCAGTTCTGTCTCTTTTTAAATTAAATGAAATCAAGAGGTTTTTCCTGTGACATGCTTTTCTTACGATAACATATTTTACATTGCACTCTTTGTGATATGAATGAAGAGCAAGCTTTCAGTGTAAATGATTTTTTTCCGAGTCAAGCAAAATAACAGGAATCTATGTTGTCGGCTTTCATTTTAAGCACTTCTGTGATAGCATCCTGCTCACAGTAATGAGCTCACACAAAGAGTAGTTCCAGCCAGCTCCTTTATCAGCGTAAGCCTTGTAGTTCAGTATGTCTCCTCCTGTGTCCTCCTCCTGTGCCCTCACTGGTAACTGGATTGGACTAGATGCTGCATAATTCTCTGGATCTGAATTACCGATCCTTTGCTGCACACGTCTGCTGCACATTTACAGCAGAATGTTATTACTGAAGTGTGGAATAACATTCTATTATTATTACATGAAAACTGATTGTGATTCCTCAGTATTTCAGAGTATATTATTAGTGTAGTACAACTGATCATTTTCTTACAAGGCAATTGTAGCCTTGTTTAGATGCTGCATGTGTATTTATAGGATCGTGATGCCTGAATACGGTGGCTAAACTTGGCTGCTTCTCCTGCTGGTTTCTGTGGTTTTGTTTCATTGTCCAGAAGAAGTGCCAACATTCTCAACTCTGTAGCTTCCATCACCAGGATTCATGTGATGTCCACTTTTGGCAGGAAAAGTTGTATGTTTGTTTATTTGGTCCTTTAAATGGTATAACAGACTTAATAGTTTATTGTCTCTCTTTAAGAAGTTTTGTTTATAGTTCTCACACCATTAAAATGTCACATTAGTGGCACAGTCTGAAACATACTTATCCCACTCAAAAGACTCAATGGTTTACGCAGTCTGTTATGCAAGTAGCTTTGCTTTAGATTTCTTCCCATTTTTCTTTGATCGCTTGTGTAGTGTGTTTGAAATGAATGCCTGATGTTGATTCTTTTTTGTGTTCCATTGGGTGCATTTGATTTTGCAGCTGAAAGAATTGGATACTAAATGTTCTTTTTGCATCTGCCTATAGCAGCATTTCAGTTTTCCTCTTTCAGACAGAGCAAGGGCATTCCTAGGATTTAAGGCCTGATAAAGTTATAAAAAAGTACAGCAAAGCCAAAAAGACAAAAATGGAAATGTATTTTTATAATTTTGGGGATTTTATACTGTAAATCAGAGCAGAAGGAAGAAACTATTTCAGAAATAATATTGAAAATGAAAAAATTCAAGTTATTACATTGTCACCCACATTGTAAGAACATTACAGATAAAATTACTTCCTTGGTGCATTTCCTCCTGCTATATTAACCCACCGTTGTTTCAGTAACCAGGAATATACGGGTTTATGGTGACTTGGTATAAAGGATCTGGTGCTGAGAGAGTTGTATTTAAAGATTTTGTTTTCCCCTTCTTTCTTAAAGGTACAAAAATGCTAATGTGTGCTTTCCTTTCTGAACTTCCAGACTGGAACAGTATTTGATAAGCTGGCTCCCAGGGTAAAAGTGCCCTTGAGAGATCCTCTTTGTAGAGCATATGAGTTCTTTTGTTACAGTTTTTAGGCACAGCACAGCAAGTTTAGTTTTGGTATCTGTGTTATACATAGTGTTTCAGTACTGTTCCTGTCAAAGGGTTCTGTAGTGATTCAGTGCTGAACATGCAATGATTCTACAGCTCTGGATAGACTCATTTCTTTCTGGTCCCATGTTATCTTTAATCAGGAAACCATTTGAACTGAGATGCCTTCAGATATAATATGAGCAAATATAGAATTTCAGACCTTACTAGACAGTTTTACAAACTGCAAGGGAGGATCCGATTGTGGTTTTGCCTGCAAACACTTTTTATCTGTTGAGTTACAGTTTTTAATTACTCACAATTGTGAGTGATTTTATGTCAACCATGTGAGCTGTATGAGCATTCAAAACTGAATTATCATCATGTGTTTTTATTCCTTCCCCCTCCTCAATTCACTTCACTCAAAAGCTGAGAAGGAGGGAGCACTGGTCTTGAGTGACCGGAGAGAAATCTCTCCTTCAGTAGACAAAAATGGAAAGCCTAAGCCAGCGATCCAGCTGACATCTCATACTAAAAGCTTCTCGAATGATCCAGGCATCATACAAAATGCTAGCATCAAACTGGCCAGTACGATGATACTCAGCGCTGCCAACACTGAACAGTACTGCTCTTAGTGACAGACACAAGCCCTGTGCTACACCATGTACCAGGAGCAGTGTTCCTGGCACTAATGCTGGAGGTCTTCCCACCCTTGGTGGTACCTGTCCTGCTGGACATGGGCATGAAACAGCCAACCAGCTGCAGAACAAACCTGTATGCAGACCACAGTGTCCCCATGAGCGTTGAAAGGATATTTGCAGTTTTCTCAGAGGTGTCTCCACCTAAGAGTTTACAGAAGAACTGGTGGGAATGCAGCTTATACCTTCACCCACCATTTCTTCCTGAAGGATGATGCTATGTCCAACCTTGTTCTGGCAAAGCCATCTTATTCTTATTATAATAGTTTATAATTACTCATTTCTGCAAGTGTGAGTCACCACAAGCCAAATACTCTGTGAACAATTATCCCAAGAAGTTATTAATTACTGTGGAGCCACTACAGCTCTTAAAATGTATTGCCTGTACCGATACCATAAATCCACTTTCCACTTATTACGGAGCCCTTTGTATTCTGGATTCTGTGTTAATGAAGGTACAGAAGTGCTACTGTGGCTTATTCCTCGTGCTGTTGGCTGTCATGTGCAGATAAGCATGTGAGATGGAGGGACAGCAACAAAAGGCCCTGCTAACCAAGCAATTTAGGTATTTTGTGGTCTAGTTTTTTTGATTCCGATTATCGGTCTGGGGAAAGAGCCACAAAAATGCTACAAAATTTTCTATCTTTGTAGTGGATTTTGCGGCTTCCTATTTGCAGCATTTGTTGGGTGTAAATTTTTGCACTTTGGCCAAAACAAGACAGTTTTTATGACTTCACTTCCAAATGTGTTGAAAGCTTATGTTGCTGTATTGTTTATTGTACAGCACTTAAATAACTATATATACTGAACATATGCTAAAGCAGAATTCACAAACGGCATTCCTTCAGTGAAACTTCTGAAGTATTTCAGAGAATCTACAGTTAGTGTCCTATTGTAACCACGTAATTTTGTAAGGAAGACAGACAATTTAAGTTTTTGGACAGAATGATGAAAATTATTATTTGAAATTGTTACAGTACCAGGAGCATTAAGCCTAATTCGGTTGAAATTCAAATAAAATCCTTATTCTAAAAAGCTAAAAAGCAAGTAATGAAAGTTTTAAGGCTTTTATTACGGGTGAAGGATTTCAGAAGCCTTTTAGAGGTCTGTGTGCTCTTTTATATGGGTTATGTTTCTGACACCTCTCAATGTGGGGTTTAAAGCACTTTTTTATTTAAAAGAAAAGATATACAAAAAGTTTGGCAGTAGATCTACTCTTTGAGTAGATCAAAATGCTTGAAAAAACTTGGTAATTGCTTGTAAGAGGAACTGTATCAGAAAATTATTTTTCTGCTTTTATTTCTAGTAAATTTATAGGCTGCACAGTTTAGCCAGCTTTCCAGGTTAATTATTCATTTGCAAGTAACAACTCTTTTCAACTCTTTCTCATACTTCCAGTTTTAAACCAAAGATAAACCTTGAGATGGTTATGCTTTTCACTTCTTTACACTTTGTCTTTTGCAGCCTATCAGAAATTTTGTGTAAATTTTAATATAAATGTTTCTAATGTCAAATGCTTATTCTTTTCACCTGAATGGTATAGTGGTGTATTCCACTGCAGTAAGAATAGGTGTTCTCTGGTTCAAAATTTGGCAAGCAGTAGCATCTACCTGCACTTTATTAAAGCTTTGGGAGTACCTGAGCTGCATGTTATTAACTGCATCTTTATTTTTTTTTTTGTGGAAATATTCTAGATCTGTGCTTAAAATATTTGAGTACTGTATTATTCAAAAGGATATTTATTTAAATATTATGGATAAAAATTTTCTAGTAGAATAGTAGCATAATACTGATGTAAAATTCCTTTTCTACTTGGGCCAAATCCCCTCCCTAGGAGGAGGTCACCAAGAAGCTGGAGCCAAGCTCCTTGCTGAGGCGCACAGTGGGAAAAGGTGAGAAAGGGTCATGAAGTGAAACAGGGCATTATAGCTGAATATGAGGGAAACATTTTTCACTGTAATTAAGCACCAGAGCACGCTGCCTGAGGAGGGTGTGGAATCTCTCTGCTCTGGGAGGCTTTCCACGCCTAGCTGGAGAAAGCCACCTCGCCTGCAGCCAGCACTGGTGGACCAGGAGTGGGGACAGGATCCAGATTTCTGCATGCCCCTTGCTTGCTCAGGTGCCCCCACACCATGTCTCACCTTCATATGATTATTATCAAGACTGTTTCTAATGAAATCTTGTTGCAATGTAAAATTCTATCTCAAGGCTTGGGCTGAGACCAAATTTAATTTTTTGTTCTTTGGATACTGATCTTTGCCCTGACATGAGGGGAAAGAGATCATCTGCACAGGTGGAGACAACCTGAAACGTGTTTAAGAATATCATAGATGTGCTTGGAGGGAATTAGAAGGAGAATAGAGGCTGAATATTTCTTTTAAACAAAAGGACAGACCTTACTTGTGGACATGACTGGAAGACATCATGGTTCTTCCAGATGTTACTTTTACAGCAGAAATAATCACGAAAGACAGCTCATACTTAATACCTAATTCAAAGGTAAAACCTAGTACCTACATTAAAGATAAAACTACACCTTAACTAGCTCTGTTATTATTTAAATAATAGATAAAAGAGTGTTTTGCCTTATCAGTTCTTAGAGAGTACCTGTTCTTTCCTGTTAAAGCACTCCTGTTCCTAAAGCATTTCCTATGTACCACTAGTGTCCTTACAGCAATAATCTGTTAGGAGGGGTCTAATTTGAGACCAGATTAAAAAATGTCTTAAAATCTTGTGAGCTCAATCTAACTTTTGTTCTGTGGTGACTGAAGGGGAAAAAGTCCTTTTAAATAAATTTGTTCTCTTTCTAAATAGGTAACTAGCCAGATGCATTTCAAATATTTGTCCAACCGATCAAATATTGGTTTAGGTTTAGAAAACAAATTAACCTAATGTTTGAAGAATTAGACATTTTGTACCTGAACACTCTTCTGTGTCATTACTTCTGTACCAACGACCCTAAGTACTTTGGTCAAAATAAAAGACTTCTCTGATGAAAATTAGTCAGGCAAATGTTTTTGCAACTTGGATAATTCTTACTGTTGTGTGCATTCATGAAAAATAGTGCAGCTGCATGTTTAAATTCAGTAGTTTCACTAGGGGAAGACCAGCCAAATTGTAGTGCTGTATAATGCTGGTAATGTGGTTGGTTGTTTTTTTTTCTTTCTGAATGAACTGAAAATATAAAGAATAGTTAAAATTACAGTCTTTTGTTAGTCTGCCAGTATTGGGTGAAGTCAGTTTCATATGCCTGTATGTAACTTTTAAATGAGAAAACAAAATTCTAAGATGAAGCAATTTTACAGCAAAGTTGAGTAAAATTACAAAGCCAGATTATTTACTGATGGTTTTTTTTTTTAGTTCTGCATAAAACCCATAAACTATGGAAGTTCTTACTCATTTTCTTTTACCCTTTTGCTTATGAGAAAGGCACACCAGTGTGTCCAGTTTATTTAGAAGCTATTACTTCTGCTGTAGATACGTTGATTCACTGAGTTACTTTTACATTAGCAAATTAGGCAAAATCATAAATTATAATTATAAATTAGGCAAAAAGATAACTTGGTAGTTGAACATCAATTTGATTTTGAGATAAACACATTTCTAAGTGGGTGGGTTCAGAAGGCAGGAGTCTTCTGTCCTGACACTAAATAAAAATAGATCCTAGATGGAAATGTTTGGGGGTTTTTTGTTTGTTTTGGTTTTTTTTTTTTTTTTTTTGAAGGGTGTTTGATTTAGATGTCTGATTACCTTCTATCTCAATAGCTGTGCCTCAAGATCCTGGTAATATTTAAATCATTAGTATTAGAGACCATTCCCCTTCCTATTCTTGAAGCAGCAGCTGTGAACTTTTCCACACTGTTAGATTTTTTACTAAGTAGCTAATAACACAAGTATACTCAGGGACACATAGGCATGTAAAAATACATTTTTGCATGCTTCCTATGCATGCTTCTATGACTAAGAGTTTGAAGTGGACCAAATTGAAGTTTTTGCAGTAAGATTTCAAGTTCTGACCTGATCCTTATGATTGCTCTGCTCTGTTCTGCTCGTAGTTAGCATATCACAGTGTATACGCTGTGAGGTTACACACATCAGTGATTATTGTGTGTTCTGTTTGCATAATTATGAGCCTTTTTAAAAGGCTGCTAGAGTTTAACTTTTAAAAGGGTACTGCTGCTTGCTTTCAGTAATTGCAGATCTGAATGATGTCTTCAGACGTGATGCAACTCCAAGAAGAAATGCAAAGGGAAGGACAGAGAATGACAACACGTATTGTTCTCCTCTATCTTTAACTGCCTTGACCACATCTTGTCATACATTTTTATTTGTACTGTATGCGAAGATAATTTACTTCATTTATTAGATTAGATATCTTGATAAAGTTACGGGTATGGGTTTTTATTAGATGGTAGCATTTGTTTGTTAGCTAAATAATAACAGTAAAATTTTATTTTGAACTCAATAATCATCTGTGAAACTATTGGAGCGGTTTAATAATTGACTGCTACCATTACCCATCCCAGAATTAGCAAGAAAACCTGTGAATTTTTGCAACAAAGGCAAAAAATTGCTTCTGATGTGTTTGTTGACCACTGATGGGTAGGCAGGAAGTTGAAGAGGATTTTCTCGCTCATTCTAAAATGCAGGAAGCTAACCAGCATCTTCTCACTGCAGTTCTAACTTGAGAGGGCTGGAAAGCCTGACAACTCCAATTGGAGTCTATCTTTTTCCCTGGCTGGCTGTTTCCTGCCTGTGCTTCAGTTTTTGATGGGCAGGAAGTCAGTGTATATGCTGAACAGTTAAACACTGCAATTCAAGGAGTAATGGCTCTAGCAGCCAGAGAACACCATCTAAAGGGAGAAAATAACCGAATATATACCTCACTTAAGAAGACCAGAGGGTGACTTCTCTTTTATACTATAAATATTATGAAAATGTATGTTCTGTACACTGTAAACATTTATAATTTGCTATAGTGGTTATCTGTTGATTTTTTTTTTTATTTGCTTGTGTCAGCAAGAAAAATATCTTTATCAAAATTATCAAATCCCTGGTGAGGGTATTTGGTCCATGTCGTTATGGTCCTATTGCAAATGCTTACCCTCTGTGTAGAAGGAAAAATAACTCTTTTGGATTCCCAATAGACTGATTCTTGCCTGACACATTATGAATAATAAAAATAGATACATACATTATTGGTAGTCTTGGGTTAACTCACAAATTGGATATCATATGTTTAAAAATACTACCTTGTTGTTTGCCTAACTGAGGAGTAGTAGCTGCCTTCTGGGTGATGTTTTCAGGTTCTGCACTCAACATTAAGCATCCATATCTGACCTATAAGCAGGGAAAGCTGCCTGTTCTCCATTTTGAGGTGTTTCTGTTTACCTGCTCTGTCCTGTGCTTTGTCTGGGGTGATGCCATTTTTACTCTTGACCATCTCTCTAAATGTAGAACAGCAGCTGTTCTGTTCATGTTACGTGCTCGAGGGTTGTATGTCCTCAATTTTCTCACGTGCTTACTTTTGCCTTTGTTTCCCTTTCTTCCGCTGCTCTCTGCCTTTCTGGTATTTCACATGGTTTAGCACATCTGTCAGCTTTTTTTTGGTCCTTGTGTTACCCCATCTGCTCCATGGGGTCCTTCTTCCTGCCCCGCAGTGTCCTTCTGTGCACTTACCAGATATTCCTGCTCTTTGTACTTTCACTTCTCCTTCTGTTCCCTCCTGCATATAAACATTAATTCGTCTGACTCCCTTCAGTTTCTTGTTCCTTTTTACTAAAATATTTCCCAGTCCCTGCTGCCTCCTTTGTCTAGTTTTTTGCAGCCTCTGACTGACGTCATTGGAAGTGTAGTCGCCAGTCTTCATAATAGAACCAGACTCTTGGTGACTGACATACCTTCGTGCTTCATGGGAATAGCCTGAGTTCAGGCCCTCAGAAGCAAAAATTGTTTTCTGCCTTTACCAGGCCTCTACTGTCATTTTGAAATTGGAGGGAAAGAACTGAAAGCCCAAAACCATGCAATGCAAGGCACACCTACAAAGCAGCAAATGCCAAAAGATCTATGATAATCTGAGAGCTGGCAAGCTGAGTCTCGTCATCGCTATACATAAAAGGTAGGACACACAGAGCAACATTATGTATTTTACACATAGATTTATTTTAAGGAATGGTGTCTTCAGCCAGAGGCTGCAAAAAATGGGATCCCACAAGCTGCACAGCCACTTGCTTCCACCTTGCCAGCACCTCCTCTTTTTGCTGGCAGAAATATTCACAGTGAATTGAATTAAGGAACTGACTTGATTTTAAAGTAACCTTTGGGGAGGGATAGAGAGGTAATTTTAACCCAGATGAGTTTACAGAACTGTACAAACACTTGGGCCAACACAGGGAAGAGCCGGGAGAAAATGGAGAGTGTGTCTTTTGGCAGCAGTGCTATCTTATGTGGGTTTAAATTGTTCCTGAAGCTATTACCTGATATTTTTTTATTTGTAAGTAAAGCTTTCTTTAGAGCCGACAGATAAGTATTTGGTTGTGTAATCTTTTACTGTATGCAAAATATACATCTATTTTATAAGCATATTGTTTGTACTCCTGCAATCACTGTGTGATTGTATTTCTTCCAGTAAGTTAATAATTTCTATTATATATAATGTGGATATTCTAGTGTAAAGCAGGAAAGGAAGAAATCAGAGCTCTGTGTAATGGCATTAAGCTTTTAGGCATATAGACAGCTTAAACGGACTCACAGCTGCTTAACATATGCCCTCTGCCTGAACTCATTTTATCACTTGGTATCTGACTTCTCTCAGCATATAAAAAGTTGATGTGATTGATAGCTGGTTATATGGTATTTGTCAGGGTGAACTGTGTCATTATGTGTATAGATTCAAAAATATAGAAAAATAAATCTGAAAGAACAACAACAAATAATCTGACATTTTTTCCATTCATTAAGCTTATTTAAAGCAACTCTTTGTTTGCTGGAGTTGGTGATTGCTGGTTTTTCTAAGCAGCAATTGCGGAGTGATTTAACGTACATCTCTGCTCTTTTGTTTGGATTTCATTTGCAAAACCATTTGGAGTTATAAAACTGTCAACTTAAGAACATTCTATATATTTTGCCAGTGAGGGCCTCGTGTATGTAGAGTTTATACTTTTCTCTCCATTTTGTGTGCTGTTTGAATTCTCCAGTGTATATCACTGTTCTTCTTTGCGCTGGTCATTAGAATAAGTCCCATGGCTGCCTTCCCGTGGCGGCAGAAATCTTCAAAGTAATTATGAAATTGCATCTCAGATTAGTCATTAAATAAACAAATGTATGTGATCTAACCACAATATCTTGCCCTTGGCCAAGCCTAGCGTAGCAGTGTAGTACTAGAAGGCTTTGCTGATGCTTAAAAACACACAGAACTTAGAAGGCCTGACTGCAACTGGAACTGAGTCATCCATCTAACCATTAGAAAGCATAGACTAGAACTGTTAGCTATGTTAATTACAGTAGTTAAAACACAGTACGGTACCTTTCCGAACTCTCAGATTCCCTAAATTAACTATTGGCTGGGGGCTGAAAAATGTTATGCAAACTGTATTGCCTACTACGTGGAGTTTTGCTTGCTATGTTTCTTTCCTGCAGAATTCCTCTGGCAGCTAAGCTCAGCGTTACATTGCAGGGAAACTGTAGGGCCCAGGTCTATCGTCGTTCTGCACGACGGTCATCTCAAGGCCTTCCTGCTGGTTCTGTGTGCAGAAAAGTCTGGAATATTGTCTGGGTAGTTCATGTATTTATTTCACATTTTCTATTCTTACTGTTCATAAGGTATGGCAGATTTAAGATAATCAGGTACTTCAAAATACATAAATTTTGGTGTGACACATCTAGAGCAAGAGAGGAGCTGTATCACCTTTGGGGACTGAACAGCATCGTGGCTAACTCTTTAAGTGTTTTTGGTGTTTTTTTTCTTTTGCTGTTGTTGTTTGTTTGTTTGTTTGGGTTTTTTTCTTCTTTGTTTTGTTTGCTGGTTTTTTTGCGATCTCTAAGTGGTGTTTCCACCTTGTTGAAGAACTCTGTTGTGTATGTTTTTTCAAGTCCAATGAGGCTTTAGGCATTGTCGCCCTATTTCCTGAGCCGAGGGCTCCCTGCAAGGTACGGGGAGTGCAAAAGTCTCTGGGCAGGATGCAGAAAGCAATAGCTGTCAGCTCTGTTTGTTACATTGGGCCATGCTAATTGCAGCTATGTAGGGCAGACACGTAAACCTGCAAAAGAGCTGACATGCAAAAATGTACAGAAAACAAAATAGTTGGGGTATGTTTATCGCGTTGGAGGCTCTAGGCGCTATAAACCTATTTGGGTTTATATATGTAAAAACAAATATATACTGTATGAAAGGAGAAAATGTAGTTCTGTGATACATTGTGCTGATCACGTGCCTGAAAGTTAGGAATTTTTTAAGCTAGGAAGTTCCACAGTTGGTTTAAATTTGTGTTACTTCAGGCAAGTTGCAGAGTTCGGCTTAAAACTGCCAACATGACCCATACTTCCCATCATGAAAGTTGTCAAGAGTGTTTGATGAATCAGATCATTATCTTACATTTCCAGTTGTATCCCAAGTCTAATCATAGCAAGATCTGAGTGCAGAAGTACCAAAAAAAATTAAGGTAAACATTTTCAAAGCCAGGAAAAGTATGAATCATGCTCCTGTTTATAACCTGAAAGTTGGAATTTGTCATGAATTTACACCTCATATTGTTACTGGATGCCTGGCTAGTCATGTACAGTGGTAGGGAAGTCAGTGCTTCAAAACCGCTTTGGCATGTTTGGAGTCAATTAATAGAAGTTTTTAAGGACCATTGACAGATCTTATGAAAGCATTAAATAAATGAAGAGTCCATTCAGAGAATCCAGAAGAATCCTGTGCAGGAAGTGCAATGTTTTGTCTTTGCTATCTTGAAAGAGAAACAGGTGTTGATTTTCCTAGCTTCTCTAACTTTTCCAGTGTTCCCTGTTCTCCTTGACGCCACGTGTCAATAACTGTGCTGCCTGCATCACTGGCAGGGGGGCATTTCTCCATTTCTACCTTACGACCTTCCAGTACGATTTTAGCTCTGAGTATTCCAAGGAAAAGTACTAATCTCTAAAGAAAGTTTAAACAAAAAGAAAAGGAAAAAAAAGAACACTTATTTGTCAAACTGATTTTTTTTTCTTTTGGAGATTGCAATTTTGAGTGTTTTAGGAAACATCTTGACTTTTAATTTCATTTTAAATACCTGCTTTCTCATTGCACATTGATAATACTGGAATGTCCCGTTATGATAGAATCTTTGTTTTAGTTTTCATTTTAGTTTTATTTTTCTGTTTCAAAGTGTGGTGTATTGTTTGCAAGTAAAAAGAAACAGGAAGCTTTTCTGTTGCCATTCAAAAAATAATTCAGACATCTTGGCTTTCTTCCAGACTAGTTAAGTTTTTTAAAAATTTCTTGAAGATCAGAATTTCCCTTGAGATGGACCTTCCATTTGCTATTAATCTCTCTCTTCCTTTGCTCTCCTTTTCTTCTGCCAAGCATAAACTACTTCACTTTCAAAGCTTTGCAATCTATTCCCACTCTGGCCATTATCCCATGTGCACTATGGAAATGTTGACTCTTCTCTCACTGACAATTTAAACATTTACCTTTGACAGTCTGCATTTTCTAATGGCCATCACCAGTGCTTTTTGCTGTGCTGCCCTGTGTGCAATGAAGCAGCTGCTTGTTGTTCCTACCTTAAAATTTTATTTTCTTTTGATCCCTGCAAAACTGCGTGGTAACAGAACAGGTATGTGGTAAACTTAGTCTTCCTGTTAGTGAGTCAGTCCATGCTTTCTTGTATTTTGCATGTTGTTCTGTCTGTAATTATCCAATATATTTAATACTTGACTTTAAAATTAGGTGGGCAACTGCCATTTTCTGTTGTGTGTATATTTGCTTTATCAAAGGTGTAAAATGTAACTTCTGCATGTAAAGCTTGATTTTGAAACTAACATGAGTTGTAAATTCAATCCAGGTAAATGATAGTATTTATTTTATAAATATGTGTAAGCTACTTATTATTGAAATATAGAATAATACGATTTTATTTTAAGGTAATTTGCTAGTTGCCTTTATTCTAAAATAAGCAAACACCACCAGCACCTTGTTTTGTGCTGCTTTTACAATGGTATCCTTCAGTGTGGTCTGTTGAAATACAAACAGGTTTTATGGAGTATTTCTACTAAACAGTCAACAGGTTTTAATTTAGGATCTTAAATCATAATTGTTTTTCAATTTTCTGCTCTGCCTCACAAAATCATAATGAGGGCACACCTGATGCTATAAAAACCAGATGTCATTTCAGTATTCTGGGACTGTGTGATAAATTTGGAGAGCTTAAAGAGTTAGTATCATAGATGTAGGGTTATCAGGGAGCTCACAAGAACAGCAAGCATGTAAAGTGTTCCTAAATAAATAGGATCTGGGAATGGATTGCACTTCAATTTCAGAGACTTTCAGAATGCTGAAAATATGGATGCATTTTCTTAAGGAACTTTCAGGAGACCATTTCAGACTCTCAATATATTCAGATTCTTTCTTGCTACCAGTTATGTTTAATGAGACGGTACTACTTGCACTTCATTGTTGTGGTTGGAAGAGCAGCAAACAGACCTGAAGGAAAGCTAGTTAATGTAATTCATGCCAGGTCTTAGAAACATCATTCCTTTACCTTTCTTCTTGAGGCAAAACTTCTTAAACCATGATTTTCAGTGCAAACTGAACTGTATATGAGATACAAGTGGAGCTTTATAGTACTTGTTTCTTTAAACAAGTTCAGATTCTGCATACAGGTGTTCAAAGGTCTATTCATGGAAATTATATATCTTTACAAGAATAATCATTTCACAGAAATTAATTGTCACAGTAGATCACCCATCTCTGTTTATCACTGGGCATAAAGTCAAACATAGAAATCTGTAATATCCATTACATTAATTCCTTATTTTGTGTTAAGGTATGTTTCTTTTCATAACCAAAATTAGGGTCTAGTTCTGTGTCTCCCAAAGCATTTATTCTATTGTAAAGCAAATCAAGTGGCAAGGCATGAGCTGAAGCTGTTGGTACCCTTAGGCTCAGTTGTCACGGTATGAATGTTCAGAGCAGTTGAGGGGTTGCTTGTGTTCTGGGTGTTGCTGTGTGTGTCTGTTTTAGGGCTGAGGGTTGCTAAGTCATGAAATGAACATATTCTGCTAAAGAAACTAATCCTGCATACTTTTTTTTCTTGAGGGTCTCCTTTTGGTTCTTGTTCATCACAAATTGAAAATTGCAAGTTCCCGCCTATGTATGTGTGTGCAGTTGAGTGTATACATAAATATGTGTATGAAATATATTCTGGAGTATTTAGCTAGGTTTTCTAGAAGATCTTAGTATAACAAACTACAAGTGATGCTAGTTGTATTTATAAGAAATTAATGAATAGAAGTTTTGTTGAGGTCTGGGAGAATATAGAGGATTTGAAAGTAGAGTGTCTGTATACCAGGACATTGATTTCATCTAGCTATACATCCTGTTGGACTCTGAAGCTGAAACTAATGACAATTTTTTGGTAAAGAAGTAGGAAGTTTTTAATGGGTTTTGATGGCTTTTTTGTTTTTAACAAAATATGTCTTCCTAAGTCAATCATAAGAATTCCGGTTTGAATTGTAAGGAAAACCACCTTTCCCAGAGATTGATAACCATTTATTTTTCTTTTAATAATTAGGCTTCTGCTTCATTAGTCTTTCCCATAGATGGGGAAAAAAATGTATCTTCTCTAACTGTATGTTTAATTATGTTCCATTTTGGAGTCAGAATGGGTACGTTACAGAGAAGCTGTCAATTTGAGACTGAGCAAAGTAAATATACTCAGCTGAATGAATCCAGTACTGTGAACATGAACCACTGGTATAAGTCAGAAAGGAGAAACCGTGAAGCTCTACAGTATTGCGGAAGTATCAGATCATGTCCATTTGAAACAGAGGGCAGCACTCTTTTTTCCACCAGTGCAGGCACAAGTATTACATATCACTCAAGATGGGCTATCCAGGTGTTTAGCAGACCCTGATGTTTGCACTTTTATTGTTGAATTTCAGCATTTTTGGAATAGCCATTCAGCTTGTTTTGTAGAATCCCAGATCTTTCCCTTCATAAAGATTTAGACAGGTGAGATTAAAACAAAATGTCCTTCCACCTTTAAAACCATTTCCTCTACTTTGCTGACTGTTACAAAGCCTTATATACTGTTTTCAGAAAGCCCTTTTACCAACATATTTTGCTGGAGGGACAATTGGTATGAACAGTTAGGAACTCTTGACTATGCCGAAAATGTGATTGTTGCTGATGACATGGAACTATTAAGACTAGTAGAAATGTGAGAAACTGGCTCCTGTTTGTTCTATTTTGTTGTATCCAACCCAGCAGAGTGACATGGGACTCTTCTGGATCTCCATACTCCAAAGGAAGAGTCTGAAGTCCAGGGAATCTGCTTTAATAACATTGCCATGACTGAAAAACTTTGCCAAGTCTTGCTGTGTGGTATGATTGCTAGAATAGCTGCATTTGGTCAAAACTTCTGAATGAGAAAATACCTTTTTTTCCTCTCTTGCACGTTTGAAAAGAACACATTCCATTAACAGTAAATACTGTGGAAACTCACACCACTTAGCCTCTGAAAAATGCATCACTGTGAACAAAAATACCCTGCACTCTGCTTTAATGATAATACTTATATTTTCTGCTGAGGGGATAATGGGGAGGAATATCATTTGAGCTTGAGAATGTCGGTACAAGTGATATGCATTGTCTGAGTTCCACTAAGCTTTCCTTGTTTGAAATTTTAAGTAAAGACTTGAATGAGTTCCTCTGCATAAGGATAAATTTAGCTCCAAGAGCAGTGCAAAACAGACTTGTCAGTTGGTGTGGGAGTGGTTGCTGTGATTCCTGAACTATGAAGATGCTGTCATTTCTGCAAAGGATCTGTGCAGGGGGAGGCAAAACACGGAGCAGATACTGAAAAGGTAAATTGCGGGTCTGTGGATATGCTCAAACTCTCATATGGGGATGTATTGTGTTATAAATCACAACTTTACTTTTTCATTGTAAATTACTGTTCTTTAATTACATCTTCAGCTATAATTTTGTGACTTTTTTGTGTCTAGAGTTCAAAACTGGACTGATAAAATCAGCATAAAAATGTCTTACTATTTAAATACTGCCTCAGCTATTTTCATAGCTTGATCAGAACAGTTCATGTTTTAATTGAGCTTAAAATTATGTGCAAAAAATAACAGTCCCTTACTTCTGGTCATGGAGGTGTTCTCCAGGTCACTCTTCAAGTGTGTGGGTCATTTCCACGTGATGTGAAAATAACGACGTCACCCTTAAAAGGCTGTGTTTTCCAAAGAAAGTGCAACATCGCACCTGCAGAAATACTTACGCACTTGACATACTAAATTCTTGCATTCTGCCTGCTGGTGCAGAAATAAAGGAGATGCTGGGAAGTTAAGTCTCTTCTCTCTATCTACCATCAGAGTCATCCAGACTGTGTACCCCACAGGCTTGGGATAATGAGGTGCCGAAACAGTGAGTGGAAGAGGAGGCATCCAGTCCCTTCCTAGCCCTCTCCGGCAGTGAGTGTGTGTGTGTTGCTGTCAATGTGTAATGATGACCAGCATGGAGGGGCAAGCATGGTTGCCCTTGCTCCACAGGCACCTATTTATTATCTGTTCCAATGAATTCCTGCCACTGCTGGAAAAGAAATATAGCTATCATCATTTTTGCTTGCCTTGCAGAAGGCAGGCTTTGATTTCACCCTTCATGTCTCACTGAAGTCCTGATAAATCATCTGAAGTTGGCCAAAAACTTGAGAAGCATATTGTGATCTGCAGCTGTGATCTGTGTTTTTCCCATTTTTATAGGAATATCTGTGTAAAAGCTTCATGCATTAAGATAATGGCAGAACATACACATGCTGGGTAAACCTCTGCTGGTCATTCCTAAACAATGTCCAGGAATCCCCCTCGGCTGTATCAACAAGTCATTGCAAAGTTCTTTTTGACAAAACAGGCTAGCCCCCCGTGCATGCAAGTTGCTGTAATTCATGCTACAGATCAGCACATGGAACTCGGTGCAAGTATGTGCTGTATGTGGCTGCTATGGTGATTAAAATACATAAATAAAATAGATAAATATGGACCATATTAGAAATTCATTACTGGCACTCTCTCAGATCACAGTCAGCTCCAGCGTGCGGTGTCGGTCGTGCTTCCTCGCTCTGAGTGGGCCCTCCTGGACTGGGAGCGTGAGCTCCTGGAGGGGCTGCACTTAACGGCCCCGTCCTACCTTGTCAACTAGCAAATTCAACGCAAAAACAGTAAACAAAGGGCTTTTGTGCATGTTTTATAGTTGTGAGGATTAGTGGCCCGACAAGACGGGTCAAGCTTATGTGTTAACTTGCCTGAGGTTAACGAGGGATGACATGGGGCAATCTGTAGAGGCTGAAGCAGAAAGGTCTCGCTCTGATTTTGGACGCGGTACAGAGAATCGTTAAAAGCGGGTTCTGCTTACCTGGGTCGGTGTGTCGGTCACGTGTTCCCTGTTTCGGCTGCTTTAGGATGTGGATTGTGCCAATCTCAGGCGCTTGCTTGCAGTTCTGCCGCAGCTTCAGAGGTTCCCTCTGCTGTGGTGGACATCCTAGCCCGTATGTGGGCTCTGGCTGAATCAAGTTGCCGCTTTTCTTTCCCCTCTCACCTTTTAGCATGCTCCGACTGTAAAATCCATCCCTTTCCTGAAATGCAGAACGATGCACTTGTCCGATGAAGTTTTTCCAGGCGGGATTCAAATTCCAAACAAGCCTTTCATTTCCTTCGCGCGGGGGGGAGAGCGAAGGCAGGGAGGCGAAGGAAAGTGCTTGCTTCCTTTAAACCCCCACCAGCGTCTTCCCAGCGCTGGAAGCGAAGTAGCTTGTCATGGTGATCTTCAGAGTTTTTAACTTTAGGGGGGAGGGAGAAAGTGGAAAGCAAACTGAATGCTGTAGTGGAGATTTCTCTCTTCCCCCACTGGGCCCCTTGCCGACTGTTTTTATTGATTTCAATCACTGGAGGCTAGCTGGCTCTCAGAAGAAACACTGTGTAATGTGTTCTTTCCTGGCTTTCATTAAAGAAACTCAATGCAGTGCGGTCACGCTGCCGAGCTTGCCTGGCAACCTGCCTACACCCTGTGGTACCTCTTTCATTGGAGGAGATCGAGCTCGTGGTTTGGGGTTGTTTTATTTTTTTTATTATTTATTTTTTTTTAATTCTCCAGCAAGGATTTCAAAACAGCCAGTGCTCTGCTACTACCTCCTCTCGCAACCCAATGTCTTTTCTTTTTAAGCTTTGGAAAAATTGTCAGCACCCCTAAAGGGGACGACTTTGGTGGTGATGGAAATGAGTGCTGCGACAGTCTCATGCTCCTATTAAAATTCCTCTGTGTGTTTCTGGGGAGGGGTTAAAAGGGCTGTGTGTAAGCCACAGGGATGTGGATACAAATGATTTCCGAGGGGTTTCCTTTTTTTTTTAAATTCCAACTTCTCCTGATTGGTTAACATGGTTTAATTAAGGGTAAGAGAGTAAGCAAAATCCTTCAGCAAATATGTAAAAATTCCTGGCAGTGCTGTAGTTGCAAATGAAGCAAAACTGCATTCCCCAAGCCTGCAGTCAAAGTGGTGTCTTAAATATTTCTGTTGTAGTCAGGACCGATACTGGTGGAGAAAAATGAGAAATAAAATATGAAACTAATTTATGCCTTAGAACTTAATCTGCTACAGTATGTATTTTTTAGGAGCAAATGGTTTATAAAGTGGAATTCAACAAGCTAGGTTTTGTAAATCGTATTGTTCTGTGCACCTATAAATACTTTCACTTAATTTAGTAAATTGTTCAATTTCTTTGTATTCAGCAGTTCTAATGATAACATGTTATGTGCTCTTCAGAATTGACTAAATCTACAAAACATGTAAAGATCACATAGTTGTAAATTAAGCTGGGTTTCAAGCTAATAAAGGTGCATCTATTCTAAATTACAGCTGCAAATTTAAGGTGCTACCTAATTACCTGTGCTTGTGAGATACTATAGCTGTGTACACAGGGATGCTTTTTTTTTTAAAAAAAATATTTACACAACCACTGAAAGAATCCTTTCCTGCATCAGAAAGGTAAAAAGCTTGTTTTTATTTAATCTGGCTTCCTGCAGAACTTGTTTGAGGCTTTTATGCCTTGGTTGCATCTACAGAAACCTTTGCAAATCAACTTAATGTAAGTTATTCCCAGTGCTTTTGTTGTGAGGAGCTGAGATTCTAAAAACACCTAGCTTTTATGAAAAAGTATATTTTTTTCTGTGAGCAATGTGTAATTTTAAAACAATCTTCCTCTGTAAGTGCTACAGACATGCTATATGGAGGTATGCTTCTTTAAATGTTACTTTTCATTCAAAATTTGCTTTCTGGATGGTAATGAAATTTCATATGCCTTCTGTGGTCATACTTCTTTTCCTAAGGTGCTAAATGATAGAAAATAGTTACTTAAATTCAATATGGCTGTGAACTATTTTATGCAAATGCTGTAGCTGTAGCACGGTTCTTTGGCAAGCCCCAGACAGTAAATCATTTGTCAATCTTTCTTTTATGAACTTTGCATCTAAGGATTTGCAGCCTTTCTTCTTTGTAGGTTTTGAACTGTGTTTATAGATTTTGCTTTTTGTTTTTAAGCTGGCAGATGGCCAGTTGTCTGGGTTAATATCTGTTATGTAAGATAGAATGTTTTGCGTGCTGATAGCATGCATGGGGACTTTTGGGGGCAAAAGACTACTTGTAAGCAGAAGCCATTACGTGACAGGTTGGTAGCTCCTCGTCAGCTCTTGGTCAGTGAACAAAGCCCCTTTTGACATTTTCCTATATTAAAAGTTATGCAATAATATGAGCTTAATGAACAAACAAGGCGATACTATGCTTCTACTATGAAATAAGCTGTATCATCTGTTTCCCCATCTTTTTTGTTGGAGTTCAAAAATTTGACACCCTTTTTATGTTTGTCGCTGTTAGTCAAGTTGTAATTTATTCCTCTGAATTTCTGATGTTGCTTGCTTTGCTGTTGTACAGACTTGTGTTGCTGTGCTGGTGGAAAAGGATAAAAGTGGCTTTTGGAGGAGCTGGATTCACTGGTACTAATAAATACTAAATTTGGTGTTGTGGCTTGGTCTGTGGTTACTGCTATGGGTTTGGCAGCAAAGCTGAACCCTGAGTAGGCGGAAAGTTCAGACCTACACAGGCGAATCCCAAAGGCAGATTTGTAATCTATGAGTATTTTGTTCATTGCGGCAATTCTTCAGTTTCTGACTCTGTCAACCTTATGCTGTGCTGGCAACAGACAACTAGGGATGCAAATGTCTCTGAAACAGTGATGAGCAAGGAGGAACAGAAATTTTGAGATGATGTCTTCAGTTCTACTCAAGTATGAGGTAGTCAAGGACATTTGGGTAACTATAAATCTGGAAACAAACTTAAAAATGCACTTTTCTGCTAAAACATAGCACAATTACTGTGCTGTTAATACTATCTTGGTACTGGTTGCCCAGCTATTACAATTTGTAGTCCCCTGGCTTTTATGCAGATGCAGTTGCTGATAAACTAGACATGTTTGGTTTTGCCACTTTCGTTGCAGAAAAAGCGGTCGGATATCTTCAAGAGATCCAGTTTTAGGTACATCTTTCTTCCAATTTCTCTTGCAGTTACAGTTTTTCTCTGTTCCGAATTGCTTAGCAGGACTGCCTTACATTATTAAATGCTTTAGTTTGAGATGGCTCCCCCTTTATGACGGGTAAGCTCATTTCTAAAAATCACTTACAAAATGCTTTAAATTTATGCAGTATTTCTGGATTACAAAGAATAATGGAAAAATTTAACCGGTATCTAAAACTGCCACCACTGAAGCTGCCATGTATTTTGAGTCAGATACGTTAGACTATTTACAGTATACTACTATGTTTACCTACAATTCCAAAACTGTAGTAGAGAACTGGCATTGGTGAAAGGGACTGTATTGGCAGTCATAGCACTTTGCGGATGGACATGGAATTTACTTGAAGATGTCTGAGCTCACATCTCCATTCCATTGCAAAAATGACATGTTTTTTTATGACCATAAGTGTTAAAAATCTGGGGGTCTGTCTTTTACTTAAAATATGGCAACCAGTGGCAATATCCCTTTTAGCACCTTTTCAGGCCCTCTGGAAAGTTTCCAAGTAGAAGACTCCCACCTCCTTAATCACAAGAAAACACTGGCTCTCCTCTGAAGGTCATTCATTCAAGTGTACTGACCTAGCCTGACCTTGTTTAGATTGAGATCTAATGAGCCCATGATCCAAGGTGGTGTGGTAACTCTCAGCAGGCTTTGCAAATAAGCAAGTGTTGTGTTTTGCTGTATGCATGTGGTTTAAATTTATCACGTCAATAAACAAGTGTCTCTCACACTCAAATATGGACTTCACTATGTTGTAGTTAAGACTAAATTGTAGCACTACAAATTGTGATGTCACTTTATAAATATAGAAGGAGACAACATGGAATATTTATGACCTCAAAACAATGGAGTCCTGTTGGTTGGGATTTTTGAATTTAAATAATGACAGAATGCTAAAACTCTTAATCCAAATGGCTCAAAGACTTCGGACACATCTTTCAGAGAAACATTCAAGATAAGGTTCAGGGAAAGTGAAATTACAAAGTAAGGCTGTTGATTTAAAGAAAGGAGAGGTGCATCAGTAGAGTATCATAACAGAGGTCATCCAAGTTAAAATAAATACAGCTAGGATTTAAATTCTAGTGAAACATTTAGTTTTGTTTTCTTTTGAGTCCCAGGTTTTGGGAAGGTTGGTGTTGGTTGTGGGTTTTTTCCTCCAGATTGCAATAAAACTATGCTCGGCTTCAGTGGAGAGTATACCACCAAATGTAGGTATTTTACGAAGCACTTAAAACTTCAGGCTTTCAAATTTTAAATCAGTCATGGACAGATTGTGGTACATATACTAGATTAATCAAGTTGACATGGATGGATAAAAGCATAGTTGCAACTAGAAAAGTTGTTGGAGCTGTAAGGTTGTGAGCGCTTTCACAGAATGCGTGCTGGGAGTCCCGAACAGAAGCCTGATGAATCCAGTTTTGCTCGGGTGATGATGTGGGCCGGCAGAAGGTACCTCCAGCTGTAAATCCTGACTCTTTCAGGGCCAGGACAGCACCAGCCCCGCAGGGAAAACAATGCACTTGTTTCAGACGGCCCACGGTGCATCAATTGCAGTGCTGGAAATAAATGTTGTTAGGACTCAGTATTTATGTTGGGACCTACAGGGAGGGAGCAACTTGTTTTGTTTTTAATGGAGCGGTTGGGGAGAGGGAGAAAAAGCTTTTTGATAATGCGAGGAATGCTGGGGGGAAGGGAAGGTACAGAGATATGCATTTACTGTAAGTATGAAGAAGCGGAGGCCTCTTTATCAGACTGGCTCTAATGATGTGCCACGGTCACTTTATTTGAAAGCTTCATGGCTCACAGAAAAGTAAACAAATTCATTACATTATTTTTAAAAGAAGATTAACTGTAGTGTGTAGTCTGTTGGACAGCTGCTGTAGTAATCTTTTACAAACACTTTATAAATGACCACCCTCAGTGTTTTCCTGGGCTTTGTGTGGCTGGATTGTTATTTTAGTAAGTACCAGGGTGGCTTTTCAAATGAAAACGTTGTTTCCTGTGTAACAATTACGTACCTACATTCACCCTAAATATTATTTTATTCTCAGCATGAGTTATAAAATGTCTTCTATACAAATGCAACATATGTTGCTTTTTCCCATGTATTTGCACATGAATGCTGGCTTTTCCGTAAAACTAACTAAAAAGTACTTTGAACAAAGAAAGCAAATCCTCTTTACTGTCCCACTCCTATTTATTCTAATTTCTGCTTTCTTGCCCCTTTTTTTCTCTCTGAAAACAAAGTTGGAAGGATGAGTCAGAGTAAACTTAGATGATATGCGAATTGACACTGAACGAATGTTTAGCCCTCAGCAGGTGTCTTTGACAAATAAGACTGTGTTCAGGTATTGTCTTGTTTAGCCATCCTTTGCTCGATTGTTGGCAAGAATAATGTTATTTAGCACCATGTCTGGATTTTCATTCCAAAGCACTCAACTAACATGAATTGATGTAACACTATAAAGTGGTTTTAACCACTTTCCATAAGGCGGTTGATCTCCTTGTGCGTTCCAGTTTCAGTTACGGATTCCTCAGACAGGTGAGGAGGGAGCAGGGAGAGGAGGAAGAGCGTTCTTTTGCACTCAGTTTGACCTCTGTGGGTTCCCTTCAGCAGAGGACTCTGCTGGGGAGTACGATGCTGTAGTAAAGCTGCTGGATCTGAATCAAGTCCACTCTGTGAATGTGATTCTTGATCTTGGAAATGTTGGTGGCAGTTAGGCTCCTTTGTCTTCCCCAGCCTTGGGATGTGAGATGCAAGTACAGCTGCTGTAGGCATGCGTGGCTCCTCCAGACTGCCTTACTTGTCTCTATATACTCCACTTCCATCAGCTTATACCTCAAGTACTTGTCTGAGGGACATGCAGATTTGGCAGAAACATCAGAACAGAAAGTGTACTTTATTTTGAGCAGAAGAATTATGGATTTAAATAACTCAACCAAACACTTGCATGCAATCTCCCATTTTTCTGTCTTGTCATACTGGAGTCTGCTTCAAAGTCCACTTGTGTACAGGTAAGGTAGACATTTCCTGGGCCACCTTACATCCATGCCATTTCCACTGCTGTCAGTGGGTGGCTTTTCCCTACCCAGAGACCTCGTAGTCTTATAAATATAGCCTGGCTTCACAGGAATCTGTTCCTTGCCCAGGTTGTCTTAACAAACCCAGTACAATTGTTGAGGAAGTGCATTAAGTAATGAAGACATTCACAAATCATTACTGTTTGGGCAACACCTCTATCACATTTCACATTACTGCAAACACTGTTTCCACAGTGTTGCCCACAGCCCTATCTCTTCTTGTTAAATGTCAAGAGCAGGATATTTAAATGATCTTTACAGAAAGGTGCTGAATATGTTTAGGTAAAAAAAATGCGAGCCTGACAACCTACTCCAATCTGAGCCTGTAGTTTAGAAGTCTGTCAATGTTTGCAGTTTTGAGTTGGCTATAAGTGATAGTAGGGGAGTAGTACAGCAAGCAGGAGCTGAAAACCCTGAGCTCATCAGAAAAGCTAATGCTTCTAGTATTTTTGCTACTGGATTTCTGTTGGAAATTCTTCTGTTTGGAAGAGAAAGTGAGATTTAAGTGGTCCTTGTGCATACCTTTAGCCTGCATTTTATTCCAGTGTCTGACCGATGGAGGTGGCTAAGAAAGCAGCAGTTCCTTAAACCAGGATGAAGGTATCAAAGTTTTATTTGGGACCATGTGGGATCTGTAACTATCATATAAGCTAAGAATTAGCACCACTCCTTCAGTCTTGGACTTGGAAATACCTAGAAGCAAGAAAAACACAGTGTAAGAGTCTTGTCTGCAGAATTTCTTACTTTTTTCATTGCTCCATTGTTACTGGGAGGTTGCACAGAACTGGTGGCTTCATAGTGTCCAAATGCCTTCTGCTTCCCGGGGTACACAGGGGTTTGGATAGCCAGAATCTATTTTGTCTACAGTTTTTTGAAGGTCTGTGTATGATGATCATCAGAGTAGTTAGGGTTCTGTAAAGAGTAGATCTCTCAGGGAAGTCTTGGCGAGGGCATTGAAGAAACAGCTATCTAGTATTAGACCAGCGGCCGTTTCATTTTATGCTTTTAGTTGCCATTTAACGATTCAGTGAGACTATTGCCTGGAAAGATAGGAATTCCTAGACATTTAGGAATCCCTGGAGTCAATCTCATCTTGCTATGGAACAGCATTTTATTTCTACACTGTGTAATCTCACACTGGATTTTCCTTGCTAAATGCAGCGTATCTATTTAATGCTCTTCATCTGTACATGAAATACTTATTTTCCTTTTGGGGTATACTTACACATATATTTGCAGCAATATAGTTTTAGACGTGAATAATTAACTATTCTGTCTGCAAACCTAAAGAAATTTCAGCCTGTGTGGAATATATGTGTATATGTTTATTGAAGATCGTGCATATGTTTACCCAAGATTGCTAAAGGATCTCCAAGACGTCTTGGATGAAGGTGGTAGTTCCCAAATCTCCTTTTGGCATAATGGTGATGGAGCCCCTGTGTGGCAGACAGGTTTTCTCAGCTCAGGGAAGTGTGACGTTACACAACAAACAGCCCCAGAAACTAAGGAAACCCTACTTCTCCCACTTAAATGTGCGTATGCTAAAAAAAAAAAAAAATAAAAAAATAAAAAAAAAAATCCTTCCCCCTCCCTCCACTATGAAACAGTCTCTGCTGTTCACATTCCCCTCTCAGGTTTGAGTATGGGAGAACAAACAGCACAACAAATTTTAGATATGATGTTTAATACATAGCTATAAATAAGGTGCTCAGATTACTGTACTGCTGTGAACAGTACAATCATCTATAGAAGGCAGTTTCTCTAATATAAGTAGATAAATAAATAGATTTCTGGAAGTGCGGTATTTACAGTTGTGTGAATTGAGCAGAGTAGAGAGGTGATGGAAGTATAGTGAACAGTAGAACTATGGAACTTGAAGCTTCTGGTTTTAAATATTACCTGTGCCCTTCAATTGCATCTATGCATATTTTGTTCACTTTCCTATAGAAATATAAACAATTTAATCAAATGTTGATTATTTCAGGCAGCAAAAGAAGAGGAAGAACTTACTGCAGAGGAAAGGAGAAAACTGGAAAGAAAACTAAAAAAAGAGCGCAAGAAGAAGGAAAAACAGCTGATGAGGGAAGCTGGAATCTCTACTAAAAAAGTTCAGCCCAAAAAGCCGTCGGGATCTGAGCTGGCTCTGGCCTATTTAACCAGGTAAGAACAGTAAAACCACTGCAGGTGCTCCCTACAGAAGTGACCTGGAAACAATGCCAGAAATCCAGAACAAGCTGAACCAAGTAATAACACATTAAAGGAAATTGCTGTAGTTAAGTACTAAGTTAATGTTTCATCTCCGTTGACACCCTAGCGTACAGTTGATCACCCCATTGTATTTGTGTCACAGGAACAACTGAGAGATGTTAAGTATGGTGCAAACATTTTATATAAAGACAGCGCCTGTCCTGAAGAACTTTTAGTCGATATATAAATATCACCGGGTTAGCTGCGCTTATAAAGATGAAACTCACATTGCAGAAAAGATTGCATTGAGGAAATTAGTTTTGTTTGAGTGCGCTGTTCTAAGCAAAGGAGTTCCAACTGTTCTCTTTATATAAGCGAATTGCATCAAGTGGTTAAACATTATGGAGTCTGATTTTAACATCCTGCGTGATGTTTGGATCTTTGTAAGTTGAGATGGGATTATGCACTGTTTTAATAGTGTACAATGCCTTATTTTTGCATACAAAAGTATACAGCAAGTATATTAGCTGATTTCAGATCGGAAGCAATTACTTTGCCTAGTTAGTGCACTTACTCAGAATACTTAACCATAGACTGTGTTTTATGTTGGAACTTTAAACTAAAGAACTACAGCAAGGCATTCATAGTACCCTACAGACAGTAAGAGATTATATATAAACAGGAAGATGGTGTTTGGGTTTTTTTTTTCCAAACTACTGAATATACCCTGTCTGTAGGACCTCCAAAAGACATGGCATGTTACAAATAGTGGGTTACCACGTGGAATAATTCCAGGGTTGCATCTCTGGCCATGCTCAAAACTGAAGCATCCAGACTGTCTGAATTGTTACTTACCACTCTCAGTGGGGAGGGAGGAAATTAATTGCATTCCAGGCAGAGGGACATGTGCATTTTTGTTACATAACCCTCAGCACGCAGCGATAGCAAAATGACAGTAATGTTTTTGATCTGGAAAACAGCTGGAGCAGTTCACTGTTTTGAACTGCAAATGGATTGACAGCTAGCTTTGAACCATCTGCTCAGACTATACTCTGGTATGTTTGCTAGTAAGTGGTGGATCTCTAGATAATGGATTTCAGGTTTGGAAAGCAAAGGAACAAGCTGTTGGTTTTTGATTGTTATTCCACTGTTACCCATATGGATTTTTGCCTTGTTAGGTGAAAGAATATGAAGCTGTATTTGAACTAATATTTGAACCAATTTGGCTCTAGAGTTTCACTTAACCTGTACCAAATTACCTTGAAATAGTAAACCTGCTATGTCATTTAGTCTTGTAATACACAGAGTCCAAGAGCTGTATGTACAGCAATAGGTTGTAAGGGATTATTTCAGCAATAGACAATTTGAATCTTGTAGGCTTAACAGGGATAGGCATAAGATGTTGAACTGCCAAGCAAACATAACCACAGCAGTGCTCTAGCCCCAAATGTGCTGGGACCGTCTTGCACCATTGTAAATTACAGAAAAACAGCTTAATCCTTTTACACCTCAAATGTTTTTTCAACCCAGCAAAAGTGGAAAAAGAAACAAGTGGATTTAAAGTAATCAGAGAAGTAATATATTAGCTGGGGAAAAGAAACTAAAATTTGAGCTCTGGAAGTCCATTGCAAAACCCCCAGCAGCTTCAAGGGGTTTGGCTCAAGGATTTCAGTCTACATGTTTTTGTAGACTACAGGCCTGAATAATATGTGGGAGGATGAACTAATCTTACAGATGCAAGAGATTAATATAATTGGAGGTAAACAAAAGGATACTGTGGATTTATGGTTTGCCCCACATACGATAAAAAGCCTTACATGACATAAGGGTTGCTAAGTGGCATCTTAATTCCCTGATGACGTGAATTTCCCGTAGGACAGGTGGAACTTGAAGTACCATATGGTAACTGAAACATTTTTCTTTCTTAAGAGACTATTTGCAGTATGAAAGCACAAACTTATGAGGCTTTAGCCTATGACAGGAAAATACTGGATTTGTTTTAGTGGAATTTTGTTTGATAACTTTGAAAGAAAAATTCAGTGAGAGAATTTCTTACACATCTAGACTTCTGATATGCAAGGGAAAATGAAACTTCTTTTGTAGGTCATACGTATTGTAAGAGGTAGTAGTTCACTCAAAGTGCAGAGTAGTCTTTTCTGGCATGTGGAATTCTTCACCAGGAGAACTGCTGTTTCAGGCAGTAAGGTCGGGGACAAGCAGCAAAATTTTACTTGGAGGGAATAAACCACAGTTAATAACTTAGTGTTTTGGGCGGGAGGGGGGGTGAGTGTCCTGTGTTTAGAAAGCCCTGCTTCTGCAATGGGTTTTATGTCCCATTAAAAAAATAAAATGGAAGTAGCATGCAGCCCACAGGCAGCACTCCTCTTTGCTGAGGCACAAGGTGACTTTCAGAAAGACGTGCCTCATTCTTTTAGTAGGGATGAGTTAATGAAGAGAGCATTGATGAGAGGGAGTAAGGCACGCAGTGTGCTGAGGGCAGGACCGCTAATTGCATACTGCCCTTCCTGACAGCTTTAGGACCAGCACTGCAGCAACAGAGCTAGATTGAGTGATGCTTTGCACAAAGAGCAAGGCTAGACCAAGGCATGTGGCTGTCTGATAGCACTGCCGATGGGTACCCCTGCTGCCGGGGGTCTTTGTAAACTTCTGTACTGCTGGGCACAGCGTGCTACGAGCTGACCAGTTCTTCCAGTTTTCCAGGTTTATTATTCGAGTTTAAAAACAAATAGTCCTTGATGCTTTGCCAGCCTCCAGAGAGGTCAAATTATCATTTTATTGGAGGATCATCCTAGCAATTGAGAGGCTTTTTTTCCCGTGCATATGGGATGGTCCCGTGCAGCAGCAGCTGATGCCAGCTAGCAAACTGCAGCCCCTAGCTAGACCTGAGGGTGCTGACGGTTTCCCCTGTGAGCTGGGTGACATTGATAGCCCAGGGTTTTCAGCTGCTTTCTCATTTGACTGAGACCAGGACAAGCATGCACCAGGTTTTGCACTTCTGATGGAGGAGAAGCAGCCAAATAGCTCCTGGTTTTTTCCTCTCTCACTTTCTGTTGACCTCTGGGAAAAGGAAAGGGGCAGGAAAAAAAGTCTTTGCTTCCCCACTTGTTATCTCACCTTATTCCCTTGCTGAACTAAGCTCAGGTGGTTTCCCAGTGCAGTTCTGTCTCATGCAGCAGTCACAGCGTGCCTGCGGAAACAGAAGAAAGTCTACCATCAGGTTCTCCAGCTTGCTGCTGGAGCAGAGAGGAAGATCTGAAGATATGTAGGGGATTAAAAATAGGGAGCTAAAGTAAAAAGGGAAGCAGAAAGGTTATGAAACTGAGAAGGAAAAGGAAAATGTGGAACAATGAATAAAACAGAGTGGTACTGAACAGAAGAGAAGAAAACCTGTAGAATTGCTGCAGAGGAATAGGGAAAAGCAGGAACGAGGAAGTATTAGTGGTAGAATAAACTGTACAAATGTCTTCCTTTTAATGATGAAATGCCTTTTTTTCTTTATGATGGTACGTGATGATTCAGGTTTAAAGCTAAGATTAGAACTTCTCATTACTTTGATTCTTGGAAAATATAAAATAAAAATTCATCCTTTTCTGGGCATTAAGTGCCTTCAAGTGAAAAGATGTTGCAATTCATGAGAATGGTAATTAGACTTAATTATAACCTAACTGACCTTCTGTGGTGTTAAAATGTTGGCAGAACTTGTTTGTCTTGGCAAGCCACTCTCTCCCTAGAATGCTTCTGTTCTTGTGTTTGGCTTAGGAAGCTCACTGCTATATGGATCTGCATGTAGGGTTTTCTCCATCACCCATCAAAGTAATAGACAGAGATCCGAAAAGACGACACTCAAAGTATGTGGAATTACAAGACTGATATAATCTGAAGTAGAAGTGACAGAAAATATGATTATCTGGATATTGCTGTGCATTACCTAGGAGTTGCAATGCTATTTATCACATGTTAAAATTTTAAAAATAAGCTGCTGGAGTAAATTTCTTTTCTTTGTGTAATGATTTGTGTTATACTAGTAATATATGTCATCAGAATGTTTACCAAGGCATTGTCTTTTCAGTTTTATTTATAGATCTTACTTTCCTCATCCTTGATTAATTTTAGGTGAGATTCAGAGAATGTCAGAGATTTCTTTAAGGAAAAAAAGATGCTTAAAAGAATAATACAAAGCAAGGGCACATTACAGAGGCATGAAAGTGGGAGACAGAATTTCCCATCGAGTGGGGATGTAGTCTGACTCTGCAGAACACAAGGTGGTTTTTGCTGAGTGCAGTGGCAGTTCTGCTGAAAGCAGTGTACAGCCCAGGGCGGTTATTTATCTGCTGTGTTTGCAGAATGGAAACATATCCTAGTCCTTGGTCAAACATTATTACAAACAGTACCAAGCCTGGGAGACTTTAAAGCTGAAACATTGTTATTTTTTGCAGAGAATACAGAAATCTGGGGGGTGTTGCTGGAAGCACTTCTTTTGACACTTTTTGATATTTTTAAACATATATAATATATTATATACAATATAAATAATATAAAATTGTATAAAATGTATCAGGTCTTTACTCCTACTGGAGCAGAGGCCATCTGGAGAAGGGCATTAATAGGTAGCTTAGTGCTCACTCAGTGTTAGCGTCTAAGAAGTTTCTGGTTTTTGAAGGAACCAGTAGAAGCTTGTGCTGGGCTGTAAGGGAGACAGCAACATTTGAGATCTGCGGCTAAAGAGCTGAGATGATGGTGGTCCTTCAGGAAATCACAGACCATTCATCCTACCGCATTTGGGACCAGGTGACTCTTGGGAGAGCTTCTGTGCAAATGCAACCATCCTCATTAATGTTGAAAAATAGCTTCTAAATTTAATGTCCATTTAGTGGGCTTGTGTCAGATTTAGTTTGCTTTGTTAATCCATAATGTTTTGAAGCTGTTTTTCCTCCCACAGGTTAAGTGGATTTTTAGACACGGTCAGTGATGATTTCTGATGTTTCATTCTGAACATTTAAGTCATTCTGCTTGCTGCTGGCCTTAATCTTTATTAATTTCAAACTTGGCACTGGTGTTAATGTTTCACCATCAATGGCTTAAGCTTTTAGATACTAGAAATAACTGATGCACTAAAAATGTAAACATACACAGATATTTTTTTTTCCTCCCTCCAGAGACAGACTCCTTGGGTTTGATAGCAACTAACATTACCATTTAGTATAATCTTTCCTTCCCCACCCTTCAGGACGAAGAATGAGTTTCCTTCCTGATAGGGAGGGTGCAGAATATGTAAAAGCTCATCAGTTATCTTGAATTTAATACAATATTGGGGAGGTGCTCAAGTGATGAATCTCAATTAGCCAGTAGCAAAATAGTATGTGAGCTTCAGAGAAACCATTGTAATTAGACACAGCAATGTTGCTGAATTCCCTTCAACAACTGGGGCTTTAGCATACCTTGAAAGAGCAGTTTTTCCTCAAAGATCAGGGAATAGTGATGGAGGCTTGTTTTGCTTTAATAATCATAGGACTATTTTTTAAAGGTTCTGGAACAAGCATTAACTATGGATGTAATTAATCTATTAATACATGCTTGTAGTCATGTTTCATATTCATTGGTTCCATAAGAAGCCTCATGAATCCAGAAAGTCAGGTACAGGATAAATTTGCATTTGGTGTTGTTCTGTAGCTGTTTTATATGGACTTGGGCAGGCAGTTGCTACTATCTGATTTCAAAGGCTTGCACTTTTCCTGATACTCTAGTGATCAGTTAATTTGTTTAATCACTTCTCCAACTTTCTATATGGCTTGACTTTCAATTTTTACCAGGGCCTGACCTGCCTCTAAGTGGGATTCCTCTCCTTGACCTAAATCAGCGTGTCTGTAGAACTGAATGTTTTCCAACTGATGTTAATAGCTGGACAGATCTTCCTCATTTTAAAGGAAGCCACTGTCTTTGTTCATGGCACAGAAGAGTAGTCTCATCATATTAAGAGTGAGTTATCTTATCATTATCCTACACTCCCTTGTGTAACTTCAGTACCCCGTGGCATCTGATGAAGCCACCTCAGTTTGTTTGCAGTTCCCTAGCAGCCCTGGCATTACTCAGAATCTCTACAAAGCGCTCTGTTGCAATGCCCACACCTTTCCTATTTTTAGGGTGCCGGTATGCTGGCAGTTATTTTTGTAGGGGTAGGTGGAGAAGGCATATTCACTCTACAGATTTGGGTGCTGCTTAGGGCTATTCTGTAAATGTACTGAAGCATATTCTCTTCTGCAGAAGGCTTGCTGTTAGGGTATTTGAAGGAGAAAAGTTGTCCTGCTAGGGTGGACCTGTTACTGAGCAAGGTTTGCTAAATCATTATATTGCCCCACTTTTTGTAAATAACTTCTCCCCATCCTGGTGCTTACACTCCTCACATGGCTGTATCGGTTTTCTCAACCTCACTGCCCCTTCAGTGAAGCAATACATCTGTAATCCTTCATCTGTTCCTAGTCCTTCCAGGCACCGATGTGCTGTATCGCTCTTCTTTGAACTCCTGCGTCTGTGATCATTCTGGAAATGTGAGACCTTGAAGTAAACATGCTTTTTTACTGGAGCCACCTTCCAGCTTTATGCAGAAGGGACTGAGAGTCTGCGATTCCTTCTTGCTCCCTGTCACTCTGCCTTTGGTTTATGGGCAACAACACTGGATTTATCTTTGAGCCATAGCATATTGAGAATTCACGTTTAATTTGCTGCACACTAAAAACCTTCACTTTTTTGTTGACCCCCTGAACTATTCAGTTTTGCGTTAATGACAGTGTTGGCATGAACATGCCAACTATAGCCATAATGTATTTTTCACTGACTGTAAAAGGGACAGTGCTTCTCATCCTACTTCAGCCTGGCTGCAGCAAGTCAGATACCCTACCATTTCAGAACTGGTTTTATGATACACATTTCCAGATGTTAGTGTTCTCGTTATCATCTGGTTATTCAAACTATGCATTTAGGATTCTGTGAATGTCACGTTACACTCTCAGTAATAGCGCCATACAGCTTTTGCCTGTTTAATCAAGATGTCTAACGGCAGCCCAACTTGATGATTTTAATTCGCTATGATACACTCAGTGACTTATGGATTCACTTTTCTGTATCCTGATGGCAAGTGATACGCAGAACTCTGCTGGAGCCATGCCAGTGTTTTTCTAACCCCTGCATGACATCCACAGGATGTCATATTGTGCAGGAATTACTTTTAAACTGTTACGAATTTCTCGGTGGGTTAGCTGCTGTTCTCATACGACAATTTCACTGCTTTACAAGGAGCCTGTTAACATCTTACTCTTAATTTAGTGAGTTCATGGAGATTACTGTTCCTCATCTATATCTCATCTCTTTTCCCACCTATAAATATTATAGCCATCCAAGGCTCACCAAAAAAAAAAAAAAAAAAAAAAAGGCAGGCAACAATTTTGATCAGCAGCTCTTCCACGTGAGTCCAGTTTTGCGATGCGGGTGGTTAAAAACGTGCCAGCAGTGAACAGAGGAAAGTGCCTGCATGACACAGTGCTATGCAGAAATACTGACTTGGGTCTGGAAGTGAAATAACTGGGTTAACAGCCAGATGAGCCTGAATGAAGAAGTCATGGTGCTCTGCAAACGAGCTCAGGCATTTCACGGAGCTGATTTATAAGTTATACCGCTTCCAGTGCCAGAGCAGGTAACAACACTTCTTTAGCTGTTACTAAAGATAAACTTGTCAGTTAAAGTTAATGCTGACAAATAATGTTGTTATTTACTACATAATTCTAAAATAGCAACCAAAAGTTAGAACAGAAAACAACTTTAAGTAGCTCAGAGCCAATCTTAACTATTTTTACCAAGAATTTCTGGGAAGAAAATGAACTGTAGGAATATATTCTGGGTATCTGTAATATTATCCTGGAAATGCTCCAGATGGACAGAAGTGCCTTTTAAAAATATTTCCAGTCATTTCTAGCAGGTCCTCTCCATACTGGTGTAAAAAGTGGTGAAGATCCTAGGTACTTATAAATATTTTTGGGTGTATTTTACCATTTCTGGCTTGCTGGGTAAGCAGCTCTGGTTTCTAGAGGCAAAACAAGTGATTGCTTTGAAGACTGAAATGTCAGGTTCTAAGACTTTTAGGCTTAGTTATGCGTGGAAGTTCTCAGATGTTGCAGGTGTTCCTGTGGTATTTTCAACTCATTCAGAAGTAGGAAGTTCTAGAAGCATTGACAACTGCATGATTTTCCAGCTAAATTAGTAAATGCTTAGGGCACAACTCATTCAGCTGAGCTTTGGAAAAGCAGCCAGACTAATGTGACTTTCCCTGAACCAAACCTCTTATGATTTAGCTATTAATGTTGTACTGGATAAACTCCTTTCTATAGCGAATGGGTTTGAAGTAGCTTTCTTACCTCTTTGCTTCGCGCTAATGTACAGCTTAAAAGGAGAAAGCAAGGGATGCACATGTCTCTGCTAAATTTTTCTTAGAGTCAGTAGCTGTTCTGCCTTTCTGAACCTGCTCATCGTCCTATTTAGTTTATGGCAGAGCAAAGAGATTTCTTCTTGTAATTTCCATACCCATAAATGGTTACTAAATTTAGCGACAAGGGAGAAATTGATTAGGAAACTCTAATCCTACATTATGGCTCCAAATAAAATAATTTGTCTTTCTAAATCTTTGCATTAATTTTATGGAAGGTCACAAGTACACATCTCAAAGCATATTTCAGTAAAAGCTGTAGTGCAATTTACTTTGAAACCTTCTGTCTCTTTGCGCTTCTGCCATTTTTTCAGTGTGAAACAGAGCTGTCAAAATATTTACTTGGGCATTTGGTTCAAACATGTTCATGGGGAAATACTGTATTTAATAGCATCATTAACATGAATTCACAAATCCTTTTATCTGACATCTATCATTTACAGGATCAGCTGAAAAATATATTGACTAATTAGACCCATCTTTAAAGCGATTTTTTTTTTTTTTAATATTTTCTCTATCTTCTCCCTGTCATAGTAATGGTAACTTGCTTTTCTATAGTACCATTCCTGATAGCATATCATGACTGTATTTTGGCAAAATAAGTGAAAAATATTTTGACACTAATTTATTCATTCTTATTATGACAGCTTTTGAGACATTCTTATATTACCCCATTTTTTAGATGGATAAATTAAACAGTGATGAAGTTTGTGACTCACCAAAGTCCTTGTATTATCCAAAGGTCTCCTTTCATGCAAGTGACACAAGGGAAACTAGACATAACTTTCTTCTCATCTGAACACAGGCTCTGTTTTCTTTGGCCCTATACCAATGTCTAGTCCTAACAGACCTGTAGAATTTTTTAATTCCTTATTTTGAAAGAGGAGCTTTTTCTGTAGTGGCATCTCAAGACATTCCTAAAGGCCACTAGCAACTGTACTGATCTCTGGGTGGGCATGCAGTGTCTGGATTAATATTCCAGACTCTTCTAGCTAATTTGGGAGAGGTTTCTGTCTTCCATGGTTGAGGTCTCCTTGCAGTTGTGGTCCTTTGTAGTATTACTCAAATGACCGGAGCAGCTTTATTCCACTTTATTGCTGCTGATAAAACTAGGAACAAAAATTCCCCAGTTAGCCAGCTGGAGGTTACAGACAGCACTTTTATTCTTAGTCATTATATATGAGATTTTTCTCCTGCATGTGATCTTGTGTCAGATGAGATTGGTGGCTTTTGAGATGACTCATTCTCATGTGCCTGGGGAAGCTTCCCATGCATTCTTGGTGAATTTATTTTTTTCAAACTTCAGTTTACATTTATTTATTTATAGTTTTTTTCAGTGGGATTTTAAAAATTTCTTGTAAATTTTCACATATGTTGTCACAGCTGTAAATTGTATTAATGATAATTAACTGTTGTGCTGTAAAGTGCTTGCTTAGATAGGGAAAACTAGATTATGTGTGTTAAGCTCATAAATATAGGGGTAAAAATAGTTAAGGTTTCTTTGCCTGAGTCTCTTTCCTGTAAAATAACATCTTTATTTCCAAACCTAGTTAAGAAAATTTAATGCATCCTTTCTTAATGACTCTCATTTCCAGTAAAATAAAATTTAGTATAAATGAATTTTCTTAACAGTTTATTAAATGTAGCCATTAGATATTTCTCATTGAGATCCAGCTTTCATCTGTCTATAGTATTATACAAAAGAGATTGCATCTAATTGAATAATTTAGCAGCTTTAATATATTATTTCATCCGAAAATTACTTTTAGAAACCTTGTGAGATATATTAGGGAGATGCAGAAGCAGAAGTCTTTAATAACAGGCCAGTCTGCTTCAGGACCGTATCCTGACAGTAACTAGACACCGTCATTGCTGACCGAAGTTGTGGGTGCTCAATGCTTCACACAATCACTTTGACCTTTTCCATTTGTCTTGAGGAAAACTTGTGCACTATTCAGGTCAAATAAAACCAGAATAATTACAATTACCCATTTCATATAGAAGTATTACAAGAAATTACCTATTGATATTTTTAAACTAAAAGCAGATTGCAAGGATTATTTGCTTTATTTTAAAAAAAAATTCATTTGCAGTGAGGCTTCGTTGAAGGAGTATGAGGCATAGCTTTTTCCTCCCATCCTCTGAAGTCTGCTCTCCCCTGGCTTTCCAAGCTCCTTGCCTAGCGCCTGGCTCTGAGCCCAGGCATCCCATCCTTAACCTGTCATCTGGATTTGAGAAAAGGCATTTTGTACTTACCCATCTTCTTCCATTCAGACTATGTTCTTGACATGGCCAAAATGCAATAGGAAGGTTTTATGTTTTCTTGGTGTCATAAAATTTAGATCTAGGAGAATTAACGTGGCTGCTCACTTCTTCAAACACATTGAAACTATTCATCCAGTGCCCAAATACTCATAATAGTGGTGAGTAGTTTGTAGCTCTAGGGAATCATTTAGTCTAGTCAGCCAAAGCCAAAATTAAAATTTAAAAAGCAGTTGGCAATGATTATTAATCAATTAGCTCCAGGGAGCTGTCAAAGCTTCCAAGCCAGAGTTAGAATAGCAATCAATATTTTTGAAATAATAAAACTGGATCCTTAATAAAATTTGTCTCCTGCTTCAGACATTTATTAATATGATGATGCTGGAAAAGGTATCAGTAATTACTTTTATATGAATAAAATTGAATTGGAATGAGAGCCATCTGCGGGAAGCACTAATTGGCAGATCAGTCTTTAAGCATAGATTACTTAAAATGTTAGTAGTGCAACACACATCACAGGATATTAGAGGAGGAGAATCTGATACTGTCCTGAATACTATAGTGGAGCAGCAGATTTTATTATGCAGTGAGATATCTGAACATATCAGCTAAATCAAGAAAATGCGAGTGGGCTGTCAACTGCTGTACGCTTCTAGGTTGATCTCAGTTTTTTCACGGGCTTGTCCCTTTTTAGAACTCTTTTGCAAAAAGAGTAAATCATCTGTAAGGTTACAATTTAGGATATTCAAATGGCTGGGGGTCTGCAACACTCTCCATCTGCCTCTGTTGTAATTCCTAATGAATGTGACAGTGGGATGTCCAAATTGGGATGTAAAAAATGACAAGGATTGTTGATGGGTCTTTTTTTTTTTCCTTTTTCTTTTTTTGAAAGCTTCTATATATGTTCTTGCTGTTGGTCCAGAATACCCCCAAATGTGGTATCCTCTCAGGTACACTGTAAAAGCCATCTGTGTGAATGGGTTATTTGAAGAGGGCCACGTGGGGCTTCCTTTAACAAAGATGAGCTATGTCTAATTAGCCGGCAATAAAAATACTTGGATTTCATTTTAAAAAAAAAAAAAAGCCTGCAGATGTAATTTCTGCAACAGTGCATCTGGGGCTTGCATCCAAATTAATAAGTATCTGGGTTTTGATACTGTCCTAAAAGAATAAATAAATCCCCTAGTTAAATAAAGGGACTAGGTCAGAATCTGGCAATCCAGGATGTCTTCTATATGCCTACAGAACATTGTCACCAGAACAGGCTGGCAGTGTAGGGTAGGTATGGGGCCAGTCCTACAGCATAGGCTCAAGGTTCGGCTTCTCTCAGAGGGAGGGATTTCAGCTTTTCTGGAGGCTTTAGCTGGAGGCCCTCAACACCACGAAGGGTGAGATTTTTTTTTTTCAGCTGTTTGTCAAGCAAGGAGAGGACACAGGAGGTGCTTCACAGATGCTGCTGGTACCCAGCCTGCCTGGCCATCCTGCAGACAGCAGTGGGTGGGTTGCACCCCTTGCATCCATCAGGTTCACTAGACCATGCTCCACAGTCTCAGCATCTCCATTCCTCAAGGGTGCAGGGAAGCCCTGTTGGGAAGTCTGCAGGAACAGGATTTGAATCTTGGGAGGAAGGGAGGTCATCTGGGCTCCCTGCAACTAGGACTAGATATCCTGGATGCTGAGAGTCAGAAAGGAAGAATGTGCATGGTGCTGGAACGTAGCACAGGTAGGCATTTGGCACACAGGCATCACATTAGGTTAACAAGAGAGCATTGGGTTTTCATGTTATATTCAAATGTTACTACAGAGTTCAGAACTGCAGAGGGACACTTCTGATCTTACTGGCTTTGGAAGTCCATTAGGTCTTTGCAAAGGTAGAAACAGCACAAAAACTACACAACCTGAAGTTGGAGACATCTGGTTACAACAAAGCAACACATTTTCAGCAGTGCTGCTGATCAGAGGGCCAGCTGCCTTAGGCACCTTCATTGGGTGCCAGCCTCACTTTGTAGCTTCAGGGCTTCTTGAAATAGCCCATGCATAATAATTGAGTAACAAACTTTCAGCTCAGTATACTGAGCAATAAATTGGCACTTTGGCATCCTGGCTGGTTCAAACCAAAATCAATCGCAGCATCTTCAGTGTTCAAATCCTTCTTTAAGTGGTCATTTCTTTGTCCCTCCTCAAAAACTTTCACCAATAAATTTTTGCAAGAAGTTGGTTTCTCTTTCAGCATTACTATATGGAAAACCCTGACATTTCCATACGTTTCTGGTATTTTCTTCTTAAAAGCCAGAAGTTTTGGGTTTGTTTGTTTTGTTTTTTTTTTTTTTTTTTTGTAATCATTGCTAGCTTTGAGATAAGCCTTAAAATTACACAGACCTTTTTTTATTACATTAGTAAATGTTTGACTTTTTATACCATCTTTTTATAGCTTGTCTTCAATCTTTCATTAACACTAATATTCTAAGTGTAGCTAGTATGTATGTATGTATGTAAGTTATAAGTAGTAAGTATGACCCAACACTGCTGAAACTATAGATTTTTTTTGTATTGACACTCACAGCAAGGTTAGGGTATACTAATGCTCCACCAGCTGTATACCCATGACTACGTGTTAATGTAGTTTTGGGGCACTGAACAACAGAATTGAATCTTCTAGATCTAGCTTGAAAGGCTGTGCATTACTTATCCTGGTGAGCAGTAAAACCCAGTGATAATTGCTCTAGCTGAGAACCATCCCAGAACTTATTCTTCTCCCAACAGCATGGAATCAGTCACAAACAGTCATTTCAGCCTGATTTCAGCCTACATGCTCTTCATATTCCTCCTTTAAAATACAACAATTAGTTTAAGATTAATAAATTAGTTTTTTCATTTGTTCTTAATTTTTTAATTTATTATTCTTTTTTTCTTTGAGATGTTAGGGGGGAAGAACCTTTAAAAGCTTTAAAAGCTGATTTAAAAAAGCAATGAAAATGAGCTACTGTTTGCAACTCAGCTTGAATCCATGCCTGGGCAGGAGTATTCTGTACCACAGCTGGCTCTCTTTGTGGTGTAACAGTAAGGCTGAAGAGGAGTCACTGTATTTGTTTTTTCTGGGTCTGGTAGCGTATCCTCATCTGATCATCACAAAACATTTATATAAATGGGTTGTTGCCAGCTTTTGAAAGTTATTTTACTTGCAGCTGGCTTCTTACATGATTTTAATACAGACTATGGGGCCCTCTTAATCTTCTCGTACCCCCCAGGATGTTCTTCATGGGAGGGAGGCATAACAGTTGTTTTCATTTTCCCCTTTCCCTTATTTCTGGTCTGGGCATCAGTGTGACCAGGATTAAGTGCCAGAAAAGATGGACATCTGGAGAGGAGATGGGACTTCAGCACAGCATTGGGATAGCACTTAGTTGTATATTGCTTGCAGGAGCAGAACAGATTGTCTGTGAGGGGCTGAAATTCTATTTTCTTTATTCTTCTGTGATAATTCAACTCCTACTTTGTTTTCTTTTTATGAATTTATGTAAAATAAAAAGTACATTTAGCTTAATAATACAGCAATGTTAGCTGTGGGCTTTCAAGCCTACTGCTGACCTTTTTATTATTACTGAAAACAACAGAAAGTTCTCAGCATATTATTATTGCTATATATATATTTCCAGATCAAAATGCTATTTTGCTGCAGGCAGGCTAATACAGATACCACCAACTAAATAACTGTGGTAGAAAAAGAATTTGGAAAAAAAAATCTAAACCTGTAAAGGTTATTTTCCCAGTGGAACACTCTTGGCATTTGCAGGTAGGTTGGTATCTATTCTATGAAAAGTTGATGCGTTGTATCAGAGTAAGATACCCTGTGTGTTTTGTGCCATACATAAGAGATAAGAGCTCTACCGATGACCTGCTGCATGATTTTGAGGCATTGTTACAATATTCTGGGTCAACTTTCCTTTCCATTTATCATCTGTCTCATCTGTTTATACTTGAAGCTCTTCAAGGGAATGTCTCATGTTGCATTTGAACAGTGCCTATAGTCGGGGAGGAAGAGGATTTTTAGCTTGGCTGAAGCTTCAGGATGCAAACATAATATAAAATGTTACAAATAATGGCATGTGATAAAAGTACTTATAATAGAAGATACGCTGTGATAAACATTTTAATCAAAGCTTTGCTTTAAGGCACAAAGGCCTTTTCCTTTTGCTTTATAAATACTTTCTAAGAAAATTCTGTGACCTGTGTAGTTTGCTGTACATCAGATACAATCAGATACAATCTGTCCATATATTGGACATCAGTACAAAAATGGGACACTAAAAAGCACTTTTATTTCTTGCATGTGTCATTCCTAAATCTAAAAAAAAAGAAAAAGAAAAAAAAGAAAAAGAAAGCTTTCTCCCCTTGCCTTTTCACAAGTCTTTAGACATTATGCTGCGTCTAAACCAGATGGAAGAATATATTAAAAATTGTTTTTAAACCACAGATTGAGAAATGGTGCCAGGATTTTCAACCAAAAATGTGGCACCAATTCTAAAATCTGTTGACAATTTTAGAAAGTTTTCCTCTGGCAAAAGAGCTCCATTAACATCTTTTCCAGGAAAATAAGGAAAACCTTTATCTGAGTCATAATTTAATTAGTTTCCAAACTGGATTTGAGAATATCAGTATAAATATATTAACTTTCTCCAGGAATTGGAGCTGGGAGATAGTCATCCATAACGCAAGAAAAACAGTTAAAAATAAACCTATGATAGTATCTAAGTCTGTATCTTGAGTGCTGCCACAGATTAGTGTGTCTAAGGTTTTAACTGCTGCATTCTGATCGAGTTTTTGAAAATATATTTAGAATTTAAATTTGGGATATTTCTGAATGAGGAAAATCAGCCTTACACGTGCTTGAAATGAGATTTCCTCTTATCTTGCATTGAGCACTGAAGCGCACTGCAAGTCGGCTTTCTGGGCATGCAGTTGTTGACAAAGACAGACATTCGAAAACTTTTCTTTTTGAAAGTAAATTAATTTTAAATGCCCCTGAGAGAAATAGAAGAAATTCTGAATACCCCCAATAAAAGTAAACACTTTTACATTTCCTTTAAATCATTGTATGTGTTATAACTGGACAAAAATATATTATTCCTACTTCACTATATGCACTATAAGGCGTATATAAAACTTCCATCCACATCTATATATATTTTTTATATCCATATAAAACCTCCATCCATAAAATGACTCTTCTCCCTCAAGAACAAGCTTATGCCAAATTTCTGCTCCCTCCATGCTGCTTCCAGCGGTTCCAGGGATGCTTTTTGAGATGCTGGATTCCCATCCTCAGCTGTTGGCCATATGTGGTGTGACACTCCCTGCTGAACTGACCTGACAGCAGTAGTTAGTTTCCGAAATCGGGCCTTATAGGGGCAGTGAGCTTACTTTACACATAAGTGCATGGTATTTTAAAGTCGCTGCTATTGTATGTATTGCATTGTGAAATATTACAGCAAATCACTCAAGTGCCAAGTGTTTCAGCAAGGCTTTAAATATCCTTAAGGGAATTTTTTAAAGTATAGTTGCTCTTTATTGAGGAAGCACCTGTTATCCACATTTTTTGGATAGGGCAATGAGTGCAGAAATGATGCCTTTTGCACTGTTGCAGAGAGCCTGAGGGATAAAGTGCTTAATTTGACTCCTCCAAGCCCTAATCATGTGCCACAACTTCTGTTCAGCCATCCTGGTGGGGGCGCATAGAAGAACATAGGTGATTCTTAAAGACAGGTTTCAGGGTGATGAATAATTGAGTATATCAAAACAGAAAAATACCCAGATAAAATGAGGTAGGAAGAATGTGACAGTTTTTGTATGGTGCTGTAGTATGCTGCTTTTAATATTTTTGATAGATCTTTTCAGTGCAGCCTTGAATGTGGTGTAATGGACCAAATCTGTTCTCTGTCCTTCTCTTGCGATTCAGTGAAGCTTGAGAGAGTAAGTCATAAGGGTCCTCATGGAGACAATCACAGGAGAACAAGAGGTGGCTGCACTCTGATATGGTCCTCAGGGCGGGAGGAACCTTTCAGATTAATTCCCTGATGCTAATATGCTGGAGAAATCTACATTTGGTGGCACCCTGCTTTACCTTAGGTAGGTATCCAGGCTGGAAGGTGTATCCAGGGTGGGCTGGACTGTCAGTGGCACAAAACTGAAGCAGTAGATGTAGGTGAGTCTAGGTGTCCTTGCATTTGGTATGCAGCAGTGGTCCTGTGTCTTCTTCAGCAGTCACATGCCTGTCTGTCTTTCTAGTTTCTGGAGCCTTGTCTCCTATGTGATAATCTTTTCAAGCTGAATGAGTAAAATGGTTGGTTCTTAGCACAGTGCTTTTCTATGCATAAGAGATTATTTAATAATTGTGACAGCTTTGTAGTGTTTTGCCCTGGCCAGTAATCTAAGCAGATGCATTGTGTTGTCTTCCTGAATCCAATTTGTAACAGTAACGTTTTTCTCTTTCTGTGTTTCTGGAACCAATTTGGCTACTTTCCCTTCCCCTTCTCTTTCTTCTGGGTCATGCCAGAGAGGACTCTGCCCTGCACGCTACCAGTTGTCTTCTGTTTGCCTACTTATGCTGCCTGTATTCCCATGTTTGGGGAATAGATTTGTGTGAGATTACTTCAATGTACAGACTAGAAGTCATTTATGAGATAGACCAGTCGAATTGTGGGCAGCTTTTTTACATGAGACTCTCATGCTAAAAACCAAAAGCCCAAATGGAAAATTCCCTAAGCCGCTTGATTAATTTGAATCATTTTGTCTGTATCTTCAATTTCAAGTCCATTTAGAAAGATCATTTGCACAAACATAAAAATTCTCTTTAACTAAAGTCAACCAATGTGTTTTTTTATGAGCTAGAGCTTATAAGAAAGATTCAAACATTAACTGTGTAAAGAAGGCAATTAGTGTTTGTACAGTATATTGAAAATTAGCCCAAGGCATACTGGAAACATACATGTTTTACACATGTATATTTTTCATCCAATTCCACAGTATATATCTGATCTGGACAGAGATACTTACTTCCAAAGGCTACCAAATTAATTCAAACTGTGGAATAGGTTGTGATTGTCTGTAAAAAGTTTTTTTATACTGTAATGTAGATGGTCTTACTCTGTATATTTAATCACTCAAAGGAAAAGCCTTTTCTACTGCTGTAGTATATCAAGGAAACTTATCTCCATATAAACAGCAAAATGAGACCCCTTTTGTATTACAAAGCTTTAACTTTTGTAGTTTAAAAGTTGAGCGTTTCTAAAAATGTACTAATTATGTCATTCTGATAAAAGGAGTTACCCCTCTCACTTTGTTAGAGTGATACTTTCCATAGGTTTTAAAACTGTCATAGGAGTAGGAAAAAAGCTGTCATAGTCATAGGAAGCAGTGGAAAACTTCTATTTTAATAACTGTTGGGGGGGTCCAGTTACAGGGAGCAACTGCCACGTTATCTGTCTTAAAGATTGTGCATCCATTATCATGAGTGTTTTGCCCACAGCCTGATAGGAATTAAGGTCAAGAGACGGGGCTTTTTCCTGAAGGGGGAGAACAGGAATTGATGCAACCATGGGTGGAGTACCAGTTAAAAACCTGGGAGCATTTTCTGAAAATATGAGTACACCCATAGCCTTTTAAGGAAAAGACTACTTTTTTAGCACACTCATTTAGCATTTGATTCTAACAGGATGACAGAGCACAAACCAAAAGAAACAGTTTGTGAAGCTCTGGTGCTGTAATGGGCACAAACATACATTCTGCGGTTGATTATGTTAAAGGATTTGTTGTTTATATGAATTATTATGGTGTATATAGAGCAAAACCTTTCGGGAAGACTAGCTGAAACTTTTGTTTGTTTCTATGAGAGAATTCACTAGAGTGAAAGTCAATGTGGGATCTTACATGCAGGAGTATAACGGCTTGCCTAAACATGTAGAAGAGAGCATATGGTTTTGGTAATAGGCTAATAAGAGCAATTAACCTTATAGTGCACTCATTTGTTGGTCTCAGTTGTTTATAAACTAGGTAATAAAGATATTTTAACATCCTATAGCTTTATAGGAGATTAGTGAAATCAGGCTGTATTTTTCAAATTAATGCCTAAGTACTCAGGTGATAGTGTAAGTGATAGAAACATAAAATTAGCAGAGAATAAAATATTCAGAGTACTATGTGGTGTGTCTAACCAATGGATATAATCACCGATGTGTAAATACATAGTATAGTTTAAAGAAATAAAGAATAAAATAACACGTGTTAAAGATTTTCCTTAGAAGAGGGACTGTTTTCACAGGATGCGGTCACAGATCTGTCATTCAGCTTATTCTTGTCACCTTGCAAAGATTATACTGTAAACTGTTTCCAGGCTTACTTAACATAAAAAAGGATTTTAAATTTACCTTCTCCGTGCTGTGCAAAGAGACAGCATTTCTTATAACATCTTCCATGTAATTGTTTAAAAGAATGAGTTTCTTTTAATGGCAGGCACCATCATTGTAATTTACTTTGGTTTTAAGGTCTTTTAGAAGTCATTTCCTTCAGAAGTGTAATTTTGCTGGTTGTTGTACAGTTGCACACTTTGTTGTGAATGCAAGTGACACCAGGGGTTGAATGATCTTTATTTTGCAAGTACTTTGGTTTCCAAGTTGGTGGTGGTGGGAAAAGGATAGTTTCCCTGTAATATTTTTTATTTGATTCTATAACTTTTGGCATTAGTGCTTTAGGGCTTCTGCTTTTGTGCAATATTTGTTCTGCAAACTTTTGCTATTTGTTAACAGTGCCCCAAAAGAGACCTCTAAATCAGGTCATCTGTGGATTTAGTTTGAGCATGTAAATTGTGATATATTGTGGTTATTAGTGTTTTGTCTGTCCTTCCTGGTTTACTGTTATTTGCCTGGTTTTTACCTTATATGTTGGTTACAGACATTTTTATTGAATTTAGCTAGTGACAACCCTAATGACTTGCTGCTGCTTTTTCTTTATCCTAAATTTGACAGTCAAGACAATTTTTTTCTTGGGGTTTTCTGCAGAGACTTCCATGAAACCCTTCTGTACAAATTTGTGGTCTTTTTTTTTTCTCTTTCATTGAATTGACTGAACAATGTATTTGCTGGTGCAGCAGTCACTGAATATGAGGACTCTTTTGCTTTATTAGACTTGACAGTGTTTAAACAATACTGATTCTCATACCCAGCTGGCTTTTCAATTGATTTCTGTGCTCTCTGTTGCTGTGTAGAACAAGCCAGAACATTAAAGACATCTTGCAAGCTACCCTCTGAAGACTTGTTTTTCTTTAAAGAAAAATCAAGTAGTGTTCATTTTATAGTGAGATTTGCTAGTTTGCTCATTTGTTTGTAGAAATAAGTGATTCCTTTTTCATCTAAAAAAGAATATACCAGCTTTAAAATCATGTTCAAGATATACATTAATGTGCTGTTCTAACCCAGTTAAAATTTTGCATATTTAAAATATATATGCTAAGCAATCAAAGAACATTTGCAGATGTTAATAATTCATGTACCTGCTCGCTATTAACAGTACGGAAGCAGCCTGAAGTTTTGAGCTAAATACTGGAATCAGAATTCCTGGGGAGAGTGAGATATAAAAAACATTTTTCTGTCCTGTAAACGTCAATATTTAAGTCACACTTTTAGTCAAATCCCAGCCTTAAAACATATGCTCCTGAAAATGAATTTTCTCTGCTCTAGAACAGGTCATCTGTGATGGGCTTCAGCTATTGTTGAGGTGACCATTGTAGCATGAGTCCCTCCATCCAGTCCTCTAGAGGCTGCTCAGTTTCGGTTCTTTATGAAGTATCAGCTTTCTGAAACCCAGCCTTGCTTCATCATCCTCCCCACCTCCCCAAATGCCCAGGTAGTCCTGAGCTGGACTAAGGATTTGGGGTGCTTAGTTGTTGTGGGGCAAAGGAAGGCAATGACTTCTCAAAAATGACAAGGCAAAGCTGAGGTGAGGAGTGGGGTTTAACATTTATCTTCAAGGAATCAGTATTTTCTGATGAAAATTTACAACATTCTTGGCTATAATGTCTTCCTGTAATCTTTTCACTTTCTGCACGGAAGCCAGGTAGCTGTCCCTCGTGTTCCTTTTGCCACTCACACAATGTCATGAAACTCCATGTCATGCATACAAAATCACTTGGAGTCATTGTAGGAAATATTTTATGAATAATTAAAGTTTTGATCACAAGGTATTTCATGTAAGCAATTTTGATTTTTTTTCTTTCATTTACTACAGCTGGTCTGAAAAGCCAGAAGAATGGAAGTTTCAAAAGACACGACAGACCTGGCTTCTCTTGCACATGTATGATAAAGAGAAGGTTTGTATTTACGCTGGTTTTTCTCAGAAGAAATATATAAAGTTTTATACATCAGTTGTAGCTATTCTTTATTAACCAAAAGTTGCTAGTACTAGCCATGTGCTTTTTTAATAATTTAATAATTTATAAATCAATTCCTTTGGTTTTAAGCAAAGTGCTGAATCATTTTAATTGCTTGTAATTAATCTTTTTGTTTTGTTGATGATCATGTATGCTAGGTTTTTATACTTGATATACGTCAAGCATAAATAGAGCAGATTGGTGTTTTATATAAATCTGGACCTTACTGAGAATTTGAGTCATATCCTTAATTTTAATTTCTGAATGTGGAACCCCATACCGCAAACCATCATTCTCATATTGCTTCAGATATCTCTGGCTCCATATAAGATATACAGCCAGATCACCAAGATGTTAAAATAGCTTTCCAATTAAAATAGAAGTGAAACCTGATGTTGATTGTAAAAAGCATAAAGTATAACCAGAAGCTACGCTTGCATCATTACTGAAATCCATTCCTTTCATAACTTAAAAACCAACACAGACTGGATTTCCAATAATTGTCTGACCATGGTGTTACTGAATGGGGGGTTGCAGGTCATTCATTTTGTTGTGTCACAGAACAAACATCTCGCCATTTGCACAGTGCCTGCCTTATTGATTCGTTTAGTTGACATTCAGTTAGTTTTGGCTGATTTTTTGTGTGGACTTAAACATTTAAACACACTAATCTTCCCAACCCGAATTACTCAGCAGCTCTTAAGCCAATCAAATCACCTGACATAGGGTGTTAGCTTTATGATTAAAGATACTTCTAGAGAGACAGATAATTAAAAGCAGACTTTCATGAAGGCAAAAGTGGTCACACAGTGTAATACCGTAAAAAGATTAGTTGCAGAATACAAATTTGATGTAGGTATCTAGGTTGTTTGCGCTGTCTTCTATTTTTCAGTTTCTTCTTTAAAAAACTTTATCAGCCTTTCAAAATCAGTGTATGCTTTTTAAAGCTATGTAGGAATTGTTTTACAGACAGAATGATGTTTTTACTTTTTTACCTGTTTACTTTGGGTTTTGTGTTGAAATATATTGGGAAATAATTAACTGTAAGTAGCATTTGTTTTATGTATCAGAACACAGCTTAGCTCCTTATTTCTCAACTGGAATGAAACTTCCTTTCTATTTTTTCAATCTGATGAAAGTCCTATGATTTATTTAAATTCACATATTTTGTTGTTAAATAATCAGAGATGCATTGAATATGAGCTTTAGATAATGATTAACATCTGCATCCAGATTCAGAAAAGTTAGTAGAACTGCTCAAGTGCTTATAATTAAGCATATGATGAAGTCTCTTTCTTCATCAGGACTGTAGGGAAGGCAGACCAACTTCTTTTGAATATTTTTTATACCCAAATTCAGCTTCCTGTCCATTACAGCATAAAATCTGTTGAATATCCAAGCTTGACTAAAATACAAAAGGAGACATGAGTTTCTTTTCTTCCTAAGCCACGTCTTTGATCTCATGGTGTCACTTGGATGCCTACTGAAAAGCCATGCAAAGGAGTGAACTGAGTTTCCTGTGCTGATAGGCCTCTTTCTGTAAGAAATAAGTTGAGGTTTTAAAGTCCTTTGCAACATGAGGGCTTTTTAAAGTCCCTTTAAAATCCATCTGCCGGCTGGCTGAACAGCTTCCAAGCCAAGCCTGTATACTTACAGTGTATATACTTCTTCAGGATCCAGTATAAAATAAACACTAGATCGTTTGCTGATCTTTGTCATCTGGCAGGACATTTTTAGAAAGTAACTCCATCAGCTCTCTGCAGCTTCTGGACTGCAAGGCCCTGGAGCGGTTTCTGAAGCTACCTCAGAAGGTAACTGAGAGAAACAAGCCTGGCAGCAGAGGCAAGCAGTAAGTTCTCTGTGCAGATACCTGTATTTGCTTTGCAAAACATGATCTGCAAGTCTAAAAAGTCTGAAAACTCTTGAGTTACCCAGTATAATTTAAAAGTGATAGCTGTTCTTTTCTGGCTACTATTTTGTAGTGTTTCCCCCCTTTTCCCAATGATGGTAATTATTTCACTTTGGGTGATTTCCATGTTAGTCAGCTGCAGTGCATATTAGCTCGTTAGAACAGAGGCAAGGTTGGTGTGCACAAGAGAAAAAGAAACAAGAAAAAGGTCAAAGCAGTTTACCAAAAGAATAATAATATAGTCCCATAAGCATCACCTCCACTTGCCAGAGCCGTGGTGGGAGATCTTGATATCCAATTTCAAGCCAGCCCAAAAGCTGATCTTAGAAGAAGGATTGCGTTCCTTCTTGTAAAACTTCGCCAAGACTCCCTGAAATTTCAGCTCTTTTATTTGAAGAATTAGAATTTGGATTTCATTAACTTTTTGCTGGCACTTTCTATGTTCCAGTCCTTGCTGTGGCTTTATTGTACGTGTAAGTTAGGACAAAATACCATATTATCTTGCCTGTATAGAACTGTACTGTAAGCGCTTTAAACCTAATAGCTCTGTTAAAGAAAAAAATCAGACTTTTTGAACACTTGAGCATTTATCCTTAGGGCCAAATGCTAAATGTTTTCTAGGCTTCAGGCAGTGACAAGTCTCACTTAGTATTTCTAAGTTTAGAGTAGGCTTTTAATTGCCCCTTCAAGCACTTTGCTTAAGTGATATAATAATAACTGTAATTCCACAGTGAGGTATGACTATACCATGAGGTCTGAGAACAAGAGGTGTAAATTATGTGGATAATTTGGCTAAGGTTTGAAACAGAGAAATGTTGTTGAGCTTTAAAACCCGGTACTGAGCATTTGCGTTTAAGGAGCACTGTCATGCTGAAATTGTTTGTGTCTGAATGTTTTTGTCTGTTATTAGTACCAGTTTACTGTGAGTAAAAAGGTTTCAAAAATACTTTTTTTGTTATGTTCGTATATTCGTATGTTATAGCAACAGTTCATATATCATCTATGTCAGTGTAAGTTACTGTAAAATAATTATTTTTTTGTAACTGTGTTGTTTCTTTAATGCAAGAGTGTTTGTGTGAAGAATTAGAAGGTTTTCCATAACATATAAGTTACAAGGCTGAATGCAGACTTTAATTTTGATTTATTACTTTGTAATATCCTTGATTGATGAAGGCAGTGTTGGAATATTCTTTCTTCCTCTTCTTTTGGAGTGGTAGGAGTTTTAGTGATCAAAGTTATGCTGCCAAATGTCAATGGAGAAATAAGTTGTAAATTAAGTATCTGTTGAAGCTCTGTCTTCTCTGAAATATTGATACCTTGCAGAATTGAAACAGCCCTCAAATAATTAGTCTCCAGTCCTTTAAATACTTACGTATGTGTTTAACTTGACTCATGTTGACTATGCCTTTTAAAGTTATATGTGTAAAGTTAAATATGGAGAAAAATATTTGCAGAATTAGGTCATTTTAACATCTCCTGATTCACAGCAAAAATATTCTCTTATTGGCTGAAACCTGTTCCACAGATATACAACATAAAGTTAAGATATGCTTCAACGTACATCTGTTCACCTAATACTTTTGAAAATACATTGGTTTGAAAGACTGAATAAAACATTCAAAAGTCTTTGCTGGGTTATTGCCAAAATTATTTGATGTAATGATCATTTAAATTATATGTTGTACCAGATAAGGTAAAATTTAACTTATCACTAGTTAATTAGAAAGGGAGTGAAATGTGGGTAGTGCAACTATAGATGGCTAAGCTACTTTTAATGTTAGACGTGTTAGTAGAGCCTATCAGTTTTAGTCAGCAGGATTTAAAAATTATTTCCATATGTCTGAATTAAATTTGTTTTTCAAATAGAATTCTGTTCCTTTGTATAAGCATTCTGTCAAAGTACTTGATGGTGGGTGGTAGCTCATCTTGGCAAACAAATAATTTTGGGTAGGGGCAAGGGTAATTCCATTTAAATTCTTTCCTCAGACATGTGCATGCAATTCTCACTGAATTTAGTAAGGTTTGCATACATGTTCCCAAAAGTAGGATTTGGCTAGTGGGTTTTTTTTTTTTTTTTTCTTCCAACAACCCTCACAGCCTTGAGCTCACTGTCAGGGAGTGTTTGCATTTGCTGATCAGCATTTCCACATCTGCTTAGAATTTCCTCTCAGATGCTTTGCCCATCTGAGCGCATGACAGTTCTCTCACCGTGGTCCATCCCTCCTGGATCCTTGCCTGAACCTTGGCAAGAAGCACTCGCTCAGAGGTGGGCATTGGCAAATGCAAAAGCCCATGTGGTTCTCCTAATTATCTTTCAGGTGATGGGTTGACATGATTATGAATGAGCATTGAGAGAGAAGAAAATAAAACAGGGTTTTTTTTCTTCCTTGTTTTTTTCTTTAAAGGTTCCAGACAAGTATTTCACCATTTTACTGGATTATCTGCAAGGTCTTCAAGGGAGTGCACGAGACATAACTGTGCAGAAAGCTGAAGCTTTTATGAAGGAATTTGACGGTTCCAATGCAGAAGACCCAGACCTGTTGGAGAAGTGTGAGCGCATACGACAAGTTCTGCAACTGCTGTCCTGAGAGTATTTTTGTGTCTTAATGGTTGTCTGGTGGAGGACCTGGTCTCGTATACAGAGCCTGTAAATCAGTTATAAAAACATATTTTCTAATATGAACCCTAATACTAAATTTTCAGATTTTGTACTTGTAATTTTTTTCCAATTGCAAATATTTATGTTTGGAGGTGATGAAATAAAAATAACATATTTGGTCCATAGACATGCTATTATAAGTAATCTTACTGCATTTCTTTAGAAAAATAAACCTCTTTTTCTTGGTAGTTTTTCTCCACCTCCCCCTGTAATTACTGTTAAATAAGAGGAGCTTTGCAGTTCTTAATAAGAAGAGCAAAGGAACCAACAAAAAGCCTGGAGGGTCTTTTACAATGGCAGCTTTTAAAATGAGCATGCAGTACAGTGCTTGCTCAGCCAGCTGTAATCTATCGTGTTCAGCTTTAGAAGTATGTCATGTGGATTTGGGAGAGATCATTTTCAGTCTGTTGAACATGGGTTGTATAACACAGTTGCTTATTAGTACTTCACATGGTGATCTGGAGATACCATCAGCTTTGTTAGTTTTCCTTTTATATTTTAAAGTTTTGAGATGTATTATGGCAATTGTTTAGATAGTCAGATAATGCACAGATGGGAACAGATCAAATCCTTTGACTATATGTAGTGAAATCATCTGATTGTACCTAAACTTACCCTGTGAGAAGTGCTGTGCTGCAACGTTTTGTTTCTAGCCTGCCAATATTGCATTTTCATCTTTCTTTTGTAATTGGCATCCAAAAGAGTTAATTTGTGTTCATTCACTTTGACGTGAGACATTTGTCTTCTATGAACATGCTGAAAATGAGGCTTTCAAGTAAAAACCAAGGACATTAATTACTCAAAACGTGGATGATTGGCTTATTTAATAACACTTGTACTCAGACAACATTCTTGACCTGATTCTTTAATGTTTCTACAGACATTGTTCATACTTTTTTAATAACAAAATATGTAGTGTTTAAAAGTGTGACTGTCTTTGGGAATTATGGCTTTAATTTGGATGGGTGAAGGGGGGAGAACCTATCAATACGCAGGCCTGATTTTTCAATAACAAGCATTTGAGTGGATTGGACAGCCTTTCACAGTCACGGATTACCACAAATCTTTAAAATTATGAAATATATTACGAGCAACAAATAACGTATGCTTTCTGACTTCTTGAAGGTGATGTTTTCAGCCAAAAAAGACTGACGACCAGCATGCCCTGCTCTGACACAGTGACTGGGATGGAGTTCAGTGCAGCGGTGAGCAGGTTGGCAGCGGTGGTCAGCCTCTCCGTTTTGCTGCTGATGGTTCGTCAGCAGCTCAGGGGCTGTTCCTGTACCACGGGGCGACGGTTGGCTGGGGGCTGTGGAGGGTGTACACAGTGTCAAAGCCCTTCTGAGGCCCAAAGGTATATAAAACTGATCTTCCAGTGTAAAAAGCTGGTGAAAAGGGTCTGTAACAAAGACCAGTATTACTGACATTTAGTGAACTTGTACAAGATCATTGGATCTTATATTTTGCATCTGAGAATATGCATCTGGGGAAAAACTGTCACTCCAAGAAGAAACTTTTTCACACAAAAATGTGGGTCTGCATGCATTTAATATATCTTGTAGCTTAAAAGCACAAGCACAATGCAACTGTATTTTGGAAGAGACTTCTAAAAAACATTGTTAAGGTAAGGTCTAGGCAAAAAGATGTGAACCTTTAATGATTTTGACATATTTGGCAAGGTTTGCCTTTCTTGGACTTTGGTTCTGACCATGTGCAAATGTTGACAAATCTGTGAGAAGAAAGACTTTGTAGATCAAGAATGTCATACTTCTTTTTATATCAAGTAATATTAAAAGCACATAAGGCCTGCCAATCTGGAGTCCATGTGAACAATAACATTTGGTAAAGAACAGTTGGAGCCTCTCACCAGTGCAGTAAGAGACCTCTGCAACTGGGGTCCTGCTCTGCTCTCCTCTTCCTCAGCTGCAGTTCCAGCTTTCCCTTCAGTGCTGCCGATTGCTGAATGAAGGATGTGGTCTTTGGCTTCTGCTTTTTGCAGTTATGGAAAATTCAGAAGTTAAAACCTAAGGTAATTGTTGCTATGGTTGTGTTTGGTAGAGAAAGCAAAGTATGTTGCTTTCTGCTGTGTGTCTCTTCGTGTATGGTACTGTTCAATGGTCAGTGGCGTCTTGAAATTGGCTATAAGGCTTGTAAAACTTCTGCTTTGTATTGTTGCTGTAGATGTCTTGGGTTTCAAAGCTCAATATAAAAAGTCTTAAGTGTTGTCTAATATTTGATATTGTAGTGCGAATAGGAAAGGACACTTAAATCTTGCTTTTTTGCCCCTTTTCTTAAAAATTTTCAACTGGCTGGCAAACAACTCATCTTCAAAACATCCATGAAATGCAAAAACAAACACATTTTTGGGAGCCATGTATTGCTAGGCCCATTTTAAAGACAAGATTGTGAGTACACAGACAGTTTACCCCACACAGCGTTGCAAATGCAATAACATCTCTGGCAATCAAATTCTGTCTTTTCCATATGCTAGCCACCAGGCCAGCTTCTGCTTCCTGCTTAGCTTGGCATTTTAATCTGGGAATTTACATTGCGTGATGAATAAATATAGAAAGATTTCCTTCATCATGCATTTTAAATGATGTATTTTAAATTATTAAGTGTATAATCAGTTATTGAATTCCTGTAGCTGGCCAGAGCTGTACAGCAAGATATAATCTGGCACTTCATTATTTTGCCATTTGGTCATGTAGAATTTTCAAATCTCAATATTGCTTGTAGGTTAGGCAATCATATGACTACAGATAGGACAAAATCATGTCTCTTCGTCTGTTTAAATCAGTCTACTGTGTTAATAAAAATTGCATCCAAGGCTACAAGTAGCAGTGTGTACAGACCGACAAACTACATCTTCATCTGCCTACTCTAATTGTCTTCTAGTTGAGTTAATCTGCATTGTGTAGCTCTGGCTAGAAGAATTCGTATTCTAAGAGAATGCTGAAGTCAGGACTTCTAGGCAAAATAAAGGGACATTAATTACTTAGATTTGCTTAAAGCTGGAACCATGCCTCTAATGGAAGTGCTAATTACTCAAAATATGACAGTGTAAAAAGTTCCCCTTAATTTGGCTGATCCTTGCTATGGATTATGTATCTTCTTGGTTCTCTGCTGTCTGCCTACAATTTTAATTTGTTATCACCGTTGTAAAATTACTGGGTAAATGAATTCTCTGTTCTTATTTGGAAAGGGTGTGTCATAGCTGTTGAATGTGTAGTTTCTTTCTTTCCTCTCACTGGAGAAGCTCTGCTGTGTTTCTGTTGATTTTAAAACAAGGTGACTCTTGACTTATCTCCCATCGTTTCAAGTAGTTTAGAAATGAACCTCTTTGGTTTGAGTTTGGGATTTGTTCTGGGGTTTTTGTGTTTGTTTTTTTTTAACCTATTGCCACTGAGTAAGGCATAGTAACAAACATTAAAGTCTACTGACGTTTCTGCAAATAAGTGTCAGAAAAACAACCATAAAAGAGATCTACGTTGCAAAGTCAAGCACTCAGAAAATTAGAAAACATAAGAATGGAAATTGTCTGTGTAATTTTAATTTTACTCATTCATGCATATGTAGTGTGATGCAACCTCTTAATTATGTCACCAGTGCTGTATTTTCCATTGTGTATTACTGCGATACAAATCCTTTATTCAGTGTTTCACTTGCAGTTTTGCTGCTATTCTCGATTTTAAAATTGAGGTCTATGAAGTAGTACTAAAGCTAGGGAAGTAACTGTGCTGTGTGGATTTGATCCTGCACAGAAGAAATAAGTAGGAACTTTTCTATTCATTTGGTATGGGAACTAGTCATAGATGTTTCATCACAAAATGTTCCCTTTAAAACATGTTTTAATGTTCTGATTCGTTTACAGTCAAAATACTGAACTGATGTTACTTAATTTAAATCCAGTTTTGTTGACATAAAACTTTCCAGGGACTTATTCTGGTTTAGCCTTTGGTTTCCTTTTATGTCTTCCTTTCGGTACAGCTGAATGAGTTAGTTATTTCTGTCCCTGCAAATAGGAATATTAGTTGTTTACAGTGATTCCAGTCAAACAAGGACACAATTAAATAGCTTGTCCTGCAAAGGCAAGCACCATTTTAGCAGTGAATTATAATTACATTCTATTTTAAATTCTTCATAAGAACATACATAGTTAACAACTTAATACAGTCAAAAATAATTATTGTTTTGATATATGTTTTTTTTCCCTACAAGGAGCAGGGAATACCAAACTAAATAAAACTGAGTAAATGGTGGAGGAAGGGCAGAGCAAAACAGTGGTTTATATTTCTTTGTCAAAACAAAGCTGAATAAGAAGCTTGTGCTACGAAGAAAGTTTGACTAGTGTTACAGACACAGAGGGAGGGCACTTTTGGTTAAAAACAGAACAGTCATAGGGTTGCTCTTACTGCCTTTTTTTTTTTTTTTTCCCTGCATGCAGAAAATGTTTGGCATTCCCCAACAAAACCCACGAAAACACCTACGTCAAAATGTTAAATAGGTTTTGAAATCAAATACTTAAAGGTCAAGAAATGCCACATGTGTATAAATCGCCAGAAGAATTCAAATTCTACCTCTCTGTGCCTCCAGCCTGGAGACTGAATGAAGGGGGATTGTGTTAGAAGGAACAAGCAAAAAACCCTGTTATGTGGGCACATAAAGATTACCAGTGACACTCCTATTCATAGGAAGGTGGAATTGCATTTCCTATTAGCTTTAGTTACTCCGTTTTTAAAAAAGTTTTCTGCTAATTGAAATATCATGTAGCCTTTTGCTGTGACAACTTCCATCTATTCTCCTTATGGTCCCACATATATTTTATAAAATTGTAAGCCATGGGACACAGGATATGTCACTCATTTTGTTATAAATAGCTAATCCTAGCTACAGCACTGTGAAAATCATCGTTTGCTGTTGAGCTCCTTTGGACCCGAAGGAGGATGTTGACACTGTGTTTCCCTGTACTGGTCTAGAGGTACAACAGGCTTTGGCAGCAGTCTTTGTATCAGCTGGGCTTTCTTAAGTCCATGAAATTGCCTGAATCCGGTACAGTGATGCTGCTTGTGGAGTCTGCCAAGTAAGCAGCAGCATTTGTCTGCGGAGCTCTGTGAGACATGGGGCTGCAGGATCTCGGCTGCTTGGGATGCTCAGCCCACAGCTTAATGCCTTATGTGGCCTTGCTGCCCCATTTGAGTCTGGAGCTGCTGGGAGTTGCAACTGTTTGATTTGTCTACTTTCTGTGGGCTTCATTAACAAACTGTTTTAAAGCTATTTTGGCATATTGAAAGATTAAGCTACAGTGGTAGCGTTCCTCTGGTAGTATAGATTCCTGTAAATAGACTTCATGGTTTTCACAAAGACAGTGCCCTTACGAGAAACAGAAGCTCTTGCAGGATCCTGGAGATGACTGGCCAGCACCCTGATTTACCTTGTTAACTGGTATTTCCATGAGTTGTCACAAATAGATGCTAGCTGATGGACACGGTGACAGCCAGCCAAGAAACCATGTATGGGCATCAAACATAGCGGAGGGCAAGGATAACAGTCAGGAATGTAACCTCCTGGAGTTGCCTGGGTAAGGCAGAATGCCACCTGGCACAAACCCTGGCTGCTGTAAGGTTAAAAATAACAAATAGGATCCCTATTACATAAGGAAATCTTTTGTCCTTCTTTAATGGGGCACTATGATACGCTGGAAAGAATAAATAGGGAGCTTCTCTGAACTCCCCTTTTTTTCCTCTGAACTCTATTGCTTGTGGTTAGTGCTGAGGGCCAAACCAGCTGAAAATACCAGGGCTGGTTGTAAGCAGGACCCGCGTACAAACTGCTGGTGTTAAATGGGTGACATCTGGGTGCAGTGCCAGTGTCTAAGGGTGGTCAGCAGCAGCGTCAAACCATTTCACTCTACTGGTGGCATCTCGGCCCCGGGAAGGACTTCTAGTCCCTTATCTGTGATGACCATGTTACTCTATTTGCGTTACAGTATCTGTGTGTTCAAAGCAGCCCATAAACCCCCGGGATGCCTGCAGTCCATTGCCCACGTTCTGCTGCTTAGTGCAGTAAGATGGGTCTTGGAGAAGCTGTTGAAGTTACTGTGGATGAACTTGAAACTCGCCCCAGAAGTGTGATGTGTTTTCATGCCTGCAGGTCACTTCCAGTCCCATGAAGGAAACACCCGCTGTGGTTTCAGTTAAATAATTAATCTAAAGTGATACTAATGCTCAAGTTTTCCTTTGAGTCCTACTACGTTCTCCTCTGATCACACTCAATGTGAGATGCCATCTGTGATGAATCTGCAGCCTGTGTCCAAGCCGAATTCTCCCGTTTCAAGTGGCAGCTTTGAGGACTGTCAAAGGCAACACTCACATCCAGTTCAACTGCACAGCTCTGCCTGTACCCATCATCTTTTTGTAGACTATGATGCCTTTCAGGTCAGTACAGCTGTTACTTGGTAACCCTTACCAAAAATTTTTGGAAGCTTCCAGTGCCTGTAGTAAGCAGGAACATTCATCAGCAGATGGTTGTGACGCTTCCCTTCTAGGTCCTCAGCTCTACCCCACGCCATCTGTGTGCAACCGATGATTTGCTTCCGCTAAGCATCTTTTTGTGAAAAAATGCTTTCTGGTGCTTGCCTCTTCAGCTGGGATAGCAGAAGGCATTGGGGATTTAAAGCTCTCAATGTATCATAGTCATAAGAACTGAATTGCCTTTAAAACACACCCCAGATTCCTTCAGGATGGCTCTGGATTTTCATCTCCGTCAGCTCTTCCCTGGGAAGATGTTCCATCAAGCAAATTCACACCTGACCTCTGGACATGTAATGGGCTGCTGTTTGGAAGAGATGGTGCCAGGCTGGGCCTCATCCTAGACTGCACGTGACTTGTAGAAACTGGGGGAGGTGGCAGAGGTTATTTAAGCACTTTAAAAACTACCTTATATGACTAAAAAGAAACCTTCAAACAAAAGGTCATCAGTGCTCTGCTAATGCCTGTGAGTATCTGCCTCTTGTTTGGGTAGTGACACGTGTCGGTGCTTCCCAGCATCCAGTCCGTGCCGTTACCTCCCCTTGCTCCTCGAGTCGTGTTTGCAGAGATTATCACCTTCAGGAAGATCGTTCCCTAGGCTGCCCCTTCATAGAAATTGAGACTTACTGGCCAAATTACTGATTGCTAATGAGACGGCTCCACCCCTTGTACAGGCTGCAGCCGTTTGAGGGGTAAAGATGGCAAAGGTACTGTCGCAGTGAGATGCTGCTCTGAGAAATTATGACCTCCTTGGACAGTTTGTAGACTCAGTCTATTATTAGATATTTTTATTATCAAAAAAGAAGAAAACTCTTTAGATAATTTCATTTTCCAGTGGTTCTAATACACTTTTTAATTTCAGAGATGGAAATTCTGCAGTGAGCAGACGGTTGCATTATGAATATTGCACCAGCATCCTCTTTTCCTTCTGGTATGAGCTTCTGAGCAGATTATAACTGACTTTAACTGATACGTGGAAAAGTTCAGCTGACTGAATTAGCAAAGAGGATGAGGAAGACGACAGTCCTTCAAAGTTCAGAAATGCAGAAACTAACTTTCCTTTCAAAGTAGGCCAGGTATATAGCTATCTGGATACGGAATCTGTAATAATTAAATAAAAGTCACTCAAAAATTATCACCTGTGCAGTGATATGGCATGAAATATCTCTCTGCACTTTATTATACTGTATTATTTTTCTTTTGAACAGCCAAGATTGCCAACTGTAGAACACAGTATGTGGAAGGAAAACTACAGTGGACTTGACAATTATTTCCAGAGATTCATTCAGTCCTAGAAAATATTCATTGGCTTTCTGAAAAAAACCCACAGGGGTTCCCCCTTTGTTTTCTAAATCCCTTTTTTATTATTTCAGCTGTCTTTGGACAAAGGGTGCGGGGGGAATGACCACAGAGAGATCAAGACTACACATCTCTGACATTGTTTTATGAGAAAATACTGACTTTTGTTGCGTTAACTGGGTAACTCAGAGCAGACAGAGTGCCTCAGTTCATTTCTGTTTAGTTTTTTTTTTTTTGAGGGGGATCCCAGTAACAGATGAGAGCATGGCAGGTGAGTCTTGGTTTGTGCTGTTCCCTGCAGGAGTGTTACAGATGGTTGCTACTCCCAGAGAAGAACGAAGGGAATGTGACAAATGCAGTTCTTCTGCAAACAGCACGTCTTGCACGCTTTTGCGCTCCACTTGTGCTGATGTTCCCCTTCCTTGTTAATAGAACGGCATTTCAGCCAGCAGAATGTATCAATCAACCTTTATTTGCATCGTTGCTGCGGCTGTGGGTCTTGTATACCTCATAAAATTGCTTTAATGGTCAAATTAAACTTTTGACCTGCTATACAGCTGCAAGCTACTGGTGTTTTGAATCGTCTGCGGGAACGCTTCGAAGGATGCTCTGGTGGGCTCCAGCGCTGGTCCTGGCAGGGGGCAGCTGAAGGCAGGTAATGGGGAACAGGAGCTCTAGACATGTTTTACACAGGAAGCAAATTTCACTGTAATGTTGAACTGCATGAACGGTGATTGAAAATGGCAACTACAGCATGCATGCCTGGGTATCGGGTGCCGTAGAAGCTGCTGATACTTGTGTTTTGTTTGGGGTTTTTTTGAGAGCTGAAAGGTATTTCCAGTTCAGCCAGTTACAGAAGATGGTTATCAGTCCCACAAACCTTTTTTGCTGCAGAGATTTGAAAATGACAAAATACTGTGTCCTGCTACTGCAGCCCCATGGATTAAAATGTGCTGTAGCATTTCAGAGTGATTTTTTTAATATTTGAAAATGCTAAAATGATTGTCTTGGAGGAAGGCAGACAGATGTCTCAGCTGGCTTATCTAGAAAATCCTGCCATTTCTCTCAGACATGACCTTTACCCAGGTCATCTTATCTTTCTTGCAACTCAACTAGATCATTATGATGGGCACTGGCTTGACATACCCTTGGAATGGATTTGAAATCCGTCCCAAGCTGTTTTGTGGATAGAAGAAAGTAAAATGCTTATAGTCCTGTTCTGATTGTCAGGATGCTAAGGCTATAATTCAAGTCATTAGGCTTAGTATATAAAGCCCTTCGTAATCCAAGTTTAAGAATCTGAAAGGTCACTTGTGGTCCAATAATCCTGAATAGTAAATGTGATGAGCTAGTGGTGATCGTCTTGATACTAAAGCACCGCTTAAAATAAATGCTGGTCTCTGCCTCAAAAGCATATGCACATTATATCAACAAGATCCAAGAGGCTGTGCTAAGAATGAGCAGCTTGCCTGTTGCACAACATCATGCGACACTGATTTATTTGAAATTATTTTAATAACCGGACCTAAGGAATAGACAGAAAGATGCTCAAGGTTTTAAGGATAACGTCCTCCTGTGGCTGCAGTGGGCCAGTGGAGAGATGTCCGCTGCAGATTGCTCATCACCAAGATCCCCCAAATCCTCCCCAAAATCTGCCAGTGCAGCTGCTCATGTAAGTAAAATGAGCAAGAGTGGCTTAGACGGTAGGAGTGGCAGGGCTTTGCTCATCCCGTGGTCCTGACAGTAGTGTCAGAGATCATTCATACAAGGGAGTGTTCACACAAGTGATGGCGACAGTGGCTGTGAGAAGATAACATCTGGCCAGAGGTGCCGCAGCTAGCGTTAAGCAGGCAGGGGGCTGAGAAGGTCTGGCAGATCCCAGGTAGTTGTAGCCCAGCTGCGATGGGTTTGCAGGGATCTGAAAGGCGGTAGCTTTGCAGAGCAGCCCAGAAAAGGGGGTTTGGTACCTGTTGGTGCAGGATGGCTGTGTGGAAGGAGCCCCAGCGTAGTTTTGTGGGAGGAAAGGACAAGTGGCAATGTGGCAGACCTGGAGGATGCAGGCGTGGACTGATGGAACAATCTACAGGGCTGATTCCACGTGAGATTGAGCATGCGCTTTGCTATATCGCAATGAGGGAGCTCAGTCCTTCACCCACCTCCTTGACTTCTCCTCAGGAAGATGCTGGAGGTGTAAAGAAGTGGAGGACTGGCAACCTTGGGACCACTTGTAGCATCCCCTCTTGGTACCTGCCACTCCTTTTCATCCATGTTTTTGTTCTGAGAGTGGTTAGATGCCAGCTGGGAGGAGGGCTGGGTGACTTTTTCCTCTTTAATATCTTCTTGCCTTTCCGTTTGTTCAGTATTTGGAGTGATTTCATCTTTATATTATATTTATTCAGTGGTGCTCTGGATATGGTTATTTTTGTGCCTTGAAGGGCCTACTTTCCCATTCCATATTAATAAATAACTTCTATTAACATCAAGGCATGGTGCATGCATAAAGGAGCACTGAATAGCTAAAGTGTACTTAAATATCTGTGACCTCTTGGCTTTTCTATATGGAATGATTATTAATACTTTGTCCTTGCTGCGTTTCATCAGAGGATGCTGCCACACAAGGCATAGCTGGGGAGGTCTGATCATCCCTTTATTACAGAAGGGAAAAACAGAGGGAAAGAGATTAAAAGATTTGCCAGCAACACAGAGCAATCAGTGGCTGTGCTGAAAATAGAAACCAGGCTCCTGGTTTCCATTCCCCAAATCTGGCCTCTAGACAACAGGACTATATTAAAAATGTAAATGCAAATATAGGAAATATTTCCTTTTTCAAACCTTCCCCGCTAACACTTTGTGTCCTTTTGACTCTGTTCTTCACAGAAAGAGCTGGTAGCGCTTGGATCAAAGGCTCAGCAGCCAGATGGGCTGTGCTCATGGAATATAGCAAAGGAAACTGGACTCAACCACCAAAACCTCAGTGACCAAAAAGCTCATGGCAGAAGGTGGGAGGCGACTTGTGTCTATTTTGAGACAGAAAAGTATTCAGTAGCTGTAGGCTACTGTTCAGAATACTTTGGTTACTGGTTTTAAGGAAGCCAAAAGTGATACTGGTGTGCCAGTCAATCCCCCAGCCTTTTGATTCTAGAAGATATTCTCTCCTATAATGTACCACAGATTGAAGCTGGCAGCTGAAGGACATGCAGGTATTTTAACTGGTTGGTATTAAGTTTGCAGATGATGGGTAAATCAAACACAACTGAGGTTTGAAATATATACCCTGAAGGGAGTAGGGAATTGGGTCTCCCTGAGGTACTGCACAGCTGCAGGGCCTCTTGCTCTTCAAGCCAGAGATGCTGGCAATACCATTACTGGTCTCGTTCCTTTGGGTTTGTCCCAGCTTTATTTCTGTTCCCATATTGTTCCTCTATGCTGTAAACAGGCTTGATGATAAAAAAAAAAAAAAAAACAAAACCCCAAAACAAACAAAAAAAACCCCAACAAAAATAGCATGTGGATACAACCCAACCAAACAGCCAGAGTAAACTTAACGGGGAAAATCTGGATTTAGAAATGCAGCCCTGAGTCATGCCAAAGAGAGTCAACGTTAAAGGCTTTTTTAAGAAGCAATTAGAAAGCAGTCACCTTTTAAAGACACTTCTCTGTGCTCCTTACAGGGCCATAACACTGCAAATTAGGGCTAAATTCTGCCAGTCTCACTCTTGCTCGGGTCTTAGTTCGAGCAGGGTAGGAGATGTAGCTGCGCTTGTTCAGGAATCCCCCGTGGAGCCGGTGTCGGCAGCACACAGGGTACCACGGTGTCCAGCCAAACTGGGAACACCACACAGAGGGACCATGGACGCACCATCATTGGGACACTTGAGAGAAAGTGAGTGTTGCTGGAGCCCGTGTAGGCAGCATGCCCCAAATTCCTGCTGTTGGTAATGGCAAGAGGGACAAGATTTGGCCTTGGTGAAGTTGATGCATCTTCCCTAAGACATCTCATCCCAGAGCTCAGCTCCTGCTGGGTCCCTTCCCTTTCAGCAGAAACCCAAAGTAAAAGAGATCAGATGAAATTTAAACCGTGGTGGCAAGCTGAGGACACCCCCTGTTCACTGGAGTGAGGAAGCTCCCTGATGGAAAGTTCTGGGACCAAGTGGTGCTTCCTGCAGGTGGCTCACCTGCCCGGCGCGTGGGGACGTGGTGGTGATGGGATCATGGCTCGCAGGGACGGGGCAGTAGCCTGGCTGACCTGCACGGCTGTGCTCCACTTGGGTTGTAGTGTCAGTCAACAGCTGAGATATAAAGACCTAGGAATTCCTTCGTGCTTTTGTATTTTTGAGATTACAGTGGACACTTCTTTATAAAAGGGAGAATACTTGCAAATATTTCACGGTGACTTAGAAGGTTTTATTCCAGCAACTAGGCCTGTGTTATCATAGTTACAAAACTGCAATCCATGAGGTATTCTGAGTACTTCTGGCTTCGCTTCCCATCACCTCCTGTTTCGCTGAGGCTGTGGAGCTTTAAGACTGTTGTAATGGGTGGGAAAAGCCTGTTCAGAAAAGATCTTTTGTGTCTTCTTCATGCTCATAGTTGGTACGCTATTAAGAAAAAAGCAGTTTTCATTAGCAAAACTTGCCTTTTTCCTTTTTTGCTGGTTTGGGAGAGCAAAAGTTTTATTGGGGAAGACTGAACGTGATGCAATTTTCAATGCACAGCCCACAGCTGCTGCAATGCATCCGCGTTTGATGAGGTTAATAACAGTGCAGCCACTGATGCTGTATTTTTTACTGGTTTGAGACCATGTATCTCTGACTTAATTAGACTTTTACTGGCTAACGGTTTATGGGGCAAACCCCGAGGGTTTTTTTTGCCTTGTTCCTGCAGAATCAGTAGCAGCAGGGAAATGAAGCTGGCTAGCGCTGGAAGCCTTTAAAATGAGCAAGCGCTTCATTCACCTACTGCAGGTTGGTGACTGTCCCTGCTGTTAACCTGGCCGGATAATACCACTACACTGTAACTTAAAATTACTGACTGGATTAAATATTAATCTGTAACCTCAAGAGGAGCGCTGTGTCCCTTTGGCTGGCGATGCAGTGCAGTGATGCGTTAACATTTCCGAACCCCACAATCTGCAAATCCCTAAAATGCTTCCAGGAGAGGTCTGGCTTCATTTAATACGGCTCACGAATGGAGGTGGGCTTGTTTCTCAGCATTGCCACTGCTGAGACTACAGGTTTAAAACCATAGGCTGGGTTTTGCAACTGCAAGTCATGTTTCAAGTGCTCCATGGGTGATAAAATATCTGAACTGTGATAGATTGAGTTGCTTTATTATCTGCTGGGGGCACGTTTACTGTGTTGCCCTTTTTGGTACGCCTGTTAGTGACGACTGCGATTCTGCTCATGTTTCTATCACTGTCTCATGTGGCCTTTGAACTAATCATTTCCCTTTTCTATCTGGATTTTCCTTCTATAAACCTTCTATAATGGCTTTTTTTTAGCTGGAGTGCACTTCACATTCAAGTGAAGGGTAAAGTGCTGCTGCTGGAGAAGGGCTAGCATCCCTGAAATGAGTGATGGACCCCAGGAACCGAGAAATACGATGGGGATTTTTAAGAGACAATCTACACAGGACTGTAGAAGCTTGTATCCTACTTAACACCATCTAAGCACATTAACCTTCCTCTGACAGATGCCTGGCCTGCAGCTCTAAAGAGAAACCCCCAAACCTCTCCAAACCCGGTGAGAGCTGATGCCCCTGAGCTCTGTTATGAGACACAAGTTCACAATAGCAGCTCCAACCTGGAAGACAAAGCTTGCTCATGGATTAAAGATTTTAAGATGCTGGCTGGTTTCAGGGTCAGCACCGTTTTGGCTGTGCAAGGTGGAATGTGGGTGGTGGAGTCTGGGCCAGAGCTTGCTAGGGGCTGCCCTGGCTTCCCTGTGCCAGGCTGTCACAGCTGTCAGCACGTGTTAATTAGCTGAAGAGGAAGGTCTGAGGCAGCTCGTGCTGCTTCAAAGGGCCGTTCCGGGTAACATTTAAAACACAGCTTGCAAGAAAAATAAATGGAGAAGGGCTTAGTTTTTTCCTGTGGCGGCCTGCAAGCTGCAGGCGTGGAGCAGAGAAAGCGCTGCCGGGGCCACCCACGCCGGAGGGCTGCTGGCTGCTCTGCCCTCCACGGGGTCCTGCAGCTTCCCGCTGATCCCACCGGCCTCCCGGGGCACGGCCCCCCGCCACGCTGCTGCTTGCTTGGTGGGGGCTGCGTGGAGACGGGGAGGGGGAGGAAAAGCCCACTTGTGGGGGGAGGAATGGTGTATTAGGGCTGCAGCCTGACAGACCCAGCACCGGGGCAAGGCTGGCTTTCGTGTGCCGTGTGGCAGCGTGGGACTGTGGAGGTGGGAGGCTTCGCCTGCCGTGACTTCGTGTTTGCTTAGGAAGAACTGCTGCTCTTGGGCTCTGAGGATGCCAGGAAGGCAGCGGTCGCGTGAGGATGTGTCCCAGGGCGCTGTCGGCAGCAGAGGTGGCTGTTCCCACAGCGCTGGGCACGGCAACGTGGCTTTGCCACCCGGGCAGAGGCTCGGATGTGCAGAGCTTGCTGTGCTGGCTGGGCTGCCCGTGGGTACCATCAGGGCAGGGCAGGGCAGGAAAGGCTTTTTTTTCAGAGAGAAAGGAAAAGGGGAGAAGCTGAAATCTTCGTGCAATAAGAGAGGAGCAAAGAAGTATTTATCTTAAATGTGTTTGTGCGTAATTAAGCACCAGCTAAAACCTGGGACTGAAGCTTCAAGGATCAGAGGCCGAGCAGGTGGGATGAGAATGCCAGGGAAGGAGAATTTTAAAAGCACGGCAAATCCTGCTTTAAAATGTGCTGGTGCCGGGGAAGGAGGAGCCCAGTGTGGTGATGAAGAGCAAACTCTGAAGCCTCAGAAAAAGAGTAAAAGGTCTGAGAGCAGTTTCTGCCAGGCTGGCCCCAGGGAGGCCAAACGCCTCGGTTCGGGGCTCACCAGGAAAAGCAGCTTCAGAACGGAGCTGCCAAGCGTGAGGGAGGGGAGGCTATTCCATCGCGCTCACCTTGAGGAATACTCTAGAATCAAAGAAATGGGTAGCCTGGTTTGGGACAGAGGCCTTTTTCTCTCAAGTAGAAATTAAATTCTCTTAGCACCAAATGCCCAGGAGGGATGTTAATTCATTAGTGCTGCCCACCGACAGGACGATGCTGTGTGTGACTGGGACATCGCTGCCAGGCTGGAGAGCACATCCCGACCCGCTCCGGGCACGACTGCTCTACATGCTGGTGAATAACATGATGCTTTTAAAAACTGCCAGGTGACGCTCTGAGGGACTGATTCATCGACCTGATAAAGATCCTCCCGAATACCACAGTGCAAGGGTTTGAAGGCTCTGTCTCCCGATTCCTGCAGGAGCAGGGCTCGAGCGGCGTGCTCGTCCTGGGGCCCCTAGCTGGGCAAAGTTCCTGTTGGATACATCCAGAAATTATGATTATCACAGTCTGAATTTTAACCCTGCCTGCCCGTTGCTGTCCCCAAGTGCAGAGGCAGGGAAGGAGACCTTGGTTTCTTCTCCCTAGTCATCTCTGTCCACGGGTGGCTGATTTTGAAGGGCTTGACCTCCAAATAATTATACAAGGAATTACTTTCTTTGCCAACTACAACCCCATGGGTGGTTTGGTCCCGGGGCACTCTGTGTAAGGGCTTTTCCTTCTGTGCTTCCCTTTCTGTAGTTTCTCCTGTGACTTGTGACACAGCCCTGCCCTGACTTTGCAGGTTTTGTTTTGTTTGTGTTTGGTTTTTTTTCACAGAGATCATTTACTCCTAGATAAAGATTAATTTTCATTTTAATTTTTAACTTAAAACTCTTAGGTGAAAATGTTTTCGTAGGCCACCTAAGATGCTGTTATCTTTGCCTATTTCACGGGTTGCTTCACCCAGCAGGTAATGAGTAACGTGTCCTCACACTGGGCAGGCTGAGGGCAGAGGGCTGGCGGAGGTGAGCTGGTTGCTTCCTTGACTCCTGCTCCTTGGGAATCAGAAAGACATTTCTAGTGTCAGAGTGACATCTCTCTGCCTCTTGCTTTTGGCAATTCGGATGGTATGAGAAGATGCCATTCCTACACCGTGTCCTGCTCACCTCCTTTCCGGAGGGATCCCCAGAGACCCCCATGCCACGACTGCAGGGGATGGGCAGGAGCTGTCAGCCCCTGGGCTGGGGGCACAGCGGCCGCATTCAGAGCGCAGTCCTGGCACACAGCCTAGCCCTGCGCTCCTCACAGCCACACAGACAAGTCATTGTCCAAGCCAGGACGCAAACGCACATGTCCAGACTCCCAGTCTCCTGCTCTTACCACAGATGCTGTTGTTTGTAACATCAGTGGGTTTGGAATGGGTGGATGGTTCCTGGACAGCGCAGGGTTTGGGAGAGGACTGGGTATGAGCTGAGATCACGTCCCCTCAGTCAGCCCGTGGCCTGCCCGAGGCGGGTGGGAGAGCCCAGGCTTGGAGGGGTGTTGTGTCCAGAGTAAGCGTGAACCTTGCTGCACCTTGGAACAGTCCCAAAGCATCCTCTAGGCTGATACCATCTCACAGCACAGTACGGAGCAGTACAAAATCCTTGTGATCTAAAAGAGCTCAAAAAAAGATGTCAAATGTTCTTTTCCTACCTACAGGACCATTGCATCATTTGTGAGGTCAGGGTAATTTTACAGAAATGATGTGTGTTTCCACTAATGTCTCTGACAGGTCGCACTGTCAGGAACCAGTGGGAACAGCGGATCTTTTACAGAGCTTCCACATTTGTATGGATTCAATAATCTAGCTCTCCAAGACATGATTTTTATATCCATTTCGTAGTGTATAGAGTGAAAATGGTACCAGTTAACACTGGATGGGGAGCAGGAAGCAATGCCCCTCACTACAAGACCCGCTCATGGAAGAGGGAGGCATGGCACTGCACTAAGATTTTGGAGTTTGCATTTGTGGTTTAGTTTTTCACTGGCCTCTGATGGGGAAAAAAAACCCAAACAACCAAGAGGAGGTCATAAATTCTGCATTTTATTAAGCTTTCTATAACGCAGCCCACAGTAAGGAAGAGTAAGAACTAAAAATGCCTTGTTAGGTGTTGTGCACCGGGCTGGTGAGCCATTCAAGCCAGGCTATAGGGCTCCCCCGAGGTAAAGGGGGGTAGCTTTCCATACGGTGTGCAGACAGCTCTTTAGGACAGCCCAGCTTCAAAGTGTCAATGAATAAGACAAGTGCAGAGAGAAGCAACAGAGCTTCAGACCTGCAAAGGCAACAAATGGCTTCTGATTTTTTGGCATGTGAATGTGGCCCAGTTCTGTTCCCATTCACTGGGAGAAAATGCTTCGCTGGGAGGGCAGGGAAGGTGGGAGAGGAGGGCAGATGCTCTCCACCAGCTCTTCACCCAGTGTTACGCATGGCCTGGAGCAAGTCTCTTCGCCTGCAGGACCTGCTTCTCCTTCAGTGTACTGTGGGTGAGCAATACCCTGAAGGATTATTTTGTGACCAGCATTTGTAGGGTGAAGGGCTAGAAGGCAGAAAGTAGAGAGCTGTCTGTTCAGAGATGAGTTAGATGAAGATGAGAGGGATGAAGAGGAATCTTAAGAGAAATTTCATGACCGATGCCTAGTAATAAAGCAGATATGGGACTCCCAGGTGCTGGGAAATTGTTGCAGGCAGAAGAATCCGAGCTGGGCTTTGGCAATGGGGCAAACCTGTGCCACTGCACTCAGCAGGGACCTGCAAGCCTGCACCTCCATGAGTTGTGCCTGGACTTTGCACAATCTTCCCCTCCACCCCCAGCTCTCCACAAAAACTGGAACGTATGCCTGCAAAAGGCAAAGTGCAACAAAACCCCTGACATCATTTACTCTGAATAAATATAACGCGATAACACAAGCATTCTAATGAAGGTTTCTCGGTGGCTTTCCAGAAAGGCAAGCTCCACCAAAACATGGTGGCCTTCACAGCCCTCTTCATCTGTGGGGTGTGTGTGTTGCTTTTAGCAGCCGCACTCTATGTTTTAAAAGTTTTTAAGCAATCAGCTTTAAATTTGCCTCCTGGTCCGTTTCCTCTTCCAGTCATTGGCAACCTGCATTTGCTGGACATCAGAAGGCAAGACAAGTCATTAATGAAGGTAAGAAGAAGTGTCCTTGTTTCTAGGGTGTTGAATGGCAGCATGTATCTATTGAAAATTCTCCTCTGGTGACAGTTCTGAGATGATTTTTGGTGGCAAATGCATTTTAAAAAAAACTGTGATGTTTTAAAGGATTCAGAATAACCAAGGAAACTGTTAAATCCCAGCTCTGCAGAGGGTGATGTTAAATACGAGCAGTGCTTACGTGAGAACTTACTTACACATTGAAAACTGAGTATCTGCATCAGATCAGATGATGGACTTAAATTTTGGCATCTTCTTTCTGTTGTGAAATACTTTAAAATATTTGAGTGTTCACGTAGCCAACTTGAAAGATGGATGCTTAATTATGGTTGCCAAAATAGCTCATATTCCTTATTTGTGTTGCCAGTTTTTCATGAGAATGGGAATTAATATAGCACAGTCCAAAGAAGAGATGTAAGAGAAATCATTTGGAACAGTGAATGACTTGGACTTAAGCAGGACAAGGTTCTCTGTAGAAGTCACAGTTGCCTCACATCTGTGTTCCAGAAAAAAGGGGAAAATTCCAATGTATCTAGTGTCTCAGAGCCAAAACGTAGCTCAGCAGGCTTTCCCTGTGTCAGGACCTGGGGTGTGAATATCCTGCACCTTACACCAAGCCTCCTGACATCAGGTTGCCAGCAGCCTGAGCTTCGTGTAGGGAAGAGGAGCTGGCTTTCCCCGTCTCATTCCCATCGCTGTGCCATGTGAGGGGCCTCCATGATGGAGATGCCGGTGGAGATGCACCTTCACCTTTACACCAGCCAGCTCGCAGTGGGCTCAACATCCAGAGCTTGGGAGGTGGGAAGCAGCTGGGAATGTGGTTCCTGTTTCTGGCAAGACCAGAAGTCCTTCTGCAGAGGAGGGTAGGGCAGAGGGGTTTTGGGGTGGTGCATGGATGTGCTGGGCAGAATAAGCAAAGCAGAGGCTGGAAAGGAGGTGAGCAAGGTGATGGCATCTTAGTGAAGCACAGGCTCGGGAGGTGCTGGGCACGCTGGCCACAGCGATGCCTTCTTTCCCACGCTGGACTACAGCATCAAGAAGCCAACAGCCAAAGCGGTCTGCTGCCGAAACCGGCTGGGACAGGGGGCTGTGGTGGCAGCCCAGGGGACCCTCTCGCCGTCCTCTGCCCTTTGCAGTCTGCTCTGCCCTGAGAGGGTCCCCCAGGCTGCAGCTACAGTGGGGTGAGATGTATTGGGCTGGTGGAACTGCAGTAGTGACCTGAAAGCTGACTTGCCAGAAGACTTTTAAGGTATTAGCAAACAAATGACCTGGAGCAGAAAATCCTCCCTGAAAGGAGAATCCCTAAAGGATTTCCCTGTGAAAACTGCACAGTAGATGATGCAGCATCCAAAACATTATTTTGAACAAATTATTGAAATCGGTGTCTGTGAACTATTTTTTTGCATAAATTCAGCAAGTATGGCTATGTTGCTGAAGCACTGATTAGACTCTGCCTGGGCTACCTGGTTGCTTTGGTGCAGCAGGAGGGGTTGCTAAGCTTTGGAGCCTCTTCTGGTTTACATTGCCAGAACTGGTCTCCTTTTACAGGACACCAGGCTTGAGCTCACAATATGCTTTATGCAGTTTCAACTCGGTTGCTCTCAGTCAAGTATAATTCCTTGTAAGGCCTGGCAGGACCATGTTTGTGAGCCTCCAGAGAGCTCCTGCTGCCCCGTTTCTCAGACCTCAGTATAAAGTCCTGCTGTGCCTTGGCTTGAAAACTACTGTGCAGCAGAAATAAGAAGTGGAGTGTGGTATTGTGGTAATTTTCTAAGGCACGCTGAAAGAGCGATGGTTTCTTATGCCTTGATATATCCATCCATGGTGAATTGTATTATATACCTCTTTGCATTAATTGAAACAGAAGTTTTGCTTAACTTTTATTTAACTTGTTATAACAGCTTTCCCGTACCTAAAGGGACCTACAAGAAAGCTGGAGAGGGACTTTTTACAAGGACACGTAGCGATAGGACAAGGAGTGACAGCTTTAAGCTGAAAGAGGGAAGATTTAGGTTAGATATCAGGAGGAAATTCTTTACTGTGAGGGTGGTGAGGCACTGGCCCAGGCTGCCCAGAGCAGCTGTGGGTGCCCCATCCCTGGCAGTGCTCAAGGCCAGGCTGGACGGGGCTGGGGACAACCTGGGCTGGTGGAAGGTGTCCCTGCCCGTGGCAGGGGGGTGGAACTAGGTGGTCTTTAAGGTCCCTTCCAATAGAAACCATCCTATGATTCCGATTCTACGAAATAAGGACACCTCTCCTCTTTCATCCTCTCATGGTGGACGAAGCCTTACAGCCTGCCTGGGCAGCAGTTCCTCCACAGCTGCCTGGCAGATCTTGGTGATGCTTTTATGCTGCCCAAAATGTCTTGTGATGCTCTGCCCCTTTTAACCCGGTGTGCCAAACCGAGCCCAGCCAGCTCAGAAAAACAGTGGGTTTATGGAAGCTGTTGGGTTAAACAGACCAGTGTTTGTTTGCTTTGATTCCTCTTTCACTTAAGTGTCTCGGGGCTTTCTCTCTAGCATCCCTGCAGCCCTCCTGGCCGCAGAAGGAAGAGGGAAGGCAACTCTTCATCCACCCCAGCAGGACATACCACTCCCACCGATGACCTCCACGCTGATTTTTCTCTCCTTCTAGATTTCAGAGAAATACGGCCCCGTGTTCACCGTCCATTTGGGGTTGCAGAAGGTGGTGGTGCTGACTGGCTATGAGGCAGTAAAGGACGCCCTGCTGAACACGGCAGACGTGTTTGCGGACAGACCAGCCATACCTATATTCCATCACATCCAGCATGGGAACGGTACAGGCAGGCTGAAAAGATAAAGACGTGCTTGCTCTGCTGTTTCTCAAATGTGTTGTTTCCATTGCAACAGTATTTAAGAGTCTTGAGCTGTGTCTTGATTGTTGAGGGCCACGTTTTGTGGGGCTTGGGGACAGTTGTTTGTTTTCTTAAGAAAAATACTTCTGGAGGTCTTATTTTCCTTATCAGTTTTTTGCTTTTAGTGGCACTTGGGTCACATTGCAAGGGTGGGTTTTTTTGCAGCGCAGAGGGAAGGAAATTATTTTTCACAATGTGAAGGCTGAGGTCCTTATGCAATCTCTTTTCTGCAGTTACTGGGAGTTCAGACAAAGCATGGATCACGCATGACTCATGACAAAGACTGCAAGAACTGGCAAGAGTGCAATAGCACAGGCTGTTTGTACCTCAAACAATTACATCTGTAAACAGATTTTTGGCATGTTTCTGAATCGCATGTTAAAAAGTGATACATTGCCCAAGACTAGACATTGAAAAACATTGAAGGGAATAATCCAGGGCTGAAAGGAAAAGATCTGATGACCTAATATGTATATAATGCATACAGCATGTGGTGCGGGGGGTTCATCTTGTTTTGAAGAGTGAGGCCCAGTATGAGGAAGGGTATGCTACGGTACTTTCCCAACCACCGTATGAAGATGTAGACTATGTTCAGCCCTGGAAGCCCTCCTGAGAAGGAAGGACTTCTGAATTCTCCCCAGACACCTTCAGTGTTTGTAGTGTTCCCCACCTGTAAGCAAAGATGTCTCCCTGCCACCCCTCCTTGTGCCCCTGCCCAGGATACAGTTCATCTCTAAAATGCAAGTTGTTTGATGAAATCGTTTGTCCTGTTTGTGGCAGGGATGGAGCAGTGTCATCTGCACCCAGCCTTGCTCTCTGAGACAGCTGGGTCGTTTTTCTAAGGAAAAAACAAGTCAGCCCGAGACACAGAACATGCATAGAGCTTTCTACTGTCTGTGGCTGCAAAGAGACAAAGCTATAAACAAGCCAAACCCACAGCTTGGGTGTGGACAGCCCCTGACTCTTTAAAATATTGCCTCCTGCCCTCCTGAACCTACCTGGGGTGGTGCTTTCCCAAACCAGCCCCCACAGAGCCCCCCCAGTCATCTCCCAGGCAGGTTCCTCCAGGTTGCAAAATACCTGCACTCCCCAGCTGTTCCTTTGTTGTTTCTGAGAAAATCCCATACCACCTCGGCAAACAGGGCATGCAATCCCTCTGTAGGTGTGTTCTTCTCTTCTCAAGAGCTCTGGAAGACAACACGGCGGTTCACCGTAGCAACCATGCGGGATCTCGGCATGGGGAAGCGTCTTGGAGAAGAAAGGATGCTTGAGGAGCTTCACTTTCTCATCGAGTTGATCAAATCCTTCAAAGGTGAGCTGGAGATGGCATCGGATGTTTCATACTGCTTTACAGAGCCACTTTGAAGGCCTCTGGGTTGCTCCAGAAATGACCAATAGAGTTACAATTTTGTTAATTTCTAGGTGGACCTCTCCCCTTACGATTTTTGAATATGGCTCCCACCAATATCACCTTTGCTATTCTCTTTGGAAGAAGGTTTGATTATGAAGACCCAACATTTCTCACTCTGTTAAGGCTCATAGATGAAGTTATGCACCTTCTTGGCTCTCCGTTCTTGCATGTAAGTTACCGTCTGTGCTGAGATGCTCCACTATGTCATCAGAGTTGGTAGGTCAACCTGATTTACCATTGCTGGATGGCTTTGGAGATCCTTTAGGTTACTGAAACGTAAGATTCATAGAATTATAGAGTGGTTGGGATTGGAAGGGACCTTTAATGATCACTTAATCCAACACTGCTGCCATGGGCAGGGATGAGATTCTTTGGTTTGGGTTTTTCCTCCTTCAAGAAATCCTCCTATGAAGGAGGTCCAACACCACGTGGTGGCACTTGGGCAGAGTGCTGATGTGACCATGCTAGCAGAAGGGATGTGCTTGATTCTTCTACGGCCATTAAATGTAATACTGAGGCTTCCAGCAGAGTGGGACTTGGGGTGGGCAGCATCCAGGAGCGTCAGTGGAAATCCACGGCAGTGGTATAGACACTGCCCTCCACGTTGTTGTTTTTAGTCACTTTATTTAGCAAACTGCATAAGAAGAGTTTTCCAACTAAAAGGCTCTCATATGAGCCAAGAGCTCTTGTTGAACTTAATCCTCCGTCACAAGGAATAGAGCATTAGTTACTGAAGGTAATATTGGAACAGTCATCCAAAAAACTGTTAAAAATAATGCTGATGAATTTATTACCTGAGTGAGAACTATTACAGTAGTTGCAATTTGCAGTAGTACGATATCCCTTTTCTTTTAATCTCTATGCCAGGTTTAGTTTTTGCAGAAGACAGCAAAAATTATAACCAGTTAGCAAGAACAAGAGATTTGTGAATCTTATTCTGCAGCCAGTTTATTTATAACATTGAGAAATGGTGTAAGTAACCCCCCTGCACATAAAATGTAACTGTTTATTGTGCTGTGAAATTTAACGATGCTGAGAACTAAGTGTAATTGATTTATAATTCATGTGAAAGTTAAAAATGATGATATAACAACTTTAAAACCTAAGTATTTTGACTTGCTAAACATTTGGAGTTTGCATAATGTGTAATGCTTTATCTTTTTGCTTTATTACCTCTTTAAAAATTTAATTTCATTGTTTCACGAGTTTACTATCCCTTTCTCTTAATTGTATTTTTTTAAATTCATGTTTATAGGCTCTGTCTAGACAAGTCTGATAGGCTCCATTCATTTCTGTAGAGAATTTTTAGCAAGAGGAGGCATTTTTATACACTAAAATTTTTTAGTTACCAAAAAAGAGAGACACCAATCACATGTCATTTGGTTCCTCACAGAAATGATTTCTCCATTGTGACATGAGTTTTACAAGGTAAAGGGTGAATTTAATTTTTTTATCTCTGATTTTTTTTGTTTTTGTTATTTTTAGTTATTTAATTTCTACCCATTCCTTGGATTTCTCCTCAAACCTCACAAAATGATTCTGAAAAAAGTAGAAGAGGTGTGTGTGATCTTAAAGAAGTGCATCAAGGAAAGCAAAGAAAATATGAATGAAAACAACCTGATGAGCTACATTGATGCATTGGTATTCAAACAAGAGGTATTTTAACAGTATGATGATCCCTAGTGTCACATCTTACATGGAAATGCTCTGTGTCGCTTGTCTAATGAACATGCTCTACCACAGTCTATATGAAAATATTTAAATTTGGAGTAAACATTCTCCTATTTTAATATATTAAATACTGCCTACTGAAGGAAAAACATGAAATAATGAACTAGACCGTATCACATGCATGTCTAAAACTTGTCCTCAGGTGTCAGCTGCCATCCCTTCCTTGCTGGAGAGAGGGAGAGGGCTAATGGCATTTTCCCAACACGCTCCAGGCAGACGCATCCCTCCCTACGGACTGGGAGAGGGCAGCAGATGCCCAGCTGCAGAGATGCAGGGGTTCCCACTGCGTTTGAGCAAACGCATCGCCAGCTCCCACGTAGTGGATTTACCAACAGGAACGATAGTGTGGGAGTGCAGCAGGGAAGGACCAGTCTGTATTTGCCCTTTTTCTCCAAGTGTTTGCACCCGTGTACTTGAGAGGGGTCGGGGGCAGGATGGGTAGTTGGGCTTGGTGCCTTGTGCGAGTGCCTCAGCTGCTGCATGCAGGAACGACAGCGTTCCCCACCAGCAGCATGAAGCAGGGGCAGCAGGGCTGATGGGCCAGTGGTACCCTGGGCCTTTGTGGCTTCCCTGTGGCTCCTAGGAGGGCCTGGAATATGCAGACAAATTCCAGCTCCCTGACTTGGGAAGGCATTGTCCTGCACCTCTCATCATTTTCCCACCTTCTCAGGATCCACAGGCAGGGGATAGAAGTCCTGAGTTGACCAGATAACCACTATCTGCCCAGAGCAGATAAATGTCATATGATGTTGGAAAATAAATCAGTTTGTCCAATTAATTCATTTTTGGGGAGCAAAATCTCAAGTGTGAAAATATTTCTGCTGAAAACTGAAGCATTTCTGTACTGAAATGTCAAGGCGGGGTATTGTGGCACTTGCAATTCCCATGCATCCCACTGTAATGTCACTGAAGTCTAGGTTTCCCACCCTAGTTCTCTTTCCATGCTGACAGCAGTGGTTTTTTTCTTTGTATTTCCCTAAAGGAGCAAAAGAAAAGCAATACAGTTTTTCATGATGCGAATGTATTGGCCTCTGCGCTCGACCTGCTCATGGCTGGCACTGAGACAACATCCACAACGTTGCAATGGGCCATCCTGCTGCTGCTGAAGTACCCCGAGATTCAGGGTAAGATGCCTTTATGGTTTTGCTTTTCTTACATCGCGTACTGAAGTACTCCACAGCGACTTCGGAGGTGATGCACACCTGGAAAAGTTTTGTAGCCTCTCACGTGTGCCAGAGCACCCGCAGTCTGAGCATCTGGAACCTGTCCACCTCCATCCAAGTGTTGTATGCTGCCGTTCAGGACCAGAGGGTCCGAGGGGTTGTTCTCTACCTGCTCCCAGGGGCTGCAGACCTCCTGCCCTGGGGCAGTCCAACCACCAGTCAGCCTGAGCTGGGGTTTGCAGGTGCTTTACCGCTGGGGGAAACTCTGTGCCTTTCTCTTGCCCTGCAGAAAAGGTGCACGCAGAGATTGAGCGAGTTCTTGGCCCTGAGTGCTTGCCTACCTTCGAGGACCGGAAAAACATGCCATTTACCAACGCGGTGATCCACGAGGTACAGAGGTTTGTCAGCCTCCTGCCACACGTTCCACGGTGCACCTCGGCTGACACCCACTTTAAAGGCTACTTCATCCCCAAGGTACCTGCTGCTCTCCAGGCAAAGAGGGGGATGCAGCACACCAGTGACCCTCAGGGCAAAACGTCACGGGGAGTAGGGGACCTGGAAGCACAGGGCCTTTGGTGGGGCAGAGCCAGTTCCCTCATCCCCTGTCTCCTCCGAGTCCAGACTGATGGCAGTGTGACTCAAGGGTTACACACACAACTTCCCTTGCCCGTCTCTCAGTCTTCATGATCTGGAGTCTGTTCCTTATTCTCTTCGCTCTCTGTTGCCATCCATGCCCTGCAGAGCAATGCTGCCTCCAGAGCACCATGGCATTGTCTCACTGCCTTGCTTGAGGCAAGCAGAGAGCAGCTGGGCACCGAGGAAGCCACATCTTCTGCTTCGTAACTCAGGAACAGCCAACAGCAATTGTTGTTCAGTCAGAGATTAGTCAGTAATTCCAGGACCCACGCTAACTAGGGGTCATACGGTCACGTACCCGCGCAGAATTCAGTTCTTCAGAGGTAGAAGTTTGCTTCCAGACACAGCCCAAAGGGAGGAACAGTTACATGGCTGAACAGGGAAGGCAGAAGCTTGCTACATCCACACATGCTAAAGCAGAGTGTGGTTGTGCTGCAGGGAACAACAGTGATTCCTCTGCTCACCTCCGTGCTGCTGGATACAACACAATGGGAGACGCCGGATGAATTCAACCCCAACCATTTCCTTGATGCGGATGGGAACTTCATAAAGAAGAAAGCATTCCTGCCCTTCTCCGCAGGTAATGACAGCGTTCGGTCCTGCACAGGGCACCGAGTTCCCAGTGTCCTTGGGAGATATCATCCCGGTGGCAGGGTCCCAGCGTCAGGCACAGGCACCCGTGGTGGGATGGTTTAGGAATACCCGCCCTGGGTTGTGCTGACTTGCAAACAGCCCCTCAGCCCATACTGGGAGGCACACCAGACCCTGGTGTTTAAAGACACTACTGGGACCTACAAAAAATTCAACACCTCAAGCAAGAGTTCAGCCTTCCATCTGCCTTGGGAAGTTTTAGGGTGTCCCTGATCAATTCCTTGCAGGCTCAGAGTGAAACAGCCCTGTTCATATGCCTGTAGGAGATCATCAGTGATGGCTGCTGAGTGTCATGCCATGCTGTTTTGCATTTCTGAGGCCTGTACTGTCCCCCACACTATTGCTACCAAGCCGTAGGGAAGAGGTGTCAGGCTGAGGCACCATGTACCCCATCACGCCCCCAAAAACTGTGCTTTTGGCATTGCAGGGCGGCGAAACTGCATTGGAGAAAGTCTTGCCACGATGGAACTCTTCATCTTCTTCACAGGCTTGATCCAGAAGTTTACTTTTAAGCCTCCACCTGGGGTTAAAGAATCTGAGGTGGACACGACTGCAGAGGCTGGATTCACCATGAGGCCCCATCCACAGTGCACCTGCGCTGTGCTACGCTGCTAAGGCCAAGGCTCCGAGATGAAAAAAGTACATGTGATAGTTTTGTATGAGCCTAGCAGATGTACTAAGGAGAAATCAGATCCCTGTGCAGCAGCTACAAGTAGTGTCTGCTTACTCAAAGCCTTGCAAGTACTGGCTATGTGCTTAAAATACCTGTTGAACAAATTTTTGTAAGAAGCAGAGGAGGACTGGTGGGTAAGGTGACCTAGAAAATTCCAGCCAGGCACATGACTGGAAATGACAGGACAGTCACTGCTGCACGCAACAAACACACAATGTAAGAAAGTTGTCCTTGTTCTGGGCTTCTGACAGCGTTTCCCAAGAGTGGGTAATTTCTTCACTTAGAGAGTAACAGTAGGTACAAAAACGTCATCCATCCCTTGCTCTTTTCCCATTCTCTGTTGCACACAGGATAAATTATTCCCAGATGTCTACACTTTCTGTGTGATGGATGCTCTTCCAACGCTTTCCAGACTTATGATTTTGAATCTCAGATACTAAACCCCAAGACTTTTCAGGTTCCCCTTGCTCTGAGGGACCTCAGCATGGTTCCGTGGGAGTCTTTGGCCCTTTCTGGGTACAAGTTCTGCTATGCCTGCTCTGATGTGGGGCTTAACAGCTCTTCCCAGACAAGTGAAGACTCGCCCCCCTACATTTTTACAAAGGTAGCTCAGGTACACAAGGACAACTTTTCAGAGCACCGCGTGTGAACAAGCAAGCATGCAAAGATGCTTCTAAAATGCTCTTTCATTAAGCAGCACAGAAGCTGGGCAGGTGCAGGCAAAGCGACACAAAACCTGCCCATCTCCTGTCTCCTCACTTCTCCCAGCTGTCTGTGAGGTTTGTCAGGACCCTTCCTGCTTCCTGGCATTCCCATCTGCTGAAAAGGCTGAGGAGAAGGCTTCTCCTGTTCCCCGCATACCACTTGTCTATTTGCCATCAGTCTGGAAAAATCGTCTTGGCTGCCAGCCCGGCTCGCAGGTGAGCGCTGCTGGGCTGGGGGTGCGGGAAGCCTCGGGGTTTCTCTCTGCCCACCCTGCAGAGCTGGGGGGCTGAAGGCGCGGTGCCCCCCGAGGGCTGCGGGGGGGCTGCCTGGGACTCCCAGGGATCGGGGTGCCATCTCGTGGCAAAAAGAAAACAGAAATGATGTTCTGCACAACCTTCTTGCTGAGGGCGGCGGGCAGTGGGGCTGCAGATAAGGAGGCAGCCCTGATTTGACCGATCTACCCCACCGCTGCCATCCTTGCACCTGCCCATTGCCCCCCCTGAGAGCAGCGTGCAGCGCCGGGGCTGGCAGGGTGGGCTACGGGACACGCTGCCCAGGCAGCCGTGCGTGGCACGAGCCACAGACATGGTGCGAGTTGGATTTGTTCGGATCTTACTTGAAAAATCAAGCCACCTGTCCCGCCCCAAGATGTTTGCCTTGGGTCAGGGCAGTGTGTTGCAAGGCACAAACATGTTTTGCAGCTGGCGCGAAGACCCTCGGGGCCACTGAGGAATGTGGAAACGGTATTTCTGCCCCTGCGAGCCAATGTTTTCTGCTAGATAAATGTATAGCTGAGTCATAATCAATGTTCTGCCATCGTCTGGCTGCACAATACATGGGAGGCAGGCACTTTCTCTTGCAGAGATAGATTCAGCTAATTCAGCGTGCTGGGGAGCAACCGCTTCCATCCACCTGCTAGCACAGGCGCAAGGAGGGTGCACGGCACTTTCCAGAGGAATCAAAGAAACCTGTTTCCCATGGATGTTTGCACCTCGTAGCTCATGGCTCTCGTTGAGGCACAGGTACTGCTCAGCCTGCTGAATCGCTGGCTGTGACCTGCACTGCCTCTGGCTCTGCTCTGCCTGCCAGTACAGAAGCTGATGTCCAAAAGGAGCGGGCTCCGAAGGCTGCTATGCCATGTAGGAAGGGATCCATCTCGCTCCTGCGAAGCCAAGAACCCAAGGGCCCATGGAAAGGGCTCAGGTCCGAGGTTCCACCGGTGAATTCATGCAGATTTGAACCCAGTCCAGTTTTGTCCCCTGGAGCACTCGCTATCTGCAATATCTGTCTTTTGAGTTCATATTGCTTTTGGAGGGGGCTAGAGCAGGAACCGTCCTGGCCTCTCTGAAGCCAAAGACAAAAGTCTTTTTTTATTTCAGCAAAGCCAAAACTTCCTTCATTGAGTTGATATATGGCTTGCTCCTCACGTGCTTTACCTGCCTCTCTCTGCCTTCCCTGCAGAAGACCCCATCCTGCTGCCACCACTCCTCAAGAGTGATGTTACCAGCAGGTGATGCTTTGGGAGAGCAAGAGGTGAGAGGCTCAGGGTCCAAGGCACTAAGCAGAGGGACAGCATCAGCATCAGTGAAGGTGGCAACCTTTCATTTAGCCTCTGCAAGCAAGAGTTGAAGACATAAAAGTGAAAAACAAATGCCATCCCCATGACTGACTAGTAGTCCATAGCTGAGCACAAAGGGAAAGATCTTTGCCCTGGAGAACCCACTCTGCAGATATGGCGGGTCTCCTGTTGAGCTTTTTTTGCTAGGATGAGGCTATGCAGAACCTCTCACTTGTAAGATACAAGTAGAATTATAATGTTTGTTGTCACTCTGGGCTCAGGGTCAACCTTTCATGGCATCTCCATTTCTGTGAGATGCAAAGCTGGGTGGCAGGCATATGAAATATGATGAAGACATTGGATTAAAACTTTATTGGATTCCCATGAAGGGGGAAACAAATAATATGATAAAGCACGTGATAAGAAAATGCATATGGAGAGGTGGCAATTCATAGACAGATAAATGGATGGAAAATTGCCTGAGCTATACGTCAACTGAAATAAGATTGTGAAATAAGATGATGGCAGGCAAGAGTGCTAGAGACAGGGACAACAGCCAGACAAAGCTACAGAGGAAAGGAAAATAACCCACACTGGGTCTTGTCTCATCCCTGATCCCAGTTTTCCTTGCATCTGTGTGTGTAATATGGGCACTGTGAAATTAGACACTATTTGCAGGGCAGTTGCATGGCTGGTTCCCATGGCCAGACCCCAAATAGCAGACTGGCTGCTGTTGTTGGCTCTCACCATTAACCAGGAGGTCTGAAGAGAGGAACAGTGTTTGATCCCACTTAACAGTCAGGAAAGACAGAGATGCGTAAAACTAGAAATGGGTCTAGCTGGGTTTTCTGTATCGTTAGCCTTTTATGATCAGTTGCTGGTACAAATCTCATGTGAACTTATGATTTAGACTGCAAACTTAGAAATGTAGATCTTGTTTTATTCAGACTGTGAAGCAGTGTTGAACGTGGTGGTAGCAGCACTTGCGTATCTGAACAGGTTTGCAGAGTCTGGGGCATCTTTCAGGCCGTTGTTCCAAGGCAGAAGTAACTTTGTCCTCAAATCACATGAATCGATTTGTTTTTTCACTCTCAGCATTTGACTTGGCTGCCTAGGCTGGTAGGGTTTTGCTAGAAGCTATGGATAATTAGGGAACTTGGGAAAAAGTTCACGAGGTGCTTAGGGATGGTTCATGTGCGTGACCCACGGTGTATTTCTGCAGCTCCCGGCAAACAGGGTGTGTCTTTCCTCAGGATTTCAGGCAGATTTCTGCATCATGATGAACCTCACTGCGTTGCCATGGGAGCCTGGGTGTCACACCTACTACTCACGGGCTGCATCCCCTTCGCCAGACCACCTCCTCTATCCCTCCATCAGCTCCATGCGCCTTGTCTGAGACAGGTGTAGTGGTGGAGTGGGAGTGGATGGAGACAGCGGGAAGGGGATGTGGAAGAGGGTGATGTGGCAGGATGGGGGGATGGCGAGTCCTAGCATAGCTAAGCTGGGTCTAAGCAGCTTCCCCACTTGTTGGGCTGCTGGGCAGCAAGGCTGTGGTTATTCACGCAGGACAGCACAGGTTGCCTGAGGCTGAGGCCTTAACGTGAAAGTCGTTTGGGGGACAGTAAGGTCCAAGTCAGACTCTGAAACTCCTGGTTGGGGTTGAAAAGTAAATGTCTGAAGCAACCCTACAAAGAAGACAAACAGCTCCATCTTGGCGAGGCTTTCTCCAATGCAGTTCCTTCGCCCTGCAGATGAAAGCAGTGTGATTACTTGAAAGATCAAACTAGAATGTTTGCCATGGACACGGTAGCATCTGAGATGTTGGAAGCAGAAGCGAAACCCTGAAATACACCAGAGCATTTTGGGGCAGAGAAGCAGCTAGAAGTAGCTGTCCCAGTCACACTGGCACAGTGTGCCTGCCTGGTCTCTTTTGTCACACAGACACCTGCAGCAGCAACTGACAGCCGTGTTGCAGGGTTATTATGCGTTCATGATGTACCCTCTTCTCTCCTTAGATCTTCCAACCCCTCAACATCTTTAACCCTTTCTCTTTGAAAAGAACCTGATAGGAAAATGCTACCTCCTCCCAAAGTGGAATGGTTTGAAACTCACTTTTCCCATGGAATTGATCCTAACATCCCACTTTTAGAAAAAGTCTGCGTTCCTTCTTTCCTACCCACTTTTTGTGCTAGATTCCCAGCCCCTGCATGATGGTCCCCGTATGGCTGAAGCACTTGGTGGACAGCAAGGACTGGCTTCCTAACACCCAAAGTTACTGCTGAGGGTCTGGTTGGAGCATGTTCTGGAATCCCTTCAAGCCATCCTTTCAGAGGAACAGCTGGGAAGCGTAAGGTGACATGGGAGGGTTCTGCAGGACATCTCCCTTTATAGCACTTACAGGCTCCTGCAGTGCTAGGATTTGTTAAAGTCCTAGCAAGTTCTGCCCCTCATAACGCACGCTGAGGGCATGGGCTGAGGGCAGGTGTTTCTGGAAATGAGCAACCTTTGGAAGCATTTCTGGCTGTCAGGAAGGCACTGTGGAAGTGATATTTCTTCTTTTAGGATGGCTCAGGGGAGAGTTTCTGATGTGTAACAACTGTTCCTACCATTAGCTCAGTTTAAGCCCAAGGCAGGCTGGGTTTATGAGCCTCCGGGGAGAGAATGTTAATTGTATTTTGCAGGTAGAATTGAGATTTAAAAAAAAAAAAAAAATAGTTTGTGACTTGACCAAAATGACAGTTGGAGGTAGTGTCAGGATGCCAAGTGTCCTATCACCTCCGATAACCATGGGGATGTACATCTTCCTCTAAAAGAACAGTCCTTGCTGGGAATCCTTGGCAGCTCTCAAAAGTGCCGCTGCAAGAATCACAGTCCAAGGTGATTTCTGGGAGCAACCCAGGGCCTTGGATTGAAGATTTCACAATAATACGTGTAATGAGTAATACGGTTTGGTGTACTCTGTCCCATAGTAGGTCTCTGCTGGCTGTAACACCCAGTCAAGGTGCAGGGCTTACTGGGAATCTCTTTGGCTCTGGTGGGCAGTGGGTGAGGCCTTGTCCATCAGACCCACTCACATGTGGGACTTGCCTCGAGATGGGAATTGAGGGTCCCTGGATTGTACCCTCACTTCCAGGATTGCTCATGAAACCCCGTCATAGCCGTGCTGGCATCCCCACCAGTCCTGTCTGATTATCCACCTACTCCTGACGGCTTGGAGGCATTTTTCCACCTTCTTTTGGATGCAATACATCTTCCTCGTCTCTCCTATTGAACCTTTGGGAACCCATGCCTTCAGTGGTGGGAGAGCTGTGCTCTGAGAGCAGCCATTTGCCTGGATGCAGAATAACTGACTCCATTCAGTTGCCTGGTTGATTAGGGACCGAGTTAAAGGCACTACTCAGCCATGAAGAGGCCTTTTGCATATGTTGTGGTAAATGGTCCTACCATAGCCCCAGGCCAGTGCAGATCAGCCCTCTAGTTACCTGTGGAGAAGGGCAGGAAAGCTCCTCTCTTTACAAAATTCCCTTCAGCATCAAGGAAGTGGTTGGGGTTGAACTGATGCGGTGTCTCCCATTGCGTCTTGTCCAGCAGCACTGAGGTGAGTGACGGGATTACAATTATACCCTGGAAGAAAAGTACATGAAGGCACAAAAGACAGCAAAAGTGCTCTGGTTTTTGTTCATTTTGTGACACAGACTTCTATGTCTTAGGAGATTTGCTCCACCTGGGGTAGGTGGAGACCCTGAGGGGTTTATCCCATCAGCCAGTAGAGAGAGAGGTCACCGAGATTTTCGCAGCAGTGCCAAGGACAGAAGCCAAACCCCACGTGGTGCTATGAAAACCCCAAACAGGGGGTCAGGTCCTGTAACTTCCCTGGCAGATACTGCACTGTGCAGATGCCACCAAGGGTGTAAACCAGGGTCACTGGTGGAGTAAGTCCTGAGCATTAGAGGGGCTGAACTGAGTCCTACAATACTAGTCTCATAGACCCAACACAGAAACTCTTCTGGGAATGATTTTGAACACCTACTTTGGCCTTCTGTCCTATAATTCCCTCTAAAGAAACGGGTCTCTCATGGCACTGGCAAGGTGAGGAGGGTGCTGTGTTCCTGGCATGGAGCAGTTGCCTACCTTGGGAAGGAAGTAGCCCCTGAAGTGGGTGTCAACAGCAGTGCAGCGGGGAACGTGGGGCAGGAGGGTGATAAACCTCTGTACTTCATGTAGCACTGCATTTGTAAATGGCATGTTCTTCCGATCCTCGTATGTGGCCCAGCTTCCAGCTTTGACAGTTCTCCCAATCTCCTCCTGCACCTTTTCTAGAAGGAACAAACAAAAAGGATGTGCCCCAGCAAGGAAGCCAGCTCCCGCCTCAGATTTGGTTTTGTGAAAAACATGTTTTTCCAGGGTCTGGAGGGAGGGGATTCTTAAAACACAAGCCTGGGTTTCCCCACTCTATTTCTAGTTCAGGCACGCGGATGGGTTGTTTCCCCAGCATCATGCTTTGATCTCCACTCATCTTCTCTCCTCCCAAGGCAAAGGGACTGTTTTGTTGTGACTTTGATCAGCATCTAATTACATCAGGAGTTCATAACAATAAAGAGATGGGGTTCAGCTCTTAAGGCAGGCCTCTCCCCTCCCCAGATCAGCTGTGCCATGGATGGAGCGTAGGCAAAAGGAGCTCACTTTGAATCTCTGGGTATTTCATCATCAGCAGGATGGCCCACTGGAGCGTTGTGGCTATGGTCTCTGTCCCTGCCATGACCAGGTCGAGTATGGATGCTATTAAGTTGTCATCATGGAAGAGGCTGTCTTTCTTGTTTTTCTCCTTTAAAAACACAAGCAGTAAGAAAAGTCTTCAAACCGTCAGACTTTGTATTCAGCAAGCCTGGGAAATACTGCATCGCCTATGACGCTGTTCACTACGATCTTGTGTTTGGGAACTGGGTGACAAAATAGGCCTGATCCTGTATGCACAGCATTCCCCGAAGGTGGAAGCACCAAAGATGGAAGGTTTGGAGTGGAGTTTTGGTTCAGCATCCATCTCCAGCCAGAAGCGGGCTGAAGCCCAGGGCCAGATGCAGAGCCCGGTCTCTCCCCTGTACAGAAGGAGATTCAGCTAATCCTCGCCCTGGGGGACTCCCCCTCTCCAAGGGCAGGTTTGAATTCCCAGCAATATTCAAACTGACCTTTCAGGCCATTGCTGTTGGGCTTTAGGGCTGTACCGACCCTTCCTCCACATAGCTGGGTAGAATACTTAGTGCCTAAGGTTGGCCCAGATCCAGCTGGAAAGAAGAAAAAGCTCAGAGCCCAAATATTTAGTGTTGAATGAAGTCGACTGATGTGTGAAACTGCTGAGCCTCTGCTAAAGTAAGATGCAGGGCAGGGCTAGGACTTGTACTGGTGATTTATCATTCAAGTAATTTAAGTTTATCATTCATCTTGGAGCAACAGTATTGATGATTAATTGATGTTGTAAAAAGAATGGCAGAGTCAGCTTTCGTGCAAATTCATATCATTTTCTACTAGGAACGAGAAGCTGATCTCACATTATTAGTGCTGCTATTTCACGAGTGGACTGGGAAAGTGCCTTTCATACCTTAATTTTGATAGAAAAATCCCTGCAGTAAATTACACCAACAGTAAGAGACTGGCATCTCATTTCAACGCTGCTAGAGTAACATAGGTAAAATAGGTTTACATGACATGACTGAAATCAAGACTCAGCAACTGTTTTGGCTAGAAAATCCAAACGAGACATTGCAAACAGTCAACAGGTCAACAGAGCTAAGCAGTCAAATACCTCCTGTTGCTTGAATATCAGTGCATCAATGTAGCTCCTCACGCTGTTCTCATTGATGTCCTCCCTGCTTGCCTTCATGTATTGCCTTAAAATGACGCGTACATCTTCTATTTTACCAAGCATAATCTTGTGAGTTTTGAAAAGAAATCCAAGGAACGGGTAGAAATTGAAATACTAAGGAGGGATTTAAAAAGAGAGGCATGTAAGTCTGCAGAAGTATCAGTTTTGTCTTGCAATAGTAGCATCTTAGCATCCCAGGGACTTCCCGGGCAGATTTCCATAAGGGAGGGGTTTGCAGCCTTTGAGCCTTATTTAGCACTACCCAATTTTAAGCATTTATGCCGTTCTGTTGAAACAGACCCTCCGCACAGATGTGCACAATGGTTCAAAAGGAGAGTAGCAAAGGGGAATCCGGCAGCACATTTGTGGTGATGAAGGTGGCACATGAGAACTGTCACATTTTAGGTGTAATGGCTGGTTCTGTACATTTGACAACTGCTGAAATAAATCCTATGGTTTGTGTGGCTCACAGATGTAATGTGCTAGTGTGAAAAAATTGTTAAGCTGTGGGATGGGTTACTTACGTTCAAATATGGAGATCCCAGAAGAATCATAACTTCATCTATGAGTCTTAAGAGAGTGAGAAATGTTGGGTCCTTATAGTCAAACCTGTCCCCAAAGAGCATGGCGAAGGTGATATTGATCGGAGCACAGTTGAAGGACGGCAGGCTAAAAGGTTCCCCTGCAATGGGAGGAGCATGGAAATGTTAGTGAGGTGTTGCAGCAGCAGTGACACATATGAGGCTGTACAGCACCGTGCTCACCTTTGAAGGATTTGATCATCTCAATAAGGAAGTGAAGCTCCTCAAAAATTCTCCCTTCTATCATTTTTTTCCCCATGCCGAGGTTGCGCATGCTGGATACAGTGAATCTCCGAGTTGTTCTCCACAGCTCCCCAATAGAGAAGAACAAACCTGGGGAGGCCATGAGACATGGTGCTGGGCTCAGGCATGGAGCAGCCCCACCGCACGAAACCAAGTAGGGGTCTGGATGAGCAGGGATCTCCACAAGTGTTTCTGCTGCCCAGTTTCCCATGGATTTAGGGACTAAGGGTCTCCCATTTCTGTGTGCCCCTTCCCTGTATCCTCTCAGCTCCATTCTCCCAGTCTCACTGAGCCTGAAGGTTGGGGAAAAAAAAGCTCCCACCCAACCCAGTTTGCCCCAGCCCTCTCCTGAGCGCAAGCTAAGCTGGTATGGCTTTCAGACCAGTACGGGTTGGCTGTAGAGCTGAGGAGATGTTGGTCTAAGTCAATCATGCAACTTTTCTGACCCTGTTTGATTGCAAGTCTAAGGCCTCATCAACAACCTTGTATCTTTGAAGCTTCTACCTTTGTCCTTTTCCAGTCATAAAGGTATTCTATCTATGTGGGGTGGGATAATTCAGTCACCTCGACCCTGGTCGCTGCTGAATGGTTTATTGAGATTCCCAGCGACACTGCGTTTTCAGCAGTGGCAAAGATACTAGTGTTTTGTGAAGGTTTCTGAGCTCATGCCTTGATGATCACTAACACCACCAAGCAGGGATGGGTATTTCATCCCGACTGTTGGAAATAGTCTTTGGATTATTGACACAATTTTTTCTTTTACTGTCTCAGACTGTGTCAATCAAAAAGCTGGATTCACAGTACTTTACATCTTCATCTTGGCTGCAAGGTTTTTAAATGTGTTTGCTTTTTCTAGAATAAACACTGCTTTAAAGCAGTGTAGTTTGGAAAGCAAAACTTCTTGCTCTAAAAATGTCAAAGCAAATTTCTAAACTTAATTTTAATTTTTTCTTTAATTCATGCAATTTCTTCCAGATCTTTCCTTTCTTTCAAACACCTCTGGAGTCCACGAATCGGCATTTTCTGAAGAAAAAATGTTTCATGGGAAAATTTGTGACCGTTATTACTTAACAGCCCCTGTGAATTTACAGCTCTGGGTCACCTCTAAGTGGCTCAGACTTGAGCTGAGAAGGTAAGCGTGAAAGGACTTACAGTGCAATACTGACAGTCTCCCACAGGGATATTTTACATGTAGATTAGCTCTGAAAAATGTTTTTCTCTCCATCGATTCCTTTTCCTTATGTAGCGATAAATTCACCTATTGATATTATAGCTGGGTAATTTAATTTCTAATTGTAATCCCAACTTCAGCCTGTGACTAGCATATAAAGCTGCCTTTTGGATGCTCAAAGCTAAAGCCTCAGCTGGAGCAGAGGATAGAAAAACAAGGCAAAAAAAGTCCTCTGAAATACTCAGGGATGGAGAGTTGCCTTGGAAAAACTACGGGGTTGTCTGTGGGGCCAAATTTCCAGCCTCAGCCTATTGCTTCTGCCTGAACCTGTTTCACTTTGGTGCACCCAAGAGCCTGTTCTGGGCGTGGGGGACTGACGATGTCCAGAATTGTGGCACCTGGCAGTGGGAGAAAGGGAAAAACCCTACAGCTCCGAACAGCCAAACCAGTTAGTCCAAAGTCCCCTGAAACCTTGAGGAAGGTTTGTAAATGTGGTGGTGGCAGCGAGCCACGTCTTATGGGAACTAACCCCAGAATGACCACAGTGCTTTTAAAAATCCCACTCCTCACCCTCTAACGTTTAGGATATGGATCAGCTGCAAGCGCATTAGTAAAAATAGTGAAAAGCCAGGAGGCATTGCATGCGAATGAGGAAAGCCAAATGTTTTCTGCCAGCTTGGCTTCAGAAGGGTCCAAGGGGGATGTTTAAAAGCCGGGCTCCGGGGATCCACAGTTAGGCTGGTACTAAGCGACGGTGTCATCCCTCCCACCCGCTCCCGCTCATTGCTCTAGTACCGTTTCCGTTCTGAATTTGGTCAAATATTGGGATGGATGGTCTGTCTACAAACTCCTCTGTGTAGTTCACAAGCGCCTCCCGCACAACTTCGTACCCGGTCAGGACCACAACTTTCTGGAACCCAAAGTGGAGGGTGAAGATGGGGCCGTATTTTTCCGCAAGCTGAAAAAGAGGCGAGCTGTGATGGTCAGGAAGGGAGGGAGAGTGCATGGGGCAAACGCCTGTTGCTTTCTGAAAGGACATATTGCGCCCTGGCATCCTGCTGGGCACTGCCTGCAGAACAGCACCTGTGGGCTGGAGCTCGTCACGGTCAAACACAAGGCATTTTGTACAGATGCCTGGCTTGCATCCATATGGATTTTAGGCTTCTTGCCATGAAAGAACCCCCAACCCCATCACTGCGTTACTAATCTGGTTTTACTGTCAAGAAGAAAATAAATGAAAAACAAAACCCCCACCTAGAGTTAAAGACTGGACCTCAAAGGGCAACACAAGTTCGCAAACTGAGAAAGAGGAAAACAGAGAAGGAATTTCAGTGCAAATAATGATGCTGTCACACAGGAAAGCTTTGATACGATGCTCCTCTCATACCGAAGCACTCCTGCATCCCTGCCATGGGACCAGAGGAGCTGTTTGCTCCATGCCAGGCATTTAGTTTGCCTTGGATGACCACAAATTGCAAATCCATGCCCCTCTGCTCGGACCTGGCTTTGGTACCTAGAGCTCAGCTGGGCACAGCAGGGAAACCCGCAGCAGAAGCAGGAGGCTACCTGACCTGCTGGCTGTCCCCGTGCTTGTACAGAGTGATGCTCATTTTGCACTGAGAAGGCTCTGGATGTATCTTTGCCATAACACAGAGAAGCTCTTCCACTGCCACATGCCCCAGGACAAATTCTCCGCGGCTCCCCACCAAAGCTGTGCCTTGCTGAGTGGTTTTCAAAAGCAACGCAGTGGCTCAGGGAACTGAAAATCCCTCCAGGAGCATGTGGTCCCGCTGGCATGTCCCACGTGTGCCCCCGGAGCCGCTGTGCTGTGGGCAGGTCTCTGCTTCTCTTTGCCAAGGAAAGGGGTCTGTGGCAGAGCAAGCTTGGCTGATGGGTGAATCCACGCTCCAGAAGGATTGTCATACGTGTGCCTGCTGCTACATGTCTGCGTTCTGCAAGGGTGAGACTGTCATGCCCCCCCTCAACCCTGCCCGTGTGTCTCCTTGGCACTGCACGGGGGACTGTGGGAGGCTGCCTGCTGCTGCCTGCTGCCACCCCATTGCTGCAGCTGCAGCTGGCTCCCCAGCAGCTTGAAAACAGCACATGGGAACAGCCGAGAAGAGTTCGGGCTGGGCTGGAGCAAGGGGATAGGCAGCCACCGTCCAAACGTGCTGCCTAAGCAAACACGTGGGGTGTGTGTGCAGCCTTAGCCTGCGCCAGCTCCGCCGGCAGCTTTCGTGGGGGAGAAAGGGGCACCCCATCAGGTGCCCAGCCAACAAACACTGCTGCTGTTGCTCAATGCAGTCCCCTTTTTTTGCTCTCTGTGGAGTGAGATGGAGGGATAACTCCTCTGGAGTAATCCCAAAGTAAAGGCAATAGTAGACAATACCCAACACAGCCTAGCAGGTGATGAAAGCACGCGGAGGTAATTCCAAACAGCCGTTCAGAGGCTGCAGCAACATCTGCCCAGCCCCACTGGGTAAACTGACCCCAATCCTGCCACTGCTCCTACACCAGCGGTGCTGGGAGCCTCACCCCATGGCAGTGCTAACCCACCGCTCGGCTGCTCCCAGAAAACGGCCAGTGTTTGCTGAGCACCGGCGTTACGGGAGCTGCGCCGACACCTCACTGTGAACCGCCACTGTCTGTTTGCTCACTCTCTCCCTGACCCGGCGCAGGTTGATCCCCAAGGGTGCTGTCTGCTAGAGCAAGGGGGGAGTGTGACATGAACACCCCAGGCTGTGCCAGCCTCCTCTTGCACAGAAGAATAGTTTACCACCGTTAAGTGGGGTAAGTTCTCTTAATTACAGGCTAGTAGAAGAGCTTACAGGCTATTCATTCTGATTTCCTTAGCGCAACTTCTCCATCCCTCTCTAGTACTGCTGTCTAGATTTTAATGCATATCCAATTAATCAAGAGGGAAATGGATTTTGCAATGGGGCATCTGGATTTGGCCCTCTCTGAAGCAGTTTTGGGGTCACTGCATCGTGGAATTCCCCTTGCCAGTTCTCCGGGGCAGAGGGGAGGGAAGCAATTTCATTTCATGTTAGTTATGTCCTAATGCTTTAAAAGATTTCTGGGTGTCCGAGCTGTCAAATTAATATTTCAAATCCCACAAGCATTATATACTTCATGTACATCATCGCAATTACATGAAGAAATCCCATATTACCCAGAGGTCTTTTTTTAATGGTTGATCGCTCATAAATGACATCGCATCAACACAGACATTGGCTAGAAAAAGCCCAGAAAAATATTATAAAGCAATTTCCACACCTTTACAATTTAGTCTGAATTAAAAAAGATTAAAGGTTCTCACTGATATATCCCAGGCAGCTTTAAAATCTATGAGGGTCTGGGTTTGGGGTTTTTGTCCTACCTTCATTAGTGATTTATCTTGCCTTCTAAGATCCACCAAGTGCAGGTTACCAATGATCGGAAGAGGAGTTGGACCAGGAGGTAATTTAAAAGCTGAATTTTTATAGCCAGTTGAAAAATAGACTACAGCTAGTAATACTGCTGCACACAGCAGGCAAATTAATGCAGGATCAGAAATAAATGAAATTAAAAAAGACATTTTTTTAGTAATAATCTGGGTTTTGGGGGTTAGAAGCAATAAAAATGCAGTGGCACTGTTCAGTTTCTGCCAGCTGGCTTTCTGTTTGCTCTCTGCGATTGCTACAAGCACTCGATTCTTATTAAGGTTTGTAGAGTACCTAAATAAATATTGCATACTCCACCCTCTTTAAACACCTCAGAGAATGTGGTCTAAGCAGTTTGTAAAGCCTGTCCAGAAGTAAAGAGAGTTTCAAATTACAAACCCATGCATGTGTGTGCAAGAACATATACATGGGAAAAGGTGCTTGGCATTCCTCTATAACCTCCTCCTCCCCCTGAGACCTCAAGGTCCTTTAGTAGCAGTACTATGACCCTCCAACGCTCCGCTGACACAGGGAAATGAAAAGGTTTCTTTGAATCCTATTAGAAACCTCCAGATTCAGATTTGGGTAGGGTCTGGGGTCTCCATGTTACTGGAGAGAAAAATGTTATGGGAGGCTTTAGCTTTCTTGATGTCAAGTGGAGATCAAAGGTCATTAATAGTGGTAAAGCCCATCTACCCCTGGGGGCTGTAACCCATAAACTTCTTCATAAAGTCGGCTCCAAACTGCCCAGAAGGGATGTGATTTCAGACTTTGTGTCTGAAGTAGAGGACATGTAATAGCTAGCCACGGAAAATTAACTTGGATCAAGTGATCATGAGTGGATTCATGAGTAGAATGGGGAGACAAAATTAGATTTGAAACTTCTGGGAGGATTCTTCATTTTGCAAGAGCAGCTTCTAAGAGATAGAAGGAAGAAGTTAATGAAATTAATGAAGCCCGCTGACCTGGCAGGTTTCAGAAGGGGAACAAGACAGGAGAATGGAATTATTTTAAGTTAAAGATACTAAACACCTGGAGCTTGCATCCCTCATAAAGGTTTAAATCTTGTACAGAAAGAATTGAGATCTACCTGGTTGAGTAGTGGTCTTCAGGAGGATATTGGGAATAAACATCAAATGGAATAAGATTGTTCAGGGAAGAAAGAGCTGTCTTACATGGTTAGGAAGTGCAAGGCTAAAGGTACATTTATCCAAAAGTTAGATCATATAAAGGCCATTACACAGCAAATACGGGTCAGTCAGCCTTGTAAATGTAAAGAAGGTAGGGAAGGCAGCGGACCTGATCTGAGGTGGGATGTAGCTATGGTTAGCACAGTCCCAGAGCAAACGGCTGCTTGGCTGCATACTGGAGCTGCCTGTGCGGTGTGGAGATGTTACGGCACAACAGCCGCCCAGAAGCAGAAGCAGCAATTGTGTTGCAACATTTCTGGGATTTTTTTTTTTTTATTAGTTTCCAAGAAATGGGCTGGAGGCAACGGTTTCCCCCAGAGCATGCCTAGGATGACTCAACCCTGCCTGCTCAAGTGAGCAAAGAGGCAGAGGGGCTGTAAAGACAGGCAAGGAGGATGAGAGCTGGCACAGGGTGCAGAGTGCGGGCATTGCGACGAGCTTGTGATGGCACATGCTTTGTGCTCTGTCCAAAGTGTTTGTTCCTGCGGTGCAAAAGTTACATGTTGCTGCCACTCTCCTGGTATTTCGTCCTTGCCCTGGGAGCTGCTGAAATCATAAAAAGGCCTTTCAGAAAGAGACTTAAATTATCTCTGAAAAGCTGGGGGGAGTGCATTGGGTTTTTTTAAACCAGGCTCTGAGTGCAACGCATTAAAATGACAAAGGTAAGTAAAGCTCTTGCGATGACAAGAAATTCCTGTCTCAATAATGTGTCTGGTACGTGTTTCGTGTTTTGTGTTTCGCTCTGGAGCCGTGCTGCTACGTGCTCCCCTGCCTGAGCACACAGGGTCGAGCACAAAACACCTGCCAGGCACTGACACCCTGCGGGTGCATTCCTGGGGCAGCCGGGCCGGGCCCCTCGGGGTGCTCGCTGGTCGCCCTCCCATCCCTCATGCCCGCATGGCAAGCCCCTGCCACAGCGTGTGAATCAGGTGGAGCTGGTGAGGACGTGGAGCACGGGTATCATCCATCGACCCCTAAACACAGCCCCCGCGTGGCCAGTTGGCCAGCCTGGGGAGAGCCAGCTAGCAAGGCACCAGCCCTACATCCGTTAAATTAACTTAGATCCCCAAAAATCTCTGTGCCTTCCATGCTGGTCCTATTCGTGACCAACAGTGCCGCCAGGACTGCAGCCTCAGATAATTCCTTCTGGCTTTTACTGTGATGAGTCCCTTTTAAGCAAAGGCAAGAGCCACAGGAATCACTGTAGGGGGCCACACCAGAGAGCCACCCAGAGCCGCGTCCCACCTCAGAGAGCAGTTGTGATTTTCTGGAGTCAGAGATTCAATGATTTCCTTTGAGCTGTTTGTGGCTGTGAGTGTTGCTCACTGTTTGCATTGCTAACTGTGTCCTGGCTGCATGTTGCCCAGGAATCCCCGTGCTCACCTCTCCAGTGTGGGTAGAGCCTAACTTTATCAGTTTGACCCAAAATCAACTTCATCCTGCAACACCAGCAACAGAGCAAAATATTTATTTATTTAAGAGATAAGGTCAGGCCTGCAGTAGACTGCAAAGAGAGCAACAGCAAAACAAGCGCAAGCAAGTGTAGCAGCGACGCCTTTCTTGTTACACAGCTTGTCCAGCAGACTCCTCGAGATGTGACCAGAAGCTGGAGCTGGCCCGACAGTACAATGCACGTACAAGTGCAGTACCAGTACCAGTACAAAGTACGGTACAACTAGCAGAGTGCTGCCTTTAGCTGCGTGAATTAAAGCTGGTGTGAAGAGTCAGTGTCTCGGCCACAGCCCACCCTATCACCCGCCTCACATTCTTTTCCTCCTTTCTTTCCTTCCATTTGCAGCACAGATCAGCTCTAGGTGACCATAACTTTAGTTTTATGTTACAGATTTACCATAACTGCCCTGTGAGTCTCTGTAATGTTCTGTTTCTCCCTTTTTTCTTTTCATCCTAACCTGCCTTTCCTGCCTCCAAACCAACACAAAAGCATCTTCAGTGACTCCCTGCTCCCCAGCCCACAGGTAGTTGCCTGCCTGTCTCGCCGCACACGAAGGAGCCTCCTCTCTCGTACCTGCACCCCCGTTCAGGTCTCACACACATATCACGCTTCCCTCAATGGGTGCAGCTAATTGTTCCCTCTCCTACTAGCTGAATGAATTAATGGAATAAGTCATTAGTTGTAGTAATCAAACAGCTGCTCTAGGATAGCCACAGTCTCTGGGGTGTCACCAGCTTTCTGCAGAGAGCCCCATACGACAAGTTAATGGTACAGGTGAGCAACTTGGTAACAAAGTCTAACCTGCTTCTCCTTCCAGACTCTGTTACCAGTTTCACATCTATTTTCACAGTGACTGCATTTAAAATCCTATTAGCTTTGACAGTCATGCACGATCTTGCTGGAATAATGTGAGCATTACCAGCTCTGAATTTTTAACTTCAGTTCCTATGTAAGTGGCCAAAGCACTTTTCGCGATCACCAAAATTTTGCTTGCCGTTGGTTTTGTGATGGCCCTGCTCCGGCTTCCTGTGATGGAAGCACATGTAGCTTCCGTGGGAGTCTGTGGTGGTGGTTTTTGCTCAGCAGTGCAGGCTGATCTGTTACTGTGCCTGGAGACCTTGCTGCCTACCTCTGACACAAGGAACGTCTGAAGAGGAAGGCAGCTTGAAATGCCAGGGGCTATGTATCTGGTGAGGAGCTGAAGACAGACAGTAACATTTTGTAAAAGGTTGAAGCCCCGTTTTCATTTTTTTTTGATGAATATGGACATGAATATTGTCCCTATTCATCCCAACACACCTGATACATAAGACTGTTGAATTGGGAGACTGTGGATGATGGTTCACCTGGAAGTCAATGGAGAGAGTGAGCAGTTCAGACCTTATGGCAGTTGAATAATCCACTGAAGGATCCTCTCTGTCTCTGTGGAGGGTAGAGAGGATCTAGAAAGCAACAAGGTGTAAGCGGAGAAGAGGGCTGAGCCTTTCTCATCTCTGATCCTGCTGCCCAGTCCCAGGCTGCATCGCCCTCACACTGCCTCAGGCTTGTGTCCAGCTTTAGCCACGCTGATGCAGAAACTCTTCACTTTCTGTGGCAGGTCATTTTCTGCCAGTTTAGTGATCTAAGATGACCCAGTAAGGGACCAGGCAAGTACCAGAACCAGCATGAAGCCAGGAGAGGTGAGGGAGTGGTAGAAATGCTGCTAGATTGGCCCCATCATAAATAGGCTCTTCAGCATAAAGTGCCAAGTGTGAGCTGGAATGAACCCACTTCCCAAACCACTCAGATGTTTTCTGATAACTGTCCCGTGCCTGGCTCTTGGCATCAGCCCATGTTACACCCTCGTGTCTGGGACTCTGTAATAAAGATAAGGCAGGTTGTATCACACAATGGAAGCTCAGTCTGAGGCTCAGCTGAACAACCGTCCTGGGGAGATTTCTAGATGCATTAAGTGTCTGTTGTCTCCAGCTGGGCCATGGATAATCAGCTTTGCTATAGAGCTTGGAATTTAGGCTGGGAAATTCTCCACGGAGGCTCTCAGGGGAGAGTCCCTGATGGGTTACATCTATAGAGGCGGCCTGAAGCCATTTCATTCTTTCAAACAGCCCTGAAAACTGCATCTCTGATGTGCTGTTCCAGGAACGAATCACATTGTTTCTGAGAGCAGTACTCAGGGGTGTCTGAAGGGTTTGCATTACACAGGCACTGCAAAAGCTGTTGGAAAAATGGCATGAATGAGAGAAAAATAGCAGTGCCCGGTGTCTTCCTTCTCCTAAAGCTCAGGTACAGACAGCTTTTTTCCCCCTGTAGCTAGACTTGCTTTCAGCCTTGAAGTGTTCACTACTCTAACACCGTGTCATTTGATCATTTATAGGGCACAGCACAAACCAGGTGAGGCATGGGGTTCAAGGTAAAGCCGACATCAGCAGTGAGATCTAGGTCTGACTTATCCACTCCTGGAGGGGGCTGGAAAACAAATTTGCGGAGCAAGCCTGCAAAGAAGAGGAACAGCTCCATTCTGGCCAGTCCTTCTCCAAGGCAAGCCCTTCGTCCTGAAAACAACCAGGAAAGAAGTAAATGATCAGCACCATGACTGTTAGTGTTGATGTCTGAGACATTCTAAACTGGATATACAGTCCATAAGAGCAGGCTGCTGAGGTAGGAAATTTTTCCTTCCTTCTCTCTGTATGTTAGAGGTGCTACTGACTTGGTCTCAAACCACACAGAAGCCTGTAGGTATGTGAAATGATTCAGTAACTGAGGGTAAGTCAGTGTCTCCAAGATATCTCAAAGAACAGGTGGTTACCTACAGCAATGGTGGACAGGAGAAAGGACCAGAAATCCCCCATCCTGTGTTCTGTGTCCCTGTGCCATTAGCCTAGCCCCAGGTGGTGCACAACCCCCCTCTCACCTATGGAGAATGGAATAAAAGCCTCTCTCCTAATGAAGTTCCCACTGGCATCCAGGAAGTGAGAAGGGTTGAACTGATCCGGGGTTTTCCAGTGTAACTCGTCATTCAGAGCGGAGGTCAGCAGCGGAATAATCTCTGTACCCTGAAAGGGATCACAGAAACTCATGGTAGCTGTTTGCAGCAGATCACTTTCCTAGTTGAGCTAGGCTGCTTTCTTTTTTCTAATGTGAAGAGGCAAATAAGGCTAAGCCACAGCAAACAGAACAGGGGGGATGCTTCCCTGCCTCACTGCGGCTCTGCCTGTTTATCAGTAGCTGCTGCTGTCCTTCTGGACAATGAAACATTCCTTTCTTACAGAGTCAGGTCTTTCAAGAAAGATGCTGAAGTAGAATTTCCACATTTGACATAAAAGATTCAAACCAGTGTGATTTAATCAAAGCCTGTCACAGACCACAGTCCAGTGCATGTTCGTAACAGCTATCCTGGATCCAAGACAAAGGATCACATCATAGATTAAACCACATGTCACAGTCTCTTGAGATTTTTGTATCCTTTCTACTTGTCTGCTTTAAACAAAACTATAAGAAATCTATATAGTGTGAGCTGCTAGCCTCAAAGCTCACCTTAGGAATCACGTAGCCTTGGAAATTTACATCCCTAGGAGTTGATCGTGATACACCCATTGGGACAATATTGGCAAACCTTTGTATTTCATGTATCACTGCATCTGTATAAGGCATTTTTTTCCGGTCCTCCAACTTAGGCAGCTCTCCTGGTTCAATGACGTGGTTCATTTCTTCCTGAATCTTTCCTTGGGGAGAGGACAGGATTAAAAAGCTGATAACCCTCTTATCTTGCAACTTAAATGGCTTCTAGTTTGGCCAAGATGAAGAAAAGGGAAAACTCTGAGGGGTATTTGGGAATAGCAGAAGTGGGTAAGCCAGGGCATGGTGTGGCTCTTTCAGGTTTGTTGCTGACCGAAGGGAGCTTAAACTGAGTTACTAGAGTACACCCCATGGCTGATCCTGATTACACACCTTTGTTACCCCTAACCTTCCACTGAAACAAGATCAGAATCAGCTCCTGAGGAGACCTTCAGTGACGTAAGCCCATAGCCTGCGGGAGAATAACGATGGGGGAGCTTTACTGTAACTGTAGACTGGCCCTTAGCCTCTCCCACTTGGCTGGGCTGGTTTATTGCAATCCAGCTGAATAAAATTCCTTTGTAAAGTCAACGGTTGTTATCGCTCTCAGAGTACTCAGAATAATTACTCTAGACAACACTGAATGAGTTCCACTCCCTTCCACAACCACAGCCTTAAGCATGCAACAGTATATTGTACAAGATGACTTCTCAGGCTTACTCTGAATTTCTGGGTATTTCATCATCAGAAGAAGACCCCAGCGCACAGTCGTAGAAGTAGTCTCAGTCCCAGCAGTAAAGAGGTCCAGGGTTGAAAACAACAGGTTTCTGTTGCTGAACATAGTGTGAGGTTTCTTTGACTCCTTCAAAACATACAGGTAACGGCCATAAGTTTTACAGCAAGCGGTACCAATATGTAACTGTGTTGCCACCATTTTTATCTGCATTTCAGCTTGTTGTGATTCCATATGCTCTGGGAAAGGAGATATTTAGCATTTTAGCATTAGAGCCCGTGCTCTATGGAATTTGACTGGTCCCAAGCGTATGTGTGATCCCCAGGTCTAGTTATTAGGTTAGCTGGAATTTAGTTACTGCAATGAAGTTTATCACTGTCCCATTCTTGCAGGAAGGTTTGGGATGATTTCCTCCTTCTGTGTGCTGAGTGGTAACATTTCCCACACATGGGACATCATGACGAGTTCCCTTTAACCAGCACTTTCAGTGGAGCTATGGAGTGAGTACAGCACAGCTCACTGTGGGTACGAACTTTGATATATTATGCTCACTGCAGTTCTTCTGTTTCCACTCACTCCCAATCCCTGACAGATGGCCAGTCCTAATATGAAGTCAGAGCTATGAGAACAGAAAGACTCTGAGACTTAGCTTTAAAGTACCTGTTGTTGCTTCATCAGAAAGGCATCAACAAAGCCTGTTAAGTTACTTTCATTGAATTCTTCTTTGTGTTCCTGGAAGAGCTTCTGGAGAAAATCACCCAGTTCACTGACATTTTGTAGCACAGTCTTGGAAGCTCCAGAGAGAAATCCAAGGGATGGGTAGAAATTATATAACTGTGGAGCAAGAGAAGTCTTTACTGTTAATTGGCATTGTGAACACATACTGGTATATCAAATCACCCTGCTGGTCCCTTGTCACATGCCCTGACATTTCAGGCCATAATTCCCCCACATTTGTTTGTGCAGTCCAAGCAGCTATGAATTGCTGCAGAAACAGAGTGTTTTCTCTCTTATACCTCTGCACGAGTCCTTGCCATGACTTTTGGAAGATTCATCAGCTTAATCTCCTTCCAGGGCTGTTAGCTGGTGCCTCATCCTGGGAGAGTGTCTGTACACAGTGTGTAGCTCTGAGCTGTGCTCGGGTGGTGCTTTTCAGGCTTTGCTAGTCTGGATTTACACCAGCTGCAGAGCGGCTCAGAGACTGCTCCACTGGTGTTCAAAGTAGAGACTTTGTGTCAGGAAGAAATGGACTTATATCAGCTGTTAGTTTCCCAAGATTCAGTTTCAGTGGCCAAAATAAAAGAAAAAGAAGTTTGTCAAACCTGCTTATAGGGGAGACAGAACTAAGACAGTTACTGAAGGTGTAAGATAAGGAGGCAGATTTAAGATTGCATTTCAGGGCCCATCTCTGATATGAGAGACATATTGCACTTCTGCTCTTCAAAGAGGGTAAAGTAGTTCCTTTTGTGAAGACTTGGTGGTTTGTTTTTTTTTCTTTTACTAAACAGGCTTCTCAGACTAATTGCAGGGGCCTGTGAATCTGTGTGTTGCAGGTACAGAACTGCAGGTGTGTTCCTTGCAGGCTCGTGGGCTGATACCGCTCTTGTTCTCAAGCAAGATGTGGGACGCCAGGAGGACAAACACAGGCAACCACATATCCCCCCAAAACCTAAAAGCTAAAACATAAAATCAAGCTCTTACCAGCACCATAGGGGAGCCCAAGAGCTTAGTATTTTCATTAATCATCTTCAGCAAAGTTAGAAATACAGGATCATCATATTCAAACCTCTCTCCAAACAATATAGAGCAGATGACGTTGGATACAGAGTTGTTGAGTATCATTTTTGTATCGAATGGTTTCCCTGTATTTCAAGAAATGAAAACAAAGGATGATGGGATTATGCTCGTTCCAGTCTGGTTTCCTACAGAAATGTAGTCCTGAGCTCCCAAAGAAAAAACTCAGTTACCACCCAGAATGCACAGTAGGGAACTCGGTTTCAATGTTTTAAGTCCTCAGTATAATAACCTACTTCAGTGTATGCTGAACTTTAACCATGAGATACCATTTGCTCAGAGTTAAACTTTCATTAACCTTTATTGTTCTGCTAGACATGTTTTCTGTCTCTGGATGAAAGTCTTCACACTCACCCTGATAGGATTCAAAATATTTGATAAGGGAATTTACTTCCTCCAGGATTCGTAACTCGATGGTTCTCTTTCCCATTCCAAAATCTCGCAGTGTGGACAAGGTGAATCTTCTCATAGTTTTCCATAGCTCTCCATGGCTGAATGCTATGCCTAAAATAAAGGTGTAACATCCTCATGTTACCTGTGGTTAGTAAATGTTTGTAAGGCCTTCTTACACACTACTACCAAAGCTACTTGATAGGCTTTTCTATAAACAAAAAGCAGTCTGTAAGAGGATGATACTCTCTGCAATATAATGAACATAGACAAACTACAAACAATAACCAACCAAAAGGTTGCTTACCATTTCCCTGTGTCATTTGCCTAAATATGGGTATTTCTGCCCTTTCTCCAAATTCTTCAGCATGATTTAAAAGGGCATCCTTGATGGTTTCATATCCAGACAGTACCACAGCTTTCCTGGGTCCAAAATACACAGTGAAGACATTGCCATATATCTTGGAGAGCTGTCAAGGTGAATAAATATGTTAATCCAAAACCAGATTGGGACCCAAACGCTATCAGTAGCCACCCTAGGTGGTTTCTAGCCCAAAAGGAGCCTCCCAGCCCTGCCTGAAGTCTCCAGGTGCTGCTGTAAAGCAACTAATGAGCAACAGCTATCAATTGCCAGCATCTCTGCTTGCACCCTGTTTGCACAACAAGGTGTCTGCTATCAGAGAAGTCAATAAAATGCCATTGCATTCCTGTGGTGTTCTGCAGTAACAGGCCAGCCTAGCAATCCTACCACTCGGAGGCTGGTTAGAAAATGCTGTAGCAGGCAGGCCTGTTTATTTTAATGCCGTTGACCTGAGGCAAGCGGGTGTGCACACATCTTTGAGGTTGAAGCCACAAACACTACGAAAACAAAGCTAGACAATAGCTCTGTCTTTCAGGACAGCACTTGTCTCTAATTATGGCAAGGTGGGTAGTGTAGCAGTCATTGCAAAATTATTTGCGGGCCACCAGAAACTTGAATCCAGCTAGGAAGCATATTCTTGTAGATAATGTCACAGGAGCTCCAGGCTTTTATAGCAAATTAAATATGAATCATCTGTTACACAGAAGGGTGGCTTTGACAATCTAATCATTCACTCAGTATTTTAGACTTCGTTTAAGCACACTGCAAACCATCCGCTCCAAATGTCTTCTTGCTTCCGATGTGCCTGGGTTACCATTTGCTATGCATTAGATACATTCCGGAAATTGAATTTCAGATTAGAAGCATCTTCTGTTATTACAGCAGACAAATTGAATTTGTTTTCATCAAATGGTGGTTTGACGACTTGGGAGATAACATTAACACTGGTTCTTTCATCCCCAGCAGCTTACGGAGTGTGTGGCAGAGCCAGGGGCAGGGAATCACAGCCACCTCCTAGCCTTCCTTTGGTCATTTCTTTGCATTAGCACTTCTTGGCATCAACCCTGTTTTTTCTCAGCAACAAAAGTATTGAAAGTGGCAGGCCTGAAAGCCTAAAGCAAGCTGCTTGGCAGATTATAGGAAATGAGTCTGGTGCCTTCTTGTGAAATTTGTATCATAAAATCCCCCAGTATTGTCAAAAATAGTTGCTTTTCCATACTGGCACCCTCAAACATACCTATGATCAGCCGGGAGCTCAGGAGCAGAGAACCATCAAAATTGTGCTCTGCACAATCCTCTGCACTGTAAATCAAGGCAGATGAACACTGCTATAGGAAATCTGTACTTTTGCAGCCCAGGATGCCCTTTCTTCTGCAACTAACCGGAGAATTTCAGTGTCTGCACTGGCCCCTCACCACGGCTCTTCAGGTGGCTGAAGGAGTTCACTGGGGACTGGGTTTATCCCCTTGTAGTGTCTGGTAAGCACACACGCAGGGTATGTGGCAAGTCACTCATGGCGCCTCAACTGTCTCTACAGAAACCAGAAGAAATCTGAATTCACATTGACTTGTCCCCACCTCCCTGTGGGAACAGAGCAGACGTTTTCTGAAACAAATATTGCACCTGGCTTTATAATATTTGAGTCTTTTTTTTCTCTTTGAGAAATAAAAGTAACCATGGAGCTGTGTAAGAAAAAGCAATTTGTTTACCTAGATACAGAAAAGCCATGCATCAAGTCTTAAATAAACCTGGGCAGTGTGTGCGTGCAGGGGAAGGGTTGAGGAGGCAGAGTTGAGCTTTGCATTGCAGGGATATAATTAGCTTTGGAAATAAATGTACGTATGAACCCATCTCCTCTACTGTGGGGATGATTCCCTCCCTCCCTTCCTCCCCCCCTTCCTTCGCAGAGGTCTGTCTGCAGACAGACATCTCTTCATGGCAAATAGTCCTGATCCGTCAGCAGACTGATCCAATTCGAGTCTTCTACAGGCTCTGAAGGGTTCAAAATACCAACGATATGGAGCTGACTGCAAGGGGTGGAGGTCTACACTTGCGTGTGTATAAAGGAAAGAATGTGTGTATTATATTTATGTATATAAATAGGTGTATGTGTGTGTATACCTCTGAAGGTAAAGTCACTCTGCCAGCCTGCCTATGTATCTCATTTCTGCCCTCTACGCAATGCTAACACAATCGCATCTCCATTTCCCTAGCTGCATTTCTCGCTGCAGGAATTGCATGTTTTCCTCCTGCCTGCTCGCTCAGACCCTACCTCTGTCAGCGACTGGAACGGCTTTTTCAGGTCCACCACATTCAAGTTTCCGATCAGAGGAAGAGGTCGCGGCCCAGGAGGCAAATGGCAAACCGACTTCTTCAAGCTGGTAAGGAAGTAAAGGAGAGCGACTAGCCCTGCTGCCAAAGAGAGCAGCAAACTAGAGCCCACGTACTGCAGCAGACTCTGTATGGCCATGTCTGCACCAGAGTGTGGGCGTGAGCATCTTGGGGTCCTTTTATAGCCCTTCTGTCATCGCCTGAACAAGCCTGAAGTGGCTTTACACAGAGAAAAGGACTCTGAAGTCTTGTTTACTTCTATTTAGACCAGATCTACTTTTTTCCCCCGCCAAATAAAGCACCCTATTTTATTCTGAGACATGGATTATCTTAATCTGGAGATCTTATTTCTCTACAACACTAGGGCAAGGTGTTTGTTTTCCAGTGAAAATCTGTGTTATGGGCATGTTGTGGTCTACATGATTTCAGGGGCAGAATGAAGGGACAGGACCCATGCTGGATTGCTGTCGTGGTGCCAGGTCACAAAACTCAGCTGGACCACTGGTGATGCAATGGAGGAAGCAGGACGCAGGAGGGAAAGCCCACGATAATGTATGGCCCAGGGTGCAGCTGGCAAGGAAGGCAATCTGTCCTCAGGGAAGACAAGGCTGACCAAGGAGGAATTGGAATGGTGATGGCATGAGGATGTGCCAATTCAGGAATGAAGGTGACAGTAGGTCTATCAGGTGAGATAATCGGGTGAGTCTAATCAGGTGAGAGCTCTGATTCTCTTTGTTTTCCTGCCACCCCAGTAAAATCACCTCCTTGAGCAAGACAGTGTTTACATGGTTGACACTGTTATTGATCTTTGTCCCCAAAATCCTCTACCTGCAATTCCAAAATGCCCTTGAAACCACTTCAGTCACTGTTTCACAGTTTACTGTCCAGAGGACTGTGTGCCTGGATGTCCATGTCTGTCTCTAAGTTTGGTGATGACTGCTTCCCATCTGTCCTGCCTGTTTATGAGCAGATGCATGCGATCCTCTAGGAGAAACCATCCCCTCCAGGCAATCCTTCTGCCTAGATCAGGAAAGAGATCCTGGATCTTTGCAACCCGCGAGGAGCCAGGATCAGGCTCTGCAGCTGGCCAGGCAGGGCGGGGAGGTCAGAGGCTCCTTGGGCAGCTGTGGCAGAGGGAGTGCCAGCCAGGAGGAGAACACAGCAACAGTTTTGGCGCTCCAGGTGTACTGAGTCATGCACCATGCCAGGGCAGGGTCCTGCAAGAGCCCGCATGCCCGGGCAACAGCTCCCCAGGAGCCATGTGCACCTTTTGCATCCCTGGGGGATGACAATAAAGCAGAAGTGATCATGAACAGGACACTGCAGTTTTAAATGGTGGCTCTGGGCGAACAGCCAACTTGATGCTCTATCGCATATTCTCAGGTAGGGATATTTTGCTCCCTAGTTGCAGATTCTATCAGATTACTGAGCCGTGCTGCTGTTCAACCCTTTAGAAATCTTTAGTTTTAATAATACTTTTGTTAGAATCCGCCAAGGCTCCCGGGTGCTGGCTCCAGTGATGGAAAAATTATGATTATTTATTAATAATAATAAAAGTACATTAGCTGAAGGCAAAGGGAATCAATAAACTCTAACTAGGTTGACATGAAAGGTGCCTGCACGTCTGCCTGTTCTTCAAGGCTTGTTAGCAGGAGTGGAGTTTTTCACAATGGGGCATTACCCTGCGCAGAAGAGGACCAGGCAGGGTGGGCAAAGAAAGGAGGGCAATGGATGGTCATGTTCCATTTCAAGATTTGCTGCACAGCTGTCAGGTCTTGGTCTGCACCCTCTTCTCCCAGACGTTTCCAAGAATATCCTGTTCTGCCAGACTCTTCTCCAAACAAATGGTATGACCATGGGACTCTTGAAACTTGATAAGATACAGTATGAGTGAGGAAAAAACCCTACATGGGCCCAGTTGGGTACCAACGGAGGAAGTGTATTGTTTCTGTTTACATGTAGCCACCACTGCTCTGTTGGAGTAGAGCTGGCTACTGCCATAGAAAGCAAGAGCACCTTCTCAAGGGCTTCCACTGTAAAGCTTCAGGTTGTACCTGGTGATAATAGAGGATGAAATCTTTCTCAAGTAGTGAGCCCATGGCCTTGTAACCTGCTGGACTGATGCATGCACTGTGGGAAATGACAGATGAGTTCTGCCGTGGGAGGGAATCATTGCAGTTTTAAAATATAACTAACGTGATGTCCTCATCTCCATTTCTCCCTCACAGACCTTGGCTTCCAGTATGCGATCCTGAACACAGCATGTGACTAAGTTGCCGGCTTGCAGGTGAGACATCCCACATGGGGCTGGGGAGAAAATGTGGCTCCCTGCTCACATGTCTTTGTCTTTCTACCAGCCCAGGCCAGAACCAATAGCATCTTCAGGTAAGCAGACTTTGTGGGCATAGCTCAGGGAAATAAGCACTTCCTCTAGACAAGGAGCCTGTACATTAAACAGCCACAGGATCATCTAACTTCTCTGTGCTCATCTGGAGAAGGACATATAATCTTCTAATGGGACACAAGTTAATAATGCTACAGTAACAGTAGGATAATGCAGACAAAGAGCTGTTATAAGGCCATAATTCAGTCAATGAGTTCTGATAACATAATAAAACATGAGAGTGAACACCAAGTGCTTATGTGCCTTGCAAGGCTCTGCCACTGATTTACAACCTCAAGAGATGCGTATCAGCCCATGCATTGTTATCAGGGATATATAAAGCATGAGCACACCCTATTAAACATTAACATTTTTAAAGTCTCAGATGTGTTAAAACTCAGGCTGCTCCTTGCTAATGGATTTTGTTCAGTGACAAATGTCAATGCAAAAAGAAATCAAAAGCTTTCTGACTTTGACCTCTTTCAATTTTTTCAAAATTATTTCATTGTTTTATTGGCTTACACCCACTTCTTCCCATCCTGCAAGTCGGTATTTCTATAGAATTGCTGCAGGGTAGTAATCACTATCTGAAGTGTTCGCTGTGCTCATTTTGATACAAATAACTTGTACTGAACTTCTTTTCATTTATCTGTCAAATCAGTGTGTGTTGCACATCTACTTTGGGAATAAAGGCTCCTGAAAAATACTTTTAAAAGTCATTATTTCACTGCAAAATTTCAATGAAAAATTCTTGGGGGTTTTCCGTATTCTGACCCAAAAGATTCTATGTGATGAGTCTGGTCACTGGGAGAAGAAAATAAAAAAATACGTGCATGGGACTAGTGCGTTGTCCCTGTGCAGAGCCTAAGGTGATGGTATTTCCCACTTGTGCTAAGCATTTCCCACTTTTAGCAACAAACCATTCTCAGGAACTTTGTTGCTTATAAAAGCCTTGTTCTTGGATTGAATAGATGTCATTCCTTCATGAGTCTCACTCACCGACAAAATACATGGGAGAACCTGGGGTTTAGTGCTAGTTATGCACTTTATAATATGCATATCTATAAAAATATTTGCAGTCAAATCCATTGTGGCTATAGCAGAAGCGTGATCTTCCAGACCCCACACTTAAAGCCAACAAGCCGAGGCAGCCTGACCTGGGAAGTCAGTATTGAGAAAGTCAGGTTATAAAGAATTTATTTTCAAAATATGACTGAACAGATCAAATGCCTCAGCATAGCTCCAAGGATCTTTTTGTTCTGGGTCTCTAGCTTCAGTCTACCTCAACACAGTATTGCAGAATTTATATTAATCTGAGGGCAATTTGGGGCATATCACAAAGTGGTTGGTAGGTATCTACAGAGCCAGGGTCCCAGCATCTTACTTTTGAGCCCCCTGTCTTGATGTAGTTAGAGATGTGGATTTAGATACACCAGAATTGTAACTAGCAACGTAAGAAAAAAGTTTTCTTTGGCTTTCAGCGCAGTGTTACTATTTCTACCACGTTTCCCTCTAACCTGACGAGGCTTTGGCTCAGTCATAACAGAAAATGAGCTATCATTCTGTACATCTTTGTAGAGCACATAATATATTAAGGCCCTGACCTTACTGGCATGAAACTACAATTTCCCTGTAAGTGCAAAACAATAATATTTCATTAATCATCCACAACAGAAATCCCCATTCCCCAGACTATTCTAGCAATATTCTGCATTTTTTCTTGTCTAGGAACCTGAATTAAAAGGGAGAAAAATGGTTTACAACAGCCTGTGGCAGTGATGTAGCAAGAGACCTTATGTAAGAGCTGGCGGTGTGCTCGCAGTGCGAGGGTGAGGCATAGGAATGAGTGATCCTGGAAGGATGTTTCTCTGAGGTGTGTTCTGTGCCTGGGCTGGGAACAGCAGTCTCAAGGGCACAAATTCCAGCGTCTGAATGTGCTTGGTCTTGTTCAACTGATTAATTTCTTACAGCTATCCCAAGTCAAGCTACAAAATCCCCTAGTACTATACTCAAAGCCTTTCATGGCTCGTCAATAAATTATTTTCAAATTAACTACCTGATAATTTGAATCTGTAGGCTCTTAAAAGATGCAGCATGGTGAGAGAAAGGAAAATAATGAAAGTCATGGACTTTACCCTGCCCATAAAAAGGAATAAAGGTTCTGCTCTGATGTATTACTCAAGCTGGTGCTTCCAAAAGTAATGCTAAGTATGTAAAAACTCCTTCTGAAGGTACATTTGTACAACTGACAGGTAAGCACCAATAGTGGAATAAGTTTCCAGTGTGATCTGACAACACTGTAAAAGAGTAAACATTTTTTAAACGTTACTCTAGTCCATAATTAATGACTCTCTAGTCCATAATTAATGACTAACAGCTCTGATTCAAGCAAAGGATTTTTCTTCTTTTGAATCTGTCAGGCTGTGTAATTGAAAGGGGAAGATCCAAGGTTTTTCCTCATTTGGGGAGCCTTCTGATTTGAGCCTTCTGATTTTTGGAAAGGGCTCAGGACTCCAGACTCCAGATACTGTAAAACGCCTCATGCTTTACAAATATTATCTGATCTGTCTTGTATAATGGGCACCTTTTGACTGAAACAGCTTTTCAAATTTCCCTGATGCTGTGAAAGTCTCTCACTTCTTTGAAAGATAATATGTGAAAAGTATTTAATACCCTGTTTGTGGCACTGTTTTTACCAAATTCTTTTGGAACTGCTTGGCTTAATCTGCAAATGAGATTTTTTTTTTCTTCGTACTGATTATCTACTGGGGTTTTCATTTGATCTCCTTGGGAAAAACCCATGCTAAACTGCTGAAGCACATGTATTAGATTCTAAGACAAACTGTACCTTTAAAGGAAACTGTAGAAGATACAACTGGTATTTGCAATAAAAACATTAAGTAAGCATAACCAAACACCTGCTACTACACCTGACCTAAATTTGGGTAACTACAACATTTAAGACTCCAAAGAAAGACACTGATTTAATTAACAGGTAACCAAAACATTTGGATATAATATAATACAGCAAGTTGATATAGCCTTTGCATAGAGCTGTGGAATTGTTTAGTTTGGAAAAGACCCTTAAGATCACTGAGTCCAACCGTTAACACTGCCAAGCCCACCACTAAACCATGGCCCTAAGGGCCACACCTACGCATCTTTTAAATCCTCCAGGGACGGTGACTCCACCACCTCCCCGGGCAGCCTGTTCCAGTGCTTGACAGCTCCTTTGGGGAAGAAGTTTTTCCCAATTTCCAACCTAAACCTCCCCTGGCACAGCCCGAGGCCGTTTGCTCTTGCCCTGTCGCTTGTTCCCTGGGCACAGAGACCGACCCCCCCTGCCCACAGCCCCTGTCAGGCAGCTGGAGGGAGCGATCAGGTCCCCCCCGAGCCCCCTGCTCTCCAGGCTGACCCCCCCCAGCTCCCCCAGCCGCTCCCCACAGGGCTTGTGCCCCAGCCCCTTCCCCAGCCCCTGCCCGGCTCTGGACACGCTCCAGCCCCTCCACGTCCCCCTGGCAGTGAGGGGCCACAGCTGAGCCCAGGGTTCGAGGGGCGGCCGCACCAGTGCCCAGTGCAGGGGGACGGGCACTGCCCTGGCCCTGCTGGCCACGCTGGTTCGGGTACCAGCCAGGCTGCTGCTGGCCACCTTGGCCACCCGGGCACACGGCCGGCTCCTGCCCAGCGGCTGTTGGCCAGCCCCCCCAGGCCCTTTCCCTCTGGGCAGTTCCCAGCCCCCTGCCCAGCCCGCAGCGCTGCGGGGGCTGCTGTGACCCACGGGCAGGGCCCGGCACGGAGCCTGGTTGAACCTCATCCACTTGGCCTCAGCCCATCGGTCCAGCCTGCCCAGATCCCTCTGCAGAGCCCCCTGCCCTCCAGCACATCAACACTCCCACCCAGCTTGGTGGTGTCTGCAACTTACTGAGGGTGTACTCAGTCCCCTCATACAGGTCATTAATTAAGATATTAAACAGAACTGGAAAGGATTGCCACTGTCTGTTTGAGAATAACTCCACGGTGGGATCCTTGCATTTCTTTTTCCTTCACTTTTTTCCTTCATTGCATGGGGAATCAGCAAGTCAACCACTGTGCCAGAAACTAAGGAACGTAATTCAGGTGGTTCAGTTTGGTAAAATCAAGTGCCTTGACACTTCAGTTAAGCTTGTCCAGAGAAACCAAAGCCGCTTCTCTGCTGCTCAGTCCGTTGAGATCAGTGAGACAGTTTGCTGCATGTTTTTATGAAAGAGGAGTATCTCCCTTTTACTGTTAAGTATTATAATGAAGTCAAGTGGAAAAGTGCAATTTACCGTATGATAAAAAACATCTATTGTTCATAGCCCTGAAAACATAATAATAAATAAAACCTTATATTTTAGGCTGTGTAAACCAGTTGCTTATGTAATAGGACATGGTGTAATTTTCCATTTACAATACTGTAATAACAAAGCAATCAAAGCATAAACAAAATGCATTTTAAATGGGGCTGCAGGTAATATTTCCGTAATGGCTGTCCTTAACAATTGCAGCTGTTTCTTTTTTTTTTTTTTTTTCTCCAGCCTAGAATCCTTTCTACTTATCTCGGTCATTTAATTAAAAGAAAATCAACTTAAAACAGATGAAAGACCATCCTAAACCAATTGCAGCTATGGGCAAAGATGAAAAAAGACTCTAACAGCATAATCCATGGTTAACACTTGGGTGGGTTAAATTAACACCATTTGTCATCCACCTTTCAGGATGAGATCTGAGACTCTGAAGAGAGTGTGCTGTAAACCTGCGGGCTAAAGGGGTGTTTTTCTTGGTTCTCTCTCTGGAGGGTCTGGAAGCTCACCATTTCCCAAGCATCTGCCAATGACTGCTTGGGTTTACTGGCCTCATCGGCGTTCATGCTGCATGATGAGAAGCCACCTGCTTGCCGATTGCTTGTAGGAAGCATAAAATAACTCGGTGCTGTCCATCAGGTTTGTGCATGGACGTTAACTGTGAGGATTAATGAGGGCTGAGCAATCACGCTGCTGTTGCCACAGGTGGCTGGTAGCATAGTTCACAGCACTGCAGCAAGACAGGGATGGCTCTTCTGAAATCCTGCTGGATTTCTAAGGAAAGTTCATACTGCCTCCCAGGGGTGCCTCAGCTCTCTGTGCTGAGCCCCAGGGCTCTTGGATCACACCAACAGCCAGAGCTGGGTCCTGAAAAATGTGTTTTTAAGATAGGACCCAGTGCTCAGCAGTGACAGCTGAGGAACTTGTTCTTTGTGTCGGAGGGGAAGGAGGAGCCTGGGTTCAGCCCATGCCTGGGCTGCCAGCTCCTGGGTGGAAATGGGAGAGACTCAAGTGAGGCTGGGTCCTGCATAAACTGATTTGCTAACACCAGGCTCTAAGTTTTGCTCTTTCCCCCTTCATTTCCAAATGAACAAATGTGAGAGGACACTGTTTTTTCCTGCCCCTCAGCGGCCAGGCTGCCTGTGCCCATCGCTCTCACCCTTCCCATCCAGGGAGTCCAGAAGTGAATTAGGAAAATTAAGTTTTTATAAGAAGAAATAGTTTTATTTTACAGAGGATGGTCATGCCCTGGATGCCGGGGTGGTGGAAGCACAGCAGGAACACCACCGGCATGACCCTCCTGCTCAGGTGGGACCAACCACAGGGTCCAGTTCTGGACCCCCCTGTCTGAGGGGGGCAGATTGCTGCTGGAGAGGGGCCAGCGGGGGCTGCGGAGGTGATGGGGTCCCGGAGCATCTCCCCTGTGAGGGGAGGCTGAGAGAGCTGGGCCTGTTCAGCCCGGAGCAGGGAAGGCTGAGGGGAGCTTCTCAAGGTCTACAAACACCTTAAGGGCAGGTGCCAGGAGGACGGGGCCGGGCTCTTTGCGGTGGTGCCCAGCAGCAGGACAAGGGGCAACGGGCACAAGGTGCGGCACTGGAAGCTCCACCTGAACACGAGGCAGAACTCCTTTCCCTGGAGGGTGCCGGAGCACGGGCACAGGCTGCCCGCAGAGGCTGCGCTGTCTCCTCCTCTGGAGACGTTCAGAACCCGCCTGGATGTGGCTCTGTGTGACCTGCCCCAGGCGGCCCCGCTGTGGCGGGGGCTGGGCTGGATGATCCCCAGAGGTCCCTCCCAACCCCGAGCACCCTCTGTCTCTGCGGTTCTGTGACCCCGCCGGCCCCGGCCCGACCCAACATGGCGGCCGGCGGCGCCGTCTCCATGGTGACCCGCACGGGCGGCCGAGGCCTGCGGCAGTGACGTCACAGGGGCAGCGCCCCGTTGCGCGGCCGAGGCGACGCCCCGCCCCCGAGCACCGTCCCGCCGGCACGAGGCGCCCGGTTGGCACAGCAGTGCCGGAGCCGCTTCCGTGGCGGCGTGGCCCCGCCCCTCGGCGCGGCGGCGGCTGTCACGTGCCCCGCTCGATGCGCTCGGCGCTCGGCGCGGCCTCCCGGCGTGCGGCTCCCCCCGGCGGCGCGGGAGGCGGTGCGGCCCGGCCCGGGCCCTGCGGCGGCGCCATGTCCACCGCCATGAACTTCAGCACCAAGAGTTTCAAGGCGCGACCGCCGGACAAGGGCGCGTTCCCGCTGGATCACTTCGGTGCGGTGCCGTCGGCCTGGCCTCCCCGCGGCCTAGCGCCGGGCCTCCCCCTTCCCCTCGGCCCTCCGCCGGCCCGGGGCCGCCGTCGAGCCCGGCCCTCGCTGTCTCTTGCAGGGGAGTGCAGCACCTTCAAGGAGCGGTTCATGGAGTGTCTCCGCGACAGCGGCTACGAGAGCGGTGCCTGCCGGCAGCGCGCCATGGCCTACCTGCAGTGCCGCATGGACAGGCAGGTGGTGCTGGGGGCGGCCGGGGGGGCCCGGGGCCTTTTGCGGGGAGCGGGGGGACCCGCAGTGCCCCTGCCTGAGCCTGTGGCCTCGGACGGAACGGGTGTCCGCTGTGGCTTCAGCGGTTCACCTGGCTGTTTTTGGTGTGGTGTGGATACCCAGCCCCGAGGCCTGGCCAGCTGCCACTGGGCGCAGCCACTCTCTCAGTATGAAGCCCTATTTTTTTTTCTTTTTTATACCTATGGTTGCGAGTTGGAAGTTTAACTCGTTTCTCAGATCAAGGGAAAGAAGTGGCGGTGGTTGCTTTCCTCGGGATGTTTCCATTCTTGTTTTCCTTTGCAATGCTTGCTGGCCCGTGGTGGCGCAGGGCCCAGAAGGGCCTTACCAAGTGCGCTTCAGTACGAGGATGCCATAGACTGCTGGTGCTGAGGGAGGCTGCAGATCGAAAACCATTTGAAAATCACTACGGCAAAGTGTTCTAAACCACATTCACGAAAAATCTGATCAATGGTACAGGTATAATTTTAGGAAGCTCTTACGCAGTCTGTTGATTAAAGATAACCAAGCCTTAGGTCAATTTGAGGAAACTTAACTCAATGTCTAATATCAGGAAATAACACATTTAATTGGAAGACTGCTGTTAAGAAAAATAAAGTATTCCTGAACGCCACTTTCCCAAAACTAAGCTTTTGGAGGCTTTGCCAAGCGTCAGTACTCTGTATGGACATGTTGGATTTCTTTAGAGTGAATAATACTAAGTGAAATAGAAAATGATACTATTTTCTTGGTTATAGGCAGTGTTCTGCAAAATATTTTTGTGTTTTCTTGTTTTTAACCTAGGCAGCTTATGGCTAATGAACCACTGGAAAAATTGGGATTTAAAGACATGATGGATGAGAAATCAGAAGCAAAACCTGAAAACTTGTAATGAAGACAGACAACTTTACTCCTCATGTATGGGAAAACATAACTTTTAATGTAGTACATATTGTACATTCTGTTCATATTGCAATAAGAACTGTTTCCTGAAGGAACCTTTTTTCAAAGTTTAATCTTCCTAAAGTAAGCTTATTTTTTTTAATGAGCAAAAGTATTGCCTTTGTCTACTTTACTCAAGTATTTCTTAATTTCTTTCTTTTAATTTCTCTAGCCTATTTTTACAGATCCGTAAGAAGCTGGAGGAAACAACTACTGCCTGAAGTGTAAGAACAGTGAAGTCTTTTTTTAAAATAAGAGCAAAAAAACCCCTTATTGTGTAGGTCTTGGAACTACAGATTAATCTTATGTGGCCATTACTAATATGCTTACAGCAGTTACTTGTCAGGTGGAAATAAAGCTGTTGTGGTATCCGCAAATTGCTTTTTATTAATTACTGGTATTAATGCCCATCTTTGGGGTGATCTCCTCTTCACCCTGCTACAGAAAACAGTTGGGTACTGGGGTAGGGTTTTTTTTCATTCTTTTAACCTTCATTGTTGGGGGATTATTCCTAGTTTCAGACATCAGTCAGGTAGTGATTCTGCTTTTATTTATCGTGCCAAAAGTGTTCACCTAACTTCGTTTCATCATTTAACCAGGAATCTTTCATTATGAATGTATTCAGTTCTCCAAATAAACCTTTCATATGGTATTCTTAATATCCAGTTTCACCATGAAATGTGGAGACAGGAATGGTATTTGTTTGTGTTCTAAGGTAACTGAAATATATATATATATATAAAAATGTGATGGGGCAATTTTATTCTTTACAAACAAATGTTTTAACTTAAAACCAGGGTAGATCAAGAGTCTAAGAAATACACGATTTCTTTCCAAAACCTGTAGTTGCAGCCCATACATCGAGAAGATGATGGAAGAGGTCATACAGTAGATGAGACATCAGGTCTGTGTATGCCTTTAAGATCCCTGACAGGTGTTTGTATAACCGAACCATGAATTATCAAAGCCAGTGGTATTTCTCTTCCATACACTAATGCAAATGAGGCTTTCTTAATACTGAGTTCAAGCTAAAATAATTGCGCCCCCTCAAAATATGTTTCAAGCAGACAATAAATTTGTAAATTTTCTGGATGTAATTTGCACTGTATTTGCTGCCCTGTCCCACCTGCTTCCCCGGGCCCCCCCCCCCCTTTTTTTAACCCACCAAATAATTTCTCTGTGTATCTGGTGCTCAAACTGCAAGCTTTAGGGTCAGGGTCTGCAGATGGTGATACACAGTTTGCCAAGGCAGTTCTCCCGTACTGTCTCCTTTGTGTCCTCTGATATATCTCACCTTTCCTATTATCTGCTATTATTTCTTTTGCTTCTGCTTCTCTTGGCTGTGCATCTGTGCACACAGAGATCCGGGAGAGGGTAAAAGAATGTTTTCTGCTCTCAATGCTGGTGGTTGTTGCTGGGATTTATATTGTTGCTTATGTCTAATCTGATTGAACAGACTGCACATAGTTCAGAGCGGGTTCCTGTTTGAAAAGAATGTTCACTTGCTGCTGCATATTTTTATTCTACTTCATTCTACTGTTTAAATTATATTCCTTGGTGAGATTAGTACATTTATAGAAAAAAAAGCAGAGATTTTATTGCTGAAACAGATATTAAAAGACTATATTAAACCACTGAACAAGAGCATTCTTTCAGCGATACCAAGTAAGAATTAAAATAATCTTTAGCATCTTCAGAAGAAAGAAATCAAATTTCATGCTCCCGTGCTCCCTGAATATTATAAGGTGAAGTGAATCCCTGGTAGGTATGAAAAAACCCACCAGTGGTGGTGGAGTAATCGGGGCTGTTATCAGTGGTAGTTTCATCTTTCTGGTGTTACTCCGTGCTGTTGTTTGGCCAGACAATTACTTCATGGGTTAGATGCATGTTTTTTCCTGAGACAGTTGATATCAACTCTGTCCTCCAGGTTATTATAGAGTAAAAGGGGTGAAGTTTTTGAAGTCTTGAGTGAGTGAGTTTTGACTTGAGCTGGAGCAATAGTTGCCATTTAAATGAAATGTCTCAAATCACACACTGAAGGAGGGACCACTGAAGACTGTTTATAGTGACCAAGGCCCAAATTTTGGATGCAGAAGGGATGGCGGAGGGAAAAAAGCAGTTTCAAAAACCTTTATGGCAAGCTGAGGAAAACAGTGCTCTGTGCTACTTGCAGGCCAGGAATCCTCCTGTAGCGTTACGGTGATGTAGCCAGCAGGACCCAGTGTACCACAGACTGACTGTGCTGCTGGGCTACCAAAACGACCAGAGCACGCTTCATCCTTCACAAAGTAACTACAGAAATAGTCATTGCCACCCTAGTAGGGAGTGCTGGAGTGAGAAGTTTTGCACCTTTCACCAACCCAAAGGTAATGTCCTCATCCTGACCAGATCCATGGGCATGTTTCATCATGCCTCCCAGCCAGCACGGTGAGTCAGCTTCACAGCCTGTCCCCTTCATGCCAGGTCAAGAACGGGGCTGTGAGTGGGGAGCTGAAAACTCAGGGAATTGGCAGGGGCACGTATTTCCTGGCCGTAAGGTGTTGGCTGGAGAAGAGAATATGTTCAGTGGAGCTGTAAGGGTCAGAGCTGGTGAGGGCCATCAGCTGTTCTTGATTGAGATCTGATGCAACTGAGGAGTTGTGGAAAAACAAGTCATTAGTCAATGCCAAGCCTGGGGTCAAAAAGTTTTCCCAGTTTGCTCTATGGGACAAGTCCCTCCAACACTAGAGTTATCTGGGAGAAGTCCCAGAATGCTCTTCAGTTTATTCCTGCAAACATACAGATGTTAATTAAAGCCTTTCCATTTAAAACCTCTATATATATTAGCTTTGCTTGTGGTACCCAGGTTTGTGCTCTTGTAAAATGACAGTGGTGTGTAAGCCGAAGGGAATCTGTTAAGTTTGAAGCTACTTTTCCAGATCCCCTACCCAGAAGGAAGCTCTCCAGAAGCCTGCCACCAAGTTGGGAGAATCTGTATTCTGGAAACGCTGAGCTGAGGTGTGTGTGCTGGTGGGGGAGGCAGTTTGTCAGATTTCTTTATGAAGCTGTTTGGAGTTGATGAGCTACTCTGCTGTGTGGCACTGAGCGCAAGGTAAGTCCCACACAAGTTCATTAATCATGTGAGCAGCCTGAGTGCGCACTGCCTGCTCCGGCGCTGCTGTGACACCCCACCTGCTGCCTGAGCCTGGGAGCTGGAGAAATGCACCCGGTTGTGCAGCGAGGTTCGGCTGGGAGTGATGTACGAACTGCCAGCCTGGATGTGATCGTACAGGTGTGGAAGGGATAGCCCAGAGTGGGAGGAAGTGCTGACTGTTGAAGATCTGTGTAAGCTCTTCACACAGTAATAGAAATCGATAAGCGAGGGGGTTGTAATTGTCTTTCCTGTCATTTTTCCTCAGCCAAGCCTCCTTCACGCCGTAACTCTAGGCACCCTGCTGCTTGGGAACCCGCCCCAGGGAATCCCCGGAGGGCTCCAGGTCAGTTTTGCACGTTGGCACTTAGAGCCTTGCCCACACATTCCCCCTTTCTCTGGTCAGATTAGAATCCATTCAACCACAAAGATCTTAACGTTGATCATGGCAGTTATTTACAGAGAGAACATTGCTGCAAGCCAACTGTCGTTATGTTTCCCTGGGAGACCTTGAGCTCTAGGTGTATCTCTCCAAACAACTGCAGTGACCTGCAGAACAAGGAAGAAAGGGTTTATTAAACTTTTCCCGAGCTCTGGGTGTTCTTTCACAGAAAAGCCTATACAAAGAGAGCCTCTTGAGCTGGAAGTGGGCCATGGTCCAAAGTCCTTCATAGGAGCACAATGAACCTGCACTTCCATGCTAAGGAAAGATTGTTGCTGCAGCTGCCACCTGGAAGCGGGATACCTGGTGTAGCAGAAGGCTTGTGGCTGTTGGCACCTGTAAAGTGACTGGCTGGGGGTTGGGCATAGTTGCAGGCAGGCAACGGACATAGCCAGCTGACCTTCACGGTTGGTCCTCCTCCAAAGCCTCCCCAGCTTGTCCTGCCTGCTTCAAGGCCGCAGAGTCCTTGCGGCTGGGCATGACACTTGCAGTGAATAGTCACCCACTTGCTTACCTTTGGAAACCACGGAGCTGCTGGCCTTCGGTGACTGATTGCCCTTTGTGGCAGCCATCAAAATAGCTTTCGCTTAGTGCCGCTTTTGCAGGTTGGGCTTAACCAGTGCTAACGGTGGGAGGGAGCTGGGTCGGTGAGAGCGTCTCTTGAATTTCACCCCGTTGCTGTCTGGCTCCAGGCAGCCCTGGAGAGCACTGGGGGCAATGCCGTTTCCACTAACCTGCTGCAACTAACCCTGGCGTGTATGAGGCTGTGGGAGAAGGAGCAGCCTGTTCCCCACGCAAAAAGCATCTGCAGCATCACTTGCTGCTCCAGGCTCTGGGAAGTGCCTGGGGTGTTCTGGTTCCACTGGAGAGCAGTATGTTTCTGTATTTCTCATCCATGATTCCTGGGAAGGGAATGAAGCTTCTGGTAGTATGCAAGAGTGCGGTCATTTCTGGTAGCATAGCCTGTGACCCCAGAGGACTCTAGGTACTTTTCTGCCTGGAGAAGATCCGTTCTGGAAGAGATCCTTCTGCTAAATGGAGAATGTTGCGTATTGTATCAGATTTTTTACAAAAACCAAAGCTCTGACTGGGATTAATTATAAAAAGACTGTTTGGAAGGGCACATACAAAGGTCCATTTCCCCTTCCAGGCTATTTCAATGGAAATTGGATATCTGATTAATCTTATCCTGGTTCTCTTTTTTTTTTTTTTTTTTCTTTTTTTGTCTCTTGATTCTGCTTCTGTGAATAGTTGGCAATGTTGCATTTCTGTCAGGATGCAGCAGATTTTCTAGCTTGCAGATTTCAAGACAAAATGCCTTCCTTCTGGAATGAAGGTGCCATATGGCTTGAAATGCATAATTGATCACTGCTCAAAATAGGAGCTTCATAGAAAGTCACCTAGAGGTCCAATGGGTGTGTGCAGAGGACTTGGTAGTCCTTGATGCATTTTTTTTTGTTCCCTGACACTGGTGGTGATACAGGGACAGGTTTTTATGGCTCTGCCTAGAGGTTCTGAAGAATGTGCTCTCTCTCTAGCACTGCACAGACTCTGTCACCCCTTGATTGTTCATTCCCATTATTCCAGGAGATCTTGAGACTTGCATTAGCAGGCGCACCACTCATGCTTGCAGATTTCTGCTGGGCTTGGCTGGTTGAAAAACACCTCAGACAAGCCTGGCATTCACCATATAGCCCAACAAAGACCACAGTTATCTCCATGAGCGTAAAACAGTTCAGGTGCGTCAAATCTGGTGGGCTGAATCCAGCCCTTGCTGTCCCATGCTTCCCTGCCTCTGGTGGGATGTGTAGCTGTCTGCACAAACAGTCTTTCCCAGCTCCCATGCGGAGCCAGGTGGGTTCCCACCGATGTGGGAGGGATGTTGTGGTCCATCTGGCTGTGTGTCCTGCTGCCTGGTAATGAGCAATACCTTAAGCCACGCAGTATTGTAGATGCTTTTCTGTTCAGGTCCTTATGAATTATGGCAGGGTCTGACAGAAGCAGTGGTGGAAAGGAGCCTTGCAAAAAGAGAGCAGGGGGGTGAAGAAACCAAGATTACCAAGAATGACCCAGGCTTTTACTTTCACCTTGATAGTTTTGAAAAGCAGGCAGTGGGAGCTGCTTCTGCAGCCCCTTTGGGCAACTGAGTCCTTTGACTATTTTAGTATCCTTCTAGGAGTTGACAGCTCTGATTTCTGGAGGATTTCTAGTTTCCTCACTGCGAGCATCTTGCTTGCAAAGCTGCTAATCAAGGGTAGCACGTGGGAAGGCAGTCACATGGGAGGAGGTGCTCTGCAAGGGAGTCAGGCCCAGTTTTGTTTGCTCAAATTTACATTTCTCTGTTATCAAACCCTGTTCTTGGTTTCAGCAGGGTTTGGAAGCACTGAATTTCTCCTTGGTGGGTGGGCAGGAGGACAATAGCACTACAGAATCTGGGACACCAGGACCGTCCTGAGGATTTGATGTGATGCCGTGTGCTGCAGCCTGCTTAGAGGAGCAATCTGCTGCCAAGGCACCAAGAGCTTTTCCCTCTGGGTTGCTCTGACAGCCCCATGGTAGCATGGCTTGCTGGATGGTCAAAAGGATTTCACCACACCAAGGAAGCCAGTTTTGGGGCAGGCAGACCCAAATGGGAAAAAAATTGCTGCTGCCACTCAGGCATTGCACAGAAGCAGCCGTGCTGAGAAAATTGCTGGTAACTCAGGGTGCTGAACCAAGCAGGAGCAAAACCCCCCACTGATAAATGAGCCTTTGCATCCCTGTGAGCAAGCCCCAAATAGGAAATCCCAGGGGTGTAACGAGGCTAGTTGCTTTCATCGCCAGGGTTGCCTCCCTCGGCTTTTGCTTTTTAGTGTGGACGTGGGAGTTGTGCTGTGCTGCCTTCAACCCATGGATTTAGCAGGCTCTCTTTAACCCCTTGTCCTCACCACCCATCACTGTGACCACACGCTCCAGGGTGTGCCTGCTGTTTGGCACATCTCCAGTGTGCATGCTCACAGCATTTGCTACGGCAGCATGTCTATCCCCCTCCCGCTATGCGTTCAAATTTCTGTCTGATCTAGAGGTATATGTGTACTGGGTCCATGCAGCGCAATCCCAGACTGGTACATGTATGGAGAGCACTGGTGATGCCCACGGAGCAGGTGTTAAACAGTCTGTGTGCACAGACATTGGTGTGAATGGTACTGGTGAGCAGAGTGTGGGTTTCGGTTTAGTTCCCCCCTCCTCAAACTGTGCTGCAGATGCCAGTGGGAAAGAGTGCCTGTCCGGTGGGAAAGAGTGCCTGGCATCAGGGAGGGGACATCTCTGGCAGGAGATGCATCCTGGCCTCCTCGTGTGGGGAGATGCTCCGCATGTGCACGTGCAGCGCAGAGAGGTAGCAGGAACCAGGTCGCTGCAGGGCTTTGGCAATAGATGTGCAAGTGCTGGTCAAAGGGACAGAAATGCCGAGTTTGCTGGCTGCTGAAAAACCACCAGGTGGGTGAAAAATGAGAGCATGTCTGGAACATCTACCTCCATCCTTTCAGCGTGCACAGTGGGAGACTTGCAGGTGTGGTGGTGCCGGCTAGAAGGACTCATTTGAGCAGATGGATGTCTGAATTAATGGCTTTATTTCAGCTTATTTTAGCAAGTAATATTCGGGGGGGGGTGGGGTGTCTGGTGTTTATTGTTGAAACTGGAGCTGGCTAGTACTTTAGATCACAGCTCTAATCGGTTGGACTGACTTAGACAGTAAATCACTTTAGCAGCGCTAATAACACCAAGTGACAGGTATAGTAAACCCTCTATTGCAGAAATAACCTGGTCCTGCTGCTTCTTTGACTGGGGTTGGTGCTTCTGCTCTGGTTTGTTTATTAAAGCTCCTTCACCAAAAGTCGCCTGGGTGGCTGCTCCGACTCAGCCATTGAAATGGCTGTTCTGCCATTCCCAGCCTGGCTTGGGCTCTTTTTATAGCCTGCTATAAAATTGTTTATTTTTGCACCTGTTTACGAAGGCTTTTCGGCCACAGGGGTCTCATGATGTTGTTTTCATGGCTTCTGGAGCAGGGCCGCTCTGTTGTTGCTAGAAATAATTGCTGTTAATTAATTCTTTGCTGGTTTTTCTCTGGCAAAGCGTATGGAAATAAGCAAGTGAGCAGTATGCTCTGTATCTTGATGTTGTGGGAGCTTTTAGGAGGCATGCAGTGACATCCAAACAATCCCACCAGCAGCTAGAAGAAGGGTAGGACGTGGTCCTCAACTTTCTGTGGACAACATTGATTGGGGGGAGGCTCAATTACTATCTCCAGTTGTTCAGCATCTTCCCTCAGGCCATTCTCTTTCTAGAGAGAAACCACAACTTTGTTTCCACCGAACGCTTTATTCAAATTGCAGCTGAGCAATGTTACAGAAAGCGATTTGGTCTCAGCCGTCTGAGCCGGACCGACAGCTGAAAGCAGCAGTCCGTGATACAAGACTGCCTGCTGGGACCTACAATTGCACTATTTTTTGCTTTTCCTCTGTGCCCTTTTAAAAGGGTTTGTCTTCTTTCTGAGGGACTTGGGCTGTGCTGCAGAGACTTCCAGACCAGAAGTGTTGTGCTGGGCTCCAGCCCCGCTGTCCTGTGGTCCTGCCTACAGTGTCTCTGCCATCCTCTTTGCACTGGGTCCCTGGCAGGAGCAGCCAGCAGTTCCCAGGACCCCAAAGCAGGCAGCAGTTGGCTGGGCTGCTTCCTTCTCCACCCTGCAACAGGACATCATGCCATCCAGACTCCTGCTTGAATGTCTCCAAGCTGTTCCTGGAAGGATGAGCCATTTGAGCCAGGAAAAGATTAAATTATTGGAATTGAGCAAAAGCAATTTCCGTGATAAGTGTTTGCCCTGTGGTTTGCACATCGAACCTGTCCTGCTGCTGTCTGTGACTCAGGCTGAATTGATGATGGCCCTCTCTGAATAATCACTGTGACTTTTCTTGGAGGAGTTGATAGCCCAACATATGAATATCTTCACACATATGTTGGCTTTCTCCATACAGAACTTCCCCAGGCCTAAGTCTTTTAATTAGTATAAATCAGGAATAATCCTAAAAGCAGTGGTCTCCCACTGGTGTAGGTGAATTATTGACTCCATTGGTCTGATTTCATCTTCTGTGAGAGCTGAAGAGAGCCTGCCATTAGGCTGTAGAAATCAGCATAGCTCCAGTTGGGTGCCTGGTGACTGCCATGGAGCCAATTGCCCCAGCTGCCCCCTCCGCGTCGTATTTTACACTGTATGAAATGGGTTTGGTACAACAGCAACGGGACTGTAGCAGTGAGGGTTTTTTCTTGCATTGAGGTTTCCCCCTGTGCTGTGGAGTAGACGTACAAATATCCAACATCCTCAAGCTATCAATTACCCCCTCACTCCCTGGGATGTCTCTTGGCTCCCAGCCACCCTGCTAGAGTGACTAAGCAGCCCCTGCGGCCATGTACCGATTTCCAAACCAGTCCATTGCTGTGGTGAGCCTGGCCAGAGCGCAGGCAGAAGAGAAACTGAAAGGATGTCCTGAGGACATGACAGGCTGCCACAGAAAAGTGGTTGGAGCTACTTTCCATTTTATTGTGGCACGGCTGTGAGAGAGCAGTTCTCAGCTCTAGGGTGTTGCAGAAGCCTAAAAAAATGGTGTGTAGGTCAATCAGCAGAGAGATTTTGCTCTGCATCCCCCTTCTTGTCGTCATTCTCCCCATTTCTTCTGCCTCACCGAGGATCTCTGTGGCCTGGTGTGCATGATATTACCTGCCCAGCTATTGCATCATGGGAGTGAAAGACTCCCCCTTTTTCACAGTGGTAACACTGAGCTTTGCAACAAAGTTAACAAATATGCAAATGTAAGGAAACCCTGATCTGCAAATTACTTGGCAGTGAGGCACTTTTAGAGTTGCATGATGCCTTTCCTTCTTTGAGGGCCAGTGCAGGTGCAGAGCAGCTCTGCAGACATAGGATTTCACGTCTGTTATTTCTGTACCCTTGCATCATTTTCTCTTGCATCATCATCCTCTTCAAGTTGACCAACACATCCTAACCACACAGATGCAGTGCGTGTGCTTTTCCCTCTTCTACAGGAGAAAAATCTCACACGGTTCATAAAGCAATTTGATCAAAATCAGAGAAAGTTGGCATCAGTATCAGGTTTTCAGTTCAAGAGTTTTTAATTGCCCTGGTCTGAGCTTGCTGCTCTGTGGCATTCCTCCCTTCCAGCTGTAGCCGCTCTCGCTTTAACTGGATAACCCAGAAAATTAGATACACATTTTTCTTAAAGGAAAAATCTCTAGGATTTTGGATTCTTTCTTTTTTTTTTTTTCTTCTTTTGAACAGGAAACCATACTGCAACGGAAACGAGCTGCTTTAGCATGGGTGCGGGTGGCCAGTGCTATGGCTTGTTCACATAAACCTCCAGCTGCAAGAGCTGCCTCCCCTGCGGTGCTGAGGAAGCCTAAGGGATCCAGCCTGGTGTGTCTATTACTCTAGAGAGTTTTGCTTGAATGCAGTTGCAGTAGCATGAATTATTGATATTTCTGTTAAGGTTTGCTGTTCACACAGGAATTTGTAACACTTCCCCCCGTTATGCTGTGAATGCACTCCTGGGTCACATAAAGGGTTGAGTTTAACACCATTTTACTTGCATGGTTGTGACATTGATTTAGCCATTTCAGGGCTGGGGCTGCAAAATTAACTAAAAAACAATGTAAGCAGCTCTTTCCTGCTGCAGTCTCAGGGTGAAAGAAGCTAATATGGAAGGGCAAGTAGAAGGTATAGTTATGTCTGTGCATTTTCGGAGCATCACCACAAAGCTGAGGAAAGGTTCCCAGGAATTTCTGAGCATCCTTTGCCCTGACCTCAGAGTCCAGCGTTTCCAGAGGCTGCCCTTGCTGCCACTGTGCTTAGCACCTTAGGAGATCACATTAATAATGTCCGTTTCTAAGGCAACAACCTTGTGATTCAGAAAAGACAGAGTTAACAGCGTGTGTGTTTACAAACACATTATACACATAAATATGTATTTCTATACATATGTATAGAAATTTATATCAGACTTAACAGGTCACTTAGCAGTAGAGAGACAGAAAGCATCTGAATGAGGGTGATGTATTGACAGCGATAACTGGTCTCCAGTTTGGCCAGAGAATTTGTGAGAGGTAAGAGCAAATTCACGAAGCATCCTCTTGGCAGGTCATACCCCCAGGCAAAATGTGGGGACAAGCTCAGACAAGGTGTCCACTTCTGTGGGCATGGGCAGGAGGGGACAGTCCGACATGGACAAGCCTGAGCAGCAGTGCCCGTCAGCCTCCCGGGAGCCCAGCCAGCCTTGCTGGGGCAGCCTTCGCCCTTTACCCTGTGTGGGATGGTAGACTCTGACCCTGTCCCTGCTCAGCACCAGGAATCACAATCTTTAGAAGCCAATGTCCACCAGGAGAGCCTCACTGCCTGCCCTGGATCAGCACTGTGCTGACTGACACTGGAGCAACACCCAGCCTCTTAACCTTGGATAAACCAGCAGTAAATCCACAGACATACGCGTATATAGGTGAGATGGAATCAAGCCTTTGATTTTCCACTGAACAAAAGTTTATCTTCAATTCTGGCTCATTTAGTTCCAACTTTTCTCTTTCTTCTTCCATGTCCCCTCCACCCACATGGGCTGTTTGTTTCCTGATGTGAAGTCTGGAGTAATTGTGATGGGACTTAAATGCTGAGTACCGCTATTGATCGACCCTCGCTGGCCCTGTTCTCCTGCTCCGCCCGTCCTTTATGAAATGCTCCCCTCTCATCATTGACAACAAGCTCTGTTATATTTGATTTTATTACAAGATATAAATTTCTGTCTGCAGCCCTGGTTTCCAGCACGCGGAGGAGAGAGAGAGGGATTGCCTAGCAACCAGGAGAACAAAAAATTAAGAGAATCAATAAGTCTTACTGGAAAGCTAAACAGACTTTAAAACCAACCCCCCTCCCTCCTCCCAGCCCCTGCCCTCGGTAAATTCATGATGATGTGCAGCATCCCGGCTATTGCATGAAGAATTCAGCAAGTGCATATTTTGGAAAAGCCGGTGTGCAAATGAAAACCCAGCCTAACCTGGCCTCAGGCAAAGCTCTGGTCCGGTGGGCGTTTACACCGACAAGCTTGAGTACAGCTCAGGTGTGGAGGATTGGGGATAAGATACTGTCTGGAGCTGGTTTTACTGGGGGGATGTCAGATGTCGGTGCTCTGCTCCAGGTTAGTGTTAGTGACCCAGAAGCTGGGGAAGGTGAGTGTCTGGATGCAGCAGCTCAGCTTCTCCACAAAAGGCCCCTGTGGGGGATTATGCCTTTGGTGAGCGTGGGAGTGGGTTTCCAGACATCACCAGCCTCCACTTGTAAAACCAGCAAACCCCAGCACGATGCGTAACGCTGCAGTCAGCAAGGAACAGTCCAACATCAGTTTAAAACAGTCAAAAAATCAACTTGGTTACAGGTGCTTGTCTGAGAGCACATACGCAAAGGTCATTTAGGAAAATATATTCCGGGCAAGGGGAGCATTGTAAACGTACGCGGCCATGATTCTGCCCATTTTTAAGGGTGTATGCTGTTTTCTCCCACAAAGTGTTGCTTGGAACCTGCTCACATCGTGTACATTTGCAGGACCAAGATGGTGATTTGGTTGTGGAAGTTGTCCAGGAGCTACTGGGACCTTCCTGCTGCAGACACTCCTGCATGCCCTGGACCTCATGGGGAGCATGAATGGCGTGAGCTGAGCTCGCAGGAGAGTGCTCTGCTTTGCTGGAGGAAGCAGAGATGAATGATTTGAATGGGGGACTTGCTCTGCAAAACCAAAAATGTTTCCATAAGCAGAGCTGTATAAACCACAGGTAGGTCATAGCAGCACCACACATGCCTGTGACCCATACCTGAGAGGAAGGTTTCAGCAGGGGTTAAGAGCGCCAGCCTACAAGGCACAGCTCTGAACCCCTCCTTGGCCAAAAGCTTCCCACATACCCCCCTGAGTCACCCTCTGGTCCTTAGCTGGTAAAACATGGACAGGAGCTTTACCCCGTAAGTGGCATGAGATCACAGAGTCATAGGATGGTCAGGGTTGGGAGGGACCTCTGGGGATCATCCAGCCCAGCCCCCGCCACAGCAGGGTCGCCTGGGGCAGGTCACACAGAGCCACATCCAGGCGGGTTCTGAACGTCTCCAGAGGAGGAGACAGCGCAGCCTCTGCGGGCAGCCTGTGCCCGTGCTCCGGCACCCTCCAGGGAAAGGAGTTCTGCCTCGTGTTCAGGTGGAGCTTCCAGTGCCGCACCTTGTGCCCGTTGCCCCTTGTCCTGCCGCTGGGCACCACCGCAAAGAGCCCGGCCCCGTCCTCCCGGCACCTGCCCTTAAGGTGTTTGTAGACCTTGAGAAGCTCCCCTCAGCCTTCCCTGCTCCGGGCTGAACAGGCCCAGCTCTCTCAGCCTCCCCTCACAGGGGAGATGCTCCGGGACCCCATCACCTCCGCAGCCCCCGCTGGCCCCTCTCCAGCAGCTCCCTGTCTCTCCTGACCTGGGGAGCCCAGCACCGGACACCGCACTCCAGACATGGCGTCACCAGGGCAGAGCAGAGGGGGGGACTCGCCCTGCTGGCCACGCTCCTCCTCATGCACCCCAGGGTACCAATGGCCACCTTGGCTACAAGGTCACGCTGCCGGCTCCCGGTGGTACACTCATGGAGATACGTGGGTGGCTGCACCCTCGGTCCCAGCAGCACAGCCACGATGACAGGGGCCCGCTGCCACCCTGCCCAGGGCGGGGGACGGGGGAGGGGGTTCTCCCCTGACACTCCCTTGACACCATGGAGGTGTATAAAAAGCGCGGGCAGATGCTGGGAGGACAGACCTGCCAAGGTGCAAGGATGGAAGGTGACAGTGATGTGTGCTCAGCAGGACGGCGGTGAAGGAAAGGCATGGGTGGGTACCAGTGATACGTTTACAAGTACCCCCAAAAGATGCTGGTATTACAGAGGCACCCCAAAAGCACTGCTCACTAACCCACCGGGGTGCTCCAGCCGGGAGACCCCACCCCGTGAGCGATGGGGTGCTGCAAGCCACCACCTTACCCAGCCAAAGACCTCCAACCCCCTCCCCAGTGATACACCAGTCCCTCTCTCCCGGTGGGTGAGACCTCCCCCCGGCGGGTGGTGGGGCCGGGGCATGCACGGGCACCCCAGCTTCAGCCTGGGGCGGGACCGCCGGGGGCCGGGGACACCCGGGGGTGAGGACACCCGCGGTGGTGGGATGCCCTGATGCAGGGGGAGCCCCACGGGGCCGGGGACACCCGGGGGGTGGGATGCCCTGACGCGGGGGGACCCCATGGGGCCGGGGACACCCGGGGGGTGGGATGCCCTGACGCGGGGGGACCCCCACGGGGTCGGGGCGCCCCGGCGACGAGCGGCCGCTGGAGGTCGCGGGCGAGCGGCGCAGGGAGCCGCCGGCCCCCCGGGCCCGGAGGAAGGCGGAACCGGCGCCGTGCCCGGGCGGGCGGCTGCGGCGGCAGCTCTGGCAGCGGCGGCGGGGCGAGGAGGCGGCCAGGGCAGGAACCGGCGCGGTGCGTCCCCCCGCCGGAGGCGTTCACCTTGCGCGGGGCGAGCGGGGCCGATGGAGCAGCCCGGGCGCGCCGCCCGCCTCGCCAGCGCCCCCCGCCCCGCGCCATGAGGCTGCCGTAGCCGCGGCGGAGCCCAGCGGAGCCCCGCGCCGCCCGCCCGCCGCCCCCATGGCGAAGGAGAGGAGCAGGAAGGCGCTGCTGGAGCTGCTCCAGCGGCCGGGCAACGCGGCGTGCGCCGACTGCGCCGCCCCGGGTAAGGGCAGGGCGAGGCGGGGGGCGCGGGCGGCGGCCGCACCTGCCCGCACGGCACGGAGCCGCACGGCTGCACGGAGGACGGCGGCGGGGCGGGGGGCTCCGCTCATCCTGGGGAGGGCGGGGGCTGCGCCCGCCGAGGGGGTGCCCGCCACCCCCCGCCGGGGGATGTAGCGGGGGATGCTGCGGGGCAGGGTGGAGGGCTGGGGGCGCGCTGCCGCCGTGCCCGCCGAGCCGAGGTACAGCCCCCCCCCCCCCGCCCGGCTCCGCACCCGGCCGTGGCAGCGCTGATGTCATCCCCGGCGGGTCCCCGCGGTCTGCAGTGCAGCCCGGGCCTCGGTAGCCCGGCCGCGGGCGGGGGGCTCTGCCCGGGGAGAGGGCGGGGGGTGCCCTGGGCCGCTGCAGGCGGCTCGTCCCCCGCCAACAGCCCGGCCGTCGCCGCTGCTCCTGCCCTGGGGCCGAGCGCCCGGCGGGGGCACCCACCCCCAAGCCCGGGCCGGCGACGGGCGCCTGCCCCCGGCACCGCTCGGCCGTGCCCCTGCTCCCCCCGCGGCGCCGGGGGACCCGAGCGAGGAGCATCTTCCCCGCCCGTTGCGCCATGTGCGAGCGGGGGAAGCCTCTGCCCTTCCCGAGCGGGGTCTGCATGGCGTGGTGGGACCTGCCGCTGAGAAGCTTAGCAAATTGCATAGCGAGTCACTTTCATTATTATTATTATTATTTTCAATCACGATGTAGAAACATCTAAATTTGTATGGGCTTGAGCAGGATGGCTCTGAAGAGGTGCAGGGAAAGGGTGTGCTTTCCAGCCTCTGTCATTCTGTAGGTTAAAGAAAACCCAACGCTTCAGCTGAACCTTATTTTTTCCAGCTGTTGATCTATTTAGGATTCCAACATCTATTGGATACCACCCTCCAGTTCATACCATTACCAGTGCTTTTATGTCTCTAAGCTACATCTTGGGACACCGCAGTTCACTTTCAGATGCGCTGTGTCCCCTGGGTACCTGGCTGCAAAGGACAAAGAACTTTCTGCGTAGCGCGAACTGCTTTGCAGCGCTGCTCTGCCTGCTCCCACCCATCTGCTGCCTGGCACTGCCTAACTGTACCAGCCCACCTCTGAGCTACCTGGCTGAGCACAGCTTGGGCTCACCAAAGAGGTGTCTGCCTAAATTTTTCCTTCCTGGAGAAGGCTTGATGAGCCTGGGCTATTCAGATCAATGGGGTGATCCTCCCTTGCCCTGTGTGTAATATAAAGCCCCTCTGCAAAACGGGAAGTTTCTCAGCATCAGCAGGATGGAGGTGAAGCTGTAGGTTAGTAAAATAGATCACGTCAGGGAAAGAGGGTTGTTGTTAAAGGCTCCGAATAGGCTTGTAAAACAGCAAAAGTGCATTTTGCTTTTGGTGACATTTGCATGCAGAGATGTCTTAGTGAATCTGAAACTCGGAGAGGAGAATTTGGGCCAGTGTCTTTTGTAACGCAAGATGTGCTATATTAATACTATTCAGCCTCTCTTCTGAACCATCACGGCATTACTTCCCTGGGACTGGATCTCTGTTTGTCAACCCAATTTCTTTAGTGATCGTTTTGCTTCACTTTCTTTGGCAAATGAGGGCTACTCATGGTGCTGTAACGTGATTGTCCGCCTGGGAGTGACAATAAACTTGACATGCCCTGGGCTGCTTAACATAAAGTATATAACTTGTGTCTGTAGGTAATACATACCGTATTCAGGTTGAATTCTGTTACTCATCCCGGGCAGGTGTGGCAGGCCAGGTGTCTCTGAGTGTGAGATAATGCAGGATGGGTCCAGAGAGCCTCCAGCATGGGATGCGAGTACGTTCTTTGCTGAGAAGTGGGATGCACACAAAAATAAAGGGAAAAGCTGGAACTGTGTGGACAGCTAGACACGAGAAAAGTACCAAAGCAGAGAAAATAAAGTGAGAATGAAAGAAGAGGGAGGGCGAGGAATGAACAGAAGATGAGGAAAGCAGGGCTTGTGCTTTCCCACATGTGTGTATCATCATAGTGCTGATGTGGTGCAGATGGGGGAGATGCAAAAGGTCAAGATCCCTGATTAATTATTGCTGCTTCTCAGGTGGGTGTGTTTCTTTCCCTGAAACCCCCAGTTAGTGCGGGATCCATGATAAGAGGTAGCCATTTAGCTCAGTGATACTGATAACAAAGAACAGGATGGGTCAGAAATGTAATGGGAAAATTCTTTGTTAGTCACTTTAATTTGTGTTTTTGGAAGTCAGCTGGGTTTTCTTTTGCTCTTGGAAATATCTGTTTCAGAAATCAGCCAGTCAGTGAAAGTTGGTTTGTTTTTTTTTTTTTCTTCTCTGCTGTCAAAAAAGGTATTTTCTTTTGTTACTGTTCTGGTACTTGGGTGAGGAGGCTCGATAGCCACAGCCCTGAAGTAACAGCTTGTCCCAGGTATTACATACTCGGGTAATAAAAACCTGGGTTCCTGATGCAGAAGAGCTCGCAGCTTGGCATCCTTCCAGCTAAGCTGTGACCGTGCAAAAAATCAAAGCTCGGGATGGACAGGGAGCATCAGGGGAGGCAGTGCTTTTCCTCCTAGGCTGTGTAACTTCGTCCCCTGCAGCGTCGTTGCATCTCCTTGGGGAGATCCAGGCAAAACCTGACGATGGCCTGGGTCTGGGCAAGAATTTGCCACTTAATTGAGGATTATTTTAGTGGCCAAGTCCTACAAGCAGGGCTGCTATGTTCAGGGCGTGTGTTCCCCTGGTTTGCACACAGGATATGTACACTTGCTGGGTGGAATGTGGTATTGAACGTGATGCTCAGGAAGGTCAGATCTGTGTTTTCCCCAGGACCAGTGTGTATGTCTGGCAAAAAATCTCTCGTGCAAAAGCAGAGCTTCCAAAAGCTCCTCCCAGATTTTGAGGGCATGTCTCAGGTAGGGAGAACAGGTTTACCGTGGCCCTAGCATGAAAGCTGGGGATGCAGAAAGGATGCTAAAGTAGAAACTGAAAATCTGAGTGGAACAAAACCTGGGAGGTTACATTTTTCACTTGCAGGTTTGGGGTTGGTTCTTTTGTTTTTAAGTTTCTACTTAGGTTTTTATTAATTGTATGTTTACAAAACCTTAATTTGCAGTGAAAGGTTGTTTTGGATAAAAAGTGTTTCAGTTACAGAAATGTCATCCATCTGTAATGAATAATGAGATTGTGTTAGCTACATCTTTGAGACTGAGTTCTGGGGTAGGAGCCACTGCAATAAAGTGGTTATTTGGGGCACTGGGTGCCCTGTCATTATGCACTTCTCTATTGGAGTCAGGGTCCGGGATGTTGGTTTGCAGCTGTTTGTTTTGGTGGGTTTAAAGATGTGCTTTCACAGTGAAGACAGCATGGTAAACGCAGTCTTAAGTGCAAACTGAGCAATCTTACTGAATTGCTGGTGTGTAATGGCTCTCATGTATTAGAATAATCTTTTTTTCTTCAGACTAATGTGGCAGTTCAGCCTTTTCTTTTTTTTTTTTTTTTTCTTTCCCTAAATGATTCTTTGTCTCAGGCAATCTTTCCTCACATCATGAGATGGATGGTTATCTCAGGGCATAACAATACCTTGAGTATTTCTCTCTTTACTCCATTTTTGTGTGACTTAGGCTTGTGTTTCCACTGGGAGAGAAGCATTTTACATTGTAGGAGGACAGGGAGGCTCTGAAGACAGAAATGGAAATCCCATCAAAGTGATCCTGCAGTTTATGTGGCTTGCTTTTATCGTTTTTATCTTTCCTATTGTGGATGAATTACTGGGACATGGACCCTGGGTAACATCAGCCCCTGTGCCCAAGGCTCAGAGGGGACGAGGGATGGAGAAAGAACAGAAGGAGGCGAGCTGGTGTCGGAGCTTTGTGCTGCAAAGCTGGGCAGATCTGGTATTTTGGTGTCACGGTGTGTATAAAAGCCAGAGGGCGGGTGGTGGGTGGCTGAGGTGGTTGTAAACACCTTTCCTGCAGGCCCAGCATCTTCCCATTTCTAAAGCAGGTGAATCTTTTCCATTCCCTTGATGCCATGAAGTGAGGGTGGTGATGAGAGGGGAAGCACAGGAGTGCTGGGGATTGCTTGATTTGCTCGGGATTGGGGGGCGGGGGGGGGGTCACTGAAAGGGATTAATCTCAGCCCTCTCCTTTCCCTATCCAACCACCGGTCCTGAAAACACAGATCGGGAAGACAACCGAGTGAGTCATCGGGTCCTGCCTAGTGCTGTCATCCGCAGCGACATCTCCCCATCCCCGCCGTGGAGCGATGGGGCTCTGCCGTGCAGCTAGTTCTCTCTCTTGCCCCCACTACCTCCTACTGGAAAGCTGTTCCAGAGCTTCACCGCTCTAATGGCGTGAAACAGGCTTTTCGTTTTCAGTCTGAAAGTGGAAACTTGTTCCCGCACCTCCATTGTCCTCTCACTTAAAAGAGTGATTTGTTTTTTCCTGGGAATTTGCCAGCCCTTCTCCCCGGGCATAAGCAGATTGGAGGGGTAAGAAGGAAAAAAAAAAAAATCCCACAGCAGTCATGTTTAGCTCAATGCTGCTTTCTGCAGGGAAAAGGACTTTTTGAAACAAAGGAGGTTTAATGTGACGGTGTTTTCTGTCCAGCCCTGGTGCCTGGGTTGCAGCACAGTCGTGGGCTGCAGCGAGCAGAGGGGGCTGCTGAGACCTGCCAGCAGAATAAAAAGCCTTTGGCAAGTTTAGTGCCTTCACTGAAAAAATTTCCTACTTAGGAGTGTTGGTGGGAGGCTGTTTGGCTTCAGTTTTAACATCTTTTATTGTTATTTTTAAACATGCGTGACCAAAGTCTGTTTATTAACCTCCTAATCTTTCCTCAAAGTAAATAGCAACAGAACTTTGGTGCGGAACACAAGGTTGTCCTGACTGGGGCATTGAGGAAATCAGCAGCAGCTGAGCCGCAAGCAGAAAAGGCTTTTGGCTTGTGTTGGTGGCACCAAAATCCCTGTGATTATATCCCGTGTCATAGGGCATGAGTTACCTTTTTAGCGCAGAGTAAAAAAGGGTTTGCCTACCTGGAGAGGTCCTTCTGTCCCCTCTAATTGGTCTTTATCACCTCAAACAGGGGAGAGAGATATCAAAAAAATCTGTTGAATCTCCATCCCAACAAAACACTGGCTCCCACCCAGCTGGTGTAGCAGGGATGCAGCCAGGCAGCTAATTAAGGGTCAGGTCGTTTGTGTGCTGGCAGATGCATTAATGGGGTATTGCTGTGCATTGGCCACGTTCTCAGAGATACTTGTTGTAGCAATGTACTGTGCTATGTATAGTGATAACTGTGGTTTAAGGCAGAAGGTGGAGCAGGGGTAAGTTTTGAGACTCGAGTTCTTGCTCTTGTGTCGTGGCTATTTTGAGACTACTACTGCTCTGCTTCATGTGATTTTTTTGTGTTGATGGCATCCAGGGATTTTCAAACTGGAGCCCTATGTTTATATTCTGGATACAGGAAAAATTGGTAATTTATTTAAAAAAAAATCCACTGCCACCCCACTTCCAATTTTGTCTGCTCTCCTGGTTTGTGTAAATTGTCTATGTTTTGGGTTGGTTCCTCTTGCTTGTTATTTTTCTGGGTCCAGCCTTCGTTCTTCCCTCCATGGGCTGCTCTTCTGTTCAGTAACGTTGGGTTCAAGCTGCAGAGTCTGTTGTTCTCGGTGCTGGGTTTTCCTGGGGCTTGTGGTGGCAAAAGGGGCTGGGGTGGTGCAGCTGATTTCTGAATTTAGCCCTGTTGCCCAAGTGTTTTACTTTTGCTTTGGATGCTTCTCTAATCTCTGGCTGTGTCTTCCCTTTCAGACAAACAAGATGGGGAAAAAACCACCCCAATGCGCTTCTCCGGAGTGTAGTTTAGCTTTGTTTATTTTTTCAATTTTTAAAATGACGTTGCATTAAATTTTTGTTTTGAAAGTTGGGTCACTACATTTTTATAATCTATTTGGAAGTGACCAGAAATCTCCACCACACTGGGCAGTGAAAGCCTTCTAGAGCTGGCATTGGTTGTCCTGGAGCAATGATGCTGCAGGATAAGAGACTTTCTGCACGTACAGCAGTGTACTTGGTTTAATGTTCCCCTTGCTCTGTGTTAGTCCTTATTCCTTTTGGCTTGAAATAATGGAATATAATAATTTGTGTGGAACTTAAGCATGCTGGCAAGTTTTCATTAGGCTTCACTGCTGTTTGATTGAAACTCTGGAGGCTTAGAAAAAAAATTATCTTTTTTGGGTAGTACTCAAAAGGTCCAGATTGCCATTTCAGTGTGCTTTTTTGGGACCTGCCCAGACAAAATGGCTTAAATAAAATTACTGAACTCCCCAGTGATGTCCAGGATGGAGAACACATTCCAGCTGTTTAAGTGTCTATTAGCAAGGTGGACTTCACCTAGCTATGGAGACCTCAGCTTGTCAGTCGTACAGCTGGGGGTCACTAGTTCACTAAACTAATGGTGCTGATCCAAAACACACTTGTCTGTTAGGAAGATGCTTATGTGAAGCTATTCACGTGCTTGATAAGATGTTGTCTTATCTTGAAGCAATGGTGCAGTCATTGGAAGAGTTGGAGTCTGTGATTAGGTTGGAGATCGCTGGCATTATTTGCCATGTTCTGGAGCTATGAATTTTTCACATCATTTGTGCTGGAGAGCAGAAATGAAGAGAGAGGGACTGTGGCGTGCTTGGGCAGCGCCGGAGCTGCCCACAGCCCCAAACCTTACAACAGGGCTTGGGAAAAGCATCCCTGCAGAAGTGGGTGCTCACCCTGGCCAGCAGCCCTCTGCCTGGGGATCTGTCACCAGTTCCAGCAGAAGATGCGTGGGTGTAGCAATCTCCTAGCTAGGTTTCCTCAAAAAAAGGAGTCACAAGTGCGGGGAGTGGGTGAGAAGGGGAAGCGGCATTGGCAGAGCCCTCCAGAAGATGAAGTCAGGGAATCCTCCACCCTCCTCCTTCCGTGGGCAGAGTGGTGGCGTGGGGGGGTCGGAAGACTGCACCAGCCTGGGGGGCTTGTGTGGGTCCATATCCCTCTGGCCTGTTTAGACAATGCTTAGAAATTCCTTTTGGCTTTCAACTAAAGTCCGGGAGAGGCCTGGGCTGGGTTGCCCAGATGTCTTCAGCCAGGAGAGCAAGAGCCATGACCTCTAATAACAACAGTGACATTTCAGAGAGACTTCTCCTGGTAGATTGGTTGGTTCTGGGGGATTTTGCTCCTTAGCAATTTTTTGGATGGGGCTAGCTCAGCACTTAGGGCCTTTGAATTCTCCTGCCCGGTGTTCCCTTTGGCACTAAAACCAACTGCCAAATCTGTGGCGTTCTGGGCCGCAGCTGTCCCGGCAAAGCAGCACACAACCTGCTGAGCATCTACAACTCTTCTTTCCACCCTTGCCATGTGATCTGGGATTTAAGAGATATGTATTTTTAAAACCAGAAGAGCGATAAAGAGGAAATCGCTATTAATACACAGCAGCAATGCAAAGCGCTGGTAGCGGGTCTGGTGGGGCAAGTGAAATGAGCAGCTCTGACATGGTGCTCCTCGAAGTTTGCTGTGTGGGGTGCTGTTGGTGTTGGGTGGACATGGAGCTTGGGTCTAGGCAAGAGAGGAAACACTGAAAGGAAGGTGACCAGGAGGAGACAGCGAGCAGGTGTGGTTTTCTTGAACAAGCTGAGAGCATCCCTTCCAAGGGTTGGGTCACCACTGACCCTGTGTCTCTGTTTGCTTCCCTGAAGTACTGTCTTCTGGAAACCATGCACATGTGACCCTGCCTATATGGTTCCCTGATTCTATGATTTAGTCCAGCTTTTCCTTTCTTAATTAGATGTGGCTTGACGTGGTGTGGAGCAGGGGGGAAGCATATTTAAGAGTCTGGTTTAAAGAAAATACTGTTGCCATGAGGAGAACAATTTAAAGTGCCAGTTGTGATTGAAACCCATTGCTTGAGGTGCTGTTTACCCTTGCCAAGAAGAGATGGCTTGGGTGTGAGTTGGCTCAGTGTCCACTGGAGCTGGAGCCTCCTGTCTGAGCCTGAGGATCTCCTTGTGGAGTGTTCCTCCACCCAGCCGTGTCCTCCTCCCTGGCTGGAGGAAGGTGTGATGTCCCCTGGTCCTGTTGCTCACAGCATTGCAGGCGACAGAGGGGTTACTTCTTTGGAACTCCATAGAGGGCTCCAAGAGAGGACTTTGGAAACACGAGTCTAGGAAGTTGTAGACAATATGAAGAAATTCACCTGCGTGCCTAAGATAAATCTGTTAAAACAGGCATTGGGGCTCCTAATAAAACCTGTGGAGGCCAACACATGCTTTCATATGCCTTTCTCTTTGTCTGGCACCACGTTGATCAGATGTTGGTACATCGGGAAGGCTTGAGCACGGTTACGGAGCGGCTGGGAGCCCATGGCCACGTTAGCTCCCTACTCCAACTGTTGCTGCCATGGCTTCCTCTTCCTCGCTACTGGCTGCAGCTCTGTGGCCGCCCCGTCCTCCAGACCCTCTTGCCTTTCCTCGTGCCAGATCCTCTGAGTGGAAGTCAGAGGTGGGTTTTTCAGCAGGAGACCCCAGTGCTTTCACCATGCCTGACTCCCATCGTTGGGTCCCATGGTCCTGGGCTACCACGGGGCAGCAGTGCTGCACCTTGGAGTACTTTTGTGGTGGGAGGTTTGGTGGGTCCCAGATGTTGATTACAGCCACGTGTTTGGAGGTGGGAGAGGACAGCACAAGGAGCTCAAGCACAGAAACATGCGTGAGCGTGCAGAGCTCTTGCTTCTTGTTGCCAACCTGTAACCCAATAACTGGCAGCAATCTTCACGATCTGAAGAAGTGGGGATGCCTGGCCTGGGGTGTGAAGCCGGGTCACCTGGTCCTCGTGGGAGGAGCAGGGTGAGGGTGTGGGGGTCGGGGCTGGTGGGGGTCCTCTTGGCATGGCTGGATGTGGGCAGCATTTAGTTGCGGCTGTGGCGCACTTAGATCAACTTGACTGGTTTTGTGTTTGCCAGGCTTGAGCTGCGGTCATTGGGGTCTTGCAGGAGGATGAGAGACCACATGAAACGGAAAACCAACACCTTTATTTGTGGCTGCTGGTGCCAGCCCTGTGCCGGGGGAGCTGAGGCTGGTGGGTCTTGTAACAGCTTGGGAATTTGCTCCCCTCCTGGGTGGGCACCCAGCCATGTCCGATGAAGCTGCTCGTTTAGCTCTGGGGTTTATATCTGAACACAGCCACCTCTGGGGAACCAATCTGCCTTCCCTGGGGTGTGCTGGGGAGGCTCGTGGCCCTCCCTGCGGGCAGGGCTGGTGGCAGACCCTCATCCCCCGTGCGGAGGAGCTGCCTTGCCCCTCAGCCTGCTCCCACTGCATTGACACAGCCAGACCATTAAATATGTATAAGGAGGAGAAAGCGCGTTCCCTTGCTTTTTATAAATAATTGCTGCGCTGTGAGGAGTGAGTATTTAGTGTAATTACTGCGGGGGAATAAACAAATGATAATGGTTTGTGAGAATGGAAGACCTGCCCTTATCCCTCGACAGCCCGATGCGACGGGGCAGCCGGGGACTCCCGCCCGCATGGGTCTGGGGGAGGCTGGGGCGAGGGGACCTCCGTGGAGGGGACGGGGAGGATGTAGGGCTGACTTGGTGACTTGCAAGGAAGCCCTTTCTGCCGGGGCGCAGCTGGAATAGCAGGGGCTGACATTTGCTCGTTGGAGTTCAAACAAAGATCCCTGTATTGGCTTTATTGGCGAGGCAGCGCCAGGGACACTGGTGGATGTGTCCTGCCCTCCGCCTGTTCCTCTCTGTCTCCCATCCTGCAGGCAATGCCTTTCCCGAGGAGGAATTTGGAGGCAAGGGACTTGTCTTTCAAGTGCTTTGTGTGAGATGTCAACTCGGGGCTGTAAACAGTGCATAGTTTTGCTCAGAGAAAGTGCAGAGCTGCCCCTGGCAGCGTTTCTCCGTTAAGGCAAGAGCTGAACACCTCCTGGCATGGAGGGCTGTGCTGCTGGGCAGTCATAGCTGTGGGAGGGAAGTCTGTCTGTGGAACGCTCCCACTGTAAAAAATAAGCAAAATAAAATAAAATGAAAAATAGCAAGGCAAGGGAGCAGCATAGCAGTTTCCCTGGGCTGTTTGGTGTAATTGTGCAATTTCTGTTCCATGCAGCACTTGGGTGGGATTTGCTGATGGAAGTTGGACATTCACCTCTTACCTTCGTGTGAGCGTGGAGTGAGTTTTGGAGGTCTCAGGCATGTGCAGTTGTCTGTATATTGGGCTTTTTTGAGATTGCAGGTCTGTTAATTATTAGCTTCATTTGTGCTACTATCAGTGTAAACTAGCACGTATCTCTGTTTTGCTTGTATATTTATTTGGTGCTTTTAAAATCGGGGAACTTGGAGCTGGTGACTTCCGAACTCCCCTGCCATGCCTGGTCCTGCCCTGTCTCTCCTTCCTCCTGCGCTGAATCCAGTACACCAGTCAAGTGGAATTGTCTCTTTCCTTCTTGCTTTCAGATCCGGACTGGGCATCCCACAGCCTAGGGATCTTCATCTGCTTGAATTGTTCAGGAATCCATCGCAATATTCCCCAAGTCAGCAAAGTGAAGTCGGTCCGTCTGGATGACTGGGATGATGCTCAAGTGGAGGTATGTGCATTGGAGACTTGGGAGTACCAGTGAGTTTGGGTTGCTGCATTTTACCAGTGCAGCTGTAAACCTGAGTCCTTTTGAAAGGTGCCACAACAGATGGGATTTCAGAAAACATGTCTAGATAATTCCCCAATGTGGCAACAAGGTCTGTCATGCTGATTGGAAAATGGAATAGCCATTTCATGAAGTTGTGAGGATTTCCCCACCCTAATAAAAGTGTCAATGAAACAGAGTGTGTAGAAATTACTAATTTTAAATGAATTGTCTTGTGTTTCTTACATTACTGCTAGCCTAGCCTTGACGGTAGACTAGACCTCAAGTTTACCAGCCCTGGTCCAGCTCAGCATTTTCTGGTTTTTTCCATTTGGTGTTGAAGACTCTTAAACTCACATCTTGAAGAACCGAACCCTCACAGTATGGGTTTGAATTCTCTCTCTTGATGCCACCCCTGTGCCTAGGTTTGGGTGATGCTGCTAGAGGCCAGCCTGCCCAGGAAACTGCTCTCCTTTGACTGTTGGTGTCTCTAAAGGCACGAAGAATGCTGTCATTGATCTTTACCTTCTGTGTTGTAGAGTTGAGGCTTTCCTGAAAGCCACAGCTCATGGACTCTTGTGTTTTATGAGGAAAAGAGGCCTTTGTGTTGCATGGATTTTCCCATCCCTGATTTTTTTGAGACTAGAGTGCATGTGTAAACTTGAGAAGCTCAAAAACATGAAAATAATGAAATAAAATGCTTAGGGGGAAGTAAAAAAAGGAAAAAGCTTAGCTGCTTGTTATGCTTGTATGCTAGGCGTTTGATACAAGACGTAACGTATTTAGCATGGCTGCCTGGAAAAGATTGGGATCTCTACACTTGTAAAATTAATTAAATAAAATTTATAAATAGGGAAATACGTGGTTTTGTTTCCCAGGTTCTCAACTAGCCATTCATATACGAGATCAGAAGGAAAGGAGGGCTGTCAGGGAAGAAATAAATTGGTTTTGGTTTTTTGTTTCAAGCTCCTCTCTGAGGCTGCTGGCACGGCTTTGCAAAAATCAAATTATCTCTTTGGAACAAGTGATGTGATGCAAAGCAAAGGGCGTATTGTCAGAGACTCTTACCTTGCTGGAACCGTAACATATGGAGACTTAAAGTTAGTGTAAGGTTTCACCCCCTGGTTACCTAATTTCTGTGCTGGATTCCCTGGGAGCTGTCTCATTTCCCACTTGCAGGCATGGGAATGCCACTGCGTGTGCCTTCTGCTCCTGTGGGGATCGTGCATGTGTGGCTGGGCACGGACCTATCCTCAGTGTCATATTCGTATCCACTCTCGGTGGGAGAGCCCTGGCAATAATAATCAATATTAATTTCTGAGCCCTTGGTTTGCAGGCACAATCTTTACAGCATCCCTTCTGTGCACAGTCCTGGGGAAACCTCTCAGTTAGTGAACAGAGGCCCCATCCCAATAATTTTATTACTTTGTGGAAGCAAAATAGGACAAAGGAAAATACTGTTAACATTTTTTAAAAGTCTCTTTTTTCCTCTTTTTACAGTTTATGGCCTCGAATGGAAACAATGTAGCAAAAGCAAAATATGAGTCTAAAATGCCACCGTTTTATTATAAGCCAACGTTTCTTGACTGTCCGTAAGTAAATACCTCTGCTGGTAAACAGCATTTATTTGTTTGTGCAGCTGCAGCCTCTGTAATATCTTGGGTTTCGCATAATACTTTTTTTTTAGCCACAAAGGTTTCATTTCTAAAAGGGCCTGATTATTTTTTTTTCTTCTGCACACATATGGTAGAGTTTATACTATGTGTGGGATCTTATTAAATAAGTACAGTTAAGATGATGCAGGGAAGTCAATAGTTTGTCTGTCCCCCAACCTCTTCCAAGTTTCTAAGGCTACAACAATGCCAATTTCTACCCATTGATTTCCTCACCTTTCCAAACAGCCCTTCTGCATCCCAACAGAGCTTCCTTACCTGCTGTGTGAGATGCTAGGTCACTTGTAATGCAAAAATGCTGGGGTTTAGTGCCAAGGTGGTGGGTTTTCTTTTGCCTAATCCTCTGCGAAGGCAAGTGAAAAGGTGTCTCCCATACGGTGCAGAGTAAACCGCCCTAGTAGGTTGGGGTAGACTTCATAGCCCAAGGAGGGCTGAGCAGAATGTGCTGTATCATCCAGGGAGCAAGAGGATGAGCTGAAATTGTTTTTTGGATTCAGCCCTGCAAAGTATGAAGAGTGTTTTGTATCCTCATGAAACCAGTCTTTACAGAGGGTCTGGAGGGCGTAATTTCCAGAGCCAGTGTTTTAGCGTTGGTGAACCAGTGGGCGCTGGTCCCTGAGGTCCCTCCCAATATTGCTGCCTGATGTGGGTGCCGCTAGTTGAAGAGGGAGATGTGGTTTGGCATGAAAATGGTGTGCAAGGCTCTGAGCAGCCGGCTGGTGGATTCAGGCATGGTAAGAGGTGCCCGAAGGAGAAGTGCTGGAAGGGTTCACAGGGCTCCCTGCCTGAGGCATTAGCCTTTGGGTAGGAAGGCTCTGCTGTGTTTTCCAAACCTGAAATCATGCCGAAGGTGTTCATGAGTACCTATGCCTGCCCTCGAAGTGACTTTATCTATATTTTTAATCTTCTTGTAATAGCTATTAAGAAGAGTTACTGGCTTCCTATGTTGCAAAAAGTGCAAAAAGCCTTTTATAGTAAAGACATGAAGTATAGAAAAGAAGGTACCTGTCGTGCCTATGAAATACCTCGATGATGCATCCATTACCCCCTGTCTGATGACGCTCAAATGCAAAATCTGGGAAGGCTCAGGTGTGAGTGGCACTGCCTGGCCTGACAATAAAAAAAGTAACCATTTATGCAGTGTTTCGAGATCTTGGTTTTTTATCCAAAATGGCTTCTGGCAGCAGCTTCCATGGTTCTTACAAGTACAGAAATGATTTGAGGATTGTCAAAGCTACTGTGTGTTGTGGAGGGGCACAACTCCGTGTTGTAATTCTCTTGCTGGGATTATTTTTGCCCAGGAGAAAAAGCCCCAGCCTCTTACCTTTGCTGTTGCTGAAACACCTCTGCTGTGCGGGAGGGAGCCCAAGGAGAAGCCAGCGGGAAGGCGCTCCCAGCCAGAGCAATCCTGCAGATCCAGGGGAGGGGATGGTGCAAATGCAGCATGGCAACGCCGTTGGTTTGGGTTTGCTTTTTTTCTCATTTCAGAAAAGCAGCTTCAGCAAAGTAAACTTTTTGTTTGTTTGCTTTTAACCCTGTCTCTCCCAAGGCAGAGGGAGGGAAGGGGTCTGCCTATGTTTGACCATGTTGGGTGTGTGGGACCTTTCAGGTTCTCCTCCCACCTTGAACTGGTCTTCAAGCATCACCCCTGAGTCCTGGCTTTGGGAAGATGCTTCATGTGGGGTTTTCTGGGGACTCAGAAGTGCTTCTGTGGGTGAGGGTCTGGAAGGTTGGGGCTGTGATTTGGTAAGGATTTGGAAAAACAACACCTCAGACCCTGTGGCTGGAGGAGGTGGGGGACACTTGCCTTGTGACAGTCAGGGACAAAACCTGCCTGCTCCTGCCTGCCCACATTCCGACAACAGGACTGCTGTTCCTCCACCTAACACAGGCCAGGCTTCCTGCTTTTTCTCACATTCCGGGCACGACATTGACTCATCCATCTCTGTGCACAAAATCCTGCCTCTTTCTCCCCTGACAGTAGGACTGGCAGCCCAAGGACAGATGTATCCTGCTACTGCAGGGTTTGGTGGCCAGAGTTTTATGATGCATGTCTCGCCATGCCCATGGGGTCTGTGGGGCCCCAGCAGGTGGCTCTGGCATCCTTCTCATCCCTGTGCACCCACTGCTTCTTGCATCTTGCTGTGTGAATAGATGGTACTTCCTAAGATGGTGCAGCTACAAAAGGAAAATCACTGATAAATTTCTCTCTTGCTCCTCTGCAGAGTTGGGTTGAAACAAAAAGTCTTTTGGCAGAGCGTTATTCATGCCTGTTTCCTTTGCCTTCTCCTTAGTGCCTCTTGGACACAAGGAGGAAGGGTGCCCCGAGCTCTCTGTGCTACCTGGGGGGCAGGAGAGGTCACTGGCTCTGCCAGCAGCTGGGAGGTGGATGCTCTCCTGGTGAACAGGCAGCTCTCGTGAGGCGTTGTGGTCCTGAGCAGATCCAGTACCACCTTTGTGTCGCGGAGCTCCAAAATCCCAGCAGCTGGCTGTGCTGTTTTGAGACTTGTGTGAACTTGTAATGTTGAAGATGGTAAAATGAGATTTTTTCACCTAGTTGTCATTGATAGGAGAAACACAATTCTAGGGGATTTTAATTTTGTTTGCTCTTAAGTCTTAGTTAAATGTAATTAACGTTGCACTCCAGCCTTAGCTGCGGGTTTGTGCTTACAGGGCATGAGCCTATTTGGCATTCCAGTTGTTCGGGAGCATCCCTGCTGCGGGAGCCTGGCTGGAAGCGGGGCTGGTCCCTCTGCACCTTGGGGTGTCCTGAGATCCGGGTGCACATCGCACCCAGCTCTCCTTGCGTGGGTCAGGCTGAGAGATAGCGAAAGCTCACATTGCAGCTCAGGCAGCTTAAAGACCACAAGCATTTTTATTCCTTCTGCTGTCGGGCTGGCAGAAATGTCTGTGGCGGGTTCTGTGCTTGGTTGGTTTGGCTTCCTTTGATAATGCAGCTCAGGCTTTGCCGCTATGATATTTTTCTTCCTCCATCCTGCGGTGTAGTTGCACTCCGGGGAGCTTTGCCAAGCGGTGGCTGAGCTCCAGCCGCAGCCCTGTCAGAGCTGTCTGCGAGCACACAGGGACCATGCTGGCACCCAGTTGGTGGCATTGGGGCAGCCGCTCCATCCCAGCTCTTCCCGCTGCCCAGTGGAGAGGCACGTTGATGGGCATGCAGCTGTGAGAAACGGAGGCAGGAGGGTTAAGGAGTGGTTTTTTTTTGGTATTGTTTCTTTTTGGTTATTGATCGATTGGGAGGATGAGGCAAGCCTGGTCATCCTTCAAGTGGCAGCAGGACCAATTTCTGGCTCTTTTGTGCTCCCAACTTGTACCTGTTTTGTACTGGCACAATTTGCAACCTGGATACCCTGATTTCTGAACCAGAGCCTGGAGCTCTGCTTGTGTAGGTGTCCTCTGGACCAGTGCTGCTGGGTCTGTGCAATGGCAGCAGGGTGCATTGGGGTAGATGCGACTTCTTGCAGTAGCAGATCTCCTTCTGACACTGCTGCGTTAGAAGCAGCTGCGGGTATTGGGAATGTTGCAAGGGTGGTGTGTTCCAGGCTGTATTTTTCTTTCTCTGGTTGGAGGCTCTATGCTTTCCAACAGGCGCATGCTAAACAGGAGCAGGGGAGTGCTGCTTTTTCGAGGGGTATGTATTTAGCTCTCTCCCTGCCTCGCTGCAGTCCAGTTGCTGCAATAGCATGAGTCGTTCCCGGCTTGCAGCCCTGGGTAGCGTCGCGATGGGTGACACCTCCATCCAGTGCTGGCACCGTGCCGTTGTGTGCCAACCCACGTTCTGCAGCATCGAGAGGTTTGGATGCTTCTAATTAGGACAAGTTGTGCTGGCCGGCTGCGGCAGCTGGGCAGGCTTTGTGGGAGCTGCCCTCAGACTTGGCACGGCAGGATGCGAATGTACGGGCCCTAATAAAGACAGGCTGTTTGTTCATTTGAAGCTTCTTGATTTGAGAGTGCTACTTTGGTTGCTTGAAGAACGGCAAAGTTCAGAGCGAGAGGGAAGAAATGCTGCAGTGCCAGCTTGTCCTTTTTTCATCTTGCTTATGAGGTTGTGTTTGACTCCTTGGGAAATACGTGGTGTTTGCCTGCTGCATCTGGCTTCTGCATCCTCCAGAAATGCCAGTGTGGCTTCCTGGCTTGGCAAAGGCTGGAGAAGTTGGAGGGGTGGTCTGGAATTGCCCAGGGAAAATTTACCAGCTGTTCATAGGCAAAACCCCCCACCCAATTAAAAAAAAAAATAATAAAATCCCTTTGGTCTTCTCTCATCTTCTGTCTGCCAGCACCTTGGCCCGTGCATCAGGAGCAGTGAGCAGTGCAGCCACCTTCTGTACCACTGGGGAGTCCCTGAGGCTGAAACAAGTCCCAGACTCAGGGATGTTCCTACACCACTGCAGTGTTGGCCCAGAGGGCCTTGGGTGAGGAACTTAAACCACAGAAACTCCCTCTGGATGGTCATGAGTGGTCACGGCCCAGCTTTGTACACCGCAGCAGCAGAGCGAGAGCTGTAAAACAGTCCTTTCTGGGGCAGACACACTGCAAGCACATGGTTGAGTTTTGAGTCACCAGTGAGCAACAGGGTAACATCATTTTTGAGTAAAAGCAAAGGAAAAAGGCTTTGTTCAGACATATGCTTGGCTGAAAATTGACACAAGGTGGAGGCAAACTGTTATGGGGCTTTTGCAGTACTGGAGGTACATCTGTGTCCCTGCCCAGTACTTAACGTCATTTTCTCTTGCCTTTTTGCTTGATTTCGGAACGCAGAGCATCATTCTGTGGAACTGTGTGCATGGCTCTGCTCCTCCCTCCGTGCTTGGATAAGCAGGAGCTGCATCTGCTCCTTAGGCAGAACGCTTATATTCTGACTGCCAGTAGATTTGAGTACCTTGGTAGGAAAAAATGGGGCAGAATGAAATGGTATGAGTTGTACTGGGTGGCTGTCTGATCTGGAATGTGATGAGACGTCAGTCAGAGAGAGGATGTACGCCAGTGAGGCTCACATCTTGAGGAGTCATCTATACAGTTATCTGGAAAAGAACAGTTATTAGCAGAAGTGGCTTGTATTACGGTACGATTAAAATGTGCACAGAGAAAAATGCTAAGTAAATCCCTGGAATTTTTTTTTTTCTTACTTTACTTAAAGTTTGGCTCATTTGGTAGAGGAGCTACCAAGCTCACCACCTCAGCCTGGTGTCTGAAGGTCAGCCTGGCCCCCTCCCCTTCCATGCACAGGGCATGATGATGGTCAAGGATAAAAAGTTCTCACTTGGTCTTCTCTTCCTCTGTCACCTCTTTTTTTTTGATGGTACTTTATAGATAAACTGCTTTAACGCTTAATGGCCAGAAGGATAAAGTCGAGTGTTTTGCTCAGGCTCTTGCTTATTATTAAGGGTCTTCAGATTTAACATCCGTGGCTTTCAAAAGTGACTGGTGTCTCAGATGAAAAGCTTCAGGTGCTGCAGCGTGGCCTCTTGGAGTGGCTACTCATCAGTTCCCAAGTGGTGGAGCCTCCTGTGGCAGCTCAAACTGGGCACTCAGGCTTGGAAAGTCTCTGCCTGAGCATCGCCCTGCCATCAGCCAAGTACCCAAGACCTGCCCGCTCCTTCGGTCCCAACTGCCTGTGGTGCCTTCCCTGCTTCTCATTCGTTTTCTCTTTGTTGTTAGCTTGTAAGCCTGTTAATTTATGTTGATTCCTTCAATTTCCAAAGGAAATTGCTACAAGGTTAAGATAGTACCATCCCAGCACTGCTTCCTACATGTTTTTAATCTGTGTTTAACCATTCTGAAAAATAGCGTTGTGGTGAACTGGACCGTGCATGTAAAACAACCAAACGAAAAAGGAACCAGTTCGCATTTTAATTGAGCGTGTTATGATTTTGCATACTGAAATTCAGCTTTAACTTCTTCACATCCATAATGCAAAATTCGGATGCCTCTGTAGTAAAAACCCCAGGTTTTTTGCTTTTCTCCAGAAGTTTGCTGTTGGCCATGGGTCTTGTGGGGGTTGGATGGCACATGGCTCCAGGGGCTCTGCAAGCCAGGGTAATGCACACAGCACCTAGAAGAAGCTCCACAGCTGTCCCGTACCTCCACAAAGCCGTTTAAAAGCAAGTCCTCACAGCGAGGACTTCCCAGATAGGAAAAGATGTGGAGGCAGAGTGTGAAGCTAGACAGGCTTTTAGTCTATGCTGCAGTGGCTCTCCTTGCAGTCTGAGCAAAAATTTGGACTCGGACTTAAAATTTCATTAAAACACTTGTTTGACAGAAACTTGGCGTAGCTGTGTCCACAGAGCTGCCTGTGGAAAGCAGATTGGTTTTTTTTTTGCTGGAAAAACCTCTGACAAATTCCAGAAGCTACAAATGTGGGGTTTGGAAATGGCATTCCTGGATGACATTCGTTTCTTTTGTCTTTGTTGGACTTGATGGTGGCTCAGAAAGATGCAATCAGGGGGTGGTAGCGGATGGTGTTTGATGTCTTTTGGGCCACTTTCACCTCTGGCTGGGGCTTTCTGTCTGTAGTATGTCTCCAAAAGCCATAGCAGCCTTGTGGTGTCTGTGGTGCGTGCACCATAGTGCGTCCCAGGAAAGCCAGCCCAGGTGAGGGTCTTAGTCTCCAATTCTTTGTCACCCATAATTTTGGCTGGCCAGCACTCCTCCGCGGAGCGCAATGAATCCATGTGGCCACAGTTTGATATTAAACTTCTTGAACAGCTTTTCTCATGGTGTTTGTTGCTGCAGGCTTTGAGTATGTGGGACGAAGATAAATCTGCTCTGTGGGCTGTTTCCGAGACCACCTTGGCTGGCCCTTTGGCAGAGCGCTGGTGTTCATGGGGGTGGCCAAGCGAGGAAATGAGAGTTGGAGCTCTTGGTGTTGGTGGTGCTTTGTCAGCCTCTAGACCTGCTGCCCCCCCCAGTGCAGCCCAGTCCTGTTCCATTCGGGGGACAAATTTTCCCTTATTCTGTTGGAAATGGGGTTTTCCCTCAGGGTTTTTGTTTTTGGTGGTTGTTTCTTTTTTTCCCTTTGCTCCCAAGTTTTTATCTTGGTAATTACAAAGACCTTTCTGTTCTAATTGCCAAAAATGACACATTCCCTGTAACCAGCAGCTTGCCAGACTTTAGGTGGGCTGTTAAAGCTTTTGGAGTTGATCCCGAAAGCTGTGCATCTCTGCAGTTTAGGAATGGTGCACTTAATATTTTCCTAACAAACACGAATGGTGCGTTTGATACTTTATCCCATCACCAGAAATGCAATAAAATACCACAAGGCTGTTGCTATGTAGTCCTTTCAGAACTCCTGTTGAAATCAAAGGTGGGGTTTGGATGGAGGGTCCTGTATTCGTCATAGGATGGCCACCTCGGGTTATTTACGTACATATTCACCTCAGGAAAAATGCATTTCAGCAAAAACACAGCAGCAGATGTTTAAAAGGCCCTGAAGGCATACTTAAAATGAAATGGAGATCAGGTCTGAAGTCCACAGAAAATGGTGGAAAGGCCTGTATGGCTTGAGGGACCTCTGGATGATCCCTGCCCTCTGATTGCTCTCAGATTCCATAGGTAACAGGGCAAATTCCTGCTCCTGTTTAAAGTCATCCGAGCTGTGCCAGTCAAACCAGGGTTTAATGCCAGACTCAAAAGCAGCTCTTTATGGCAGGATTGCCTCCCGTCCATGAGACTGAGTGTGGTCAAGTCCCTGCTTGACTTCTCTGCTGTATTGCAGAGAGATGCTGAACTCCTCGCTGTCCTCATTGGGGATTTTTGTTTCAATTTCTTTTGCTGAAGTAGTTCTGCTTTCTATAAATAACCCCCGGAGCACAAACTGCAGCTACTGGCCTTGCACTGAGTTGTCCTAGCCATGGGCTGCTCTTGGTCTGTCTTGGTTTGGGGGAAATTACTACTGGAAAAGCTTGGCTTTGTGATGATGAAGGAAGGGGAAGAACACGTGAGCTGTTAGAAAGTGCTTGCTGGGGGCTGGGAACGTGGCGCGTCTGGAGCCCTGTCAGCTGTGGGAGTTGCCATCAAAGCCACTCGTGTTCTGGCCCAAATTCTGGGAGAGGTTATGGAGAGCATTTTGCAGCTTCTTGGGGATACCCCTTTGGGCGAGGTGCCTCCCGACTGCCCCGTTAGCGCTTTCTTTGCACAGAAGCTGTAAAGATACTGAGCCACTGCTGCTGACAGCGTCCCGGGAAATCAGTCATTGCCACGCGGTGTTCCCTAAGGCGTGAGACCAGCAGAGTGTATCTGCTGTACTATCTGCATTATACAGCAGAGTGTTTTCCCACTGCTGCGCATGAACCTTAATTTATACTGTATTTAAACATTCGTGCTGGAAGGCTGAGTCTCGGAGACTCGGAACAGCTGCAGCTCCTGCTGAATCCACTGAAGTCAGCTGGAGCCGAGGGTAGTGTGAATTTTCTTCCCTCTAGTTAATTCCCTAATTGTCTTGTTGGAAAGGTCCAAGTTTGGCTACAGTGATAACAAGCTGTCTGCAACAGCTGGGCTGGAAAAATTGCAAGAAGGGTAACAAATCTGAAGTATTTGCGTTAATTTCATGATTAAATTCTGGTAGCTTTGTTGATGAGCGGCAGAAGTATAGAAACAGGCAATTAAGTGCTACCTTTTGGGTTATCAGTCTTCCGTGTTTGCAGGCTGCTGTGTTATGGATATCAGATCCAGAAGGAGCATCCCGCTCAACCCAGAAGAGCCCCCTTGCACACAAAATGCATCTGAACCTCCAGTGATGAGCTGAAGATGGGTTGTACCCAAACCAGAGCGTAGCGCAGGGTGACAACAGAAGGGATTTGGGTGTTCATCTTAAGAGTTCACAGTCAAACTTGCAGATGTGTGTGTAACAACTAAAGATCAGCCATGAAAACAGGAACAGAAGGGGGAAAGGCAGAGCTGGTGCATTATTTCTGCTACAGCAGAAGCTCACAGTTGAGTTTTGGGTGCGGGGAAGCTGCGGTGCTCCCCAAGCCTCGCGGGAGGAGGCTGGTGCCCCAACCAAGGAGATGAAACAATGGCTGGGACAAAATAGATGTAATTATTTCCTCCTTTACTGCCAGGAAGCTGATTACAGCCACAGTTCTCATTGAATAATGTCTTGCAGATTCAATGAATGTGTTTGCTGTACCGGCAGATGAATTTTCATCAGCGATGTTAGTACGCTTATCTTCTTCCAGCATTTCTGGAATGTGTCTGCTGAAAAGATAGCATTAAACTTGCATAGTCAGTAAAAAAGAAAAGGTAATTAAGCATATCAACAGTTTTAATTGGTGGAGAGGCTGGTGTGTTGGAGCGTGATGGGTTTTACGGAGCATGCCCAGTGCTGGGGGATCTTTTACTCTCATCAGTGCAGGCCACTTTGAAATGCCTGCTGCAGGGCTGGAATGACACATGCCTTTACTTCTGCGTGTGGTTGCTGCCTGCTTGGGCTATTTGAGGTTCTAAGGCAATTAAGAACTAAGTGCAGTTAAAAATGGTTCGAAGCAATTTCGAGCACATTCTAGATCTGAACACCTTCATTAGTTCCAGCACTTCAGGTAAAAATAGCAAAAAAAAATTATTTGTCATCTTTGGGATATTTTTTCCTTTTTGCAAGTTAAGGTCTCGGGGTATAAATCATGGGTATCATTTTCAGCATGCAACGTAAAGGCCTTTGTAATAGGCATGTTTTTTGCCACGCACCGTGGATTTCTTCCTCAGGCTTTACGGGTTTGGAGGAGCTGTGCCAGGCGGGTTCTCACCACCCTCTGCTGTTTGGGCTCCCTGTTCCACGGGGCTCAGCCTTCGTCTCCTTGCCCAGCCACGTTCTCCTGCTCTTTTTGAGGCTTTTTCACACCCCAGTTCCTTCCAAGAGGTTGGCTGGGGCCTGGGATGTGACTGTCCTATGTCCCTGTGGAGGTCACCTCTCCCTTCGGTTCCTGTCGTTCCTGGGAGGCATGTGACACCCTGCAGCGAGCTCCACGGTCACCGGAGCACGCCGGTTACCCACCCTTGGGCTGGGCTTCCCCTCCTCATCACAAGTAAAATTTTAACCTCTCATATCACGGTTTTGTTTTTAAAACAGCTGCCCATGCGTGGCAAGGAGACAGTATCTCTGCAGCTTTGCCTGCTAGAAGGCCATGGTGTGCATGCATGGACCGGGCATTCCCAATTTCTGCTCCCGCAGTGATAGCTTCAGGGCAAGGATTTTTCTTTTATATGTAGTTTGTTGGGTTTTTTTCATTTACTGATCTCATTTACTGAAGAATGCAGCCTGAGGGAAATTTGGTTTAAAATTGTTCATAAAGTGAGGCTGATTGGGTGGGTGGGAATGGGGCTATTCTGCTAAATCTGTAAATTTGATTTAATAAGTTTCCAGTAAGACTGTATGCAGAAGGAGATGATTTATTGCTGTCTAACAGTAAACAGAAGAAACCCGTGACTCCGGACTGTACAATGCAATTTTTGGATGGCTTTTAAATCTCACTTGTGTTTGGTTTGAAGAATTAATGATTTTGGATTCTTCCGTAGTGTATCTTGGACCATGTTTCCTTTTCTCTGTTGTTTTTTTTTTTTTCTTTCCAGACTGCTGCGGGAACAGTGGATCAGAGCCAAATACGAACGAAAAGAGTTCATTCACAGCGAGAAGCAGGAGCCTTATTCTGCAGGTAGTGAAAGACTCTCTTGGCAGATAAGTTTTTTGATGTCCAGCACCTTCCTTTTTTTTTTGCCTCTGTTTATACGTTCTTTATAGTGATTACTGCTTGTATGTCGTAAGTAGGAGGAGAAAGTGTGGCCTTTTGGGAAAGATCCCTCCTGATGTTCCCTGTATTTTGTTGGGAATATTGGGAATTTTAATACCCGATGGAAATAAATGGGTTATCAAAGAGTCTTTCTGTTGACTTCCATGGGCTGTTCACCAACAGCAAGTCGGATAAAGTACCAGCAAGTTCATTTCTGGTAGCAGGAGGCACAAAGCTGGGTGGGAACGGAGATACGGGTGTTTTTCTCACCGAGGTGAACTTGGCTTTGGCGCGGGGCAGGAGGATTGTTAGCATGGTTTGGTTATCGGTGGATGGGTGCACCCCGCTCTTCCCAAATCCCTCGGACTGTCTTTCTACCAGATGTCAAGCGTCATCAGTAGGAACAGGTCTCCTTGTGGTACAATGAATGGGCAGTGTTTTGCAATTGCAAAGACACAGCACGTGTGACAGAGCTTGTTTCAGGCCTCCCAGCACGATGGGCAGAGCGGCGGTGGCCTTGCAAGGGGGTGGGTTGCGGAGCAGTGGGTCGGGTGATTTTCTTGCGGAAGAGCAGGATCTGAAGAGAAGATGCAGGGCTTGGCCGTGTCTGACATGGCTGCACCGGTGTAAGGACCAGCATGCAAGTGCATGAAATTAGCTGGTTGTTTCTTTGCTATATGTAAGTGGCATTTAATTTATTTTGCATATTAAGTAGTTGACACCAGCTATGTGCTTTGATGACTCTGGGATAATTTTATTAGCAAAGACCATGTTACATATTAAAGGTTAAAATATTATTTTTGTGCTGCTTCTCAAGACTAATGATAAGCAGGTAGCTCCAGCAGTTTGCTTTTATTAAAACCACAATTAAAATCTTATGTTGTATATTCTCAATTAATGTTTAGAGCATTTCTGCTCTGCTATGTTGTGTACATGAGGCATGCACATAGTGTGTGGGGAATCCGTATTCATATATAGTACATTGTGCACTTTTTTATTTTAGATTTTCAAAGTGGTCTGCTGGAGTTGGACACATTCTATTAACAATAAATAGTTTGATTTCTTAGATAATTTTGGGATATATCTGGCAATGTGTGTATAATGTTCACCCAGGAATAATGCTTCCAATTTGTACCATGCAACTTCTAGTTATAAAAGCTGAGATTCACCTAGGCACTTCAGACAAATGCCTGATTTTAAGCACATGATTAGTCCTTTCGACTCCCCAGAAGAGCGTGTACCTGGTTAAAGTGAAGTAGGTGCTTCAGTGCTGCGTGGGCAGAAGGGAAGCGTGTTCTGAGCTTTCTGAAAGATATTATGGGAAGAGTTCAAATGGAGTTTATTTTAGCAACGTATTTTGTAGGTGTTCTTTGGTGGTGTGGCTGCATAATATTCAACTGCATGGTGAAGCGATAGGGATTTCTTCTCTCTCTTTGAAGTTCAAAAGCCATGAAGTGCAGAAGAGAAGAGGGTGAGCCATTTAAAATGAACAGTGCTCTCGGGAGGAGGAGGGGAAGGGAATGCAGGCTGGTGGGCATCATGTAGGTTGCATGTCAGTGCTTTTAGGTTGTACATTGTTGTTGAGAATTGTACTGTCACTAAAATCCAGCACAGGAGCCGTGGAAATGACCTGTGCAATTGGGATGTCACTTGTTGCTTCTTCTGGACAGTAAATTCAAAGGGGAGCTTTGGCCAGGTGACTCCTCCTTAGGATAGCCAGGTTGGTGTTACAACAAAACAAAGCTGGGGACACACACCAAACTTCCAGTGCCAGCTTTTCCCTTCTGCTGAAGTGTAACAGCCCCCAGGTGTAGCTCATGCCATTACTTCACCCCGTGCCAAATGGTGCTCCTTCTTCTGGACCGCGTGATATGACTGGGTTGGTGATGCTTTTTTCAGCTCTTGGGCTGTTGGGCCGGCAGTGGGTTGTTTCCCAGGGCTGTGGCTTGAGAAGGGAGCCCAGGGAAAACCCTGTGTCCTGTAGGGAAGCAGTATGATGGAGATCATAGAGTCATTTAGATTGAAAAAGACCCTTAAGGTCATCGACCCAAACGTTAACCTAACATCACCGAGTCTGCTACTAAACCACGTCCCTGACAGAGATGTTCCTGTGTGCGTTGGGACAGTTCTCATATTGCTGGGGTGAAATGGGGCTGTTTCATCATTGTCTCATACGCAGTGCTGGACCACCAGTTTGCCCAGCTGGTGGTTGCCAGTGCCATCAAAGCTGATCTGAGCTGCGCTGTCCATGAGCCCTCCGAGACAGGCTGGAGCCTGGTGCTTGCAGAAGCAGCTCAGCCCCACCACGTGTCCCGGCTCTGCCCTTCTCACCCTTGCTGGGGTCAGTACAGCTTCGTGGCTGCAGCAGCGGCTTGGGGGTGCACCCTGCCGAGGGGTGACCCCCTGTGCCTAACTGTGCCAGGCTCAGGGGAACTGCAGAGGGTCGTGGCCGTTATTTTCCACCCATAACCTCCTGAACTGCCTGTGAATGCACTGAGGTGGGACTGACACAAGGACGCCCTCCTGCCCATCTCATGTCCATTGTGTCTCACTTGAATGTATGTATATCTCTCTTTCTTTCTAATGCTGTTTTATACCATTTTTTCCTCGCCGTTCTGAATTCCCTGGAGGGGTGTTAAGATTACCAGTTTCTGAGCATGAAACATTTTGTTGCTAATAGAGACATTGGTTTCCATTTTCTCGTGTTTGTTGGAAGATTTAATTCCATTTTCCAATCCCAGGGGCAATTTTGCATTCTGATATTTGTTCAATAATTGCATAAAAAATAAGAAAATGCTATCTTTGAGTAGTTTTGAGCAACATCCTTTTCCAGGCAGCCTGATGAAACCCTGGCCAGAAATTCAGTGTCTTTCAGAAAATCCTTTGGGGAGAGGCTGTCTGGAGCCTGTAGATGCCAGGCAGAAGCTATCACAGCCAAGCTGACAGACTCAGAAGAAATGAATCTCACAACAGGAGTGTCAGATGTGCAGGTCAGAGCTGAGATAGCCACGCAGGGAAGCCTGGCAGGAGGATGCAGCAAACTCTTCAGCTGCTGGTGAAGGGTACAAGTTAGGGGTGGTGTGGGATGTAAAGGCAAGAGCTACCCAAAAGGTCTTGCATAGCCCCTGCTCCGATGGGAAATGCCTGTCTGCCTTGAGAGACAGAGAGCGAGTCGAGGCGGCGGAACCAGGATTGGGAAGCAAAGACACTGCCCGTGCAGGAATCCCCACTGTGAGCAGGGCTGAGCACTGGAGCTGGCGAGGAGCCGTGGCTGTAGGTCCGTGGCTCTTGGTTCAGTCTCCATCAAGTGTCCCCTCTCAGGGACGTGCTGTTCCACGTGTAGTCACAGCCACTTACCCTGGCTGGGAGATTGCAACGGAATCTTTTGTAAGGGAATTTTTAGAGAGTTTCTTGCTCCCCCAGGAAGCCTTGGTGCACAAGCCCACACGCTATTCACAGCTTTCAGCTCCTCTGCCCCCAGTTAGTTATTTGAACTCTGATGATTTCATTCCTCCAAAAAAGCCATCGTTAATGAGTATATTAGCACCATTGATTTTAGTGTGAGGAGTCAGCCTGAGTTCAGATAGTGCAAGGAGATTAGTACAACAGTGATTAAATGTTTTGGTGATCTACTGTCGGTTCTTAGATACATCCTTTTATGCATGTGAGCTCTTAATTCAGCTATAGTATGAGCGCTAAATTATTTGTTTGCCCTAGCCAGACTTTATGAAGCAAAACATTATTCACACCCCAGCAATCCTGATTAACGCCATGGTCTATGTCCCTTCCACTAGCGATACGTTTGTTGCACAGCAGCACAGAATAATACCAGTTGCAAGACCCTCACATTAATGTGTTTCAGGTTGGCTTTATCCCTTCTGATAAATGAACTGGCTAAACTACTGTCAGTGTCCAGATAATTCTCCCTTTTAATGGAGTTTAATGGGGCACGGATGCTGAATTCTCTTAGAAACAGAGGATGATTGTAACTGCCATCAAAGTCCGGATCTGGATCTCAAGGCAATTGAAAGATTTGATAATTTTTGAGAAGGTGTTTATCAATTTTACAAAGCTGGCACATTTTCCTCCACTGTTGATAGGCAGCAGCTAGGGCAATTCTTCCCAAAAGTCCTGCTGGAAGTTAATTCGTTTGGGTGCTTTTGATTGCTCTTAATCTAATGGGTTTATTTTAACCAAGGGAGGTATGGAGGAAGCAAAAGGGAACAGGATTTGCAAGGCTGGAGCGCTGTGATGTTATAAACTGGTTGAGGCGCAGCTGCTGTAATGCATCTCAGGCCACAGACGAGGGAATGTGGCCGAGAGAGAGCAAAAGGGAGCTGTTTGCTCCTTGAACTTTGTTTGGCTCCTGATGGACCTGTCTGGTTACTGCCAGGGTGCCAGGAGGAATTGGTGCCCTGGGATGAGCTGAAGCCCAGCCTGGGAGGGGTTGTGGGCAGGGATAACACGTCTTTGGGTTTTTGCTTTAATATTAGCAAGTGAAATGGGAGAGCTCTTCATGCCAAGCATTTAATCTCTTAATGCTTGTCAGGAAAAATGGCTTAACTTCACTGTGAGGGCTGTGGAGGCACCTGTCCGTGGGATGGATGTGGCTGATGCAGTCGCAGGGGGCTGGTGGGTATCTCCAGCAACAGACAGGGATGCCAGGCTGGGCAAAAGCAGTTGCCACCCTTTCCTTGGAAGCGTGGCCTGAGGTAGTTCAGCAATGATTTGTATGCTCTTAGACCAGGGTGTGTAGGCGCTTTCCAGCAAGGTGTGGGGTAAACCGGGCACAAACAGCATCATCATCAAATGCAGCTTTCTGCAACTTCACTGTTAATGCTGCTTTCTTGTGTTTCCTATAAATAGGCCAGTAAACCCTATTACTGTTAATTTATCAAATGGTGGAAGAGCAGTCACGAGCAGGAGAAGATTCACAGCAGGGTACAGCTGCTATAAAGTGCTGCTGCCAGCTCTGCACGCTGGTACGATTCCCCTGCAGCAGGGCTGGGGAACAGCAGTTCTCCCTTGCTCATGGCAGATGCTGTTGCATGTCTTTGATGTTGAGACATTCAGTTTGTATTCAGGATGGGGATGCATCATTTACAAGGGAGAAAGATTATAGAATGGTTTGGGTTGGAAGGGATCTTAAAAAGCATCGAGTTCCAACCCCCTGCCACGGGCAGGGACACCTTCCACCAGCCCAGGGTGCCCCCAGCCCCGTCCAGCCTGGCCTTGAGCACTGCCAGGGATGGGGCACCCACAGCTGCTCTGGGCAGCCTGCGCCAGTGCCTCACCACCCTCACAGTAAAGAATTTCTTCCTGATATTTAATCTAAATCTTCCCTCTTTCAGCTTAAAGCTGTCCCCCTTGTCCTAGCAGTAAAAGCCCATGTCAAAAGCCCCTCCCCAGCTTTCCTGTGGGCCCCTTTAGGCACTGGAAGCTGCTGGGAGGTCTCCCTGGAGCCTGCTCTTCTCCAGGCTGAATGATCCTGACTGTCCCAGCCTGTCCACATAGGATAATAAATGCCAACAAGCATCACTGCTTTCATTCTTCAGTCATAGGAGGCTGGAGCTCCTCAGCTGATGTAAATTGTCGTAGGTCCCATAAAAGTGGCGAAGGAATTCAGGTTTACACTAGCTGAAGTTTTAAACCCTGTGCTTGGGAGTGGAGATTGGAGGAGTCTTTGATTATTTGATTGGTAGTTCTATAGCTGGGTGGGATGGCCGGTTGTGCTGCCGAGTGTGGTGTTACTGCAGCTTCCACTGGAGCAGCTGAGAAAGCTAGAAGATACAGGCAAGATTTTGGGCATATTAGCAAAGCTGAAGATGACTGGGGCTTTAGCCTCTTCTGGTTTGTATTCCTGTATTTATAACACTATGGACTAGATCTTATAGTCATTATTCAGATGAGTTCTAGGTTTCCCCAGGTAGTTACAAAGGGTAGCAGTTGTCTGGAAGTGCCTGTTTGCTCCTACTATCTTCTGTCAGCACCCCAAAGATTACTTGGCTTATACGTTATTTTGTATTTGTCTGCATGAGACATGAAAGAATACCCTAAAATAGTAAAATCTGTTAATATGCACTTTCCATTCCATGTGGCTCTTGCATAATTCGGGCAGCAATCTGAATTCATTTTCCCCTGCACTTGCACAGTTGGAGGGAGCTGTGGCTGCAAAGCACTGGAGACATTGCACGGGACGTAAATACGTTCTTTCTCAGCGTGAGAAAGATACCCTTATTAGTTCAGTCTGACCCACGGTGATGTCATGTCGTTTATTTTGGGCCCGATCAGACAAAGCGGTGAGCAGTGCTGCAGTTGAAACCCAGTTATTTTAACTGACAGAGCTCATAGTCTGCTGTCTCTTACCCCAGTTCAGCTGCCTGGTGGGAGCTACAAGTGTCAGCCCCACACTGGCTCCGCTGTTCGGTTGTTGGTTTTTTTTTTTCACAACCTCGGAGGCAAAGCTCTGCTCTTCTGCTGTGCAGGCTGTGGAATTACAGGGCTGAGCAGCGCCTGGAGGACAGACCGGTGCTAGTGGCAACTGAAAAGGGCACAGGTTTTATTGCATGTCAGACAGCCCGTAGCACCGCGGGGGAGTCCGCCAGGCAACCAGAGCAAAGAAATAAAGTATCAGCTAGAGGGCTGCTGGTGTCCTTTGCTAAGCCCTTCATGCATGTGGTCTTTAAGGAGATGCTCATGCAGAAGGGAGCTCATGCTGCCTGAACTGTCCCGGTCCCCTTTGCAAGCACGGGAGAGCAGGTGCGGTTGCATGGTGCTGGTGCGGTGCTGGTGGCCAGGGACAGGCGGTGTCTTCTGAGCTGTGGTTACAAAAAGAGAGGATGAGAACGGAGAGGGAAGGAAGGAGATGGGAGACCGCAGGGTCACAGCTGCGCAGGACTGTGGCAAAGTGACCAGGATTTGCCCCACAAAATGCTTTGTGTCCTTTTGCATCAGAATTTTTTTGCAGGAAATGGCCAACTTCAGTGAATTCCCACCTTCAAAATACAATCAGAGCATTAACAAACTTACTACTTGCACGCTTTTCACATGTGGGTGAAGAAAAAAAGGGCGTAGAAAATTTGAGAAGGTCAAATTGCTGACATGAGAAGTGTCCAGTCTAATGGTTTTATTTTTGAATCATGGTATGTTGAGAGTTTCTGAGAGGCTGACTTATTTCCGTTACGTTCTTTAATCTCTTAGAAAAAAACCCCTCTTTTCTGGCCAGCAGCACTCCCTCCTCAGTTGTTAGCAGAGCACAGCCTTGGGGGTCTGGGAAGGGGAGCTGGGGTGAGGAGAGGGCTTTGCAGGGGAGGAGGGCATGGACACAATTTAGTTTGCCTGTGTTACAGCCTGCTATGATGGGATGTGGTCCTGAGGGTGGAACGTGCCCATCAGCCAGGGCCAGAGGCGGTGGGAGCCCCTCCCAGCACTACAAGAATGTGGTGGTGCAGGGATGTTGGGAGGGTTGGTCTTGGGAAAGGCTGGAAGCGCATCTCCCATCGCGGTCCTTGGGGATGGTGGTGCTCTGCCTGAGGAAGAGTAGGGCTTTCACATGGTGTATGTGGCGTTGCAGCTGTTAGAAGAGTTTGTGAAGCAGTCACCAGGTAAATGCTGTCCCCTTCGGGGGTAGCAAAGCCTGCTGCATGCCTGGTGTGGGATCCCCAGACCCTGCAAGAGGACAGGGGGGTCCTTGTTGCTGGGCTCACAGGCTCAGGAGAACAGGGCATCCTCTGGAGTCAGCACGATTTTTATGCTGCAGAGCGCTGGGGATAAAGTAGTGAAAGGGAGCGATGCTGCTCAAAGGAGAGGTGTTTTCTCCAGCATCCTTTCACATACACATACCCGTGCCAATAAATCACTGCTATGCAGTACAGCCGTGTTGGGCTTGGCTGCAGCTCCCTTGCAGGGAGGGATGGTTGAAGCCAGAGAAACTGGTGCTGGTGAAAAGGCTTAAAGAAAAAGCCGTCTGCGAAGTCTTAGTTCAGGGCACTGTAGCAGTATCAAGGTCATGGCAGCAGGTTGTTCCCGGATTCCATGAGCGGTGCGAGAGAGGCAAGGGTGGGGTGGTTTTTTTCCTTTTCCCTGCCCTATTTTTGCTTTGACTGGTGTAAATCTGCGTTGCTCCATCAACGCTTGGGCTGGTTTATGCTCTCTGAAAGTCTTGATGTGGGAGACTGCTCCCCCACAGTGGATCTGCTCCGTGGTTGGAGCCGTGGGCAGTAAGATGCCCTTCCCTGTGCAAGCCCTGGCACCGTCTGATGAGATGGTACCGCGGGAGCAACCTGATACAGGCAATACAAAGCTGCTGTGTGAAACCCTTTCCTTGCAGATGGGCAGAGGTGCTGTAGGTGCTTCCTATAGCATCCTTGAACTGCTGATGAGACAAGCATGTTAAGTAAAATAGTTGAATCGAAACTCTATTCTTGCAAAGGTGTTATCAGCTAAATCAAGAGCTGCTCTTAGCACTGGGGAAGGTTTGAGCCAGCTAATGTGTGTGGTCAGGACGGTAGCCAGCTGCCACCTCAGCTTCTCTCAGGCAGACCAGTGTGAAGATTATTTCATCGTTGTTTTTCCCCCAAATGGAGACCACATCCTTGGCTGATGTTCCTGTTTATATTTCCACCAACTCCAGGGGAGTTCTCCTGGCTTTTCCCAGGTGAAGACCTGCAGGTGCTCAAGGTGATGCTGTGCAAGTGCAGAGCAGGACAGCAGGACAGTTCAGTGTAAGGTAAGAGCAGGCAGGAACCAGCCCCTCAAAGAAAAAGAGGCAGTGCCCCACCTTGACGGTGGTTCTGCAAAAAACAGGGCTGAGGTTGATTTTGTAGGTGTGTAAATTATCCCACTGCTTTATAAGCAAGGGAAAGTGGAGGTTTTAGCAGCTATGGGAAGCTACATCTGGCTGCAATTGTCCAAGATGCTGTGAAGCGAGAGAGGGAGATGGACAGGCAGTGCTCACATGAGCTTTGGTTCCTTAGGAAACCGAGCTCACAAGAGCAGTAAGAGAAACCACGTGGTGGAGGTGAAAGCAACCATTTCTAGGCTTAGCAGCAGCAACTCGCCAGGCTTTGACCAGGCACCCGTGTGTGCTGCAGGACAGCGTGGTGGTGCAGAACAAGGTCACCTGCCCGCCTCGCCCCTTGGCAGCGGTACCTGGCGAGGCACAGGGTGCACCGGTGAGAGCAGGAGCATCCCGCTGCCTCTGGGGGGTGGGGGGCATTTGGCTGGTTTGGGCTTGGCGTGTGTCTGAAATAATCTACCACTGTTCCCGTGCTGTGCCTAACACCGGTGTGGCTGCTGGTGCAAGGGCGGGCGTACCTGGCCGCAGCGCAGGGCAACGTGCCGCCTCTTATGTGACCTGACAAGGTATATAAATAGTTTAGCATTTTATTTTTTTTCCCTCTTCCTCTTCTCTCCCTTTCCCCAGTCCCTTATGAGCTTATAACATCTCCTCATGATAAAAATAGCCTTTGGTGTCAGTGTGGGGCTGAGCGGAGCTGCCACGCTCCCTGCCCTCTGTTCGGGGGGCTGCGGCACAAATGGGGGGGCAGCTCCTGCGGACATGCAGTACCAGGGCAGATCCGCTGACTAAAGCGACTGGCTTTGCAACAGCAGCTCAGATCGGTTTGTAATTGGACCTTAAGCACTTTGTCAAGAAAAATTGGTATATAATCTTGGCTACCTGTTTGGTGTTTTAAGCAGTGCAGAAATCTCTGCAGACCAGTCGCAGTGGTTTGAATGAACGTACCCAGCGCCTTCCCCCAAAACCTAGTGATGACCGTCGAGGCACTTTTGGTGAGAGCAGTGAGATTTGAAATGTCACTTCATAAACTTTATGTTAGGCTCTGAATACCAGGACAAAAGATAGAGAGCCACATAATGCTGCAAAATTTTGTCGCCTTTAAAGCCCAGCCTGTGTTATGTGTCTGCAGAGTGGCTAGTACCATACAAATAAGGAGTTTATTTTTCCCTTCATTCTGTTTTTTAGCTGGCACATCTCTCATAATGTCAGTGACTTGCCTCTTGATTTACACCGTATATAAAAACTTAGAAGAAGCCTAATTATAACTGGCTTTTCTGACATTTTTTGAGCTGAACTTCTGAAAATACTGGCTACATCTGTAATCTCAATCCAAAGGTCTGAGTTTTTCAGGAGTTTCTGTGAGTGTAAATCTCTATTTAACCTCAATGCACACATGGCTGATGGGCAAACAGAGCTGTCAAAAGCTTTAGCAGGCCTTGATCTTAGTCCGTAGAGAGGAATTTCCAATATAAAGAAATCAGTTAATTTATTTCTACTTATTAGCCTCAAAGAGGAGTTGCTGCTTTGCTCCGACTGCTTTTTAATGTCACTATTATCTGATGCTAGTTGTAAAATGGATTAAATCCTCTTCTGATGTTTGAAAGGCTCAAGTGTTAGAGCTGGGCTTTGCAAGAAGCTCTGGCATTTTCTGCTGCTGTCCATCATGGATGGAAAGTGCTTGTTTTTGTGATGCAGGGCTGCAGCGTCTGTTGGGGAGATGCTGCTGTTGCAAGATCTGTAGAACATCCTGCACTGTGAGGTGCTTTTTGGTACAGCCATCTTAGCCTCTCTATCCCATCCCTGTAGGCAGATTCCTCATAGACCTAGAGATGGGAATAAAACCCAACAGCAGTGCAGCTAAAAAGCAGCAAAGATCAGGGTAGCCTGGTATTTTGTTGAAAATTCATGTGGGCTTTTGTGAAGCATATATTTGGTTGTGAAAGAGGAGATGTTTTGTGGTAGGAAGTCATAACACCAGTTCCCTGCGCTGCATGCTGGTGCTTGGTATGCACACTGGGATTGCATCACTGGTGCCTTGTGTTAAATCACTGTTTCCAGTAAATTCCCAGCAGCCGGTTCCGGTATTTGGCTGAACCAAAGCACCAAGTTCGGCTCTTACTGGATTTCAGCAAAATTGTGTTGCAAATATCCGCGCTCGATCCCGCCCTTGTCTGTAAGATCTTGGCTGCTTGGTCCCAAAGTCTGGCTGCGTTTTCGTTCTGCCCAGCTGAAACCATGAGCAATCCCTCTGCTTGGCACTGATACCCCCTTGCAGTTTGTGTTGGCACCCTGGGGGAGCTGGACATGAAGGCTGACCTCAGGAAGCAGATGGATTTATGTCTGAATGAGGAGCCCAGGGTGCAGGGACGCTGTAGCTCTTTGATACAGACCTCTGCCCCATCTCAGTGTCCCACAGTATAGAACAATCTGGCACTGAAACCTGCGGCAGGCAGGGACCGTACCAGGGAATTTGGCTTTTTGGCTGAGTTTTGCAGCCTGCCGTGAGCCTGGTGCTGTGCAAGCTCTGCTGGTGCATGTCTCGTGTGGTCGTTGGAGCCATGGGCAGCACGGCCGGGAGGGATGCTAAGTGGCAGTGGGGCTCTAGCCCATTCAGAAAGGGTACAATCCTCATCACTGTTTGCCTTTCAAGGGAGCATAAGAGTGATTTTGCATTTCAAGGGTGCATAAGAGCATTATGTGCAGGTTGCATCCAGTGCTCTGGGTGCTGTACGGATGCACTGAAAAAGAAGCCCTGGTCTGGACGGGTTATAATCAAAAAGTATTTGGCAGAGGGCTGGGTATGTGAGTGTCTGGATGGAAACTGCAAACGCTGCAGTTCTCCCGACCGAGTATCAAGGATACTGGAGGCTGATGTGTCAGGAGGGGGTTAAAGTACGAGCATCCCTCCAGCGAGCAACCTTGCCTGGCACAGAAACCTCCTCCTCCTGCTGCTGGAGCCACAGAGAGGGCTTCTGTTCTCCGGGCACTGACATCAGCTGCCGGCCGGGACGTGAGTCACGCTGGGAGCCAGGCTCTGTAGGCACTGGTTCCCAGGCACTGCCTCCCTGCACCCCAGGGCAGGCTCTCCCATGGCCAGAGCAAGCTGTTAGACATCTCACTTACTGTGGGGATGGTGCTTCTTCAGAGCACGTGTGCTGCTGGGTCCGACAGTGCTTGGTGTCCCTCGCTTGGTGGGTGCAAGCCCCTGTGGCGGGGTCCTCACCAGCGCAGCTGCCCGGCATGCAGGCATGCATCGGCAGCCGTGTTTGCAGGGCAAGGTGCGATGCCCCCGTGGGCGGGTGTGAGGTCCAGTGTCTGCACCCATATCCCAGCCCTTCTGCCTTGGCGTTTGGGTACAGAAGCAGGGGATTAAGGGTTGGAGTTCTTTGTTATTCCCCCCAAATTTTTGTCTAATGGGGAGGAAGAGTTTAAGCTGAAAGGCTCTGGGGAAAAAAAATTGAAATGGGTGAAGGAGGAAACCCTAAGGAAAAGTATGTTCAGCTGAAGCAGATTGGACACTGTTCACTGATGCGCAGCCTCCTTTTCACATCTTTTCAGTGTAATCCTGCATTTAACATTACACAGCTCCCTGTCAGGGCTTGCTCCAAGAAACCTTTCCTCATCCTCTCCCTGGAGGTTTCAGGGAAATGTAGTCGTGGCTTTAAAACAAACAACTGCTGCTTCTTCCTCGGCATGCCCTGACACCGCTGCCGTGGGAAGCGGATGGGGGGTGATGCTGTGCAGGTCACCTCTCCTGCTCTCTGCAGCCTCATCCAGAGCAGAGTAAAAACTCACGCCACAGCCTGTCTCCAGGGTGAATAAATATTGAGCCAAATTGCCTTGAAAGGAAAGGGATCCATTTGAAAAAAATCCACTAAAGAACCCACCAGAGATATAATCCCCAGCCAGACTAACGGCATCTGCTGCAGCATCAGCAGTGAGTGCAGGCAACGCAGTGGAGGAGATGGATCTTCCTGGGAAGCTGCCTGTGCCTGGAACCGCTCACCCTCGCTCCCTATAGCAACTTTGCAATACAAATGATTTAAACATCAAACATGGACGTTATTGCAGCCAAGACAAGGCACATCAAAGAGCTGTTTAACAGGCTAAACCAGAGAGGAGAATGCAAGGGGAGATGCCAGTGTTTTTGTTTTATTATTATTTTTATTCCTGCAAGAGGAGCAGGCCTGTGACAGGGACCAGCACATTGCATCATTCCTGTGCCAGGATGCGCTGACATTTTGGTAGGACAGGCATCATATGACCAGGAGCCCAAGCAGCCTTTTAGTGCCTTCCAGTAGTGTTTGGAAGTGCTGATTCAGATGGAGTGCCACCCCTCCGGAGGAGTAACACAGCCTCCTGAGGCTCCCTTAAAACCAAAGGAAGATGCTGCACCATTTCCCAGCCTTGCCAAGGAGACACCGCACAAAGTCACCGCCAGAAGGCACGGGAAAAGGCTCCAAATGTACAAGCTTTGCTTTTAAAGATAACTTTGGTGCATGTTTATTTTTTTTCTACCTCTCCGAACCACACAGCAAGAGGCCAGTGGCTGCTCTTACGCACTCCAGGAAGTGTTTGAACGTTGCAGTGACAAAGTGATGGGGCGGTGATGAATCTTGCAGAGAGCTGCTGTAGGAAGAAAAACATCTAGCAAAGAGAAATACCCTGATGTCTTCAGCTCCCCTAAAGCAGAAAAGCATTTAGGCAGCCAAAAATCATGGGCAAGGAGCTGTGGGTCTGAGCTGGAGCGGTGGAGGAGGAGGAGCAATCAGCCAAGTGAGGTGTTGGCAGCTGGCTCTGGGGAGGGGGTAGCACCGCTGCAAGCTAAAGCTGGATGTTCACAGCTAGTTTAGGAGCCAGCTGTAATTTTAACAGCTGGTTCTGTCAAGCTGCCTTCAAAGTAGCTCTGATCCAAGCTTCTATAATTAGACAAAGAGCAGCGGCTCTCGTGTGAAGAGTAAAGCAGCAGTGATGCTTGTTGCAGGGGAAGCGGAGTGGCATGGGAGGGAGCCTTACTGAACGGGGTAACGGCTGGCCCATGGAATTTTAAATAGTTGAGGTTTGGTCTTTTTTCTGCCTCCATCTAGTCACTTCGTGCAAAATGTTTGGTTAGGTTTTTTACCCCTCAAAAAAACCCACACCTGAGAAATGGTGTTTCATTTTGCATCATCCTTAACAGAAGTGTTTACATTTGTCAACTTAAATCAAAAGTATTTCATTTGTGGTCAGTTGTATTTGCTGAACTAGTACAGGTTCTCACGAGCGAGATGGTCTGAGACCTTCCTGCTCCTGGATTCCCTTGGCAGCTGAATGTGCTGCCTGCATTTTGGGATGTGTTCTGGATGCTCCCTGGAGATGCCCTGAGCTGTGGGTGCTCCCTGGGAGAGTCAGTCTGGCTTATAAGATCAGTGTGTGAAACACCCCAATTATAATTAGCGTGAGCCACTGCTGTCCTTGAGCTTTCCTTATTTGAGGTCAACCAACCTGAAATACAATATTGTGGTATTGCTCAGGCTGCCTGTTCCTGTAACCTTGGGTTTTTACGGTCAATAAATGGATCTGTACTAATTGGAGAGAGCTAAAGAGAGGCATCAGGCTGATTCTCTGTGTTTTTGATGACAAACATTTAGGGAAAGAATAGGGGAAGTATCCTATGTATATATATACATATACTGTGTATATACCTAAGTATAAACTATGGTTTATGAAGGTAATCCTCGGTGTCCCAGATCTCCCGGTGTTTCTCGGTGTTTTTATACTGTGCACATGCATGTTCCCTGTGTAGTGACACGGGACCAACAGGCTCGTGCATCTTCCCTCTCCTAGTGAGAAGAGAGTGACTAAGCAGCAATACAGTAATAAAGTGCATGGAAATGGTTGATTTCATGGCAACTCTCCTAGCTTAATCAAATTTCTATTAAAGAAAAATCCATTTTACATTGGAGACCTGTGCAGGGCCAGGCAGTTTCTGTCTCTCACCAGATAAAGCACATTTTTTCCAGAGTGAGGTCATGTCTTTTTCTGGACTTTGCCAAAGATGTAGTTGAGCCTTAGATCGGCCTCAACTAAGAAGTGTGAGCATTTGCTGATGCTTCTTTCTGACCAACACCAGCCCGTCTCCATCTGCATTTTCCCCCTATAGTGAGCTCACCCAAGTTTTCACCTTGAAATCTCCGATGCTTAAAAGTCTGCAGCAGAGGAGCTGTTGCACCCCACCTCTTGGATGCTTACAGTGAAATTGGACTGGGAGGTGCCTCCCCAGCTGGCTAAATAGGACTGGGTTTAAAAATATTGCTGCAGTTGAGGTGCAGACAGCAGCTACCTCGATGAGCCAGGTCCCTTTCCATAACCAGGGCAGCCCTTGCGGGAAGCAGTGATGTGGCACATCAGTAGCAACCAGTATATCCCCACCATACCTAAAAGACAAGGAGGCTGCTTAGCAGGGAGTGAGTTTCAAACTTCCACCCATTGCAGAGGCTGGAAGAAGAAATTGTAGCATAGCAAAGTCAATGGAAGTTTCGGTCAGTGATGTATTGGGGCAGTATTTAGCTTTGATTTGTATATTTACAGGAGTTCGTAAAGTGGGATTGCACTGCTCCAGGGGATGGGACGGGTGATAGTTTTAGAAAATACGAAGATGTGCAAATGTCCTTGTACAGCCTGGAGGTTGTGGCTGCACTGCTGAATGCCCTCCCTCGGTAGCACAGCTGCCGGAGCATCCTATAGGAGCTGCTTGCTGGGACAGCTGTCGAGCCAGCAGCCAGGAGAGGGATGAGTCCTAAATTAAAACATTCTCCTTTCCCTGCATAAAGCAATAGCTTTGACTGCAAATGTGTTGAGCACTCAATAATAGACGATCAGGAGCCGTTAGCACCGCAGCAGATGTGTGCGAAGCCATTTGGATTTCTCTCCAAAGCAAACAAAGAGGAGTGTTATGTGTGTGTGAGGACGGGCTTCCATGATTTATGGTTGGATGGCAATGCTGCCTACGTGGGGGGAATGCTTTATTCTGAGATATCCCAGACAGACGGTCCTAAACCCATCTGAATTCAGTGGTGAGCTTCTCTGCTGACTTCTGTAAAGCTCTGTTGGGGGATTAAATTCAGCTCGTCCTTGCTTGGATTGATCTACGTGAGCAGCTGCCCAGGCTGAGGTTTTATTTATTGGTTGTAGGTAGGAGATCTACCTAAAACTATTGAGGCCTTGGAAGATATTTCAGCCTGATCCCACAGCTGTTCTCTGAGGCTCTGCAAGGTGCCTGTATGAAACCCAGACCTTCAGGTGGCTCCTGGTGCTTGACAGTTGTTTCAAGCGGATGCCTCGGCAGCAGGGAGGTTGGCCCATCTGCAGGACGTGTGGAGGGTGCCAAGGTCCCTCGTGCCCATCTCTGTGTCTCACCTCTGTGCTTGCTGTATAAAAGCATGTGTGGCTGTAGGTGGGTTCTCCCTCACCTCGCAGAGGTCCCGGCAGGACCAGCCCTGTGGGCAGCGCTGGGTGGGGGGCGATGTGCGTGGGACAGCAGCAGCGGTTCCTCCGGGTACCGAGTGAGAAAGCTGTGGTGCATCTTTCCGTGCAGCTGCTGGGCAAGGAACTCGTGATGGTAGCAGCCGGGATTTTTTGGACTGTGTCTTGCCCAAGGAGGATCCTGGTTTATGGTTTGGCTCTCAAAATTCAGCTTCTGAAGCGTACTGCTGTACAGATATTATTATGGCTTAGTACCATGTGCCTGTCCTTAAATGTTTTCTCGCCTGGCTTTCCAGCTAAATCAGGCTTTGAGTGCATTCAGTGCTGGTGAATGGGATGAGCATCGCACTGGGAACCTCTCGGCTTTCATCTGCCTTTTTATAACAAAAGACTGGCTTCAAAAGATCAAAACCTGAAGGTTATTTACCTGTAACTGGATTTTTTTTTTTCCTCTGAGCAGCCAGCAGCTCCCAGGTGGACATGTGGGGATGCCACTCGAAGAGGAAGCATTTGATTTCCAAGTAAAATTAGATTCCACATTCAATTCTCAGTAACACAAGCACAAGATTTCCAGTAAAGACATTTTCTGTAGCAAGGGGTTTAACATCTCCCAGCAGATACAATCGAATTGTACTGCAGCAGCCAGCTATTGTCTTATCTTTAATATGTAAACACTTTCTCAATAATTAAGTTACCGGGGAAGTTGTACTGTATTGATGGTCAATTATAAGATAAACTGATAAAAGGGAGGATGCAGCTGTGTTCTCTGCAGTGGACACCAAGCCTGATGTGCCTGCAGCCGTCAGGTGAAGGCTTGGGGACTGTGTATTTTGATATTTACTCCTGATATTTGTTCCTATGCAGTATTTTGAGGGCAGGTGAGTGCTCACTGGGAGATCAAGAATCACTCTACTAAAAGGAGTTTTTTCTCTGGCCGCTGTCCTTTGCACACTGTTACCTTGCAGTCGCTTGCCCAGAGGTTGTCACGTCCTGCTGCCTCAGTTACCCACCTTTCATCCCGCTGTTGGCTTCCTCGTCCCGCTGTTGGCTTCCTCGTCCTGTTGTTGGCTTCCCCATCCCGCTGCTGGCTTCCCCGCGCTCCACGGAGGCACCTCGTCTGTTCCATTCCTGCTGCAGCCAGCCGGTGCAAGGGGCAATGCGATCCCATCTGAGATACCTCCTGGGAGTATGAGTGACTGTGTTAATGTCTTTGTCACCTGAGAGCTGTTCCGTAGGGAATCATAACATGTGATTAAAGAAACCAGTTAAAAACAGCTTAGGAAGCTGGATTAGGTACATGAATCTCTTATTATGGCTCCTTTTAGCTGACAACCCCGTGAAAGAAGGGGAGTCTGGATTACATGGCGAAACATCAGACCTGACAGGAGTGTTTTCTGGCTGTTAGGCTTAGTGGTGTCGTGTACGATTTTAATCAGATTTAAATAGTGGCAAACATCACAGGCTTAATGGATTTCGGCTTTATTATTGGGGCTTTGCTTAGAAGCAATTTGGATTTTCAGCGGTGAGCCAGCAATGCAAGTGTATTCACAATGACATTAAAAGGGACTGGAAACCCAGGGAACCGACCTTGCATTTAAATACCACATGCCTATGTGTGGCACAGACCTCATCGTCTTTCCGTCAGCCTCGGGATCTTGATGTGTTGTTAAGCTCAGCCCTGTGTTTTTTCCATACAGATGATGTATTTGGCTCCATTTCACGTACTGATCCCAGTGGCCGGGTAGCTGAACAAATGACTTTTTCCATTTCAAAGGCTGCTGAGGGAACTGGGGTGGTTTAGGCTGGAGAAAAGGGGGCTGAAGGGAGACGTTCTCACTCTCTACTACCACCTGAAAGGTAGTTGCGCCAGGTGAGGTTTAGATTGGATATTAGGAAAAATTTCTTCACCAAAAGGGCTGTCAAGCACTGGAACAGGCTGCCCAGGGAGGTGGTAGAGTCACCGTCCCTGGAGGTATTTAAAAGACCTGTAGATGAGGCATTTAGGGACCTTATGATTTAGTGGTGGACTTGGTGGCATTGGGCTAACAGTTGGACTCCATGATCTTAAAGGTCTTTTTCAATCTAAACAATTCCATGGTTCTGTGAGGCAAGATGACAATATATTTTTGCAGTGATCTGGAGAGTTTTTTTCCCATGCTTGGCTTCAACCTTAAAGTTGTCCTACATGTGATCTAAAATGGTGTCTTTCCATTTTTAGGGGGCATGGGTTGCTCTCCTTGGCCTTGACCTTCCCATGGTAAGGCTTTGTCTTGGCTGTGCTGGTTTGGGGTGATTTGTCTAGAGGAAAAACAGTTACTGAGGACACTGACACCTGTATTTCTGCAGAGCATGGTACTGCCTCCAAATCTGGTCTTTTTGGGTGGCTGCTTCACATTGTGGGAGAAGATGCAAGACATTAATATTGAAGATAGTTTTGTAAAACATGTTTGACTTTGCTCGGAGGGTTGGTAATGGGAGACAACCTTGTACGTCCAGCGCTTGGGGACCGACTATCTATAGCTGTAGGGACAGAAGTTACCGTTTTCTGAAAGCTGGTTGTTGAGATCTGTTCAGCTGGTGAGTGCTCCCAGTCCAGCATGAGCAGGAAGAGGAGGAAAAGGAGAACATCTATGCTTTTCAAGTTCCCCTTAGGAGTAGCATGTGGCACTGTTCCCTTTATCAGTAAAGGGAAATGTATGTATTCCTACTCCCTTGTGTTTTCTGTACCACCTAAACCGACAGACCTAAGGTTCCAGCTAGTTCCAGCTCTGAGCTGACCATTAATGTTTTCCCTTAGAAGGGCAAGGGATGTCTGTAAGGTGTTATCTCAATCATCTACTAAATCCTGGCTTTCTGTCTGATGTAGCCATTCAAGCGCTAATTGCCTTTGATTAAGTCAATCATTTGTAGAGTGAGTGGGTTAATTGGGTATTGTGGAAGCAATCAATCTAATCAGCTGCTTGCATCCATAGCTGAGGCACTACAGTGCGGCAGGACAATAATTGTTTTATGAGCTCCTGGAAGGCAGCAGAGACAGACTGGATGGCAACAGGAAACCCTTCTCTGCAAAATGGTCTTTAGGAAAGGTAATTGGATGCTAAAAGGTCATTAAGAGAGGGCTGATTGATTAAGAGCTGGGAAATTCTCACCTCTAAGAAATGTGTGCACGAGGAAATGGTTGGTGTGGGTGCGGGCACATGGGAGATCCTGGGCTCCTTTGCCTGGTTCGAGGAGATGTGATGAGGCTGTGTTGTCTTAGAGGGGGATAGAGTTGTCTTAAGGGGGATGAAGGGACATCACTCCCTTCTCGTGCCTGCAAGAGAATGTGGCATGAGACACGCCAGGCACCCATCCTCACATAAGGTGCGCCAAGAACCTACCTCCCAGGTGTCCTTCTCGGGGCAAAGGGACTGGTTTGCAGGATCACTGAATGCATTCTTGTGCGCTCCTTGCTGAGGCTTCATTTCCAAAGCACTGAACTGTGCCTGAGCAGTAGCAGCTCTTGGTGGCTCCTCACCTGGTCTGTGCAGGAGGACACCAGGGGGAAGGATGCCCGTCTCATCAGATGCAAGCCTCCGAGGTCCCTCTGCCTTCTGCACGTGTGGATGCTGACGTCTCCGATACGCCTGGATCTGCAGTGCTGAACGTGTAACCAGCAGGAAGTGTATTTATCTGGAGATGACTGCAGAATTATTTCCAGGGAAGTTATAAGCTCCTCAGCACAGCTGCAGACGGGGGTGGGGGAAGCAAGCTGCTGGGGCTGTGGAGCAGTCACAGCCTTGACTGCAAGCTCTAAGGTGACACCTTGTTGACCTTGACACCTAAGTTGACCTTGACACCACTTGCAGGGGTACTACCTCATGTATGGGGAGGATGAGTTTGTCTCTGAACGAACAGTGGTGTTTTCACTCCACGAGAAAACGTAGTATTCCTTTTTTTGTAATTTTTTTTACTGGAATGCAAATGCTTAAAAAATCCAAGTTGAATTCGTTGAAATGGGTTGCTTTGGTGCTGAGTGCTACAGGAAGGAATATTACAATTCATGGCAATCAAATCAAACAAGTTACACTGACACAGCCAAACACGAGTGTGCAGTTCTTTTTGCAACACTCATCGAAGTCTAGCCCATCAGGAAACCTTAGAATACGCTGCCTTCTCCATCCCACCCTCTGACTATGGACAGTGTGGTTTATTGCAGAACAAATATCCTTCAGACTCTTTGTTTTAAAAGGAGGTTGTGACATTGGTGTCGGTGGTGATGCGGGATTTCAGGGATTCACCACTCAGCTGCTCCAAATAATTATGCAATTCCTTAACCTTGCGGAAGAAGTGGGCACATCATCTCCAGTAAGCACCAATCTACCGTTCTGGTTTAATTAACATCTTACACTGTTAATATAACAGACTACTCAGCTTCTGACATACAGAGAGGTGGCAATATATACCCTGCAATTTTAGCAGCATAGTGATGTAGTTGTATTTAAATCTTCTCCAAAGCTCTGAATCGGGGTCAAGGCACTTTAACTGCTTAGAGGAAAGAAAATCTTACTGCTGTAGGCGGAGGTGCCCTGCCCAAACTCCAGGCAGATGTGATTGCTGTTGGAATACGCACACAAGTAAATTTTTTTCTCCTATTTCAGCCTCCCATTCTTTGTCTTGCAGTGTGACAAGAAGACAAAGAACAACACAGTGGAGTGTTTGGGCTCCGGTATGGTATTGGCTCTGTTGCTGTGCTCTGTTTGGGATACACTAGTGTGTTTCCCCTAAAAGCCCTGGACCAGACCTGGTTTTACCACAACCCCGGAAATGTCATGGGAACAAGCAGTTCTGATGCCTCTTTCCAGGTGGAATTGCAAAATAAAGCACCAAAGAAATGGGAGAGCACATGTGGTTTAATTCCAAGTTTATAATGCTTTACTTAGGTTGACAGAAAGCAAAGCCCATGCACGTTTGTTTTTTTTTTTGGTGTTTTTTTTTTCAAGACAATGGTTCTGATTATCTGCTCACAGAAGGGTTTTTTTCTTCTCTGAGGAGAAAGGCTGAAATGGAGAGTAATTTTGGGTACTTCCTATAATCCGTGTTCCCAGAGACCAAAAACCCCATCATTAACTAATCACCGTAACGGCTTTCTGAGGTGGGGAAGTAGTAATATTCCTCTTCTGAAAAAATGGGGAACTTGAACAAACTGCTGGCGGAAGTTGGATGGAAAGATGGTGTTTATGTCAGATTGTCTTGATAGAAAATTCTCTCCCTTGCTTCCTCCGCAGCCTCTCAGACGGTGAGAAAGCTGGGCGAGACTAGAGCACCCAATGGGTCCTGCCAGCTTTAGATGCCTGGCTTGGAGGAGCTCCAGCCACCAGCTCAGCGGAGCTGAGGCAAGGCTGTGCCAGATCTTTTCAGTCAACCAACGTGGTGACCCTGTTTTCTTTGCCCTGCAGAGTTTTAGCTGCAGCGATGAAGTGAGTGTGGAAGTGGCAGTTCCTTATTTTACCTTGGAAGCTACGTGATGGGTCAAATATACCCATCTGGGCAGCGTGATTTCAGGTTATATTACGTGCCATTTGCTGGCTAACTTTGTCACGACTGCTTGGTGGGTTTTTTTGCAAGTGTCACAGGTTTGTGCTGGAATGGCCTACAAAAGCAAGTGGTTTTTCTCCTTGGCAGGTGGCTGAAGCTATGATGCAGAAGCCATGGCAACCAAATAGCGGTGGTGTTAGCAAAGCAAGAGTGATATTTCTGAAGGGTGCCTGCAGGTGCCCTTCAGCAGGTATCCAGCAGGTAGTCCTTCCTACAGTCACGGTTGGGTGCTGCTGGTCAAGTGGGATGATGACAGGTGGCAGCATCCTTTGTTCTGCACCTTGGGAGAGGAAGCAAATGCCTTGGCACCATGATGCCGCATGGTCCAGCACCAGCAACCAGCCTGTGTTGCAGGGCTAGCAGTCATTTACCTTCAGCATAAGCAGAACAGCCCTCATAAAGATGTGAATTTGGCCAGATACCTCTACAGATGAAGGTGTTGCTAAGGCAGTGCAGCCCAGAGAGACGAGGAGGAGATGGTTCAGTTCTCAGAGCCCGATGCCCTCCGGTGTGAGATCTGTTCCCAGTTCAGCCTCCTGCAGTTTTGTTTCCCGGCACCTCCTCTCGCTGTTTTCACAACCCTTTAGATCAGGACACCGAGGACGCGTCCTGCTGACACACTGTTTGCCTGGGGAACCTGGCGGGGTTCATGTTGGGTTCAAGTCCGGCTCACGGTCTTCTGCAGTGATCGGTGCTGACAGGGGCACAGGCAGCAGGGTTGGGGCAGAGCAGAGGATCAGCTCCCCAGGACGCAGCCCTGGAGGAAGGAAGGAAGGAAGGAACGGGATGCTTCTTAGCAAGCAAAGGGTTTATGACAATCTGTGCCGAAGTACAATGAAATTAGCAGTTGGCTTTGTCAGAGCAGCCAGGAGCTCTTTTGCAGAGGCTATCTGTCTGGGAAGAGGTGGCGTGTGAACTATGGGAAGGGATAATGTGTAGTGTTGTGTTCAGGTTTTTTAATCCTTCCTTGGAGTAGAATTTGGATACTGTGTTTTGCCACAAAATGTTGGAGGGAGAAGGTCAAAATGATGGAATGTGCCTGTGTAAGAGGGCAGGGAAAGCTGGATTTTCAGCCTGGCTTTGACGCTGGCTCACAGTCTTGTCCTGAGCAGCTCACCAAACCGCTCTGGGTTTCCCTCTCTTCATATATAACCATTATGATGCCCATCTGCCAGGGTTAAGTGTTAGGTGGACTTTACAGATTTGCAATTATTGGAGATTCTCTTTGGGGAAATGCAGAGTAATTTTATTCTTCATCCCTTAAGTGCTAAGAAAAATCACAAAAAAATGTGTTGTAGAGGGGAACAAGTTTAATAAGGAATGCCTGCAGCATCCCTCGCCATTCAGATGATTGTAATGACACACTCAAGATGAATGGATGAGACCCACAGCCCGTACTTGTGGGGCTGAGCTGCTCTGCGGTGGAGCCACTGAGAGCTGAGCTCAGTGTGCCCAGCTCGCCCAGGTGGGCATTTCTAAGGGAAAAGATGCACTTTCCTCCAGCATCGGAGATGTGACTGTCCCCCTCGCATTGTCTCTCCCCAATCTCGTTTGGCACCGGTGTCCTTCCCTCCAGACCCAGCACTCTCCAGCCCGCCACGCAATGTTAGTGCTCCCCAAGGGTCAGGCACAGAGGCTCTGAAACAGCCTCTGACGTTTAGTGGAGTGAGTAGCAATGGCTTTTGAAGTACTCTCCCGCTGCGCCAACTGGCTTGACATTAAAATCGGCACCCTTCAGGAACAGAGACTGCCTGTCCTTGGTCTCTAAACCGCACACTTTGAGAGCAAGCTGCTTAGCGTTTTGCCGTTCAAGAGAGCAGTCAGGAATTGCCAGCCGTCAGAGCCCTGGCAGCATCTCTGCTTCATGTTAAGCAAATCTTGTATTTTATAAACATATCAGCCAGGCATCACCTAGTGCCTGTCTGTCTCCTGTCAGAGAGACATTATTCCTGTTCAGCTCTGCCGTGTACAGCCTGCGATAGGGTATGTAGTGGGTTTGCTGATACAAGCCTGGCAGGTAGCAGCATCTGACTCTGAATCAGCCAGAGCTTCGGTTCCTCGGCAATTAATTCCTGCCACGGCGGTGATATGAGTGTATCAGCCGGGGCCCTTCCCGTGCTGCTCTCGGATGCAGCTGCCCTTGGCTGGGTTTCTTGGCTGCTTCCCCTTGCTCAGCCTTCAGATAGTCCTGCTCTCTGTAGGTTCTGCTCTTTCTGATGCTGCAAATGCCCTCCAACAGGTTAGCTGTGTCTTTTCACTAGAAAAAGTATGTAGCAGCTGGGGTGGGATTGAATCAATGGGCTGAATTGGGTTAGTTCTGCTTGTGGCTTTGGGGACGTCGTTCCTCGGGTGGGTGGGGGGGTGGGTGGACCAGAGAAAGAGCTTCAGAGTTGTCCCTCCCCTGATGTATCTGGTATGAGCCCTGTGGGTTACTGGGCTGGTGCGCATGGATACAGCTGCCAGTGCATGTGGGCGATGATGCTCCATGTGGGCAATGATGCTCCACGTGGGCGGTGATGCTCCACATGGGCTGGAGTGCTTGTCCTGCACTGGAGGGATGGGGAGGGCTCAGAGGTGGAAGGGTTAGGTGGACGGTGGCGTGGCATCACCAGCTGGCTGTGATCATAGGATAGCTGAGGGTTTGGGCTGTCCCGTCTGCATCTCTGAGCAGCGATGGGGACTCGGTTGCTGGCCATGGGGAAGGAGAAGGTCGTGGGAGCACAGGCAGCGGGGACCACGGGACCTCATGGGGGAGAGGTGCACGCTCTGCTTGCCCTGGCTCACTCGTGCCAGCGAGCTGTAAGTAACGCGCGAGCGGGGATCCCGGCAGGCTCCACATTGGGAACACCCGTGCCTGTGCCTGGGTGGCAGCCTGTGCCCATTTGGACAGGCAGGGTGAGGCCCCATGGTTTAACATCGAGCCCCGCTGCAACACGTGCCCCATCTAGAATAAAGAGACAAAGGGAAGGCTGCTGACAGCTTTAAATATTTCCACCGCTTCGATCTGCACCGAGTTATCAGCCCATTTGCAGTCCCGCGTGCCAGCTGTCGGATGCACCGCCGGGATTTGCGATGCTCTGTGCCGTTAGCATTCAGCATTAGCACCGGCACCGGCTGTGCCATTGCGCTTGTTCGTGGCAGATGTCGATGGCTTTGCCTGGCATTTGGTGAAGTCTCTGAGGATCTGGAGGAAGCGTTTGGCGCAGGATTTCCTAAGGCCAGACAGAAGTGTGCATGGGCATGCATTTTTTTTCTTGTTTTGGCGTTTTGTGTTGTGGAAATATTTTGTGTCGCTTACACCTGTAGAGTCAGTGTTGAGGAGCTGGTTGAGGGATTTTTCTGCATCTTTTCATCTGTGATTTAAATTGCTCCTGCATCAGGTGGACAAGTGAAAAGCAGGTTGAATGAGGAATTCCTGCACGCCACTGGTTTGTAGCAGGCAGGTAAAGGACAGTCTTTAAGATGCCACTTGGCATATTAAAAAAAAAAAAAAAGTTTAGCGACCTATTTGAAAGTTGTTGTAAAAGATATAACTTTACATTTTAAAATCCTAGTTCCTGAGAGCCAATAACAAAAATCAAAAAGGGGTGAAACTAAGAGAGAGAGAAAACACTTTTTCAGGGGGACTTCTGTATAATTATATCTTAAATAAATGGAAGATGACTATCAGACCGCTCTGTTAATATTCATAAAAGTTGTATTGGACAGTTCTTGGTATTTCTTTGTTTTGAAACATTTGCTATGAGGGCGTCAGCTGAGCTTACTGTGTGATGAGTTGGGCAGTGTGGCTGCCGCCGGAGGGGCTGGCAGGGAGCAGCTGTACTTGCTTTTCTCATTTGAGGAGTTAAGGGGTTTAGATTCTTTTTTCTCTCTTTCTGGCTCTTTTGAGTTTTAGATAAAGCATATGTATGTTGAGTAGTGTTCTTCCCAAGCAGCAAATCTGCCCATGGGGCTGATATCCAGGGAGAGAAGAGGCATGTGATGGCCAGCCAGGGTGCCTGGGGGCTGGAGGAGCCCACTCCGAGGGGAGAGGATGCTGTGTCTGGCTTAGTGGCTTTCTGAACCAAAGTGCCGTGAAGTCAATGGGAAGAACTGCAGGTGTTTTCCCCTTTTTCCATGTGAAAAATGTATTTGTGGCTTACTCTGATACAGCCGTCTGCCCTGAGCCACTTTCCCTGCGTGCACACACCCTGTTTTTCATTTTTCAGCAGCATCCACAGAGGAGGGCAGACCTCACCTGCCTTTCCCTTGCTTCAGAAGTGCTGCTTGTGTAAGTTGAGCAGCATCCCTGGTGCCAGGAGATGTGGCAGGTGCTGTCCTTTGGGAGCACGTGCAGGGACACGGCCTTGCTCCTCCAGCCTGCGCCTGTACTGCGTGGCAGGAATCCCCCTTTGCCTGCCTGTCCTTCAGGGACACCTGAAGCACCAGCCGCTGGAAAAGAGCAAGAGCGGAATAAGAAGGGCAAATCTGAAGGAGGAGGCCTGTTTCGTTCATGTCTTGAGCAATCCAGTCACACGTTTGGTCCACTTTGTTTTTGAAGTCGAAGCTCTTCTCCTTTTTCTTTACCCTGTCCCTTTTTTTAATTACAGCATTTCTATCCCTGGTTCTCAGCAATTGCTTTCTGCTGCAGGGTACCGAGAAGGATTTCTGTGGAAGAGAGGACGTGACAACGGGCAATTCTTAAGCCGAAAATTTGTGTTATCTGAGAGGGAAGGTGCACTGAAGTACTTCAACAAGAACGACGTGAGTACCTGGGGTTGCTGTGTGCAGACAGGGAGTCGCATTGGTAAGAGCATCTTTGAACAAGTAATTCCTCGGGCCCCCATTTTATTTGTACAGTTTTCATAAGCACTGAGCCCCCAGTCACTCCAGGACCAGGGTGCCAGGTACAACTCACTGCTTTCTTTAGCAGGGTTTGCTCTTGGTCCACCACCACCATAGTCATCGTGAGATGCCCTGACCAGCCATCTTACACGTTCCCGCTGTGGTGCCCTTTAATAAGGCTTTTCTTAAACAAAGAAGTTTTTCTCTGCTCTGGCGCCGCATCATGCAGCTGATGTGGGTTTCGTATTGCTGGCTAGTTTGTGACGAAGGTATCGCCACCTCGCAGTAGTCACTGGGGTCTGAAGCCTCCTTTGTGTGGCATGGCCAGCATCCCGAGGAACAGCTCCCTCGTTTTCTGTTCCAGCATCAAGCAGTGTGGAAGCATTTGTCTTTTTCCCCAGAGCACATTTCATGTATTGTAAGTGAGAAATGGAGCTATTACCATGAAAATTGCATTTGTGATGAATGGATAGACGCTCTGCTGTTCTCTACACCACATAATGGAGGAAGCCAAGGTGTTTTCTCTGACCTTTGAGTCTCCCCTGGACACCGCAGCCGAGAGCAGCCCAGACCGAGCTCCAGCCAGTTTTCTCAAGTAACTGATGCAATCGTGGTGTCACGATGAGCCATGCAGAAGAGGGGAACATCCTCCGTCCACGCTTCTCCACACCCAGCGGCTGGCTTCAATAGCACCGTCTTCTCCTTCAGCTCGGTGCGGTATGGTGCAACTGCATCCCGTGGACAGGAGGGAGACAGTCATTACCGAGGGAGAAGTGAAAGTCCCAGCAGCCCCCATTCAGTCGCTATTGATGCTCTGGTAGTTTAAAGCTGCTTTGCTTTGTTGTTGACCATAGCCATGGAGGGAACAGTGCTGTCTAGATGTGTCTTTTTTGCTGGGATTTCCCTGCTGTGGTCACCCATGATGTCTGTGTGCCCATGGCAAGTCCCCAAGTTCCCAAAGCGGCACTAGCATCGGCACTAGCATCTCCACCAGCTTACGGACTTCCTCATGGTGCTGGGGACCATGGTGGCACAGCATGACCCCCTGCTGGCCCCTGGCTGCACCCTGAAACTGGTGTTGCCAAGAGCCTAATTTTTATTTTTTGGGATGTTTTATCCATGCTTGCTAGTTCGCTTCTCAGTGCACTCCTGAAAGGGTGGTGAACTTCCAGAGATGTTCTGTAGGAAGGCAAACCACTCAATGAGGTTCAAGTGACCTGCCACAGAGTGCAGGTGGGATTGGTGCCTGGGAAGGCTGGGTCCAGGCTCACCGTTGGGCTAACCCACCCAAGAGGTGGCTGTAAGGTATATATTTGTCCCTCTGAAAAGGAAGTTTCAAGTTTGGAGGGCAAGGGGAGGAGCAGAGTCAGAAGCCAGTGGCTCATGTGAGAGGATGGGACAGGTGGGGACGTGGGCATGGTGCCCCTTGCCAGCCTAGCATCCAGGTCTGAAGTTGGCAAGGGGGCTAATCCTCCGTCTTCTTGGGCAAGGATGAACTGGCTGTGGGTGTTTGAGATGCAGAAAGCATCCTGGCCTGTTAATTAGCAGTCTGCATATTTTATTTTATTTTCTGTCAGGCTGAATGGTTTCCTTTCTTTGTTGGTAGTGTTCATCTCGCTGTAAACATTGGTTGCTTATCATTAGGTATAGAGGCTGGAGGAGATCTAGGGGTCAGGAGGCAGTTGAACGGAAGCTACAACAGGAGATGTGGTGAAGATGCTTGTCTTTGTAGCACAACACCCTATCAGAGACTTGGCCTGTCCATCTTGCTTCTGGGCTGAAAGTTTTCTCCCCTTGAACTTTGCTGAATTTTGCAGAAGAGAGCGTTTTTCCAGGCTGGCAGAGAGCACTTGCTGATGCCTGAGCAAAGCCTCTGATATCTCATCACCGGGCAGTTTTGTGGGCTGGCAGTCAGGGTTTTTTAGGTAATGGCCTCAATCAGGAGTTTTTTTCTGACCAAGGGAACTGTTTTCTGGCTTGAAAGCCAATTCACAGGTGTTCGCTCACTCAGCTGTGTTTTCCAGGCAAAAGAACCCAAAGCAATTATGAAGATCGAACATCTAAATGCGACTTTCCAGCCTGCAAAAATCGGGAACCCCCACGGACTGCAGATCACTTACTTGAAGGACAATAGCACAAGGAACATCTTTGTCTATCATGAAGATGGCAAGGTGAGAGCGCGGCGGTGCCACGAGGGCTTGGGTGGTGGTCCTGAGCACTGGCGCTGCTCAGAGCCAGCCTGGGGCACACAGGGCTCTAACTGAGCTGGGAATCGTCGGAAGGGGTGGGGGTACAGGATGCACAGCCAGCGTTGTGTTTGTCTCGTCCTTCCAAGCACAAAGGTTGCAGACTGTGTCTTCTAAATAACGAGATGCAAATGGGGTGGAATTGCTGTTCCTCTGCTTGCAAGCGGACGTAGGGGCAGAGGCGTTATTTAAGGCAAGCTCCTCGGGGGGCAGTGGAGCAATGAAAGGTGAGGGGACTTGGTCCAAGGACTTGCAAAAGCGGAGCAAACTGGATGGTAGGAGAACTGAGGAACTGGTTGTTTCCCTGCCTGCCTTGTACTTTATAAAATGCAAATATGCGTGTCCGTATTGAAATAAATCCCCTTGCTTTGCCCTTGTGCCACTGAAGGGAGGTGTGAAGAAGAGGGCTCATGGGTCTGGGGCAGTCGTTTGCACAACGGGGACAGCAGGACAGGGCAGTGAGGGGGGTCCCAGCCGCCCCAGAGGCTGCCAGAGGGGTCCCAGCCTGGGTGGCCACTGTGAAGAACAGCAGCAGTCAACACGCTGCCCTGTGGGTCTTGTCTCCATGGACTGATGTCCACGCAGAGAGCAGACCTGGGAGTTTGCAGTGGATGCCATCTCACAGCCTTAGTTTCATCTCTTTCTTCCCTGCCCCAGATATTTGAGGCTCCCCATAAAATATCAGCAGCCCTGGAGTGGCTGCAAAATCAGAGCCTAAAACACGTTCACAGTGCATCTGCTTTCTTCTGGCTGTCATGGTGCCTTCAGCCTTTGATGTTACATCCCGTTGTCTGTCAGAGGGGCTTTCTGGGGGTGATCTCTCGTGGACAGGCACAGCAGGGATTTGCAGGATTGTCTCAGTGCACAGCCTTTCCCAGCTGTTCGCCCAGGGATGGCGAGCCAGGCAGCCCTGCTAGGGATAAGCAGTCCGTGCTCTTTGCGGTCACTCCTCTGCAGACTGTATAGGCCAGTAATGCCACCAAAATCCAAGATACTCTTCACTTGTGCATGAGCAAAGCTGATCTCGCCACTGCTGCTGCTCAGGCTCCAGTTGCAGTGGAGCTGGGTGATGCCTGTCGTGCCCACAGGGCTGTGCTGCCAAGGCTGAATGTGGTTCCTGTGCAGTGCAAGTGCTCCTGGCAGAAGGCAATTAGTGTTTCAGATTAGGTTAATTAGTGCATCGTCTGGTTTTGTACATGCACAGAAATGTGCATGTAATATGCATGTGATCACATGCATATATGCATATAGTAGACATGCAGGATGGTCAGCCTGCCTGGCCTCTGCACCCTGCAGCACCGTGGGGTCTTGCTCCGTGCATTTGTGGGTGCTGGGGAGATGCTCCAGCCGGGCTGCTCCCAAATTCACCCTCCCCTCCATCCATGCTGCCTGGTGAGATGTGCAAGTGCCATGGCGCAGAGCAGGAACTGCTTGCCACCGGGTGCTGCTTTTAGCACAGCAAAGCATCGCTTGGGTTGCTCTGGGGTACCTCCTTGGCCACAATTTAAACTGAAAAGAGGAAAAAGCTCTTCCTGTGAAAGCTGCATCCCACCATCATGCCTGTGTTTGCGGTTTGCTGGGCTTTGGTGGCCCACTTACATGCAAGGAATGCAGTCAGGGTTTTATTCTTACTTGTTTTGTGGCTTTAAAATGCTGAGCTTTCTGCTGGGGGCTTGTGGAAGGAGCAGTCTCGCAGATCTCATGCGATTGCTCTTGCCTTCGTGTCGGAGGTTTGGCAGGAGGCACTCTGATGCCGTCAGATAATGCCCAGGTTGAATTTCTTTGGACTCCCCTGGAAAGATCTGCCCCTTCAGCTGAACGAGGGCTGCCAGAAGGTGACGCTCCCTGGGGTGAGCTCCCCCTCCTTTGGGATCAGGGGCAGCCCCCAGGACTCGCCTGTAGTCCCCCACTGCCCTTCGCTCCCTCCCGTACTCCCCAGCAGCCCCAGGCTGTCCCCAGGTACCCCAGAGGTGCTGCTCGCCCCAGCCCGAAGGGCTCGAGCCTGGCCCAGGCTCCTGGCTCCTGTTTCTGGGGTTTGAGCCCTCCCAGCCCGATCCTGTCACTGACCGGGCTGGCCTTCCATCAGGGCAGGATTTGGAGTTTTATTTTCCATTGAGGAGCTCAGCAGTGATCCAGAGCATCTCCTGCTGCTCTCCACTTGTCCCTTCTGCTGCAGTACCCCAGAAGAAATCTGGCTCACTTCTCCCGTGGGATAACCCCGTGTGTGTTTATTCAACCTCTCAAACAGCTGGGAGAGCCCCTCCGCCCCCCCCCCCCCCCCCCCCCATCCCGGTGGCATTTGCTGGAGTGAGGCACCCATAAAGGACGGGCAGAGGAAGCGGGTCCCTGTGCTGCTGCCCCAGGGCTGCAGGGGGTGGGACAGCATCATGCTGTCCTTGGAGCTGGAGCTGCAGCGTGACCTCAGCCTGGTGGCTTCATCCTCCGCCGTCTGTCCTGACACTAAACCAAAGACTGAAACCAGCCCCAGCCCCCTCCTCGAAACAGGCGTATCTGGGTGCTTTGGCCACGTGGGTGTCTAATAACAGCAGGTGCCTGGCGGGGCAGGGCAGGGTGTGTCTTGGGCTCTGACCATTTTAAAGGATGTTGTTGTGGTCCCTTGTTAGCACTTACCCACCACCAGATGTACCAAGCCAGCCGGGGCGAAGCTGGGGCGCCTGCTGGAGCTGGGGACCGATCCTCTGCGTGGTGACCCCTCCTGGAGGTACCTGAACTGGTGCTTCTTGGACCAGGAGGGACAGCTCTGTGGGCACAAGGCTGGAGCCAGCCCTTACCTGCCCCCAGATCTCCAGTGGGGTGGGAGGCAGGAGAGCTGCAGAAATGTGTTTCCTGCTGCTCTGAGCTCCTGTCCAGGGCTGAAGCTCCCTCTAGGGCTTCTGAAAGCCATGGCAGGAGCAGCTGGGAGAGCTGCCGTGGTGGCTGCTGCCATCCCTGGTGTTACCGGGATGCGGGATGCGGGGATGCTCGGAGGTGGGCTGAGTCTCCAGGAAAGGCCACCCTTTAAGGTGCAAACCAAGATCGTTGACGTTCTCTGGACAAATTAGCAAAAATCTCTTCCCCAGTGCTTCTTCTTTCCTAAGCCACACGAGGAGCTTTCAGGATGGGAAGAGGTGGTATTGATCATCAGCAGCTCATTGCTCGAGCTGCAGGGATGGATGGGCAGGAGGGATGGTGAGAAGTTTGTTTGTCTCAGGGGTTGTCAGTCTGAGGCTGCCATGGCAATGGGGGTGTCTCTGGTGCAGGAGGGAGACTGGAGGGACACCCAGGTGGCATGCGGAGGGGGAGCACAGGGGCACTGCAAGCAGACCAGAAGGAAGCTGAGAGCCTGGAAAGGCCGTTTGCAAAGGTGCAGGCAGGAGTTCATTTTCTCTGTTTGCTGAGACTTAAATCAGTGAAAGGAATCTCTGCTGACGAGTCAACACCTTCCCGTCTGAAAACACCTAGCAGTTTAATTTTGGTTTAGTACATCAGATATAATCCCCTCACTCTATCCGTGCCATTGTTGGTAATTATACACACAGAAAATGTTTAGCAACTAAGCCTTCTGGCTTGGCATGCACAGGTATAGGTTTGTGTAAAGAAACGCGGCGGTGCCCCTTCCTCCAGTGATGGGTGATCGATATTCCAAGATCCATCTCCAAGATGGAGTGCTAGAAGTCAGTGAGGGTTTCAGCCTCTGCTGTTCTGCAGGGTGGAACCCTGTCTCGCACCCCGAGCTGGGAGGGGACCCACGTGTGTGTGTATGTAGCCACCCGGTTGGTGGCTGTATGAAATACCAGCATTTTAACATCACAGCTTATTGTTCATTACCTCCAGCCTGGCTTGGTCTTCGTTAACTTCAGGAGCCAGTTCCTCTTGCTGATCCTCTTTGTGCTGCTATCTGAGGTCTGCTTAGCTGCTTAGGGTAGGAGAGCAAGTGGTGAGTAAGTAAAACCTCAGAGAAGTAGGTCACAGTTTTCCAAAACATTGTTTGTGTGTGTCCTGTTACTTTGTTCTTTTTTCCCTTCAGCCTGAAGGAGGTTAACAAACCAAAGCAAAGCACTTGACCTTGTAGAGGATGGCTGTTTGCCACATTTGGCCGTTTTTGAGATATCCCCAATTCAACTCCTTGAAACTGAGATCTCCAAAATTACACGTAAAAGCCTCCCGCCCGCCCCAATCATTAAAGCACAAAAAAAAGTTTAAATCTTACCAAAGGCCAACTTGTACTTTGATACGGTCTTTCCTACACTACAGCAACCTCACCTGGAAGGGGTGACTGTTTATTTTAGGGTTAAGTCTGGCTCATTGAACCTGTCCCTGACGTGTGAAGCTTCACATGCATTAATGGTAGTCGGAGAGTTCAGCATCCCTCTCCCCGCAGCTCAGCATCCCGGTGCAGGCAGCAGTTACACCGCCCTTCCAGCATCCCTGCCCCTGGCTCGTACCAGAAGGAGGTGTTTGAGAATTCCCTGTCTGTGGATCACTTAAAATTAATGTGGCGTTTATTTCGTGTAGCACAAGCTCTGTGGGTCCCACCAGAGACAAGGGAATACATTAGTTTAAAACCAACAAAGTTATAAACCAGCTATTTTGTAGGAAAAAAAAAACAACACCCAAAAATGGAGATATATTTTTTTACCAAGGAAAGGAAGAAGTGCCAGAGCTGCTGGGAACTGAGCTGTGACTTCAGTATCACTGTGCTTGTCCTTAGAGGGCTCACAGATATGACTGATAGGCTGGAGCACCAAGATAAGGAGATATTTAGACACTTTTAGCAGAACATTGAAGCATGTTGCTAGAAGGTGGGTGGGATTCAGGCATTCCCCGCAGTCAGCGGGTGGCTGGGGGGGGCGGGGGGTGCTGGTGGGCAGGTGCAGGGGTGTCGGGCTGTCTGTGCGCCCTGCCAGCACGAGCCAGGCAGTGCTTACAGAGTCGGGCTCGATGCCGGGCTCAGTATCTGAAAAGCTCATTTGTTGCTGGTTTTGCCAGTTCAGAGATGTGCTTAAATCCTTCCCCCTGCAGAAAGCCCCGTGGTGCTCGCAGGGGGCTGCAAAGCTCCGCACGCCTCTCGCATCCCAGGACAGCAGCGGGATGTTCCCCATCCTTCACCCATTTGCTGCTCTCTTTTATGTCTGTGCTTTATTTTTTTAGGACTGCTACTAAACTGAGCTCTGTCACTTGGGACAAAGTGATGGGAGAGATGAAACGGAGCAGGATCATGTTATTTTATGTGCAGACTATGTTACTCACTGTGCTTTTTTTTCTTGTTATTAGGAAATTGTGGATTGGTTCAATGCCATCCGGGCAGCACGTTTTCATTACTTACAAGTGGCATTCCCTGGAGCCAGCGACATTGATGTGAGTTGGTTTTATATGTTTTTTTCTTCCCTCTTGCTCATTTTTAGCAACTTGTAAGTTTAACTTTAGCAAGCTGTAAGGCTTGGAGGGTGCACCATCCTTCAGAGCATTTTACAATTACTGGGCTGAAATTACTATGGTGGGATGTTGAGCCCACGTGCAGCACCTGTTACCAACATCCAGCCTTGGAAACCACGTGTGTGTGTGTGCACACACATGTTCACCCTCAAAATGTGAGTCATGCGGATGAGTAACTGCAGCGTTGTCACACGTACAGAAGCCATAAACATCTTTCTCAAAGCTTGTTGCTCTAAAAGCTGAAACAAGGGCTGGAAGGTAGGAAAAATGAAGGCAAAAGAATGTCAGTGGTGTACTCTGGGACGAGTTCTTGTGTGGAGGTCACTCAGCTTGTTCTATGAATCTCTGTCTTGTATTTTCCGGGAGCTGGAACTACTAATTGCATTACCTTTTGCTAATGTAATACTCGAGGCAGTATTAACGCAAGCTGACAGTAAGTGCCTTGTGTTGCAGTTGCACTGCAACTGGTGTGTAACGTCACTGGTGCTTGTTGTTGATTATTCTCTATGACCTTCTTGACTTTGTAGATTTTGAAATCTAATTGCATTACCTGCCTTCGGTTAATTACCTGGGAGGGGTGCTGTTGTGGGCTGGGGCTGGTTCCGAGCTGCAGGGTGGCTCCGTCCCCTGGCTGCCCGGGCACTCCCAGGACCCCTGGAGCCAACACCTTCCTTTTCTGGCAAGAAGTTAAGCTGGGCAAATACAAAAAAACATAAGAGGAACCTTGATAGCCCACTGTAGTACAGCCTTAATCATTTCTACTCCCTCCATCTCCTCTACTTCTGTTAAATTTGGCTGCATGTCTGAGCCACATTGCCCCCAAAACCCCAGAGACCTTAACAGAGTTGCTGTTTGTCCAGCAGTTGGTGTTTGTATACTTAAGGCAGTTTTGGTGGGAGATAAGCTATTTAAATTTTTACTTATCATCCCCTTCTCATTGGTTATTCTTCGGAGGAAACAGAGGAGCGTAATGTTAACGAGGTTTAATTTATGACCTTGAAATCCTGAACAGCCCTTCAGAGCATTCAGCTTGGGGAGACCTCTGTGGAGTCTGGGTTACGTACACAAGGTAGCTCCGTCCTGGGTGTTGCCATCATTAGCATCTGATTTATGATTCCTTTACCCTGTCAGAGAGATGAAAAGGTGTTAAATGTAAACAGGAGCCGGGTTAAATGTAGTAGAGAGGTATAAATTGCGTACAGCACCCTAAGGATGCCCAGGCTGCCTCCTGGGGAACAAGGGTCTCTGAAGGGTGCTTTGGGGACCCATCTGCAGGGTGGAGGAACCTCTCTGAGCCAAGGGCGATGAGCTCCTTGCTTAGCAAAGTGTCCTCAGCCGTGTCCCAGGAGCCAAAGGCTGGGGCTATGAATGCTGCAGAACCCTTCACTGCCCACAGTGAAGCATCCATGACTAAGGTGCTCCCGTCTGCTCCGGAGCAGCTGTGGGGTTCTTTAGGCTGTTCTTTGGGGTGGCTTTGCCCTCGAAGCACACGCCTGCTTGACCAGAGCTGCTGTTGGGCAGAGTTGGGTGCTGCGGGGTTGTGGTGTGGCAAGCGGAGCTGTTAATAACCCGTTTAAATGACAGGTGAAATGACGTTTAAATGTTTCAATGACAGGCAGGGGTGGGGAGGCACGTGGCCAGGCTCCTTGGCCCTGGTTTTGGTGAGACTCATCATCTCTCAAGAGGCTTTTAGAGGCATCTGCAAAGATCCTGCAGCTCCTGCCTTGTCTTCACTAAAGCAGCGTTAAAAATATCCCCGGCGCTGGTAGCTGTTGTCAGCGATATCTGCAGAAAGGGGGGCACGCAGGCGGTGTGTCGGTGGGGTTTTACAGGCAGATGGTGCTTTAAGGCTTGTGCAAGGAGCTCCGGCTGCATCCAGCGCGAGAGATGGATCGCCAGAGCTGGCCGGTGGGGTGGGATTTGGCCAGGGGGCTTCTCCTGGAGGCTGCTGGCATGGCTGGTGAAGTGCTCAAAGATGCTTCGTGTTTCTATGCCCACCTCTTCCGAGTGTTTTGGAGGAGTGGGACTGAAGGACTCGGCCAGAGCCATTGGGTGGGCTTGGGGCTGGGGTGGGCTCGGTGTGGGTTTTCCTTCCAGTGACCCCCAGCGCTGCCCTGCGTGCCCAGGCACCCCCCGCTCCCTCCGTCTAACGCCGCTCTCTTTTCTCTCCTCTTGGGTTGCTCCAGCTGGTGCCAAAGCTTTCTAGAAACTACCTGAAGGAAGGGTACATGGAGAAAACGGGGCCAAAGGTAGGACAGAAAACATTTCTGCAGTCCCATAAACATGAGTCTTGCTCTGTACGGGCTGAGAAGGGTCCGTGGGTGGGACAATCCCACCCTTGCGCGGGAGGCAAAGTCTTAACGCTGTGAATGTGTTTGTGCACTTTCCTTACCTGGGAGCAAACTAAAAAAAAATCCCAAACCACTTCACAAACCATCACCCCATCTCCCCTCACTGCCCATTCCTGCAAGCCCACCTGGTATAGCTGGCCCGGACCCTGGCTGTGGTGGCTTGTGGTGGCCCAGATTCTGCTCCCAGCTCCCCCAGCCCATGGGGCTCCTCCGAGTGCCTCGATGTCCCTGGCTCGTGTGCGGTGAGAGAGGAGCTGTGCTGCTGTGGTGCCTAATCTGGCATTTTTTGACTCTTCAGCAAACAGAGGGATTCAAGAAGCGATGGTTCACCATGGATGACCGACGGCTCATGTATTTCAAAGATCCCCTGGTAAGATGAAGGTGCCTGGGCTGTCTGTTGGGAATTACCTGCAGGAATAATAATTGTAATAATAATAATAGCGATAATCTGCAGTGAAGCTCAGGCTGATGGGAGAGCCAAGAGGGCACTGAGCCATCAGCGCTGGGTGGATTTGCCCAGTGTCAGCATGCAGTAGCCCTGTGCATAGATATTCACCAAAAATGCTTTGGAGACCCTGTGCACCAGCTGCAGCTACTTCTGCATCTGGATTTTGGATCCCTGGTGTTGCAGGGTGGCCCTGGGAAGAGCTGAGCAGGGATTCAGGGGGTGGCTGGTGCTTTCGGTGTTCGGCTGCTGCCTGGGATGCGGAGCTGCCCTTGGCAATCATGCCTGCCCGACCACTCTGCTGTCTCCTAGGACGCCTTTGCTAGAGGGGAGGTTTTCATTGGGAGCAAGGAGAACAGCTACAAGGTCCTGGAAGGGCTCCCGCCGTCCACACAGGGAAACCACTGGCAGCACGGGATAACCATCGTCACCCCGGATCGGAAATTCCTCTTTGCCTGTGAGACGGAGGATGACCAGCTGGAGTGGATTACGACCTTTCAGAAAGTTATAAGCCGGCCCATGCTGCCTCAGGAATACGCAGGTGTGTGCTGGCAAGGGCTGGATGCCAACCTCGGCCCCTTGGTTTCCCTCAGAGGATGGGATGGATAGAGGGATGGGGGACGTGGTGGCATCGCTGCCCCTGCATGGTGCGAGCCTGGCAGCCCTTCCCTGCCTGGGGGCAGGGATGCAAAGGCTGCCCAAGGGGCTCACGCTGGGAGGAGGAGGATGGATTCCTTCCCTCTTCACCATTTCTTGCGTGGTGTCTGTGGTGCCGTAAGGATGCTCGGTCGCCCAGTTAGAAGAATGATCAGAGCCAAGGAGCATCAGCAATGCAAGGACTATCCGCAGGGTGGGCTTGTGCCGGGCCACCGCCGCCTGCTGGTGCTTGTCCTGCTTTTAACTTGATTTTCCGTTTTTTTTCTTGCAGTGGAAGCCCATTTCAAACATAAACCTTAGCGGGGACTGGCTGGGCAGACCTGAGGAGTGAGCTTCTGTTTACAACACAACGTGGTTTTATTTGAAATGTTAAAAATAATGAATAATAATAATAACAACAGTAATAATAATAATACTACTTCCCTTTCCCCTCATCATTCACTTGATCATGTCGGAAACCAAGAAGGGTGGCAGCAAAACGACGTCGGAGAAGATGCTGGTCCAACCTGACACTGGGCTCTGTGGCCGCTCCGTGGGATGTACCGCCGGGACAGGTGCTCCTGCGCTCCCCCCACCCCCAAAAGGGGTGAACCCCCAGCTTCAGCGGGGTGGCCGAGACTGTTGGTGGCACATCGGGGGGGAGAAGGAGATGGGGCTTTTCTCCAGGAGCTGGTCCCTGCTGGGGGCTGGGGGTGAGCGACCCCACAGCCCCCAGCTCTCTGCCAGCCCCTGAGCGGTGACACCCCCGGGGGGGTGTGAAGCACCAACCTGGGAACAGGCGAAATGGTACCGTGCAACGTGGCCAGCGGGTACATGAGCCGTAAATGCCCTCACCCGGGGAGTGGTGGTGCTTGGTGGTGCTTGGGGCGCTGTGCCCAGCAAGGGGCAGGTGCCATTTCGAAATAACGCAGGAACCGGGCAGCGTCGGCATCATTACCGGGTTAATGAAGGGCACGGAGGAGGGCTGCCCGGTGTGGGACAGGGGCAACCGAGCCACGAGGCGATGTTGGGGAAGCAAAGCTTTCATGGTCGGGCTGTACTCTGTTCCCTGGGTTGTTTCTGTTTCATGGTTCAGGGGGTTCACACCGTTTGGGGGCCCGGTGTGGGCTGGGGGGGGGTGAGCTTTAGGTGCAGTGTTGCTGACAGTGCCGCAAAACCTGCCCCAGCCCACCCCCGGCTGGCGCACGTCCCTCCAGCCGACGGCATGTTGCTTCTCCGGACTGGTGGTTGCACTTTTTTTTTCCCCATTAATTATCTCAATTATTTTTTTTGGTTGATTTTTCTTTTTCCCCCCTCCCTGCCAAAAACAAAAAAACCCGCTGCTTGAAGTGACGTTTCAGCGCTGTGTTGAACACTGTAATTCCTGCGGTCGGGGCAGGTGGGCTGGGACCTGCATACCAGGTGCTGGATTTTTACCCAAAAATGAAATTTCCAGCGTCCGCTGAAGTACCGGCCCCAGACACAGACCTGTCCGACACATTTCTTACGTTGGTGTGTGTAAATGAGAGCATCTCATCGGCTGTATGCATTCGTTCTGTCACTGGTAAGACAACTGTGGTACTAAATGTCATTTGAACCAATAAATTATTATGTCAGAGCCGTGGCCGTGTGGTGCTGGGGCAGGGGAGGGAAAGGGGGCTTAGAAAAACAAATGACAAGTAGGTGAGGGTGCTGGCAGAGCCCCGGGGTGTGGGACACCCACAGAACCGTCTGCCCGGAGCAGGGAACGGAGGGGGAGTAGCTGCGCACACACGTGTGTGTGTGTGTGTGGGTAACATACTATATATTACACTTATTTGCATATGTGTATTATATAGTGTATATTGTATGTATTCAGTATGTAATACTCATACTTTCTATTTATGTATGCATACACATATACAAAAGATAGATGGTTCTTAGGAATATAGAGATAAATTCTATGAAAGCGCTGTTGAATATTCAAACACAGCTATAAAATGTGCATAGTAGATACAGCAGAATATATAATACACTTACGTGTGCATAGGAGCTGAATATAGCCCATAGTTCATACACACACATGTATACACATAGCCATCATTAGACATATGTATTTGTAAAATGTGTAAGCTAAATGCATTTCATAAACACATGCCTGTATATGTAGAGACATTTTTGTAATGGCAAATTCATAAAATATTCCATATTATAAATATACACATGCATGTTTTTATATAGGTATAAAGTACATAATGTATAAATAATTATAAATTTGAGAACTATTGCATATGAACATACATATATCAACATGCATATGTATATGCATAACTATAGATATTTAATTTATATTAAAAAGGACTTATAAATATACATTTTACACACAGTCAGTCACTTATTTAAAAACCCAGGCATGATAGAAGCAGGGAGAGGACAGGCTTGGTTAGTTGTTTGTATTTATCGCTAGCTATAAAGATTGTTTGTGTGCGTGTATAATTCAATATAATTAATATTATAAAATATAGACCATACAATTATTAAATTATAAATTATTATATATGCAAAGGCTGTTTATGTGTGTGTATATATATATTTTAGTCTTTATGCACACACACGATCTGTATGTACCACTGCAGTTCCGGAGTATGTATATTGCATACAGACCCCCTGCTGCCCTGTGCCGGGGGGGGGGGGGGGGGGGGGGGCCTGGTGCTGCCCTACCGGCCGCAGATGCAGGACACGGAGGGGGGGGGCTGCCGCGGCTGGACACCTTAAGCTGCCCCAAGACAGGCATGTTCACAGACCGACAAAGGCAATGAAATGACGTGGCTCTGAACTGCTGCCGGCATCCCAGATCATTTATTAAATGTCTGCACAATCATCCCGGGTAGGGCGTCCGTCCCTGAACTTGCTGCAAATCAAAGCAATCCACATCTGCTCCAGACATTACAGTGCCAGACTAAAGCTATGCCATTGCTGCACAGAGGTCTGGATGACCCACAGCCAAATGCAGAGGAGCAAAAAACCAGCAAGGTAAGTAAGATCTCTGTTGGTAAAACTAGAAAGCAGCAGTATTGCACATCCTGGTATAAAGTGTTTATTTGAGACTTCACAATTAACACAAAGTCTTCCTTTCAATGCCTTTTTCATACAGTCAATAAATTTGTATTAATCCCTCCCCCATGCATGATTGCTGTTTATTAATCTAAGCCTTTTTATTTTCATCGTGAAAAAATAAAGTGTTTCCCCACCATTTCATCCGTTCACTGTACCACCGACATCTGCTGTGCTGCATTAGAGGAGGAGATGTAGAATGGCTATGCCTACCACTGGGGTTGAAGTTACTCCATTATTCATCGATTTATTCTTTTTTTACAGAAAGTGTTAAATGATTCAATCACCCAAGAAAAATAAATATATCATAAAGAACCAAAAGTTCTGCAGTATCCCTTTTCTCTACATACAGCTGCAGTTCAAACACATACATCGCTTGCAGCAAATCATTTCACTTACTGTAACGCCGTTGCCTCTACGTATGGCTGTGAACTTACGCTGAAAAATAATCTGTTCCAAAGCAGTAGAGCCAGAGGAGGTATTTTAGATGCCAAATGTTTGTACCTAGGCAAGAGAGATCCACATGGAAGCCAATTACCTATGTTCCACTGATCAGCTTTTACTCGAGAGCAATTCAATCTTGTGCTTTTCAGGAAGTATTGGCTATACACACGCGTGGGCTTGGCCAGAGCCAGCCCTTAAGGAGAGTGAAAGGCAGTAGGAATGGCGTGCACCTTACTCACAGCAGTGGAAGCAAGTTCTTGGTATCAATGTCTCTTGGATGTGCATCTCAAATTATGCTGCTTGGCTCGTCTCACAGTACTTTTGGCACCAGCCTCGCAAATAAATTACTCGATCGCCCTGCCTTTTGAGATCTTCCTTGGAGATGGCAGAGGTCAAGGAGGCTTTCTCATAACAAAGATGGTATTGGGTAGGCCGTGAAGTACAGGACCCATATTTACGCTTTACTGAATTACTGTGCAAAAGGGAATACTGCATCAGAAACCGTAGAAGACTATATTTTAATCGGTCACCAGCCGCTGTATCGGAAACCTGCTAACAATTGCTCCAATTCGTTCGTTTGGCTACTTTTTGTTGGTTTCTTTCTTTTTTTTACATAAATAATATAGACCAAACATTATAAACATTTCAGCAACCATTTCTAAAAGACCAGAGGAGCCCTTTTAGGCGCGAAGAAACAACTGCAGGATTCAAATTCCAAAACTGTCTTTGGAGTCATCGAATCATCAGATTTACACGGCACCCAATGACAATAACATTCAGTCGAGCTCGATAGGACTGCTGTCTTCCTGACCATCTTCTGTGTCATCATCTTCTCCAGTTCCCATCAGACTGTTTAAAAGATTTCCTAGAATAAAATACAGGACAGTCAAAACTGTTCGTTTTACATTCTCATCACAAAAGCTTGTAACTATTCTCCTTCCATCCTGCTAGGGTGTAGACTTCAGTACTAAAAAGAAAAAAAGAAGGGGATTTTGAAGTAAAAGAGTCTCAACAAGGCATTACTATTCCATACCAGCTTCCATTAAGGATTTAATTATTTGGGAAGCTGTATTTTGACACTGTTCCTTTTCTAAGAATACACTGGAAAAAAACACCAAAGTTGCATGCTTATGTACTATAGTTGCACCATAAGAGGGGGGGAAAAAAAACCCCAACAATGAAATGAGGAAAGACACACCTCCAGCAGTGAAACTCCCAAAAAACAGCAATGGTCTGCATCACACTATAAAGCACTTGTTTGAGACTCAAAACCATTTATGTGTTTTCTCTGTTTTATGCAATTTAAAGATGCCTGAATTGCTGAAAAGCTGTCATTTACATCTGGGATCTATACTCACGTTTTTCATCCAGCTTTGGGTATCAGTGCATTGACATTTGCAGGTAAAGCCTCAAGTCAGTTTATAAACAGAGAAGTTTAGTTCTCAAGGAAAAACATTCAATGTTACAAAAGTAATCCAGATCAATTTGCTCACATTTTGTTCAAGAGTCAGGAAATGACGGCTGAATTTATCCACTGCCTTTCATTACTGGTAGAAGGGCAATATTAATTTCAGAACTTCTACTTTGGGAATATTCATTTTCTATCAGCACTGGTTAGATCTCTACCAAAGTCCCAGACCTGACTCAAGGAGAATCAGCCACTGAAGTCTGAGGAAATTAAGCTTTAACACAAGTAAAATTTTTCTTTACATTTGGAAGTTTTATCATAATGTGAAAAATCAACCGTAAGAGTAATTTGCAGCTTCTCCCCTTCACAAAGATGAAAAGTCTACCACCTTCACCCAATTAAATCTCACATGTGACCAACTAATCTTGTATTCTACAGTAGGGACTGTTTCTACAGGCTACAAAAACCCAGATACATTCCTTAGAACAAATGATCTTTTTCCAGCACAGCCACTTTATTTAAGCCACTGCTCCAAAAAGACTGGTGGTACCCAGAAACAAGGGTCAGCACAAACCTCACCTAGTAATCCTCCGTAGGACGATGTCTGCTTGGGCGGAACACCAAAGAAAAGCTGTCCTATTCTATCTAGGTACTGAAACGACACAAGATGAACAACATCATCAGCTACTTCATTTACAGCTGGAAATATTAGGGGCAGCAGTCACACCACACAAGGTAGATCACTGACTCCTATCTACAAGTCACAAACCAGGAGACATTCAGCTATTGTTTAACTAATTCTGTAGGTCAAATCCTGTTTACAAGTACAAGTAACTCACCTCATTATACATGGGATCTCTTTTCAGTGAAGGCTGATACTGTTCACACAATACTGTAAATACTGTTAGTTTTCCTCTAGAAAGGAAACAATCAAAAATGTAATCTCAGTAACAACTCCAAAGGAAACCAAGAACAACATGAGAAAAATCAGACTGTACCCATCAACTGCCAGCAACAGAAACCAGATGAAGTTTAGCAGTGGTTGAACAAAGGGTGGACCCTTTTCTATTGAAGGATGTTTCTGTGTGTATGTTGTAAAAACAACTGATGCGCTGGTCTTATTTTTCAAGCAGAGAAATCTGCAAAAGGAAACAGAATAGGGCTAGTTAAAAATAAAAGGCAGACAAGTAGTTTTACATGCAGAAGGAAGACAGGAAGCCAAAAGCTCAACCATCTCTACTTCATTTGTGCACAGAAACCATCTCAGGCTTAAAATGATGGCAAAACTGAACTGGTAGAGATGCACATCTTTGGCAACGGTTTGGCTATCAACCAAGGGGGAAAATCACTACTAGAATACATTGTGGAATTAACAGGCTGGGAGGGAGAACTGACATTAAATATTAACAGAATGAGACCTAAGCAGATTGTATACAGGACAGTTACTAAAAAAAGGCATCAATTAAATCAAAATGTGGGAAGACTGGCCACCACGTAATTCAAATTAAACATGATATTGCATTGACTGGTCCAGAGTTTACTATGCTGAGGTAAAGAAATGAATTAAAGACCTCTCTCTCATGGCGTCATCCACTCCCAAACACATCTCTTTTCAGTATGTATCTGCCAGTGTTCAATGACTCTGTCATTCTATTAGCACTACCTCAAATAACATGGCACCAGGACCACTAATAAGTTTAACACACTTAAATGTCTACAAGTCTCATAATAAAGCTACACTTTGAGCTCCCAAGCCACCTGTCACCAGTTAGCAGATCGACTTCCCAAACCGATCAAATCTTTCTGCAGGTCCAGTTAATTCAGCTGGCAATCTCTGCAAGTCACATAGGCCTAACGAGAGACTTTAACTGGGACAAATGCTGTCAGCAAGCCCTGGGAAGGCTGCCACGAGCAGCTTCATTTTTGGTTGCAGGCTGGCCTCCAACTCTGTACTCCCACATGTGCAAGGGCACTGGGTGCTTTTGCCTTACTGCTGAGCAAGGAACTGCAATTATTTTCATTAGAGTATAAACTGCCACCTAAGAGGATTTAGCACAGTATTTGAGATACAGGCCGGTAAAGGATGCCGTAGCAGTAACCTCTTACTCATTAACTTCCACCCAGAATTTCCCCCCTCCAGAACAAAGCCCCATAAAACTGAAGAGTCCTGCATAACATACTGGATTTCCACAAAGGATTTTCTACCGCTCAAAAATCACTGCAATCTGTATCAACCAGCTATGGAAAGCAGGACAAATCAGACATGACAGCTCCCTGCTGCCAAAAGAGAGACAGACTCGCTCTCACCTCCTCCCTCTCCCCCAACACCTACTCTCTCCCTGACTCTCTGCTGCACAGTCCTGTCTCCACCTCCTCCTCAGACTCCTCCATGAGCTGCTTTCCCTGACTGAAGAAAGCCATCAGCTGATTAAGCAAAGTAAAATTGGCTTTGTCAACCTTAACTGTACATGAGCTCTGCAGAGGCACATAATAGCTTGCATTCCCACCTCCTACAAAATAAATGCCTACAGTAAAGGAAAGCCACCAGCAGCTCTGTCAAACCAAGAACCACTGCACCGCTGCTCACAGACCAGGGTGACCCAAGACAAATTGTCTCTTAGGACAAGACTGAGAGCAAGTACTGCGCTGAAGGGGAGTATAGAGCCTACTTAGGTCCAGTCTTGGCAAGAACATGGTAAGCCCTAACTAGACACAAAGCAGTGTTAACAAAGCTAAGAATTGTGCTTTCAGCGCCCAAAACAGATTACATTAATTCTTCAGGCAATTTACATGATTTCAGGTTTCAACCCCAATATGTTGTTTGGTTGTTTTTTTTTTTTCTCCTCTCCTCAGGCTGACCAATTCAGCACACCAGTTTTGAGACGTTTTTTTGAGTTTCAGCAGCTCTGGCCGGTTTCAGAGTTTCTTTTGAAAAGGTTGCATGCTTAACCTACAGTTATCATTAAATTAGACTGGCCTCCAACACAGTATCATCTTAGCAAAATAGTTACAGAGAAGTTTAACACCTACTGTAGTACTGCCTGTGCTACAAACATGTCCACCTCACTGCGATATCCCCTGGACGAGGAGTATTCTACTAGCATATTTGCACAACCTTCGCCATCTGTGGAGTGCAAGAAGTGATACCGAGATTCACTATAGTTTTGCTCTATAAAAGGAAAAAGAAAACAGCTTTTAAGAAATCAGTTCATCGTACCTGAATGCAAAACCAAATCAGTTGGTAAAAGGACAAGAGCTACACACATGGTATATGAACAAGACAATTAGCAAAGAGTTGACTTTTTCCTTTATAAGTTACAGACAATATACAAAGGGAGATAAATATATTATCCTAAATACATTTGAACAACTGCTATACAATACAGTCCATTCAATGCGACCACAAAACACAGCTACCACTGGGACAAATAGCTTGAGCTGTGCTCACATCATTTTATCTAACTGCACGTTGACATTTCATGTGCTGTCATCAGTGCTCAGGAAAATCAAGGAATTCTGTATTAGACCATGTACACCAAGAAGTCAAACGGCACCTTCAGCGTCCTTCTTTCTAAGTGCACAGAAAGAAGGCATTTCCTATTTTTAGCTTAGCCCACTCTCGCTATCAAAATTAAAATTGCTTCCATATGCTGAATAGAAGAGCAATTATACAGGAAAAAAAGTTGCAAAAAATGGCAAGATTGGTTAGAACTTAACCTGAAGCAAAGCATCATGCAGAAATCACTGCAATGACAAATCAAAACTGGTTAGCGGCTAATTTTTTGAATTTAAAAGCTTTGTTTTAAAAGTCTGAACCTTTTCTGACAAAATGCTCAAAAACTACAGACAGAAAATGTATGCATTTTGCTCTTCAAGAGAACAGTGAGCAGACAACTACAAAATGGGGATTTTTACTTTCAGAATGCAACCGTTTCTTATCGTAATTATACCTCAGCTTCTAACTTAAATGCTCTGAGGAAAATCCTCCCTTTCTGCCTGGCAGCAGTCACCAAGCTAACATATAAGTCCCATGAGAACAGTTATGGGTTTGCCTCTGACCTGCAGAAAGGCAGTGAACTGGAATGTTGACCATTGGGTCAGGATTGTTGTATGAGACCACTATCAACACTTCCCAGCTACTGAAAAATTTTTAAAACACAATCGTCTTGCACAGTCATGAATTCACAAGAAACCACAGAAGAGATGGCACTTATTCAACTGTTCCCACTCATGTTTATGTTTTGGATAGAAGACTTTAAAAACTGGCTATCATTCATAATTATAACAATTATTTAGTGCATTTTTGGTTTAACTTACATACCATCACAAGTGATAAAATCCCACATAAAACGAAGGCAACAGCATTCATTCTGGAATAAGCCTAGATATTGACCATGTCTTAAAAAGTACCTAATTACAGATCCAAAGACTTTTTCAGATGCTAGGTGATGTATTTCAATCTTTGTCATGTTTATCCACGATTTAAAAACAAAAAACCCACAACAGAACAGCTCTGTTCCCCAACAATTTTCCTCCTTATCCTGGTTTCAGCTGGGATAGAGTTAATTCTCTTTTTAGCAGCTGCAGCAGTGCTGTGTTTTGGATTTGGTGTGAGGATAATGTTGATAACACACTGATGTTTTAGTTGTAGCTAAGTAATGTTTATACTAAGTCAAGGACTTTTCAGTTTCTCAGGCCCTGCCAGGAAGAGGGCTGGAGGGGCTCAAGAAATTGGGAGGGGACACAGCTGGGATAGCTGACCAGAGGGATATTCCATACCACACAACATCATGAGTATATAAAGCTGGGGGAAGAAGAAGGAAGGGGGACACACACCTGGAGTGGTGGCGCTTGTCTTCCCAAGTAACTGTTACGTGTAATGGAGCCCAGCTTTCCTGGAGATGGCTGAGCACCCACCTGCCATGGTGGTATGGGGAATGGAGTGCTGAATGAATTCCTCATTTCGCTTTGCTTGTGTGTGTGGGTTTTGCTTTACCTATTAAACTGTCTTTATCTCAACCCATGAGTTTTCTCACTTTTACTCTTCTGATTCTCTCCCCCATCCCGATACCGGGGGGAGTGAGTGAGAAGCTGTGTGGTGCTTAGCTGCAGGCTGGAGTTAAACCACGACACTCCTAATGACTCAATCAAACTACCTCAGTGTCTAAAGGATCAACCTTCCTTTTACAGAGAGCTTTACAGCACTTGTGTTTTGGGAATTGCCCTAACATAGTTACAGCCCCAGGGTTTTTTTGTTAGTAACATCAAGCTGAAGTTATTGCAGAGCTCAATCAGTCATTTCCATCTCAGCTTCCTTAGATTATTTCCAAAGTAGATATCTTACAATATCCTACTTTCAACATTTTAAAACAAAGCACTGAAAAACAGTTGATTTTTCTTACCTTTCCACAGGGTAATTGCTAGTAACTGGTGTAGTTTTGGATGTCCAAGCTTTCCCGATCCCCCGCTAGACCATTTTAGTGCTCTGGATACGAAAGCCACTCTTTCAGGAGAATTTGGATCCATTAAACTAAACAACTTAGCCAAGTTTTCTAGAAGCATTAAGAATCACAAATATTCAGCATTAATAGAAATACAATGATCTGCTGCTTCTAGTTCATCTTCAAGATATAACATTTAAGTTGCAGTGCTATCATTTCTTTAAGCTCCCTTAACAGCCTCCATAAGCCACCTTAAAAAAAGAGCGACTTTGAACTTGAGCCACTTCCCACACATCAAGTCAATCTTGCATGTATCTATCAGTCAGCAATATTCATGACTCTTAACAGCCAAAAGCTGTGCCTTGCAGTCAGCTGGCGACAGTTTCCCTGTTTCACTGTTTAGGACAGGACATCCCAGAGGACCATGCAGTTCCAAGGAGGAGGAAAAACTGCAGGTTAGGGGATGGCTTGCCATTCATAGGGAAGCTGCAAGGGACAGAGAGGTATAGCTTGGAAACGCTCCACCAGAAGTCATTAGATGGGATGAAAGTGTCAGAGCTAATCTAAGTACACAAACAGCCTTTGTCAGTCTGTCTCCATACACGGGCTGTTAATAGGAGCAGTAGTTTGGCCAGGCACCTCTTAGGAAGGTCTCCCCGAATTGCTTGCTTACTAAATCTCACCATCAAAGAAGAAAAATTTCCTTGTAAACAGCTGAATCGCAAATAACGTGCTCGCTACCACACTGCTAGAGTAGGAAACCACCATGCACCAAAGCCCTGGGGACACCAATGACTGTACAGACAATACATTACCACTGCATCATGGAGAGGATGGTGCCACAAGATAGCAATGTTTGTTTTAAGCATGCCCACTACATTATCAGGAATCCATTACACTCCAGTAATGTTTTCTCCCAGTCCACTTCTGTGATGAAGGTAACCCTCAGCCATGTGGGAGGGCATACAAAAAGGCTTTCAGGTTTCAAGACTGTTCACAACAATCACTGTGAAGTGAAAGCACATCTAAACACCATCACACTGAGCGCAAAGGTCACCTCACCTAAAAGGTCATCTGCTACTTTTGCATCCGATTTCTCCAAAGACTCCAAAACCAGCATGGACAGATCAGCAGCACTGTTTTGCTACAAGACAGACACATAGTCGGTAGTGATTAACATACCAGTACATAAAAGAAAATGCCAGTAAGAATTTTGTTGGAGGCAGATTTGATACTTTTATCAACATCTACAACTGAGGCACAGCATCAAGTCTGAACCTTCCCTTATAAAAAAACCAAAAAACTAATCTGACGGCATCAAAAGAGAAGCCTCCAGGAAAGCAAAACAAATGTGGTTACAATTATCATTTGGATGCTCACAAACACTTCTGCTTAATGTTCCAGTTTGACATAATCCTTCTTTGCGGAGAAAGGCTCAACAAAGAGATAAAACAGAAGATTACAAAGCAATTACCCCAATCAATTACCACTGAGAATTCATCCCTCAATATCTTGGAATAACACACCACCACCCCCAAAGCCACACACACAAACCCAGTGACTTACCTGGTTATGACTGAAGAACAGCAAAGCCCCTGAATACATTAGTTCTCTTGCTTCTGCATGTTTTCCTTGTGACATATACCTGAAAATAATACCAAAGCCTTGATAAAAATTACCACTAAGTTGTGTATCCTTGAAATTACTTACATTTAAAGGACTAAAGACCACTAAAATTTAAAATAAAGGCAATAAAGGATTTACTTATAAATCAGGTTAGTTGCAATAATGATATAAATTTAACTGCAAGCTGCAATTTGTCTTCTGCTCCAGACTTGATGGAATACAAGCAAAGAGCACAAAAACAGAAACAGAGATTCAGACCTGATTTGGGCTGAAACAAAGAAAAGGAAATGATCCCAGGATTTCAACTCAGCAAAAGATGCCAATGCACTGAACTGCACTGCTCAGACCATCACATCAGAGCCTTTTCCAAAACTAAAGCCATCACAGTGAAATGCTTTTCGGAATACACCCTGGACAGCTGGCACACGCAGTGCTGCCCAAGTGCTCCAGCCCTCCCCCACCCATGTCTCCTTTCGACTGGCTTAAGTCTCTCTGACCACTGCTGGTCTCTGCCAGGGGATGTCAGGACATCAGGCGCACACTAGTCCTCTGCTCAGCCAAAGTAGCTTGTCTCTGATGGGCTCCAATAAGACAAGAAGAGCCAGCAAGATTTACCATGCAACACTTTACAGTCACCAATTCATAAAAGAAACAAGTCTTAGCTCTCAGATATGATGCTTCAAAACAACACCTCCTTCAACCTTCCTCGCTTAAGAGTTAACTAAGAAACAGGTAATAAAAGAATTTGTTCCCAATGGTTACCTCAAGAGCAGGAGCCTCTTACCATGGTGCTGTGATTGCAGCCTCCTGCACATCATCACTACGGCTAACTAAAGGTAACTAAAGGATACTCACACCTCTAGATGATAAATGCAGCATTTCCTGCATCTGCTGCCACACTGCTTTTACAGTTTCCAATTTTCATTTCTCTTAACTGCTTCTCAAGAAGTCTGCTTTCTGAGTAGTTAAAAACAGCAGCTGATTTGCTCACATCAAAAAATACATCAGTTTTACCATGCTGCTTTCGTATCTGCAATATCCGTCTTGTCCTCATGACACTTGGTTGTGCTGAGCTTGTGTGTTCACTCCGTTCTGTTTGTGGTGCTCAGAGCAGCCTCCCTGCTCCTGCTGCAGCAAGCCCTCCCACCCCTTGCACGAGCATCCCCGTAGGGTAACAGAGAGGGTCAGTGGTTCTGGGGGGGCAGCAGTCAAGAGGAGCAGTGGGACAGTGTGGGTATGGAGGAGGTCACGCTAACCAGAGAGAAAACAAGCAGTGGATCCCAAAAGCTCTTGTGCTGCACATGAGATTCCCGTCACACGTGACAGCTCCAGGGACAAGTCCTACTGGTAAAATCAGATCAGACAACAAACAAGGAAGGAGACAGCCCTCCCGTCCCACTTAGCGTCTTCCAAAAACCCCCAAGGTCTTTTACCCAAAAGAGTTAGCAAACTGTTAATACAGATGGCACAATAGTGGCTTTTAGGAATAAGTATCCTCAACAATTCAGATTTGCAATCACCATAGTAAATGCTCCACGTGTTAGTCAAAGGGATCAGCAGCTCCAACATTTTCATAGTTGGCCTCACATCCAGGGGTTTGCTTCTAGGTGCTGAACATTCAGTGTGGATCCACTTCCATAAATTCTACTCCCAGTAGATTCCCAATGCTGTTTGGGAGCTCCTAATCTGGGAACTATTACAGCAGACACTAAAAGATACTGAAAACAGCTTTACAATAGTAAGAGCTGGTGGGTGCTTGGTTTTTTTTAAAGGACTTTTATTTAAAAAAAATAAATCATGACATTAATCTAAATGGCACTTCGAACAAGAGGAATCCTGGAACACATTGTTCTTTGTGCCTACAAGCATCAGGAAAACAGATGCCAACGTAACAAGGATGCTAAGCTTGGAAGTTTGATTCAATCACCAAGTCACAAACAGAGAACAGCTCAACCTGGCCAGCCTTGTACAGTAACAATACCGGCCCCGGTACTCCTGTCCGGAGAAACACAGGACTCACTGCTCAGGGTCAGGCAGGAACAGCAGTTTTCCACCTGCTCAGTGTACTCCAGGGAGGGAGATAAGTCTGAAGGAGGCAGGCTTACAGTAATCTTTCCTCCTCCGCTTCTTCCCCTCCTCCACCCTCAACTACATCTCAGTTTATGACTTTAGAAACTCTTGATTCAGGATTTCAAGTTTAACATGTACCTTACAACCGAACAGACTAATGTTTTACAGGCTGTTGTTGTTTAAAACTAGTAAGCACTGGCTATACCAATTATAATTCCTCAGATGAGATCATCTCAATCTCTGTTAACAGGCTTCTGGAAAACTGTTGACATTTAACATACCTTTTACAGAGGGCAGATAAGACTACACAGGACTCCTTTTTTGGCCTCTGTGCCTTTCCAAACAAATTTCACAGTCACCTTGCTAATGTCACCTTCTCATTTAATTGAGCACCTCCTTTCACTTGCATTTATAATGGAGAAGGCAGAATCTTTGATTCCGAATTAATTCAGTGAGGCTTAAGTAAAGTATGTGAGCTAATACATTCAGAAGACTGGATGAGAAATGACCGGTTGTGCCAAGTCATCACCCACCACATCACATAATCCTTACTACAAAATAGGCCATGCTCTGTCTTAAATTTAGATTTATTCTCAAATACAATTTAAGTGTTCAGGCCTAGACAGTGCCCTCACTGATCCTATCAGGCGGCTACAGCAAACACAACTGCTTTAATTTAATGGTGCTTGGTATATGGGGTAGGGCAGGCTATCCAGTGTACAGTGGCAGCAGAAGCTGCCCACACACCCTCTATGGGCACTACCCATGGCCCTCTGTACAGCAAAGACCCTCTTGCCACATGCCTGGCTGCTATTTTCTATAGATACCCACTGGCCTGTTCACACTTTTAGATGAGGTCTGGGGACAGGTGACACACAGGTGTGCCACCAAGGCTCAGAAGGCACTTTTCTCACCTGTTCACCACCAGCAGAACCCCAAGTAAACAAAGCTGGGACCGATCAAAGCAGCTCCTAAAAGAAACACCTTACTCTGTGTCCCTGAAAGCAAGGGTCTACATCTGAAATTTTGATGAGAGAAAGGGTGACCGCCACAAGTCACATCAGATGTGAAAAATAATTAAAAAATCTAAAGAAGTTTGGCAACAACAATAAGTTTCTTATAACAGGCAGTAGTAATATTTCTGAATATTACTTAATCACTATCACATACACAAATACTACATCAACCTGAATTTATTCTAAAAAAAATTCCCCCGTGCAGGCGAGCCCTGCCACCCGAGAGCTGCCCCTTCCCCAAGGCGGTTCCAGCAGGGGACGGGCAGGACACACAGCTGCCCTGTGTCCCGGCTGGGCCACAACCGGCCCAGAACCTGCAAACCCTGCCCCTGTTTGCTGCCGGCCGGCCAGGCAAGGCCGCAGTGCCCGCAGGCTGCGCACAGCTGCCGGCTGGGGAGCCCGGGGACACGGCCCGAGCCCATGCCCGAGCCCGCGGGGCCGCCCGGGCGGCACCCCGGGGCCAACCCCCGGTAGGGGGGGCCTTACTCGGCCTCCTCGTGCCGCGGGGCCGCCAAGAGACGTCTGGGGACAGGGGGGCGGGCGGGAAACGCAGCTCTGTCCGTGACCTTTGGGGAACATGGCGGCACCGAGCGCCGCGGGGGCCGGCGGGCAGTCCCCACCGGGCCGGGCCCAGCACTGCCGCATACCCGCAGCCAGGCCGCTCGGGCCGCAGCAGGGGTTCACCTTCAAACCGCGGCGAACAGCGGCTCCCCGCGCCGCGCCCCCCAGCCCTGCAGCGGCCGGGCCCAGGCCGGGGGGCAGGCGGCCGGGCCGGAGAGACCCGCGGGCCGCCCGCTGCCCCCTAGGCCGGGCCCAGGCCCTGCTCCGGCCGGCACCGCTCACCCTACCCTGTGCGGCACGTACCCGCCCCACCCCGCCCCCCCGCGGCCCAATGAGAAAGCAGAAGGCGGAGATGGGCACAGACAGCAGCCAATGACGAGCGGCCGTAGGCGCGGCGGGCGCCAGTAGGGTAGGGTGCGTGGGAAGGCTCTGGAAGGCCGGGCGGGGGGGGGGTATGGCGGCGGGCCGCGCCGGGCCCTACCTGAAGAAGAGCGTCCGGTACATCTGGTGCGCCTCGTAGTAGTCGCCCTTCTCGACGCTGGCGCGCAGCTTGCCCTCCACGCGCTGCACGCCGCCGCGGTTCCTGCCGCCGCCTTTCGCGGCTTCCTGCTCCGCCGCCATAATCGCCGCCGCCATCAGCGCGGAGCAGGGGGAGGGAAGGAGGGAGGGGATGCCGAGCGCAGCCGCACGCAGCCCCGCCGCCAGCCCCGCCGCCCGGCTTCCGCCCGCTCCGACGGCGGCCCACGAGGCTCAGCGCGGCGCGGCTGCGCACGGCGTCACGGGGGCGGGGCAAGGCCGGGGGGGCGGGGCCGCGCTGACACGCACCCTCACCCTCCGCGCGGGGGCCGGGGCGGGGGCGCGGAGCCCCGGGGCGCCAGGGGCCGAAGGGAGAAGCGAGCACCGGGCACCCACCCGCAGCGCCGCCGCCCCCCTGGCTGGGGGGGTCGGGGCAGGGGGCAGAGGCAGGTGCCCCCGGCCCACCCCGAGCGAGCCGCACCTTCCCTCAGCCTTACAGCCTCCTCTGCCATGTAAAGAGGTGATCAAAAATACAGAAAAAGAAGCTTTATTTCTTATTGCAAATATTATTACATGCACTTTCAAAAATTAAAATTCTTTTTATTTAAACATCTCAATAGCATCTTGTCAGTTTGGAGGCAGCAAAGAGTAACAGACATTTTGAAAAGCATTTACAAAAATACATTGCACAAAGTCCTATCTTACTTTTTTTTATTTTTAAAAAATAAGTTAGTGTTATTCAAAATATTCCCAGCCCCGGCTACCTAACTTCAATTTACACAGGATAATTCTAATTTTAAATACGTAACCTGTAATATGAAAATGCCTGTACATGTGTAATCTGGCTCCTCTGCATAGGCCATAGGTTCTGTCTCAGCTCAAGTGAAAAAAAAAAAAAAAAGTTTTGCACATGGAGACTTTTGTTTTTAAAAACATTCAAGGACTGTTGTGCAACATACATAACTCTAGTCAGAAAACCAGTCAGCAGTTTGATGTGTTAACAGTTCATGTGTAACTATAAAATGCATTAGAAGAATAAGAAAAATTCTGCATACAAATGCATTTTAGGAATTTTTCCAAGAAGTATTTTCAAAGTAGCAATTCTAAGTAAGGGGTGCAACAAGCGGTTTCATCTCATTCTATACAGAAATGTTGCTTGTGAAAGCAAGACATCACTCTAATCTTATACCCCACTAAGGTTCCTGGGGAGGATTTAAAAAATGCCCATACATTTATTTAATGCAGCAGTACCGAGCACAAGTCCCACTTGTAAATGTGAAGCAGTGAGATTCACTTCAGTCTTGTTTTCCTGTACACATTGCATTCTCACAGTCCAACATTTACTGAGTGTAACAGTGAACAAGCCTAAGGAATTCTTGTCCCAAAGAGATCGCTTTTGACAAATTAACTGCTGTATACTAATGTTTACCAAGCAATTTAGCAGGCATATCAGCTCTGATCCAGTTAGTCAGTGCATCAAGGTCAATTTGGAATTAACACAAAAGAACAAACTGGCCAAGTTGCTATGGTAAAACCCCCTAAAATAACTTATTGTCCCTGACTTTTAGAGCAATTCACAGCCACAAATTACAGTTAAGCATTCTCAGTCGCTGGTGTTTAAACTAGTTTTGGTTGTGTTAGCTTTCCCTGACAGTAATATTTATTATATTCAACATGTATCAAAGAAGCCCTTTTGGATCTACCAAAAAGGTCAAAACCAACGGTCAGTTGAAGGACACCTTCAGCCAGTCAGTGTTTAAAATGCACCAAAGGTTTTGGCTTATGGTGCCAACCTTGCAGAAGTATGCAGTTAAGTCCCAGATTAAAGAAAAAAAAAACAACAACTAAAAACCCAAAAAACCCCCACCAGATTCCTAGTTGCAGAAAGTATGGTTTATTCTTTTAAAAAAACCCTATACATTCATCTGTAATAAAATAGGTGGCACTTATTTGCCAACTGGGCTTTACGAACCAGAGTAGTTTGCATGCATTACTTCTCTCAGCATGAACACAAAAATGTAGAGCTAACTGGCAATTACAACTGAGCATTAGAACAAATACAATTTAGTTTCTATATAGTTCTGCTGACGGTCTTCCGCCTTTATCAGAGGATCAATAGTTCTGCAGTATATATCTTGCAGCTTCATCCTTTAAAGATTCCAGTGTTCTAGGCTTTCCGGTATATACAAACAGAGAACAAAATGTACAACAAAAAAACCAATGCTGTAGTGTAGGAGATTATTCGGCAGGTTTCCCATGCACTCTGAACCGATAAAGGCATGTATATTTTTCATGTCCCCAGTTAGAAAAAATTCTTAGTTCCACTATTTGGAATGTCTTTTCACTTTTCTCCTGGAGAAGGAAAAAGCAAACATACAAACCAGAGTTAGGCTTCCAGTATAAACAGGTGCAACTGAAGTTGCTTTCTTATTCTGCAACTACCAACTTTTATTAATAAAAACTAAGTCACACTTTGGGAGCTTTCTGCCACTTTGAAGAGAACCTTCCTTGCCCTACTAGTTATTTGTGAAGGGAGTCAGAAGCAGCATGAAACAGACTCTTCATATGACCATTTGTGTCAGATAGCACAAACCTTTCCACCCTTCTAATCTATTTAGACCACAGATTTCGAGGCAGATGAGGTTGATACTTTCTACCTCAGTTTCCACAATGCCCAGCAGGTAACAGGGCTTTTTTCCTTCACTGCTCATTGTGCCCTACCATAGAATGCAGGAGTACCTTTCTCCTGACATTTTTACCATCCAGACTTACCATCACTGGAAACATCTGCAGCGGTTCCCCTTCTTGATCATAGACATACTGTCCAAGAAGTGTGCCATCTTCTTGATATTCATCATCTAGACCCTATAACAACAGGATAAAGGTTTTTGCTTCCGTCAAATCTGAAATCCAATCAAAACCAGAAGCATGTCTGTTGAACCAAGTATCAACAGACAGCGCTCAGATCTGTCAAACCAGGATCAGAATGTTCCCCCTGTCACTTGATGCTTGTTCAGGCATGGCTCTGTACTTGAGTTTCCTGCACTGCAAATAGTTGTGCTATGTTTATACTTTTTCATGGTTAAACCCTTTAATTTCAATGGCAAAGCCACTATTATAGCATAGTGTACAATACAAACTGCTAACAACAAACAAGAATGAGAAAATATCAAGGTTATGAACAAGACAGAAGTCAAGATTCAGATGCTTGCAGATCATCTGACAGCTTAAGCATTTAAAAGAACTGGATAGAAAGTTCTCAGATGCCACAGCTATGCTGATATATAGCCTGTGGTGTTCTGTTTGGCTAACTGTGATGCTAGCTACAATCAATGTCAGAAAAGATTTAAATCACATCATAGATAAAGCAAACAGCCAAAATGGGGGCAGGGCGAGGATGGAACAGTTTGAGAAAACTATACCAAATTAAAAGCCACCATCTCCCTCCAAAAATGTTTACTACTATATAAAGCAAGAGAAAAGAAAAAACTCCCCCCAAATTAGTTTAACACTTCTTATTCCTAATCTCAAAGCTCATTAAAGAAGTGTAAGCAATTTTAAGAGCAATGACTGAAAAGGCTTATCTTTTTAGCTTTGCCCCCTCGTGTCATTCTTTTCCAAGATAAGTAACACATCTTTTACACATACAAACATCAGCTTAAGTTCAGAGACAGACTTACATATACTGAAAAATTCTTAGGAGCACTGGTAATATTTCCTGTTGGTGAAAGTGTTTTTGGTATGTGTTCCACTGTAAAGGCAGTTGGATAGATCTTCATTGAAAGTTTAACTACAAGATATCCCGGTGACCCTCTGAAAGCCCAGCAGTTTCCTGGATGTATGTCCGGCTAGAGAGCAAGATGGGACACACCATAAGCGTTTTGTAATTATTTTTTTCATAATAAGGAGTTGTAATGAATCCTGGATTATTATGGACAGTCTTAGGTAACAAGTGGCAGAATATAATCCATTTGGTAGAACTCTTCAGAAAGACAGCATGTCCACCTGAACTACCAGAAATGTTCTGAAGATCCACCTTGAGATTACTTCTAAACAGGAACCCTCCCAGTGCTCACTCTGCAGCAGTCCAATGCACCACCCAAGCCTCCTATAAGGGTCTTAATTTAGCCAGAGTAGGACTTCAGCAGTGCCCAGCAACCAGAAGAATCCCACTCTTGGGAACATAGTTCAAAGTACCCATGCCCCCCAGTATATTACAGACAAACATCCAGCATCCAAAAAACAATCCAAACACTTAACACAAAATAACATTGCTGAATTTGTTTACTCAGCCTTTAATTACCTGAATTACCACTCTAGGAGACTGAGACATGTACCACAGAGGGATTCCAAAGAGGCTAAATAATGCTGTTTTGGTCTCATAGGTTTCAGAACAGCGAGTACTCACAATGCTGCCACCTAAATAAAGATGTATCAGGTTAGCAGAATTACTCATTTCTTCCTGAAGACTTTTAAGGCACAGATTTGTACAAAGAAAAAAACATTAAAAGGTATTGTTAGAGTCTAGTAGTTTTCTGGGGATACAATGCTTCTATCAAGTACAATGTTATTTTTAATGTGTCTTCATTTTAAGATCTTTAGTAAATACTACACAAATAACATGAGTAGTAAAAACAGTGTTTCCTCTCCTAGTTACCTCCAGATTCCAAGGCAAAATCCACCATACCAATCTTGTCTTGAGAGTACAGTTTCAGTGCATTGTTTACAATAATCTGTACTTGCTACAGATGTACACATAGAAGAAAAAAGAGAATAAAAAGACAGATTTTAATATCAAGTGATAGAATTATTGATATATACACATCTATGAGATGCATCAAAAAGATTTAACACACAATTCTGGGATGCTGCACTCCCATCACAAGTCTTTGAAAGCCTCAAGACAGAGGCCATTTTTAATGCATGGTTGTCTGTCTTAAAATACAAAACTCCTACTGCATCTAGACTGGTGTTTTCTTCAGAAGTCACATTCTTTCCCTCACCTTCCCAAGACCCTGAGCTGCATTTATTTGGTATACTTGTTTCTTGGGAATTCTTGAATTTTCAAGATCACGTAATTTGAAAACACACAAACATTCGCAACAACCAATGCTGTAAGAATACAATTGAGAAAAGAGTTTTCTGTATTTCTTCCCATTTCAATTAACATTCCTGACATCTCTTACAATCGTTACCATTTATACTGACAGGCATGCTCCACAAAATGCCTATGAAAGGACTCTTTACAGAACTTAAAACTCACTCACCGCTTCTGTGATTCCAGAAATCCCTGCATTAGTCACAGCATTTGTTACTACTTCAGATGTTAGTTTTTGGTTTGTAACAGACATATGGAGAGTAATATTCTTGAGGATTTGAAACTCTAGATCCTGCAGCAAAGTCTGCAGATCATTTTGGCTCACAAAATTGGACATAAGCCATTGGAGAAGCGATTCTGGAAAGTCTTCTTGTTGATCACCAAAAAGCATTAGCTTGACATATTCTTTGACCCATGCGTCTACCTAGTAGAAGCCATTAACAAATACAATAGAAATTACAAGTCTTTATAAAACATTAAATAACACTACATACTGTAACAGGCACATGTGAAATCAACATATACATGGAGCACTATACAGAAGCCTAGCTTTCACATGTGTTTTAACTACATTAACTTACACAGGAAAAGTAGACCAGTCAGGTGTGCAGAAGAACATACAGGAAACCTGGATGCTTCATCAGTTTGGTTGAACAAGACACACCTAATTAAGCCCGAGCAAACTATGCAGTATACATTAGTAAGTCTGACTAACACTTCAGAATAAAAAGTTTACTGCAACAGTTCAGAGAAGGCACTGTGGCAACTCTTAAGGGGAGCAGTGTACTTGTTAGGCCTAGTTAAGCAAGTTGGTTAATCACTCACTCATGGTATGCCTTAATTCCATACACAACAACTAGATCACATTTGAGCGTTATCAGAAGATGGTATTTTAATCAAGTTGATAATCTTGTATTAACACTTACTGTTGTATTTTGTTGACTACATTCTAGCCAGACCTTTTATAAATGGCTTTTAAAGAATTTAAGCGTGACTTTTTAATACAACGCTCAGACAGCAAACCTAACTTGCTTTTACATTGTTTCTTTTCCACAGGTTAGCAAAATACATCAGTAAGACCAGCAAAGTACTGTACACAGAGCTACTATCGCACTGTATCTTAAATGCAAAAAACCCCTGCCATTCTAGAAAACAAGTCATAAACTTTTGTCTATTCAAATGTTATGCACCAATGGAAAAGTTCACAGTACCACTACATAAAATGCTACCATTCTTTATGAGTACTGCCCCCGCCTTACTTACTGCACTGCATTTCAAGAAAGTTAGTGAACAAAACCAAGTAGTGAGAAGTTTTACTGGGACAGTTACAGAACCTACTTTTTCAGGAATGACATCCAGTTTCTCGCAACTTGTCTTCACACTTTCCCCAGTTAAGAGCTCTGATTTCATCTGAGTCAACTCTAGTTCCAGCTTTTTAATTCTGGACAAAAGCTGATTATGTTCATCATCATCTCTGATAAAAGCAAGGAGCAAATAATCAGCAAAGAGTAGTTTGAATTGTTCCATCAAATTCCAAAGGTGTGAGAATGTATTTGTTTAATACAAAGCGCTTTCTAGTTCCGTTATTCACTGTGACAGACCTTGTGAGCTTGCAGTTCCTTGAGAATGTTACTGAAGGGGTACTTAGGATTGATATAATCGAAGAAAAGTATTTTGCAGTTGTGGACAAACCCAGCAGTGATGACTTCAGAATATGACCAGGCTGACCATTAATAACTCAAACACATATAGAGATTTTGGGGAATTTAAGCGTTCTGGCAAACCAGTCAAACTTTATTTGCATGAGTTTGCCACTGGTTAAAGCAAGTTTCAGGCTACCTTACTTAAACCAGAGTAACTTTAGAGGCAGGTGTAGAGTTGAGCTTAAGTAGCAGGTCACAAACGACCAACATAGATCAGCATTCAGCACATGCTATGGAAAAAGGTAGCAGCCAGCCATCATTCTAAGGCCATTTTAAATTTAGATCTAATTTAAATGACAATTCACAAGTAAGTGTTTTTCCTCTTCCCAATGGGGAAACTACTTAATTAAGTGCTGCAGTTTTTGTCCTAGTATTACACAGTACATGAGTGGAAAGTAGTACAGCTGACAAGCAAGAGCTGAAGGTTAGACCTGATACAATTCAAGAATTTAAATATAAAGCCTATCAAAAGTAGTTACTGTATACTTCACTAAGAACCTGAAGAAAAATTCTAATGCACTTATAAGAGGATGAGAAGTCACTCGTTCTCCAGCACTATTATGAACAGCTTTCTCTAGTAAAAAAAAATAAAATAAAATGTAGGTTTGCTCACACACTTAAAGTGGGACTTGTGCTGATGTTCAGCACCACAGTTAAAGTCCAGTATAAGACAAATACTCTTGCTGATGATACAAACTCTTAAGGTTGGTTAACTGACAGAAAGGATTGTTATATTTCAAAGAAGAACATGCATATCCCCATCAGTTAGCATCAGGACTGAAAAAGCAAAATATATTTGAAAAGTGCTTATACCTCACTGGTTTTGCTTTGGCTGCGTCAAGCTCCTTCTGGATGTCCTAAAAAATACAAAAGTTAGTTTTAACATATACAAAGAAACACAAGTGACTGAAAAAAGAATAAATAATGTTAAATGAGAGATTCTAGCAACACTCATACAGGACTGTGTCCCCACACTTATGTTTGTGCCTCTGTAGAGTTAAGATTTTATTCCAAATAGAACCTGCCTCATTGGTCAAGTAGTAATTTTTAAGCTTTGGACTGAAACCCCCTCCAAGAAGGGGAGGCAAGAACACAAATTAATTTTGAGACTTAAAGAACTGTAGTAGCTAGAGTAAAACAAACCGGGGTTTGGGATAAAATAAACTAAGGGAGTTTTTGTTTGTTATCAATGGGTTACAATTAATACAAACAGAACTTTCAATACCTTGGATTCAGTAGAGAGTTTTCCAAGAAGCTCTTCCAGTGTCAGGATGCGCAACTGATGTTCTTTATGTAAAGCCAGGAAGTCAGTCTTGAAAAGAAGGGGAAGAAAAAGGTGTTGTATTTTCTTTTGGAGTACAAAAAGCAGAAATGGTATTTTCTACAAAGCCTAATTTTAATTTAATTCTGTGAGTGCTTAAAGTGATTTATCCTACAGGTAGTGTGAGAAATTATAGAATCTGTAATACATATGAAGACCAGATTCAGCAGTAGTAGGGGTTATACAGAGGGAAGTTTACCACAAACCCCCTTCTTTGTTACCAGTCCTTCCAATAGTCTTCTTTCTCTGTATGAAAACAGCATTAAGTCCAGCTGCTTTTCAGAAATGTAAGATTCTACTTTAGACCACCTATCCAGAATTAATTCTTGTCAGCAATACCAAAGGAGAAACAAATGCCACTGACTACTCCCTGGAACTTACTACCTATCAGTTAACTCTGTAACAGGAAAAGAATCCTAGAGTCAAATTGCTAATAGTCTGCATTATTAAAACAGAATAATTATATCAGTATCAAAAAACATCAATAACTGTCTTACCTTTTCCTCCAGTTCCTTGTCTTTAAGATGCTGACCCACCACATTTTTAATTAGCTTCAGTGTTTCACTTTTGTCGCTCATCTGGGCAACCTGATCTTGAAGATTACGAAGTAGAAGCAAAACTTTGCTATATTCTTCATCACTGTGATGGCATCTGTCAGACATGAATGCTACCTGCTTCTCCAGCTGACTTATACGACCAGCATCAAAGACAGTCATGGTATCCTAAGGTATGAAGATATTTTTAAAATATATAAAAATCAAGACATTTATTTACATGACTCTTGTGTATCAAGTAGTTATTGCAAAATATTGAAGACATGGGAGTTAAGAGGTCTTGAAAGATATGGAAGGTCTTCCCTAGATGGCTTGCTCTTACCTTTGTGCAACCTCCAGAGTGAGAAGAATCAGCCTGCGGTTCAGGAAGATGAGTGTAGTCATCTATTCTCCCTATTCTGTCAGTTCTTGTCCAGCTCAATGAAGGTAATAATGAAATGGAGCCACCAAACCCCCAGAACCCTATACCTGGATCAGAAACAAAAAGCACAAAATCTCCCTTACGACTGCTTATATCTAGAAATAGTCATCTTAAGGACACAAGCTACCTTAAGTTTGCAAGGTAGATGTCACACAATGGACACTACTCCAGTCTAAATGACTATCAGCATGATCCAGCTTGAAAATTAAGTCCAGAACTCAAGACTCTTAGGGAACATCCGTCAGTACCACTCACACAGTCATAAGGCAAGCAACTTGTGCTTATATATCATGATATAGCCTAATTCTCACACCACTGCTTCCCTGGAACCTAGATCTCATTTATTGATTAAGACAAGCCTTGCTCACTGAAGGCAGATGTAAATACTGATTTTTATCTCAATGGAAAATATCCTGCCTTATACCCTACTTACCACATTGCACAGTATCTAATAAAAGTTGGAGGAAACTTAGGCTTCTGTGGAAACAATCTAGCATTTCAGAAAGATTCCACTTATTTTTGCAGTATCTTAGTGAGAAGTAGCAGTATTTTCTACACAGGGTAACTTCTCCCTTTCTTATTCTCCCTAGTACAGAGGATTTTGAATGTCCACTGTAAGTTTCTGAGAAGCTTCATCTTCTCCCCAAAGTAGCTACAAGTTATTCAGGACATGCCAAGACATGAAACTGCTTTTCAGAAATGGCCCAGCACTTTTGGTAAATATTTTAAACTGAGTTTGTTTGTTTCAAAGTAGACAGCTGGCCTGGAACACTGTCAACTAACTAGTCTGAATAGCAGTATTTTAAGCAACTAAAGTATGCGCTAGAGCAAAGGAAAAACTTAAGATCGGTAGAAGAACTTAACCACACCTACACGGAGATTGACAATAATCAAAGCAATGAATACACAGCCTACTCTTTCTGACATCATTGCTATTCTTACAAAGGAAGGCAAGAGAAAATTACTTCAGTGCATTTACTTACTCACCCACGCTCTGTCTAAAGAGCCCTATGAAATTAATTCAAGAGTATTTCTTTCACAGCAAGGTGAAAGCTCACTGACTTGTCAGTACTTTGAAAGGTTCAGTTACTGCCCTGCTCCCAAACTTGCTCTTTTTTGCTTCTGCATCTTCTTCATAAACCAGAAGTTCAACTACAAATGCTACTTTGGAACAACTCTAGTAAAGATACACCAATTTGTACTATAACTAAACAATTCCCATACCTAGTAGAAAAAGGAGTGGGATAAGAAACAGTAGCAGCTTGTAGGTCTTCGGAAGGCATCTAGAGAAAGAGAGGGGAAAGTTTAAAAGAAAAAAAATACATCACATGCTATTGTTTTATAAACATGACTGAGTAAATAATTGGCTCACAACATTTTTTCAAAGGATACACACCTTTTTAGAAGAACCACCTTGGGCAAAGACATCAGAGTAACAAGTTGATACCACCTAGTTCTAAGCAAACTGAACATGCCAGAAGCTGCCCTCCCTAGAAAACAAAAAGTGGTAGTGTGAAATGTAATTACTGCGGCACACATTCAACAAAGCCAAGCAGAGGGACATGCAACTGTGGACAAGAATACATTGCACGGCAGAGAAATGCATGAGTACAGGCAACACATGCAGCTTACTAACATCTAGATATCACAAGTATGACAGCTTTATAACATCAGCTACTCACAAAACCAACAGCCATGCAAAAAAAGGAAAATGCTCATCTGTTATAACAATGCTATCTTGCTGGAAAGTCAGTGTTAGTGCTTGAATTAAAAGTTACCATGCACTGAAGACCTCAGTATGTTTCAACAAATGCACAGATTAGCAGCATCAGTTTTTGCTAAGAGAAGTACTAGGATAGGAAGTGACTACCAAACACACCCCATTATTCTTGACACCCCACATTTTGTACTAATCACGCACTAATTCCCTCATGAAATAGTCTGGTTAGTCTCCCATTATGCCTGTGAACAGAAATATACCCTCTCATTAAGCATATTTTGGTCAATAAAGTGAAGTAGCACATGCATTTCAAGATACAAAAGCTATGGCATAAACATAGCTGAATTAGTGCAAGCCACATACTGCAGATTCCTAGTTTGTCAAGAACAGGCAATGCACACACACAGATTAGGATAGTAACCTGGAGAAAGAATGGCCAGCCAAAGTAGAGACAACACCTTCTGAGAAACAAGCCATCCCGTTGCTCCCACTGTTCGCAACACGTGAAGCATAAAGTAACCTAGATCATAACAAATTAACTCTATGTGGTAACATACATAGATGCGCTTAAGATTCTTTTGCAGTATGCATTAAAAGACTCAATCCCCTGCCCATTATGTGTTCTGCATAATTTTAAACCATACCTTTCAGTAATCTACAAACTTGGTTCTTCACAATTTAAAAGCAGAGCCAGCCACTAATAAATATGAAGCCAAGTAAAACCATGACAATTTAGAAACAAAATTCTCATGTATACACAGGATGAACAGCATCTGTGCAGTTAGAATATCACTTTTCCAAAATTAACAGAGTTTACGTTCTGTAGCACGTTTAACAATGCCATGCTAAGCATAATAAAGAATAGCAAAAAAAGTTCTACCATAAAAGTTTTAAGCACATCATTACTTTAAAAGCATCTTATTTGTTCCAAATTATACATGGACTTTGTTATCCAGGTTCATGTGTAGAAGAAGGAACAATAAAATTTTTAAAATCCTAGTGAAAGAATTCAATAATGATGCCTATGAAATATTAATAATAGAAAGCATTTCCTACTAAAACTTACAAGCAGTAAATTTTCATTAAACTGAATGTTCCCAAGACTCTTCAGTATGTCAGTTTTGCATGTGTTAAAAAAAACCAAAACCAGAGTACAGTGGGCTGTAACCTAAAGCCCACTGAAGCCAACAATTACTATATCCAAGACTACAACTGTTTGTTCTACAGAACAAACTAGGTAGCATACATTTAGAAAATAATCCTACAGTTTTAGATTAACCCAGACATATTTGCTAATCTGAGGGATTATAGATATACCAACCCAATATTTTGCAAAGCATTTAGGTGACTCGTGTCTCAAATCATTTTCCTTTGCTGAATAAAGAGCACTCAACAGATTCTTGATGCCTCTGTCATTCAAGCTAGGGAACGCTCATCTCACAAGGAAGATTCTATCCCTATATAAGATTCCTGTAAAAATTAACTATCACTAGAACAAAAATAAAATGTTAAAGCCCCTTTATTTGAATAATCTGCATACCAATACCTCATACCTTGCTTTCATTTAAAGGCAGTTTTTCAACCTATCAAGCTTACAGATTTGCCCGAAGTGCAATAAATTAACAATCTGACTTGTCCTTTCTAACATTCAGGGTGCATGCTGTCTCCATACCTTGCTTTTACTAATAGGTAAGCAGTCTGCCAAGCTTGTACAAAAGCCAGTATCAAAGCAAGAAGTCAAAAAGGTGTTAAGTTAATTTTATAGACACTTTACACTTTTAATCTACTTTAGGGAGAGGTGAAGGTAGAAAAAAACCACAAAACATTATGTATGATTAACATCATGAGATTGCAATGCAAAATAAAAGCAAAAGAAAAAAGGTCCAAGTCAACCTGCATAAGAAAAGGTGTGCCAAATGGTCCTTGCTACCCTTTTAGCCCATGAGGATTGCATGTGGTCTGTGGTGTATATTTCAAGATGTTTCTTCCCCTTACAGTCATCACCTGTTGGTTATGGTAACAGTCAATTAATGGGACAAAGCCAGGACCAAATCAAGATTGTCACAAGATAGCTTGAACAATTCTATTTCATAGTATCAGTTATCAAACCACAAAACACTAAGCAAACTTCAGTGGAACAAAACTTCTTGCTGACATACTCCAGTACACCAGGCAATCACCATTCTTCCCCCTACATCTAAGTTGCAAAACAAACATCTACTTTGTAGCTTCCAAAGCATCATGGGGCATCTGGTATTACATTACAGCAACAACCTGTGGTACAACCAAGGCTAAAAGACAACATCGATCATTACACTTACATATTGATTCCTCATTTACACCAAGATGGCTATCTTCTCTGTAAAACTCCTTTACATTCATGCTTCCACAGTAGTCTGAGTTAGCTGCAACACATTCAAAAAGCATACAACGAATGCAGTTCTCAAATTCAAAGCCTTTTCTATGGGCATATTTTAGCTAAAACTGGCTTGGTTCACAATTAAAGCCAGGTTACTCACAGAAAACCTGAAATATTATCAAGGAAGAAGCCTACTGTGTGCAACTACTTTTTCTTGTTTAAATAACAGGGGGCTTTTTGGTATTTAATATTCTGGTTCTTTTCATAGCAAAGTTCGTCAAAAACCCGCACACCCTAAGTAACAACTCGTCAAATCTTGAGTCCCTATTCCCATCATTCTGTCAAAATGGCCAACCCTTACATCTTTGTGTTGGTTTTATCAGAGATCTTAAAAGACAGAAGAGAACATTTGCAAGTAGCAAGGCAACAAGGCAGAAAGAATGGGAGAGACCAAAGTTTTATTGGCACAGAAAAATCAGTTATCTGCTGCCTATGGCAGTTTATCTTCACTCGTACAGTATGTATTATGGAAGAGAAAGCACCAAAGAAGAATCAAAATGTTTTCAGGGAAAACAAGATGTGCTTTAGAGTAGCGCAGTGATGATGGCAGTTTTAGCTTTGCAAGAACAGATCTAATCAAGTCATAAGTGCACAGTAGGCTTTAACGTAACAAGACAGTCAAAAACTAAAAGACATGGAAAAATTAGGATTGACACTAGCACACTGAACAGGTTTTAAAAATCAACTTAAGTTTCTTAATTTAAACGTTACCTTCTACCACTTCCTAGTAAAAACCAACATGTGAATCTTAACTATAACATATCTCTCATACATTAATCTTGATACTTCCAAAACAGGGAAAGTATGAAAAGGGTAGCACAACTGAGATGAAGAGTAAGAGAGGGAGAAAGACAGGAGCCAGCCAAAAGACTAGAAGAAAAAGAGCACCATAGTGCTGAAGATGAAGTCTGTAAGAAAAAGCCCAGCAATATACACACATTAGCTTTGTGTGGAGACCAAGGAAGACAACTGAAAAGGTACCTTTAAATTCATAACCCAGCTTCAGCAAAACCATTTGAAATAGTTGCACTAACAGTGATGCAAAAGATGCCGTAGCATGTTTGACCGATCGTAGAATCTTACTCATGTAGAAATAGGCTCCTCCTAATGAAAAAAAGTGTGAATACAAATCATTCACCTACATAAAGATGTACTTCTATTCCATGGTGGTTATTAGCTTATGGAAGAATGAGGACAAAGCATGGAAAGCCTTTGTTTAGCCAGGAATATAAGTCTGGATGTATTATGTATTACAGCAAAGCTTTCCTAAGAACTACACATCCTAGGGAAACTACCTTCAAGACAGAATGTATGACTTCAGCAAGAATACCTTTTCTTAGTGAGAACTAAGAACTCTAAACAGCTTACAGAACTCAGGATTTCTCAATGATGTGAGCTGTAGGTACTGACTTGGTGAGTCAGAGCTCCAAAGAGACAAACTACATTCTTATTTTGGATTTAAAAGGGTGAGGACATTTCCCCTTCTCTGCCTTTATACTGGAGAAAGTTACTACAGTGGTCTGCCTCAAGGGCTAGACACACACACACACTTCTTCAGAGCCATGGGTACAAAGCTACAATCCACCATACTGCTGCTTTCCTAGAATCAGCCATACTCCAAACACCTGTCATGATTATGTTCTTTTCCTGCCCCTTCAAGTTTAATCCAAACTGCTGCACTAAAGCTCCAAGCAATGTACAAAGATTAATTCCTTGGAAAACTCTCATACGTGAATACAAAACTCAGGAGCACAGAAAACATTTTTCATGCAGTGCCACTTTAATAGTTTATTATGCCAAGCCAAAAGAATTCCTACCTGTGCTACATGTTATCCAAAAAGAAATATTTGCCTCAAAGCATTTAAAGTCACACCTTATAGTTCAAACAAACTGACTTGCTACTGAAAATGTACTTCATTCAGGAATAAGACACCTACAGAATCCCAGAACTGGTTCCTTTCTAATCCAAAGATGCTCAAGAAACAACTTCTTCATGGTAACTGAGGACTACCAACAATCAGGAAATTCAAGACACTATGCACGTGGCAGGAGGCATAGCCAAGACACCGAGGACAAGATTGCCTTAGAAAGGCAGAACCTTTTTTTACAGCAGATTCATTTGGTTTTGAGCTTTAGGAACATAGTCACTAGGAAGTATATTTGGAATCATATGTGTGAGACACAGATAGATCTGATACCAGATTAGGAGACTCATGATTAGCGCTGCTTGTAACCACCCATTGTGTTCCAAATCAGTCTGGAAAAGTAACTTCTTAAGATATGACAGCATCTTCACTTTGAAATGTTTAATTCCTACAGCAGCATTGAAAAAAGTTGATAATCATATATCAGAAGATGACAAGTACATAAAGTTTCAACTGACACAGAAAAAGGTATTTCATATAAGCTGATACCTAGAATTTAGTTATTGCTAAATTTAGCAGGGCAGAAAAAGTGCTTGAATGGAAAATGCATCAACTGTATACCATCCTGCTATCCAGATAAAACACAAGAGAAAGTAACTTACTATATGCGTGTTTCCTGCTCCGATCCCTAGAGTAAATTGTGGAAGATGGCACAGGAGAAGCTGAGTGTGCTGTGAGAACCTCCTTTCGTTCAGAAAGCATGCTGCAGCCACTGCAAGTGTAGCCATTGATCATTGAGGTCTCTGCTTCTGTTGTTGCTACATCACCATTTCCCTGTATTGGTGCAGCATCACTGACTAGCAAAGCAAGAGTAAAAAACATTCAGTGCCTTGACATCAGTACTGCCATCACTAGTTACCATTAAATAGAATGCATCTGGAAGGAAAAGGGAAGTGTAGTTACCTTTAGGGTCACCTTCCTCATCAAGACCTTCAAAAGAAAAAGAAAAGAAAATTGTTCCCAAGTCCTGTAATCACCTATATCTGACATGAACTCAAATTAGAAGTCCCACTAATTTTAAGACTGCAAATAAAAGCCACTTTATGATTAGCATTTAATATATTCTGCAGTCTACTATATGACTAGACCCATCTATTCATACATTAATGTAGCAGGACCACAGTTAGTAAAAAGCATTCTACCAAGGAAGCAGCAGACAAAATAACATGAATGACAACCACACCTTTTCTTAGCTGCCATGTGACTTTAAAGCAGCTAATTACAAGCTGACGCTGTTTCTGTTGCTTGGTAACTACTTTGGTACTACTGTATTTTAAGATCCTGTTTTAAGAGCCAGGTAATCTAAAGTTTAGAATGCATTCTTCTAAGATTGAAACAATTCTTTACATTAGGACTCCGGGAAGGTCACGAGCATACTGACTAGAAAAAAAATAGTCTGAATTGGGAGATATACTAAGTTGTTGATCATCTCCTATTTTCCCCTTGAATGAAGAAAGCAGGTTCCAGAAAAGTATACTTGTATATACTTGCAAAACCAAACCAGCCAGCCACACACAAAAGTCCTCTCAGGAAATCCTGAAGTGCCACCAATTTGAAACTTTCAGATTAAGGTATGTTAACTCAAAACATGCTTCTGCCTATAAACAAACAAGAAAATGCTTTTCCTCTGGCTTTTCAAAGACCATTCTTTAACTACAGTGCTGTACGCACATTTTGAAGAAAGCAATGACAAGAGATAAATACTTCCATACAATTTTGTGATGCAACACCATGGATTGTATGTGTTTGCCTGGCATATTAACCTGACTGTGCAACACATCCTAATCATTTACTGGCATAGTCAACAAGTTTACACACTGGACGGTGAATTTACAGTAGGCATCTTAGCAAGCAGATATCTGCTGCAAAAGTGTAAGTACATGCACATGTTTGGGGGCAGGATGGAAAAATGGGTGGGGAAAAGAGAGATGCGAACATCCATTTATATACACGAAACCAAACAGTTTTCACAATTTGATACAAGGAATAGCAGTCATTGCTTACCCCAGAAATGACCAACTTCTGTCCGCTCTTGAATCAAAGATTCATCCAATACATCCATTGATGAGTCACCGGCATGGCTATTGAAACTGCTTTGGCTAAAAATGGAAGAGCTGGATAGAGTTCTCCTTGGCGTTTGTCTTGCACTGCCAGATCGTTTATTTGTACTTCTGTGTTGCTTTGCCATCCTAGGAAACAAAGCAAAGTAAGACACAGAACTAAAGATGAAAATTTCTGTTTGTCTCTCATTTTATTAAATGAATAAACAGTCAAGGTATTTCAACACTGATGTGACTAGACAGACCAAATCAGGCTTAAAAGAAAATCCTCACCGTCAAGCACCTACACTTTTACAAGGAGTTCACTAAAAAACACATGCTGAACATAATTTTCAAAGCATGGCAGTCAACACTGAGAACAAAGAATAAGACAGTAGGTAACCTGTGTTCATACTATTGTGATCAAACAGGAAGTCTCAAGACTCAAACCAAATAAATTAACTTGTGATGATAAAAATGCTTACTTGGAAGAATGTTCTCTGAAACTAAAGTTTCCGGCATAAGAGCTGTCACGAAGGGCATCATTTTGTGCCTCCTCTGATTTACTAAATCCTGCAGCAGCTAACCGTAAACTACGCCGTGACATCCTTGGTGAATCAAATACTGGATCTATTTTATTTTCAGTCTCAAAGTCCAAAGCAGATGAAGAGTAACTTGAACTGCAGCAAAATAAGAACAGTAAAGTTAATAGGGGAATTTTCTCTTTAAACTTGGTAACAAACATGCCCTTCAAGCTAGTCTTAAGTTTTCCACTAAAAGCAGTTTATTCAGGGTTATGGAGCAATTCTCATAAGGTATGCCATGTAACCCAAATAATTCAGCAGTATGTAGATATTCCAGGTTCTCTTAAGCAATCTGTATTGCAAGTTTAACGACTGAAAGCAAATCACAGTTAGAAAGAAACAGCCACCATGGAAACCACATTTGAAGTTTAGCCAGAGCAAGCACTCATTACACAGCCTAGTTCTTTTGGGACCAGTTTGAGAGAGGAAGCCATTCATGCCAGTTTCTTCACCACGCCTAGCAGCAAATTAAAAATCATGACGCACTCTAAGTTACAGGGGAAAGATTCATTTTTAATCAAAATATTTGTTTATTTTTTGCCAGTTCCTTGTTTCGAGAACCAAAGATCCACATGCCGCACTACTCTGAACTTCCATCTCCCAACAAGTAGTAACTTCCCCCCCTGCAGGATACTTAAAAACTTCCCTATGTTAGCTATATTAGTTTAACTATCCTTACTTTAAAAAGTGTGTTTAAAACATTTTTTTAACTTCACACAAATCATCAGAAATATTTAACTCTGAACAAATAAAATTATGTTTAGAGTCTTTAATCTGTTTTTCTCTGGTTTATCCTACAGAGGCAAGTTTACATGTAGACAAGCTTCACATCATCAGCCCAGGAACCCAACACTTGGCGCTCTCAGAACCTCCACGGAAACTTAGAATGGAGAGGAAGCAGCAACACAAGGCACACACAAACAGATTGAACAGGAGCCAGTAAAAAACACATTTACTAAAACAGAAGTTTAGCCTAAAGCAGAATACTCATACTTACAATCAAAGCAAACATTCAGTCATGGAACTGAAAGCCCAGCTTGTTGTTAAGGGGTATCGTGCAGCAACATTATTGTGCAGCAGGAGGCCAAGTTCTAGAACCACTCAGCACCCAAAGTCTGAGCACAGCTTAAGACAAACCTAGCACACATTACCGTATACATTATATTTATTAATCCTTGCTTACATTTGGGTGGAAGGGGGAGAAGAAATAAGACAGAAGCCTCCTCACACGAAAACAGATTTAGCCTACATCTAGTCAGGTACAGAAGGATATAATTTTTACAGTTTTCAAAAATATTTAATTTAGCTTGCATTCTGACAGATGTGACGTGAGAACATGGGTTAAATATGGCTCCTCCTGTTGTTCATTCTGAAAGGGTCGGAGTCACAATAGTTTACTATTAAGTCCCTCCCTAAACAGTTGCTTCAGAACTCAGTTTAGCTATTTACACTTGTACTACGCATTTGCTTTCACTCTTCTTCACCCAATGCTTCTTACAGATACTCAATTCACAAGAACACAAAGTACATAGGACAAGCTAACAGCTGTGACCAGCCTCAATTTGTTTCTGTTTATGAACACTTGCTGTTATGAAGTAACTCAGTGAGCACTTATACCAATTTGGGTTGAATACGTATCTTGGAATCAGGCTCTACTAACTAAAAAAAGAATGGACTCTTTTCCTCTTAAAAAAAAAAAAATGGGTTTCTTTCTTGCTTATGCAGGGTAATAATTATTTTCACACTGAATGTGAATTATCTGTCCTCTGTAAGCAGGACAGTATCTAGAAGTCTCCTAACTTGCCATCTCACTTTCCATACTTTGGAAAGCAGCCTTCTTTCTTCTACAGAAAAGATTACAGCAAACAAAAACCCCTGTCTTTCCTTTCACAGGACAGAAATAAACCTGTATGTTTATGATAATTCTATTCAATACATATGGCTAACCAAAAAAACAACTCAAAGATGAGATGCAATTAGCCTACACTCCTAGATAACTTGCACAAACAGTGCAGACTCTGGTTCCTTCCCCTGACAAAACAGCTCCCATGGCAGCTGGCAGATCTGCTGACAGTATCTGGTCTTACATTTCCAGCTTCCTAGCTATTACCTTGATACCTCCTTCACATGATGTCTACAGGATAAGACTGTCCTAAACTTCAATGAGTTAATTTTCAAGTTATATACTTATAACTGGAATGAGAATGAGGTCTGCAGATATTAGCACGCCTATAGCTTTGCCTGGAGGACCTTAAGTGTAATTTAATTTATAAGTATTCCTTGGAATGAAATGGGCATTAATGTTCTTGATTATTCAAGATAGCAACAGATTAATGCAGTACACCTAAAGAACTACAGCTAAACAGATGTCTCCTAACAAGGACGTAGACATATGATTAGTATCCAAGTGCTCATATGCGTTCTGACCAGGGCATTACTTATATAAACCGCAGAAGGCCACTACCTTGAGTCATTTAGCTATTACTTCAATCAGTCCCAGAACATATACAAAAAACCCAAAGGATTTTATTCAACTGTTTTGCAGAAAGTTACATCCCGATTTAGTGTCTGACATGGGGGGGGGGTGTGGGGTGTGTGTGGTGTGCGTGTCAAACCAAATTCTTATCCAATTAAATCATATTTGTGAAAAGAAAGAAGTGTTAAAGGGACCCAAATTGACAAAAACAACTCAAAGGATGACAGTGACTAAAAAGAAAGATTAGCCTGAAAAGGGGGTGTAAGTTATATGTTGGTAAGTGGGTGAGATTCACAAGTTTGACTTGCATTTTGAAGAAGATAAAGGTTACTTGGCTATATTAGTTTAATGCTTTTCTGATTTGAGCTGGAGGAGTAAAAGCACCAAGCAGAAGCACTACAAACAGCTATGAACACAGTAATCCCAGGTGCATTAATATAAATTCTATTAATAGGTCATAACCAATTCTATTAATAGCTCTGTGGTATCAAACTTCACTGTACTTCTTTCTGCAGTGCTACAAGCACTAGCCAATTTCTTTAAAGAAACTCACAGACAGATTTTATAAAGATTGAACTGTCAAAGGCAGAACAAGCCAGATCAGAATGCAAGCAAACAAATACAGGTGTGGGGGGAGAGGAGAAAAAATTAATTTCAGCATGAAAGTATTTCTGATTAGCAACTTTGCCTAACCCACCCTTTCCTCAGATTCTTCAAATATTGCTTGACCCAAGGTAGGAACAGCTACAAGAGTCTGCTCAAAAGACTGTCATTTACTCTCTTGACACCTTGAAAGCAGGTGGTGTACCAAGTAGTTTTCCCCCATTATTTTAATATTTGGAGCTTCACAGAATCTTTCAATAGGAAATTTTAAAGGAAGTGCTTGCTAATCCCTCCTTTCTATACAAGAAAGGATTACAATAAGTTAATTTCAACCAAGTTTAACTAAACTTGCCTTCATTAAGTCAGTTATTAAACTTCAGCTTATGCAGCTCTACCCATGCCTGAATATCTATACCTAATACAGTTTAACACAGCAAAATAGGAGGCCACAAAGCTTCAAGACTCATAAGTCTCCCTTTCCACAAAGGCCTCTTCCCAAGTTCTCAGTTGTGCAAAACAACAATCTTCGTCTATACAGGAAGTCAAACACTCCAACTGCCTTCTACACAAAACCCAGAGTCATAATGAACTATGATCCAGGCTTCAAATAGGATTTATCATTCTGCATCTTCCTTTCCTGGCAGGTTAATCTTTGTTCCTGTGGTATTCTCGTTCGCTTTAGTGAGAAACAGAGCTCTTACCCAACGAAATAGTAGGCAAAAAGGAAAACCCAGAGCAGAAGGGGTTTAACCCCAGATTAGTTTAAGCAAGCCACTGAACTTTACTTTGCTAAAACTCTTGGAAATACACATAAGAAAAAAAAAAGAAAATCAATAAATCAATCTTAATTTCTTAAGTTAATACTAAGACCTACTTATTCCCTCTTGTCTGCAAGAAAGATTAGTTGCTGTGGAGAAGATTATACAGTAGAACATACTAGTAGCATTTCAGACAAATAAAACAACTAAGGAAAAGCAATCAAATTAGATTACAATTTCACAGCTTGTTTTAAGATATGCTCACAGAGACTTAAAAATCACTATCGAAACAACCTGAAGAAACAAAATATACTTTCATTGCTCACAGTGGGGAAGTTATCCTCTGTAAGAGAGCTAAAATATTTCAACCAATCTCAAAGGTAGTAGAGCTGTCTAAATAGTAACATAGTAGTGAATCTGCTGGCTGACTTAAGGCACATAAAACATCTTTCGTTGTCCAGCATGCCTTTTCTTGAAATTTCAGTCAACCCACTTGTATTTAACCAACATTTTACTGATGTTTTTCTAAAAGTTTGGGAAGAGTTGCAATTTAGTTGATAAAACATAAAACAAATCCCATTTTGCAACACTACTGACATCAGGCTATAGCCAAAAAAAACCCTCCCATGATCCCCAAGACAACCTGTCAACACTACAGTTCTGGAGTACACAAAAGCAAGAATATTAAGTTAGCCATCTCTTAACGCTACAGTTTTTGCAAACTTCTGTTTCATAGGCAAGAAGCCAAGTATTCCCCACACCAATTACTACATTTTAGTATACACTGAATACTTAGTAATAATTTACAGACACAGAATAGAAAAGCAATCTCATACTGCATCCTAACAAACAATTTTAGTCTTTTTAACTTAATATTAGCTACACCAGATAGCTCAGGCTCACTATCTATACCTGCTTCAAAATACATTTACTAATCTATCTAGCTTCTCCTCTTGTTAAGTCAGCAGCCACAATCTGCTGTATTAAGACTAAAAAACATCAAGTGGGCATCACAACATTTATTTTTAAAACATAACACAAAAACCAGCAAGCACATTACAGTAATTTTTAGAAAACCAAAGTGATTTAACAGAACCAGTCTAATAATAGTCAGTTTAATAAAAAGATACAAGAAAGACAAGTGCATTAGAATACAGATTTTACAGTCACATAACAGGCAGTTTTGCTAAAAGCAGTAATTAATATGTGACTTCCAGCCAAGTTCCGCACTAGTAGCGATGAGTGTGTACCAATCAGTGTTTTAAAGTGAAAATGGTGCCAAGTCGCAAAAGCAAGTGCACAAAAGTTACAAGACAAACCAGAAAACATCTAAGAATTTTGATGATGAATTTATAGAAATAAAACAGCAATTGTAACTAGGCGGAGACTAGTTATTCATAGCAACTAATAAACACTGAGTCATTATCTTAGTCATTGTCCTGTTCAACATGTATTCTTTCCTCCATTTAGGACACAGCAGTTATTTTCAAAACAGACTAGGTAAAAAGCATGCTTCTTCAAAGTCTACTTACCATGAAAGCTAAACTCTCCAGAATTAAGAACATTCAGAGAACATGCGGTTTCTCTACAAGAAGAAAAGAGTTCTCACCTGAGTGCATATGTATAGCCAGTGTTCTCTGGCAGACATTGGGGAGGAGTGTACATGTGTAGACGTGAAAAGTCCATGTTGAGTGTTTCAAATCATACTGTAAAAGGTGAAAATAAAGTAATGCAACGACTTAAAATTACATAAAGTCAATGTAGGAGCCCTTGCATTGTTCAGCCTGTGTTATGAAGTACTGAAATAAAAAAGGTACTGTTACCAGAAACATGGAGCTCTCAGTATGTCAGCAGTATTGCTGCTAGTGCTAGATATCCCTTATCATTACTGCATGAAGCTCAGTGTATTTCTGACCTCAACTTTCTTTATGATACTCTATTTTCAGCAATTTCCGAGTTCTCTGGAACATTACTGTGACACGAGCCAAGCTCTTACCACAACTACACTACAGCACTTCCACAGGAACTAAGTTAGGCTAGCACGTCCAGAAACTAAGCATAAAATTTTTTTTTTTTTAAAAAAAAAGTCTTGCTTTCAGAGAATCTCTTCGCGATGAGTTTTGCTTTGAAAGCCCACTGAGCAAAGCACAGGCTGTTCTGTGCCCCAGCAAAGCATAACAGAGATGAAATTTGAGAAAGTTTTTATCCTATAGTCCAATCACTTAACTCTACAACCTCTGAATACTATCCATTACACAGTAAGGGAGTTTCCTCCATTTCACTTAGAGCTGTAATATTTGGTATTGGTTAATTTATTCCTGTAATAAAAACACTGACGCTAGCAGAAGAGCCAACTGCAAACTGAGTGGCATGGCTAGAATTAGGTACATTTTCCAGAGTGCCATGTGCTTCCAAAAAACCAAAACAGCCAAACTGAAACCACCCAACCAACACCTGTAAAAATTTCCATGGGGTCTTTGAAAGGTGTTACAGCTTTAGGAAGAAAATAAAACCTGATACTGTCATACCAAGAAACTTGCGGAGCTGCATGAGTGACTACTTGTGGTATTATGTACCATTTGAGTCCCAAGTTCAAAATACTTGCAGAAAACCTTGAAGTCTTCTCTGTTTTACTAGCCACAAGAAAAGTTCTGCTTTTTTAGAAAAAAAACCCTCTTTCATAGTAGCTTATTTGTGGTAGCCAAATCTTTGTTTATCCTGGATGTCCATGGTTAGCAAATCAGAATCCTGGCTATTTTCAGATTATCCACGGCTCCTGTTTCAGCAGCAGTAAAAGGTATTCCACACAACTGTGACGACGTGCCTAAATTAAGGTAAAAATATCCCTAGCTACACTTCAATTCTTATAATCAAAACATCAAGTATCTCATTTTGGAGATGCACTTGGCTATGCTGAAATAAAGACTTTTCATTTGTACATAAGAAATAGAGACAAAAAGCAAAGTCACAGGTACAGGTAATAGCAGCTCAAAAAGAAATTTGTTACTATATGGAACATTAAAATATTCTTAGCCAGTCCACCTGTAGCCTCCAAATCCTTATGTCAATAAGATGGAAAGATATTTCCATTATTACTGAAGTTTCCTTCTTGTTTCTAAAAATCAAAACTTACAGGCCTAAACATTGTAGCAGCTTTCTGAACGCAAGCACCTCTCATGCATTTGTGGGGTTAATGAAAAATAAGGTCTCATTCCTGTTATTTACACATTTTTTATATATATATTCTAGAGAAAGCATTTCCATTAAGTGATCTTTCTCTAGACTTACTTCACTTATCCCAAAGCCATAATGCCTTCACTGGCTTGTATATAGAATTTGTTGTTTAGAGGAAGCTTGAATCAGTAGTGCGGAAGTATTAGCAAAACGGTCTAATTCTCTTGCTACAATAAGCAGCAAATACTGTTAGAATACATAACAACCGCTGCCATATGTTTATAACAATTAAGAGCTCATTCTAGAACGTTGGAAGTGGGGACAGATTCCCCTGTAACAAAAATGGAAAGATGGCAAATTACAAAATGAAGGATTTTATAACCTGATATCTGTTTTGCTGTTTTTTAAAACAAGTGTTTTCTCAGACATATGCCTACTGAAATTCAAAACTATGATTAAGGTTGATCTGTTTAGATTTATCCATCCCAATAGAATTATTTTGAAACCACAACCTAGGGAAAACTCTGTTGAGTTTCCACTGGAGCTGATCTTGACTGCTTAGCACACGTCACTGTTGAAAACCTAGTTTTTAACTGGTAGCTGAGTAGCTGATATAGTACTTTTGACACCCAGCAGTATTTTCCCGCATGGAAAGCTAGGCTATGCGAGTCAGCTTGCAGCAGCTACCCGACTCCTCTCTGCCTCTGCTACCCATATGGGGAGAGCAACGGCAGACTTTGAAAAATAACACACTGGCTCAGTTTCTTTCCTGTTCTTTTTGCCTTCTCCACCACTTCTTCCTTTACTTGATTGCTGAAGTAATCAAGTGCTAGAATTTAGATCGTGTTTCTTATTGGATAAGGTTTGAAATATATCATTAAGTTAGTACTAGATAAAATATGTATTTGACAATGGCACCGCTAACTGAAAATACCTTGAAGGTATTTATGCGTAGGTCTATTAATAGCTGGCTTTCATAGCACCAAGATCTCCAGTAAAGATAACAGGTTTGCCATCTAAAGCACAACATAGTTAGAAACCACTCTTAGATTCAGGGGCTTGATTTAATTAACTTTAGAGCATAAGACAAAGTAAGAGTCAAAGGGAAAAATCTTTACTCAATTTTTAAAAGCAGCAAAACAGGCTTAACTGACATAAACAGAACTTGAAAATAATCTTCACAGATAACCACCACAACTTTAAAAAACATGTATTTAAAGTTTACTACAAAACTGCGTATTTTTTTAAATCTGACTACTAGTTCAACAGCTTTAGTTATGCATCTCTTCAAAAAAAGCCCCACAAAACAAGCAATCAACTCAATTTCTTTAGAAATATTCTACATACTCATTACAGCAGAAGCTTAAACTAGAGAACAGACCAGGGTGGGTGGAAGACAGTAACTGCCTCTAATCTGTTCACTCATATGTTAATGTTAAACATAACAGCACTCCACCTTTCATGTATTAATCCTTCTTGTTTATGAAGCTTCCATATAAAACTGGAAGCGAGACAGACATATTAATAAAATATTTTTGAAATTGAAAGCCACAAAACTTGGCAGAGAACCTGAGAGATAGATGCACTACTTAGTTCCAGTTTAAAGATGACTGGGTACCCAGTAGATTTCTGATGCAGGTACCACAGATCTTCTGGACTTAGATTCGTGTAGGGTTTTTAGTATCAGCTTTGTTGCAAGCATTATTGTGCCCAAACTTTAAGTAGCCTTTTTTCCTTCTTCAGAAGCCTGTAAATATCTGTCTTTCAGTACTAAGGGACGTATAGGGAAAGAACTAAGCATGTAGTTACATAAAAACACCCAAGTAACAAGAATATGTTTAGAAGACAACCTAAAGGTAAATTAAGGAGAAGCACACATTTCAGCAAGAATGCAGATGGATGCTAGATGTGCCTCGACTTACAAGCTAACTTCCACATTCCTGCAGAGGAGACAGCAAGATTATTTGCTTTTTGGGTGAGGCAGACAACAACAATCATCTCACCTACCATCTCTCCCTTGCAATTCAACTAAATCGGTGTTCCAATACATCAGCAGAGTAGGAGGGCCGGGGGAGACACCGATTCTGACTTATCGGAAGACAAGGAAGCACAGGGCCTCCTATAATCAGTGCTGCAGAATTTACCTTTGCACAAAGCCCCTCGGCTGCCTCCAGAAGATGGGGGCTATGAAGCATCCCAGTGACGTGAGGCTGCACCACTACCTCTTAAGCCTGTTTATCTGAAAATCACTTCCAGAATCAGCCAGCCTCACTGAAACCCTAGCAGGGCTGGCAGCACACTTCCTGGCTTTGCAGGTGACAAGATGCTCTGACAGTGGCCTTTAAGCACAGAAGCATCATGGGGGCAGGCAACACCAAATACACACTGTATATACACTACAAGCACCTTGCAAGGACAGGGATGAACCCCCACATGTGTATTCTGGGGAATGTAAGTAGACTTTCACAAACATACTACCTAGACATTTCCTCACAAACCCTTTCTGACAAAGGAAGTGCTAAATGGCCATTTCACGAAACGGGACCCTTGCAGAGTAAAAGTATTCTGTCTTAGAATAAGAAAATTTGCAAGACTGCATGTCTTATCCTTTATGTTACTAGGGGTAAAAAAAATTATACATGTAAAGTCTTAGCGAGATTACTGGTAGTACTACTTCAAGTAGAACCTATTCTATCCTTACCTTTTAAAGCAAGCAAAGTTTAAGTCATTATGATTTAACATACCAACGCCGCAAGAAGCTAAGCGGACTTTTGGGCAAATTATTAATAACAATGAACCCAGGGTATGCAACCCTATCAGTTTCTGAGAGCAAGCCATTGTTTACTTGTAATTTCAATGTTTGTTTTCTACTACTATCCAGAATAACCTATAAAATTACTCTTTTTGGTAGAAAAGAAAGGCGAATTCCTAAGTAAATATACTCCATGAAGAATGTTTCCACGTACCCAATTAACTACTAGTTTAAACAGGCTGAAGGGCAAAGAGCTCCAAGCTAAAACCAACATTTCATTAAAACACGCGTTGTTAGAACATCGGTATTCCTTTAAAACAACAACAACCACCAACAGACAAAAACCACAAGACCAAACACACAAGAAAACCCCAAGCAATAGCATTCCCCATTTCAAACCAGATGTTACCATCGAGCGTTAAGGCAAAGACCCCCCCAAACACAGGCAAAGACCCCCCAGACACAGGCGATAATCTGTGAGGCACTAACAAAACCGGAGGGTCTTCACAAAGCAGCAATTCCGCACGCTGGCGCTCAGCACCCCTCCAGCCGCCCTGCAAGGGGCAGGCTCCAGCGCCCAGCCGTACCGCAGCCTGCCCGCGCACACGGCACCTGCGGCCCCGCACGGCCACGGCCCCGGTACCGCGACAGCCGGGGGCGGCCCGGCCCGCGCCCGCCGCACCAGCCGGGCCAGGCCGCTGCCCTCGGAGGCGCCGCGCCGCGGGCCCCGCCACCAGCCGCCGCGGGCCCGGGTAGCCCCGCAGCCTCCGGCCCGCCGGAGCGGCACGGGGGGCGGCCGGCGCCCAGCACCGCCGCGGGCGCCGCGATGGAGGCCCGGGCTCAGGCCGCGCTCCCCGGCGGGCAGGCCGTGCAGTGCCATGCCACACCGCGGGATCCCAAAATGGCTTCCCGGCCCCAACAAAGCCCGCAGGATCCGGGGGATCCGGCCCAACCTCCGGTGCCGCGCAGGGTTTGAATCCACCGGCCGCGCCGCCGCAGGCAGCCCCCGGGCGTTACCCGCGGAGGGGGGAGGGGGGGCGCTGCCTCCGCCGCCGGGCCGGGCTCTGCGGGACCACCGGCAGCTCAAAATGGGCATTTGGATACGCTACCGAAGGGTCGCCTTGACGATGAAGCTACCCCACCGCTACCTGCCTGACAACACGCCGCCAGCCCCGCGCCTGCCCCCTAACCGTCTCCTACCCCTCTTACAGCCCCCTACTGCCTCCGGCTCACCACTCACCGCAGATTTCGGGGTACACCTATACACATACGTGCCAGATTTACCAATATATCAATGTCAAAGCCCTAGTAAGCTTGTCGATCAAAGCCTCCACACAGGGAAAAAGGAAAGGAAGTGAGGAAGGAGCCTGCGATTCACTTCCACAATATTATGAAAATCAGCAGACAGCAGTACACCCCCGTAGGTGGGAGCAGGAACTGGACATGAAGATTAACTTGGAGATTCAGCAGAAGCATTAGCTCGTAACAGTCAGTTGCAGAGCACTGAGAGAGAAAATTTTTACAAAACGAGCAAAGATTTCACTTCCTTTTTGCGCAACGTTAAACTTAAAACCAGATGGTGGGGCAGGGGGGTTGCCTTCAGAAAGGTGGAACCTGGAATTTGCTAGTTAAGATTTCCCCTTCCTATAAGATGTTATGAACAATGCCTCTTTATTAATAAACAAACAAACATAAACCAAGGCAAACTGAACACCTTTTCTATCCAGCAGGCATAAAACCTACCCATACAGCCAGAAGCAAGGTTCTGCCTCACACTTCTGACCCTCCTACCCCTGTGGTTACTGAGGAGCAACTAAACGCTGTTGTAACATCACAAACACCGCTCTATGGCTAAGCGCAACACCAAACGACGTATTTTGCAGTAAACCCACAAGCGGCTGCTCGCTGAAGTGACCGATGCCAAACCCTCTGACAGTGAAAGCCTGCGGAACAACCCCTCCCCGCAGCAGTTCACTGCCACCGGCCCCTGAGGGGACAGCCGAGGGGACAGCGAGGATGGGTTTGGCAGGACCCAGCACCAGCCCGCAACAGCCGTTATAGGACGTTACCTTTGCACTCGAGGGCAGCAGCTGCAGCGAGGGCAGGCACCACGGCACGCTTACGGGCTCTTCCCTGCTCGGGGCGGGAAGCCGCAGGCTGTACTCGCTTCTGGCAAGGAAAGGCTCCGAGCGCCAGGCCGGGGGGCGGCCGAGCGGGCAGGCAGCCGCGGCGGCGGTCTGTGGCTCTCCTCCCAGCTCCACAGCGCCGATCCCAGCAGCTTCGGGCCCTGAGGAGAGGTTCAGCGCTGAGCCCGCCGCCCCAGCCCGCTCCGCGACGCGCTGCCCCCAGGGCTCCGCCGCCCGACCCTGAGGAACGGCGGGGAAACGCGGCCCGAGCGCTGAGGGGCGGCGGAGACCCCCGGCGCGGCGGCGGGGAAGGGAACGCTGCCCCGAACAGGTGGCGGCGGGCGACGCGCAGGCGAGGCCGGGGCTGCCGCTGCTAGCGGCTGCGGTTACCTTGACACCGGTGCAGCGGGGGCAACGCTGGGCCCGTGCGGCGGCGGCGGCGGCTGAGATTGTTCTGGCCCCGCCCACCGTGCCGAGGCCGCCGGGAGCCGCGCCCCGCCCCGCCCGGCGCTGCCCCGCCCTGCCGCGGGGCTGGGGCCTGCGGGGCGCCGCCCCCCGCTTCGCTGGCGACCGCGGGGACTGTCTTCCCGCCATGCCTGCGCCCCCCGCCGTGCCCGTCCCGGGCCGTCTCCCCCTTTCTCCCGCCGCCCTCCCCTCAGGCGCCGCGGGCGGGCCCGGCGGGTGGTGCGCCCCAGCCCCGCAGGGATGAGGGGCCGCCGGCCCCTGTCAGCGGCGCCCTTGTGGCCTGGAGCTGGCTCCGGTGGCCGAGTATTCGGGGGACGTAGGCCCTCAGTCTGAAACCTGTGACTGGAGTCGCGTTTCGTTACACCTCCAGCCCCCCAGCCCAGAGGTTTCCTCATGGGCAGCGGGGACGGGGCAAATGGCGGTAAACAGAGGGTAGGGAATGTGTCACTTGGGAAAGGGTGATCAGGCCGAAAGTTGTGATTTCCCCATGCACGCTGGAGAAATGCCTCCACTTGCTGGGAAAAAGTGGGTAATACGTAATTATCAAATAAATAGACTCTTGTGTACTTGTTCGTGTTCAAAATGGGTAAAATCAGCCCATCCTTAAACGGAAAAAGCAGCAAAATAAAGACATTAACTTAAGACATTAGCTGACGTCTCTGTAGCACTGATTTTAGGCAATTACTGTTTACTTTAGGAGCTTGGCTCCAGCTCCGCGCAAGCCCCAAGATGCTGCAGCCAAAGCTGAGCTGACACCAGTCACACCTGGAAGCCTCCCGCAGGGGAGACCTGCACCCCTCGCCCAGCTGTGCAGAAGGGTAAATCACCTCGCTTTTCTGACCACCCCTTCCCTTTTCTGTACTTACTCCCCACCTGCTTTCTTGTCTTTAGAGCAGACAGTGTTTCAGGGCTTAAGATCGTCAGGGCAAAATCACTTCTTACTTTCAATCTCCCTGAATTTCTTTGGTGGTGTGAGGCCAGGCCCTCCTGGGGATGTTTCTCCCCCTGTTCCCCTGGAGCCTGGCCAGGGCTGGCTGCGCTCCGTGCGGCACGACAAGGCATGTCTCTCTCCCTGGCACTGCTCCAGCTCCCCAGGCTACTCTGAAGTGTCCTGAACAGTTGTTTTTCCATCAGGCCCAGGCCAAGAGGCTGGAGGAGGGTGGCTTAGATTCAGCCTTCCCTCCGCTCCTCAGCTACAAGGAGCAATAGAACCTTTGGCCTCTAGGATTTAAGGGAAACTTGGTTGCATGTCCCTGTTTTGTTAAAAGAAGCTGGTGCATATAGGGAGTTAATTTTTCCACGCTTCAGAAGAAAGCGCTCTGAGGCAAACAAAAGTTCAAAGTTTTTCAGCGCCCAGCGAGCTCTGAACATAAAGCGGGCTCACTTGATTTTATTGGCTAAGCTGAAGTCTGTAGAAAAATGTTCAGTAAGAATAAAAATTGATTTTATTAAAATTGTTTCCGTTTTAACACTGTAGAGGGCAGTTAGGAATTTAGGGGAAAAAAGCTTTCTTAACCAACACTGGACACAGGGAAACTGCAATACAAGGCCAAACCAACCCAAGGTCCACATTTCTCTAGTCCTACCTCTTCTTCCCTTCCCACCCCAGCATGTTTCCCACATTATTGCTCCCCTCCCACTCCCATTGCCATAACACTCCTGCACTCACACCCAGCAAACCTGTTCTGCTCTGCATTCTGGTCCTTGCTATCAAAAGGCACAGGTCCCCACAGCAAGTGAAGGTACAGACTGAATGTGACAGAAACCAGTATGGCAAAGTGTTTCTGACTGGTAATACTGGGTACTGGGCAGGGCATGCCACTGTGAAGGTTGGAAAGGGTGAAATGCTGCTCTTCCCATGGCTACGGAGGGCCAGCATGCCATGCCGATGCAGGGGTGCCAGGAGGCACTGTGCAGGGCTGGGGGATTGCTGAGCACAGGCCAGTGACGGCACTGCGTCACCGTGATGGGTCCGTGAGGGGACCAGATCCCTGCTTCAGCATCTGGAGGTGGTGGGCTTGGGGAAGCACTGAAATGAGTCACAGGGAGCACAGCAGCAGCCTGGGGAGGGATGCTAGGGTTGGGGTGCTGTGGCAGCACGTGGCAGGGGTGTGCCAGGCAAGGGGGATGCTGTGGGTTTGTTCCTTGGTGTGAGGAAGTGCAGTAACCTTATGTCCAAGCGGAGATAATCATATATATGCATGAGTATGAAAATTGTGTAAAATACCTGGAAAAATGATTTCTTGCTCATTAAAGAAAAAGTTTCTCACCATCTGCATCACACTTTATGGTTATGCTCATCAGGGCCCTTCCTCTACACCATCATTGCTGTCAGCCAAAGGCATCGGGCGCTCCATAGAGAACAATTAGGTTATCAGTTAAATGAGAGCTGTAAAGTACTTCAATTCCATTTTGCCACTAGATCCTGCCATCGTCCTGACTTACAGGGGATTTCAGACATTAACAAGAAAAGCCGATTACATACAAGGCAGGCTGACGGAGCAGCCGTTCTCCTCACAGCTCTCATCTGCTGCCTCGTCTCCGTTACTGCTGTTCGTGAGCTTCCTTGGGGGATTGATCTCAGTAAATGGACACAAGCCTGTTAACTGTTAATTTTTGTTGATCCTTCAGCTGTCTAATAATGAAGATATGGGTTTTTTTTGCTTTATTTTTCTTTCTTTTTAAAATGTGGTCAGAGCTTCACATGAAAGGGCTGAGGCACGGAGCAGTCCATTACATACCCACCATGATCCACTCTTCTAGCCAAGAGTTGCTCACCTTCCCATGCGGTGATCACAACACAGATTCTTCAAATGAAACAGAAACTTGGCTCCTCTGAAAGCGGCGGCTGAATTCCACAGGCCAAGACGGTCCTGTAGGTCTGGGGCAATGCTCGTGTGTTTGCATTGTGCAGACAAGGGACTTCCCCCAGGTGAGATAAACCCTATGCAATAACCCACCGGAACTCTAAATTAATATGCATATAGAGAACTGTAGCTATTATAGTATAGTAATTTAAATACAGTAAATAATAAATAAAACAGTTTAATAACGTAACTGTTATGGTTACATGATACTATAATACTATAGTATAGTAAAACTGTACTATACTATACTAGTTATTTCTGGTTATTTCCACTTACAACTAGACAGATATTATACTATAATAACTGAAGTTCTATATGGAGAGATGAGATTAGGCTTCAAGTTCTGATGGGTTATTATAGTTTATAATAACTTTCCGGTCATAACTAGCAGTTAGTCTCTGGGGAGCACACTGCGTACGCAAACAAAGTACATCAGTGCATCTTTACCGCGGGCTCAGATGCACTGCCAGAAACCTGCAGACAGGCGATCTGCAATCTGCCTAAAGCATTTCTGAGGAAATCTGGACTGCCTGTAAGGACCTGCATGGACGAGAAGTGGATGGATCTGGGGACATACTTAACCTCCCATCTCTCCTAGAAATGCTCTCTGATGTAGACTTTCAAAGTCTAGGCGCCTCGTTTGACAGTACCCTCTCAATGTCTAATTAATAGATTCTATTTCAGGTAGTCAACAAATTCTATATTCAGTTAGATATACACTTACCAAAACCTTTCTTTTGCTGAGAATCCAAGTCCCCGGATCCTCCACAACAGGTCTTGTAGCTGACAAGGACGAAGACAGAAGCACATCTGTTTGTCACAGGAAGGGCAGGGCTAAAGCCTGCTTATCTAAAGAGTCTGAAATTTTGAGATAACTGCGTGGCCCCAAAAAAAATTGTCCCGGCTTTAAAAAGTTATGTAATGAATATGATCTTAGTAACATTAGGCAATGAATGCAAATAAAATCTAGTACATGTAATAGCTGAGCTAGCAAAAAAGAAAAAAAAATTGTACATTTCAGTCGTGTTCCTACTGATGCAGTTAATGGTTGAAGCTGAGAAAGTTGAGCCTCAAAGAACATAACTTTAAAATGCAGGCTCAAATACCATCCACAGAAGACTCAGTTATAGTACTTCCTCATAACTGGATTGGAGAAATTTGGGTTATATGAATTGAACTATGGTAAACTATAAGCAGGGTCAGCGCATTGCTGAATTCCTGTCGAGAACACTTTCTAATAAAAGGACGTAGCGGCACATAATCTAGTTTGTCATACATTTGTGAACAAGATCAGCTTGCTCTTTAACACGTCTCTAGAAGGACTATTAGAATATTCAATTCAAAAAGCTCTCCTGGCTCTCAAGAAAAAAGCTGGTTTGTTGGACGATGCGGAGATTTCTCTTTGGGAGGCATCCCACAGCAGACTGCTCTGGAAGATAACAAAATTGCTCAACCTATGCAGAAAAAAATTTTCCCAGCCTGCTGGAGATATCAAGCTTGATGAATACTTCAGCTCTTACTACTTCTGTACCAGGTTTAGAACATTTTTAAATACTTTCACTAGATTTCCCTTCCCCTAAGAAGGTTCTTTCCTCTAATCCTACATTTGAAGTTGGGTTTTCAAATATCTCTTCTTTTGATCAGAAGAATAATTAAAAGCACCTGTACAACATTTGTAATGCAGCTATCACGAGGCCACAATTAGTGGTAAAGTAAAAGAATCTAAATTTTGCCAACATAGGAAGCAAATAAAATTGTGCCTGTAGTAATGTTAAGTAGGATTTATTTGGTGGACTTTCAAGGGAACTTTACAATAAGAACTGGTTCTTAGTGCTGAAGCAAAACTTTAGGTTGCGTTGGAAGAACCTGCTGCTTTGCAACACTTTGAAACAATTCTTTTTGAGAACAGACTTGTTGAAACCAACAGTTGAATGAAAACTCGATGGGGTCAACTAGGATAGTTATGTAGTCTGTTTCCAGTCTAATTAAATTGGCTTTTTATTAATCAATTAGACTAAGGAAACGATGTCATGGAATCACAGAACAGCTGAAGCTGGAAGAAGCCTCTCTAGATCATGCAGTCCAAATCCCTGCCCAAGCACAGTCAGGTAGAACAGGTTTCCCAGGGCTGTGGTAAGTCAAGTTTTGACTATCTCCAAGGCTGGAGACTCCACCACCTCTCCACTCCATTTACTGTCTTCTAGGGATTTTTATTTTACTCACATTTCCCCTTTAAGAATTTCAGCTGACCCTCCAGGTATAGTGAGTTAAATAGTAAACTAAAAGGCTGCTCAATACAGGAACGGTTCTAATTTTGGCTTTTCATGAAAAGAAAGTCAACTTTAAGACAGTACATATGATCTAAAATGAGTATCCTGTTCTACAGGAATGCAAAATAGCTTTTGGATCCATAAGAAACTACTCAATTATTCTGCATCGTTAGTATTATTGTCCCTTTTTGGCTGAATTTTCAAAGCAAGCTAACATATTGTGTAGAAGTAGCCATGAGTTTGCATGACTTTGCTTTTAAGCTCGGAGTAAGTCTTGTCTAGCTAATCTCTCTCAAATGTTTCTTTGAGAATGCAAGTAGATATTGCTGCAAAGAGATCATGGTTGGGTTAACAATTATGTCACAAATCTGAAAAGGTGAAGTTAACTCAGAAGGATAAACAAACACGAGGACTTCCTACAGCAAAGGAGTATTACCAAACCCTACTGAGCCTATTTTTCTGGTTTTAGACTTGATATGAAGCCAAAGCCGAAGAGCACTTTTTGTCTGTTATACAGAGAATTAAAAAAAAAAAAAAAAATCAGGATCCTGATTTTCCATGATCTGTGTGTACAATAAATAGCACACTACCCCACAATGATGTAGACGAGAATCTAGCAGCTCACTTTATTACACAGCTGAGAATAAGACAACACTAAAACCACAAGTCTTCTACAAAATAAATCAAGCTTTAACCTAATGTTGCAGAATTTCATTTCAAATATGCAAACAAACATTTCTTGCTTTCCAAGGCACAACGGCGTACATATAAAAACTGCAGATGCGGTATATTTAATACAAAAATATAAATACTGTTAATCTAAATGACAAAACATATTTCCTCCCATGTGTAAACCTTAATTTAAAAAAGTCTTTTATTCTTAGTCATCAAATGTAATGCAGTGACAATAAAAACTATTCCTTTAGTAACACCGACTCAGAATACGCTCCTTATTGTACCAGCATAATGAGTACTTGAAACATTATAAAATTTTTGCTGCTTTATGCAAGAGGAGTTTGGCTGGGGTTTTGTCCTGATAAAACTGATCCTCACAGACCGACTCTACAAAGTCTGATTTCATCCACAGTTTGAAATGTTCCTTGAAAGACTGAGTCCTCAGTGAATTACATTAGTAACTTTGACATTAGACTATTACATTTGTTAAATAATCTTTCTCAATTGCAGTGTCAAATTCCTGAAAAACACTCCTCCTTTAAACCTTGTATCTGAAAAACTTCCAATGCAAAGTGAATTAAGACAGTTTTATTGCTAGCAAATACAAACAACAGTTCAAACAGCAAAGAACGTAGAATTGTGCCAATTTGACTTTAAATGAGCTAATAGGGAACTGACAAAGAAAAACCAATAAATTTATTACTCAGCTTTTCTTAAGCAAATGAAAAGATTAAAGTAATCCAGATAATACAGATTTCACATACAGTTCACTAAAAAATTTCAGCACTGATTCATAAAGCTGATTCTTTGGCTGACTGAATGTGATGTAGCAGTTTATTACAATACACTGGTGTTTGATGCTTACGTACAGCCCCTTCAATTTCTCTCACGAGCAGTTCTGGATATAAAACGCTTCCTTCTTTTAAAACTTCTGTAAAACAAAAGTAATGTTTTTTAAATCATTAGCCACTCTGCATTTCACTATTTATGTTCCCTCAAAGTAACCAAAACCTAACCTGGAAGTTGTTCTACACGTTGTGCAGTCATGACAACCCGATACTTCCCTCATTTGCTGAGGTCTGTATTGTGACATTTACATGCTTGAACACAGACTGATACATTCATAAATCCCAAAGAATCCATCAAGCACACTAGGATACAGTTACATCCTGCAGTGGTTAGTGTCTATGCTCCATAACCTGTTCACCATCTATAAAGTCTTGTGATGCATCAGATCCACGGATATTCCCCTTCTGGTGAAAGCCAGATAAAACATCATACGCTGCGCACAGGCAGAAGGTCTGAGCTCACACCCACTGAAACCCAAAGGAAAGCTCCTAGCCTGTCAGGATTAGTCTCTACTTGCACGTGCTACTTTCACATAACACTTGAAACATGATTTAAAAAGCATCGTTAAAAATACGTACACCTGAAAGTCTTACCTAGGACTGCATTTTGGGTGTTTTGATCTGGGTCATCGAGATGTATCAACAGTTCTTGGTACAGAAACTCAATATGACTTTCCATTGCAGATTTCACATCACTGTCCTTTAAGCATTTAAACCAGTTAGTTAAGGTGTGAGCAGCTGCCAGTCGTACATCACACGAAGCATCATCCAGACGCTTTAGAACTTCTGAAAAAGGAGCATATAAATAACCAAACAGCACTGTGAGAACAGCAACGTTATCTTTTGCATTTGAAAAAACAAATGTATTTTTGTCATTGTTGAAATGATTGTTGAATTTATGATGTATTTCTGTCATTGGAACATTGTGAATACATGGCATACATTGTTCCTAAAAAGCACGCCCTGCGTTGTTATTGGATTGTTATGTTGTCAAAAACATTGAAAGAAATGTACAAAATCATTTAGATTAGTTGAACAATCTCTAGTACTTTCTAACATGATACTATGAATGTCTGTTAATGCATTACTGAGGTACATAGCTTAAATATTTCTATGCTCTATAAAGCACAGTATTTCTATCAAATATTACTGCATTGCAGACTATTTGAATATGCAAGATGCAAAGATATACTTTGATAACTGTCGGATCGTGTATTTCTCCAAAGTAAAAATGTTTGTTGTTAGACTTCTACTGTGCCATGGAAGAAAAAGTATCAGCCATTAAGATGCTGAGTTGGGGAAAGTCTGGTTTATTTGTGTGTATCTCTGAGAACGTAAATCCTGTCGCATAGCAGAGACTGTACTGCTCCTGATTCATTGTTTAGCATTTAAACATCATCCTAAGAAGCATTACAGAAAATAGCTCTATTTGACATTACAGCGCTCTAGGTTAGGGTTTTTTTTCTCTCCCTGGTCCCCCCCCCCCCCCTTTTTTTATTAAATAAAGAGCCCAACCCACTGCCTATTCAGGCCTATTTATGGTACAATGAAATGGCTTGCTCTTGGCCCTCAAACACAGCAAGGAGAACAATGTGACTGCCATTTATATAATGCATTACTGTTCTGCTTTCACTATAGTTAGAACATTATTTCATATAGTCTAAACTAGGAAGCAATGCAGATAAACTACTGGCAAGCCTTGCAAAGGCCGTAATATTGAGTGAAGTTCCATCTAGTGGTCTAATGCATAATAACGCTGGGAATGCTGCTCAGTTCTGCTCAACTGGGAGTGAGGGCATTCCCAAAGGATGTTCACTGGTCTGCGATACACCACCTCCGTGCAATGAAATACTGCAGCTAAAAAGCTGCTACAGAAAGGCCTTGCAAGAGGCAAGCGCTGTTGGAGTCACACCCAGCAATGCCTGCTGAAGCGTTTAACACCTTGATTTTCTAAGATGTGTATGTGTACTTTATACGCTTAAACTGATAATGAGACTGCTTAAAGACCATGCTTAGTCTCTGCAGGATTAAGACATTAAACTGCCTCTCATATACAAAGATGCTGTTAATGGTACGATTTTGTGCAGTGCTTTTTTTATTTCCTTAATATCTATAAGATTACCCTGGGGAAGAACTACCTAGATAGTTAAAATACTAGATAAGAGAACGCAGAAATAGCATTAGAATATTAGAGTATGGGAGTAAAATAAGAACAGCTGCAAAACTGAGTCTAAATAAAATTGCCCCTGTTCGCATCTCAGACTGCTCAAAGGCTTTTTGCTCTTTACGTGGCATTAAAGCCAGGCGCCAGTGACATACAGCAGGTTTTGCTACTACCCAGTCCCTTAGTGCTTTCACTGCTACCAGCTGCAGTGATTCCGTAGGTGAGGTGGGCAACTTCCAAAGTGACTCCTAAAGCTCTATAGTGAATCCGCCCACTGCTCCAGCATGAAGCTTTTCATGCTTAAAAGCTAAGGTAACTATGATACTTCAGATAAAAACAACGGTAATTCTTCAACACTGAGATCTTTATTTAAGAGTAAAACAATTAAACTTTTACACTTACCTGTGTAAATGCTGGTAAATTTTTCTTCATCAAACTGCCTCCCACAGACTTTTAAAAATACACCAACAATACGTAAAGCCATCAGTCGAGTAATTTTAGAGTCTTCATCCATGGCAGCAATAACCTGGGGCATTAGGCCGTCTTTGACTTTTAAGATCTACAATTAACAGGAAAAAACACAGAACAACAGCTTTTCAGTCACTCTAAACCAATATGCTTACTGGTTACAGAAGCTACCATTAAGTCTGACCAATAATGGCTGGCTTAGTTTAAAAAGAAAAAGGTAACCATGAAAGTTAACCTGAAAATCTTGGAAGATAAAACAGCTCTATTTTTGCCTCTAAGCACATTTGGGCAATGAAAATCCACCAGTCGATCATCCAGTTCATGAATGCTCTGTATATATGCAGATTAGTTTTACGTAACTTGTAAAAGCTTTACACTTGCTTGCCTTTTTATTTAAAAAAAACCTGTAGGTAAAACTTTAAATACTTTGGAGATTAAAGTTATGCACACGTACCAGTAGATGGTGCTCTTATTCTAAAAGGAACCTTTTCAGTAAAGACTGTTGTGATACTGTGTTTAGTGAGTTTTGTGATTTGCTATTAATATGTACATTTTGTATACATTAATGCAAAACAGGCATTAAGGCACGGATTCATAAAAAATGTTTAACTAGAACAGTAGCGTGATATAAATGTTTTCATATATGTGAACTCAGCCAGTTACATGTGTTCAAGCACTTTGTTCAATTAAGGTTTGTTATGAACACAGACTATGAACATTTAATAACTTTTAAATTAAATTTATTTTTTTTTAAATGCCCTTAATGTATTTCCAGTGCATCACTTCCAAATGCTTTTTTGTTAGCAAAGCAGCTTCAAAAACCCCCTCAGATTCAATTAATCCTTAATCACTATGGTGAGTAACATTTCTTCAAGTGTACTCCTTGTTAGCTCTCTACTTCAGCTTCTTCAGATACCTTTCAAGACCCATCTCAAGTTCTCCTGCCCTCCTGCCCTTTCCAGGAATATTTTTGATTTTTTTTTTTTTCCCTAAATGGACCTGTGGGCCCCAAGGCAACCAGGTAACTTGTCTTTGCCCCACTACACAGAAACACGTCCTGGCTAGCTCCAGTGCCGCTGCACAGGCGCTGGTTAGGGGTCCAGTCACGTCAAGTACCCAAGTTGTTGTGCTAATAGTGGTTAATAGTTTGTGCTACAGGAGTAATAATTACACTACAACAAGATCTACAAATGTTGATGATGGCGAGTTCTACAGCTTTACCATACTGCCAGCCTCAGGTGTCTTATCAGAATATCATTGTCCCTCTACTACTGATCATTTCTATTACTAATACTCAATTACAATTAATTAATTTTATTATGAAAACTAGATGTCCCTCTGGAAATATTACCTACAATAAAGATGCATTCTTTTTTTCCCCCCTCGTATTTGTTTTATCTTCTTGCCTAAGATTTCAAAGTACGTTTGATGAGAAAGAGAGAATTTACCTCTTCTGGTGAAAGCATTTCACAGTGGATAAGAGCCCAAAGGCATGATACAGCTGTAGTGCGGATGGCAGCTGCTGTTCTTCCAGCATGCCACTGCAGATTAGGAGCCAGTATGTCTTTTATCACAGTCTCAAGGTAGCTAGGGAACAGCCTGAAGCCAAAAATAAGAAAGCAAAATAAAGGTTCATGAGAAAGTGATAAAGAGAGTGACAGGAGGTAAAAAAGAATTTTCCATCATACAAACATAGGCAGAAAAGGAAAAAAGAAGACTCTGTAAAAAAATAAAATTCTTATAAGCCAATGTGATTGCAGTGTTTATGATAAGCTTTTCATAACTTAATTTTTGTAGATAATATTTAACAAATACCTAACATTCATGGAAAGGGGAGGCTAGACTTTCTCCCACTTCAGACGATGCCCATGACTCACTGTGTTATCTTGGTAAACTACTTACCTTCTCTCTGTCTCATTTTCCCCGTCTGTGGAGTGGAGATAACACCCCATATGAATGCTGTGAGGATTCATTAATATTTGTAAGGCCCTTTGAGACTGTCCAGTGAAAAGTATTTATAATGTGAGAAGTATGAATGCTATTGATGAGACCCGAACTACTGATACTGCAGGGAGTCTACACAGCTTTCCCTTGGCTCAGAAACTCGTCTCCCTCAAGGATGAGAGGTCTGTAGGATTTTCCAGCGGTGCCAGTCCCAATACTAGTTTGTTTTCATTACAAACACAAATCTGTGATACTTTTCCTGATGCTTCTTCCTCCCCCTCTACTGAATGGGCTATTATAATGCTAGAAGTTCCTAGAGAGTCGGCAATTGCAATAGGGAGTATTCCCTCACACCTATTTAATTCCAGCTCAATCAAAGATATAGATCTTACACACAAGTTAAAAAAAGATTTTGCTGCATCAGAGACATTTGTGCCTGGCTGTGACCAGATAACTAAGGCTTAGGTTATTCACTGTGTCTCTCTGCCTTAAAAAGCAGCTGGCAGCATCCAAAACAGACTGAGAAATAACAGGCTGAATCTACCTCAACTGGTGTGCCACTCTACTCAAACTTCCCACAGACCTGGACTGCAGCCACCTGAGTGCAAAACAGCAAATCACCACCCTGGTGCTTGGCAGAAAAGGAAGAAGCTATTGCCGACTTTTTTTTAGGAGTCCTACATTTCCAGGATGAATAAGTGGCTCCTACAGAGATGTGCCAAGCCACAGGAAGACCACAATGGGTAGATGTTAACAATTACCACTATGTTTAAAAAAATCCTCCCAACAGCTTTATTTTAAAAACAAAATAATCCAGCATTAAAAAATTCCATAATAATATTGTAACAATGTAAAAAGAAAATTAATTGTTATCTACTTCTTTCTTGTAACTACCCTTTATCCACTGCAGTTAGACCGTGTCATCCTGGTATAATCTGACTGAAGTATGACCAGCTAGCCTGCCAAGCCTTAACTATTTAATGCACACAGACAAAACTGAAAATCTCCATCTTCAGCATGATGGAAATAGATACACCTGGCTGCTGCTTAGCCCCTTGCAGGAGGGGGCCTGGGAAGCAGGACCACAAGTAACAATCAGCTGAAAGGAATGTGCTCGAGCTTGTGGGTCACAAGCTCTGGTGATAAGGGACATGAGAAATTACTGAAGGGTATAGAAACAGGGACTAAGTATCAAGTTGAGACTATACAAGGAATAAGGCGGTGGGTTTGTCAGCTTGCTCAAGGACATGGTACAAGAACTGCAGACATGGTTATCTTTAACTATTGCTGAATTGCTAATAGCTAGTGTGAGATCCTCGCGCGAGTTGCCACACAGTCATAGAATAAGCAAGTTTTTGGACCAATCAGAATAAGTTGTAACAATTGCTTGTGCGTATATAATCACGATATTAGGCTAATTAAAGTGACATTTGCTTGCATCAAGCTGCGTCCCGTCTCTCAATCGCGGCAGCCCCTGGCTAAGGGCGCACCGTGTCCGAGCGTCAGGGATCCCCTCCTGCTTCCTGCCCAGCAGGTGGCACTTAAGACTCAGTAATAAACAAGAAATCTGATGTCCCATTAGACACACTTTAATTCATCAAAAACCTTTAGCTTTGTTATTTTAAACAAATTTTTGAGAATTAATAATTTTCCATTAAAAAATTCTTAACTAATGATCACCATCGTTCCAAAATTCCTTAGCTCCAAAGCTAAGAAAAGTTTTGTGCTCTCTGTGCTACTGCGCAATCTGATCAGTAGCTGCTTCTGTTTTTAATAAAGCCTTCTGTTAAGCTGCAAAGAAAAACCAATCTGTCAAAACATAAAGGTAAATTCCATCAGCATTATGTTAACCACAAGGCTATGCTATTTGTGAGAATATTTGTTCTAGTGCCTTGAAATAGAATCAGTAAAGCAGTATCTGGCAATTATCCGACTCAATCATGTCGGACTCAAACAAAATCAAATGACCACACAACTGTGTTTAGCATAATAACTGAAAGACTTCCTATCTAAACTGTTAGAATGTTTTTAAGGAGCTAAACAAATTACTGCCAGCAGCGAATGTGATTGTGTAACCAGAATTTATTACTACTTCACTACACTATCTCTCATTACCGTTAAGATGTATTTTTTGCTGTTGTTGATGCAATTAAATTCCCCCCTCTCCATTTTCAGATCCTACAGTTGTAAATCTGCGTAACTTAGTTCTAAGTCACATTCTTAATTAAGTCATTTCCATGAAAGAACCATACCCTGTCAGTGCTGTTTGTATTTACAGAGTTGAGACTTTATCCTCCAATGGATATGAAATAGCTAAAATAAGATCCGTGCACACAGTAATTACTGACTCATAAGATGGCTTCTGTTGCAAGGGACCTTAAAAAGCACGGAGTTCCAACTCCCTGCCACGGGCAGGGACACCTTCCACCAGCCCAGGTTGCCCCAGGCCCCACCCAGCCTGGCCTTGAGCCCTGCCAGGGATGGGGCACCCACAGCTGCTGTGGGCAGCCTGCCCCAGTGCCTCACCACCCTCACGGTAAAGGATTTCTTCCTGATACCTAGTCTAAATCTAGCCTCTTCAAACCTCAAACCTTTGCATGTTGGTTCCTACATTAATGCATTTGCTGTGACAATGGTTAAGTAGGATCAAGACTTTAAAGAGTCATTCACCTCCCTGTACCGCTTTTTAGTTTCTGAAGATAAACCTACGGGTGAAACTCATTGCATTGCTCTTGTTGTCAGAGGACAGGGAGCCTCATTATGAGTTAGACTGGGGCAGCCTTAGCCAGGAGTTGTTCTTCATACAAACAGGTCTACAAACCTCAATGGATATATCTAATGTTGACAAAAGGGCATTCACTCATACTGCTTCGAGCACAAGAACTTCCCTCGTGGCTACCTGTGTACAGCTGGTGTGATGTGTGGCTATATTTACTGAGAGTATTACTTTGAAACATGTTCTTCTACTTTTTCCACACTGATAATTTCCCTTTCCTGGGAATCCTAGTGAAGCTGGCAGCTTATTGCATTGGTTTTCTTTTCCCCCTCTCTGGTTCCATTACTTATACAAACAACTGGGTTGCAGATGAAAGATTTTGTTTTTCATCCTATTTACCTTGACTACTGCCAAAACAAAAGTTCACTCTTCGATGATATTTCTCCATATGGTCCTGCACTGATCATCTTTCTACCAGCAGTACCTACATGACCTAACTTGATATACTTACCTGAGCACTTCAGAGACCTTCAGAGCAAAGTGCTACCAATCCTGCTGTACAGGTGAGAAATAAAGAAGGAATAAGGCTATCCGGTAATAGAGAGCTCCTTCCTACCTCTAGCCACTCTTGTCAGGATCAGTGCACATCAGGACTCTGTAGCATGCCATGTAGCGTACCTGTCACACTGCTTAGATGCAGCCTAAATGATTTTCTGCAGATCTCTACAAGAGGCAGATCAAAGAATTTAACTCTGTTCTTCAAACATTATTCTGCTGTAACCTGTTATACATTTTGAGTTAAATGGTCTCCTGCTCTTCCTCCTCAGAAATAGCATAAAGAAGAAATGCCAGTGTGACTAACTTGTTGGCCAGGTCTGAATTTGACTAAATACTTTGAAAGAATGAACAAATGTAGAAAATAGTAAGTGTGATTGTATAGCAGATGAACAAGAGCTAATAATGTATCCTGCAGTAAATAAAGGGACAGTAAAATTAGGCCATAAAAGAAAATAAATAGATAGGAGAGTCACATTATCCCATTTTTAGACTGAATTACGTTATTACACACTTAGTAAGTATGATTGTTGTGCTCAGAGCACCACAGAACACATAAAACGAGTTTCTTGGCTCCACATCTTTGCATTCTCAGATGATACAGATCTGAGGTTTAACAGATTAGCTTACAACAAACAGTTCCTGGAACACTTCAGAGTGCTTCGCTTCTCTTTCTTTTAGGAAGATTCTTGCATATCTAGTGGATCTTGTAACTACCGCTCAGTTACATTATTTAAACAACTGATCCACTGACTACAAAGATTTTTTCACATGAATAGGGATTTTGACATTGGATCCTGAAAATACAGTAACTGGTAACACCAGTTATCAGCACAAAAGCTTTCAGTTAAAAAAAGGACAGCTTCATTATATTCCATCTTAAGCACACTAGCTCAAAATCCATTAAGGGATGCCTAGGCAGAGATTCTTCAGCTTACCTGGAATCCCCCCCTGAATGGGAACACCAGGCTTGTTCCTCCTCTTGCCCCCACTGTATGATGTAGGCCATGAATATACTAAATATATCTAAAAACGGTAAAAATACGTCTACATTCATACTAACGCAGCCTCATGGAACCCGAATAAATGTTCAGTATAACAGAATCCCCACTAAGTGCCAATTAGAATAATGAAAAAAAAATTAAATATAAGTGACAATTCCTATTAAAGTACTTTTAGGAAAAACACTTCTTGTGATTGTTTTTTGTTTTAAGAGTTAAAACTGCAAAAAACAAAAAGCATAAGAATACAATTACATGTTAAATGCAACGGGCACTAGGAAAAGGAGAGCAGATATGGGTTACATATTCAGGACAACTTTACAGAAGTGTTTGCATTACTAGTAAGGGTAAATTAATAATAACAAACGAGCCTCACTGTTGGCATTGTTATAAATGGAGTGGTTTTATAAGCACCATAAATTATAGTTAGATTGTACTTGCAATGCATAAAGTGCCAAGCAACAGGAGACTTCCATCTTCAGTCACTGAGAATGATACTAATCCTTTATCAAACATTTAGTTCAATGCTTTTTAAACACCATGCTGCATCACGGGCATTTTTAAATGCCCATTTTTGGGGGTGTTTTAGTGTTTCCTTGCAATGACTACAGGGAAAGTTTAAGGATTTAGCAGCTGGCTGGGAGTAAAAGGAAAAAAAAAACCAAACCACTAACGCCCTCCACAGTTCTCTCTTAAGAATCCCCATTTTGGCTTTCAAACATGTATTCTTTTCAACTATAGCTCTTTCTTTTTTGAAGACTATCCAGATCTGCATGACATCCATTTTAATTATCCATAGTGGCAGAAGTAGGAAGACTACAGTGGAAGAAGTCCAGACTTCAATTTATTTATAATTTTTTTAAAATTATTGCATTCTGCCCTTCTAAGCATTGTTAAAAAATACAGCAAAAAAATATGCAGTAGAAGATGGTGGGAAAGTCTTTCTTCTTCCAGACATGCTAACATGGACACAATTATAGGGGTTAAATAACTACCACGGTCATTACTTTTTAATGCCACTGTACTGTTCAAATAGCTGTGTGAAATTAGAACTCTACTTACCCCTGAGAATTGACGGTTTCACTTGCTTTCTGGAACAACTGCGATAAAACAGTGAAAAGTTTTAACCTCATCTGGGGATCTTTGTCTGGCTGAAGACACGTCTTAAGAATGAGAATAAAATCATTTAGAGCTTCACCTACGACAGGACCTAGAAAATAAACATTTAAGACTTATTTCTGAGTACAAATAAGCTCTGTTTAGATGTTTAATGTGCAAGTGCGTTAAAATCTGTAATATGTCTGGTATTAAAATAGTACTTAACTTTCCACTCTTGCATGGCAACCGTTGATGTACCCATGTTACATCTTGTTAGGCCATATACAAATACCCAGACTAACTGTCCAGGGGCTCAGGTACCCATAGTCTTAGCAACGGCAGCACGGTGCTCCGTGAAGATTGGTTTACCCCACATTCACGTAGCCAGCATGGTATTGCTGTACCACACGGCATTATATAGCATGGACATATCAATGACATCTGCTAGTTGCTGGGACCACCGGTACGAGATGACATTTTGGGTAGACTAATGCATTTGAGGGGGGATTAACACTATTAGTTATGTAGCTCTGAAAGCTCGAGGCTAATGCACAAAGTTACCATGACACCACTCCAAACAGCAGCATTAACTATGCTTTTTTCTTCTTTCAAGTTTTTCCACATGTAGCATTCAGGGAAATACGTTCATGACTCTCAGAGGCACAGGAAAGGGCATGTTTGGAAGGGTCCACCTCAAAACTTGAAAAGCAGAATTACTGCAGCAGTATTCTTTCCCCATGTTTAAATAATGCTTATTTTGCGTTTTACAAGAGAATCTGAAATACGATGAATTTTAGAAGCTACTTTAAATAAAAATATTTTCCAAATCCATTCTCTAGTTTAACATTTTCACATCTTACGATGAATTCTGTTTTCACCACTAAAACAAACAAAAAGCCCCTGTTATCTGAACATGTGAAGAAGTTATTTTCCCAAAACAGGAGGAAGTTTGTGCCTTTCTCCTTGATAATGATTAGCATGAGCATGGTTTTAAAGAGGAAGAATACACATAGGCTACACAAATGCTTTGTTCTGCAAGCTTCTTGCTGTAGAATGCTCCTTCTGCTCTACGTTTGCAATAAACTGCTTTCCTCTAGGAACTTCTTCAGCTTTGCATCCTTGTGATGCACATCCAATTCAGCTCCAGTCACTCAGAAAATCTTCCCAGAAGGAGACACAACACTGGCATTTCTGATGAGAAGAATATTCCTCACACATGGAATGGACAGATTGAAGCGTTCAAGATTCCAAAACAAGTTCAATAGCATTTAATAATATCTGGAAATTTAATGTTTAAAATAATAATATACTCCCCCCAAATCTTCACTGTCTAGACAGAAACAATACAGGCTGTTGAACTGCAATTTGCTAAATTTCTTTGCCAACAAATAGGTCTTTATTTTCACAGCATTTATTCAAAATACATTGCTTCATGTGAGTTCCGAGACATTAAAAAGATACTACTATTATATCAAACTGATAAGAGCAAATTCAAGAGATGGAAAATAAACTACATTGCTAATTTCAGCTGAAGCATATATTCCTGAACAACAGTAAAACCTCAGAAAATTGAAATGAGTGAACTTAATTAATTGATTTAAAACAACATTATGTGTGGGAATGAAAAGAAAACTAAGAAAAAAACCCCACCAAGGTCTAGGAACTGCTGTGTCAGACAGCAAACACAGACAATAGCATATTACCAGTGTTGGGTACAAGCCAAAATGTTTGCCCAGACATTTGATAATTTATTTAGCATTAACAAAAACAGAGACAACTGTCTAGAAGTTCCTCAGTCATGGAAACGGGAGCAGAAATATACAGAAAAGTTGGCCTCTCAGATCCTGCACTGATTCTTTCCACAGATGAAAAAGGAAAAAGTACTTAATGCTGGTTGCCACACAAACCAACAAGTAGGTGCTTCAGATAGTTTTGTTGAGGCTCTTTTTGAAATTCCAGGATTAAATGCAGAAGATAGTCCCTTAAAACATACCTGTCCACATTTAGCTATTTGCAGTAGCAATCAATAAAAATACTTCACCCATATGTAGCTGAAATAGCTATCTACATCCCCTTTTTAACTAATAGAAAGGAAAAACCAAATAAACAGGACTTTGCATTTTAATAATCTTAAAATGGGTGCCTAGGTGAAAAGGACTGCCTGTCACTGTGTCCCTTGCCTCCAGATGCAATCTGAAGAGCTGCGTCAGAGGAAGCTTCAGATCTACACAGTGAACATAAGCAAAGCGTATGCCAGTGTTTCACTAATCTATACACAGAAGTGAGGAAGTGTTCGTACAAAAAGATAGTATCTTTTATAAGACTAGTGAATAGATGGAAAAAATAGATAAATTTTTGGAGACATAAGCTACATCAGTTAGGCTCCACATAACCCTCACCTATTTCATTCATCTGAAAGCTTAAGTGCTTTTAGTAAGCTCCTTGCAGCCAAGGAGTCTTTTGGAATTTGAACTGCTTCAACATTTTCAGTCTTGCTTTCCATCACAGTCTCGTGACGTTTCTGATTATTAAATACAGCATGTCTTCAGGCTATGGAGATTATTACTGTATTATTATTTTATTTTTTTATAACTACTAAATAAATTGTACCTGAATGAGTTGCGATGACATCCAACTGCAATATTTCTGGAGAACAGCATGTCCAACAATCACATGATACTGAAACCCATTCCATAAGCTGAGTTATATGCTGCTTGTAGAGATCAAGAGAACTATCTAATTGCTGCACTTCAGCTAATGAAGACATCGTTTCTTCTGCCTGTCAAAACAAGAGACAGGACACTTTATCTTAACTGAAACAATTTTAAAGAAAAATCCCACAACTTCTAAACCTCATAATTATACTGTAAGAATAGAAGGGACATAAAAAGATTTCCATAGTTTCTACTAGGACAATCAAGACTGATATTTAGTGTCTGCCTATACTACATCCACTAACTTTTATTTGAAGTGAAACATTTGTCCTGATTTCAAAATGAAATCATAAGGAACACAGCAACCTAACAGCAAAATGAAAGAATGTCTAATCCGTGTGAAAACCCATCCAAAACCTAACGACATCATAAAAACGCTCTTCGTAGTTTTAAAGATGTAGTGATTTTTCTCCTTCATTTAAGAATGCTTTAAAACATTAGCATAGAGGGAATTTCTAACAATCCCATCTAGCAGGGTATGGCAGCTTCCAAAAACTATTGCTGTTGCAGCTCAGAAAGGACATGGTATTAGTCCTCTCCCCCTTCCCCCACCTCCCCAATTTTAATTACGCAAGACACTCTCCTTCCAGTAGCTGGGCAAGTTCATTTTGAAATTTGCAACTTGTGTTGCTCAGAAGTAACAAAATTCACTGTTACATTTTAAATACCTTCTTCATATTTACATTCAGATAAGACAGGCAAATATAACACACACAAATAAAACGTAAGAAGAACTACTAAATGAATTCCAGACATGATCATGCTTGGCAAGGAAGCATATAGATTTTCTTAATCATTTGTAGCAGATTTATTTCAAAACAAAGGAAAATTTGCTTTTACAATTCCTGAAGACTCCTACAAGAGGTACAAAACTTCTCTAAGGAAGAGATTAAAAGCAGGCTGGAAGTAGCATCTATAGTCTTAGTGATTTCAGTGGACAGTGAATCGAGAATGGGGAGCAAGACACTGTTAGAAACCCCACTGAGAAGTGCCATATGTTGTCAGCAGGGGCAGCTCCAGCAGGGAAAGATGCAGTGCAGTGCTGGAAGTGCCATCATTTGACTCCTAAGTGGTTCAGTAGAATGACAATTTGTAGTCATGTTTTTGACATATTTAGGCTGAACTCAAGCACACAAGTTAGCTGATACATGCCTAGGACCTTTAGAATCTTACGGACTAATCACTTGCCAGAGAAGGATGTTATTATGGAAGTACCAGATGTGGAGAAAATAAATGAGATTTCTCGGGGGCGGGGGGGGGGGGGGAGGGGGGTAAATAAGAAAAATCAGGATTTGCTAAGGACAAAGGTTGATTCTAAAGCAGGTTTGCCTGCCTCAAGCACAATAGATTTCTCATTTCTGGAAGCATTCTGCCAGCTAGCCAAAATAACTCAGAATAACCTGTATATAAAATATCAATTTATCCATAAATTAATTTTACAGAATGTGTCTAGAAAGAAACTGTTCCCCATTATTAATCCCACACAATCTGCAAGATGTTCTTTCCCATTGAACAAGAAATACAAAGTCATACATTGTTCACAGGTGATTTAAAATAAACTAGTTTCAAGAGTACAATTAAATAAAGACAATAAATTAAATATGCCAATAGACTGCTGCATATCTTCCCATTAAGTTGTATTTCACAGTTTAAAAAATAAAATAGCAAGGGTGATTTTCTTTCCTATATTTGAATGCTAACAAATGCAGTGATACATTATTTTCATGCTAATAATTAACATGTGCCGAAAGAAGAGCCAAGATAGCACAGGCCACTGGTAATGAAACAATTTCTTATCTTTAGGTCACCAGTTAAGTCACTGACAAGCTCAATACATGCTTAACAGACTCTAACAACTGATTTGGCTTCAGTCTGTTTGGGGCTGTAAACCACACTCCTCATCACGATACTGAAGTGCTCGGTTGGTGGTCTCGGTCTTTCTCGTTAGCCCTAAGCAACCAGAACACTGATTAACACATAGCAAAGGGGCCAAAAATGAAGCAAGACCCTGAGTGTTCACAATCAGGTCACATCACCTGTGGTCTTGGCTATCTCTGTGATCTTCTGTCCCCTTTATAGTAAAGTGTGAACTGAAGTTCTATACGGCAATTTAAAAAACAATTTATGTTTATATGCAAAATCTTTTGATCCTTTATGCAGATTTTTTCCAAACAACAAATGTATACTTGTAAAGCTAGCCGTAATACATTTGTTTGATATGGTCTTATGCTATTTTAACAGGGACTTCTTGGCTTCTGCAAGTTGTACAGCTCATGGAGGTTTTAGAATAGTCAGTAACTGGGGAAAAGAAAATAATTTAAAAATTCAAGCCATATTTGTCTTTGTGACAAAATTGAAATATTGCAATTATGTAATCTTGTTGCCAGATTTTCTATCTGTCTAGCTGAAAGAAAGGCTGATGAGAAAAAGGATTCTCATCCAAAGTACTGTCAAGTTTAAAAATCATCTGCAACTGCAGGAATATCTTAAACCTTTAATAATCTTGGGAGATTAACTTTTCTGTACATGGAAATCAGAATTTATCTCCATGAAACTGCTTTCTTTGTAGGAGTATGAGTTTGTAAGGTTTCAAAGGTTCGTTGCTGACTTTATAGACCACCGTAAGGCTAAACAGACCAGATATGGCAAAACATACTAGATCCATCTGTCCAAGGCTTACTTGGACAGATTGTTTATTTAAAAACAAAACAAAAAAACCCCAAGAAAACCACACACAGAACAACCCCCCGCCAAAATCCCATCCTTGTACTGGCCCTCCATGAGACAGATCTTCATGCTGTACCCTCTTTGACCTGCAAAGTCTTTTCAATCCTTGTTTCAAGCTTTGCTCTATTTTACTTCTTGCAGAATAATTTTCTAAATGTATGCCTGCTGGAAGCAGCCTGTCAGCTCTGGGGCCGTAAATACTGATGCTACGCAGGCCTCTGGAATACCATGCCTGGGAGCAAGAGAAAAGGAAGTAGAATAGCCATCGCATTTAAGGCACACGTTTGAAAAAAAGACAGCTTGGATAGGTCACAATTATGCTACATGAGGATGGCTTACTGATTTATTTGATATTTAGCTTGGGGAAGAAAGAGGAAGAGAGAAATAAGGGGTTGAGATAATGTTTAGCCAAAAAAGCTCATCTATTATCAGGGCATCTACAGATGTACTTGATTTTAAGGCATTCCTGCAACATTGAAGCTTTTGGTTCTGGTGGGGAGGTAAAAAGGTCAACTACTGTAAAAATCAATCTGATCTTTGTCTAAAAATAAAAAAAAAATTGATTATGAAACTATCACATTTTTAACACTAGTGGTACTCTTGATCTATAGATGAATTGTTCTTTAATAGTCAAAAAATAAACTGAGTTTTTTCCTGGCAACTTGTGTGCTCCTGTGTAGAACCCAACATTAACATAATCCAGTAACTTATATCTAACTAAAAAGTAAGCACCAGCAGCTCAACCAGCACCGACAGCACAGACAGGGCTTTGCAGAATCCAGTGACAAGTTTAAACTGTTGAACACCTCCTGTCCCAAAACTTCACCTAAACCATGGCCCAGTGATTAATATCCACCCTAGTAAACTGTTCTTCTAGGCCAACAGCAGCCCTCACCCAACTGTGAGCTTCCCATGTTCTACTTCAAACCATCTAATCTGAAACTTAATCTAAACACACTTTAACGCAAACATCAACAACCCAAACCAAAACCAAAACCTAGTTGCAACTGTAGCCTACAGACCCATGCTGGGTGTTTTTGGCCACAAAATAAAATTGAATTCTAGGGTCCTTCTCAGAATCAGCACATATTCTGACTCTGTGAGCCTTCAAGCAGTTACGAAGAAATGTAATTCTCCAGGCTCTGCTGTCCCAAATTGTAAACCCAACTCCAAACATAATTCTGGTATTAATCATATATAGTATGCACTGAGAGACGCACAACCTTGGAGTAGCCACGAGTCATTACTCCCTACTGGAACAGCCCACAGCCAGTGAAAAAGCCTTACAAGATGTAGCAATAAGACCAACTCCTAAGTTTCTTACTCAAGTAATATCCTTTTCTGTTATGTCAGCCAAACTCTGATATTAACCAGATTTTTGCAGATCACACTTATGTAGGAGCTAGTATTTGCCTTAGAAACATCAGTGTATGTTCTAGTCTTGTCATGGTTGCGATATGCAACAGTACATCCAGCAATTCTGGCACTTTAACCTCAACTTCAGTCCCACCCTAACCCTAGCACTACCTTGTCCTCCAGTTCTACAAAAGAAATAACCTGTAAGACCCTAGTCTCTGTCGCTGTTAATCTTAATCACAGCCCTGTGGATTTGCAGGATTCAACATTAAATTGAGACCTTCAAACTGTTGCCTGGAAACAGGCATAGTATCTAATGACTATGAACTGGCCAAGCAGAAATACCAATATTTTGACTGACAAGTGATAACATGCTTTCAGCCTTCACAGTGACTTTTAAATATTAACTAATCACCAGAACAGTGCTATGGGGATAGTCTTTGCAGAACAGTTTTATGACTAAACACAGAATCCCAGTATTCCCTCATGCTGCTTTCATTCTCATGGGTGAATCTGATTAATTTGAAAGTTTATGTATATCTAAATGTTTACCTATTATATTTCTATGTAATTTCTGAAACAGATTATTGTACATACACAGAATGAAAATAAGCAAACCCTAAATAAAACTAGCAGTATTGGACACGTTCTTAGGTCTCACAAATAAGATTTTAATGATTTATTCTTCTGGAGAAGTTGTCTTTACCCGTTTTGAAGAGACTAAACTGCAAGTAATTTCAGCTACGGAAAAAGATGAGGAGACAGACACAGGGTACACTCAAGGTCACGCAACACCAAATAATTTCAAACTACCAATCTTTGTGGATTTCTGTAGTTTAAACCTAATAGCAAGACAAATAATTATGGCTCTGTTTAGACCAAGTGTCTTATCAATAGCAAAAATCAGAAACATCACAAAATATTAAAGCAGCTCATAGTTTACCTTTTCTTTAACGTGCTGAGAACATGCTATTGCCATTATTGTCACCAAAATTTTCATTAGCTGCAAGCTAATTTCTTTGCAGTCTTCCTGGCATACTTCAATCAATGCTTGTACACAACAAAGCAACTGCTCCGTATAAAAGACCTATTTTTAAATAAAAGCATGTATTTATTATGTTTTGTTAGAAAAACATAACATTCTCTTTAAGGGAGAGAGATGGGAAATGATAATAATAAAATCTGAACATTGTATAATCCCCTGAATTGGTAACATATTGATGATTTCATGTTAGTTCTTTTGATTACCTACATCCTACTTCTTATAGAATACAATATAGTCTTCCTCCCTCACCATGTGTTTTTATTTACCTTGCCCTGTTAACAAAATACAGGACTCTACTCTTAATCACACAACAGTTCCCCTGTGAATAAAAACATCAAAGCTTTTTGGAATGCTTACTGACAGTACTTTCTCATTCTGAAATGTAATTTGTTAATTAATAATGCATTTGTTAGAACTCTTTTAATTATTCCATGTTTGACTATTTTGAATAGATAATGGTTAAATACATAAACCAAGAAAACCTGAGTGTCTGCCTTTACCTCAGCCAATTTATCTCATTTGATAAAGACTGTTTTCCAAGACCAAAGGTTAGAACAACTCCACCAAAAGCTTCAGCTATGGATGAATGTGTCTACCGTATCTAATGCCAAATGGAAGCGGTAAGCTTAAGACCTCACAGCAATTTTGCAGATATACTTCAGGGAATTGTTATTTGAACAATCAGCTTATAGTGCTTCCAGTTATGTGAGTTCCTAATCATCACAGACTTCGTGGAGATTAAGGTTAATTCCTGCATCACTGGTACATATTCCATTAGGGAAGAAACCTAATGAGGGAAGAACTTCAAACACCTATCTTACATTGGCTCAAAAAGACCATTACGCTAGATTCAGTCTACACATGAGTAACTGTTTTAAAGGGAAGCCTGCATCTGACATGAAGTCAAGAGTTTTCTGAAGACACAACACTGGCCCTTTTTTGGTCATCTTAAGAGCAGAGGTCTAACAAGCTTTGGGTGGAACGAAAACTGGGATTTCATTTGTGAGGGAAATTATTGTAAGGATTCTTTTTGTGCATCTTTAACACCTGTTTCCACATCCAAACAGTTGAAAGAAAAAAAAATTCTACAAGTTAAAAATCTCCATGTTGAAAAGAATCCCTCACCTCCTTATATAGCAATTGATGAATATTCTTCAAATGCTAAAATGAAAATAGTCTTCAGGCTCAGCCATTAGTTAAGGGTACACTTGGGACTAAATTTTGGATTTACAAAGGCCTTCCTCCTAGATTCTCACTTAAAGAGAAGCAGCCAGGCCCAACAGTTTAGAAAGCATGCTCCTAAACGTATGTGTAAGAGCACTGGTACCCTTCTTTTAAAGTGGGAAACAGTAATAATACAAAACAAACCAAAGATTGTATCAAGAGGGAATCTTTCTTGGAAACCTGACACACCAATTACAACAAACTGTGAAAAGTTTCTGGTCATTTTTACTGATTAGGATTGAAATATATGATCTCCTTCAGATTGTGAACACAAGGCATTTCAAAACATGGGTTAAATTCTGCCTCTGGATCAGCCAAGGTAGCCCTCTATTAGTACAGTACATACTAAACACCCTTTTTCTCCCACTATCTGGAGCCTTTTACAGAAGTTCTCAAACTTGAACTCACATCTGCTGTGAGGATGGACTGCTAGCAAGTTTTTGGGAATAGCAGATTTGACCAGGAGACCACAACATAGCCCAGGGAGGATAAGGAAGCTCCTGTTTTGTCTCAGACACATATCCACAACCATACCCTGAGATAGGGTGGGGTAGGCGTGCAAGGAGGATAGGAATGGGAACTTTTAGGGAGAACAAACAAAAAAATAAGTTGGAGAACTACCGATCTAAAACTGTAGCCTGTTGTTTATTTTCATGATTCTTACCTCTTCAGATCGTTGACAAACTCCAGCTTGTGACAGTGTGCCGGCAAGATCGGCCAAATGAGGCCGTAAGATTCCTTTTGGGCTACCGCGGATCACCGCAGTTAGAACCATTACACAGGATGGCTTGGGTGTCTTCTCAAAGGCTGCTGTGATTAATCTCAATGACACCTTAGGGCTGACAAACGTCCCAATCAATTCTGCTGCTTTCACACACTGAAAAAAGAATGGGAATAACTTGAGGATTTTCCCGAAAACACAAAGACCATTCAACATATCATGGCCTTTTTGTTTTTATGATTCCAGCTGTTATTTTAAATGCTTCAGCAGTTGCCTTGTAAGCCTTTTCCACTCAGTAATGATTATATGCATGAAGAAATTTTCTTGACATGTGTTCAGTAAGAACATAAGGCATGCGAGCACTGTTCTCAGCATCAGACAAGCTTCCATGAGAAAGTAAGGCACACAAATGAAGTGTACAACTTTCAGTGTAATAAAACTCTCTAGTTTATAATAAGCAGATGTTGCAGATTTAGTGGTTTAGCATTTTGCCCTCCAAATGCTGTTGAGGCATGCTCTTAATGCACCCACCACCCATCTATTAAAAGCAACAACAATAAAACCTAGAAAGAGAATTTTTTTTGCTGTTGTACTATATTTTGACATTAAGATTACAGATCTCACTTAGTATGGAAGCACTGCCATGGGGTAACTGCCCAGTGCTTTCAATCTCTTACTTCTTTAACAGAGAAGGCTTAAATTACTATGTATTCCCCATGATACTCGCTTCCTTTGATCCCATCTCTGCCTTGCAGACATATTGGTATGTTGCATTCCACATGAAATACCATCACACCAGAGCTTACTGCCCGACCGATGCCCAGTATTTCCAGTCAGGTGCATGAATAAAGATATAGTCAACTACTGTGCCATTATCTGTGCAACAGGAACATTTCTTCCTAACCCATTTATTTAATGGTTGGCTCGTTTCCCCAAACATGAAAGCTTACTTCCCTCTGTGTATAATTTTCAGTCTAGTGATTTAGCCATGGATTTTTAATTGCACCTAATTAATACCTAAATCAACCTAGTTCTTTTAGTCTCAATAGAAGCATGTAGCCATGAATTCTATAGTTCAAATCTGCACTATATATAGCTGTTCCTTTTCACAAGGGTGAAGATTCAAAACAGTTACGACATTTTCTACGTAGATGTGAACCTTGTCTTCCTCCGTATTTGACACAGAGAAAGAAAAAGACTCTTAGTGCTCTGAAAACTGGAAAAGGACAATACAATTAAACAATTCAAAGATATGAATCGGTACATTTTTATGGATCAATTTATCTACTCCTTTTAACAGGAGAACAAGAAAAGAAAATAAAGCATAAGAGACCATCTGGTCTTTTACTCCTATACATCTCACTTGATATTGTTAGGTTGGAGAAAAGACATGCATATTTTCCATGTTGGTGGCTGCTCTGAAATGGGTTTTACAGTGACAAACACTAAGTGGGGATAATCACAGTACCCTGGGAAGCAGCATCAAAAGGAGATAAAAGGCATTCACAAAAAAACCAACAAGCTGAATCTTAAATTTTGGCACAAGAAGAATAAGATTAAATACAGAAACCATCTCCTAACTGGGAATAAATCTCTTGGAAGCACCTGTGAGAAGATTAGTGGTGGAATTCTAAGAAAGAGACAAGTATGGTCAAAAAAAAAAAAAAAAAAAGGCAGGGGAAAACTATACGCTGTTGGAACACACACTTTTGAATTTACATTTATAGCAACAAGCACTAGATAGGAAATTTGACCTGGACAGAAGGGCTACATGGGTTTATTTTTCTAATTATTTAAGTTTTCTTATGTATTTTTATATAAGCACCAAGGAACTTGAGAAGCTGCACACCCACAAGTAGCATGTATCTTATTTCAATCCTGGGGCATTTTTTCCCTTAAGGCCCATATACCCCTTTTTGAAAAAAGATGACTTCTGACAGTATTCCAGGATTACTTCTCTCTACTATTGATCAGTGTGTGGCTGGCTTAGTTTACAAGCTCAATCTCACTGCAGAGTAATGTGGTTGAAAGTCAGATGCTGGTTGTGAAAGGGGAGGTGGAAGGGGTGCAATAGCTAGAAGGGGTAACTTAGTAAGGAAAAAAATTAAGGGAGGGAGGGAGACAACACTTCGTACTAAGAAAGACTAAACACCACAAGAAATTGCAGGGGAAAAAAATAAGAAAAAGGATAATCTCAGAAATGGATTGATTTTGTGGTCTACGTAGTTCAACTGATAGCAGGATCTTAAAGAAAAGCCTGATTTAGGAAATCAGTTTTTCTGACATTGGCTGGACTGCTTGCATCCAGTAAGCAGAACACATTCTTCCAGTTTCTCAAAGCAATAAGATTTACAGCTTTAATTATATGGATTTGTTTTTGTTATACGTATGTTCTCTTCCTTGTGTAGAAATATGAACAGAAGATTTTGCCTTAGAACTGTAAAAATATTTGTATCACCCGTCTATCCTGAGCTAAATTTATCTGATGTCTTCAACTACATCTGTTTTATTGATTTATTGTTGAAAGTGTTGAGAGTATCAACTGTTAGAAAAAAATGATACTAATTATTCCTCACAAAAAAACATGAATAAAAAGCCATTTTACAAGCATTAAGTCAAGTAATCAAACACGAATACAGGTATCACATGGAATAAATATACCTCAGTATTTGGTTGGAATTATGGTTGGATTATGCAGCAGGGGGAGGTAAGTGAAATTAACTTGAAGGGGCATGACCTGCACATTTTTTTTAAATTGAATTTGTTGCCCCAAGGCATTTATACTTTAATTCACTGTTTATGATTTTTAGAGACATTATCAATGCTTCATGGGGTTGGTACATAAACTAAACAGTATTTAAATAAAGTTATTATTGGTCTTCATACCAATAATACAAGAATACATTTATTTTAACATAGTAATCAAGTATAATGTTCACATGTTTTTAACATTCCTAAAAACCTGAGCTGGAGCCTTCAGTCATGGGCAATTTGCAGTGCCCTAAGGTAAGGTCAACCCTCAGACCCTGTCCTTCATAGTCCTGGGTCCATCTTCTTTATTCAGCGCACAATAGATTTAACAGATTAAACTTACATTTTTAACCACATTGCTTTCTTCATCCAAGCATGCTTGGTACAAAGTTCTAAGCAGTAGCTCCATGTGTTGTGTTATGTGATCCTCTGTATGTAGCAGTAACGTATACAGAAGCTCAGATGCTTTTATTCTTGTGCTTTCAACCCAGTCTGTTATATCATGACAGAGACCTGGAAGAATTTTGTAGAGGTTTCTTGACACAAGTTCCCGACAACCTAGTCCTGGTCGAGTCACTAGAAGAAACCACACACGCATGAAAAAACTATCAAAGGAAAAGCCAATGCACATTAAACGTTAGAAAAGTTTAAAGGCTCCAAGGTAAGAGTGATAGGTGTCTGCTTCAGCATGGAACAAAACCATTCCAAATGCTGCTGAGGAATTTACCCATGCAAATTGCATTTCTTTAATACATGTTGCAGAATTTGAACTCCACGCAGCACACTGAAAATTTATTTATCTCTATTTATTACTGGATAGTGATTTAGATGACATGTTTTAAAAGTTTACAGAAGAGAAAGAGAACTTAAATGAATATGGGACATTACCCACTTTGGAGAACCCAGCTTAGTCATTTCCTTTTAATTTTTACAGCAACACGAATCCCATTAAAAAAACAATAAAGAAACACAGAAGAAAGACTTTTTCATGCAAGCATTGTGGCATCACTTAATGAAATATAGTTTGGAGAGGGAAAGAAAGGTAGAAGTCACAAATAATACAGGGGACATGAACTGCAGTAAAACAGACAATGTCAATCATGCCCTCTAAAGGAAAAGGTAAAAAACGTGTCTAGCAAATGTACAAGTCCCAGGACACTTGATTTTCAAAGTGCTATGTAATAGATCAGGCCAACCAAACTGATAGTGTTTTAAAAATCACAGCTATTACATATCTCTTCTAAGGCCTTTTCAGGAAAAGCAGCTCACTGATATGCCTCTTCCATCTGTCTGATTTTTATATTAAATAACACATTTCACAATGGTATGGGGATTTTTTTTTCTTTAGATTGAATTTAATTGGTAAAGACTTCATGGAAAGTGGGGTTTGGTTATGTTTTGTTTTTAAACAAAATCCTGAAGTGTTACAAAAACATATTCCCTACTTCAATAAAGGATGAAGACTTCCAGAGAACTAATAAAGTAACCTTCCCAACAAATGCTTACTGTCCTTAGTAATCATCCAATTTACTTAGTTCATTTACAAATAACCGATACTCAGAAGCAATTGATCAATATTGCAAGCAACTATCAAACCTCCACTTCTGTACTTTACACATAAAACTATAACAGTGTTTTCCAAAGAACTGCAATAAAGTTTTTAAGTGTCTCTTTCTACGGCCACATTTTTTTCCCTTACACTGTATCTACTTATACAAACAAAATCGGATAAGTTGTTCTTTGAGAACCACTGTTTTATAATTGCCACTCACAATCTTCACACACTGTTTTAAGAAAGAGACATTATTCATTACGAGGTGTCAAAAACCATTGAATGTGCAAGTACATTTTTTTATTTCTGGTACAGTTCTGTAAATGCTCAGAAAGGAAATGGCTGAGCTGTCTCAGGATATTTTGCCGCATTGACCAATGTAACTACAAACGCTAAAAGGAAAACGGACTAAAGTGAATGGTCTGAAGAACACAAAAGGCTTACAAACATGGCTGTGAAATACCTACAGCAGGAAAAAAAATTAAATTCAAGCATTGGGACAAGAATTGCTGCTTCTTATGTCAACGAAGGACCACACTTCGGATTATGAAAACTGATAGTGAATAGCAAAAGGTCAAATAAAGAAATCAACTTGAGACAGTAAATACAGACTGGCATCCTATTTGACCTGAGGCAGAATTTTGTTTAAAGAATTCGGACCATCCTTTATCAGCAGTTCCTTCATTTCAGATGTTCAAATGCAGGCACTTATCCCTGTAGCTACTCCTGTCAAGGACTTCCCTGCTATAAACTGTCTGCACCTGTATCCTAAGGCAATATTCTAACAGCAACTGCTGCTGCTCAGTGGAGAGCTATTCAGTTGGTTGGACTACACCAGGTATGAGGTCTAACTCTGTTCTTCCTCTGACCTGCAGTATCTGTCATCATGAGATTAAAGCACAGTGGGGCTCGTATGTCAGGTCCATTAGCTTGACAGTTGGGACAAAGATAGTGTAGTAAAAGGTACTATAAACTCACAGTTGTAAAAAGATATTCCAGTATATTAAGTAAATCGCAAGAAAAGGCAATAAAGTGTTAAAATACATCATTATCATATTAAAAAAAAAAACAACATTGAATGTTTGTGAAGAGGAAACAAGGGGAAGGACACACCCATTCATATACAGTCTGGTAGGTCACCACAAATTATTACTTAAAACTAAGGTATACAAGTGTCTCTCATAAAGCTTTGTATCTGTGAGATTAAACAGCCAGTCATCCTTTCCTCTCATTGTTCTTCTCCTCTACCACATAAAGCCTGACCAATAATGAGACACACAGTTTAGAAGTAAAGATAAACAGCAGGAAATGGTATCTTAAAGTCACTGTTAACTTGGGACTCAAGTCCAAAATTATCAGGTCATTTCTTTAAATATATATATATATATAAAAACCTGAAGAATAATTTATTATATATTATACACCTGTGTATGTGTGTGCATGCACATGATACGTTCAAGCCTTAATTCCATCATTCTAGCAAGCAAGATGCGTAAAACGTCAATTGAATCCAGGGCTGGAATGTTGCCTGAATTTGTGAAGTGTATTTATTGTGCTTAGTAGATTTCCAGAAGTACATATAATTTAATTATGAAGTAATTGATAATGTCCCTTTCAAAAAAAGAACCCAAACCCAAAAAACCCCAGCAAACAAAACCATGTACACAAAAAACCCAACACCTAGAGAAAACTGAAGAACAGTATTAGCAATACAAATGTTAACAACTGTTTCAAGGACTAGTATATGAAGCCTTTTATGACCTTCACTATCTCATGATCATTGCAAAATAACTGACTGGTGCTTAGACACTCAACTCCATCAGTTAAAAAATTCCCCGACTGCCAAAAAAAAGAAATATGTTTCTGCCGTCACTAGTTGAAGTAAAACCATTCTTCACCATTTACAAACCCCTGAGGTAATATTATACATAAAATAAGGAGGAAAGAAAAAAAAAAAAAAAAGGAAAGGATAACAGATCAACTCGCTTGTCTTCAAAGCTAAACAGTTCTGTCAAACCAGTCACCATTATGAAGTGCTTCCCCTTCCATTCAAGCATTACTGAGTAAAACAACTTCGGGGGCGGGGGGGGAAGAAGTGTAATTTCAAAGAAGAAAGGACTCCGGAACCCACTGTCATGGAAAGGATTTTGCTGCTGGGTATTCTGTGATGTGATTGTCACGTAGGCACAAGTCAAGCATGAACCTGTGCTTTCACACCAGAAGTTATTTTTTTCTGTTAAATATGAGTTTAGAAATCAATAAATGACCCATTTAAAGCCTCTCTCACCAACACCCATACTCATATTTTTAAACATTAACTTTAAGAACCTGAGACAGGAAACAAGCTTCAAGCTACTGCAAACCTAACATTCTAAAGCTACCTATAAAGCATATGGTACTTAAAAGCAATCTACACTTGCTGCATATCTTGGGAGTTTTGTGTATAATAAAGGAAATTATTGTTTCTGTTCCCATGTTCTTCATGTACACTCGCAGATTTTAGTTAGCATCCTAGTGTCTCAAAGAAGCCTGAAATAATTTCACTGCAAATTTTTCTTCCATGGCAATTCTGCAGATCATTAATTTTGTCTAGTTCTTGTTATTCAAGGACACAGCTCACAAATTCTTTCATCCTGCCTTTCTTTCTCGTTGTCTTTATGCCCATTCTCCACCTGGCTGCTGGCTAATGTAGAACTTCCTACTGCTTCTGCACCACTGCTTTAATTTTTTTTGCAGCAGAGGCATTTTCATTTACTCTTTCTCCAAAATGCATTTTCAGATTAATGGAAAAAATGAATATAGTTACTGAACAAATGTTTTTGAAATTTAATATAAGTAATTCAAATTGTTTATATACATACATTTTATATATTCTATTTTGATATACACATGCTACCCCTATACATTAACTAATATTACATCTTGTAATGAGTATTACATATCCTGCTCTGCTGTCATTACTGCACTGCAGCTCTTGGGGATTATTCAGGAACTAAAAAACACTTTCAGTACACCACCTACCTCCTTTGGGATAATGAGATGGTGAAACACTAAAATCCATCTTATCCTTTAGATCTTCTTCATTCTCTTTCTCCCACTGCAAGCCTATCTTTTCCCAGTAAGTCCAAGCCAGTTTCCTAGACATAAAATAGAAGAGTTTTATACCATCATGCCCCAAAAAGGAAAACATTTTAAAATCAGACTTCCAGAAAACGTGACTTCTTAAATTCAGCTGGAAGGATGGGAAGCATTCCTGCCCTTTAACCTAGGTGTATTAACTTGAGAGTTTATGATGCTTTTGTACTCAGTGGACAGAAGTCACCTCTTCCAAAGGATAATTCTGTCTCTGTCTACTCCCCCATCTTCATCTCTTTCATACTTACTTGGATGTAGCTGTCCTGGTTTCGGCTGGGATAAAGTTTTCTTCTTAGTAGCTGATAGTGCTGTGTTTTGGATTTAGAATGAGAATAATGTTGATAACATACTGACGTTTCAGTTGTTGCTAAGTAGTGCTTACCCTAAACCAAGGACTTCTCAGTTTCCCATGCTCTGCCAGTGAGAAGGTACACAAGGAGCCAGGAGGGAGCAGAGCCAGGACAGCTGACCTGAACTAGCCAAAGGGATATAGGACGTCATGTGCAGTATATAAAATGCAGGGAGTTGGATGAGGGCTGCCTATTGCTGCTTGGGGACTGACTGGGTATGGGTTAGCAGGTGGTGAGCAACTGTATTGTGTGTCACTTGGTTTTGTTTTTTTGGTTTTTTCCCTTGGGTTTTATTCCTCTCTCTTTCTGCCCCCTTTTAGTTACATTTTTTTGTTGTTGTTATTATCATTACAATAATATTTTACTTTATTTCAATTATTAAATTGTTCTTCTCTCAACCCATGAGTTTTACCTTTTTCTAATTCTCCTCCCCATCCTACCAGGCACAGAGCACAGGGAGCAAGCGGCTGCCTCATACTGAGTTTGCTGGCTGGGGTTAAACCACAACAGTAGCATGAAAGGGCAATACAGCAAAAAAGTTACTTAAGAAAATGCTATTGTTTGGGGTTGAAGAAAAATCAAACAAACAAGAGTGGGGTGTTTTTTTTTTTCCTCCAAGGAATATATCTGTGAACATACAAACACTTGTACATACAACTACTCCTTAGGGGGCGGAAAAAAAAGAGAAAAGGAAAAAAGGTGTTCTGCTTACCCATTTTCAGGAATTTCATCAGTAAAGCTACCAAGTAACAAAGGGATCAATTTGTGGAAATATGAGTATCTATCTCGTAGATGCAACAACCATTCTCCAATGACAGTTGTTACAGCATGTCGAACCTACATGGATACAAAAGGACTATTTTAAACATGTCAAGAAAATACCAGAAAAATTAAAAGATAGTATTTGATTTTGGCATGTAAGACTTGGTAAAGTGCATCAGTAGTCTCAGAAGAAATTAGAAGAACTCAGAATTTCCTCACTTGCAGCAAGCACCTTAAGTAACAAACAAGGTATCATGCTCCCTCTTGTGTTCTCACTCTGGCTTAGTTGAGTACTTGCTGCACAAAACCACATCTCCAAGAAGACGACGAGATACAGACCTAACTCAGAAAACTCTATAAATTCTCATGGTTAAATCTCTCTGAAAATGTAAAAAATGTCAATTTCTCTGGATTTTAAAGCTTTCCAAGCACATCTCCAGAAGACAGTTGTCTTTGATCACTATAACAAAAACCTAGAGTTAAATAATGACTATACCCATTCAAAAAATGTAAATATTTTAGTTATGATTAAGTTGCACATTTTAAAATTACTGCCTTAATAATACCCTGTTTGTTTAGCATCTGAAAAGGCCGTAGAATGAAGTCCCAGAGACATTTTACAGAAGAATTTAAGATAGAATTGAAGACAGGCATTAAAACAAAAAGGTGCCTACAAACTTCAACAGCCTGCAGGATTAGACAGTGGCTGAATAGGTTACCAGCCTTGGTTTTCGATAGCTTTCGATAGTTGACAAAGCCTGTACATGGCATATTTACATATCTGAATTGAATGAATGAAAGCTGAAAATTAGAGGGTGGGGTGGTGAGAGAGGGAGGGAAATATGAAAAAAAACCACTCTAAAATATTTGAAATAAATCCAGGGAGGAAAAAAAGGAAAAAAAAAAAAAAAGGCATACCTTGGGAATCTCATCAAGTAACCTCTGGGCCAGATGAGACACAACATCATCCACAGACTTTCCATTTCCAAACTGTATCACTGCTCCAGTAGCCTGAATTACATCCACACGAACTCTGTAGTGCTGATGCGAAATTGTTTGCATTAGCGGTTTTATGAGAGATTCTGATTGCATATGGAAGTGCTCTGTTAGGGCAGAGAGACAGAAACTTCAAATGTACCTTTCTCTACATGGGTGACATCTTGAGCAACCTGATTTCTGTAACACTGTGAGCAGCAGTCCGATTAACGCCACTGTATTTAGGTAGCAGGCAGATTGAACCTTACGCCATATTAGAGCTGAACACTAGCCCACATGCACTCCTGCCACTATTACCCACATGTTCTAAGTGCTCAGCATCCCTGGCATGGTTCAACAAATCATCCAAGGCCTGCAAAGTACACCTGTGAGGATGTGTGCAACTTCTCTCGTGGTTGTATCCCTGCACGCTCCTCCCGGTCCCCGCCGCGGCCCTGCCCCCCCAGCAGCCTGCAGGCCCACAGCAGCCCAAGGCTCCCCTGCCCTGCCTGGCCCCAGGCCCCACCTGGCACGGCCTGGGCGCAGGCCACGGCGCACCTGCAGCTCTCACGCCTGACCTCGGCATAGTGGTCGAGGAGGGTGGCCTGGAGGATGCGGATCACATCGGTGAGGTAGGGCCCCACGGAGGCCCCGCAGCGCTGCAGCAGGACCCCCAGGAGCTGGACGAGGCCGAGGCGCAGCTCCTCGCTGGGCTCAGAGCCCTGCGGCGGGCAGAGGCGCTGGGCCAGGGCCGGCAGGAGGACGGGCAGCGCCTCGCCCGGCCGGTCGCCGTAGCTGAGCCCGTGGCGGAGGAGCTGGAGGGCGAGCTCCCGGCACCGCTCCGCCGCGTCCCCCACCACGCAGCGCGCCAGCGGCCGCACCAGCTGCGCCCCGAAAACCTCCTGCACCGCGGCCCCCGAGAGCGGCCGCCCCTGCAGCTCGGCCCGGATGGCCTCCAGCGCCCGCAGGCGCGCCGCCCGGCCGCAGTCGGGCTCCTGCAGGCAGCTCAGGGGCCGAGTCAGGGCCTGCGCCACCTCGGCCGCCTCAACCGCAGCCGCCATGCTTCACCGTCGCCACGGAAATACGGCGGCGTTGCTAAAGACGCGTGAGGCTTTTACGACGGCGGGCGGAGCGCTTTGCGGCGCGGCCGAGCCGGTGCCGCGCTTTGCCGTCCGGCGCGCGGCGGGGGACAGCCCCGCTTCACCGCCCTGAGGGGACAGCCCGCGCCCCGCAGCGAAGCACCGAGGAGGCAGGGCGGTAGTTTCAGCAGGTACGGTAGCTACCGCCAGCAGAGGGACCCGTTATTCGTATCACCCGGCGACAAAACGTGCAAACGTGAGAGAAAGCCCCGGGAGGCCGTAGGTAGTGGAAGGCCTGAGGGGAGAGGCCAGGCCAGCCGGGCGGTGCCCCCCAGGGCGGCACAGCTGCTGCGGACCGGGCTGGCACCGCCTGGAGGTTTCCACGGGTCACATGCTGCTTGCATCACTTCGGGGTTTACTCCACAGGGGTCAATACTGCAGTGGCAGTAAGTCACTGGTTTCTGTAATGGCATTATACAATTTTTAGCACTCATTTGTATTGGTTAATATGTATTTATAGTGTGTTCATGTTGTATTTATGTGCACTTTATGCAACACAACATTTTGCGTGCCATTCTGGTGACCTTGCAATCAGCACACATCAAGCCAAAAGGGCTGTCAGGGTCTTTTTCCTGACTAATTGTACTTAATTTAAAGTGCAATAAACTACAGAACTAATCCAAATTACCCTTTTAAAATACCCTTGTGTTTAGCAGCAAGGACTTTTATTCTCTTGTTACACTCTTCCTAGCTTGACTGTGAACCTTTGGGGTCCTTAATTCACCTTCTATTCTGTGGGAACCATGAGTGTGGATTCCCTGGGAACAGAGGAAATAGGAACGTGTGCTGGAGCATTCCTGATGGTGCGCTGGCACCTGGCCCGGCAAATGCGCTGGCCCGTAGCCGAGTCCCAGCTACAGCCACGCTCCTCAGGGGCCTTGCAGAGAGGTGCTGCTGGGTGCGATGGCTTTGCTCTAAGTACCCAAGTGATGAAGCTGGTGAGCCCGAGTTGCCCGAGTGGTCGGATGCAATGGGCCTGGTGGCTCATGGGCCATGTTCCTGCCTTGGCTCTGCAGCCCCTCCATCATGGCCAGGCTGGCTTCTGTGGCCGGGCCACCTCTCACAGCCGGCCCATCCTCTGTGCCCCGGCCACGTCTCACGGCCAGCCCATCCTTTGGCCCGGCCACCTCACGGGCAGCCTGTCCTTTGTGACCCTGGCTGTTGGCCTTCACGGCCAGGCTGTCCTTCCTGGCAGGCCACCTCTCCTGCCCCTGCTGCCCTTTGTGGCGAGGCACACGCCGCATGGCCAGGCCGTTCTCGGCGTGGGGCAGCCGTGCCGTGCCGTGCCATGCCGTGCGGCTCCGTGCCGCCTCTCCCTCGGAGGCGGCGGGGAGGCCGCGCCCGCCGGTGACTGACGGCGGCGGCACTTCCTGCGGGCGAGCGGCGGCGGGGCCGGAGCCTTCGTGCGGGAGCGGTGGGGAGAGGGGGGAGGCTCCCCGCGGCGCCCCGCGGTCCCGGCCGAGCGGCGAGGGGAGGAGGCGGCGGCGGCTGCAGTGCGGATACCGGCGGGGGAGCCCCTTCCTCCGCCTCCACCGCCGGGGAAGGAGAGAGGAGCCGCCGCCGCTCAGCCGGCTCCAGCCACACAGGTATTTACCGGCGCCCTGCGTCTCCCGGCGGCCCCGCGCTCCCTCCGGCGCTCCCCGGCAGCGCTGGCCGGGGGCAGGGAAGGGCCGATCCGCCAGCCCGGGCCCGGGGGATGCGCTGCCTCGGGCCCCGGGGGACGCCCGGCCGGGCCCGGGGACGCCTCCTCGGCTCTCCCCCGCCTCCCAGGGCCTGCCCCGCTGCCCTTCGCCCCGCTCAGCCTCTGCCGCCTCCGGGGTTCCGGTGTCCCGGCAGGGGCGGCTGGGAGGCCGGTGTAAAAACTGCCCTCGCTGTTGTTGGTTTGTAATGGGGCGGTCGTATGCTCGCCTGGGGAAATAAAGAGGGGTTGGGGGTTGTTTCCCTCCCCGGTTACCAAACTGCCCCCTCCTCTCCATCCCCGGGACCGGGAAGGGTGGTTTGCAGTGAAAGGGGGAGATGTTGGCATTTTCCTAAATCCTGCTTTTGTGGGAAACAGGGTTTCTAGTGGCGGCAGGGGGGTAGGGGAAGTCCCCGAGGGAATAGAAAAGTAAAGCTTTATGCCGTCATTTAATAGCTGTCTTTGAAACTCATGGCCTTGTGTGATTAATTGCACCGTTTTTTCCAAAGGTTGACCGCCATCTAGCAGTTAAAATGCCCTTTTTGTACTTACTAGTATGTTGGTCGTACAACAATGACACATTTCAGCATTTCCATGTACAACCCCAGAACATTAAAATGTTCAGAATTGATAGGTCTTGAATAGGCAACAGGCAACGTTAAAACGTCTTTCCTCTTCAGATCTCTCTGACAAAGGATTTGGGAACTGTCTTTTGTCTTGCACCATTTTCTTACCTAGGTCTGTTTTCTGTTTACAAGCTTGAAGATGGCTGCTGCTTCTTCCTGCAGTGTGGAAGAAGATGAGAGCCTGAAGGGGTGTGAACTCTATGTTCAGAAGCACAACATCCAACAGATTTTAAAAGAGTGCATTGTAAACCTTTGCATAGCAAAGCCAGACCGACCCATGAAGTTCCTCAGAGAACACTTTGAAAAATTAGAAAAGGTCAGTAATTTTCAGGTGACTTACAATTTTCCATTTTTAAACTGAAAAGGACTATTTTAAAAGTTTCAAATATTTTGGTACATTTTTCCTTTTTCAATTTTAAATTATCAGGCTACTGTTAAAAAACAGGCTGTTAGAAGAAAAAACCCCAACCATTTGTTTGCTGACATCTACTGTAATATTGGCTAGCTATTGTATAGAATTTTTTGTGCATAACACCAAGATTAAAATTTCTTTGTCAAACTGCCCTTGTTAAAAATAACCCGAAGAGTTATGAGCATACATTGCGTTATGACGCATGGTATCCTTAAATTTTTTATTCTATGTGAAAAACGAAAGCAAAAGATGCTGTTCCCTGTTTATTCCAGTGTCAGGTGATACGGTTTTCCCTTCCCCTAAAAGTGAACAAAATGAGGGAACCAGCAAGTTCTCAAGATCATTGAACCGTTTGCTGTTTAATGTACTGCTGTCGCCTGTCTGCATTGCTTATTCCAGGATCCTCCAACTAGAAATGCACTTAGACTTCATACGCTGTGACTGCCTTCAAAAGCAGCATAGAGGGGGAAATATTTTAGAACGTTCCCAGACAAATTCTTACTAAAGCCTATGGGTATCTTTTGGAGGAAGAGCATGTTATGTGAGCACAACTTTTCTCTGGGGTTGGGAGGGATTCCTCCAGAAGGTCCTCAGTCTACCAGAGACTTTATTTATGTACTTAGTTTTAGAAGAGGATCATTTGATTTTTTTTAAAGGAAACGTCTAAATTTTGTAGTCTTAAGATGTAAGTTTTATGTAGTTTTTTCCTTCTAGAGGCAGAATTCTGTAAGGAGATAGCGAGAACAATAATAACTAGTGAATAAATCATAGACCTGATATATTACAGGTGATACAAGCATTTTAAACGTCTCGTCCACTTTTCAGATAAAGTTTTGTATAAGTGAGTATATGCTAAATTTGTATAGCTTTAAAAAAATGCAAACATTGCATTCTGTTGGAAGCCCAAAAAAAAGCTCTGGAACATCAGAGAAGGGTAGGAAATAAAAGATTGGGTTTTGATTGTAATGCTTACTATTAAAAAAAATAATCTTAGTTCTGCATATTCTAAACTTCTGAGAGCCAAGGCCCATTTCAAGAGAATAAAATCTGTTGAATTTCCTTTATTGTGTTATGAACTGTTATCCATCTGGATCTATGTAATTCTGGACTTCTTGGCAAGAAGGAGGAATGATGGTTTTGCAAAAAATATTAAAATACGCTGTAGTATTTTGGAATGTTCTCCATAGCTAGTGGAATTACTTGAGTTGTTGTACTGGAGGAGTTTGGCTTTCTTGATCTAAACACAGTACACAGAATTGAGACAGGAAGGCAGTTCCTGCCATTGAGTAATGATGTATTCTTCCATGTAATCTACTGTTACTCCCCAAAGAACAGCAGATACAAGAATTCTGTAGCAGGATATTGAACAGGATGCAAATGCAGAAGCTGATGGATATTGCTTGTCTCAAAACAAAAGATGGTTTAGGAAGGCATTGAATTCAGTGAATGTTATGCTTAGCATGGAAGGAAAAAAATCTTGCCACTGACTCTCTAGAGCAGCCTTGGAGCTAAGCCTGCTGAATCTAAAGGCTTTAGGATGCTTCTGGAGATTTCCAGCACTGTAATTCTTGTTCCTATAGCAATTGAACTTCCTTTCCCAACCACCTCTGAGGACTTTCTTGAGATGAGTTGCACTGTGCTGTAGGATAGTATTTTGACTTGGTTGGTTGCATAATAACAGTTGAATGAAGGCTTGTAATGATAGAGAAATCATTTCAATAAGTTTTATTGTGTTTTTAGAAGACACTTGTCATACATAGGTACTTTGAAGAATCCTAATGGAATTCTGAATGTAGCAATTGCCCATTAGAATTTTATATGTGAATGAGCAATACACTGATGTGTCACATTTGCTATTAGCTCGTTTAATTTTGGTGCTGGGTGGGGAGAGGAGTGAAAATCTTTGGGTTTAAACACGATTGTCTAAACAAAGTCATGCATTTTGCCACCAAAGTGTGGTATTTTGGGATTATTCTTCAAACTCAATAAAATAGACAACATGTTCCACTGAAGAGAGTGGTTTTTCTGTCAAAAAATCATGTGGGCATTTTAGAGAGATGAAGTGTGGGATATTTTTTATGTGGTTAAAAAGAGCTTATGGAAAACATGTAGAGCTTGATCCATATCATTGTACTGGAGCTACCTCAGAAGTGAATACAAGAAAAAATTTGTTTCGTTTTGCTAATTCTTAGCTACATTTCATAAAATCAACGCAGTAAAGCAAGATTTTTTTTATCATATGCAAGATCAGACCAGATCATAAATGCTTTTCACCTTACTTCTGATGACGTCAGAGTTAGGCCCATTGCCTTCAGCCTACATCTGTACTGCTAAATGAAAAAAGGCCAGGGACTCACCCCTGACCATATGACACTAACTGCCCCCAAATATAATTCTTAGGTCTAATGCGTCTAGGAGCAGGTTTGTTTTGGCAGGAATCAGTATGAGCAGCTCAGAGCAGAGCCAGGGAATGAGCTAATAGTTGAGGGATGTGGACTGTCTTGGGTTAGTATTCAGGTCCATAGCTGGGCCATTTTTTATTTCAAAGTATAGACATGGCCTGAGAGGGCTGTAAAGTGAGAAAATGAATAAATACTTACGAATAAAGTGCTAGAGGTTGAGGTTTGATGTTTGATTCTGCAGTCATCGTTTTCAGCTGGAGAAGTGCCAAGGTTAGATAGAAACGCCTTATGCCTTTTGAAGTTTGAAGCTTATTTGTATCAAGTACAGTATTAAAAAACGTAACTCTGAAAATAATTGTACAAGAACTTTAATAGATATTTTTTCTGTTCACTTAATTCTGGCAGGACCTGCTTGTCTTAAGATGCCAATAATTGCTGGGAATCAGCCTAAGTTTTTATGTTCTAAAGTTTGCAAGTCGGTTTTCATATGCTGTGACCTACAAACTTCAAGATGATATCCTCTGATCACATTAACAGTTACTTTGTAAAAAGCTCTAACATTCCGTTGAGCACAGAAAAGAGTGGAAAACAGTTTAGATACCTGAGATTTTAAAAATTATGTAACACTTTCGTTTGAATAATTTGTTTTCTATTTCCCTGTGACTCTATAGGACCTCTTGTTGGTGGATGGGATGAGGAAAACCTTTCCCTTAGGGGTATTAATTGACTTTCTTAGGGTGGAGGAATAGATGTTAGCTAATAAAATGTGGCATTATTATAACAGCTATAGTTAGGTCCTGTTTACTTGAGAACTAAAAAAGGCATAGCCGAAGAAACAGGGAACCTGTCTTTTATCTCTGGTTCTTACCATATGTAAAAAAGTTAATTACTAAGGAATTACAGGCAAAGCCTTGTATTTTCAGCTACACCAAGACTGCAAAACTTTTGTTAGCATCAGGCTGTTTAGTGCTGTGATTATATGATCAGAGGTGGAGTTGTCTTGCCAGGCTAAGCTAGACTGTTGTTCAGCAGAAAAAAATTATAATAAAGAGTAGAACTAAGTAAGAAAATGGCACAGAAGAAGGGGAAGCAGCAGGAACCTGCAGAATATATTTAGGCATTACCAAGTACTTTGCTGAAGTCATTTTGCATGTAGTGTATTTCAGAGCAATGGCTTTGCTGGCTGAACCAGGTGTTTTTTGTTGATGCCTTTTGGACCTGACCTCTCTTCTGGTCCCTGCTATTGCCCTGTGCACATACAGGAAATACTGTCTTGCACGTAGTGAACTTACTCTCTTGAGTTGCTGTGGATTGGCAGTAGTTTTATGGATCCAGACTGATGCTGCATGTCTTAAGGTACCATACAGAAAGAGAGTTTTAGAAAAATCTGGATTCTGCCATCTGTAATTAAATAAAGCAGAATGAGATTATCTGCGTAGCTCCACCTACTGATATTAGACAGTATTGCATACAGACCTGCTCAGAAACGTCATGGCGTGTCACAGGTTTGCTGTAAACTAGCACTAAAAAGAAAGCATGTAGTAAACTACAAATTCATTACCGTTACTAAAATACAGTTTATTTATTTATAATAAAGAGGTTTAAAACCAAAGGTATTTGAGCATCAAAATTTGAACACCATGCTTTTCTTCTGCAATGGTAGTCTCTTGCAGTATTTACATTTTCTCACAGCAAGAAATTTTTCAATCACTTCCACCAGAACCTGTGCAAAACAATGAAATTCATTCGTATAAATACAACTGAGTATAACTCATTCCTTTAAGATAAGCTGGGGAGAGGTTATGGATTTGAAGGAAAATCCTACGGAGGAAAGACTATTGAAAAAATGCATTAACTAAGCAGTTTGATAAAGACTAGTAGGACAAATACTTTTGTATCTTTCAAAGCTTGCAAAGCAATTTGGCAGTATCTGCTTGGTGGTCAGAAATGTTGCTAAAGCATGTGGGAACATACCTGAGCTACCCGAGACGCTGATAGCAATGCAGTGGTGGGAGCACTGGCTGTCCTTGCTGTGTGACTGTGGTTCTGAGTAGGCTTGGGTGGCCTCTGCTCCTGCCGTTCCTCTGATATCAGTACCAGAGAGAGCTGGATGAAAATCAGCTCAGGTCAGACCTCTGTGGTTGCTGTAGTTGGCCACAGGCAGTGTTATTAGAGGTGACAGTTTTCTTGGAACAGGTAAAGGAAAAACTGCGTGAATTTATAGGACACTTCAGCAAACTTCCCTTAAAACAGGAGGTTTAGGAAGGGTGGAGGATAAAGGGGATAAGAGCAGAAAGAGAAAAAAAGTTTTTTCCTAAAATAAATATGATTATAAATGAAGCCATGCTCTTACGAGCTTATGCAGAACATGTTAGAGGATTGCTGAGCTCCCTGTTTACTTTGTGTGTCTACAGGTGTGAGTAGCTTTCCCAGTCTCAAAGTCAAAAACTCATGAAAATGGAGTGCAGTGATGGAATGAGAAGGGAAGTCTGTCTGGATGTCCTCTTTGTTTTGCATCTCCAGCTATCATGTTTTACATTCATCAGGATACTTAATCCATGTTAATCTTTAAGCATCTAAGTGGCTTTAAGGAAACAGGTTCATACTTAGCTTTAAACACATGAATGAAATACCTTGCCAAATTTGTGTAAAGTTAAAAATGGTGCTGGGTCAGGCACTGTTTGACAGCAGGTTTCACTAGATCACAGCAGACTTTGGGAAAGAAAATTCTTGATACTAATGGGCCTTTTCAGCTAGAAGCAGGTACATACACATATTTGTCCACAGCTGCCTGCAGCCTTTTATAGGCTCCCAAAGAGATGTAGAGGCCCTCAAGCCTTATTTTACCAATCAGTTTTTGAAAAAAGAGTTTGCCCGGGCTTAAATCCTGTCTGTTGGAGTCTGTGGCTGCAGAACTGGCTGAGTACCTACCCCCCTGCTTGTCTGCAGCTCAGCAAATCCTTCGCTAATCTTTTTGAGAGGCTGGTTAGATTATGTAGCAACTCTGCTCAGGCAAGGTAAAACTCCAGATTCAGGGATTGTGAGTGTTTTGAGGCTGTACTCCTGCAATTCCTTCTCATTCTCTCTGTTTTACAGTTGTCAGAGCTTTGGGCATGGCACTCTTGACAGCTACCGACCCTTCCCATTGCAACCGATTGCTTAGCGAAGGTGAGGCAGTAGCTTTTCTGGAAGGCACTAAATTATGTTCAAAGTTATTTCCTTTTATTTTCTTTCAGTTGTAGGGTGTGACTCGAGGAGCAGAGATTGTTAAGCTTTTTCTGTCTTCCCACAATAATTATTTTAAAACGAGGGGCATGCCAAATAGGAATGATAACAAGGAGAAAGACTATATAAAAAATTATACTAGTCAAACCAGATTTCCAATATGAGGATGAATTTTGATTTTGCTCTTTTTATGCAGTTAGTTTTCAAGTAATTCCTCATTATTCTCCTAAATGCAGAAAAAGATGACTTCTTATTTGAAATACATTTTTAATGCTGCATGAATTCATTTTAATTAGGCACATAGGATGGGGGTGGAGACTGTCCAACTGGACACCAGGAACACTGGGTGGAGAACTGCAGTTTTCATAGCAGATTTAAGGTTATTTGAAATTTGACTTTGTTTCTATTAAGAAAAGGACCTTAGATTTTGAAATGCTGGAGGCAGGGGAATTAATTGCTTTCTGGTGTGCTCTGCTGAGGTCTGCACCTCTGTGTTTGCCTGCTTGGCAGCCTGTGTTGGAGCTGTACCCTGACAGCTTTGTAAGCTCAAGCTGTTGTTCTGCAACTCCTGGGAGCTCAGCCTGCCAGCTCCATCACCCCTGGGCAAGACACTGGGGAACTGAGAAAGTGAGCTATGGGAAACTCGAAATAAAAACATGTCCATAATTATTTTAGCTTGGATTTATTGGCAAATTGTGAAGGAAAAAACCCACAACAACAAAACCAAACCAAACACTTAATGAGTTGTGAGTGTTCCACTGAAGGGTTAAGGGGGACACATGGATTCTTGCCTGAGCATGCAATTCATGTTGCTATCTAGCCTTAATACCCCTGTACCAATGAAAGTACTCACAGCAGATGGAAGTTGTTTTGGGTTTCAAAAATGAAATGCCTGTGGGGGGGAGGAAGATGAAAGGGAAAAAAAAAAGATGAGTGTATATATTTAAGGTGGGTAGCCCAGCACACATATTTTCATGTGTATTAACATCAGAGAAAATAAACTGAGTAAAATTTTATTGAGAAGTATAAAATATAGAAGTTTTTTAGACAATTTCCACTCTGAAATAATTGAAGGAACACAAGATTTTGAATAACCAACCTTGCTGTTAACATCACATGTGATCTAAAGGGCATCAGTATGCTTCTAAATGTGAAGGGGGCCTACACAACAGAAGTATTTTAAGGAGCAAAATGGCATAGCAGCATTTATGATTCCCTCTTTGTCAATAACCTCAGTTATCAGCTATCTCTGCCTATGCTCTGATGGTCTACTGCTGCCTCTTACATCTAAACCTCACTGAGACTAGTGTTTTTTTCTTGAATTAAGGATCTGCTGTGTTAGAAGGCTGGAATAAGAAATTAATAAGCAGCTTTAGCATTGCATATCTAGTGATTAGAAATTTCGGAGTGACAGGTGTTCTGCTTGTTGCTGAAACATATGGCATAATATTTAGCATTTTAGTTGAAATTATATTTATCTAGTAGAAATAGAGCTTTTCTGTGGGCATGTTTCTTCCTATGCAAGGTGTACTTGCATATATTGTTATTTGGCTGGATTTTAAAAATCAGTAATGTTGGCTACAGTTGTCTCGGATTATATAAGCTTTTACGTATCAAAAACATGGTCTGTGTTTTGTAACATAACCTCTGTTTACTGTGAGGTGTATGTAAGAAAGTAGGGAAGAGGTAGTGATGGGTTGAGACACAGCAAGACACTGGAGGGGAAGACAAGAAGTGTTAATATGTTGCAGGAGGTAAAAGTATGCCAGTGAAGGGGCTCAAGAAGGCGAGTGGTGCAGGCTGAGCAGTGGAAGAGTAGGTAGATTTTGGCAAGGGAATTTTGCCTAGATTGGAAATTGGGAATGAACTGAGGTGCAGAGAGGCCACTGAGGATGCAGTAGTATTAATGAAAGCAGTGGATTACTATGAGGTGGATAAATACGTTAGTAGGAGGGGTGGATTTTAAAGATATTTATCTTAGTGATGCTGTAGGAGAAAAGGTGGCATTTCACATCAGGAAGGCAGTGGAACAATCGTTGGGATTGTGTGAAAAGTCTCCGATTACAAGGCTGAGTGATTGTAAAGATAGAGTTGTCCATCGTGGCAAAGACAAGACTGGAAAGGACATTAAGCCCTCCCAGATTTCTCCCGCTTTCAGTGATGGCACTGGTCAGTCCTGTGCTTCCAACAAAGCAAAGTGCTTTGCCTTTGGCCTTTATTAGTTGCTATAAATCATCATGTCAGCCTCCAGGAGCAATGGGGTGGTGTTAGAAGCCTTCCTGTATTGAGACCATCTCCTCTGGGTCAATTCCAGTTCAAAGGGAGGTTAGTTATATGTGCATGAACTAACTATCCTGCACATTTTCTCTGGATAAATATAAAGCAGATTCTAGGTCTGTCAGTCAGAAAACTTTATGAGTCTGCTTGAGGAAAAAAAAAAAAAGAAGAAGAAAACTTAGTTCATTTAGAGTGTACTTTGTGTTGTTGCTTTTGAATGCAATGAATAAATTGTAGGAGGCAGAGCAGAGATAGTGAGCAGTGATACCAAACAGCTGACTTATTTTTAAAAGTCTCCTTGGGATGTTGATGTAAAACTGCACAGTGATTTGGAACCTCCTTAGGTGCTCTTCTTCCTTCAGTTGAAACATCTGAGTTTCCAGGTGGTGACAAAGCCTGAAAGGAGAGACTGGGAGAGGAACTACTGGAGGGGAATTTCTGTTTGGAAATGCTCTGGCTGTTAGAGAAGAAAGCTTCTGGGTCAGGAAGCATGAGTGCTCTTCAGCAAGCAGTCTGAAAGGAAAGGTAAACTTAAAAACTGTCTCAGCATTGTGGCCGCTTCACTTGTGACGTTTAAACCATTAAAAAACTTGTGGGAACTTTAATCTGGAAAGGCAATGACCCCATACACCAAGGACAGCATGCTAAATTCCTGTGTTTAATACCTCAGCCTCTTGTAGCACAAATATCTTAGCTGAAGGTGGACATTCTAAAGATAATTGGTTCATGGCAGTTGTATTTATTAGTTGTTCTTTTAATTTGAGGCAATGATGGTATATTTCCTTTCCAGTTTATTGTCATCAAAGTCAGTAATGGTATTCCAGTTTCACTGTCCGTCTCCCCCAGAAATCCCAGGAAAGACTTTTGTTCACAACTTCAGCGAGGTTTTTGGTCACTTACAACATGGTTTGAATAGAAGTAGGATTAGATTATGTACATATGAAATAGAGTGTTATTGTCACATGGCAGTCAGTGTTGGTTTGTAGATTTTGGATGTGTTCATATAGCATTGTATTGGACTGTGGCAGTGATGCTGGAGGCTTCAGTCAGTGGTGCTCGTGTGGTCCCTTACTGTCAGTTAAGACTCCCTAAATTATGTGCAGTGTCCACTGGAGCTGGTAGGTGTGACACAGGACAGCATGACACTTGTGTCCTCCTCAGCTGGCAGCTGAAAGCCAAGCAAGGTCACCTGAAATGGCACTGGACTATGGATAACTGGATCAGACCCTACATGTCCTACAAGTCTGGAGCATCTCCACTGAAGCCAGTGCAGATACTGGTGTGAAGGGAGGAAGAAGATGCTCCCTGGGGCGTGCTCAAAGGCAATGACACTGTTTTGCAGTGTGTTTTCTCATTTTAAGGTGGGCATAACTGGGCAATATGATCATAAATCATCTGCGCTGGCTGAATAGTGGATGCGATTGCTTGTTGTCATGACAACAAAAGATGGTGAAGTGTTTACATGAAAGTGAGTTCTGCACAAGCATTCACATAAGCTGTGTCTGATGATCAGTGTTTGAAGAACTATTCTGCAGAGAGTCCATTCCTCCTTTAAAATATTTGCTATATGTTTGCAGTTTTACCTCAGGATATATGGAAGACAGCTTTTTGAAAGCTTAACCCAGGACAGAACATAGGCTTTTATTTTCAAAAGGCACTCTTTAACTCAGTAATGGAAATACTACCTAGACTACAAATAGCAGCATATGGAAAAGCCAGCCCGTCAACTATCTGCTGTTTATATAAAAGGAGTTTGTAGTGAAGAGACTTCCTTTTAAAATTAATCATATAGTAACTCACTTTTATAATCCTTTAATATCTTTTTGACTTTAAAAGGTATTTGGATTTAAGAGTATGCTTTGTGATATTAATTTTATCTCACTGAGCTTTCTTTCATATATAAATCTGTGCTGGGGCAGAGGAGATATTTATTCATTCCTTGGAAGTGCTTTTTATACAATGTGTACTGAAAAAGATGTGTGTATTTGATATTCAGATGGGGCAAACCACTTCTCTATCAGTAAATATGCTATGTAAAAAAAAAAAAGTGTAAGTGCTGCATACCATGAAATAGTTACCTGATTGCCCTCTTGTTGTACTCACCTTTTAGGATACTTTCAGCTGCTTGCTGTCCAGAAAGGTCTTCATGACCTTTCTGTTACACTTATGAAGAAGGTGCATTTGGTTGTGTTCATTTACTATGAACAGCATTTTAACACTATCAAAGAGATACATAAGCTGCAGTAGCCAGTAATATTATTTGAAATTCTTGCAGGTTTGGTTTTGATGACTAGATATTATATTTAATATCACACATATTTGTATTTTAATTATTTGTGTTTCTACAAGTGCGTAATTGTAGTCAAGGAAGCTAGAGACAGAGAGGAGTAGGGAAGAAGTTGATGAGAATGTTTAGATAGGACTTGCAGTTCTTACATGATAGGAAAATCTAGCAGAGTCAGTTTTTACATAGACAGTGCTGCTATTTGAAAATTGAATTGGAAATGAAAAAGTTTCAGTAGAGATTTAATGTATCTGAGATCAGGGGTTTTCCCTTTTGTTTTGGTTACAGCACCTAGCTCAACTGTGCAATGGCCCAAGAGTTACAGTGTTGTAATCCCAATTTAAAAAACCCTACTGATCTTAGAAAGAACTTGGCACTTTCTGAGGCAGGTCAGAACCTTGAAAAGTCAGATCTTTAGCCAGCCTTTATCTCTGTGCTTGTCTCTTAAATATTTCAGTAGTCCCTTAATCAAAACAAGAATGTGTGACTTCTTTCTTTGAATTATGCAGCATGCAAAATACTATTTAGTTATTTATTTCAGGAAGCAATAATGCATCAAAGATTGGTGTCAAAGGCTCCTTAGGTTAATGTGAGGGGCAGCATCAGTGATAATGAGGAAAAAAACTGGAATGACACCACAAAAGACAAGTGGCATGACTGGGTTTGTAAGACATTTGTAAACATCAGTGGCAAAACATATATTACTCATCTGTTTTTCTTGCAAGCTTAGAAATTGTGAATTTGTGCCAGTTTTCTGTACTGCTCTTTTCTGGTGCCATACCTGATGAGTTCACTATAACTCATTTCCTCTGACAAAGAGACCAACTGGCTGTGTTGGTAATCTGCCACGTCTAGTGCTGGTGCTCCCAGATCCTCCTTCCTGCGCTGACTCCTTACATTAGCTCTGATTAGGAGGTCTTATTGGAAATCAACTGTGTAAGACAGAGACCAGGTTTTGGCATCCCTGTCAAAGGAACACTGCTTTTATGGGGTGTGCAGGGACCTCAGCATTGCTACGTTTTTTTTCAGGTAGCCTGCAATGCTGCTAATCTGAATTGTCTCAAAAATACCAGAGTTGTTTAGAGAGTCACTGGATGATAGTTGGCTATGTGTAGGTTGATCAACCTAATCCTGAGACTATCAGGGTGTGGGTTATGCAATTACGGCAATGTAATAGATCTCTACAAATAAAATTACTGGACTGTTGCTGCACAAGATGACTTACCCCCTTACACTGCTCCTGTTTCTCTTGTACATGCCCGTCGTTTTCCCGTATCAGACAAGCCAAGGAAGGACATGCGGTCCACCCTATCTCCAGTTTTTCTCCACGTTAGGCAGGCTCAGTGAAAACTAGAAGGAACCAGCTAAGGCGGCACTGAAGAAGCACCAAAAACAGTGTAGTCTTTTGTGAGCAGGATGCCAGGCTGAGGTGGTACCAGGGCATGAGCAGGCACCTGGGAACGAGCAGACAGGCCCCAGTTCTTTAGCTGATAGACATGGATGATCCAAAGGAAGTTTTACTCCTGTGTGCTTTCCCTTGAACCCCAGGAAGCTGAAGGATGGGACATGGAGCTCCAGGAAAATGTTACAGTTATGGGTAATCTTGTTTGTCTTGATTCTTTATAAGTCAAATAATTCAGTGTATGAATTGACAGTCTTGCAACTCTGATATCCTTTCTTGAAGGTCTTCTATACTGTTTCCTGCTCTTGTTACTCTCTCTTCAGAGATTCCCCTTTGTATTTTATTCTCCATTCCATGAGAGTGAAATTTGGAGATTAACCTCCCTATTGGCCAGCTGGTGCTAGGCCAGCCATCGTTCTTCATAGTCCTCTGGAGCCTACCTTGGATCTTATTTGCTTGGCAGTAGTCCCGTTGATTGTAAATGTTTATATGGCAGAAATTCTGGAGTAGGGAGCATGTTTGTTCTTTCTGGTGACAGTAAGACTGCAAAGCAGAGTAAGATGAAGAAACCTATCTAATATATTGATGTGTGACTTCTGATGTGTTCTCTGTACAAGAGACAAAGATATGTACAAGCCAACTGAGAAAATAACAGCTGTGATGTTGGAAAGTAAGCAAAAGAGGCTTGTTCTTTCGCTTTCTCAGCCAGGAGTAGCTGCAGAGATATTTCTGCAGTTTATAATACGTTGGTTTCCATCAGTGTAAGGAAGAGGTGAACAGGTCAAGTATTGGAGTGATGATACCTGTACACACATTGTAGTTAGTGTCAGTCCTTCATGCTCACATTAAATTTTTAATTTTCTTTCAGCAGTACACATGTGTAAGTTGACAGTTTCCCAAAGGTAGAAGTGAAGGGGTTCCTGGTAGTTATAAAAGTCATAAAAGAGTGAATTGAGTATATCCAGCAAGTTAGCTACATGAATAAGATATGTTTCATTGTCTTTTTTTGCCTTGCAGGAAGAATGCAAACAAATACTGGCTCGGCAGAAGTCCAGTTCCCAGTCTGATTCTCATGATGATGAGATTTCCCCTCCTCCTCCCAACCCAGTGGTAAAAGCCCGACGCAGGAGAGGGGGGGTCAGTGCAGAAGTGTACACTGAGGAAGATGCTGTTTCTTATGTCAGAAAGGTAATGTGTTACTGTCTATCTGATTCTGAGATGTACAGGACGATCAAGTGACTCATATTTTGCTCATAATTTGGATTCACGGGGCAGCCTGTAGGATGGTGTCCTCATGCCCACATATGCATGACTTGACCATCTTCACACCCAAGTTCTTTTGCTGCCTCCTTGACCAAGTACTTTCACCATCAATGTGGCTTCAGCATTCTCTATTTGTTCCTTTTGGAGTTGTGCTGCTAATCTGTTTTCCCCTCTAACAGGGTCGGTAATTCTCAGCCATTTTCTTGATATTCACAGACTCTGGCAGCTTCTGAGTTTTGTCAGAACCTCACAGTTTTGGGAAGCAGCCTTTTCTATTGCTGCATTTCCTTTTTTTTTTTTTTCCCAAAAAAAGGTACTTCTAGCTCAAGTATTCTTCTAATCTAGGCCATTTAGATTCCCTAGACCATTCAGGCACATGGTTCCCATGTTGATTGGTGCCACCTAACCCATGGATTTTTGGAATTCTGTTGACTGTATTTGGGCAATTTTATGTGACCATTGTTTTGAAGAAATGCCAATCCCAAATCAGATAATTTCTTCAGTAGGAGCACGAATTTGGATTTCTTTTTTTTTAACTGCCTTTTTCACACAGATATCTAGCTATATTATATCCTTGATACCTCTTAATAACTCTGCAATTTTTTTTTTAAACTGGCCAAAGCTTTCAAATGTTATTAAAAGACAGACATTACAATAGCATATGTCATGTTTGTTTAGGGAGCTAGGCTAAAAATGCATTTCATAAGGTTGACAGATGCTACTAATGTGCTTTTGTGCATGCCTGGAGTAGCTTTAACTCAAAAAGCTTTTTCTTTATGGAAATACATTTTGTCAGTCACTGTTTTTTGGCAGAATACTTTTTGCCTTTGCAGTCAGATGTGCTTTTGTCATCCACTTGTGATACAAGTTCACTGGCTGCTCTGGAGATTTCTGTTCCAAGAAACAAAGAATTAGGAGAGCCTTTCATTCTAAAAACAAATATGGAAGAGTATTTTTGTGGCCGTTAAGTAATGCTTGCAAGTATACAGTAAATTTTAACAGCGCTGTGGTCAAGCTGTTAATGCACTGCACTGTTGAAAAACTTGCGTGATATTTTAAAACCCACTTTCAAAGACTTTTCTTTCTGTGCAGTTTGCAACATCCCCTTTAAAAACTTCCATGAAGAGATCACATTTGTCTCTGCTTAATATGGGCTCCATCTGACTTCTGAAAATCAAAGAAAATATTCCTTCCCACACCACTGAGTGATTCTTTTATGTTTATAATGGAACCTGAAGTTAACTTTATTTTCTTCCTTTTTCAACAATGATGTCAATAAGCCTTGACAGTAGCATTGGTAGGCATGAGCCAGAAGAAGCAATGCAGATTATATTTTGTGTGTTCTGTGACTAGGGCTGTTATGATTTTAATTTCCTATGAACTGACTGAGCTTCAATAATTATAATTTAGGGGATGGTTTCTTGTCTTGCAGATGCTTCAAGGAGTATTGAACTAGCACTGGGAGGGTTTGTGTCAGTGCGTTGTTTTCTACCATCAGCAGATGAATCCCATGGATGTGTGTTTGTAACAGAGATTTCTAGAACAAAGAAATAAAGGGAGACACTGCAAGGGAAAATTATGAAACTAATTTAAAAGTGTAAAAAGCAAGGCAAGGGTTGTGTTAGAATATTGCAAACAGATGGAACTTTAGATAGTAGCCAGGAAGAACCACTGGCTTGAATTCAGGTGTTGGATAGAAATACATCTGGGTCATATGCCAATTTAAAGGATCCCTTGAAGGGATGAGCTATAGGATAAGTAGTAGTAAAGGTAGTGCAACGAGTTATGTCACTGGAGAGAAAATCAAAGGAGATTTAGCTTTGGATTTGAACAAGCACATGGCATAGCTCCATTCTGAGGAGCACAAAGGAAGATCTCTGCAGAGGGTTATTTCATTGCTTCATTTCTGAAACTAGAGAAAGCAATATTTGTCAATACATCTGACATAATATGTAGTTAAGAACTAACAGAATAGGAATCTTGCTCTAAAGAGGGTCATCGGCTTGAAGAGAACATTCAGTAATTAGTTGGAAGAGTGTTGTAAGAAATGGCCAAGTCATTCTTCCCAACATTTGATTTTGGTCAGACGCCTGGTTACTGTGACACCTAAAGAATCTCTTCTGTGTTTTCTTTGTTCCTGCCCCAACCGTCCCACTTTGGTCTCTTGCCTTGTGACTTCCATTGCTGCAGATTTAGACTGTGAAAGGCTACTCTACACTATTCCATAATCAGCCAGAAAGGTTGGAGTTCAATGTCTTAGTGATTTGATTATCTACCCTTTTGGATCATTAGCAGTGAGCTGAACAGCTAAGGATATTCTCAATAGAGCAAGGATTCAGGACTGCAATTCAATCCAGGGTTTGTCCGATAGGGCAAAAATCAAGAATAAGATACTGTCCAAATGCTCGTTTCATTTAACATTGAGGAATTTAAGCTTTTAGGTAGATAATGTTTCACTCTGATACAAATATTCAGTTTCTACATATAAGCTTTTCTAGACTTGAGTAGTTTAATGTCTACAGCAGTCAGTATAAGTTAAGCCTGAAGCCAGAGTTTAGCTTTAGATCTTCATAGTGCAGTATTTTCCCTTGAAATAAATCCGATCAGTTCTTTGTGAGAACTGGTTCTACATCAGTTTTCCCATTTGAGGCATCCTGCTTCTGGTTGGATGGGGAAAGGAAACTACCTACACATCAGCATACACAGTAACTTAAGATAGATGTACTATTTCTGTTATAAGAAAATGTGAAAGATAAATGCCAATTATCAGACCTTTTTTGTACAGTAATTAAAAAGGCAAACAGGTGTTGATTTTCAGATTGGAGTATAGTTTATTTAACACTTAAAACTTTTGCTAGAGTTGATTGTGTCCCATTATAATGAAACTATTAAGGAAAATCATATTACTAAAGTCAAAGAACATCTTTTACAAGTCATAACCTTGTTACAAATTTCTTGTGTCTCATAATCCCCGTCTCTGACTGGCAGAAGGTGACGCTTGGTAAATAAAGAGATACAGTGTTTACTCATATCTTACCAAAATGGAAGCCTAATTTGCAAAAGTCTTATAAAAAAACCCTTCACCCAGTATGAAACATACTCTTGAATTTCAGCATGTATTTTGAGCAAATTAATGTACAACAGAACTTTTGCCACCTCTCCAATTAACAAATAAAAATGCCTCTTCATCCTCAAATGCAAGTCCTTTTTGTCTGCCATGAAACAGAGGCACAGGATTTTGACCCAGGTGGGCCTATAAGGAGCTTGGTTCCTTATACTGCTGTCAGTACTGAAAAGTGTGGTTTAATCAACACATTTTTACCTTTTACCTAAGGAAATTTTGCTCATTCTCTAGTTTTAAGAGGTTGCTTCTGATATTGTTTGTGGGGGAAGAAGACTATGAAATATGTTTTCCTCAGTCCAACAGATTTGAAAGGCGACTACACAGCTGCCAGTACCTACTAATTATAGTATTTTATGGGTATCCTTCTCCTCACTCATCCTGGATCTTCTATTTCTTTTCTGGTTGTCATATTGAGCACATAAATTCTTATCTTCACATTATCAAAACAGTAATTTATTACTTTCTTAGTGGCTTTATATTATGATCTAAGACTGTCTTAGTGTTTGAAGTCAAATTGTATCAGTTATCTTGAACGGTGGAATTTTCTACAGATTTCAAGAACTATGAAAAAATGCGACCAGGCATGTAATTACCCTTCATTCTTTTCTCTACAGGTTATTCCAAAGGACTATAAAACTATGACTGCTCTGGCAAAGGCCATCTCCAAGAACGTGCTCTTTGCTCATCTTGATGACAATGAACGAAGGTATGAGGTGCATTATGATTTAAAGGAGTCTATAGCTTGATCAAGGACAAGAAATTATATTAGATTTTAACTCTTGGATCAGAACTGCTGTCTCATTTGAGTCATACTAGGTGCACTGTCATACGGTATTACGACAGAGGGTAAAATCACAAGCTAAAAAAAGGCAATAACAAGTTAGAAAGTATTCAGACATATTTATATTTTCAAATCAGCTGTGCCTGATGAACTTTATTCTAGGTTACTTAAGGAACCTAAACGATTCTATGATTCTTGTCATTAATGACCTCAGTGGTGGAGTGTTGAATTTTTAGACTACATGAAGATCGGAAGAACTGCTAAAACATTGGGAGACAAGGCTAGGATTCAGAATTACGCTGACAGGTTGAAGAAATGTTCTAGAAAAAGTGGAGTGGATTGTCACTTAGCCAAGAGTAGAGAAGTACATTTAGGCAAAAAGAACACCTTTATAACTATAAGATGGTTTTGTAGTTTTGGTAGTTCCTTGAAAAAAAAAAGTGGATTATTATGAATCGTGGCCGGAACATTAGTTCAGAAAATACTAATGTTTTACTGGGCTAACTAAACAGGAGACATGCAAGACATATCCTGATGTTGGAAAGATTTCAACTGAAACACAGTGTCCAGTTTGGGCACTGCACTTCAAGAATAAACAGTTGAAGGAAGTTCAGGGAAAAGCAGTGGGAAACGATCACAGATCTAGATAACATCACTTCTGATGAAAGAATGGGATTGGTTGGCCTGCAGGAAAAAAATCAGGGGTAGAGGGACACAGTAATAGCTTATAATTATGTATGAATAATGGCATATGAGGAATAAACTGCTGTGTATGCCAAAGGGTAAATAATAATGGATTTGAAGTGCTGTAGGAAAGAGGCAAGTCACATACTAAGATGAGGTCTTTGGCTGCTTAGGTAAGTTATGGAGTCTTGACCACTTGAGCCATTAAGAACAGATTAGACTATGGTCTGCCAGGAATTTCATAAGTAGTGTCAGTCCTGTTTTGCAGTAGATAGGCTAAGTGATGTCATGAGGTCCTTGCCAACCGTACTGTTCTGTGCTCCTGTGGTTAGAAAGGACAAAGACTTTGTCTAAACTGATGTTTTTAGTACTGGTGGAACATCAGCAGTACAGTCATTTGGTGGGGCTACTCAAATGCTTTCAGTCAAAGCATGTTCCACGTGTGCAAAATTTTGTCCCTCTTGCAGGCGTTTACACAGTTTAATTACTTTCCAATTCTAATTATTAGGATATCAATTAGCATGCAGATTGTTGAAGTAATTAGAAGAGGATTAAATTTTCACATTTCTTCTATCTTTTTCACCCACAGCAGAGAATTCTTGTACAGAACTGCTATAAATCCTAATTATGTTATTGACAGGCTGATGTGACAGACACTGAAAGTACAGGTTTTAGGGCTGAAAAAGGGACATTTACTATGTTATCAAAGTAGGCTGAGAGAGAAAAATTGAAGGAGAAGTGCTTTTTTGCACTGTGCTGATTGTACATCATGGTCATGGTCTCTTCTGTGCATTCCCCATGTCCCATTTACCTCTATCAGCCAGGCTTTCCTGTTACGGATATATGAGGAATTAAGGGATGAGCACAGATTCCCATGTCTATGCTACAGATGGGTTGTCGACTGTCTGCTTTTGCAGTCCTCAAACTGTGCCTTGATCAGGTGTGTGCTGCCTCTACTGTCAAAAGATTTAGAAGCTTCTTGGTTTCTGGGTTGTGCACTGGAGCATATTCAGCTGTATACCATCTCCCTTGCTCAGGGGTGTGTCTAGGTGCTTCATTCAAGCCTCATGACGAGCACGGCAAGCTGTTGCTGACAGTGGGGCGGGGGAAAGGAACTCAAAAGGATGCATGCATTCTGCTTTTGCAGGCAGGATTGCAATGAATGAATAAACTGTTCTCTCTGCACTTTACTAAGCTCACTCTTGACATCATGCTATTGCCCTTGTCTGGTTTCATTTGTCAAGTGTGGAGAAGTCAGCAAGTTGGAGCATAGCATTGCCGTCACTTCCAGTTTGCATCTTGTTGATGCAGATGCTCAGTTCAGTAACATAAGTGAGATATTACTTGATTTGTGTTCTGTCCTCTTGGAATGGTGGAAAGCTAGGTGAGGATATTTCGTTTAGTGTGCTGCAGTGGTGGTGTTTATTTTCCTTAGTGCTTTCTACACTGAAGGCAGCATCATCGTTTCATTTAATTTCATGGTTGACCATTTGCCAAGATGCAGGAGATGTTCAGGTGGAGGAGGGATGGACTAGCAGGGCTTAATTCCTCATTTACAACGGATGACTCTTAAATTTTTCCTTCTCTGAAAATATATTTATCTTAATCTACTTTATGGCTGTGCTGTCCATGTGACTTGTGTTGCACTTGCTGCTTGGCAGCTGTGAAGGTCCTTATGTCTGACATAAACCCTTATTTATAAAGGCAGTCTGTAGCACATTATCTCTGTGTCAGATATTCCATATCAATGATTAATTGCATGAGAATTCATGCTGAAGTTAAGGTAAACAAGTATCTTTTTGCACTGGTGTCTGAAATAATTTTGTTCAAGTCTTACTTTAGATAGCATCTTTTCATGTGCCATACTTAAAAAAGGTTTGCCATCTATCTCATGCATGCACACACACACACGCACATACACACAGTCTCTGGTGTAAAATTATACTGACGAGTGCAATAAAAGGGAAACTGCATGAGTATTAAAAGCAGCAAAGCTGCAACTTTTGCCAAAATGTTTATTTCAGGAGTTGCTAATACTATAAAGAACAGTGCAGCGCTGCAAAGTGATGTGGTGATCCACTGTTTTCTCATGAGAATTTTCCACTGGCTTCAATAAGATCTTGATTAAACTCTGGAGTAGGGTTCTGGTTCTCTCAAAGACAGCAGCAAAATGCCCATTATCTGAACTGGAAATGTGCTTTTAATTGTAAGGGAGCTATTGTTGTCATTTGCAAAACCAGGAATGTGTGGCTTTTTAACTGTGCTTCCACACATGTGCACCTGATACGTATTTTATGTGCATCCTCCTTTGCCTAGAACTGGTCTGTTACATGCTCACTGACAACAAAACCTCAGATGTACATAGATATATCACTCATTACCTTAAATTTTTTTGAATTTATGAGAAACCAGCTGTAAAAAGTTAAAGCAACATCAGGGCTTTACAAATTAATTTCTTACTGTGTTTTAATAGGTATAGTTTGATTTTGATTGTTTATTAAGATATTGCACAGCTAACAAATGCTGGACTGTATTAAAAATTTCTGTGAGATACAGGCATATTTATGAGCTGTGGGGAAAGGAGGGATGTTGAGGGGGTGATGGGCAGATGTGTATCAGTGTGCCTACCTTTGGGCTCATCCTTGTTTCTTGTCTGGTTATCAGCCCAAACAGTTGCAGTCTTCTCAGAACAGCCTTATATAATGTGTGCCTTGGTGGGGTTTGCTGCCCTGATTGGCATGTGTGGCAAAGCCCTTTCACTTTGTCTCAGGCTTTGACTTATTCACTCACTCTGCAGTTAGGATGTATTTAATGCCTGGGTAGTTAAGCTTGGATTTTGATAGTGCTGTTGTATCCTACAGGTCCCTAGGCATGTGTGCTCTAATTTCTCCTCCTTTCCCTCACCCTGTATGATGACACGTTGGCAGGCTTATGTTCACATGGGGGTTTTGCCCTTTGTTCTGTGTTTCTTCTGTACCCCACTTCCTTCATGACTCCACTCAAAAACTCTTTTAGAAGAGATGGCTCAAATTGTCTTGCTTGGTGAGCAGTGAAGCATGTTAGTTAAGCTCAGATGTGACCGTGGCAAGATTTTCTGGAAAAGCATAGTTCATACTGGTGCGCAAACATCATGCAGAAGCTGTGGAGGTGGCCACCAAGAGGACAGTTTTCCCAGACAGAGAGCACTCTGAAGACCTGGTAGTTATGATCACTGCAAGATCAGCAACTCTGGTCCTGACTTGGTACTCACTAAAGCCTTACGTATATATGCACAGTCCTGCAAAACGGCTTCTTGTGTGCCAGCTCTGAAGGAGCTCACTGCAGTGTAGAACAACATCTGATACAGAAGGCAGCGCTGTGCACCCAGAACTAGGAATTGCTCTGCAGTCTGTTCAAGGATGAACAGCCCTCAGAGAAAATGTTGGTGGAGCTGGACCTACAGCCAGGTAAGAGGCATTCACCCTCTCTTTCATTATACTGGGGAAAAGTAAAATGGTAACACTAACTGTGAGGGTTTTTTGCATTATAAGCATAGATTTATTTTTTATAGATAGTGTTCTTTGCGACAGTTTGTCTTTAACATCAGTTGAGGGCAGAAGCAGTCTTGTTTCTCTGCTCTTCATTGCAACAGTGATCCAAGAAGTTCCAGTAAAAAAAAATAACTAAAATCCTTGATTATGGCATTTGTACCTTGATAAAAAGAACCTAAAGATGAAATTACAGACTTTGCAGAAGTTCATATTTCAGCAAGTGCATCTATATTTGTGATGTCCCTCCAGAATGCTGATGGGAATTTAACCTTAACATTCAAGAGTTGTCTTAGGTGGCCTGCATTACAGATTCTAATGGCTAAATAAGGGGAAGAAGTTCGTTGCTGATCTTATCCCTCCAGGTTCCAACATGATCTCATGGTTCAGGTCCATTCTGAAGGCCATTAAGAGTTTGCATAAGTTTCCCCCTTCTTTTGGTCTGTGACATTTGAGAATTTTGCATATGGGAGAAATCAGCAAGGCAGGGTGCATTGTACTGATGCCTTCTCTTCTGCTTTGGTTTTGTTCAGTCAGCAAGCAGTGAATGATTTCTATCTATGCAAAGACAGAATTACACCCATAACTTGGCAGCATTTTATTTCCTCTCCCATTCTTGGATATCCAGCAGATTAACATCCTGTAAGGCTTCCTAGTTGTGAAATGGTGTATAAAGTCAAAATTGGTGACAAGGGGCTAGTCTAATTGTCTTAATCTCTTCTAACCTGGCAGTGTAGCTAGTAAGAATTTTTATCGGTTCAACATGTAATGCTGGAATACAAGTACACCTACTTGGCTCTGCGACTATTCAAGATACTGAATAATAAAGGGGGGGGGGAAAGGAAGAAATTGTTCGTCTTCCTTCTGTGGATAAAAAAAGATATTTTTTCATCGTTTCATTGACAGGATGTTCTGTCTTTAGTGGATGGGGGCAGCCACCGAGAAGGGGGGCATTGAGAAGGTTCAGAGGTGATCTGCTGTGGGAGTGGAAGTTGGACCCAATGCTGATGATTGTCGGGGAGGAGAAGGAAACAGAACTGAAGCATAACCAGTGGGTGAGAGCAGGACTGAGAGCAGCAGGAGTGTTAGTCCTGGTTCCAGGATGTCACCAGTGCCTGTCTGCTCTGCTGTGAGTCATGAGCCACGTCTGTCAGTCCCTATGCAGAAGCTCAGTGACCTCCTGACCACATAAAGGAGTGGAACAGATGAACATTCACCATATCTTTATGTAAATGCTATGTAAAATTGTATATGTAAATGCTATGTAAAACTTGTTCATCAAGGAGTAAAGAGAGTACATAAATATTTAACATGCACTGCCAGCCTCCACTTTCAGCATTTTAGCTAATATCATAATTTTTACCAGGATTTATTCTTCATTACTAATATATAGGCAGCTGTAATGCCTGCAGCAGCTTTCAAAATACTTATGTGTATTTTATTGGATTAATAATAAATTCATTTGTTTGAACAGTATACTGGTGTGGAGCTTCTTTGGAAACAAGGGTCAGGAAGTTGTATTTAATGCTTTTACTGAAATATTGAGCTCTTACAAAGGTGCAAAATAAACAGTAGACGAAACTGCTGTATTTATTACAGCAACACACAATGTTGCATTTACTCTTGTGTGCTGCCTGTGTGGCAAAAGTATGAGAATAAAGGGCATTTTTTATTTTATGTGCTTGTTGGGGCCAACATGTAAAGATGAAAATTGGCACTTGTACTGGGCATGCAAGCCAAGCAAGTATTTTCTTAAAACAAAAATTCTTACCTTTTTCCAAACAATGTGGAGGGTACATGCTACTGTGATACTGTAGATAAACTTGGAGGCATGTTGTTGTAGATACCGTCATCTTACTGTTAGCATTTCAGAAAAATGTTCTACTACCTTCTTACAGGTGTGTTTTAAGTAACGTGTGTTCTGCAATTCAGGCAGCTTTGTAAGCCATGATTGGTGGCAAAGTGGGGTCCTATAGGGACTTACTGGGCATAAACACATGCTGTTTGAAAGACATTAATGTCCAAATTAAGAGTTCCTCAGCACTGAGACACAATAATGTTCTTAAAATGTGTTAAGGGTTGCCACAGAGGCAGAATGAGTAATCATGTGCCTGTGTCCCCTGAAGACAAAACGTCAGAATCAGACTTAAATTGAACAAGATGGATGTAAACACGTGGTAGTCATTTCTAGTGGAAAGGACACTTCAGTAGATTGTAGAATCTATAATTGTTACAAACAGGTTAGGCAAATCGTGAACATAATTTAGTTTGTCTTCTGGATGGGTGAAATCTTTTAGCTCTATTTTGGATCCTCAGTAGTGGAAACTAGTGCATTCTTTATACATTTTTATTTTCTCTTTTTTTAATTTGCTTGAATGTTTATTGTTATTTCACACATCTTCTGTTTCGGCAGCTAGATGAATCTCTTTCTCCCTATCTTCCTTCGCAGACCAGGTTCCTCAGACGACTGACCTTTTTGTTTTCCTCAGTCTTCTCCAGTTGGTCCACCTATTTCTGGTTTCTTTATATTTTCCACAGCAACAGGATATTGTTGACTCCTATTTAGGATGTCATCACTGGAATCACTGGATCCTTTCCAGCAGAATTGCTGCTTGGCAGTGAATCTTCAGCATGTATTTATGCTGTTGATTACTCCTACCCAATACACTTAGCGGCTGTGTCTTTGTTGAAAGTATATCTATTTTCTCAGACCATTTCTTCAAGTTGTAATCATTTTACATCCTAATGTTTTTTGAAGTGTTCACAGCTCCTTTACAGCCAGGTATTGTCTTCAAATTCAGAAAACACAGTCTTTATCCAGGTCAGTAATGACTTGGGCACTTTTTTTCAATACATACATAATTTAATGTTAGAAAAGTGGTTTTCCATAGCTAACAGATGATTTTTAGTTGTTCTCCTGTTGATCTCATATTAAAATATTCTTGGAACTTGTGGTGATTAGTGAATTTCAAGGACATTATTATTGCTATAAGTTTTATTCATTTCTGCATAATACCATGTTTTATTAAAGCACTGGCTGCAGGCCAGCTGGAAAGCCTCATATATGTGGAAGAAACCTAAGATGGCACCATTCAGGAGCAAGATATTTTAGAAACAGGATGCCACAGCTATGACATATTCAGTAGACATCCTGTATATTCCTTGCATTTGTAACCTAACTCTTTTGTTAAAAAACAAACATAAATCTAGCTTCTGCCTGTGCTTCGTATGTGTCTAAGTGTGCAGAACAGTGCAAGAAAAATGCCCTTCCCGTGATACTGCATTAGTATTTCTGCATCTGCAAGAGTCCTTGTTGTACTAAAACCGCATGGATGTTAAGGGGGGATATTTACTCTGCCTGCTGTAGCCATCTAAGTTAGCTGGTGCTCAAAACACCTCAGGAGCCTCAGGGTATGGTTTCACCATTGATTTAAGCCAAATTCTGAGCTGGTACCAAAGGAGGAGGTGACACCATGAGTTCCAAACCTTGGCTGCATGTTCCTGTTGCTCTCATGGCTGCGGTTAGCCAGATTAGCTCTCTGAAAAGTGATCCTCCCCTGGAGGGTTAATTGTCAGTCAGATCAGGTCCTTCCTCCCACCCTGTACCTGGCTGCAGAAAGACTTTGGCTAGATGAAGGGAGGAGAGGAGAGGGTAGCACCTCCCCTCTTGGCAGAAGCAGGGACCAAAATCAAATTAAGCGATGGCAAAACTGCACCTTAATTTCCCTCAGAGAATGGAAATAGATGGTGTGAATACCTCTATAATGAGCTATTGTTCCTTGCCAAGAATGCTCAAAATGTAGAGTTAAGCCACTCAGAAGACGAGAGATGAAGAGAAAGAGTAAGAGATGAGAGAGAAATTGACAGTAAGCATGTCAGAATGGGGGCGGAGGGCTTTGTTGAGTCAGTAACATGGTTTTTGGGGTTATATTAGGATTTTTTTGTGACCAAAGAGTTGGACGGGTTTCTTCGCCATCTTTTTTGGGAGTAGCAACAGAGAGTGGAGGATGGCAGCATCATCCCATTGTACTTTGTGCAGGGTGCACAGCAGGGAGGGCTGCATCCTCTGATGGTTTGTAGAGGTGTGACTGTCCCACCTGTGCTAGAACTCCAGGAGATGGTCAGCAGACCGTGGTAGTGTAGGGGCAGAGGAGATGTGTATGTTCAAGTTATATGTATGTGTAACAGATTTAGTACTGAAGAAGCTGGTGCAAAACCTCTCTGTGCTCTGTGTGGAAGAATTTTTTCTGATCATCAGTTGTATTAGATGATCAGCCTGTCTTTTGAATTCTACTTGTAAGCAACCAAGAAGAAGAAACTCATCTCTCAAAGCAGCCAAGGCATGCTAAACAAATCTTTCCTTCTTTGGATAACACTAAGGTATTTTCCAGGTAAACTGCCTGGCAATCCAGCTTTTCTTTGTGTCTTTTATCCCTTGTTTATGGCCTTGATTCAGCATGGTATTTAAAAGTGCGTGTTTAACTGTGAGTTGTTCCATTGACTTGCTATGGATGTCAAAAGAACTATTCATGTGTTTAAATGGAAGCACATTCAGTCCTGCTGAACTGGAGCTTGCCAATGAGGAATACTGCTTAAACTAGAAAAAGTTATGGATTTTGGAGACAACAGTAATCTGGCAGCAGAGATGGAAATGAAACCAGGTAGAATTGCCCAGCCATTTGGAAAATAAATGATCCAATTCTCCATTCAAGGATTAGCCATGAATTTAACACTGACTTTATTTTCCAGTACATCCATCTCATTTATCCAGGAATTACTGTCTTTAATTACCATTGTAGTGCCTGCAGGCAGCAGTCTTTAAATTAGTTATGCAAAGTTCTGCTCTCAGCAGTCATCAGGAGATTGTATCTACTTTAGTATCAATCCCTGCACAACAGCCTAACATAGTACAGACTTTGTACTAGGGAAATACTTTGTGATGTCAGTATTTGGCCTGGTAGATAGGTTATTCTCTTAAACATAACTGAAAGCACACACATTTGGTATTTATGGATATTTTTATCTTGAGAAACAAATCCTGTCAGTTCATAGCTTTTTAGAGGTTGTGATTCACCCTCAGTGTTTTGTTAGACAGTTTATATTCTTCATCACAAATACTAGCGGCGCCATTCCTAATGGTAGTTATTTTTAATTCTGCATAAAGTAGCGGTTTACATATGGGCAGTATGTCACCCATTCTGAAAAACAGAGTTAAAACAGAGAAGTAATTTACATAAATCCTTAGATCTAGAAAAAATAGCCTGAGACAAATACTGTTCATGCATGCTCATGAAAAAATCTTGAGTCTAAACTTATCTTTCTCTCTGTCTATAAAATAGAAAAATTTAGACTACTGCCGAGTTTAACAGGCCTTGTAAAATTCTTCTACCACTGCAGTATATATGACCGTGCCATTGTGTGCTTCTTTACACAACAGTTAGCTGGCAGTGATTCTGAAAATGCATTACTCAATGCTAAGGCTTTCCAGAATTAAACACAAAGGTTGAATAAAAGAACATCCACTCCTCTCAGCAAGTCTTTGTCTTCTGCATCAGAGCAGCTGGAAGCAGTAATTTGTCTTTGTGCAAGGACGAACAAGGGTTTATTTCAACTAAAGCTCTTTAAAATGATGCTTTCTTTTATTTTTTTTTCCCCCAGAAGGGTTGTAGGTAACTTGTCAACCGTTACTGTTATTCTAATAAGTCTTCATTAGGTGATTGATTCTGCAACCTTGCATGGCTTTGAAAGCCTACGTGTCTTCAAGTGAGAATATTACCAGTACCGGTACTGGAGGATCAACTGTGTGATTAAGTTGCTTAGTTTTGCATTTAGAAGATGATGTTCAAAGAGCTTAAAGGAACTAGATATTCACGTTGATTGATATATAGTGGGAAGTGAGCATCTAACTCTTACAGGTTTCTCTTGAAAATCCCCATCTTATGCTCTGAATGGTTAGACCTCTGCATTTCCTTTATGAGGTGACATCTGTTTAGTAACACCATCTTTGGCAAGACGGAAGGAAACGGACATTCAAACAAAAAATAATCTCTCATACTACAAGGTTTCATCGTGATTTTTTTCCCTATAGAGAGAGAGGATTCAGCTCAGCAACCAGATGAAATTGCTCTGTCATTCTAGTGCACTTAATGGAAATACCAAGTGTAAGTTATTTGTCTGTTAGACTGCTAACTCTTGTTTTAATGAAAATAATCTGACAAACCCAAACAATGATTTAGTTCTTGTTTTACAAGTTCCTTACTAAAGACTTTGACCTGAAGTACTTCACATCTTGTGAGGTAACAGCTGGTCTATCATTGTCTTCGGAAAAAAGTAACAGTTGCTAAGATTTCAAGAAACAAAGATGGTCTTTGAATCCACTGGAACAGCTGTAAGAGACTGACACACCATGCACTGTCAGCTGCTAAATTCAGATTTTCAGACTGCCCGAAACGGGATACTTTAACCCTTTGGCATCATCAGATCCCTTTTCTCTCTGTTTTTCTTTTTTTAAAAAGTCAGAAAAATAAATTGGGTTTTCAGTTTGCCTTTTGATTTCAGAAATTCAAAAAAAGCCCCACAAAACTATCACTTTCTTTGTAGGGATTTCATTTTTTTGTATTTATTCAACCTATGATTTATAAGCAATATGAAGACATGCTTGTGACAGATGAAATTTGCATTAGAAAAATAAAACAACATGCTCCTCTGTGTGGTGCATTAAATAAGAAGTATAATCCAGAAAACAGCATCAGATGCTATCTTAAGGCACTCGGTATCTTCCCAGTTTTGTATGTGGTGGGTGTATTTAGTTTAACAAAGCAGGATGAAGGTGAATTTATTGTATCTAGAAGGGAAAGGTAAGTGATAGCAACGGTCTCTTTAACAGACAGAGGCACACGAGATCCAAAAGCTGGTGGCTGAAGTTGGGCACATTCAGACTGGAAAAGTTTAGTTTTTTCTTTTTAGAGTAATCAGGGAACTGATCCATAATTTAAATTAGCTTGGGATGTGGCAGATTTTCCATTGCTTGAAGTCTTCGGATCAAGCTTGACTCTCCGCTGTTGCTAGTTCTTGCAGCACTTTCTGAAGTGCTCCAGAATATTGTGGGGTTTTTTTCAAAGATGGCAAAATGTGATGACATGAAAATTTATTTCATTTAATGAAGAGTCAGCAACCATCTCTTGTGAACAAAATGCTCGTATGGCTTTGGTACGCCTGAAAGCCAAGCTGTTACAGCTTGGAGCCTGACTGATTTTTGGATGCCTGAAATAGGCACATATTGGGACTCCTGCTATACTATTGTTTTAGTTCAATTACAAAGAATGGGATGTTATTCAGGAGCTTCTGAGATTTTGTAGTCTGTGTGAGATGGTATCAGGAAAGCTGTAGTTGCCTTAGGATCTATTCTTCAGTTAACTGTCAATGTTGCACAGCATGGTTGATCTTGCTGCTGATGGAGAAGGTAAGGCACCCAGCAAGTGGTACCCTGAGCGCTCTGCTTTGCTTCGTGAAGAGTGCTGCTGCTCAGACGATGAGACTGGTGTCTCAGCACTGAACACTCAGTTTTCTTGCCCAGAGAGCCACGCTGGCTCAAGCTTGCAACTGGGAGATTTACTTCAGTACTTCCGAGCAGTGCATAGTGCTGGCTTCTTACAAAAGCACTTTTACTGATCACATATCAGCTGCTTTCTTGTGCCGTGTACTCTTAGACCTCGCTTCTGTGCTGAGTAACTAAAAGATTGGCAATTATCATCACTGTTTGCAGAATCAAATTTAGTTTATTCTTCTGTCTGTGGATGTGACCACGTGAGAAAAGTAGATTTATATCGTGACCCCAGAGGATCTGAAAGTTCTTTGCTCACGTGAATGAATGTCCTAGAGTAAAGGCTGACATCAATTGAATGATTTTCCAGATGTGATAGTTGAGGTAAGCAGAATAAACTGCACAATCTAGAGCTATAATTCTCATTAATAGGAAAGCACTTCACTGTCCTGATATTTACAGTTACTACAAGGTCCACATAAAGGCTAGACCTCCTGACATCCCTCTTTCCATTTTTGATGAAAGACCAAGTTTGCTGTCATTAAACCAAATTCCAGCTCAGGTTTCCACATATTTTTCATCTGTCTGATAGCCTGTGAGATCCGTATTTGTCATGAAAACAAGGGAGAAACAAGAGAAACAAAACAAGAGATTTACATATCTCCTGAATTTAATTTTGTCTTTTTTTTATTCTTTGTTGAAAAGATTTGTGAGAAGACTTTGCCGCTACCTTTGAAATGTTTGCTCTTCTTTTCCCTAACAGAGGCACTTCACTGGCTTATGAGGTGAATGGGAACTACTTTTCAGTATGCAGAAACAGACTTTGGCCTTTTGACATCCTAATAATTCCCAGAACAGCCAACTGAACCTTCACCACGATAGACCGGATTTGCTATGTCAAAATATTGTAGTGGTGCCCTGATTTCAAGTCCTGACAGTTTCATCACCACAGTTGACCCGTGTTCTTTGTACAGATGCTTTCTGCAACATGGTTACAACATCCATGCAGATTTTCCTTTGCTTTTAGAAACTCAGTTTAAAATAATGATAAGTTGTGTTTTGTCCAAGTTTACTTGCTGTTCTTTAATGGCATGTCATGTCTCCTCTCTTATTTATTAAATCTTGTGCTTTGACTAGAACTTATTTCCAAGAATATGAAATTATTGTTCTATTAATAGAACACAGGGTTTGATTCCTTGACAGGTTGACAAGAGCTTTGCAGCAGTTTGTGGGAGCAGCCCTTCCTAATAAAAACTGTCCTCAGCAATGTGGTTTACCCGGGTACTAAAATATAGCTGAAATAAAATTGCTCAATTGCTTGGGCAGTATATGCAGCAATAAGCCAAACTTAATGCTCTCCTTTTCACACTCATCCCACCCTCTAATACTGACAGTCACCTTCAGAGCAGGAGCTAGCAACATACACCTTTTTAATGCCTGATCCCTTACATACGTGTCCCAACTGAGTTCTTCGTAGATTACAACATCCATCAAGTTTTCTTGGCTGTTAATATGCCATATTAATATAGGCTCATGGTTATCTGACTCCTGGCATTTTTTGGTAGTAAGTAAATTGCATTTAGACTAGAAAGACAATAAACCTACGAATTTGGTGCACCTTAGGATCTTCCTTATGTTGCAGGGTTTTTTTTCACTGCCTTCTGAGTGCATTCGTTTACTGTGCTGTTGGGCTTTGGGACTTCCTTCCTCTTCTGGTTTAGGATTTTAGCCAAATTCAGCACTTGAGATCTGATCTTCACTTTAATATGCTTACTGTAGGCTCTTTAATTACCTGGGCTATATATCATTATGTCAGAAGATTTAGGTTTCTTTTGCCGCAACTTCCTATTAAAACAATTGGCTGACGAATACAGTTATTGTGAATGTGAACGATGTGCATTTAGAATAGTTTCATTTTCAAAGGATGCTTTCGTGGAAAACACAGTTAAATTGTGTGGGAACAACAGAGATTCTGCAGACAGGTCTAACAGGTAGTTCTTTCTTCCTTCCAAAACTTAGTGTTAAAAATCAGATTAGAGCACAAGAGATACTGGGAGGAAAAGAAAATACAGGATTATATTGTTCTTAGATTCCAGAATCATGCTCTTAAAGCCCATGGGTGAAATGATGAACAATTCACGCAAAGGTTACATAGAGCTTATTTCTGATAAATTTCTTCGCATTTCTTGTTTATCTGTTTTGTTTTGTTGCTTTGTTCTAGTGCCGTAGTGACACCCTCTGGCAATGGCAGGATAGTTTCATTGCCATTAGGGAGCTCTTCAGCAGTCAGTGTAATCTCACTGGAAAGACATTGGTGTGCCCTGTGCTTCTTTCCCTCTGGGAGCTAGTTTGGCTGAAGACTAGAAAACACGCACGTGAACCTTATTAATGTTGTACATGAATGTAATGGCTAATGGATACAAATCAAAGTATAAATAGTGTTGGGCAGCTTTTCTTTTGGTGAACAGCTTGAAAAGGCTGCCTTTGTACTTAAATTAATTTGTTTACATCAACTCTGAAGCACACTTTTCTCCTTCGGAGTGCAGCCTCTGAGCAAAGGCTTACAGATGCTCTGGCTGCTGTGTGGCTCGTACCAGAACAGAGGTGACTCACTGATCTGTTCTACCTGTGAAATAACACAGGTTTTTAAAGATGGAAAAGCTACTGTGAGTTGTCTGCCTACTGTTAATGTATTTTGCATTAGTAATGCTTTTATTTGTGCTTTTATACTATGGGTCACAAAATGCAGACTTCTTGCAGCTGAATTTTTTTCCAGGCAGTATAATGAGAAAAACCGGTAAGCTGTTGAGGTAGTTGGAACAGCAAAGTGGGGTGGCTGAGGCATGGAGAAAGTCATTAAGATGCCTACGTCCTATTCAAATTAAGGTTTTGAAGAATATGTGTAGTCTTTTGTTGGATCTAGTTCTGTGTCTCATTTTGATACACAACTTTGTGCACGTCTACAGGGCAGGCTGATAGCACAGAACTACCTAAATGGTCAGGTTAGGGCAAAGCAACTGCCTGGCTGCAGCAGCATGAGGACCTATGCCAGCTACTCACCTGGCTTCTCAGCAGCCCGAATTAGCCCAGATATAGAGGTTTGTGCTGCGCAGCTCCTGCCAGTGCTCAAGCAAAGCTGAAGGCTGTGTTGTTAGAGAAACCTCAATGCAGAAATGGGGAACCGAGGTTCTGAGGTGAAAACCTGTCCCGTAAGGACTTCTGTTGACTTGCTTGGAATGAACTGTCCCCAGTCCCATAGCAAGGACCGAGCTGGCCTGGACTGATGCTGGGGACTCTTGAGTTAGGACACAGAGATTTCTGTCTCACGATGAAACATGAAAGGTCTGGCTTAGCTTCTGAAAGAAGCCATTGTTGTATCTGCCACCTGGGGTCACTGTGTTCAAGGTTATTAAAAAGGGGACATATAAAATAACAAAGAAAATACAACTAGTAAAAAAGGTACCCTAACCCCTAGAGGCTAGATTTGAGATTGCCGTAAGTATACAAATTACTTGAAATTTTTATTGTGTGTGAAGAAATGAAGCCCTATATTTCAGTGTGTAAACAGAATTCCACTTTAACAGGTCAGCAATTTGTATAAACCAAGGGATGAACTACCACAAGAAAAGCATTTTCTCTCTTTTCTTGCTGCATTTTGTCTTGGCTCTTCTTCCTGTGTGTTCATTCAGTGTATTACAACTGACTTTAAATATCTTTGTAGCAGTGTAATTTTGTGGTTGAGAAGTCTTCGGTGGTCTTGACACTGATCTTGTTTTACACTGGAATTACTGCACATAGCTCAGTGGCTTTTCATATTATTTACACATGTGAGATTATAGGTGAGTCTAATACATATTTTGAATCTGCACCCATCATACAGAATTTCTTAAGTGCGCTATTATTTAAACCTTTGTCTCAGCTAACCCCGTATGATATATTATGTACTGGCAGTACTTCTTAAAAGCACTTTAGCTGAATTTTCAAGCTGGCTAGGCTTAAAGTTGTCAAAATATGTATTTATGTTAAAACTCCTCAGAATGCTGTGTGGATGTAAATCTTTCTGTGGAGGTGCTGCATCATGAGAGAAAAGGCTGGTTGTGTGCTGGGAAAAGAGCAGCTCCAGATGATGCAAATGCTACTTCAAACCCTATTTGTTGCCAGAGCAGCATCAGCATTGTGTGTGCTGCTCAGAAGCTGGACATCCCCAGTGCTCTTTGAGAGCTGTGTCTAACAGCAGCTGCAAAATTGCTGCCTAGTAGTCTGAAAGAGAAAGTCAAAGCTAAGTGGTAAGGCACAGAATCCCTTTTCCCACTGTCTTGTGTTCACAAATCCTTTTATAAAGACCTGTAGGTACCCAGAGAATGTATTTTTACTGCTGTACCTAGCCACTGGGTGGCCTCCGTTAGAGCTGAAGAAAGTGATGTTCATCTATGGAGTGTGTCTTTTGTTTCTCAGTTAAATAATGCTGAAAGTTCTAGATAATGGGGCTACAAAAGACTTGCGTGGAATTCAGGCTGTTCATTAGCATGAAGAATTGGCAAATCAATATTTTGACCCTTTTTTCAATTACTAATTAGAAATGATGTGTGTAATTTGCTTAATACTTTTGTTGACATATCTGTGCATTTGATTAGGCAAGTACTTCAGTTACAGGTGTAGTTGAAGGAGAATAGGATGGTGAAAACAGTAACGTACATTGCAGTGTTCCTCCTATAGCTCTTGGTGAATGGAAATCATCCATTCTTTTCAATACTGAAGGGTTATATAGTCAGAATTGCCTTACTCCTGTGCCTTTTCAAATGTACTTTGCATCACTTGCACCACCTCTAAATACAGTTATTTAGCATCTTTATTAATTACATGATCCTTAAAGCATCTCTAAGGACCATATTTTAACCCTATGATAATCAGTATTCTTTGGAGTAATTCATTACTTATATTGTCATGAGGTCAGGTTCAGAACATTATGTTTTTATCTCTTATAGTGAGATAGCTCCTCATACAGGGTATCATGCCGCTGTACACATAATTAGTACTATATGAAGAATATAAATTAACATGTTAGTTGTGATGGGAGTGTTGATGAGCTTGGAAAGGCATCATTAATGTGCTCCATAGCGCAAAACAGTACTTCTGATTTTAGCTTCCTTTGCTTTTCCTTTCAGCTAGTTAAGCTAAAAATATGGCACAGCTGCTTTCCCTTTACACATGTGAAAATCTGTGGAATGCGAAGTAAAAGAGAGAATTGCAACCCTTTGGGTGAGAAAACATGAAATTCAGTGCTGAGACACCAGTCTCATGGTCTCACCACAAGAGCAGGGCAAAAGGGAGGTGGTGGTACCGCTTGTGGCTGTAGGGACTGGAAGGATTGGTCCTGCTGGCACAGCAAAGCAGCACGAGTGCAGTAGTATGCAGCAGGATGGGTTTTGTTACCGGTTGATTATATTCAAGATAAATTGCTGACTCTGCTTGGAGTTGCTAACTGCACATTTTCCTTCTCTGTGACCTAAGTTGTTTAAGCACTGTTGAACTTGAGCAGTCCCTCAAAAGCCTGTTGTATAGTCCTCAGTTAACTGCTGCTAATGGATCAGATAAAAGGTTAAGGCAGACATAGAAGATCCTTATGAATGTAAATCAATACTTATCAATGACATCTAACTGTGTTAATTCCCAGGAGAAAGGAGAATCCAGCTGCAGGATCTGATCTGTAGCTTGATAGAAAGTCTGTGCAGGAGACCAGTAGAAAGGATGAACGACAGTGAAAAGTGAATGATGGAAAGCTTTGTGAAGTGTATATTAATAATAGTCAACTCTTAAAAGGTGCTCTTTGGCTGTTATGCTTTGGGCTTTTTATTAACAAGGGTAAGTAACCATTATCTCTGTTGAACACTTTTTGGATATCCTTTGCTATTGTGGTTGATGAATAAAATTACAAAGTGAGTATCTGATCCTGAAAGTGGATCTATGAAACAAAGCTCTTACAATCTGGAGGAGCTCAGTGGACATCAGTGGGAGCTACTATGAACAGGAAGATTAATCGATACTAAATTGACGGCCAAAGTGAAGGAGCTGTGGACTGGGAGCAAAACAACAGAAAATATTGGTAGGAGAGAATTAAATTGTGCTTTTAGATAGCTCTTTTGTAAAATTAACTCAATCAGAAAGTCACTAATTCATTTTTACACATTCTGGGAGTGGTTTAAACTTGGCTGCCTTTCATAGTTACTGGAAGTCTTACATAAAATAGAGTGTATTTCTAATGTGATTGAATTAATGTTTTCTTGTTACTGGAGTATGCTTTTTCCTTTCCTTATTTTTGTTGATTTAATATGCAGAAGTATAAGACTGTATCTGCGCCACATATCTGCAATTATATGACTTTGAAACCAGTATATTTTCTTAACGGTCATTTTTGAAAGTTTCTGATTTATCTCCTAGTTTGCTTGTTTTTTAGTGCTTTTCTCCCTGATTCAGCCTCTTGGTAATAGGATAACCGAGCTTTCCAGTCAGAGAGTCATGAAAAATCAGCATAATTAAAGGTCATGTATATGAAAGGAAATTTATAACAGTTTGCTTTTCTAAAATGCCAATGAGATATGAGAGAAAACTCACCCATGTTTGCTTGTCTATTGCTTGGCAAAATCCATCTATTGCACTTGGAGATTTGGTGTTGGTAGGATATCGCAGTTACTTTTATTGAAAACTCAGGGTTTAACTCACAGAACGTTTTTAGTTCCTGACTTGCATTATTCATTATAATTTCTGGTCAACTTGGATTCTCTTTCTATGTCTGTTCCCCAGTATTCACAGCAATGCCACTCTGCCTTTCTCCCTTAAATCCATCAGTTTTACATTCTGGTAATTTTCCACTTTTCTTCTCCTCCCGGCCCTCGGCGCGCTGCCTTACATCTCTCTTCCACTTTGCAATTTCTGATTTATTTCTGGCATCTGTTCAGTTTCAGAAAAAAAAATATTGTAGCCCATGGTCTTGAAAGGCAATATAAATTCCATTTTTATCAACATTCGTCAATTAAAATCTGATATTACCAAGCCTGTTTATAAATAATTTGACTATTCCAAATTTATGTTGATAATACCTTATATCATTCATTCCGTATATATAACACTTTCATATGGCAGATGAGGAGAGATGTTTCTGCGGGATTATATACATTTACAAGTACAGAAATAAAATCCATTGACTACACCCCAGTGTCACACTCACTGTGTGTATGCTCACACTTATACACACGTGAATATGTTGCTTTGAGAGATGAGCTTAGATGTGAATATCTGATAAGATTTAAAACTGAAGCCTGAAATCTGGGCTGATCTCTTGAGTTCTGGTTCAAGGCCAGAATCTGGAAAATTATTTGAGTTCCGATTCAGGCAAAATCCCTAGAATATGTTTTTCTGGCAATATTTTTGAGAACAGCTGATCTTTTCACATTTTTTCCATTTGGGTTAGAAATCTTAAGAGAGTAACCAAGATGCCACTGAAAGACTCCTGTTTGCTGCTCATTGAAAGGAAATTGCAACCTATATGCATGATACCATAATTTTGGCATTTTCTTCTGCCATGTCTTAAAGCTCTAGATGATAGATAATGATATTAAGGAAAGCGAGTTGAAGTTAATTGCAAAACATTGCTTATTAGGTTTGAAAGAGATATAATCACAGGATATTCTAATTTCTTAAGACACTGATTAATATAACAGCTACAGAGAAAAAAACTGGCAGTGAATATGTTTCTAGGGAGTCTGCAGGATTGCTGGTTTATGCATTTTCTTTTACAGCCTACACAGTTGGAGATAATTCAGAATCTTACTGTTTAAGAGTAAGCCAAGTATCTAAAATCTTGTGACCATATTTAGGGATGGATGAAATGTTTTGGTTAAAATAGCTCACACTCCCCTACACATGCCCATATTTCTGTCTGGTCTTCAGACTGGTAAAAAGAAGAAACAGGGAGACCTCAGAGATTTCCTTTGCCTTTCTTTTAATCCGTCAGCTGGGTGTTAATGATCTCACACTGCTTATTCCAGTACTGCCATGCCTGCCTTCCCCCTTGACCTGATTAAATCACCCAGCGCTTTACTAGTTACCGTATTCATCCACAACTCTATTTTGGTGCTGAAATTTTAGCCGGAGAAAAACCCTGTGGCATGCAGCACTGGTTTGTTCTGCATCTCCTTGAGCATGATGCTGGGTTATGCCAAGTAGGGTTGTCTCCTTGCAAGGTTGGAAGAATTAGGAGGAAAATTCAGAAGATATGGGAATGGTAACATTATTTGGGGCTTGCACCTTTTTTATTGCTGTCCCACTGGTACTGACCTTTCCGAGTTACTCTCATTCCCTGTCTGTCTGGATGAAGGCTGTCTGCATCTCTTACGGAAATGAGCAAAATACGGATGTTAGGCCAGTTTAAAAATAACATCTATTAGCAGATAGATTAAAGGCTAGAGAAGGGTGTTTGGTGGAACAGCGAGAAAGGCAGACCCAAGCTACATCTGTAATCATGAAATTCTTACAGCAGGCTCAGACAATCTGTTCCCAGTATGTACCAGGACATACAGCATTACCCATGGCTGTGCCAAGAGATGGAACTCCGCACATCTCCTGATCGTCAGTAATTCAGCACAACACGTGCAGTTAGATGGTTTCTCTGGCTCTAACTGAAGTCTAGAGGATGCTCAAAAAAGCATCCTAAAGCAAGCAAAATTAAACAGGCTTCAGCTATATAGGAAATGGATTCTGAAAGCTACCAGTGGCAAAATGGAAGATTGTTTTTGAAGAACAAGATGTCTCATTCCTGACCCCGTCACCTTCCGTGCGAGCCAGGGGGAGAGCACTGATGCCAATCCAATAGGCATGCTCAGCAGATGTCCAAGTCTCTGGTTTATATCCAGTGATACTAAAGGTTGTTTATAAAGGCAAGACGTTATTGTTTTGAGTGTTTGGCACTGCCTCTCATCTTTTAAAAAGTTGAGATGAACAAATCTGATGAGGTTTCCAGCTATTTTGTCTCGGTTACAAGAGTAGGCTGTCAGAAGTCAGCGTGTCTTCTCTGACAGTGATCCTGCACTTGTTTTATTTTTCGTTGCCCTGCTAGGAAATATCTTTTTCCTTGTCCTTGGGAATACAGTCTGAAAGGTTCTCTTGAATCATTGAGTTCAGCATCTGATACTGTAGAAAACCAAGTTGTATGATCCCTCAGATAACCTAAATGAAGATATTTTTATTTTCTGCAGTTTATTGGGCTACAGTTGTTGGAAAGCTGCTTCATAACACTACTGTTCCCATGGCAAAAGAGTATCTCATTTCCAGACTAAATGTTTATATGTGTTGATTTTTCATGCCCTCATTATCCATTAGTTAAAATAACTCTTTTTCAACTCTGATGTTCACCCTTACTTACCCTTGCCTCTCATCTCTCTGCATTTATAAATTAAAATGATGTCTGTTCTTTACCCCTTTTGCTGCTGTAAATGATTCACTCTTTTCTTCTTTTATAAAAGATAGGCTCTCCATTACACTTACCACCCCAGAATAGCTTTTTCTGGATCTTTTTGAATCAAATGCACCTTTTATCTTTGTTTCATTTGCACACAGTTGATTATAATTTTGCACAATATTGAAGTGCTTTTTACAATGGCATTAGCACTTGCTCACTTGGAAGCAACCGGTTTATACTGATACAGGGTGTTTCGCTTTTTTTCCTAGCCAAGGATAAAAAGGATAGCTCTGAGTTATCCAGTGATTTAATAAATTCAGATTAAAAATAGAAAATGTTGCTGTAACTTCAACATGCATGGCCTTTCATGTTAGATTACTGAATTTCATTCCAACTTTATTACTTCAGTCATCAAAAGCATCCATTTTTTTCCTGTGATACTCTGTGCAATACCTCCAAACACAGCACCTCTCCTTCTTAAGACTGAGCCTTGAAATATTCTTAATAAAATTACCTCTGGGCTTGTTCTTCCACTTCCAATGTCAATGGTTGTTAATCTACTTTAAATTATCACCTTAAATACATTATGGTGGTTCTTCCTAATCAACTTTCCCATTTTAACCAGCAGTTTACCTCATAGCACTGAACATGCCTTGAAGAATGGATTGATTTATTTTGTCTAGAATATCAGTTATCAAATAAAGAGACAAAGCAAATATTGCAGTGTCTCTTATTTTCCAGTTACCTCTATGACTTTCATTATTCTTGCCTTCAAAATTTGTTGTTAAGCCTTGCATTACTGAGGTTGGACTAATGGCGAACCTATAGCTGCACAGGTTACCTTGGGATGACATAAATCTGTAGCCATCAAAGATGACGAACAAAATGCCTTTTAGTTCAGTCTTTTCTGAGTTGGTTAATAAAAGGTCAGGCATTGATGCTGCATTCCTGATTTCACATCAGGAAAAATATATCTTCATGAACCTTTCAGAATAAGTATTTCAGACTGTGGGTTGTCTAACAGATTTCGCTTTCAGCTGCATGAAAACAAACTACTAAGCTATCTCCCCCTCAAAATGCTAGTGAAGTAGACACTATTTTTAGAAATCTTCATTTCTAATTAAAAGAATCAGACTGAAACAGGTTTATGCATCTCCATTTTTTCTCCCAGCAGGTCACTGAGTCACTACTTTTCTTAAAATTTCATCCAAAACTTTCCTTATTATTTCCTCATTATTTTGCATGCTGTGAAATAATTACCATATTAAGTGTTTCACCATATAAAATATATATTGTATTGCATTAAGAATCCATAGCAGGCTTTTCACAGTAGCCAAAAGAACTTCAATTTTGAAGGAAGATTTTTGGTGCTATTTCATTTCAAAGTGAAAGTGACATCAAAGGTAAATATTCTGAAGATTGTAATAGCTATCGCTGTTCTCTGATAGTCCCTTTTATGAGCATCCTCACAGGGGTAAATAATTTGCAAGAAACAAGATCTGCCTGTTCTGGACACAGCTTCTACTCAAAGGAGACAGCAGTCCTTTTGCTGAGCATTTCAAAGTTGTGCTTATTAATTTAGTCTATTTTGGCATTACATTTTCCTGAACAGGACTGTCCTGAAATTATCAGTTCTTCTGAAAACCCATAAATGTGGATTTTTGGCTTCTAATTTTGAAAGTCTTGGCTATAAGTTTTATATAGTGATTCTGTCTGTTGAGAGAACACTTACCTTGAGATCTCTTCTGGATTTAGAAGAGTACAAAGACATTTTGTCTTTTGCTTGTCAGTTTATTATCTTCCTTCCATGTTCCAATTTTTGTATAGTTGAAAATCACTTTTTCTTTCTTTGCAAGCTAAGAAATAAATCCTGCTTAAAAGTGCAGCCATTCTGCCATTCCTTGAATTACTGAGAATGTTAATAAAATTTAATGAAATACAAAGTGTTCATATTAATGAGACTTCAGAGGCATCTAAAACATTTGGAGCAATACAATTTCATGGATTTTTGGAGTACTCTCTGTAGAGGTCAACTGTGATATGATCACTGAAACCTGTGGCTATACTGTAGCCTTAGGAAACCTGTGTAAAAATAAACCACATCTCTTTGATATAGCAGAACAGCCAGCAGGAAATAAGGGCAGAGCTATACACCACCGAACACCAATGTCATGAGAGAGGCCATTAAAACAAATAATATAAATGAGCACAAGATGGCTATAAGACCTGCAAGGTGATTAATGCCTGTGGTGACAAGTTGGAGGCATAGGAGGAGATTAAAGATTAAGTTAAAGGTAACAGTGCTAACAGGCCTTTTCCTGGCCAGCACTTCTAATTGCTCTTCCTTCCTGCAAATCCAGTGGCCAGCGCTGCCTGCACAGCGCCGCATTCCTCCCTGAGACTTGTCAGACTGGTAGATAAATGAAATATTTTTTTTAGAGCACTTTGTTCTCTCTTTTCTTCCTTTTTTTTATTCTTTTGTCCTTTTCATCCTTCCTTTTCCTTTTTTGTGTGTTCTGTCATCACTTGGGTCCATCAGAAAAAATTCCGAAGTCATGTGGAAGCTGTCCTTGTTGATTTTAGGCAGTGTTCTACATTGGGACAGTAAGTGTATGCTCGTCCAAACCAGCCTCCAGCTGCCCAAACTGGTGCAGTTTGCAAAGGGGAGGCCACCAGGAGGCATAGGTAAGGACTGCAGATTTCTCTGACTTGGCTTTCCAAAACAATTGTTCAAAGAACCAGAAAAACCTAGAGTATCAAAAAAGCCGTCTCCTGAGCCATTAAGGCTTACTTGTAGTGCATCTACTGCAGTATTTGCAGAAGGTTTTAACACTTGACCTGAAAAGTCAACAAAAGAATCACCATCTCCCATCTTAATAAATTAAGTTCTATCTTCTCTAATCACTTCCTACAAACACACAAAGTCATCTGTTTCCTTTTGGCTTAGATCTTGTATACTGTTTGGAGGAAGAAGGTCTACTTTTGTCAGCACTCCTGTTAAATTTATTTGCTTTTCTAGTTCAAGGAAAAAGCCTATAACTCTAAAAGTCGTCCAATGCTCTTCTTTATTTATTTTGCTCAGTTTGATTGATACATCTTTGTTCTGAGCTCATACAAAATTGACCACAACCACAGTAAAAGTGCCTCTTGTTAAAACACTTCCAGAATATCCACATGTTCCCCTCCTGCGGTTGCCTTGCATGGGAAGAAACTTGACCTTAGATGAAGGTGCAGTGAATTCAGAAGTGGTCCATCAGAAATCTTTCTGACTGACAAGTCCAGAGCTTGACAATTACTCAGACTACTTTGCTGTGTGTAACTCTGCTTGTTAAGTTACAGGCATGGATTCTCAAGCGAAGATGGAAATAGAGCAGCTGGTTTGCACTTGAGGTCCTGACTTTCCTTTGTGTCTTAGAAACCTTTCACCCAGCTCAGTGGGCAAAGGGAGTCACTTGGGAAAGCAGAAATGTCACCCTTCGATATCATCAGTTCCGACATATGCAAATAGATGTATCTCACGCTGGTTCATAGTTGCTCATTGGTTCTCTCTAGCATGATTAAGAAAACATGCTGATGATCATTTTTCCAAATAATTTATGTAAATATCTGTAGATATATTTGTGTCTATGAATATATATACACACATACATGTTTATTTATTTCATGTTTCATAGGCCACCAAGATTTATTGTCCTTGGTAGTAAATATTGACCTTGGATTTATCTCAGTCAGTGTTTACCTCTTAGGCCAATAAATCTTGAGGTTCACCTCAACAGAAGTCAATATCTGCTTAGTGTTCAGCTCCATCATTAATATAAATATTTTAGTGACCTTTGCATGTATTAGTCTATTTTTTAAAGTCAACTTATTGTTACAAATCCTGTGGCACATTGGTAGTTTATTTTTCAGATCTGTTTATTCATTTAAGATTTTTTTTAATAACCTCTGATATTACTGTTGAGGCGTTGCAGAAAGCGTGCAGTACAGCTTTTGAGGGGGATCTCAGGAATGTGAGTGCAAGTTGCTATTTCACATGGAGAAGGAGGTGGCCTGTAGTACCAGTGTGTATTTGTGCGGTTCATCATGTATTTACTTACTACCAGGGTATAAGCATTGCTTTGATAGCTGGCTCTTTACTGGTCTTCTTTTCAAGACTTGCTTTGTATGAGCAAATGTTCCTGAGATCAAGTGTTTGCTCTTCTGTATCTGTCACTGAGTTTAGGGTTAGCAGGGATCTTTAGACCACCTAGCCTGACCTTTTTATCTCCTGCCATCTTTATCTCCTCCATTTAAGAAACACTTTTCATCACCTGCCTCCTCCCCTCTCTTTTGACCCTCACCAAGATGAAATATCTCTGCAGTGTTCTTATTAAAATTTTCTTTTCAAATTACATTTGATTTGGTGTGTTAACATCTCAATCTAGATTCAAACGGAAGTGTCCCAAAGTCTGGAGAGTTGCTCTGTGAGTCTCTCCAGGCTGTCACCCCTAAACACGCGCAGACATTGCCCTTTCTTACCTGTATATTTAGACATGAGCATTGCATCTAAATGTTATCTCCAGCCGTTCAGTCATGAGTGGGGTCCCTCCTGATGTCCTCCCCCAAAAGAGTGAGATGCAAAGTGGGGTTTAAACACCTATGACCTTCTTCCGCTTCCTCTGACTGCAGGAAAACATAAAGGAAGCATATGATGGGAGTGCACAGGTTGTGAAACCTCTCTTTAAAATAAAGCAGCCTGAAGGATCCAGGATGGTTACTTACCTCAGGCACTGAGCTCAAAATTTTCCTTCTTGTTCTTATTATTATTGCATTACAAAGCACAGATATAATACTCGAGATTACAAGCCACTTCACCAGCACAGATAAGAGATGTTCTTCATCCCCGAACATTCTCACTCCAAATCCCTGATTCTACCACCCCCTTTTCATTAAATTACTCCTTTTATTTCAAGTATGAGTGCTGACTATTCACATGGATAAAAGCTTGCAGGGTTAAACCCTTTGTGAGCCTATAGAAAATGTTCTGTGAATGTGGAGAGGTTTCTATTATGCGTTATAAAGGTGCTGTCGGGGTAAATGGTTCTGCTATGGAGAATTCTGATCCCTGTCACATGAAACAGCATAAATGTCAGACCGGGGATTTACATGAATATTCCTTGCAGAGAAGCAAAGACAAGGAATTAGTTGTTCTCTTGTCCTATTTATTCCCTTTAATTGGATTTATTTTTAAGTGGGTTTTAGTATAGACATTTCTGCTTAATTTCTTTATTGTATTTTGGAATTTCATATCAACACAGATAAAGCCTGCTTGACCTACATGAAAAATATATTTAAACCAGTGGAGGTATGGTTCTTAAACAGCAAAATCTAATTTTTAAAACTATTTTTTAAACCTAACCTAAATCAGTTCTCAGCTTACAGGCAGAGTATTTTAAGGTGCCAGTGTTGGAGCAGTTCACAGCAGCATACCCAGCTAGGATTCAAGATTTGGAGCAATTATACCTGCTGGTACTTCAAGTCCTCAAGAGAAGGAACTGTGAAGCATTTTATTTTTCCCGAGGGATTTGTATGCCACAAGCCATATCGTAGCTGGTTTGTGTGAGAGACCTGATGGAGCAAGTACAGCACTTGGCTGTTTTTTGGTGCATGCCTCTAAGTCAGATTGAAGAGCAGCTTACTGTTGTCAACGTTTGATTCATAGAGTTGTGTAAATGGGCAAAAAATTCCTTTCTGTCATGCCAGAGGCCAAATTAAACAGAAATCTGTAAACTGGGAGGGTTATTTAGTTGGGAGGAAGCAACGCGAGTCGTGTGATAATATACTCCTGCAAGGTTTTTTTGCAATTTGTTTTGGGGCTGAATTTGTTCTCGTTTATTTAATGCCATAAAATGTAACTCTTCCTGCTCAGAAATTGCTTAAAAATGATACTGGTGTAAAAGCAAACACAGAATTAGCAGAACCAAGCAAAAGGTGTTTGAAGGATTGGACTAAGAGTGACCGCAAACGTCTGCATTAATACCGATCCACCAGTCTGCCCGATGAATTCTTCATGTTCCCTTTCAACCAGGCATTTAAAAAATGTACTGCAGATATGCAGGAAGGCATATACAACACTGCTTTTTCCCTCCCATCCCAGCAATGCTAATGCAAGCCTAGCATAGCTGAGATTTCCAGATTTGCTATCGTCATGAAAAGATAAAAGACCCATGCATATTACATTGCAGGATTTAATATAGGGCACTCTTGATTTTTTTAATGTTTGTAGCAAAATGTAGAAGAAAGAGATTAGTGCCATGTTTGCTAGGCAGGTTTTTAAAACACAGCAAACTGTTGGGGAGTTAATGCTGTGAGGTTCGAAGTAGCAGGTGTTGCTGCCAGTGATATTGCTGGGTGTCTTCAGGATGTCTTTGATGTACGTTTTGGAGGTTAGTGAAGACTCGGAAAGAAAATTACTAAGAAGGATGGAACAAAATAATGTAACTGCCTCTGAATTTATTTACATAGGTATGAAGAAAGCACACCCAGAGGTCTGTGTTTGTGCATTTATAAATTTAAACAGCAGTTCATGCTTAAAAAGCTCCCTTCAGACCCCTGCAAATACAGAACACTTAAGAAAAAATGCATGTATCGTCTGATCTAATCGATCTCTGTTTTCTCCTTTGAATGAGTGGAGCTGTAAAAAATGAATCTGCTTAATTGCGATAGTTCACTAAAAAGCTCCTACAGAAGAAGTATTTATTGTCTAAGGCAATTTTATCTCTAGTTCATTTTATTGTAAAAGATTATATCTCAGAAATGCTGTGAATCAGAGATGAAGGGGACTAACGATAAACTTAAGGAAAACATAAGAAAAACGTGTGGGTGTATGAGTTTGCACACGTCTGTAAGGTATAATAGATATGCAAATAGAAAAGCAAGTGCTTGTGGACATGTGGTTTTGTGTCAGCTATGAATTTTATTCATCAGCTCTTTAACATTAGATTTACACACTTAAAAAATCATTCTGACTCATTCTAGAGAACCTTTATCAGCTATTTTATAATGATTTCATTTACTGATCCAATTATAAACTGGATCCTATCCACAAACACAGGTTAAAATGTTTTTATTATATGCAGCTGTTTGATATCTCCAGGTGTGGGAGCACACAACAAGGATGGAAATTAATTAAGCAACATGTGGGAGATGGTTGCAGCCGTATGTTATGTGCTTGTCAGCCAGAGGAGATGCATGTCAAACACTGCTTGATTAGTTGCAGCATGCGTTTCTCTGACTCGCAGCAGGCATGATGCTGAGTGACTTGGGAACTACAGCTCTGCAGAGCCTTGGCTTCAGTCTCTGATCACTGCCAAGCTTTTTCAGCAGTGCTGTGTATTGATACTTATATTACTAGAATTATCCTGGCAGTTTGCTGATGTACAAAACTATTTTACATGAACATAATAAAAAAAACCCTCTAACTGCATTTGTATTGAGCATCTTGTCATTCTTCAGCATTGTGTCATTCTTTGACATCATCATCTTTAGTGTTCTTGCAGTATCCTGATTTTTATGTTAATAGCGAGAGCCACCTGGCATGGAAGGGAAAATAATTTAACTTAATATGTGATAATTCTTATCTGTTTTCATGCTGATAGAGTTGCCAGGCACAGGTTCTGTCTTGTGGCACTCAAGCCATTGTTCCAGATGCAGAAGCTGTAGTCATCAAAATAGTGTGTAGGAGCAGTAAGTATATGATTCGAAGGAACAACCATACTTATCAAATGCAATTTAATTTTCCCATATTTATAGAAAACTGTTAGAAGTGATTCTTGCACAGTGAAAAAAAAAAGAAGAAAATAATGTCAACAGATTAATACTATGTTCATGTCCAAGTTTCACAACCGCAGCAGTTTGTTTCTAGACATGCTCTGAATAGGATAATTGGGTGAATTACTAAAATAAAACTTTCTATGTCAACCGTTTGCTAATCATAGTGGTGCAAGAAAACATAAATATATATAATTTCATTTTCATGAAAGAATGTCTTCCATCTCAATCTCAAAGACAAAACAAAATGCTGTTCCTGTTGTGGGGAAGGTATTTCTCTTCACTGCATAATGTGAGCAGTAAGGTAATGTACCTAGTATGGTTTTATGTGTATTTACTTATGTATATGTGAAATACAATTTACCATAGTTCATTATTTCAAATGTCCTATATCCCTATATAAGGATATCCCTAGGGATATCTGTCCTGTGTCCCTATGTGAGGGACATCTCCTCCATTATCTACTCTAAGAGCTTGCATAATAGTGCATTTATAACTGCAGACCTCTGGGAGCTCTTTAACTCTCAGCATATACTGCTATATTTTCAAAGAACTTCAGCTGTAGTAACCATGAAATTGGGACACAGTGATTAGCGATCTGTATCAGTGCCATTTATCAAGGGCTTCTTTAGCTGTATTACCTGATTACTAAAGTAAGGGTAAGGAGGAGTGCATAGTGACTCTCCGGCTTCATTGGGATAGTCCAGAAGAGGGAGCTTGAAATTAAAGAGTGAAGAGATTTAAAAGTACCATAAGGAATAAATTGTTCACATATAGGAACTTTGTTATGCTTACCCTTTATCACTGGTGAAATTTGCTTTGTATTAATAACAACAGAGACTTGTTTTGGGGATGATAATTATTCTTGGGATGTTGTTTTTCTGTCCCACCAGAAGCAATTTTCTTTCAGCTATTAACTTAAAAGTGCTTATTTTTTCAGCGTGGTATCTGCCATTGCTTTTCCAAAATGTTTGAGAAAAGGGTAAGTAATCAGTTGTGCGGAAAATGTAAATCATATATACTAATCTGTGACTTGAAGGGCCATGCTTCCCTTTAGTCAGCTCAAAGACACCAGCCTTGTTCTGGTGACGCCAGGGATGAATTTGGCCCACTTTGTCTGGAGTATGTGGTTTGTCATTGTGCTAAGCGTTTCCCAGGGTCACTTCTGCAATGACAACGCATACAAATAACTCCTTTGACTTTGTTATAGTGCCCTTCTGTGCTTCTAATAATAATGTATTTGGAGCTTTCTCAAAGTAGAAGCTTCGATAGAATATGCTTGCAGCAATGCTGTATTCTTATAGTACTTAACCTCCAGAAACATCTCTATCTTTGCATTAGGGTCCAGTACCTCCTGGGTGAGGGAACAGTTCCTAATCAATATATTGTACCTGCTAAACCAGAAAAAAGCTTAGTTTGTGTGTTTCTCTCTCTCTGTGTATTTATATATCAGTACACTGTAATCAAGTAGTAATTACATTTTTCGTTCTTTTTTTTTTCTTCTTTTTTTTTCTTGTTTGTTTTTGGTTTGGCATTTAATTTTTTCCTCCATTTTGAATCTTAATTCCAAGATGAAAACCTTGTGAATACTCACACATGGAAAACAAGCAAAGAAATGTGGTTAAGCTCAAGTGACATACCATTTTCAACGATGCCTTATTTTGATTTTAACCTTTAACTAAGGAACTTAATTTTGAAGTCATTTCATAGAGAAAAGTAGATCCTCTGAAGATATCAAAATAGGACATTTAGACATTTTTGAAACTTTTAAAACATTTTAAATGAGAAATTACATCAGCCATTTTCTACAGGAATATTCAATTTCAGCAAGCTGTTTTTTCCCCCCAAAAAACATGTTACCCAATTTCTAATCAAGGCCTCCTGATATGCACAGACTTTGTGGATTAGTGATGTGAAGCTGAGTTACAGTCTCGTTGCAGTTATTCATGCAGAAGCACGCAGATATTCCTACATCAGTACACAGAGAGCATATTTTCCATGCATTATGCATGGGATTTCCTCCAGCTGGCCTCCTGACTCACGCTCCCTCGCCTCCCCCGTGTCTGCGGCTGAGCACAGGACCACCTCGTCTCTCCCACTGGGAGAAGCTCAGTGCCAAACCCTGGGCTCCCAGCAGGTGGAAGGGGCTTCCAGGCATCCCTGCTCTGACCTCTTGCTCAAAGCATGTCCAGTCAGAACTGGTGCTGTAGCATTGCCCAGCTGAGTTTGGAGACAGTCCCCTTCCCTGGGCCCCTTTTCCAGTGTTTTGCCACCCTCATAGTGATTTTTTTTCCCTTTTTTATATCAGGTGGTGGTTTCCTACATTCACATTTGTGTCTATTGCCTTAACATCCTTATGCTGTCCACCTCTAAGAAAAGCCTGGCTCTGTCTTCTCTACACCTTCCCATTAAGCACTTGTAGACAGCAATAAGATCTCCCTGATTGTCTTTTCATAAGAGAATAAACACAGTTCTCCCACCTTCTCTTCATGTGTTGTATGCTGCAGGCCCTGGACCATTTTGGTGGCCCCTGTGGACTCTCTCCGGTTTGTTAATCTCTCTCTTGTATGGGGGAGCCCAAACCTGGACATGGTACTCTGGGCAGTCTTACAAGGGCTGAACAGAGGGAAATAATCAACCCGCTGGCTACACTGCTGTTGATACGGCCCAGTCTGTAGTTGTCCTTGAGCTACAAAGTATAAAAACCTACGAAACTACTCTGCCGTGAAAGACTGGAGTGCTGCCCGGTGTTAGGCTGGGTCTGCTAGAGGGATGCTGTGTGGCTGCAGCCTGGCGTTGGACACAGTGCGATACGCGGTTTAACATGGACGTTGTGTAATGTCCTCCTCTACCTCCCAGCATCCATCGTGTGCCTCTCCGCTGGGATTCTTTTGTGAACGGACTGGTGGGTCTGGAACTGAGTGTAGCTGAAGGAAGTGTGGGCCTTCCCTCAGCCTTGTGAAAGGTTTCGTAGAGATGATGGTGAGAGATGGACCCGAGTTACATTTCCACTCAGCCCTGCCTCTTGGACAAGTGTGGTACCCCAAGGCCGCGGCAGCATGACTTTGAATGAAGTGATGCTTCTGAGAGGTGGATGGAAGGAAAACAGGCCAAGGTGAAAGTGGTGGGGCAGGGTGTGGGACTGGACCTTGTCACTCTTGAGCCTCAAGTCTTGGCCCCTTTTTTTATCTCATATTGCAGTAGGCATTGCGGAAGCTCTTTCTCTTTGAAAATGATTGTTGACATGTGGAAGATGATGTGAACCATTGACACACAGATGTCTAGAGTCTGTAAAATAAATTGATGCTTTGCTCATGAAGTCAGATTCAGTTGATTCGGTGTAATAATTAATGAACTTATAAAAGGACTTCATAAAACAGTAAAAATGGAAATAATTCACAGAAATGGAAGACAATTTTTTATTTCTTTCTGTTTCATATGTCGGTTAGTTATGTGGACTTGTGACTTAATAAATGTTGTGGAATTAGACATGGATCCTAATGTTAGCCTGCCATTCAGAATGTCTTCTTATGTCTCATCTCAAAGACTTGTATGGTCATTATAATAAAATTAATGCATGTCTTAATTGTAATAATAACTAAACATTGGCCATTATGATGAAGTAATTAAATAGTCTCAATTGTTAATAGTTTTGTATGCTGCTATACTAAATTTGTCGCTGTCCTAACAAGAAAATAGATTAACAGAAGTAGATGGGTTATGTTTTTGTTAAGGCTTCAGTACTGACTCTCTTAGGCACATGCCTGCGACACCTCATATTTGATTATAGCAATTGTAAGCTTGGAGCTGTTAATTTTAAATACTTCTAAAAAAGGAGTCTTTTATTTTACCTGGGTGCATTGCTTTTATTCTCAGTAGTCAGTAAATAGTAGTAATAGTTTCTTGGTGGTTTCAGTATTGTACATCAGCAAGGACTTGCAGCATTCCTAGGAACAAGCAGTATGGATCGAAGCCTTATATTTAGGCCCTTGCATTTTATTCAGTGGTAAAGCACTGCATTTATTCCTTCACCACAAAGATGTTAATTGAAGCCAGTTTGGTTTAAATTCTGCACTCTTCGTCCTTACAGAGCAGGAGAAGCAGTTGGTAGAACAATTGCTAGAAAGTTGTTATCTTTTCTGGAAATGAATCATAACAAAATCTTAGACATACACGAGAAGAATCTCCTCCCCCACCCCCACCCCCACCTTTAGAAATCTTAAAATAGTACCTCAATATGAGAGCTACAGCTAAAGAAAGGTGGAGTTACTATCAACTCTGTTTACTAAACTTTAAAGATATGTAAGTAGGAGAGGTTTAAAATGCTGGAATCCTCCTGCTAGGGCAGCCTCACCTCGAGAAAATATTATGTGTCTTTTTTTAAATTATGCCAGAGCAGCTACATATCTTTTAAAGCTATCCTCAACAATACAGAGCTTGCTTTGTTTTCCTAGAGAGACAGCAAAAGAAAAAACTCTGTATAGTGCACACACTGAAGGCTTTCTGAGTCTGCCTGTACAATGCAATTGTTCTGATTGAACTCTTGACAAATTGTAACCTGCAGGTAGAACGAGGATTTTCCATTTTTGCCTAACACGTATACATTCTGTCTCTTCCAGTTTTCCTTTCCTGCAATGCATTCAGCACAGCAAGGGCTGGAAGGAAATCTGATTGTGAAACTGATAAATTGTCTTACATAGTTTCCCTATTTTGGCCATTGCCATGGTCTGGTTCTGAAAGTGCTTGGAATCCTCCTTCTCTCTTTGTTTTAACAAGCTCCTTCTTGGTTGCCCATTGCCAGCGCTATATTACCTACAGTGCACATTTTTTTTTTTTTCTATCCCATATACTACATCGACTCCAGGCAGCTTTGGTGTAAAAGCAGATGAGATGATTTATTTTTATAATTCACTTTTTCTCCTGAGAAAGAGAAACCCTTGGCCCTGCCCTGGCTTCCTCTTAACACAGTCATTTGCGTCTTGGCAAATGCAGTCTATAAAATGCTACTGAATTAAAGCAGCAAAGTGTTTCATCATATTTATTTTGCAATCCCTGTGGTAGACTCTTTTCTGGTCTAAATAGCTGCAGTGTCATTGATTTGAGTGGAATTTTCTTTCTTTGTATGAGAAGGGAATTGGCTCAACCTGGACAGGTGGCCAGAAGTCATTGCAGGTGACAGACAGCAGCGGATCAGCCCCTGTGATTTCAGCTCTGATCACAGTTGTTTGCAGTTCTCCTGTACACTCATGGAAGACACTTTATGTGTTAAAACTTGTTGCAAGCCTTTGATATCTTTGACCTTTTTAAAAAAGTCTTTTAAATTTTGATATTCCCTAAGAAGACAGGTGGTATTTTTTGATTGAATAGATAGAGATTTCATGTCTAAACGCATTTCTTGGTTTCATTTTGTTGGACTAGTTAACTGTTCTCTGTATGTTCTACACTGCTCGCAATCTTTTCTTGTAATTTGTTTTTGAATGATAGTATCAAAAAACTTAACAAATAATTTAATGTGCAGAAATCCCCCTGGGAAACATTAGTAATGTCCTGCTAGTGTCTCCCTTTGGATCCAAGTGTGCATATTCAGGTACATACAGTCCCACCTGCAACTACACTTCCAAGCCAAAAATTGCCCTTGATACCTTCCTATGGGAACAAATGGTTGACTCCCAGTGCCATGACTAACCAGACAGAGGGCCTCTGGAAGTAGGTAGGGAAGCTGTGAGAAAATTGTAAGCCTCTCAAAAGTTTTGGCTCTGGAGATAGTGAGGAGGAGCCCTCCAATACTGATGCTGAGCCCGGGACACGCTGGGTGCGGTGCATCTCTCTTGGCTGCGGTCTCATGAAACAACAGCTGAAATACCAGGTGCCCTCTTTTCTTCTTCTATCACCTGAGCAAGTCATTTGGAAACAGGGCAAGTGATACATTTCCACAAAATAAGGAAATCCCTCTAAGCAGTTCTCATTTGCAGCACAATCATCATAATCCTGGCAAAAAATCAAACTGTTTCCATATCAGTTTAGTGCCCAGCATTGCTAGCGTGGTTGGTGTCAACAGTTAAATAGCTGGTGCAGGGGCAGAAGACAGAGGCTGCTGTGTTCTTGGTGCTGCAGCTCGGACAGAAGATGAAATTATGGTAGTTCAACATTTGGTGAAGACTTTACTGATTTTCTGGCTTTCTGTTTATGCTGGAATAAAAAACCTACTTGTGCTTGAAAAAAAAAATTGGTTGTTAGGAATGTGTATGCATGTGCTTCACACAAATTATTTAACAAAACCTTCAAACTGAGGAAATACAGCCCTACTTTTGCAGAGCTGTAGGAGTGCATAGCTACAATCTCTGCTTGGTGGCGAGATGGTTGTAGCACTGTATTTGTAAGGGCTTTTTTTTTTTTTTTACTGTAATGGTCAGAGAGTGATTTTGAATGACTTACAGCCAGGTGCGTGGTAAAGGAAAAAACAAGAGGCCAGATTTTTGGCCTTGGCCATATTGTTTATGCCTTTAGCAAATGCCACTTAACTTACTCAGTATTTAAAGTTTGTTTTTTCTATATAGTACAGACCCAGGACACATGGCTGAAACTGAATATGGGTCATCAGATATTTATTGGGGAGATGGAAAATATGTCTGTTTATTGTAGTTTCAGGTTTTAGCTTGGGTCAGGAACAAATTTTTCAAATTTTCCAAGTATTTTGGTATATGGATCCTTCTGACATTTTTGTTTATTTCAGACACAGGATAAAGGCAGTAAGAAAAATGTCCAGAGAGATTCTACACTTAGTCTGAATTAAATCAAAAGCCAGATTTCATACAGGGACCTTAGACCATTGGTACTTTAGGAATTGATAATTTCCAGAAGGGTGGGTTTCTTTGGTCTTATTCTGAATGTCCCAGTTCTTGGCTGCCAGACTTGTAGGTTGAGAAACTTTGAGGCTGCCTGCTGATCCATATCATTGGAGATCTATTTAATGAATCTCAAATTGAGCGTCTAAAAGCAGAAACAGTCTGACTCATTAATCACTGTGAGAGACCTTGGCCTAACCATATCAATTAAGAACAATAGCTCCCTAGTAGAAAAGAAACATGACGATGTATTTCCAGTGACAGTCATATTATTAATCACATGTATTTATTTATCAAAGGTATGCTTGTGTTTCACTTTGGAGATGTAAATCAACAGCACCATAACTTTGATTACCTTGTGTCTGTGTGTTCATATGTATTTCAGACTACTGTTTGATGACATGTTCTTCAAGGGTCTCTTTAAAAATCTGAGTCTTGGTCTAATAAGATTAAGTCTTTGCTGAAAAACATATATGGGGTGCTAGAACATTTACACTAACATTCTGCTACACTGCTACACAGCAGAATATTAGTATAAAACTGCTGTTGCTGCTAATAGACTTCGGGTTCATTGCACTGTCAGCTGAAAGTTTTAGTCTGCGAGTTTTAAAGAGGTTTTTTTGGATAAAACTAAAAGGTATTGTAGAAATGAAACGTGGAACATTTTGGAGACGGGTGCAGTGCTATACATAAATTATTTGGCACTGTTTGTACAGTCAATTGTTTAGTTATAAATAAAATACAGCCTTAAAACAAAGGTGAAAGAGCAAAATTGAGGGTAGTTATTTCCTCTGTATTTCTATTAAAAAAAAAAAAAAAAAGGTTTCCAAGTTTGTTTGAACAGTCACATTTTGGTCTGGTTATTGATATTCACAATGTTGTGCCTATTTTTGGATGGATTGCATTGAAGACTTTCTTCTCTGCCATGCAGTGTGCCCTTTTTCTCCAGTAAATCTTCTGCAGGCTGCAGGGCTGTTCTCAAAGCTCGGTGAGGTGCCCAGGCACAGCCAAGGGGAAACCACAGGGAGGCAAACGAGCCTGAATTTCCAGGTCCCAGAGCTACTGAAGAACAGCCTAACTTGCCTCATCGACATAAGGTCCCTTGGTGGTTGTTCCAGTTCGGCACCTACCGTGGTGGTGGTTTCCCCCATCTCATCTGAACCTCACCCATATCTTGTAGGTGGAGGGCACCCAGGGCTGGCCCAGGACCAGCTCCACAGCCTGCACCAGACAGATGCCTTCTGCCAACAGACAAGTCCCTTGAACTGGGAAACTGCAGAACCCATTTAAGATCATTAAAAATAAGTTTAGTGGATTTAAGAATACAATCCATATGCTTTTCAGAGTAATTTATTATAGGTCTTCGCATTGGTGCTCAGAATGAGGTGAGAAAGAGGTTTCTCCTTAGAGCCTCTGAGCAGGCTTTTTATCTGTGGTGGAGGTATTTCCTGAGTGTGAGTAGGAATAGCACAGGGTGGGCTTGATGAAACAACAGGGGGAAAACAGAACATTTTATTATAGGTCATGGGCTAAGCATCCCTTGCAGGTACTGCAGAGCGGCAGGAGGTGCCTGGTTTGATATCTCCCAGTTCTCCTACCGGTGGTGCTGACACAGAGCTGTGATACTGAGCAAAAACATTCTGGCTGCTGAAGAGGAAGACATGACCAATTTGAACTTAGGAGTGAAACATTTCCTAGAACTGAGCCTGAATAAATTCTGGAACAGTTGAACAGGAAATAGGTTAATAATGGGATTTTACAATATGCATTTCCCATATAAGGCATTGAAATGTAGCATGGGTTTGTTTGCTGATCTTCTGGCTATTTTGATGAAAATGTTAGGTTTCCTCACTGTTGGCGCTCCATTACGATCGTGAGGACTTTGCTCCATTCACTGAAGCCTTTCATCTTGTCGCTGTCATCAGTGGTCCCTGGACGGACCATTCCCAGACCAGACCAAGGAAGAGACTAGTTAACAACTCCTCCTTACTGTCTTTTGTTTGTGTCGGGGAGCTATTTCCTTTAGCCCTTGAGACTGATGCATAGGAAGGGGAAGAGAGGTAGGGAGCGCCCGTCTCAGTGCAGTTCATGCTTCTGAAAATAAGTTCCCCAAAATCTGATGTGGGGAAAGGAAGCCCTGGCTCCACAGAGCCTGCTGTCTCCCTCAATAAACAAAGGACTGGATATGGGCAAGTTGCCCAAAGTGTTGGTGCAGGGTGCGTTCCCGTCCTTACTACTCTGCCTGGCCTTTTAAGGATATTTGACAGTATGCTGGAGACCACAGTAAGGTGTGTAATTCAGTGATGATTAATGAGCACAAGGCTCTTCTGTAGCATTGGTCAAATTCCCTTCTCACGAGTAACTCACTAAGATTTTCAGAGTTTTGCCTCTCGTGCACTATGAGCGCGATCTCCTGCCAGCTCTTATGCTACATTAATTTAGAGCCATCTACCTTTCCAAATGTGCTCTGTATTGTGGAACAGGTTTGGCTTGTAAATGTGAGGCCAGATGTTCAGAAGAGGAGAGCTCCCGTTTAGGCATCTAGCAATTACTGCTGTGACACATACTGATCGCAGCTGAAAATCTGAAAGCTGTTTGCTCAGACAATAAAATACTTGGGCTGCCTAGTTTGTGCAGTGCTATAAGAAGTGGCCTATATGCATATAATTCAGGAATTCTTTCAAAATAGCATGCACTGAATCATGGTCTCACTTAGTTGTAAACCACAGCTTGTGCCTAACTAGTTATTTTGATTTCTTGCCAAGCAGCAGCTCATTTTCCAGTTGCAACTAACATTTTCCTTTTCTTTTTCTGCAAAATCTGTTAATGAAGGCTAAATGAAACAATGAAGGTAGGTCTACTGACTAGATAAGAAATAGGTCTGATTTATTAGTAAATGTTTCTTTTTTTTTCCAGTGACATATTTGATGCCATGTTCCCCGTCACACACATTGCAGGAGAAACAGTCATACAACAGGGTAATTCTTCCTCTCATTTTTTCCCTTGTATATTTTCTAAGGTTGTACAATTCACATCTCTCCATTTGAGATTTCACCCTATTTGCTTAACGGGAAGAATAACCACAGTCTGAAAGCATCTAAGTGTGCAGCTATGTCGGAAGTCCATGGATGCAGGTCTTTTGCTACATGTGCAGAGGTCTCCTACAAAACCACACTGGTAGATCTCCAGGGTTTCAAAGTGCTACAGTTAAATGTAGGTAAATAGCACTTCAAATTAAGGTGTTCATTCCTCAGCGAAAGATAGGAACTAAACCACAGCTCAGAATGCATAAGGGTGGCACAGGCTAGCTGAGAGTAATTAGAGATGGAAAATATTTTTATGGTTGTTGGGAATATTCAACACCTCATTGTGCTCTATCATAGTTCTCACACTTGGCAACTTACCTGCGTGCCTGCCACATGTTGTGGAGTACTTCATTACCCTCAGGCTATATTAAAGCCTCGTGTGTTTACACTGAATGAAGTGTTGAATCAATTGAAAGGGAGACATTAATGCAATTAAAAGTTATTAATAGGAATAAATCATAGTGATAATGTGATTTATGAAGGCAAATAGGCAAGGATGTTTCAGAAAATGAATCTTTCTGTAAGTAATCTGGTGTACAAACCTGTGTAAATATGTACAGGATTAAATACGGAGGCAGGAAATTATTGAGTAGTTTAGCAGACCTTCAGGGAACAATCACCTTTTGTATTTTGCTTCCAGGTGATGAAGGAGACAACTTCTATGTGATTGACCAAGGCGAGGTGGATGTAAGTACACTCTTACAGTATAATATTTAGTTTGAAGCTGCATCATAAAATTGTGTGCTCTGGCACACAGCTTGATCCAACAATGTGCTGTGGTTCTGTCTCCTTGAAACAGATTTCCCAGGATTGGTTTCATTACTTTGTTTTTGTTGTGTTAAGTCATTTGTGCATAATTTTATAATTGGCATGTTTTACATCCTAGCTTATTTGTCCATTCCAAGCAGGAAAATATGGTATCAAAACTAAGCAAATGACATTATCTTCAGAACCCTAACCACACCTGGAGGTGTGCAGTCTTTGGCAGAGCAGGCCACCATGCTGGAATGCACCTGAGGGTTCAGATCAACCATTAGGAAAATATTTTCTTTAATCAGTTAGCTTAGCTTATGTGTTGTTTGTTTTTTTCCCAAATTGAGATACAGCCTCAGGCAGCAAATTTCATCTTAGAAACCTTAATTTGCTTTTAAAATTAGGTCCAAATAAATGAACAATGCAGCATATTAATAAAGCAAGGATTATTATAAGTTTAAAGTGATCTGTTAGACCACAAAATGTTTAGAGGAGTATGCAGTGGTTTAATCAGCAAGTCTTTGGAAAGAAGCTTCTTTCTGAACCTGCTTTCCAAATCATAATCTATTCACCTCTTACCATTTTTATCCTGTATGAAATTCACACTTTTGCAGTTTTGCTACAAGTTCCTCATTTGACTGAATTTTCTACACACATCTTACGTATCCACAGTTGTCAGATAGCACAGGCTTGCTCATTAGCAATGTTGCTTTTCAGATGTCCAGATGAGTTTTGTTTGGCATATTTAAAGAAGAAAGTGATGTATTTTAAATCCAGGCAGGAGGCATACAGTTATTTTAGTGAAAGTTATTTTTTGTAGCAGTCTGTTTGTGTCAGGAGACCATCTAATTGGTATTGTTGGGAACTGAGAAACCTCACATGCTGCCGCTGCCTGTGGAAGTTGCTCCTCAGGAAATCCGTCTGACTCACTGTTCCTATCAGGCATACCTCTCACTAGCAAACATTGCCACATCCACAGGGCCAGAAAATAAAAGAGCAGTATTTATAGAACAGAGCTAAAATTTAATTTTAAAATAATTGGCTAGGGCCTGATACTGGACTTAATGAGTTCACTGGCTTTGAATCAGACCCACAAATACACGCAAAGGCACATGTTGAAGTTGTAGATTAATCCACTTTAAAAATAATTTGTCCTCAGTCAAAACCTTTAGGAAAGCTTTCTTCAGCATTTGGCTCAGGGACAGTGGGAGACTGAGTGATATCAGAAACCCTTGCAGTTAATTGCAAAAAGACAATCACAATCTTCTGTATGGACGTATTGCTCTTACAGAACAGTGACAAAATGGGGAAAATAAATGTACAGGGCCTACCCAGTTTTGTGCCTGCTTGTGAAGCCGTTGCATGAGGTGGTTTGTGCATTTTCTGTAACTGGTGGTTGCCACTAATGGCCGAGGTGGCCGTGGCTCTGCAAATGTTGAGAAGAACTTGTTTAGAGCACCAGTTGCTGTATCCTCTGTTGGATGAGATGGCATCGTGGTTCCCTTCCCAGATATGTCCTGGCATATACTCCGAAATATCTTTTACTACATCATGTTAGCTGTGTATCAGATGTTCTCAGTTTTCTTATGAAAAGTTGAAATCTTTTCATAAAACATCTCGACCACAAATGGCCCAAGAAGAGACATATGTCCAGATCTTTTTTCATTGATGGTTTCTTGAGTTCATGAAAGTCTTTTGCAGAATAATCTTGTATTTCCCAGAACAAGTCAGAGACTCCTGAGGCTTCTGAGATAGGATTTGAAAAAATGCCACAGTGAGTAAATGGCCTCAGTGCCACTGCATTGCAGTTACACGTAGGCTCTTAAACTGTCTTGATGTTCTTGAAAATTTTTATCCCAGATCCCTGATTTGGCAAGCTAAGCACCATTCCTCCTTTAAGCATGTGAGTAATTCTGTTGACTCCAGTGGGACTTACTGTTTTGCTAAATGAAGAGCATGGTGCATGGCTTTGTTTTACGGTATTGGAGTTCAAGGCAGAAATTTTCTTCATATTCTGAGTGGTTTGCAGTCCTCCATTCAGTTATGTATGATATAGGATATAACGTTTTTCCTGCCTTGTCTTTGAGACTTCCAACAGCAGATTTACTAGAGGATGAATGAAATAACTGGGTTTCTTTGAGTAGATTTCAATTTCACGAGCATTCTTAATTCCTACTCCCCTTGTTGCCAAAATCAGTGTATAGTTGCTAGGACAGATCAAAATGGACAGATCCACAATAATGTAATCCTGACAGACACACATATAGACAGTGTTCTGACATGACCTGTGGGACAAATACATCCTAACAAGACTTAAGAGATGTCCTTTAGACTGAGCTTATTCCAGAAACAACCAAAGCTCCTGACCCTCTTAAGTCTTGCAGAACTCTTCTGTGACCAGTTCTCATGCTGTTCCCCTTCAGCATCCCCCTTCCTTCATCCTGCTGCACCTTACCACTGCTCTCCCCATCTCCTCAGCTAGGTGCTCACTCCTTCCTAAGCTTTTCTTATGTCTTCAGCCAAAACACACACTGAAATCCTTTTCAACATAACTGTGGAAGGTGCAAGAAACATTTGCTCATCCAGGAGCAAGTTGCAACTACACCCTGACAGATGCAGACGTTACCTACATTAACTACCTTTGCTGGGAAGCTGCAGGGAGGTGAGCCCATATTCCCCCAACAGCATGAAGTCTGTACCAGGGCAGTTAGTGCAGAGTAACTTGCTCCAGCGTAAGGCAGCACCTCCCAGACCCCATGGGTATGGGGTATATAGTGTATATATATATATAGTACTCCCCAGGAAAGAGTTGTTCCACTTTCTGGGCAGCAGTGCTAAAATCCTTATTGTCTGAAGAAAAATCCAGACCGCTAGTAAGTGAGCTGCAGTTCATTTAAGCCTTGCCAGAGACTTTTTTGGCATGCTTCCACCCTTCTCCAAGAAAAAAAGCGACTTGGAGTGCAGACAATTGACCCCGAGACTTAAAGCCTCAAGCCATTTTCTGCCTAGTTCAGCTGGTGTTGGCATAGGCATGGAGACTTTTAACCCCTGGCCAGGCTATGTGCCTTCATCATTTCCATGATCTGCACAGAAGTGGCAGGTATACCGGGACTGGTGGATTCAAGGAGCAACTTACTCTTAAGCACCTGGATTTTCCATACACGTGCAAAGATACACATAAAGGAGGTTGCAATTGCCGTCATAAAATTCCCATCCCTTGGAAGAAAATCATGGCAAAACTGAAAAGAATAATAATCTATTAACAAAGCAACCAAAACCAAACAGAAACGGCTAACAAAGCCAGAATAATGAAATTGGTGTGTGGTGTTTTAAGTTTAAAAAGCTGCAACATTTAAAGTAATTTTCTGTTTGAGTTTTGGCATAGGCACCCCAAAGAGTAAGTGAGAGCATTCTAATATTTTCCCTTAAAAATTATCTGAGTCAAATTAGAAGTACAATAAAATATCTTAAAATATAATAACACTTTATCCTCAGCTCTTACACTTTCTTCGGTTATAAACAAGCTTCATTAGCACAGAATAAAGTATTCTTTTATACATGAATGTACATTTCCTTCTTGGCATCAATATGGACAGCCAAAGAAGACTCGATACCCTGTTGTTGGTAAACATACTCAGCATGGACAGTGGGCCAACGGAAAAGGGCGCAGACTTTCACAGGTAAAAGAAAGGTTTTTAGAAATCAAGAAGAGGTAGGTCTTGGAGAACCTGAGGGTTTCTTCTCATATACTGCATACTACAAACCGGGTGTACTTGGACCAAAGCTGGCATTGGATGGGAAAGGACATTAGAGCATTATCAGTTGCAGTCTGCCTCCTTAGCACTTCAGGGTTGAGGAGAACTGTTAACCCGTGACCCGTCCCCGCAGATGGGTAATGTTTATACTAGGCAGATGATGGTATGAGGTTTGAAGTCTTAGAGGTCAGTTGTCTACCGGAAGCTTTTCTGCTCAGGCAATATGAACGTACGCCAAAAAGTAGCTGGCAGAGCTTAAATTATAGTTTCCAGTAAAGATGTTGAAAGTACCTGCTAAAGTATGTGTCTTGCAGAAATCTCTAATCCGTATTTCTAAATATAAAAGTGATTTCCTGTTTATTATTTTAATCTTATAACCTCACATTTTTGTACTTTAAAAAGCACCATCAACTACTTTTAAAACATGTATTTTTTTTAGACTCAACAACTTCCTATTCTATTTAATGTCACAGCAACTTTCTCTACAGTCATTCTCAGGTTTTCCTCTTGTAAAACAACAGCAGCCAAACTGTAGTACGGTGAAAATCAAAATGAAAACTTTTCAGTATTTTTTCTTAAATAGATTCTGTATTTACCATATAAATCTATATGTGGAGCTATACATTAATACTGTGGACAATAGATAAGATAATCTTTTGATTGCATGTCAAATCTTCTTGACACCCTTATTCATATATATACAAACTGTCTAATTTGTGTATACAAAGATGAAAATTACATGGTGGTTTATGTGAGAATACTGTTCGATTTTAAAACCAGTTATATTTTATGGTTACATTCCATTGATTGCTTTTTGCTTTAATTCTTCCATCATTAATGATCTTTCTAATTTCAGAAGGATGCTTTTTGAAATTTGAAACAGAACATTTTAAAGTTTGGAGGTTTTCAGCTTGAATTTTTAAGGATTCTCAAGGCAGTCTCCAAGTTCATACATTTATATTTAAGAAAAGCAAATTCATACTATAAATAAAGCACTGGCTTTATTTGAGAAAACTACCCACATATAAATATGCTTCATGTCTAAGGCTTGCTTATTTTTCCAAGAATAAATAAACCTCATCTTCATTTTTGGATAACAAATATTAAGGCTTGATGAGACACAAAGCACAAATTATTACAAACAGATCCGAGGGAGGAGATTTAAGATCTAAAAGTTGCAATGCCTGGAACAAATTAGATTGTCCACATAGATCACAAAGTGACAGCAAAAAAAAAAAAAAAAAAAAAAAAAGCTAAAAGTTAACTTGAAATCAACAATACAAAATCAAAGTAAAGGTAAATTCACTCTAATGAAGCTGAGAGATAGATGTTCATATACTGCCTTCAGAGTAAAGTGGCTATATTACTGGTCGTGTTAAGGTTACTTTCTGCTTCTTTAGACAACATGAAGATGGGTGAGGCCAAGATGCATTCCTGTTGCATTGAGCGTTGTGTGACTCATTGCATTTTCTCTCGCAGTTAGCGCCTATGTATATCACATTCCATGAAGAAAGGAACTGCTGATCTTCACAGGAGATTTTTCCCATTTGCCTCCTAAAAAAAACAATGAAATGAACCAAGTTGTGTGATTTTCAAGCCTGCAAAAACTGCAGTGCTCATACTACATGGTGGAAAACAATAGAATAGTATTTTTGATCTGTGGAAGGTAGGTGGTCCTGATGGCTTGGTCATATTTAGGCATCTGCAGTTCTGCTTTGCTCTTCAGCTGCACAAAAGACGGAGGTTCCTGCTCTTAGGGGTCTGTGACTGGCAGGTTAAGTAACAATTAGGAATAATTCATTTATGTACTCACCACTTTAGTGAGAGTTCACAAATGCCTAAAACTGCCTGAGCCAAAACCTCAGCCCAGCATTTTTTAGGATAAAGAAGATCATCTGAGCTGCTGCCATATAACATTGGTTTTCCTAAGCTGTTCTGAGCCTAAAATAGATTTGCTTCCCACACCTTACAAACAGAGCTACTTTCCTTTCTACTTTTTTAAAAAATCTATTTTAAAGGGATTCGCAGTGGAACTGATCTCTCTGTTAAAGGGCAGAATGGCTTTGTAATGTGCCATCAATGCACTTTAACTTCATCATGAAGACAAAATATTTTTGTTGACTTAGGCCTTTGCTGAAAATGAAGTGCTATGGTTTTCCTCCTAGAATACAACAGTTATTCTCAAACTGTTTTCTCTTTTGGAGATTGATATTGGAAATGGCATTTTTATTGGGGGATTGACTGTTGGGCCCAAAGACTGTTAGATCTCAGTGATTTGGTTTCACCTCAGAGTACTTTAAACCTGACACCCTTAGGGTGGAGGAGTAGCCATTTGCATAAATTGTTTGCAGGCGAGATGTCAAACACATTTTGGGGAGCTTTGTCAAGTAAGACAGCAAAATTAAAGAAGTCTTAGAGCAGTTCAGTAGTAGCCTCTCTATAACAACTGTGCAACAGTAACTGTCCATCCTTCACTTGCTCTACCTTGAGTTTTACCAAGGCAATTCCCCTCTCTGGGCTGCATGGTATCATGCATACTGCTTTAATAAGAAATCTCACCATATTTCTTAAAAAAATACATGTTGGAATGGATTTGTTTCTGACTTTTAATTCACACCCCTCTGCAATAACAAAACCTGCACTTTTCAACAAAAGAGGGTATGGAAACGTGTGGTTTTGGTGTGCTGAAAAAGTCAAGGATGCAATGTCAGTTGACATTCAGGATGTGGTCCAAAACTCATTGGAATTATCAGTCTCTTCCCTGAGACTTTACTGAGGACATGAATTATTGACCTGTAGTAAACCCTGGGTCCGTCTGGTGAAATCCCCACAGAAATGGAGTAGTGCTACATTTAAGTATGCATCTGGAAAATTTTGCAATGGATTAATTGAGTTTAATAATTTTTGTACATTCCAATTACATGTCTTTCAGAACCCTAGTCTTATTCATCCATTTCTCCTGCTTGTCTTACAAAAAAAGATCCAGGAGCCACAGTATTACTTGCTTGTTCCACCAGGGAAGTGCTTGGGTTTGTCTGGCTTTTCTAAAACTTCTTTTTGTGCTTTTATTTTTTTCATCATGAGGAGAATCAGAAGTAGATTCAGTGTCCTGTGAGATTTTCTTTCTGCGGTGAGTGTAAGAGTTTGAAAGGAAATGCTGCTGTTATTCTCTTGTGTGATATTCTCCTACGTGACATTCATTCTGTTGTGGCAAAGAAATGAAGCTATAGTTTTTGCCGCTTGAGCTCTTTCTCGGCAGTCTGCTACCACCTGCCTGTTTGGAATTATTTTTATCCTGTATTTCAGCCCCTCAATCCTCAGATGCTCCAGGAACACCAAGAGCCACAATGTTGCCTGGAGTTCAGCAGTGATGCTAATACTGCTCCTTTTCAGCTGATACCTAAGCGGTCTCTTGATCAGCTGAACTGCTCCATGGCCTCATTTGTCTTCTACTGCACCAGCATTTCACTGGCCTCAGTATGAGCTGGATCAGATCTTAACTGAATATTGGGAAGATAAATTGAGATTGATGCCACCTGTAGTTTGTAATACATATTTTCATCATAAAATGAAGATAGAAGTAAAATTAATGCTGAGAGTTTGTTGAATTTTGACCCCAGTTCATTTATTTTTATCACTGTCTTTTCTCATGCCCAGCTTGAACACAGCTGTAAATTCATATATTTTTTAAAAACTGCTAGTCTGTTACTCAGTAATTGGTAATAGGTTATGGCCTTTTCCTTTTCCATAATTTTCTATTTGAGATGAGAATACCTGCATATTTTCTTCATATTATTTTTCATCACAGAGCTTCCAAGCAAATCAAATTAATTCTGGTTGATTTCTGCTGTTACTGGTCTGTAACACACTGGGATATATTCTGCACTGGGTAAATGCACACAGCCTTTCCTATGGAAGGGAAGGGGTTTGTTGTGTAGGTTTACAGCAGCGAGCCTCCTAGCATGCTGGGGGAATACACAGTCCATACCAGTCTTTGAATACACGGGTATGTCTCATGAGCTGTATTGTCCACGAACAGAGAGGAAAATACAGCCCACAGAGCACCTGCATGAGCTCCCCTTTCTCCAGTGAAGGTTTTACATAGCACTCAAGTGTAGGAATCCTTCTCAAATTAGACGTCATCCAGGAAAAATACTGTGACAGCAGTATCGATCCATACCGTGTTTCGAGAAGATATGTTACCTAAATAGTCTATGAGTCAAATACTGTTTCGTAAGTCCTATAGATCTCATGTTAAAGACAAAGGGTAATTCTGCATGTAGCTTCTGAAGTCCAAAGCACTTAGTAGTCTTCACTAAGGGAGAAAGGGGTCTCAGTAGTTATATTTAAATGGGTTTTGGATGCGCTAGGCTTAGGGAAGAAGAAAATACTCCTTTTCAAAAGCTGCTTCCCTGTTTTGACTGTTTTTCATTTCATGGCCATGGTGCTTTTCAGCAAACCTCATTACACATATCAACAAATCTCCTTCCTTTCAAGTTTGACAGTCTTAATAAAAAGCCAAAGTTGTGACAGTTCTGCTTGTTGGCTGTCTGAGCCTTGAACACAAGAGGGAAAACATGATGCCAGTTAACCATGGGAGCTGAAAACTCAGAGAGTAAATACAGTCATTGTATTGAAGCAAGATGACTTGAAATTCTGTCTGCAAAGCAGGTTGTTGCCCTCTTCGGGGACCAACTGCAGAAACTGTTATACTCTTGTTTTCCTTGTGTGTCCCCAGTGTTGATGATCAGAAAGGAAATTGCTAATAGCTTTTTAGGTAACTGGCAGTAGGAGGAAAACTGCAACTAAGTCCCCAAACTGGTTTTGCTTCTTGTTTTGTCTTGTGCTGTGGTAGGTTTATGTCAATGGGGAGTGGGTCACCAGCATCGGAGAAGGAGGCAGCTTCGGAGAACTGGCATTGATCTATGGAACACCCCGGGCCGCCACCGTCAAAGCCAAGACAGATCTCAAGCTCTGGGGCATCGACAGAGACAGCTACAGACGCATTTTAATGGTAAGTTTATGGAGAAGGGCTTGTTGATGGAGTTGATATTTTTTACTTGCTTTCGTACTGCCAGCGCTTCTGTTCAGAGTACACTGATGATAGAAGGCTGTGCAGGCTGTGTTTCTACATCAAAGAGAGAAGACATGACAATAACATTGAGTAACTAAATTAACTGAACTGCACGAAAAGGGGACAAGACGCTGAGTCAGAAATGCAACTGAGTAATGTTATGCATACCTATTAGACATGAATGAAAACCTCAGGAGGCCTCTGTTACCCACCGAAGCCACGCAAATCCTTCCCTTATCGTGAACCTCAGAATGTCTTTCAGCACTGCCCCTTGCGTGTGAAGGCTTTGTCTGGACTTGTATTATACACTTCAAGGTAGGAAATACAAAGTAAATCCAACTCTACTAAAAAAAAACCAAACAAACTTGGTTGGACTGTGCCCTCCGTCTTTGTTAGCCAGCACACAGCCACACGTATCACAGGATGGTAGCTGCAGTGTCCCTGCTTTACGCTGCATTACGCTGCTCCTTCCAAACTCCCGCATCTCTGCAGGAAAGCTTAACAGACCTTCTGGGCACCTGGGATGTGTGCTAGCTTGTGGATTCGCTGTTGGTTTTTGAGTGGTGAGTTTATAATGGAAACTTTGACAGATAATTAACTTTAGCAATGTCATAACATTTTTTTTAGTTTGTTTCCGATGTCCATGTGCATATCTTGCTTCTCTATTAAATATCCCTTTCTTTTTGATAATTAGCAGACATCTTTCTATTTAAAGCTTCTTTCCTAATAGGACTTGTCTCTAAAAGCTGCATTGTTTCATTCTGATCTGAAGGAAATTACACTATGCTCTCAGAATAATAAAGGAGTGTGCATTTTGAGATCATCTCTATTTCCAGTAGATGTCATGGATAACAGAAAAATTACCAAAAGAATTGAGTAGATTTTAAACTTAAATGATTTTTTCTTAAGCAGCTGAGCATTAAGGGTGATCTTTATTTATAGTGTGGTGACTGTTGGATGTCTGTATGAAGCCTTGCTGTTTTTCAGTCTGTATTTCATGGGCTGAGTTCTGTATCACATAAACGAACATCACACTGACGTCTAGGAGAGTATATCTGATGGAAATTTACTCTATCCCAAAATATTCAGCCTGATCACTCCAAGACAAAATAGAAGGATAATGATGAGAAGCATACTGTCTTCTCTCTTGTGGATAAGCAGGATGAATAGTTGTGAATGCTTCCCAGTGTGGGGAAGCAGAAAGTAGTAACTGAGACCTTACTGCAAGGTGCTTCTAAAACACAAACCAGAAGAATTTCCTAACATGTAGGAGGCACATTCAACTTATTTGTCTCTTGTCCTACATGGATGCAATGAAGGGATGTCTGGGATAACTGGTGCGATGAAACTGCATGCCGCAAGGAAGAATCCAACGTATAAAAGAGAAGGAATGTAGGAGGGAAATAAATGTCAAGACAAGCCACATATTCCTTGGCTTGTTAAGCATAGCTTTTTACAGCTGCCTGTAACCTTGCTACTAAAGAATTGAAGGACAGATTCACAGGCCTTGTAGCCTAGAGGTAATTTCAGTTTTAGCTTGATGAAAATAGTGGTACCTAACATCATCCAACCCTGTGAGCTTTCCAGTTTGGTCATATGTCCATTACCATCTGATAGCAGTCTTCAGAAGATGAATATTTGATACAGAGACAGGATTTTACTAAAAGGGTTTAACTCTATCCCAGCCAAACCCAGCACAAGTCCCAAGTGGAAAAGACACCGTTTTTAATGCTAGCTTTAGCCATACATGCAACTTAGAATATTACAGTTATACTACTGTTTGATTCTAGTGTACTGCTAGGTGGTTTTCAAATTAAATTACATATTATCTGAACCAGTGACCACTCTACCTTACCTAGCAAGCTCAGTTTCTGCTAGTTGATGAGACCTTTAACTTAACATGGGGGTGTTTTCTCTCCCTCTCTCTTGTGTTTTTTAATTGTTGGGGCCGTTAAAAATCCTTGGTCTGTTACATTACATTAGATACCGAGACAGTATAATTGTAATATTCCCAATAGTTACATAGGAAATACTTCAGGTAGCATAGTGAATTAATTGCTGCAGGTATAGAAAATGACCAATTTCAAGTGCTGTCCACAGTGAATGCAATTTACCCATCCAGACTACGTGAATTCTGTCATCTTTTCATTTATTTGTAGGTGCAGCATGGATAATTGCTGTAGGTGAAATGAGACATCTGTCTTTGTACATTCGTGTGAGGGCAGGTTATAGTGTCTCTGCACATTTCCTCAAGCCTAAGAATTAATTACATCATGTTTCAATGGCTGCATTTCATACTTGAAGCTAAGTCCACCATTATGTGGCTGGTTTTTCTGTACTCAGTTTCAAGATGTAGTAGTAGCTGACTTTAAATTCCAGAAACATGGGTTTCAGCCACTTAGCCCCTAACCTTATGTTTCTCGAAAGTTGCTGGATATTTGGATGTAGAAATGCTTCTGCCTTTAAATAAGGGGAAATAATATTTAAGATATCTTTTGTAATATATCATTTAAGAGGGTTTTAAAACTTGAGAGTGAGCAGTTTTTTTTTTTCTGTTTGCAAATACTTTTGTCCAAGAGATCAATGACCTTTTTCTCCCAAAGATACATTTTTTTTCTGTAGTCAGATAAAGCCTCTCCATAACCCAAGATAGTTTTTTCTTTCATCTGCATTCCTTCCCCGCCATGACCAGCCACATGTTTTCTTAGTCTAGTGTTGAAATTTTATTCAGGTTGTAAATATTTATTTCCAAGTTATGCCTTCAGATCCACACTTGCCCAAAAGATTTTATCCTGTCATGAGACACTTGCCTTTACCTCATTTCTCCTTGCAGGCTCTATTTTTGTTCTTTGCTTTGCATTTAGTAATTTCTAGTTTTTATTTCTGCTTAATGCTATTTTCTGCACTTACGTGTCTCATTGATCCTGACTGGTTTATGGCATGAATAAAATGCATCTCAGGAGGTTTGGGAGTTTGGGGTTTCCTTTTTTTGGATGGACAAAGCCTGATGCAAAAATTTCCTGCTGGCTTTTAGTTACACTTGTCATCCATTTATTATTTATCCTGTCTCAAAGGAAGTTTGTTAAAACAGATATATTTCTTTATCTTTCATTGTCTCAGCTTAGGTACCCTGATGACTTGAAGGTCACATTCAAGTTTGTTTTAGCAGCTGTGGTGATTGTAAATGTTGGGATAATTCTTGCTTTTCAGGATTTGCAGTGAAATTGCTTGGCTTTCACTGCAGTTCTTGACAACGTATTATACCATGAAATTCATTGTGCTAAATGGATTACAAAAAACCACTTCAACACGTTCCCCCCTCAGTACACTCACGAATTATCTGTCCATCTGTGTGTTCCATTTATTTCCTAAAATTATCTGTGCTGAGTTGCATACTTTTCACTCTATTGCAGAATTTTTTATATGTATGTTCTCTGTGTGTGCACACACACTCACACATTTGTGTATATATTCTATATTTATTTGCTTACATTCTTCTGGGAGGGATGCAAAGGGTTTTTTGTCATAGGATTCTCATGTAATTCAGTTGCTGAAATGTTGCTGCTCTTTTCTTATCATTTGGGATTCAAGAGCATCACAGAGCGGGGAACATCCCAGGGCAGCACAATATTTGTATTCTAAATATACCAAATACCACAAATACCAGAGAAGCAAACGTCTGTATCCCAACATCAGATTGATCCCCCAGACAATTCAGTTCCCAGACTAAGGAAATCTGAAGTATTAATTGCTTGTAATTTCTGCTTTAAGAAGGCTTGATTCAGGATAATTTAACTATCCTCTAGTTCCCATGGTCCAAGATACCTGGTTCTGAGAGCGAAGTTGCATGGGATACAATACTTTTTGCCTATTTGGCAAACTGCTTGCAGAAAGGGACTTGTAATATTGGGATGTAAGTCATGACAAATCAAGGTTAGTCAGCTCCTAATGTTATGCCTCACTTTATTTATGCTATTTTGGCTTTGTTTTGTCACCTTTTCACAGCTTTGAACCTAAGAACAAGTTCTTCAACTAGTGCCTTTTTCTACTTATATAAAATAGTAAGAAGACTTTGTGTTGCCATAAAATGTGGGCTGTGTGGTAGCCAAAACATAAAGCAAATCTGAAGCCTGCAATCCATCCAACATCTGTGCAATATAGCACTGGGATCTTGTGGGCTATTTTGTTTTCATGGCCAGTGTGCACAGTGACTCTTTCTTTCATGCTCCTGTAAGAATGAACACCCAAATCATCATTCAGTATCAGGTTTATGGAGGGATTAAACAGGGCTGAAGCAGTCCAGAAGGCCATTCCGGCACCTCCTGCCAGGATAACTCTTTTTATTTGAAACTTGAGCCATGCTTTGACTTTGAGTAGCCATTTGTTAGGCGTCATACTGAAGATGAGGATTTCTAGGAAGAACCCAATCAACTCCACCTGAAAAAATGAAGCAAGAAAGAAGACATGAAGCGTGCTGGAGAGGCAAATCAAAGAGGTGGGCAGAGGGGAAGACAGAGACCAGACTGGAAGAATGGGAAGAAAAAATGGAAGAAAACAGGGGGAATGAAGAATGGGCAATTGGAAAAGAGATCCAACAGCCCTATTCAACAAGACCTGTTATAATCTCTGGGACTTTTTTCCTAGCCTGTGTATTGTTTAAGCTAATCTTAAGGCTTGCTGCAATTTGTAGTGGTCCTAAAACTGGCTTTGAGCTCTTTTCTGAGTGGATTGGCAAATGCAAATGGTCTCGTTTGTCCTTGGGACTGTTTCAGGGAGGAGCACTGCAGCTTAGAATATTAACGAGTCTTCGTAGTTAGCGGGAACCATTTTTTCAGAAGATGAGCTTGTGCATGACAGCTCAGAACTGGGGAGAAACTGAACAAAGGAAAGGGGAGAGAAGGAGAAGGAGTGACTATTGAAATAAGATATTAATAGGTTAGAAAAAGCAGAATTAATAAAGACTTTTTAAAACATGTCATCAAGAACCCTGGCAGTGCAGAATTATTCATGTACATTTACTATTGTTTTTATCTGGCTCAAGCAGTAAGATTTCTACTGCTTCCCTTGGGAGACTTTTCTGCAAGAGAATAATTCCTACGTTGGGAAAACTCTTTTGATATTGATCTTAAATTAGATTTTCTTCATTTTGCCCTATTACTTTGAGTTATGTCAAGTTATGCTGTACTTAATTGCCCTCTCTTTCTGTCATATATCTGTAGATAATTATTACTGTCTACTTAAAACCCTTGCAACAATGCGTGCTAGCTCTGAGGATGACATACCAGTGATCCCAGTGTTGAGCTAACATATACAGGCTGAATTTGTTTTGCTCCTTTCTTATCATCTCTCCCCAACTGTTTTAGCATTTCTTCAGGCTCTGTGTGGTTTGGGAGCACTGTTCTGGAGGAGAGAGTACCAAACCAGAGTGTAGCACGCCAGGTGCCGTCACATCTGAGCCATGGAGATGTAGCCTCTAAACTTCATTCCTGGATAATGTCTTTGAGTATACAGACCAGAATAGCCTTGGCTGTATTCTTGTTGCAGTCTGATGTTGCATACCTGGTCTCACCTACTGTCTGTAAATCTCTTTCAGCTTTACAACTTTCCAGTTTTCTTCTGTTCATCAAATATCTGTGCTTTAGATATCTTTTTCTTTGCATTTCTTAGCTGTGTTTTCCAAATGGAAGCTCATTCTATTATTTTCTACTCCCATTTCTGATGTCTCCAGGTCCGTCCTTGTTATTTTCCTGCTCTGGCAAGCTTTCACAGTATCTCCTAGTCTGCAGATATCGTTACTGTCTTATTTGTTGCTCCTTTTAGAAGATCCATGAAAATATTGCATAAGAATTAGCACATGTCCCAGGGAATGTGCCGACTGACAGTTCTGCAGAAATGACTTGAAGGGTAGGAGCAGTAGTTATGATGGTGATATGGTGATATGTACATTTATACAAGTATAAAAGGGACATTGGGAGTCAGGCGTGACATGCCTGTGGGAGGGGATTAGAAGGGAATATTAGGCTGATCAAGGAAGGTGGGAAGCAGGCACGTTCTCTCTCTTTCACAGGGAGAAAAAGATAAATAATACTGATGGGAATACGCACATGCTTTGGTTGGTTGTAAGATTTCTGCTGTTGGTTTGTTTTTAGCTTATGTTCGCTCAAAATCTCTTCCCCTTGCTCTGCTTGTGAAATCTTGAGCAGGAAAAGACACTCAAGTGAAAACAATGTGTGTGAGGGTGAGCCAAGCTTTTCCTTTCTGGAAGAGAAATTGGGATCTGGTTGTGCCAATTGGGATCCAGCTTCATGTGCTCTGAAAACGCAGAGAAAGCTTCTGTGCCAGCCTGGGCACCCTTAGGTGAAGCTCTGCTGTCAGGTGGCTCATGCACCCTGGAGGCTGTTGTTCTCTCCCCTGGGAGAGATGGAGGGTTGGATGGAGCCATCCGGCAGGGTGAGTGATGGGCCATCAGTTGGGTCACCTTGAGTTTCAGTGCGTGGGCTGGGAAATGGGACTTACAAGTCTCAACCACTGGTTCTTCGCTGGGCTCTTGTTCTCCCTTACCTTTGTGGTATCGTTCTGAGACATGGGATATTTAAGACAGTGTAGCTGTGCATTAAGTGGAGTCCCACTGAGGTTCTAGAAACAGCTACAATACAAAAAATGATAACAGCACATTTAATTAATTCTTTCCACTTCAGTTTTGCTTTTGCACTTGTCTTCACCATGGGTTCCGTGCTGCTGCCCTGGCTTAGTTTAGCCAAGACATAACCCACCTGTTTTCCTGTAGGAAGTGATGGGCTTTTGCTCTCTGGGCCAGGTGGGATGCCTGCAATTCTTACCTTCCTGGGTCTTGTCTGCATCTCTAAATACTTGAAGCTGTGGTCAGGCGTCACTTATGGCTACTGATTACTGCTTCTTAAAATTCATCTGTGTCCGCAAGTCATTTAAAAAGCATTTTCCACATCTGGCCCTGGGTGCCCCAGCCCATCAGACTAAACCACCAATCTGGTTTTCCACAGCTGTCAATTTTGCTAGTCTCGTTTCCACTCGATTGCAGGGAGGAAAGCAACAACTGCGCAGTGTCCAGTTTTCCATTCTTTGTCTCGCAGCAAGCTGTCAGGATCTGGCATGGTTTGCAGAGCCTCCTCCGTTTGAAGTTTTTTTATTTTTTTCTTTCTGGCACTTCAAATGCTCTCGGGGGCCCCCGAGGTTGAGAACCAGGTTTGTCAGACAGAGAGGTCAGACAAGGGTTACTGATGCTATCGCTCAGAGGCAAACTGTCATCACCAGACTCGGAAATTATGAACAGGGTGTGGAGGGGGAGACCTCGGTAGCTGGTGCTGCTGCTGATCCAGAGATACCTGGGAAGAGTGGCAGCTCCTGCTGAAGCTGCGGCTGGTTTGGAGCAGGGATGGCCCAGGAGAGAGGCACAAATGGGACCTGTCCCCAGAGGAGAGCACCCGGCACCTTCTGCAGGCGCCACAGCCAGAAGCTGGAGCCAAAGCCTGTTGATGCTGGTGGAAAGACTCATATTGCTTTGGTGGTCGTTGAATCAAGCCTCATCTATACAGCACATGTAGGAAGAGGGACAATGTTTATTTCTCAGTTATGTCATTGCACTTGAGTACATTAGCCTTTCCCCTTTGCATGGGTAGAGCATTTCTGAACGCTTTCACATGGAGGGTGAGATGTTTCTTCTTTTCCTTTCTCTGTTCTCACTTTCTGCCTCTGCTTCCAGCACTTACAGTGCTCCCTTGGAGGAGGAATAGAGGAGTAGCTTTTTCTATGGCAGACACTGACATTTGCTTCTGTCTTCTCTGCCCAGCCTATAAATAAAAGCCATCTTTATTTCTCCTTTCTTCAGAAGATGAGTATGTCATCTCTGTGCTATACTCCTGCTTTGTAGAGTTGACTGGCAGGCACCAGGCAGCCTTCAGCATCCACAGGGAATCTACCCAGGCAGAAACAATGCAGGCTGGCACATAACAGTGTGGAGTAAACTGCAGGGTACCAAGGAAGACCCTGGAGTTCCTCTTTGGTACCTGGGAAGCTTTTCTTTTCAAGTCATTTGTGTCGCTGCAGAAGGAGTTAAGGATAAATTAATTATTTTTGGTAAGACTGCATTGTATTTATTTATACCTGAACGTCCTTCAATAATGGATGCTGGAATGGCTACTTAGGATTTCTATGTTTGTCAAACACTATATTAGCAGAAGGTGTATCTGTAACTTATCACACGATAAAATCTTAGTAGAGTGGGAATGACTGTGCTGGTGGCTGTGTATACATTGATGGATTGTCTGCTCCAAAATGCTTAAATCTTGTTAAAATAATAATATGAATAGGTTGCTCAGCAGTAATGATACATACAACAGTACACAGAATATAGACTAAGCTTAAAGATAAACGCTTTTGGCATTGAAGAGACTTTAACCTAAAAGGATGGGACCCGTGAGGGGGACATTTAAAGTTTTATCCGACTTTGTAATCGTAAATTCCCTTCTAGTGGGGCCTCATTGGTAACAAGATATATACTGAATTAACTAAACAGTTAATTGATGAAGCTCTCTGGCTTTAAAATATGTGCCTGTAAATAATGGATACAATTCATCCATGGTGTCCAGTAACACCAGTGAAGTCAGTGGAATTACACCAGGATTGAATTTGATTCCTTCTTTGCCTATCAGCAGTACAGCTCGCCCATTTTATGGGGAAACATTTGCCTTAGGCTGTTTATACTGGCTATGCTTAAGATTTGGAAGGGCAGGGGAAAAAACCAGAGCAGCTGTAGGGAGAAATCACAAAAATACCTTGTGTAATGCTCTACCTCCTTTTTCTCTCTTCTTTAATAATAGGGCAGCACGCTGAGAAAGCGGAAGATGTATGAAGAATTCCTGAGCAAGGTCTCCATTTTGGGTCAGTTGCCCTTTGGACTTGCCTGTTAGTTCCTCTGTTACACATGTTGGCAGAATGAATTTTGGTCTTTGATGGCACAATGAAAGCAATGGTGGTCAAACAGAAGGTCTCACGGTTGTGTCCCTTCCAAAGGAATGAAAGCATAAAAGGCCCTTTTTAGGACTTGTTTTTCTCCTTCTTTAATATGCACAGAACATGTGTTTGAAGGAGAAATCTTTCCTTAAATACGGGAGCAGGCATGCACCAGTAACCTTTTGGTAGCTGCTATTGCAGTACGGATTATATGGATAGAGGAGAAAGCAGTGCACAGATATGAATTTGTGATAAAGTCTAGTTACATCCTCCAGGTGATAGGTGAGAAGCTTTTTTCTGGAAGAATACTGTATTTATGTGCATAAACAAACTAACCTTAGAAATCAAAATGGGCTGATTTTTTTTCTTCTGTGTATTTTATAGCCCATGTCTCACATTCTTAAAACATCTGTTTAGCTTCTTGTCCTTGGATTTTGTTTCCCTTTGATTAATGTGATAGCCACGAAATTTGGACATGTTCTTGATGGCCTTCAGTAGGAAAAACAACAAACCCATAATGCCTGACCAATCAATCACCATTAGGAGAACAAAAGCTTCTAATGAGGAGGACAGTGTTAGACAGTACAACGAAATGTTGATTCTGTAGGAGAAACATCATGTTTCTGCTGGGGCTATTTTGAAAAAAACAGTTCAGGTTTAATTTGCTAGATAATTAAAGTATTTATATTTCTACATAAGCAATTTCCGTTTCTTGTTTATGGTATTCAACTACCATTTGAGCCTGAAATATGAGAGTGTCTTAGTGAAAATACACTTGAACTTCTGAGGGGTGCTACCCATGAAATTTTCAATTATATTTGTATGCTTAAAGTAAGGCCAAGTGTGTTGCTCACTTACTAATGAAGTTTTGTCATTTAAATGCCTTCTTTTATGCTTAATTTAAATCTTCCTAAATTAAGAGCACAAATTATACCAAATTACAATGAGTATTTAAAGAAAAAAGGATCTCTGCACCTGCACTAATGAGGGGCAATTACAACAATGAGACATCTCAAAACAATTCCAGAGTAGAAAGGTTATTCAAAGATGTGCTTCCTTAAACATGCAGTTTGCAATGTAATTATATCCTAGTTTTTAGTACGGCTTTTGAATTTCAGTAAAAAAAAAAAAGAGGAAGGATTTAAAGATTTGAACCTTTTTTAAGCACGGAAAAGCAGTGGACAAAGTAACGCATCATTTCAGGAACAGAGGATTTAGGCGAAATGTGTAAGGATCTGTTTCACATGTCTAAAAAGTAGATGGCACCTGAGAAACAGAGAGAGATATCTTAGAAGTCACAACACAGCACTGAGGAGTCAACTTCACTTCAGGCCTTAATGTGGCCAGAACGTGGTGATTTCTTGGTGGAAAAACTTCTACCTGCTTCTTATATTTATTTTTTTTTTCAAGGCCCTTCCAGTGTCTGTAACTAGCCATATAATTGTAAGGGCCAAATTTAAAAAAAAATAAAAAATCTAAGGATTTTTTAGATTATCAGTAGCTGCTTATAGTGTATCGAACAAGATACAATAAAGCCGTTTTAACTCTTTCTTCTGGAGTTTAAGTAAATGTAAAGCCATGAATTGTTATGTACAATTTAGAAATTGCAAAAAAATTGCATATGGTCTATTTTATTTGATACTTGACTTTAACTCTGCAACTAAAACTTTAGGAGTTTTATTGTGTACAATATTCTATATACTGCTCTGTTTGCAAGAATCATTAACCAAATGTGGTGATGCAGTTCCCTTAGACAAAAGAGAGATGCTTTGTGACTAGAGACAGAATTAGCTTTGAATTTTTCATAAAGCTGCTGAAGAAGTTGTTTCAAGAGACTCTTTTCATTGTTAATTACTGAGTTGTTTTTTTCTAAAAAAAGATAAAACCTGCTCTAGTCTGTATGAAAGAGTTTTAAGCTTTTTTTTAGTCAAATGGAGCACTTTTTGAATGTTGCATTGACGATATGGGCTCGGTCTTTAATATTAATGCTTCGGCAATAAAGGTCACAAATACACCAGGTACACCAGGAGAGTGCATATGTGGGGAAAATATTAGAAATAATTATTTCCCAAACTGCAACACAAAGTGGAGTAAAAACGTGAATACATACGGGTGGCAGGCTACTCAAAACTTACCTTTGGTGCATTGATTACTTTGATCTGGTTTTGTTATCAGACTCCTTGTGCACTTCTGAGCTCAGCCAGAAGGCTTTTTAACTTTTAAGGAACAACTCTCAACCTCACACAGTACTTCTAAGCAATATTTTGAACAAAATGGGAAACCAGAGTCTGGAGAACAGCCCAGATCTAATCCTGGTGTCAGAAGCCATGTCTTGACTTCTATTAGTTCAATAATTCATAATAAGTAAGAATCAGCAGAGCTCTAGTACATGGATTTTAGCCCAGATTTTTAAGGCAGTGAAGGTTATATCATTGTATTATCTGTTTCTTTTAATAACTTTTAAACCTGTCACTTCTTTCAGTCAAACCTGATAAAAGTAGAGAAGTCCAAGTACAAGTCATTGTCCTGAATTCTCATGTAAAGGGACAGAGGAGAGAGACACAGGTTGGCACCCCTCCCCTCCCCGAGGCAGGACAGGTAAAATTCATCCCTTGTGAATGCAGGAGGAGCAAGGCAGTGGGACAGCCAGCAGCCCTGGCTAAGCCGCTGTGCAGGCTGTCCCAAATTTGCCGTCTAGGTGTCACAGGGGATTTGTGGCAGCGGAGGTGGGTGGTCAGGCCACCCGGCCACAGGAAGCAGGCTGTATTAGCTCTATTACTCATAAAATACACTGGTAATTTTTTTCTTATTGTCGTTTACATGGAAGTTTTATAATTTCTCTCTCTGAGCGGGGGAATGAAAAGAAAACCACTCTGTAAACCGTCCCGCTGGCAAATGAAGCAGGGGTGCCACTTCAAATCACTGTACTGAGCCTCTGCTCTCACTGCCACCCATGCTACCTGGGTCCTGCTGTTAGCGTCAGTGGTGTGTGGTGTCACCCACAGGGGAAGAGTCATCTTCTAGACTGGCATTTTTGCATTGCATTATCTAGCAGCCCATCAGGAACTGGCTGAGAGCAACTGATGAAAAGACAGTAGGACTTGTTCTGACATCTGGTGTGGGATGTGGTAGAGAATCTCTGTGCTCCCGTATCGCTGGTGTCTCCAAACAGCTCCTAGGCTGCTCCAATCTGCTGCAGCATCAGGGCAGCACAGATCAGATCGCAGGCATAGGGAACCAGAGCCAACTTTTTTTGTGCCCAACTTTTAAGATTAGTATCTGGGTGGTTGCTAAAGTGTGTAAGACACAATAAATACATTCATGTTTCCCAACTGGAGGTTCATGCAAAGTGCCTGGATGAAAGAAATGTTTCTTGTATAACAGAACCAGGCATAACCGAGCTGTCAGTTTAGATACGAACCTTCAGCCAAAGTTAGAGTCTTTTTATAATAAAGCTTTATGATCTTCAATATTTTAGAGTCCTTGGACAAATGGGAGCGGCTGACAGTGGCTGATGCCCTGGAACCTGTCCAGTTTGAAGATGGAGAAAAAATTGTTGTGCAGGGAGAGCCTGGTGATGACTTCTTCATTATTACAGAGGTAAGATTGGCATCTTGATAAGCTGTCATTTCCTGGTAAAGATCAAGACTTTGTATTAAAGGAAATCGGGTTCAGTTAAATCTCTTCTTCAGCATAAATCCAAACTAAGCCCACTCAAATCAGGAGAATTGCTCACAATTCAAATGAACTCAGACACCAGTTCCATGGAAATGTCTTAAGTGGGACGATCCCTGATTTCCAGTAAATTGAAGAGTCAGAGGAATTTTGAGGTGTGTCTAGTGCCTTTACTGTTTGAAGGTTTGTTTTCTACATGAGATTTTTCTTGTTCCAAATCGCCAATACTTCAGCCAGGCTGGCCAGCCACACAGTGCATTGATCATTGTTCCCAAAGGGACTTACTTCGGAGATCAGAAACGAAAATCTGTAAACTGGAGCAGGAGACCTGATCTGAAAATGGATAATTTGTTCTTTGTTTTGCCTTAAACTCAGTCCAAATGGCTGAGCCATTTTCTTGTTTACTGTCACACAGGCAGACAGATCTGTCAGGCAGCTGAAAACGCTGACATCTTTTTGGGAGATTATCTGACACTTCAGTTCCACCATCCCACTTCTGCAAACAGATGCTGACAGGGTTTTTTCCCTCCTCTCTGACATAAATATTTAGATCCTTGATGTCTCATACAAATACCTAGCTGCTGTGATATAAAAAGTTATAAAAAGGTATTGGAGAGTCTCAGACTACGAATAACGAGACAGCATTAGGAAATGGTTGTATTTGTATTGAAGTAGGACCTTTTCACTACCAGCTATGAGTGGGCATACACAAATCTATAGACCAGGAATGACCAAAATATGGCTCTGTGGTGACAGTTCAAGAGCATATGCCAGGCCAAGTATTACATGACCAGCAACGAGGCAGCGGTGGCACAGGAGCTAGGAGGTGATCTGAATCCCTCACTGTGAGAGAGGGTGGGTCAGATGGTGTAAGGGAGCTGGTATCATTGTCTTGCCTTGGGATCCAGTTGTATGTACACAGACTACATCTTTGGCTCCATCAGGCTGCTGTGCTGTCATGTGGTTTAGGAGGAAAGACCCTGCCCCACTCTGGTGATAAAGAGCTTGTACAGCTCCCATTCTGGATGGCTTAGAGGCCAACAGGTTTTTCTTTGCTTGGTCCTTATCTGTAGATTTTTTGACAGGTGCCTCTATTCAAGGCAGCCAGAATTTGGTTCATAATCAATATCTGATACTTAAAATTTCGTCATTCTTTCCTCTTGTGTCTTGGAAATACATATTTGATTTATGAACATCATTTTCCTTCTGATGCTCGCAAAATTGTCAATGCAAATAACTGCACCTGTACGTCACACAGTTAGACAGGTAAGGAACTTCAAATATGTGATGAGCAGTGCCCCTTCAAAATAACAGTGTCAGAATAAAAGGGACTAGTTATTAGATAGGATTTTTTTTTGTCAACAAGATATTTAGTATATAAGAAAAAATTAGGAAATGTGGAATTTTATTTCTACTAGTGTTATTAGGTGCGCTGTTCTTCCTTGCAGCGTGAGACTAGGAAAACCTAATTTTCTTAGCCATCGAATCCCATGTGGAAAATTGGCAGCTTGCTTAAGAATTACCAAGGGCCTTTCTTTTCCCCTTCTTGATGGAACAGCTGTTAAGACTTGAATGGGTAGAAAAGTATTAACACTACATACTGCATAATCATAAACTATCTGCTCGCCTCACCCTTCTGCTATAAATCTAACATAGTTTCACACTTTAGAAATTGCCTGTATTTTTCTACATTAAAGAATGAACATCCAGTATCAACTGTTTCTTGTGCTGCAGTAGTATTTCTGCCTGCTCACACATAGTTTAAGCTTCGTATTTTAAACCTGAGTTCTCAGGAGTTTACATCTTTGATGTTAAACTTTTTTGCAGGAGAGTCGATGCGAGCAGCCAGGAACACATTATTCTACAAACTGGTTGAAAGTAGTTTTGGCTGGTTTGTTGTCACAGTATGTTGAAAAGCCATTAGCTTCTTTCGTATGTTTTTAGATGTTTGTGGCCTTATAATCCAAAACACTAGAAATGCAGCCAATTTGTTTGGCTGCTTTATATGCAGAAACCATTTCATATATCACCGGAATGCAGTCTCCTTTGGAGCGCAGCACGTCCAGTAGTACAAAGCTAAATTTGCCACAGTTTTTGGGCAAGATACTCATTTATTTTAAGCCACGGTCATCCATGGCATGCCTTAGACCAACCAGTTATCAATTTACAAAGCTTTGGTGCACCAGCACCACCAATACTGGTTCCAGGTAGGATCTTGTCACTCCTATCATAAAAGTTTCTCTAAGACAACCAGGACTCACACGAGGATTTTAAGTTGCAAGTACAGTTTTGTACGAACTTCATAAATTAATCGTTCTTTTCTGGTTAGCCTGCAATGCTGCCTTCCCCTGTGACATCCCTTTGGGATACCATCTTTTGAGTATATTGGTCCTGCAGAAGGACATAGGTTGTGAGGGAATTGGCACCTTCAAGATTCACAGACTGAAGAGCAACCATTAATCCCTTTTGAAAGGGAGACTTCCAGCCTCGGTAATGATCAGAACAGCAATTCTTGCTTTAAACTGGTTAGTATGGACGAGAATATTTAGTCTCCTCCTTCTGTCAAGCAAGCACATTCACCTTTTCTCTGTTTTTCTTAGTGTAACCTTTCTTTCATGGCTTTCTGTCTACCATCTCGTCTCCAGCGTTGCAGAAATCGTAGAAGGGTGCAGGTTATTTGAGGTGCAGGCTGTATGCATGAAAATGCTACAGTGCCCCATGGAGAGCAAGGCTGCAGCAGGAGCTCAGCCAAATTATTAGAATAATAGAAAATGTGCACAGGGAAGAGTCACAGGAAATCAGATAATTTTAAGTTCACTGCTCACAAAGCTGTTTAGGGTTCATTTTTTGTTAAAAAGTGTAATGAGAAAAGTATTACCCTGAGATTCCAGGACAGCTACAGGTTTTCTGCCATCTTAAATCTGCACAGGCACTTGTAAGATGTTTACTTGCAGTGGGTTGGGTGCTTTTTCATCTAAATCTTAAGCAGCCTTCAACAAGATTTAGTTTTAATATTCATTAATTTAAAGGCTGTGATTTTTTCCAGAGATAGAATTATTTTAATTTTTATACCATATTCCTTAATTTGAAGATAGGATCAGAAGTGAATGTCTGCTTACAAAAGCAAAGTAACCACTACAATGAGATTGATTTACTGGACTTGAAACTGGTGTTGAAAAAAAAGAAAAAAAGAAGCAGCCCTACAGTTTCTGTCTTTTCAGATATTTCCAGGTCTTATTTTCCCACTATGGTTTTCACACAACAAACTTGGGCTTTCCCAGACCAGACAGATGTGGAATGTATCTGCTGGATTCCAAGGTCATGGAATTATCCCATATGAGATTCCTGGCACAGAGGTGAAAAACTGTAAGCACCATGAAACAATTGTTGCCATAAAGAATTATATTTTGGCAAGCGTGAATCATAACAGATGTACAGTTTCTAACAAATAAATTTGCAGTTGTACTGTACACTGCCACACTGTGTACCCAGCAGTAGGGAGGGTTTATTCATCTGACTTCAGATAACGCAAATATTTTTAGCTAGCATTTTAAAGTGGTAGCTTGCAAAGGCATGTGAGCTTTGCAGAGTTAAATATCCCAGCAAATGTGAAGACCCTTTAAATGAAATGCCAGTTGAAGTTGAATGGGGGCTGATTTTATTCCCAACTCGTGCTTTGCCACTGACTTCAGCTGAAACAGTAGTTCAGACTAGTGGAGTAGTGCTCTGAAACTGGAAAGAAATGAGGTTTTGCTGTTGTCTAGGTTACTGAGAAAGGTAGTGACAATAGTATTAAAAATAGCGGTTATGATCATGTACCACTTCTTAAGTTCAGCTGCCAGCTTGGCTGGGTGGCGCAGTACCTCGAAGCCTGTAATGCAGCTGCCAAAAATGCAGGGACCTGCAGCCGTGAAGTGCCCTGCTGGGTCTTCCAGCTCCCACCCCTCCCCATGTCAGATCATTTGGATCTACTTTCCATGACCGAGCACCGTATACGGCACACAGATATTGTCACGGGACTCCGCTGACTGTGCTCAGGGAGTGTTTTAATCTCAGTTGCATACTGAGAGCTTGCTGAACTGCTGCCATATGGCCCTAATACTCCATAAAGTTTGACATGGCTTAAGAAAAATGCGTGCATAGACGCAAACGTACGCAGGTGTAGGAGGAGAGAACAGCAAAAGGTTTATAATAGTGCCACACTGCACCCGAAGAGCACAGCTTGTAACTGTCCTTTAAATGTGCTCTCCGCAGCCTGTCATCCCCTCGGAGGACGGCTTGGTTTAAGTGGTGCAGACAGCAGAGAAATAAAACTGCACAAGAAGTAAAACATTTCCAATTAATAGCTGGTCGAGCTGCCCAGCAATAGCATGCAGCAGCCTAAAAATAAAAGACCTAATAATAGAAGATAATTCACAGGAGAAAATTCAAGGAGAAATGGACCCATTATGCCAAGTAGTTTTACATTAGACTTTTGGGTTTAACTTTAAAATTTAGTATATTTAATCGCAGATTAGTGCTAAGTTACAAGGGGGTAGTTGCACCCTCCTCTGCAACTCCTTTGTGTAAAGCACAAAAAATCTGGGGATTTGTGTTCTCTGTTGTTATCCTGCTGGCTAGAGAGGAGGCAGTCAGGGCATCTGATTTTCAGTCTCATCTGTATTATCAGTCCAGTCTGTGGGCAGAATGTTACCCTCCCTGCTTTTCCATCAGTGGGAATAATCCTAATGACGCTCCATGAAAGTGAGCAAAAGCTTAATGGGAAAAGACAGAAAGTATCCGTCAGTACTGAAACCAGGCGATAGGACTAGTAAAACTGACAAATAAAGAGAAGAAAATTCATTGATGATGCAGAAATCCTTCCAAAATTAATGCATAGAGCTGCCTCATTGACAGAAATGAATGAAATGACTTGATAATGATTATTTGTCCGGCGCTGTTCTTGCTGATCACATTGAAAACAGTCTTGTAATCCTCAGGGGGCTGCTAGCTTTCTTGCTGCTGTTGACATTTCAAGTCAGGGCCACAAACTGGCTCCGGTCTGGGCAGGATCCGCTGCGAGTTCTTGCTGAGAGTGTACTTGAGATACTGTCCTGTAGGTGAAATCAGTGTTTCCAGCCCTGCTGACACTCTTGGCACGCTATGGAGCGTCTCTATACAAATGCAGTTCAAAGCCTTGTTAGGTGGAACAGTGTTTGTAAACTCTTCCTACCATGGCAACGTGCACCAACAGAGGAAGGTCCTCGGTGTAACTCGGAAGGGCGCTCCGTTCTTCATAGAATTGGGCCTTTTTGTAGGAAAAGTCGACTTGAGTCTTCAATTGCACAACAAGCATCTGAAGATTTATGATTTAAAAGCTCCTTAAGAAGTAACAGAAAAAAAGAAAAATAATAGCACAATTGTTTCCTGCTCCAAATTGTTGCTCTTTGACTTTCTAACCTAAGAGAGACCCCTTTGGCACCTACCGCTGCAACAGGCAGGAGAACTACAAAGTAAACCTCTTCCGTATAGTTAATGAAGTCACTGCCTTAGGCACACTCTGCTATCACACCTGATAATCTCTTTAAAAACACAGTGTGATTAATTATTAATTAGGAAGATGAATGTTGTCTAGAAAAGGAGTTTCAAAGGCTACAATCCGAACTGCTTGGTGTTACCGGGGTTTTGTTGATACCAAAAATGTTTGTCAAAGGCAGTCTACAGCGACTCCTAATGTACCTAATAAACAAAATATGCCGAATAAACAGAGCCAGCCATCACCAAGGGCTCGTTTTTAGCTTTCCTTGTTTTTAACTGCAGACACATAATTTCTCATGGAACTCTTACAGGAAAGGTGCGTTCAGTTTTCTTGATATCACCTAGTTGTGCTGGAGCAATAGTGTTTCCGTTGGCCATGCCTCAATGTTCATCTGTGCTCAGGGTGGCATTTTTAATGGCCAGCTGACGTCAGAGACTGGAAGGTAGGTGTGTGATTGGGTCCCATCCTGACTGGGGATGGAGGTGAAGTGTTTTGCTGTGTCAAAGGGCATTAAACATCAGCTTAGTCCAGCTCTTGTTAAACTCAGTTTAACTTTGACTCCCGTGGGCATTGGATCAGGCTGCATATATACATGCAGTATCTATATACACGCAGTCTTGAGCGTATCCTTCTCTCTCCTCTGTCAGAAAGGGGCAGTGTTTCATAGGAACCAACTGGCTGCTCCCCTTCTTCTTCCCACCAGCCATGGAGGACATGTCAGTGTCTGCAGCTTTTGGCCCTTCCTTCCAACTCTTTTCTCCAGCCCCACTAATAACCACCGCAATGCTGTCACCTATGGTAAATTCTGCAAAATCTGAAACCTCAGAAGTGATGTGGAATGGAGCATTTTCTTAACAATTTTGTGAAATTGTTAAGATTAGTCAATATTTCTAGTCTATTTTAGAACTTTGCAGATTTTGTTCCTCATTTGTGGCAGAAACCAGGACAACTGTATGTAAATTCTGTGAGTTGCTATGAACCAAGAGACTGGAGAATAATGTATAATAGTTTAAAAATGTACGGTTAAAAAAATACTGTCAAACCCAGTCATGACTCAATCTTGAGTCCACAATCAGAATTAAGTCCTCTTGCATCATCTTCCTCCAAGACCATTAAGATCAGCTAGCTTTTGTAGTATGAAAATGAAGCTTTTTTTAAAAAAACAGTCTGATGCACAGGAAAATGATGTAAAAGCAATGAGCCCAGCCAATAGTTTGTTACGGAAAAAAATCTCACCTGGATTGGCACATCCATGTGGTATGCCCAAATAATTTTAAGAGTCATAGTGACTCTGGTATATAATATATATAAGCTTTTAACCAGCTACTTGTCTGTCTTACATGAACATCTCATGAACTTCATGGGGTTTATCATCACTACACCTGTGTGGTGCAGTGGGATGGTCTGAAGCACAGGCACAAGAATCGAGTAGTTCTTCATTCCTGCTGAAAACAACTAATGGGAATTAGACACCTTGAAGGTCTGGCCCTTCACAGAAGGTCTAAGGCAGGGAAGCAGTGTTAACCCCATGGCCAGCATCCCAGGCTAACACATCGACTGACCATCCTGCTTGCTTTATGTTCAATTTTACCACCCAAAAAATGATGGGTATTATTTTCTACTGCAGGTTATGTGGAAGTTACTTGGCACTTTGTATTGCTAACAGAAATTGGCTTATTTCTTCCCTTGTTTTTCTATAAAAGTCTTCCATAAATCAAAGGTTGGCAAATAATAAAAATCTAGGATTATTTACTGGCTAAAGGAACATTTGCAATGTCTTTGGGTACATAGTTCAAAGGATTTGTCTTCTCTTGGAAAGTAGCTCTGGAGCTGCTGATCTTTAGCTGTAAAATAAAAGCCATCCCAGGAATGATGCTATCAGCAGTCCCAGAGGGCTAAAATGTCAGCTGAGGAGCGATCTAGTGGTCTTCCAGGTCACTGGGACTGAGAACATCGCTTATGCCAGTATCATGAGGTACGTGCAGGACCTGCCATGTTACTCTGTCACTGGGACGCTGGTAAACTTAGGTCTTGAAGCAAAACCACCGGGAGGATGCAGTGTAGCCGTACCATTCTCAAAGGCTTAAAAGTAGTTTTCATAACCTCTCTTTTGCACATGCTATACCCAGCGCAAAAAAAAAAAATTGTGTATGAATGTTTCCCCAGTTCACTTTTGACATGACAACTTGTGTAGGAGTCTTCAGTCTCATTCAGCTGTAATTTAAAACATCTGATTTGTAAACCCATAAAATTGAAGTTTATGCTGGAAATACAGACACGCCCTGGCCTTTTACCACTATAGGATATGTGGAAAACCGGGAGATTGTTTGGCACGCAGAGAAGTAAAACCCGAAGTTAGTAATTGGCAGTTTCATTCTTAATATATACGTGCTCCAGTTGAATTTTCATAAAAATCAGTGCTAGATTTTCTCTGTGTTCTAAACAGCCTGTGACTTTCTACGTAGCTAATACTGGCTTTAAGGAATGGTTGATGCTTTGACTCTTCTCTCTTTAGTCTTGTCCAGTAGTGCCTTCCTACTGGGGAAGTCTCCAAAAGCAGCGGGGGTTCCCAGGTAACAAAACACCTCTCTGCGAGTAAGGAGAGCAGCACAGGCTGTTTACCCCTCAAGGTTTTCAGGAGGTTCTCAGGATCCTTATAAGCTCTTTTGGCATTGAAGACTGAGCTCACAAGCCCTGATTCAAAACACTTAGTCAACGTGACCAAGAACTTTATGGCCTGAGGCACGTTAAATCTAAACTGAAATTATAGGCATCTGCAGTCTTAGGAGCTAGGAGCTCTGTCATGAGGAGTGCTTCTCTGTCTTTAAGCAAAAATACTGCAATATAAACAAGACCTGAAATACAGCAGTGTCTAACCTAGTGGAAGAAGAATGGAGAATTTCCTAATCCCTGCTGGAGTTCATCACTTTCTCTGGACCGTGTTAAAGCTGTCCCTTCCTGAGATGGCTTTTGTCCCTCCTCTGCAGATACTGCTGAGGTGACTGCAGATTTGTGGGAAGAATAGACCCCTTAGGGCTCATTCATCAGCTGTGTAGCGTGGATTTTGGGGAGCATGCGAGGCTGTCCACAGTGTGCCCCAGGAAGAGGCAGCTTTGGGCTCATGAGATTTTTGCTTCTCAATTTCAGAATCTGGTCCTTTGAATACATAAGACTCACCAACTGAAAGGACTTAAGGAGAGGTTTCCACGGGGGATTTTCCTGATCTCCGTGATAAACTCTCTTCTCTTCTTCCCCCACTTTGCTCCAAGTTTTATTTTTTGCTCAGAAGCTGTTGCCCTAGCTGGCCACAGCTGCTCGCCCAGCCCTGGTCACAGCATTAGTTACGAGACTTTAATGACGATGTCTGTCTCAGCTTTTTGCTTGGTCTGGTTACTTCAGCATCTACAGAATGTTTTCACAAAGAAGCAGATGGTGGTAGGAGTAATTGGGCCGTAAAACAACATTAACAGCTAAAAACGATTTTCACCAGAAAGGATTCTGCGGGCAGGGTGAGGGAGGTGCAGCACTGTTTTCTTGTTTTCTCTCCCGTACATTCAACCCTGCCCCGGCTGTAGGTGGTAGCGCTCCGCACTGTCTGCTTCCAGGAGATGAGCCCTGTCAGGTCAGTCACAAATATGAACAGTTGATGAATAACCCATTACAGAGTCACTTTTATGTTGACTCAGTGGATGTTTCCTGGCTTCAGAGAGAGTCAAGATAATGGCTAGCTTTGTAGAAAGAAAGAATCTCTAAAATGCAACATTTTTTTTCCTTTGTGACTTTTATTGCTTTGTACGCTGACATGTCTGAGGGAGGAAAACAGTGTCTTGTTGCCAATAATCCACAGCGTTTGGCACAGACGGTCTTTAAAATCTGGCACTGGGATGAATATTAATTCAGTTGTTTTCCCACAGAAGCTACTGATTAGTCAAGGCCAAGTATCACTGAGATGATTCATTAAAACCCAGCATCTGAGCCCACCTTTACTGAGTGGATCTGCTTTTCATCACCCCTGCGACAGGTGGACTGAAGGTGTAATAAAAGGGACAACCAAAATCCTAGAATGGAGTAAAGATAAAAATGCAGAGGGACCCCAAAAGCTGGGCTGTGGTGCAACTGCTTCCCAGCTTTCTAGGCATGGAGCCAGGACAACTAGCCAAGGAGGATCACGCCCAGGCAAGGGGCTCCTCCTGTGGCTCAGAGCTGGTATCCGTATCCCTCTGTCACCATCCCCTTGCTCCCGGGCTTCCCAGTCCTAGTTGGCAGCTGGGTGGTATGGAAGAGAAGCTTGGGACTACTGTGGCACCAAGGCTGGGAGCACAGAGGCCACTGCAGTGTCTCTCCGCCTGTGGTGAGGGATGGTGGTGACTGTCGGTGAAGTCTTGAGTCCCTCAACACATGGACGTGCCTCTGTTGGACACCTGCATGATCTAGCCTGATGTTAGCTGTGCTGCTGTGGCTCAAGGGCAGCATTTTGAAGTCAGAAGACTATAAAACTTCATGGCTTCATTCTGAAAAGCCTTTCAACAGAAAAGGCTAAAAAAAACCCCAAAATCCCAATTTTTTATTCTTTTATTCTTTGTGCAAAACCCACTTTATTTCACCTAAGTACTTCAGGAGTCTCCATGCATGAAGCGAATGGCAGTTGGTACAGTATATTCTGCTTCTTTTGGCTTTTGGCTATGTTGACTGGTCTCTCTCGGCCTGAATCTTGTCTTCTTCCATCTAATAATAAATTATTATAATTAATAATAAATTCATAGATAAAACAGAAAACAAAAATTTGATTAATTAAATAATAATAGTAAAATATTAAACATTTATTTTAATTCAAGGGGGTTACATAGCTACAGCACAGGTTTAATGCAGACTGTATCAAAGAAGCACTGAAGGGGAAGGTTGTCTGAGATACTGCAATGGGAGGATGAACAAAACGATTGAAAAGGTCTTCCCGTGTCAAACATCTACAATTTTAAATACTGAACGATCAAGACAAAGGCGTTTCCTGGTGATTAATGATGGGCTGGGTGTAGTCATGTCTGGGCCTTAACCCTGGCCTCTCGTATATCCCTAGGAAATGCCCTGTGGCTCAGTTGTTTCTGCTGTTCTGAGCTACACTCGGTTTATGATTGATTGTCATTTTTAAAAGTACCTTTATGTTTGTGGCTATTCTGGTGACTGCTCTAGACAGCTTTGTTCCTCTCTCTTGCCTCTGGATGTTATTCCTAACCTAATATAAGTGTGCCTAAGCAGAAGGGGTGGAAATTTAGTCATACATACGGTAGTCGTATGCAGGTGTGATATAGCCGGTGCACAGGGCGAACTGCAGATTGTTTGATAATCAAGCGTGGCTGTAGAGCTAATGTATGGGATCCGTGCCAGCAGGGCAGTGATGTTCGCCTCCCATCTTTGCTAGATTGCAGTGTGCATGAGTATTGTTGAGAATTATGACCAATAAGAATATGATGCATTAATGTTATCGTGACAACGTAATGATAATCATATACATTGAGACTGTGGTTGTTGCAGTATAAAGGCCCTTTTTGCAGCATTGATCCCTCTCAAGGAGCTTGTATAGGTGTCATGGTGCACATGTCGTTACATTAATGTTGCATTTTGAGCTCATTTGACGTTATATTATTAAACCTAATGATACTCCCAAGGTGCTGGCTTTCTGAAAATGCACTGAAATGAGCAGCACTCACGATTTCCAGAGTCACAACCAAGTTAAAAAATGGAATGTGTAAAATGGTGTACATTTGTTTTCGAAAGCTCTCAGTAGCTCATTAGCTCGGGCATTGTCTTGCACTGTAATCTGTAGTGAACCCTAATGGATGCAGGAAGGAGATAAACTTGCTAGTGATAAACAAACCAAACAACCACCACTTTTCCAGTCGGTGCAAACGTGGGGTCTGTTCCTGTAGCCCCCTGCAACCCACCCCACAGTCATTACAACAGGTGCGTCATAAACGAGAGCCATAAAAGTAAAGTTTGCCAAACCGGGCCAAAGTTGTTTGAAGTTTCACATCAGACAACCAACTGATTTAAATGATAACTTTTTTAATTGGGAAGTGAAACATTAGCTGACAGATCATAGCAGGTCTCGCAGATTCAGCAGGCAATCACTATTTCCAGGAGTTTTGTAGCAGCAGGAGCTGTAGCTTTTGGCTCTCCTTAAATTAAGGTAATGATCTGGAGATGCTCTGTGAATGATTTAATCACGTGTGAACCAGTAAGCAGGCAGATATGATTAAATCAGGTGCAACTTATTATGGTTGTAGCTATCATAGTGTAAGAACATTCCCCAGGGTATTTGTAGGTAGGTGAATGGTGTATTTTATTAGGTATCTCTGGAGAAACAGCATCTTGAAGAAAGGCATGTGTGCCTGAAAGCTGTTCTCCCTTTTCTAGCTATGCCTGTTGGTCTAATAAAAGGTATTACTCCTACAAACCTTGTCTTGCCTGCAATTAAATAAAATACTCCCAGAACCATACTGTGTGAAAGATTTTTTAATTCATTTCAGATCTGCTATAGCTTCCATCCAGTCCCATCTGCTTCGCTGTGTGAACAGGAGCAGTTTATACCACTTCACAGCCTCTTCCTTCATCTTTTGTAGTAACTTCGCGAAGATTTAATAGTGACATATAATGAGGGCTTGTATGAGTGGAGTGAGGGAAGGCTTACCTTTGAACGTGTGAATTATAGAGTGTGCGGATTAACAAAGCGAGAAAGCGCAAAGGTACGTTCATAATAGCAACTGATAGAGTTAATAGCAACAGCAGATGGATCAGCCTGACCTTTTCCATCTCTAATTCTATAGGCTGCACTGCTCTTTTCTAGTGGATGGGGAAGAGGAAAACAAAATAGGCTAGAAAAACTTTTAAAGCTCAAAACTAGGATAAAAATGTAATGTTTTGAGGGCATGGGAAGAAAAACTGTCTTCCATGCTTTTCTTTAAAAAACCAGTAAGTAAAGAAGGATGAAGTAAGAATGAAAATAGAAATAGTGTCTTCCTGCTTATGAAAATTAAGATTCTTTTCTTTTAAAAGCAGAAATCTATTCTGTACACGTAGTGTATTGGAAGGATATAGACACTGATGTTGCATACACATGGTAGAACAAATATTCAGTATTTGTTTCAGTAATGATAAATATGTCCTTTATTGCAGGTGGAGCCTCACTGTATTTTTTACTGATTGCTATATCTTTAAAATGGGAGGTTAGACCAGCAAGACCAAAACATCAACCAGATCGACTTTTAAACTAAAAAGGTTTTAAAAACTGTGCTGAATTTCCCTTCCCACCCACTGCCTCTGGTGAAGGACCATACTGCACAGCCTGTCCCACCCAGAGGTAACACAGACACATCACTGTCCTCCACATTTTGCCTTTTGCTGCCCAGGAATGATCCCATCCAGCCTGCTGAGCTGCAGCGGAGGAGTAAATGCAGGATATCAGGTTTTGGCATCATGAACACTTGTCTTCTGTAGCCAGGCTACTTAGGCCAACTGCTGGCTGTAGGATTCATACTTAGTATAAATTAGGGCTCCTGAAGCAATTAGTGCTTGTAAGTACATGCAGGATAAGGCCTGGGAAATCTCAGTGTTGATCCACATGGGTCACTGTCTTTATGCTGTAGGATGTCTTACTCATCCATGTGGTCCGATAGTTTAAAAGTGAAATATCTATCAAAATCTCATTACTTTGGAGACGATGGGAGCTCATGGATTATAAACCTTAATTTATTTTTCATATCTTAAATTATGGTGCCCTATCTAAGCCATAAATTTTTACAAAACAAACTGCTGATGCATTTGAAGGAGTCAAATAAATACTCTCAGCACCATGACAGTAGTGACAGAGGGAGTGAGCAGGTGCGTGGGGTGAGGGTGGCAGAGAGGTGGTGATGGCACAGTGCTTTTGGAACTGCTACTCTTGTTGTTTTTGCAATAAGATGCCCATATTTACTTGGAGGAGAGGAGAGAAGGTTAATGATATTGGTTCTTGGGAATGCAGGCACTCCCCAGTTACTGAAAGGGAATATTCCTGGAACCACCAAAGATCATAATTTCACTCCCAAGTGTCTGCTAGCAGAAAGGCATGCCTGTCTGCCTTCGGTTTAATATCATCACAAAGTGCTGATTTATTAAATGGCGTCAAACATCTTGACAGCCTTTGAGCCTGTGCTCTGCAGGGTTTGCTTGGTGGGGTGGGGGGCTGAAATGGCTATCAGTGTACAAGACAGTATTTAAAATTGAGCAGCACTAAAGAGCCTGTCCCTGCAAATCTAGGATCGTGCAATTTATTTCAGAGGGACTGATCTTGTCAAGGTTTGTGTGCCGTTTAAGGGGAAATCATTCCCACCGAGACCAAATGCTTTTGGGAGTGACAGCGATAAGCACCTTGAATCCTTGCTAGATAATGCCCGTACCTCCCAGGACAGGGCTCAGGAGATTTATTCAGTTGTATCATTTATAGGAGGTGGGGTTTGCTGAAGTGCAAGACAGATAGAAAGCTCAACAACTGTGTCAAAAAGATTTGATAAGTAAAATACAGCCATGAAACCTGTGATGGGAGCAAGGGTAGTGATCAGCACCAAATTTATTTAGTATGACAACGTCATTACATATGTGGGTAATGAAGGATTGTTTCTGTAGTATTTTATTCTCTGTTATTTTATTTCTGTGTTATTTTTGCCCTGGTTGCACTGGTCATCTACAATTGGACTCTTCCTCTAATACAGCCAGAACAGCGTTGATTCCAAAGATAAGACACATGCAGTGAAGGTGATACGGATAGATAATTATAAATGCGCCTTCTTTGTTTGACGGTGTGGACAGTCTTCCCGTGAAGGTCACTCTGACAATGCTCCAGGATGTACTTCTGGAGCTGGTGGCTGGTGCAACAAGAGGCCACGCGGTGTAATCAGATCTTAGATCTGGGTGCTGGCTGTCAGGGTTTCAGGAAACTTCTTTTGCTCCATGATAGACCTGTTCTCACTGGGCAACGGGAAGAGCCTATGTGACTGTTAAAACAAGAGTGGAAAAATATGTATCTGGAATATGCATTGCTTTATCCTGCCAAGCCAAGTGTTTATTGTGGAGGCCAGACACATCTGTCCTCCTCCAACAGATATCATGGTGTTTCTTGGATTAAAAAAGCCGACTGTAGTGGAACAGTGGAAGAAATTGCTTCAGAAGACCGGCTTATTGGAGTCCTGTATCATGTGGACCCTGTCAAAAAAATATTAGCCACAATAAAAGCTGATCCTTGGGGAGATGAAAGCAATATCGCTTGATGTTGTGATTACCTTTACGGCAACACGCTCGAGGTGGGCAGTGGGGAATTGAGTCCTTTCTTCATTTGACCTGAGTGGCCAGTATGATTACTTTGGGGATATTTTTTTTTTTTGTTTTGTGTAATAAGACATCTGTAATAAAAGGGTTTTTTTTAAAAAATAGTTTTGGGAAAGAGACTGGAGACATGGATTGCAGACAGCTATTTGGGTCAAGGGGTTAGGTTTTTGCCAGGCCCCATATGGGGACAGAGAGGAGGACAGGGGCTGGAAGAGCTTCTGAAGCTGAATCTATCGACGCTGCGCAGGCAATAAGAACAGCATCAATTTAGTGAGCTGCACCTGATCTGAAGTTTGGCAAGAGAGAGGTTGATACACGCGTTATTCCCTGTGTGGGGTATTTCCGAGAATGCTGCTTATGAGTGTATGTTGGGTCTGAAAACCTGCAGCAAGTGTGAATAACAAAACTCATTACACTATCTTTGCCTGTTCATGCCCTTGCAGATTTACTGGAAGATCTTGAAAAACATCAGCTCTGGCGGGACAATTCAGTTCTATCAAGGATAAGGAATTTTTGCTGGAAACTTGACAGAAGAAATAAGATTTACCTCTTCATTTATGTAGCACATAAGTTAACCTAGAGAGAGGCCCAGCAATTTGTAAAGTGTATGGGCTTAAAAATAACCCTGTTATGAAATAGGACATGTTGCAATACAACAGTATTACAGCAGCTTAGTTGTGTGCTTGTTCAGAAGAAAGCAAATTATGATCATTGGCTACAGAGCAGTGGCTATTGGACCACTCTTGGTTGTTCCTGGGCCCCCAGGTCCTAGAAAAGTAAAAGCCAGACCTGAAGCAGCCTTACATTGCTGTTCCAATTTGCAATTCAATGACGATGTTTGTGATGCTATAGGGTGTATTTATGTGCAGTGGAAAGGTGAAGGGCTGGTTCTGCAGCGTGCTGGGTGCCTTTAACTGCATGGAAGCCAAGGTGTTTCAGGGTGCTGGGTGGCTCCTCAAGCACCCCCACCACACCTGGAGGCACACAAGTTTCTGCTGGTGGAAGGAAGCTGCAGGGTGTTTGCAGCCAGTGAATCTGCACTGAATACTCTGCACTGGAGGGAGGCTTCTGCTCCAGGGTGGGGGGGTCCTGCAGCTGGCTGCAGGCACCAACAGTGCCGACAAGCCAAGCGATGCAAGACTTGGGTGTTCAACTGCGGAGTGAGGGCTCTGGTATTTTCCAGTAACTGGCATCAATCTTCTGAGCATAGTCCATCCACATCACTGTGCTGCCTCCCCTTCCCTGTCCTGGCTGGGGCAGGATCAGCCCTCACAGATTACTTTGCAAGCTGAAAATCTTAAAAAACAACATCAAAACATCAGTGCTGTTCAACTGCACTGTCAAAAAATGTCTCCCCAGTCTATTTAAAAACCTTGGCTTTTAAAAATCTTTTTAATTTCAGTGAAAATCAAAGTATGTTAACATTTGCCTTTCCCTATGCTTTTGGTTTGGACTCAGAAGGTAGTTTCATATGTTACTGTAATTTTTTGCAGAAAAGCAGATACCTTCTCTATTCTTCTACAAAAGCTTTGTGCCACAGTAATTTAAGATTTCCTCCAGGTTCGAATATTTCTGCATGTAAAACCTCTTTGAAGGTTTAAATAGACTGTAACTGAGTTTTGACATGTATTAGCACGTGTCAAGTACAGCAGTTATTAAGGGTAGTGGAGACAAGACACATTCCATCTCTCCAGCGACTGACTCGCAGGTGTCCAGATCACTACAGGCCACAAGCGGGCAAAGCCACTAAAAAAAAAATCACTGCTTTTGTTGCAACAAGCATTAAAAACTGCCTTTCCCAACCATTTCAGCAATAGATCCAGTAAGGAATAGACTCTAGTTGCTGTCTTACAAAATCGTGTTCCAAGATTGTGACTGGGAAAATTGCCTTTTTATTCCTTTTAATGTAAATCTTTTCTATGTCTCTTGTAAGGTTCTGCATCCACCCAGAACATATTTTTAAATTACATTAAAGTGTACATTTGCACAGCATGATGTGCACTGGTTAAACGGGAGTTCCTGAGTTCTGTCCTGTTCCTCTTCTCTTCTGTGTGAGCTGAATCTGTCTGCATCCAAACAATTCATAAGAAAGAAATCCTTTGCCATACTGATGGATTTTTTAAAATTTTGTAATTCCATTCATTTATAGATGAGGAATTGACTGAAATTGTTGCCTGTCTCACAGCAGAACTGAAGGAGTGTGACAGGCAAAAGGGGCACCAAAGGCTCGATACTTTCCCATGCGTAACAGGTTTAAGCAAAGCCACCTGACCCTCTGCGCTTCTCTTCCCAGGGCACAGCTTCTGTTCTGCAGCGCCGGTCTGACAACGAGGAGTACGTCGAAGTTGGAAGACTTGGTCCGTCAGATTATTTTGGTAAGAAAATTCAGCTTAAGTATGATTCAGAAAGACAGGCCCATGGAGTCGTAGTTATTGTTTTAATTAGCGTTCGACTCTTTTACATGAGAGGGGTTATGCGCAGGTCAGCCGCTGCTTTCAGCGATACTGAGAGATTCCAGTGAAGCTGAAACCATTCCTTGGTTTACACCACTGTAGCTGACAGGAGACAGATCCAGAATCGGCAAAACAGTCTGAAAGCATCTGTTTTCAAAGGCATTTTGCACGCATGCATTATGCATGTGTAATGCATTTGTACTGTCAACAGAATTATGTAAAATGTCTATCAAGAGCTATATAAAGGGAGATGTTCTACAACCAAAGCAACTGGATGGTGGCTAGAATATGCACCCTCCGAAAAAGAGGCAGGGGGGGGATGACGGTGTATTTATCCCTGCTTCCAGGTGAGATAGCGTTACTGCTCAATCGGCCCCGGGCTGCCACGGTGGTGGCACGCGGACCCCTGAAGTGCGTAAAGCTGGATCGGCCCCGCTTCGAACGAGTGCTCGGTCCCTGTTCCGAAATCCTCAAGAGAAACATTCAGAGATACAACAGTTTCATTTCACTCACCGTCTAAATGATTCCTTCTGGAAAGCTGCCTTTGTGTGACCTTGTGCACTTAAATTTGCTCTGTGCAGCTCCATAGCTTTATGAAGAAAAAAAAAAAAAGTGTGCATTTTATGCGTATTTTTTCTGTTTATGTCATGTAGTGGATGTCAGTTCAAATCTCATGTATCATGTAAGTAGGAAGACAACTGTTTGGATAAGACTAGCTTTAGGGAAGATTAGGCTCCTGGCTTGCAGGCAAGATTTTTACCTATTGTTGGATCACGTAGCTTAAAACTGTGGGTTTAACTATTTAAAATACACACAAATTTCTACTTCCCTCATTATCTTTAAAGCTGGTCTTACTCACCTTTTGTCAGACTTCTTCGACCAAGCGATGTTCCTCTGCCTGCTACTTTTTAAAGGCTTTTCACTGGTTGTGGGCTGGAGGTCTCTGAAATCCCACGGGGTGAGTGACAGCCACGCAGCTTAACAGGAAGGTGGAGGAAGGTTTTGATCATTCCAGGAGGCCAAGGAAAAGTCGAGCTTTTGAGTCATTTTGTTTGTGGCTTAGATATAGGGGCCATATTCCTCCGTGTTGCAAGACCTTTCAGGTCTGCTTTGTAGGATATGCTAAGCCAAACAGCCTGCTCCAGTCTTCTGGGTGAAGAGGTCAAGGGACAATGTTTTGTAAGAATTCAAACGGAGCCTTTAGGACCTAAGTTATTTGTCCTCAGCTTTTTTTAAATGAGGGTTTGCATTAGATCCCTTAAAAGTCCAATGGGAACTTCTCTGCTGAATTAAGCAGCTTCAAAACTTATTTATCTGCAGCAGAGTGTCCTCGGCCACTTCCCTGAGTATCGTATGAGTGCTGGAGAGGTGCTGCCAGGTGTACTTCAGGGGCAACGACAGCACTGTGTTTTTAATAAGGTCCACTTAATCAAATTCAAATGCCTTTCTTCTAGTATATGACTAAATTTTAGGATTTTATAGGATTTTATGAAAGCCAAATATGTGCTTCAGAATGCTGCCTGTCCTGCCGAAGTCAGGTATCACAGGAGAGGAAGCACCAGGACCTTGCAGGAGGCTCCGAGAGGCCAGATCCCCGCAGGGGCGTGCAGCCTTGCTGGCAGTCGCTGCTGCTCTGCCTGGACACGGGTCTCCTCTCACACGGAGCTCTTTGCAGATCCAGACCTTACCCTGCTGCGCAGCCCTCCAGGGTGGGATCATTTAGGTTCTTCTTTGCAAAGCTTTTCCTTCGAAGGAAAACTTGTCCTTGCTAACAGCAGCACAGGTCTGCATCTCCGCTACCCCAGATAGCACCGCCTGCTTTTCGGTTGTGGCAAAACTCTCCTTCTCCTTTATGATAACATTCTTCTGGGGAAATAGGAACTTTCTGTGCTTTTCACATGCCAAAGGTTATGCAGTGAAATAAGGCAGCAGCCTCCCTTTTGAAACCAGAGGTGCTGGTGAAGATCATGGCTAAAATTACTCCTACTGAGTAATACAATGTGCTTTCTTCTTTGGAATTAAGAAAAATTAACTTGGGACTTTCCTGTTGACTCCCACCAAGAGGGCCCAATAGCCACCCACCGTGGTTTTTACAGAGCTAACTGCTACTTGACTTCAGACTCATCGCTTCAAGGTGCTTAATTTATTTCAGCATATTTTCAGTGGCCCTGTCAGTGTATATTCGTTGCTACTATTTATGATGATTATGTTATGCTTCTTGCATGTGGTATTAAATACGACCATTCTCATTTTTCAGCCTCGCAGTTTTTATCACATACATTTATATAGGCAGACCCCCATTATACATGTATAGCTAAATGTATATGCATTTGCAAAACTGTTGATTTCCTTCACTGTTTTTGTATTCTTTCGTGCAATTTTTAAAAGAAATATTTTTTGAAGGTTACCAGTCACTCATGTATGTTCTTTTACCTACTGCATTTCTGTTATATGGGTAAAAAACCGTGTTTCGCATCATATGCAAAGTGCATTTCTTGTTGAACACCAAGTATTAGCCTCAGTTTTCAGAAGTTACTCTAGCACACACCCCCCCCAAATTCTTTGCTTTAAACCTTTACAGCTCATGGAAAATACATTTTAATTATGGTTCTGTTATAAGCAATCTCAAGAGAAGTGTAACTGTTTAACACCAGGATTCCTGTGCTTTAAGTGGAACAAATTATATTCAATGACATTTTAAAGGTAATTGTAATATTTGCAGTGAACGATGAGACAGGGTTACGGTATGAATAAAATTCTTCTACATTATATGTGGCCATTGTCGGTTTATTAATAATGGAAGTGTGTATGAATAGAAGTCATGTGCTAGTTAAAATCTGCATATCATAAAAAGTTTGAACTCTACTGAAAATAATCAGATGCAAAGGGGACAAAAAATAGACCAAGAATCCCTGTGCTATATATAGTCATGGAAACCAAACTGGTTTTCTAGAGGACTAGCATGAAGAAAAAAATTTCTTCTGCTTAAATGTGACCATATATGTCTGTGTAAAGAAACAGGGGTTCAAGGTGTCTCTTGGACCTTTGTGGTGGTGGTTAGATGAGAGTTTGGCCAGGCGTTAGGCACAGGTGGCACACGCCATGTGTGAGCTGGCTGGCTGGTCGTAGGGACCCTCTGCAGGGCTTCAGAGCCAGGGGGCTGCTGCCGCGTCTGGGGTACAGCCGGTGGGAGGACTTGGGAAGAACAGGCTCGCTCCTTCTCCAGTACCAGTGGAGCATCTTTCCCCCCGGTAGCACCGTGCCCCAGCGTCCCAGCCGTTCCTCCCCTCAGCTGCTGGCCGGGCGCCTGCCCTGGGACTGAAGCACAAAGCCCTTGCTGGCACTGGGGCTGTAACTGCGCTGCTGCGCCAGGTGTAACTGGTGGCTCGTGTTCATGCAATGGGCTGGCCAAGAACTACATCGAGGACAAACTTCTTGGAGAAGGCAGAGCCTCCGAAGGCACCGCCTGTAGCTCATGCATCAGGGTGGGTGGTCAAGGCACCGGAGAGCAGGGCTGCCGGGTGAGCAGGAGGCATTCAGCGCCTCCTGAAACGCTGTGCTACTGCCATACCCACAAGAGCTCTGGTGGCCACCTAAGTGGCTGTGTCGTGGTCCAAGCTTGCTGCAGTGCTGGAGCCATGGCCCCAGAGCAGCACGCGGGGCTGGTGGGTTCACTCTGTGCAGTTCTCCGCGGTGGCCCCTGCGCAGGAATCCTGGGCGGCTCCCGGCCTCCAAGGGCTGACCAGCTTCCACTTTTGGAGCGTGTTATTTTTCCCCCCTTTGCTATGATTCAGGCGGGAAGGACTCGTCTTTCCAGAGAATTACTCACATGATGTAGCAATCAGAAGTGACCGCTCTCTCTGAGGTTCTTCCAGAGGGACATTACCAGCCCACGCTCCCCAGAAAAGAGCATCTCACCACTCCTCATTGTCATTCTTTTTTGGTCGGTTTTGTGTTGCAGCCATTTCAGGACTCCAAAGACAAAATAAAAGACTTTTTTTGAATAGAAACTAATTGTACCTCCAGGTTTTCTACAAAGCCGGCGTGGCTGACCGGGTGTCAGGGTGTGCATCGTTACCGCGGGCCCTCTCACGCCCACCCGCGCCTTTGCGGCGATGGTTGCCTAAAGCTTTTGAGCCACGTGAACCCCAGGAATCCTCGATCCTCAAGCGGGCACGGTCTGACCCCGTGTTACCTGCTCAGGAGCTGGTGGAAAACACGAGCCATTGCAGAGAACCGAGGGATCCCAGCACACGCTGGGGTGGCTGTTGGCTGCTGGTTTGTTCTGTGTGCGGTAAGTGGTCTTCAGGGTGGCCACACAAGGGGGGACGTTTCTCGTTGCGAAGGTTGCACGAGGTGCGTGCGCCACATTCTTCAAGTCTTAACTGGTGCATGAATTCTTTCACTGGCCTGTTGAGGGGAGAGGTCCTGGTGGTTTTCTCACATTTCTGTGTAGCAGCCAAGAGAGGGAGAATATTGTCTCGTGCAGAGGCAAAGCCGTGATGATCTCCTCACAGAGAGCCAGAGGGGATGTGGCCTGCGCCTCGCAGCGCCGTGTCAACGTGGTCGTGGCACCCACAGCAGCGTCCCCAGAGACTGCTGCAGGGGGGCGGGGAGCGAGCAGAGCCGAAAGACAAGAGTCAGTGGTGTCGCACCGTTGGCCCAACGAGCGCTGACCAATTTAAAAGCTCACACTTGGTATTCCAAAGACCAGCTCACCATTTAGAGACCGAGTTATCTACTCTTACGTTCCCAGGCATGTTTTTTTAATTTGTTTCTAATGATTTGGCAGCTCTAGCTGGAGCTCATTTTCGCCTTCTTCAACTGCGTACGACTGCTCAGAAACTCGCAAGAGCGTTTCCACAGCCAGAGTCACTTTGGTAGGTCCCACTTCCCTCTGGAGAAGGAGAACATATTTGGATGTGAGCGTATGTGTAGCCTTGAAAAGCTGATGTTACGGGAATGCATTGGCTTCCACGTTCCCCCTCCTCCGAGGGTTTCTCTGTGGCTCTTTGCTGCTCAGCAGAGTTTTATCTGGGATGCAGCACTCGCACAACAAGCTGGCCTTTTCTCTGAAAAAGCTGCCTGGCCAAAAGGAGCTGGCATCTGCAGCCATCTGGTATTTTTGTGAAGGCTGAGGATGTTTTTTGCGCTTGATCAGGCTCCAATACCAGAGTGATTCTTCTGATGTCTAAAAATCTGGATTCAGCTTTGAGAAAAGAGGCCGCACGTTGCCTGGGAAAGGAAAGCAAAGCATGAGTGCCTCCTCGGGCATAGGCTGACTCCTATCTCCGAAGTGCACTGGTAACTTTTCGCCTCCCAGTGCTCCAGCCCTTCCCAGCTGTGTTTTAATCCTTGTTTTCAATCACTCTCTGCGAAAGTATTGCAGAGAGATGCCACTGCCCGGACAAGCTGCAACCCACATCCCATCTTCTTGTGCTTAGGCAACTTTAAGTGTGCAGAGTTCTCTTTAAAAAAGTTGTGAGCTCTCATGGAGGAAAAAAATAATCATTTTACCCAAGAAGACTGCTCCTATTCCAGTATAAACTGTCTCCAAACATGGAACAGCCGCGTGCCATGTTGCTGCATGGGCCAGCAGCGCTGAATGAATTGGCAGATGCTGCGCTGCTTCGTGATTTCTAGTAGCTGGGCTGTGAGAACCCTGCTCCTCTCTACTCACAGCTCTGGTTTGAAGCCGAAAGAGTTGGTTTGCCAAAAAAAAGTGCCCCTCGCCCAAGCCCTGAGGGGATAAATCGAGCCTTGCGCTGCCGGGACTCACCGGGTGCATGCACCTTACCCCCGGTGGGTGCCAACAGCCTCCGCTCTTTGCAAGAACTGGCAGTTGGAGACGGAACGTATAGACTGATGATGAGGTAGGGATTTTCTCACCACTGCCTGCTGTTACTGGCGCTCTGGATGTTCATACTGCTGGCTCTAGGGAAATCAAGCCTTTCTGGGAAGTGGCTACTCCCTATCCTCTTTATACAGAAAATGTATTGTTATTATTTGAAAGCACTTTTGTATTGCCCTTAGACTACAAGCATGGCGATTGTTCCATTAGAAGACATCATGGTGCATAGCAGTGAAATACGACGTACAGTACCATGCAGTATGTATTTTCCAGATAAACTGGGAAAACAGTGAAATGGATCTGCAAAGTGGGGGTACAATAGCTGCTTTGCATTCCTCCACATGTGTGGAATTTATACGCGCTACAGAGTGACTCTGTTCCGTTACCATGTGTTTACGATGATCGGATGATTAGTTGTGTTTCTAGCCGGTTTCATTTGCTTGGTTGTATTTGTGGGCCAAGCACAAAGTCGCAGCCACTTCAGATCGAACGCGGCAATGAATTAGTGCTGGCTGAACCCTCCCACCATTTATTTCCACTACGGCAGCGAGGGGGAACAGACTTAGCAGCTGAGAAATACAAGAGATTATTTCTCCTTTTCATCCAGGGGCAGCTCAAGCAATTTGCCAGATAGAAGTAGTTGGCTGCATTTGCAGACTCTGGGTTATTTGATTGAGACTTTCCAGCCTGGAGGTGCATCTCCTCTGCACCCCACCCTGCCCAGGGAGCAGAACGTGCCGCAGAAGCGCCGAGCGGGGAGATGCATCGCTCTTTGCAGTTTAACTTGCGTAACGATGACTGCAGGAATCGCTGCTGGAGGAGAGTCTGCACCTCTGAGCACCAGCTCCTGCAGAGAGGGAAAAGCCCTGGTCGTGGTCCTGCAGTAGGGAGCAAGGACTCATGCCCCCGCGCGTGGTTTGTGCAGCTCTTGGCGAGGCCAAAGGTATCTGAGAAAGCAATATTGCTGCTCCTGAGCCTGGCAAGGCTGTAAGTCACCGCTAACGGCCACCAGCAGCATCACGAGCTCCACTCCCACTGACGTGGACACTCAGATGTGTCCAGCACACACTGCCATGGGCCGAATTCCCATGAGATGGCAGGATGGGTCATATCCTTGACACGTACCCAGTAAAGCATCGCACCCTTGCCTATTGCCTTGCATTTCTGGCTCTAAGCCTGAGATTTAGCTTTTAGTGAAATACGGGATTAGCCAAAGAGGGCTATTTAAGACTTGGATTTGCAGGGGGCAGGAGAAGGTACCGAAATGGCCAGAGGTTCCCGAGGAACACGAGAACCAGCTCAACAAAGCCACCCTTGTGTGAGCAGGGAGATGCAGCAGAACCTGTGTCCGGATGAAAGCTGCCCTATCAAAATAGCCATAAACAAACCCGCCTCCTCTGCTACAGAAAAGCTGTTGTGCCAGGAGCATATTAAATTGTATATGCTTTTTCTCAAGGCAAAAGAATTGCAGCAGTGACGGCAGCTGTGTGTGCTGGAGCCGAGCCACTGTATTCAACTAATGAAGGCCTTGCTGAGGACGGGGTGGGGGAAGGACTGTGGATGAATGTATTATTCAGAGGGACCCACACTGAAATAATCTACCGGCACTGGGGATATGTGGTAGGAAAAAAAAAAAAAAAGAAAAGGAAAAAAAAAAAAAAAAAGCTATGACACCAAAAGCTGATACATTTGCCAGAGGGCAGCACAGGTGATGGGCCAGAGCCTTCCCAGGCTGGGATCTGCAGTCCTGCGGGTGCTGCTGGCCACAGGATGAGGCACGATGTGTTTTTCCTTCCCTGGGTTCCCCTGGGATATTCTGGGTCTCGGTCCCCAGGAGCAGAGCTGGGCTGTGGCTACTGCTCTGACCCAGGCAGAGGAGCTGGTTACAGGCAGGGGGATCGCCGCTGCCTGGTGCAGGGTGTACGGGGTGGGGTGGGGGGTGGGGGGGATTTAAAACCAGTGAGGAGCCGGGAGATGTGAGCAACTCCATCCTCTACATCAGTGGGCTCTGCTGATGATCACCTGGTTGATCCCAGGTGTGGTGTGTAAATGGGAAATAAAGTGGCCTGGTACCCAGGGCAGGGTTGATTCAGCTGGGGCTGCTCCCTGCTGGCTCCTGCCCGTATCCCGGAGGGACAGGGTGCAGCAGGCTCCGGGCTGGGACTCACACACGCTGCAGCCAGCACGTTGTCTCAGCAAGGTCACCTCTGTGTGAGCATCGCCATGTGGGGGACAGGGGCTCGGAGGGATCCCTCTGCAACCTCCGAATGCTGGTGCGCTGTGGAAAACTACAAAAGCAGATTTCCTCGCCCTTCACACCGTCTCAGCCGTGTGTGAAATGAACCTCACAGCCAAGCTCCATGCCTGGTTGGAGGAGGATCTCTGAGTCTGTTGCCCATCCTTGGCTCTTAACAACTTGGGCTATTAAAGGTCCAAGCCCAAACCTGGCAGCCCCTGCACAGAGGAAACACATTGGTCCTGTGGGAGCCTGGATCAGCCAGAGACCTTCTGTGAAGTCGGGCGAGTATCTACAATCTTTTTCCACCTTGAGCTGCAGTTCCCTTGTGAGCAAAGTTGAGTTGTGAGTAAAGATTATGGGATAATTTCCCATTCTTCCCAAAACTCAGAAACATCAAGAAAACCAGCAGGATGCGTTCCTTATTAACTCGGGAGCATGCTAGCAGAGGCGCCTCATGTAGACCTTCCTTAGGAGGAAGTGAAATGAAACAGAATAAATTCAGAAAGGACGGCTTCTGTGCAAACACCTTGCAGGTGCCTCATCAAAGATGAGCGTATCCCCAGGCAATAGAGTTCAAACACTGCAGCAAGGAAATGGGACAGAAGAGCCTGACACCCATCTCGGCTTAAATTCAGTTGCTGCAGCTGTCCCATTCTTTAAGGCAGAAGAGGAAATTTATGGCTCTCCTGCAATGCAAGCAATGCTCCAAGTGCCCACAAGGTAAATGCCCTTTTGTGCTCGACTCTGTTCCATATCTGAAGTCACTGCGCGCACAGGGCTAACATGATTCCGTGAAAGAAAACCCATTTCAGTTGCTTTTTAAGCAGATTACAGCAGATTAGCTGGCTAATCTATACGGAATCCTCTCTCCCAACAATTTCAAACTGTAAACAAATCCAGCCACTTTTGTATTGTGTATAAATATTTACTGTGGATTATATGAAGATTAACTTCATATTATATTTGCGACAATAGTTTTATTTTGTGACTTGCTACCTTTAGAAATGTAAAACCTTTTGAAAGAAATACACCTTCAACGCAGCATGAACTTAAGGCCCAGCAGCTGTACAATAGCATGTACACAAACAGAAACTGAATGTGTTATCTCCGACAGATGAAGGAAACCAAGGATAAAAGCTGCCAGTGCAGAATAAAAATGCTTAGGCTTATCACGGCATGGAAGTGAAATCTTCCCTATAAGATCTGACCTGGTGTTAGTAGCTGACACCTCACTGCTACTCACAGCGGGTTCTTTAGCTGCAGAAAAAACCCTGCGCGTGGTTTGCAAGCAAAGGGCATTTGATAGATGCTGTTTAGTATCCTGGGGTTCACCCTCCTGGGGTGGTCAGTGTGAGTAGACCTGGCCCTGCCTGCTGCCCAGGTACCTGGTAAGAAACAGGGCAGCCTTTATAGATATATAAAGATAGATAGGTAGATAAAAAAATAGAGAGAGCAGTTAATCTCCCTGACAATCTGGGGTTTTGTCATACCCCCAGCCATGCGGAGAAGCCGAAGGGCCAGCAGATCAAGTCTTCAGAGGCTGCTACTGACATCCCTGCCAGCCCCGTGACCTGCCATGTGAAAGCTCCCAGGTTTGATTCCCAAATTTAAAAGGTCGCTGGGGAGGTGAGGGATGGGAATGCTGTTGGTATCCCACAGCCCAGCAAAGGAGGGAACCAAAAGGCTGCAGAGGAACAGCTCGTGCTCTGCACATCGCCTGGAGCTGACGCTGGGTGCGCAGCCCATGCAGGGGCGGGGGGCAGGGAGCACCGGCAAGTGGAGGGAGAAAGGGGTCGATGTGCAATAGGTGCCTGGAGCAAAGCGCATCCTTCCAAAAAACAATGGGCCACAGGCCATTGCGGAGAGACCACCCGCAAAAGGCACTGCAGGACCGTGTCTGGCAGCACATGGTGCTGGGGTGGGGTGGGGTGGGGGGACAGTTCGGGGGCAGCCAGCACCCACCTGCCCGCACCCCTCGTCCCCTGGCTCTCCAGGCCGGCTGGCGCGGGCACTGCTGTTCCGCCGAGAGCAAAGCCAGCCTTGCACAGGCCTTCGGTTAGGACAGGGAATGTTGTGTCTACCAGGCTAGCGATGGAATGCTCAGTTTACAGGACAATGGCTTTTTAGGAAGCCAGAAGAAGTTAAACAGCCTTCCCAGATGGAAGCTTGTCCCTTCCCACTCTTTGTATAATTAGGGCAGCTTCATACTCTTACAAAGAGATGATCTGTTTAATATAAGAGATTTCCAAAGTCTTAGCAAATATGTATCTGAGAACTGGCTTCTGATGTGGTTTATGTTCTTTTTGATAGATTTCAGTTATGGGAATGTTGGTTACAGAGGCAGCGAGTGATTCATGCTGAAACCATCCGGGTGCCATCTGATACACGCTGTCCACCCCAAGGTAGAGGGAGGCTGCTGCCTGCGTTGTATTAGTGCTGCAGTTTAAGCTGTTCAGCGGTAAGTTATAATTGCAGAAAAATTACTACAGCTGAAAAAAAAGGAAGGGCTGCATTTTGCAGAAGAGAGGTAACCCTTACCAGATCAACATTTCCATAGCAAGCTGGGATCTTACAGTGATGCCTTGAGACCTCAAACTGACGCGCTCCATGCAAGGAGCTATGCTGGCACCTTAGAAAAAGCAAAAAAGCAGGTCTCTAGCTGCTGCCTCACAAGCGTAAAGCAACGTGGAGAGGAGCTGATTGCTCTTTGATTACTGCCCACCTTGGAGCTGTCTCAGAAAACATCTTTCCCCCCCTGACTGCAGTTTTGTCTCAGTAGTACTTGCGGGATCAAGCCCTCAAGCAGATGGGGAAAAGAAGCGGGGAGACAACGACCGTTCTCCTCGACATTTTTTTCCCTATAGTGAAGCATTTTGAAATCCCGTCTCCATCTGAAGAGCATCAAAGCAAGCAAAAGGGCAGAGGGGGGTCTCTGAAAAATCCCAGAGGGGAGCTGCTCTTCAGAGAAGGATTGCAGTCCTCCAGCTTTGATGTGCTCCTTGGAGCCCATGTCCCACCAGGTGACCCTTTTTGCCTGGCTGAGGCTGGGCTTCAGCGCTGCACAGCCTGCCATCTGAGAAATCACTCACGGACAAACCTTAGCACTGCAACAGGAGAGCAGGCCCTGAGCATGGAAAACAGGGTGACCAAAGCCGTGGGGCATGATGCTGGGCAGCAGTGAAGGGGTCACTAGCATCCAATTGCCTTGCAGCACATCTCTGTGCTGACTCCTCTCACAACTGGGAAGCAGGGATACTCCTCATCAAAACTCACACATTCCCACTGGACTTCCATAACTTCTCCAGGACTTGTGTGAGAGCCGGGTGAGGCCACGAGCCAAGAGCTTTGCAGCATCACATACCTTTGTTGCCATGTAATAGGCAGAAGACTTGAGGATACTATTTTTGTTTGCAGGTCTTCCCCCTCTATTGCCCATGTTTCAGCTACACATAAATCTGGAAGGGAAGTTTGCATCTTCTTTTGTATCAGATTTGTAGCTGAGTTATGGGGGTTCCTTGACCACTTACTCCAAGATTATTCATGTGACAGTAAGTTCAGGATCACTAGGGGACAGTGGCTTGTGCAGATATCAAGAAAGCCCTTGAAATGGTGTGGGAGGCTGCCAGTCCCAGAGCGGCAGCCTCCAGCCCAGTGAGCCCTCTGGACGATGCGGGAGCACCAGGACTGCTCAGTGGCCTTGGAGCGGCTCCGTAAGGGGCCATCTGTCCTTCCCCAGTGAAGCCACCCTTCTCCGCCTCCCGGTTTGCAGCATTTTTCTGACTGTGCTCCTGCAGGGTTATTTCATAAACCTCATTGCACCTGCAGCAGTTTCCCCACACAGAGCATCTCTGACAAGGAGGGCAAACAGCTGCAGCAGGAGGGGCACGTATCTCTCCCAATTCAGCATCCCTTTTCTATCGCAAGCTGGTGGCCTTGGCTGGAGGCCGACGCTCCAGATAAGCGGGCACCGAAGGAAGCCTCCCTGGGCTGGTGGAACACTGGCCAAAGAGTAGCGCCAGCAGCTCCTACCCGAGATAACGCAGCGTGCTTTCAAGATTTATTGCCTTTATCCCCCTTTGCTGCCAGTCTGAATGTTTCAATTATCTTTTTTTCTGTTCTGGCATTTCCCTAACAAGCAGCGTTATTTTGTTGCTTCTGTTTCGGCAGGGACAGACGGAGCCTTGTTTTCCAAACTTGACACACATACATCGAAATCAAGCGGACGATGGCAAAGCATATTTGGTCTGCCTTGGTGGTTTGAAAGGTTATTATCTGACCTCCTTCTCATCACCTTAGCCCCATATATCTAGCAAAGGGGCCCCCTGAGCCCTTTAGAAACGCATCCTGTTTCCTCTGCGATAGACTCATGATTTCATTGCTGACCATACTAATTAATTCCTGTAATTAATTCGCTCTGAGTTTCTGAGAAGTTAATCTGCTCCCCAGCTTGACTCTTCTGAGGCAAATTCAGCCTTGGGGCAACTTCACCCATAGCCGGGAGTAACATCAGCACTGACTTTAGCCCAGAGCTCCTGCTTTTTGGTTCTAGCAGCACCTCTAATTGCATACTGGTATTATTGGATGGTTGTTTTCAAGATCTCATGTAGCTTCAGATCTTCCTCTCTGATGCTGCATACACTGATAACGAGCCATATTAGCTAATCCCCCATCAGGATTCATAATGTCAGATGAAAAACCTGGTCGAAAAACTGTTCATCACAGTTTGTACTGCAGTACAAAAGGTCATTCTGGCTGGATAGTTTGTCAGAGATTTTCCATTTGGTGTGGAAGTTTTTCAGGGAAAATTGTGAGTTTCTCCTTTGCAACAATCAAAGTATTCCATTTTCCAAGAGCTACCAACTCTCCCCTGCACGAAAGCGAGATGCAAACATGAGAAGTCGCTTTCTTCAAAAATGCCCATGGCTCATGAGAGGCTCTGCACATGACTCCAGCAGCCCTTCTTGTGGCCCTGAGCTGTCCGTTACCCTCTGGAACCCCTCCAGATAGTCTCTAGAGCAGCACGGCACCCGCATCCCTCCCGCTCCCACAGGCAGCACGCTTATTTCCACAGGGCACGGCTAGGGTGGTGCTAACCGCAGGAGGATTATCCGTATCTGGATTCCACCCAGCAACGTACAAAATTAGATTGTTAAAGGGAAGAAAAGCAGAAATATAAACTGATGAGAACTCTCCTTATGTTGCTGCCAGACATGATCCTTTGGCACTAGCAGGTTAACCTAAAAAAAATTCTGGCCTCTGTTTTTTAATCCATTTCACGTTGCATCCATTGTTACAGGCGAGGCTGCTGGCAGACCTGCACGTGTGTCTGAAGTGATAGGACCAGTGTGTGGCCTTAGCAGGGGACGTGTCTGTCATGTGGGGTCCTGAAAACCCACTGTCACCTCTCCACCGAGCAGGGTGTGATGGAGACAGGGTGCTGGGGCGAGAATGGGTGAATCTGAGCTCTGATTTCAGCCCAAGCAACAGGTGAGGAAAAATAGTCCATGCAAGGCAGAAGGCTGCTGCCATGCTGCCATCACTGGCACCCCGAGGAGCAAGGCTTACTCAATGTGCTTCAGCCCAAGTAAAGCCACCAGCTGCCCATTAACCAATACGTGTGAGAGCATCTCAGAAGAGCCCCGGGCAGGACCTGTCTGCCCACCATCCAACCTACACTCCTGAAAACAGCCTTGCAACAACCTCTGGGAGCCAACGTGCTTCGTTTTACCAACAAGAAAAACAATTACACATGAAACCTCAGTTCCCAGGAGAGCATGATTAAAGGAATGTATTTTGGCCAAAGGGTGGAAATGGATCAAACCTGCATGTTTGCCCCCAGCGGCGTGGTCTGTCGGGTGCCATGCAGGTAAGGGGAGGGCTATCTGCGTGACAGGGTTTGCCTGGAGCTGCTGCTAAAGTCATTTTTTAATGCAGCACTTTCGATTATTTCCTATTTGCTTGATACACCACCAAAATAGATCCAGTTCTCCCCTGTTTTAGCCTCTGCTAAAACCCTCAGACCACATCTTCTCCTATAACAAAAAGTATGTGGAATTGGCTAAAAAAGAAACATTCCTGTTCTCACAACACTTAAAAAAAAATAAAATCCACTCCTTTCCTAAAGAAAAAATAGCCCTTATAAGACTTTATAAAACTGCTTCTGTCCAGAAGGCTCCTGCGTCAGATCAGCTTCGTCCCTTTAACCATTGCTGTGCCAAGCCTTGCTGTAAATTATTAATCATCCCAAAATAGCTGCTGAAAACAGAGGCGAAAGGGTAGGCTTGATAACAGCAACGCGTATGGCATGATTTATTTTGATCTTACTGAAAGTCTTTAAGAAAATCTTTAACCCCCCCGGGGCACGACAAGGGAATGCTGAAGCTGTAGGGATGGAAGCAGAAACCCCGGCAGGAGAGCTGATGGCCGGGTGCCTTTGTTAGACTTGGTGAGTAACGGCAAAAGGGAGAAGGCGAGAGAGGGAAATCAAGCGACGAGCTGAACTTGCAAATGTTTTTGGCATGAAATCATGAGGGCAAATGCAAAGCTATCCGCCCACCAGCACATGCACGGAGCTGTTGCTTTATGGGGGCAATCCTATATATCTATAAGGGAGTGAATGAGATGGCAAAGGGGTTTTCACGGGCTCTTCACTGCAGACGAGAAGACTTGTGGGCCACGCTGCCCCGCTCGTGAGCTCAGCGCAAGATGCAGCACCGCATAACGGCAGATGCTGCACGGGTGATACGGGTCTTGGGATGAGAGCTGGCTAAGAGCACTTTTGCAGCAATGTGGTGACTCTGGGAAGGCGCCTGGCCCCTTGCGAGCCGGGATGAGCCCTGCGGATGGGCAGTTTGTGGGTGCTTTGTGCCCAGGCGTGGGGTGACCCTGTCGCCTGCAGTGCCGGAGGGAGCGGCGCTGAACAGACTCTGCGTCTGAGTTGCGGGGGAGTGTTGAGAAAACCGCACCCAAGCAGAGCTGCTGGGAGAGAGAGAAGGACATTTTGTTGTGAAGGGGGTTTTCTTCTTAGATTTTTTTTTTCCAAGCTGCATTTCTTTGAGTGGCTTTGTGGACAGTGTGGGCAGAGCCAAGTGGAAGGAATTTAAAGGGAGAAGCCAGTTCAGGGTCACAGTCCGATACACGAATATAAACCAAACAATTGCTGACGGTATGAAGCGGATCCCCAGAGCCGCCGCGGGGCTGCAGACACACGCGTGGGACCGGCTGTGGGGGGCACGCAGAGCAGCAGCGGCTGCCTGGCTCTGTGCATCCATCAGCCAGGAGCACCCAGGGACGCAGCGAGCGTGTGCAGCCAGAACAAGGATGAAGGCTTAAGATGGACCTGCACGGCAGAGACCTAAATAACCAGCCTGTCTTGGCTCTTCTGGTTTTGGCCCATAAGCTGGGGAGGGTGTTTCTGGGCAGCTTTCCAGCAGGGGTAAGGGGAACCTGGGAGACAGCTCCACGGGCTGAGGAGGGACAACATTCAAGCCAAGAAGCCTTGCAAGGAAGAACAGTCATTTTGCTCTGTTACCTTCATGTACAGTTGAAGACGTTATCAGTAAGGGATCTGATGCCCTATCAGATTATTATGGCTTTAGTAAATGAAACCTGGAAGGCTGGATTGCTTTTTTCCAGCTCTGTGTGTAATGACCTTAGTGTCATTTCATAGTCACCTCTTCTTCTCTGGCATCTGCTTCTTTCTAATTCATGCACAGCTGGGTTAGAAAATAACCATTGTCAGGAAGGAAGACTATGCTGCATGAAATTGTAGCTCAGTTTAGTAGGCTTTTGGCTCCCATGTCCATGGCCAGATTTTGTTCTCACACCAGTTTTATCCCAGGGACATTCCAGAGACAAATTTCTTACTTGCTTCTTACTCTTTCTACAGCTACTTTGGCAAAGCGTCCCTCACCTCTGAGGAGTCTTTCATTAGGTACACGTGGGATCAAAGTAAGACCTCTGGGACTGCAAAGTTACAGTCTTCATGAGAGTTAGCAACAGGGCTATTTTAAAAATGGCTTGAAAGGTAGTTTGGGCAAGAAGGAAATGTCTTTCCTGAAGAAGCTGGCCAGGTGGGCAGCGCTGCAGTTAAAATTTCCCTCCCCACAGATCATGCGTTAGTACTGCCAGAGCTGCTGTGACCATGTCACCCTTGTGCAGCCGGTGACACTTCACTCTGGTTTGAGGAGACCACCACGTACCTCTTCAGGCCTCCCAGCCAAAGCAGGTGGTGTTTTAGGGGGGAATTTTTTCCGGCACGATCATACGTACACTAGAAATTGGACTGAGACCACAAAGGTCACTGTGGATCAGAGCTGCATTTTGAAGCAGTGATGTAGAATTTAAAGACTCCATCGCTGATTCCCAGTCTCTTGAGCCATCTGGCTCCCTATCGCTATTTTATCTCTCAAGTGCTGCGAATGTTGAGGCCCCGTTCTGGTGTAATGGCATTTTGAATTAAATTGACAGCCAATTTGGATTACACAACCATGAAGCAAAGAAAACACAAGACACAACACAGAAAGTCCCTCCCAGCAAAAGGTTTCTGATGACATTTATGGGAGTAGGTGGCTCAGGGCCTTCAAGGGAAATTCCAGATGGATGGGAAAGTAGCAGTGATACAGCAAACCCCTGTGAGGGTGGGACCAGGGGCACATGGTGAACCACCAGAGAAGATGTGGTTATGAGATCAGATGGATGGCCTGGGGAAAGTCAGCAGAGATATGTGGAAACCCAGTGGGCAACTAGCAATGTCATGCTGAGATGAGCATGAGATGGGAAGGGCGTGGTAAGGCAGACTCCAAAAGACTAAATGCTTGCTTAACACCAGGAAAAGAAGCAGGTCCATCCTAATGATGTCAAAAGAAAACTCCATGCTCAGGGTTAGTCATGCTTGTAAGTGCTGGGTTGCGCTGTTTGACCCTGTCTCTCCATCCCTCAGAAAGCCAGGGTTGAGTAAGACCACACATCACACCGCACACCTCCGGAGGGAAGTGATTAAGCCGTGAATAAGACTCACCAGCTGGTGTGCTTTGTGTATGTGCATATACCATGGAAGTACTGCAAAACACGAAATCTCAGGCCAAGAGAGCCTGGGACCAAAGGTGAGACCTCCATGAAGGACCATGACAACAACTGCAAGACTAAAAGCATGAGCAATGGAAACGGACACCATGCTAGCATGGATGTTTGAATTTGGCATTTTAACTTTAAACAAAGGAGAATAGAAGGGTATTTTTCAAATCCTTCTCATTAAGTAATGCCCCCAGCTGCCATTTCTGTGGGAGCTGAACATGCACACGTCTTTGATGCCCTTGGGAATTTCTATTTGACTTCGGTATCAGCCCTACATAGACGGGGTGGGGGTGGCGGTGGTTTGGTAGGAGTCTATGATAGTTGGCTTCTTATTTGGCCCTTCCTTGTTTCTGAATGGCTTCCATGCCTGGCCATAAAAAATAAAAATTTAAATCATTGATAATTACGAGAGAAGCCTAATCCCCAAAGACTTCTACCACTGACTTGTGTAAAAGCAGGATTTTACACTGGGTGTTGCTAGGGGCACATATTTTACCCAGCGGCTTTGGACTTGGACACAGATCCACCAGTTATGCTTGTTGTCTGCATGCAGAGTAGAAGTGGAGCAGGCACTCAATCAGCATCAGTCCCTGATCTGGCCTTTTTCACTTCTGCAGCAGCCACTAAGAGCATCCAGAGTTGAAATGGTGGCACCCCCAACCAGCGGCCCTCATAGCACTACCCCTGGACTTCAGACATGCACCAGCTGGAAGAGCATCCCGTTGCTCCAGGGCTGTCGGGGTGTGTTGGAGAAGTTGGAGATGGCTGGCTGCAGCCTTCATCTTCTCCGGCATCCACAGAACCTGAGATGAGACAGGAAAGCTGTGGCAAAAGATGGAGAAAATAAAGATATGGAGGTGATGTGGAAAGCACAAACTGGGGAAAGGATGGGCAGGAACAAGGGAAAAATGCAGCAAGAGGAAGAAAAAAAGAAAAAGTCATAGCGAAGGAACAACAGTAATAAACCCCGTGAGACAAACAGAAGCAGTTTAACATTTGTATGCATTGTGGCTGGGCTGTTGCCCGTGGTATTTAACTTCCCAAACTAACCCAGCCATTATGCACTGAATGATTGTTAATGCAGCAGATGCAGCCAGACATATGCAGGAGTGTGTTAACGTAAGGCCTGATGTAAAAAACACCTGCTAGTTTGGCAGGGTGTCTCAGGAAAGATACATGCGGCTCATGTGATTGTGCAGTATTTACAAAGGTATCTGTTGCTTTCTCATCACACCATATGTAATTCCCATTTGCCTTAACGGGAGCTTCGCACAATGATGGTGTTGAACAGAGACACTGGGCTGAAGTTAGATGGAGCTGGTCCCATTTACACTAGCAGAGAAGCTGACATCTTAAATGTCCCTATTTTTGTGGTTTTTTTTTTTTGTTTGTTTGTTTGTTTTTCCATCTGAAATATCTAGGACATGGAGAGGAATTCTCTCTCTACAATACCTAGGGTCCAAGGCTGCCTTGTTTATAACAGCTTAAGCTTTTATAAGCCTGAAGGAATTACACTGATGCCCGAAGTTACACAGGGAAGAGGCACTTTTGGAAGATTATAAGAATGTGGCTGCCTTATCCTAATCCCCAATGCCAAGCCACTGAAATGGATGTGTGTCATTACTGAAGTCTCAGAAGGGCTGACACGCTCTCCCGGCATAAGATCCTCTTACAAACCAGAGACTGGGCTGGTATGGGTCAATTCGGCAGCAGTACCAGGCTGCCTCCAGGACCATCCTAGGAATGGAGGGCTCTGACTCACATGCAGAGAGCAAACAGCTGCACTGGTTGAGACATTACCCCACAGCTGTCTGTCCGGGCTCCCTGCAGAAGGCTACCCATGAGCAGAAGCAACTGAATGGGATGGATGCCTGGGCCCCAGCTGTCCCAGCTCAGGGCCTGGGGGATGCATGGAGAAGGCAGATGCAGAACTGGAGTGGCTGCAGCGTGGACACCAATGCCTCCACCACAAGCTGGGAGGCACCCCTGGCACAGGGGAAAAGCGTGATGGAGAGAATACCATAGACTGTCCCAGGAAAACTAGAGCTCATTTGCTAGAACCCTCAGCAAACAGGTTTCTTTGCTTCCCAATTGCTCCATGGGATTTCTTTCCCAGGCTTACCCACTTTTGCCTCTCTCCTTGCCCTGCTGTCCTTATTGGAGCTCCAGCATTTCCCACTTCCCACCTCTCTGCAAGGTGCGTGCACAGGAGAAAACCTCCAGCACAGGTCACCATGTCATGGGAGCAGGCGGTGGGCAGCCAGAGCTACAGCCAGCCCCAGCCGTTATCTGAGACAGAAAGCAGGGATGCAGAGAAAGCTATTCCTTTATGCCTTGTCTCTTGGCTTTCTTCTTGGTATTTTAAACCTTTCCTGCTCACCTTTCTCTTTTCAGATTTTCTTCTAGCCCAAAATAACTGCAGCAACACAACTGACTGCCTTGCATTTCGTTCTGTCTTGCAGTCTCCACTTTATTTTGCCTTTTCCCAGTTTCATGAAAGAACGCAGTCGCATGAATAACAGGATTATTTATCATCCTCTCCCTCCCCTTCCAGGATGACTTGCTGTTTATGGAAAGCACTTGAGTGCAGGAGAGATCATGCTACAGTTAAACAGACAATGCTTAAAGGGCCATTGCCTGTGCTCTGGTTTAATGTTGTGTTTCTCACTGATTTCCAAGAAAGAAGGAGTTCGCTGTCCAGATTGATGGGTACAGCATCACAAATCACTGCTGAAAGGTAAACAAATGCTACATTCAGTAAGATAGAGAAGATGGTTCTGCACTTCACTTTTAGCAAGAACTGAGAAATTAACTTCTGGTGTAAATGTGTGTACGTGTTCCCTTTCCAGCCCAGCAACATATCATGGGCAAGAACACGCTCCTAGTGAACACGTTATGGTGGCTAGCAGGTGACAGACCAAGCTCAGACATCTACATGTGGCACGGCCAAATGCTGTGACTGTGTGCTCCTAGGAGGTCTGTTGGGCTTGGAGCATAGCAGGACAATGCTACAACTTGTCCTGAAGTGGTGGGTGACTGAGAGGAAAGGGCTTTGGAAACATTGCTCCCAGCTTCCCGACTGGAACTTGGCCAGGTTCACTATGTAGCTTCCACTATGTCCTCTCTGCCTTTCTGATTACTGATGTACCAATGTTATAGAGGATCTTCATTGGCCTTTAGTAAGGAATTGCATAAGTACAAAGTATTGAGAATAAGCAGCTGGAAAGCATTGAATTCCCCGGGAATCTTTGCTGAGGAACAGATGCCACAACATGGGTTGCCTGCTCTGGTCTGGCCACCATCATTAGTGGGTCTGTGCGTAACAGTGTGCCTTGAAAGCATGGAAGCACTCATTTGGGATTAGCTCTGTGGGACTTCGTTAGTGTGAGCATCATGAAGCCCTCTGGAGAGATACTGCACTGGATTGGGGACTTCGTGAGTGGTCCTTCGAATGATGTGCAACTACTGATAGCACGCGAGGACCAGGCTGCTGTATTCCTAGATGTAAGAAAATGAAGAGAAAAATGTACAGAACTCTACACTGGAGTTTCTGTTAAAAAAAAAAAAAAAAGGTGGAAAAAAAAAAAGGCAAACCAATCCTTCTATCTGCTGTTCTCCAGCCCCTATATTAACTGGGCTTCTGTGACAAAAAGGGTCAGAAATTCAATTAGGAAACTTCACAGCCATTACAAACATCTGCAGTTCAAAATGAATTAGCAATTCCACTACAGCAGCCTTCACAACTCCTATGTCCTTCGGGTACTGCTGGATCCTGCAGTCTCTGGTGTGTGCAGAGCTGAAAATGTGTGTATCATTCTCGTGAGTTTTTATTGTAAGGGAGGAATCTCACAGGACAAATGTGTAATGTTGTAAGAGCAACAAGGTTGCATGGATACAAGAACACAAACCAGGAGGCTTGCACTTTGAGAATATGAATCCTTCGGAAGAACAACTATCTCACTGTGTTTGGATGAAGCTTAATAAAATGGACTGCTCCAAGCTAGGCCTCTACAGGCTTCCAAGCTACAAACAATGAAGAATAATATCACAATTTTATGGTACTTAGCATGGCTGAGTTACATCCTGGATGGTCTCCACAGAATCACTGCAACTAGCTTTGATTTGAGTCAGAGGAGAAGAGCTTTACACCCACATTGCTGAGGAGACATGAGCACACCACGCACGGGACCCCAGAGACCAAGCCCTGAGTGTATTGCTTTCATTTACAACACGTATCAGTATACCTTAAGCCGGGCTGGTACTTTTACAGTTATTCAGCTGGATGAACTAAGTATTACTGACAAAACACAGCCCATTTTTAATAGCTTTATCCACCAGGCAGAGAATATCCCGCACTCGCAGCAGCTCCCTTGTCCCATAGGGGTGGAGAGCAGGGAGAAACTCCATATACCCACTAAAATAGCGGCCTGTGCTGGTATGCAAGTGCCCTAGTTCAATGCCTAAACATGGTATCTCGCTACCCAGGCTGGCAGTGCTGCCAGTTCGTACTCCAGCCCTGAAGGTGAACTGTGTGTCACTCAGCAGCGTCTCCCGCAGCAGGGAAGGTCAAACAGCCCCTTGCTTTCGGCTGTGCTGCTGGGCCTCCTGGGTACGAAGCAGCTGGGCAGTGGGGAGAGACGAGCATGTTATCAAAAGCATTACTAACTGTCTTTCTTTGCTGCTAAACCAAACCATTTCTCCAGGGAGAGTTGGGTCTAACTCCCACTGAAGTCAAAGCGGCAGTTTTGGGGGCACGATCAGCTCTAGTGGGACCCTGCTCCATTCACAGGAGGGCAAAGCATCTCCAGAAATACTGTGGCTTTAAGTGTCAACCCGTGCAGGTGGTGTGGGCCATGGCTACCCTCCATGTTCAGGGGCAGGGACATCATAAAACTTTTCTGAGCCCCTTCTGATCACTCTGCTTAGCCAAAACCTTGTAGTAGATTTGCATCTTATGACTACTGAAGAAAATTATCAACTATGAAACTGGAAAGCTGCACAAACAAAAGTTTCAAAGAAAACAAAGCTCAGCCAGAAGGACAGAGCCAGTGCAAGGATCCAAAAGGAAGAGCTGGAAAAGAAGGCAATAATGTTTGTAGGTTGTACCAGCTGGAATAATAACTGCCTTGCTTGTTCTTCTTGCAGCTTTTCTTACTGCTCTTTATGCGCCAAATTTCAGGAAAGGGAACGGTTTACTTGCCATCAGCGCTCTCTGCATCTGTAACGCATTGCCTGTGCTTCACCTGCACCTGTGACAGCTTTGTCCCTGGTGCTGCAGGCAGGCAGCAATCTTGCTGCAGAGGGGGAAGATGACCTTCCCCCACCATGGCCACGTGCCCCTCTGAAGCTACAGGCCAAAGAAACGTTCAAAACCAGACAGAAAGCACCTGAAGTGGGTGAGCTTCCTGCCTAGCTTTCTGGATTTTATGTTCCGAACTTTCATCCTCCATATTACACTGTGTGGCACTGACACTGAATGGTGCAGGTCCAAATCGCTGGGAGTATTTCTTTATAGTCCCTTTCTGGAGCCAGGACACTCTTGGCTCTTGGTCCTTTTCCAGCTGCAGCAGCAGGTTATATCCCATAGAACATACCAAACCACTTTGGCCAGCCCCAAACAGCCACTAAAATAAAAGCAGGCCACCCTTTCAAGAAAAAAAACCCTTACCCAAATTCATTCTGTTAATTTTAACATGATTATCAATGAGGCAAACTCCCCACTGAAATCAAGTCTGAAAAAGTCTCCGACAGGTTTCCCAAGACTCCCTCAGCAGGAATGTGACTGCAATGAAATGACTCCTCTTGCAACTTTAAGGCTTGTTAAGAGGGCCAAACAAGTGTCAGCATCTCAGCCTGACCCCTGAACTAGCTGCCTGGGGCTGCAGGCACCATTCCGAAGCCATCCCAGTGCCTTCCATGGCTTCAGCCTGCTCCTGCACCGCAGCGCCTGCCTTGCTGCCCATCCCCGGGCCATGCTTCTCCCAGCGACCTTCCTGCGGCTGGGCTGCTCACGTGCATCGCACTCCCTGCACACTCTGAAACTCGAGTTGGTCCCACTACACGCCTTGACCTGTGTTTCTATCAACTGAGCCAGCAGGATTTAAATGAGCTTTGGTAGCTGGTGCTGGAAGCCCGATTTGGGGCACCCTGGCTTCATGCGTCACCGCCTGCAGAAAGCACTGGTGCCACTGAAGTAATTTCATTTTGTGTCAAGGAGCTTCTGCATTCCTTCCCCCGTGCCAAGTGCTGTGCAAACCCCGGGAAGCCTGCCTCTCAACACTCCGTCATAGTGTAATTCTATTATAATTCCTGACATTTGAGGGACTTCTAACACTACGTGCTTTAAATTAGGCAAGCAGTATCTTGCTCCTCTCAGATAAATAAAAAGGCACAAAATCTAATTTTCTGTTGCTCTGTTCTTTGTACTGATTTTCTTTTAAACCTATAAATACCGATCCTGACACTCTTTCCACATGTGTGTCTTGCAGGTATTACATAAGCGATATTTCATGTTCGGTGCACACATGTTTAATAGACTTGTGGATGGTAGGAAGGTGCCATGCTGAGGTAAAGATGTACTTGTGTGATGTTTTTCACACAGATGTATCTGCATGCTTGTAAGGACTGATGCAGCACAAATGCAGTTTTTGATCAAACAACAGACAAGGAGAAAATGTGTTTCGTAAGCACATAGACAACCCAAGTATGAAGTTGTTTGTAGAATCTGTGTGAATTTTATTTACGTTCTCTGGTCTTTGGTCTCTTGTGGGATCTTACATATTTTGCATTATTATCAAATATTTGCAATGATCCATATAAACAGTCTAATGTTAAAAGCTACTCCAAGTGTAACTCGACCCAAAGGAAAGATGCTTATCTGAGCTCCACAATGACAGATTTAAAAAAGATGCTGATGCATTATGTTTCTCATAAAATATGTAAGAAAAATCAAAATGGCATAATTTTTTTTACCCATAGAGGAAGTAGGACTTATGCCTATGTTGGCTTTCGTAGTGGAATACCACTTGAAAGAGCTACAGATACCCAGCACTTCTGATCCCAGACACGTTAGCCGATGAAGGAAGGAAGCAGAGGAGTAAATGCCCAGTGAGCCGGTACTGTCAGAATCTATTTCACTGTTTGGTAATTATTTTTTTTTATTACTATGACAACACAGACCGTAAGAATTGTTTCTTTAACCCCAGCAAATGGTAAATGCAGATGAGACTTTCTCTTTTTTTTAAGTAAAGTCGTCACTTTTTACTTCTGCCATGTCAACTCCCGCTTAAGAAAGTGATGGCAACTACCAGCATGACTTGCCCTGGGCTGCCTCCTGCTTGCCCTGCTGCTTGCCAGCGCAGCCTGCGTGGACGGGGCTGCAGCAGTGTGGCACTCGGATCATTTTTTTTAATGTCAGGAGGCATTTGAGAACGGCTCCACACTGGCTCAGCATTTTCTGCCTTAAAAAAAAAAAAAAAAAAAAAAAAAAGGCATTCTCCTTTTTAAAGTGCTTCCAAATCTTTTACATCTCTTTCCTTTCTCCCTCTTTTCAACCCCCACCTTTCCCCCCCCCCCCCCCCCTTGTGGTCCTGGAGACCACCCTGTAAGCCTACATGACATCATGAGAGAGAATTAAACGTACTTGAAAGGCCACTTCTGTTTTGGTGGGAACTTCTATGCAATTGCAAAGTGCCCATTAAAGCACAGGTTGTTTCCTAGAAGCATGTCCAAGCCAGTAGCGTGCAAACCCCTTCAGGGCTTCTAGAAAGCATTCGCTTTTGAAATGCTGAAGGAAATTCAGAGATGAAAGGATAAGTCTCCCTGGCTGTGCATTTACAGTCTATTGTCTTCCATGAAGGATAGTATCACTCCTCAGTTGTGTTATTGCAGTTAATCCACTTAAATGCTATTGGATTTTCAGATGAGCTGAATTCTTTGCATCTGCTATTAAGATGCTTTGTTTAGATGAGAAAGGGCTGTTATTTAAATCACAATGAGTTCAGGGAGATGTCAGGGTGCAGCAGGCACCTTGTGCCAATCTGCGCCGGGGAAATGGGGGCATCTTCTCGCCGGGGCGGCGGGGAGGGAGGATGCGAAGGGGGAGCGAGCCGCCGCCGCCCGGACCCGGCGCTCAGCGGGCTGCCTGCGGGGCGCCGGGGCCGGCTGCGGAGGGGCCGGGGCTGCCTGCGGGGGGGCCGGGGCCGGCTGCGGCGGAGCCCCGGGGCGCAGCGTCTCCGCGGCCGCGGCGGGGAGCCCCGCACCCGCCGTAGCCAGGTGCCGCAGGGCGGAGGACACCGGCTGCCCCCCGCCCGCACCGCCCCCCCCCCCCCGAAGCTTTTAATTTTTTTTTGGGGGGGTTGCTTTCGTGTTTCTTAAAGGGGGGGGGTGTCCTTCGCAATGAGGGCTGCGTTGCAACAGCAGCGAAGCTACGTTCCCCCCCCCCCCCCCAACCCGCCGCCACTCTGCCCCTCCCCTTCGGCAAAAGGCCGCCCCCCCTCCGCAAAAAAATAATAATAAAAAAAACCCCAAACGATTAAAAAAAACACCCAAACCCTCCGCGGTCATGGCGATCTCTTCCGCCTTATATAAAAGGCAGGGGCACAAGGTGGATCCCGTAAGGTTCCGCGGCGGCTGTTGCGCAGCAGCGCCCGGCCCTTCCCCGCTCCCCCGCCCCGGTGCCGCAGAGGGCCGGGGTGGCGGGCAGCCTGCCCCGCTCCCCCGCTCCCTCCCGGCCCCCCCTGGCCCTTCTCCGGCTCCTTTTTTTTTTTTTTTTTTTTTTTTTTTTTTCCCCCCTCTTTTTTTCCCCCTTCCGTGTGGGCAGAGCCCCTTTCGCCCTGCGAGCAGGCGCTGCAGCTGGCGGCACCCCCACTACTTGTTGTTTGTGGGTTTGGTGCCGGGAGTACCGGGAGGAGGGCCGGGGGAGGCGCATGGCAGGAGGGAGCGGTATATGCTGCTCCTCGCCGGAGCCACGCTCCAGACAGGCCACCGCTTCGGAGCGAGCCCGGGAGTCCTCCCTCCGCCAGGAGTTGCAGTTCGTCTCCGATCCCCTTGGGATTTAAACCTTCTTGCGCATATATATATATATACACATATATATATATTATTTTTTTTTCCTTCCTCCTCCTCTCTTTTTCTCCCGTGCAAAGTGGAGAAGGAACTGCACCAAGGCAGCCCGCGAGATCTTGCAATATTGCTCCGATTTATCACTGCTATTATTCGTAATTAATTATTATTTTTAACCTCACCCCAGCCGGGGAGGGAAGCGGGACCGTTCTCAGCAAGAGAAACATTTCGATCCGTATCAATAAAGATTTTTTTTTTCCTTTTTGAGAAAGGGGGAGAGGGTGGAGGGGCAGCATAGCGGGCGGGGGAGCAGCCGGCAGCCCGAGCGAGCCCCCGGTCGGTCCCGGCGCGGAGCGGGAGGCCGCGGCGGCGGGGGGAGGCGGGCCCCAGCGCCGCCCGCCGCGAGGGGGGCCAGCCGCCCCAGACAGGTGATGGGCGTTTCGGCTGCGCTCCGGATCGACTCCTTGGGTTTCACTTTGGTCTGATCTAAGCAAATATGCAGAAGTACCGGCTGGTCTAGTCCTAAGAGCCAAGAGGAGCGAGCGAGAGCAGCAGAAAGGAGAGCAGCCACGCTCCCGTAGCGAGGGGAACATACAAACAGCGGCAGCGCCGTAATTAAACCACCGCCGCCCCGAGGCAGCCCCGACCCACCCTGGATGCGGAGGACCCCCGAGCCACCCCGCTGCCTTTCCCCTGAGGGATGGTACTGAATTTCTGCGCGGCAGGAGCCGGCCTGCAGCTCCTCTCCATCAGCGTTGCCTTCCCTCCGTGTCTAAAGTGCACTAGACCGCGATGAGGACCTGGGCTTGCGTTTTGCTGATAGGTTTTGGCTACCTGTCCTTTACCTTCTCCGAGGTAGGTGAGAGCGGCTTCCCGGTTCCCGGTCCCCGGGGTGCGCCGCGGCGGAGGGCGCGGGGGAGCGGGCTGCCCACCTGGGCTCCGCGGGCATCTCTGTGCCCCGGCCTCGCCGGCAGCGCTCGCCCTGCCCCAGCCCCTGCGCGGCCGAGGCAGGAGGCAAGTTGCCATTTCATGCATGCCAGAGGCGAAGGAGAATGACCGTGCATTCCGCTCCGGGGCTGCTGGCAGCCCTTACAAATACACACACACACACACACACACACACACACACACACACATATATATATATACACATATTCGCGCCCCGCGGGTGCGAACGGGCTGCGGCTGTTCGCAGGCAGCGCGGTGCGCGGAGCCGCCCGGCAGCGGCCGCCCCCGCGGCGCACGGCGCTGCACGCAGCCGACCGCGGGCACCGTTAGTGCCGCGGGCAGAAGTTGGTTGCCTGCCCGGGCTCCCAGAAGAGCCCGTCCGTCCCCGGTTTTCGAAGCCCGCCCGGCTCGGAGCGGGCGAGGGGCGGCAGCCAGCCCGCCCGCACACGGCCGCTGGGTCGGAGCGGGGCGCGGAGCCGCCTCTCGGGGTTGCTACAGGTGGTCCTGGCCGGGGCGAGCGCGGTGCTCGGCGCTGCACGGCGACCGTAACTTTTCCCGGGACCGGGTCTGCTTGGCGCTGGGAGCCGCGACGTGGGCGCTGCTGGTATGGCGGTGGCCCCGTGGGTCGCGGACCTTCTCCTCCCCGGGCCGGGGGAGCCCGCGCCCGCGGTGGACTCCGCGCCCGCTTGGGCAAACTCCAGCAGCCAGCTGCCCGGCGCGGACTCCGGCCATCGAGCGGGCCTCGGGGCGCGGAGGCGCAGCTCGGCCGGGCACACGCTGGCCAGGCCGGGCCGGGGGGGTGGCCGCCTGGGGGGGTGGCCGCCTGGGGGGGTGGCCGCCCGGGGGGCCGTGGCGCAGTCCGGCTGGTGGCGGGCAGAGCGCAGCCCCCGCGGGCGCGCAGGCGGGAGGCAGCGGGGAGCGCTCCACCAGCGCCCGGCGGAGCGGGGTGTGTGTGTGCGTGTATTTTTCCCCTGCTTCGTCCAAACACGTCCAGCAAACACCCCGCACCCTCCACAAAACCCCAGCGCTCCCAGCCCCGAAGCGCCGAATCCCCGGTGCTGCAGGGGCGTGGGGTGCGCTGCGCGGGGTTGCGCGGTGACCCGCGGTGTGTGTGTCTTTGAAGGAGGCCGAGATCCCGCAGGAGCTCATCGAGCGGCTGGCGCACAGCGAGATCCACAGCATCCGCGACTTGCAGCGCCTCCTGGAGATTGACTCCGTAGGTAAATTAGTCCCGTCCTCCTTCCTTCCGCGCCGTCGGCCGCCGCCGCCCCGGGGCAGAGGCACCGCGGGCGGTCGCGGCGCAGCGTCCCGCACGCCCCTGGCCGCTCCAGCGGCACGGCCCGGGCTGTCTCGCCTGGGAGACGAGAGCCGTGCGGGGCCCCGGCCTAAGGAGCCAGGCTGCCCTGGGCAGGGGAGCTGCCTTTCGAAGGGAGGCGGTGGCCAAGGGGCTGATCGGGAATTAAAACTTCGGGGGGTTCAGGGTGGAGAGGGACCTAGTGACCCTCTGTGTTTTCAGACCTCTCCGTCTCTCAGCAGAGGAGAATTTCCATAAGGTTTGTTGTTGGTATTGCATTGCTCTATTATCTTTAAACTACTGTCCTAGAGGTATTTAAAATATTTGAAACAATATTTATGAATGAAGTAATGTCTCTTCAAGTGCTGGGCTTTATTAAAAGGAAAATAAACTGTCCGCGCTGATTTTAAACAGGAACCTGCACATGAAGCTTACCCTTAAAAATTCACTTTTTTTCCAAAAGAAAATAGCGCAGGGTTATTTTCTGCATAATTAGGCATGCAAATGGGTGTAGTGAGAGCATGCAGTTCAAACAGATCATTGCAGCAGTAAATCAGATCTAGAAGCACTGGATTGCTGGGTTTCTTATCATTTGGTTTCACTTGATGCACTTTGTTCCTGGTGATTTCTTCCCGTAGTTGAGAGAGAATAAACCCGGCACCTTTGATGTGCCCAAGGGAAACCTGCATCGTTCTGAAGAGCAAACATGGAGAAAAATGAATGAGTTCTTGCTGGCGTTGGTACTGGGCCATCTCCTTTTAAACCATATGCTGTGTATTTTTGTAAAGTCTGTGCCAGGTTCAATCACCTTCATTCAGTGTTGCAGGATCCTTCTACAGTTTAACTCACCGCTTTTTGTATAGTGCTGTATTAATGGGCAGGAATGCAGTAGGAACAGATTTTACAGACATAGCTTTCAATTTTCATGTGATGAAGGAGCAAACGGTTTCCCATTACACTGAAAATGGAATATTTTGCTCTTGCACAATACTTTACCAGAGAGGCTAATTACTAATTACCAGATTTGTTGGCATGGGTTTAGTTTTTGGAGAGCAGTGCTTCTTATTGCTTATCACTGCAATTAAAGAAGCTTTCACAACAGGGACGGGGTATGCAATACATATTTCCCCACCAAAGAGTGTTTTGGACCAGACAAGTGCACTACTGCTAAAATCTTTTTCCCAGTGAACTTGGTGGAAAGCTTGGCTGCTGTTGCGGAAGGGCTGGATCTGAGCACTAGCGTTCTAAAATACTGCAGGCTTCTTTTGCGTTTGAGTTGGTATTCTGTAGCTACCCGAATACATTATTTTTTCAAATACCCCAGTGTAACAAGCACATGCTTCATTTTTAAATACCACTTAGAAGGAGAGCAAAAGTTCACGTGGCTCCATTGCAAGAGAATCAAGCAGACAAGTGGAGCAATGGCAGGAGCTGAATAAATTAGTAGATGTGGCAGACAAATTTATTGCAGAAAATAATTATTTACCACGTGGCAAATACTAACCAGAGGATGCATGCCCCAAAATTGAAGAGGTCAGCCACAAGTTTACTGTTTCATTTTGCTGTTTTTGTGCAATTTGTCAGTTTAGAAAGCATTAGAGAAACAAGACACATAAATATTTTACTATTTCAACATGAAACAGTAATGCCTTAAGACATGAACTCAAGCAATATTATAAAATAAAACCAAAACGTTCAGCCTTTCACCCTGTTCTTGCTTATGTGAGTGCTCCTTTGCACACGTGCTAAGGTTTATTCTGAGCTACAGAGGCAGGATTGGATCTTCATAGAGAGCAGCTGGTCTTTACTACCCACAGTTAATGTTTTCAGGGCACAGTCCTGCAGTCTTCACTGTCACGAGAAGTTCCTAAGGGTTTATCAGAGTGACTAATTGAACACTGAAATGACCATGTTTTCTTCAGTAAACAGGATTGGGCCTGTTCACTATATGTAGTGTTAGATCAGCAATCAAGTGTTTTCTAGTTGTCACTGGTAAATGCAATTGCATTTAGGGAAGGGCTAGTTCAGTGAGAGCTTGTGCAGTAGCTACATTTCTATTCTATAGCATATACTGAGGCTCAGAATAAAAACACTCCAGTGATTATTTTCTCCCTCAGTTTAGTGCATCGTATTGCCAGTCCTTCTGCATGTGAGTAGCCCTGTTTAAACTCAGTGGGTGGACTTGAGAATTAAGAATGATCTTGTAGGAGAAGAGTTTGCAGGATCAGGCATGCATGCAGAAAATGTCTGATATTCCTGAGTAACGAGGCAGGATCTGTGGAAAATGAAGGAAGAACAGTGATTTTTCTCTTCTGCAATGCAAAGCATATATTTTTAATTGGAAAAGTAAGTTCTGTAAGTCAGAGTAGGCAGGTTTTTCTTCTATTCTGACAGATTTGGTCTCTATATTGTAGCGCAGAGATGACTGATAACCCCCTTCATAAAATTAGAAACCACACCCCCAGACCATCTGGCATATTACTTAAAGAAAAACACAACCCAACATGGAGCTTATCATTGTATTCAAAAAAAAAATCCAGGCCAATTTTTCAGCGCCCAGTGCTGCGTGTTCGATTCAAAGAGAAATCCCTGTAAAGGCAACATGAAAATTCTCTGTTTATGTCAGAAAACAGGGTCTCATTAATTTGCTGTGATTGGGATCCATAGTCGGCGACAGAGTTTCATTGGCATGACGGAGAGCAGAGTCTGACCCTATTTAAAACAGAAAGCATGCACGATCCCAGGAAGTAGGCAGCTGTAGCGTGCAGAGTACAGTTTTACTACTAACAGACTAAATCACCGAAACGGGGGCATTTCCTATATTCCGCCTGTGAAGTTCTCTTTGGCTTAGCAGCGTGGTTTTTCTCCTCGTGCTTCACCTCTCCCATCTGTCCTGTGGGAGGTAGAGTTCATTTCATCACCTATTATGTTTGCCTCCCGCTGGGAACAGATTTTTCCCCCAGTCACCTCCCTGCATGGGGAAATACAGGGCTGAGCCTGCTTCTTTGCATGGTTTAAGGGCATCAACCACAGGGTCACCTTAGGCCATGTGAATTTAACGGCCTGTGATTAAGAGCTAGCAGAGCAGCTTTTAAGTGGAGAGATGTTCTAAATTAACAGTATAGTTGCATGGAAAAGTGTTAGATTGCTGCAGAGCTCAACCTCTTGGAAAATCTTCTGTTGACTTTGTGGCTTTTGGCGTGGTGCTCAAATTAAGGATGTTACAAAGGAATGTGTTAGCTTTCCCTGCACCTCGTAAACATGATGAGAGTTGGGCATCTGCCGTGTGTGTCCTGTGTTTTTCCTGAGACAGATAGAGGGTATACTCCTCCTTTACAGTTGGTTGATCACATCTAGGTAAAGGGGAAAAAAAACCTAAACAAAACAGGATCTTGCAGGCTGCTACTTATACTTCCTTTAACAGATCAAAGTTGAAAACTTAGTGACATCTATCTCTGCAGTTGGATGTCAGAAGGGCATATTTTGCATCAGCCAGAAAGAAGATCAAACAAACAGACTGACGTTGCCTTGGGCTTTCTGGCTCTAGGATCGATTTGAAGACAGACCGTTTCAGTTTATTGTACCTTACATTGGATTCCTAAAAAAAAAAAAAAAAAAATAGAATGAGAATTTCCTACACTGCTGCTGTTGGTACTAGAAGTCTTCAACCTATACTTTTTGAATGCACATCAAAGTGGCATCTGGAAGGGTTTGTGTTAAGACTGCATGTATTGGAGATTGTACCTCACATAAAATTGTTTGGGAAGGAGATGGCAATAGCAAAAGTATAAATTGATAAATATAAAATAACAATAGTCTTGGGATGCTTTCCACATGCTTATTTAGTGAGAAGAGTAATCACATATTGGCAGAATGTTGCAGGAACTCTTTGATTTATATTCCATGACCCAGTGGAAAAATGCCAATCTGACAAAAAAGAACAATTTCAGCTACACTAATGGATTGACCAAGGCTAATTGCAAGAGTTTTTATACCCATCATTGATATGTTGTCAGTACATAAAAGATTACAGAGAAATTTCTTGATCGGCTGCCATAAAGACATTTTTTTTATTATTAAAACGCTAAAAGAGAGCTGCATTAATCTGGCTTTGTGCAGCATCCTCCATCTTCACTTAGTGACAAGCAGTGTTCAATTTCTAAACTAAGAACCACCCGTTTCTAAGCTTTCTGCTCCAAGCCTCATTTTGTGAGACGCTAAGCACCCATCAACTCCCATTTCCTTTGCTAAGAGATTATCCTTATCCTGCAACTTTGCGCTCCTAAATCAGTACAGAAGGGGGAAAAACTGATACAAATTAGGTATCAGGCTTCTTTAGAGTTAGACTAGAGAGTTCTATTTGTAATTACCGTAGCCATCATTGTTTTTAATGAAATAAAAGGAAGTCTGCTGGCTGCACATCCAGAGTCAAGTGTGGGTTTCAAAGCTGACTTTCTGATTTTTCAGTACTGCTCAGACAAGACTCCTGTTGACTTAAAGATTGCTTGAAGTGCAGTGTTTTTCCCGTTGACTTCACTGGGGAATGGAATTCCTTCCAAATGCCTGTGGAGATCAGGGGGACACCAAGTGCCTTTATACTATCTTTGGGCTCCAGCCATGTGCTCCATAATTCTGTTTATTAAAAAAAAAACCAACACATTGATGCTGTATCAATAGAAATAATACCACTTGTGTTGCATAATGCATTCAGGTTTGATTGGAACTTGTTTCTCAGTCTGCTGTGATAGCTGTGTAGATCTCTTTTTTTTTTTTAACCCCACAGTGAGACATGAACTTACAAAATGATATACATGCCTAAGATATGTAGCGAGACAGTGAGATACAGTATGAGCCAGAGGCCTTCTTCACCTTAGAAATCATCTTATAAGCAACACATGCTCCTCGACATGTCATTTTGCTTTATAAACATGATGATAGAATATGGCTAATTGCAGCTGAGTTGAGCAGTTATATATAAGCACATGGCTTAACATATTGGTTAGCTGATCATACTATTCCTTTAGTCTTACCAGTTTCTTTAAACAAGACAGCAAGAAGTCAGTCATGTTAGAAGGGAGCTATGCCAGCGTGTTGAATGTGGGATTAGGACCCGTGGCTCAGGCCTGCCGTACAGCTGGCATCATCGACGGTTTCTCTTTTCAACGAGATGTCTGTGACCACCAAGCAGTTCGGATTAGAGGCATTAGTTTTGTGTTTAATCTTTTTTAAGCACTGTTTGCGTGCGGACAGAGATGCTTCTTGCTCTGAGCCTAGGTTGGATCTTATGCTGAGCAGAATTCATGCTGGTTTCTTTAGAGTATCACTTCATTGCCTCAAATTGAGGGAGAAGTTGTGACAACTCGAAGCTGCCAAAAAGGAGGTCAGTATTGAGGTGTTGAGTGGCTGAGTGCTAGGAAGCAGAAGAGGGGTGGAGGAACAACAGAACGGATCCTCATTTTTCATAACACCGTTTGGGGTCAGGTGGATGGCCTGGTGCCATTGGAATGGGATGTGGGAGACCTGGCTCTGCTTCCCAGCCCAGTTGCAAACTTCCTGTGGGATCTCAGGCAAGCTATTTTATTTACTCTACTGATGAGTTTTCTGGAGCATGGGGTACAATAAAAGCAGAAATAAAATCCATTAGTCATTGCTAACATTACAGCACTAGGACTGCAAATAAGGCCCGCTATCAGCTGATCAGTTAGGTTCCAGAATTTCCCATCAAAATCAATGGGAAAAAGCACTCTACATAGGAAATAGGAGCCAGCCTATTTGGGTAAATTGGGAGTCTGTATTTCACACTGACTTATTTCAGACAAGGATCTGTTCAGCTGATAAGAAAAATAGACAGGACCAGTGGGTCTTCCTGGTATGACCTCTCGGGCATTCCATTTCATCTTCTACGATAGTTTTTTCCAAGAAGTGAAGATAAATTGTGAGGTTTAGAGCTGTTTCTAAGGTGCTGAAGATACCACTGTCTTCATGTCTTACCAGGCTCTGCAGGTGGTATCACAAGCTGCAAGCTTTTTAGGGTAGGATTTCTTGAGGGAGGAGAAAGAGTTTTTTTGTAGAGCAGATCTTTATGATGTGTATTACTAATAAAGTTGAGAATAAACCAAGTTCCAGACTCATGGTCAACTGTATGTACAAAACGAACTGGAAGCAGGGAAGGTGACCGTGGAGAAGACAGGAGCGTAGGATGTTGGTAGCTTGTAGAGAGGGTAATAGAGTACTGAGTAATAGTCATTTACATTTTTTAGTGCACATCACAGTTTTCTTTGGAGCCAGCAGTGAAACCTTGAAACTCTCCAGTGACATTACAGAGGGCACTCCAAGCAGCAGAGTACTAAAACTCTTAGTTTTGGTGTACTGGAATCTGTGTGGAGGTCCTCAGTTTGCTTACATCTTTCTGATCCCGTTTGCAGATTGTGCTTGTCGTTTTCAGAACCCCACTGCATGGGACACGACCTGGACTGCTTCACTTAACAAAACGAAATAGTTGGAGCAGTTATTTTGTTGTTTTTTATGATAAATGAAATGCCAAGTTTTCTGTCTTTGCTTTTTCTCATGGCCCTTTAACCCATGTGGTAGGCTTATTTAGGGAACAAGACAAGCCTGGATGCAGTCCCAGAGTTTGCAGTAGCTTCAGATGCCCCTCCAAAGGTTAGGATACTTCACAGGGGATTTGTTCTGCAACAGAGAGGCTAAAAGGAAACCCATGCTAGTTACTTTTTGCTTTTGATTCTGTCCTAGTACTGCCCTGAAAACCAAGCAAGAGAAGATTTACAGAGGCAGCATTGTTGCTGTTGGGTGTGTAATACCATATTTTCTACTGTAGCCTCGTACCAGAACTTCAAGAGACTGATAAGAAATGTTTCACGTGAACTGTTACTGTTCTTATTTCTACACCTTTCAGTAAGAAAAGCTGTATTATGCCTTTCACATAAAAATGCAACTGTTTTACTTTGGATGTGGTTCTGTGTCACAGAGTGTTTCTGGGGGCTTTCAGTAAAACAGATATTAGAATTAAATTGTGCATGCTTATACACGACTTTTAATGTCTATGTCTTCCCTGCCTTATGCCTTTGCAATTGCATTGACAGGAGTTACATTAGACTGATTGCAGCAGGATTTGGTCTTATGCATATGAACAGCACAGATTTATATGTATGGAACAGGACCATAGTGGCATTGGTGTGAATAACATAGCTGAGGTTTAATATTTTGTTTTCCTGTTCTAGGATATGATGATGTTTCAGAAGCAAACTTGAGATCTTACAGTGTTCATTCTGCTAAACATGTGCAAGAGAATCGTCCCGTGCCCATTCGCAGAAAAAGAAGCATTGGTAAGAAACAAGCTATTTGTACTTGGGGAGTAAAAACAGAGGGGGTGCTTTTGGTCAGCCAAGCAGGACATTTCACTGGAAAAATGTGACACGCACAAATGAAAAAGGCCATTTCTAGTTTCTCCCGTTCTTTTTACAAAAGAGCTCAACAAAACGAGCCGTTGCCTGAGAAGCTGTCTTCTGGAGGATGTCCATAGGAGACAGACAAGCACAAATTCTTTACATTCACTTTCCTGTTGCAGCATGTTAGAAAGCTAGACCTTGGTTAGAAAATGCTGTGATATTCAATGTATAATTCATAGTGTGGGGAACAACTACAGCAGTGTGCTTTAAAAAACATCAACAGTTGGTAGAGTTTTCAGTACAGAAGCTCCACAAAAGGAAACAGCTTGACTCTTTATTCACAAGAAAAAACAGTTTATCCAAAAAATTAAAAGCCATTGGCAGAAACGCTGGGGCACTGATTTCCATCATTGCGTAGGGCACCAGGCATGTTTACAAGGGATTTTGTTCTTATTAAACAATAATGATGGTGATCCAACAAAGTCCAAATATAAATTTAAAGAGATGCTAATGAATTTTAGAGTAGGGTTTGTATGCAGTGCTTGTTCATCTGAGTAGATCTGAGTGTTTTACCATTCCATTTGACTGTGGAAAACATCCATGATCGCTCCTATTACAGCTAATTCAGAGTCAATATATGTGTACTTTAAGCTACGGTGGTGTGCAGTAGATAGCACAGCATGCTGTCAGCATGGATTTGCAGTGTGAATTGGCAAGCGTGCTCGTCACATTGAATGCCTCTAGAGAACAGCGGTTCTGCAACAGTCTGCTACACTTGGCATCTTACTCTGCAAGGTGTTGAATGCCTCCCCATAAAAGTCAGTGGGAACTGGATATGCTCAATAACTTGCAGGAGTTGCCAGCTATCTTGGAGTATTGGATCCGTTAATTTTCTTGAGTTCATGGCACTGGGGATAGAGAAGAAATTTCCCTCTGCTTAGCTGACTGAAATGCATCTCTTTCAAAACTAAGCCTAGATTTTCATGTTACAGGCACAGGCCAGGCCTGAACTTCTTGTACTTCAGGAGTAATTGAAGAAGTGTAGGCAGTATTCCAGTTCCCTGACACATCTAACCCAAAGCTATCACTGCTTCCACTGCAAGGCAAAAAAATCCAAGCTGCCTTTGGAGAACTTCTCATCAAACAACTTGTCCCTGCCATTGCTATTATTGTCTGGACCATTTTGAATTATCAGCTTGACCTCTTAGGTAGTCCCTAGGTCGAGAAGGATACATGGTTTGGATTTTCCATGGCAGCATCATGCAGCAGTACAGAGCTACTCTTTATGATCTTCATGTGGCTGAAACTGTCGTCTGCAAGCTCACCTTACCTGAGCCCAGCAGGGTATTGGTTTAGCTGCAGGTTTTTCAGTCGTGCTACTCTTGTGGTTTTACCTCATTCAAGAAATAACACATCAAATAAAACCCACTGCGTACAAAGCTTGGATAACTTCATTTAGAAAAAATGGCAGTCACCCTTTGGGATGGCAGACAGACCAGGCTTCCTGATATGGGGATGTTAAGGTTTTGGAAGTGGAAACCCAAGACTCAAAAGTTTCAAGCTGGTGCAGGTTGTTTCCCAACTCAGCCAATTTGGACGTGATATAAATAGCCTCAGTGCAACTTCTGTGGTGGCGTTTGCCAGGTATTGCATGTTTGTGTGATAATATGTGTGTGCAGTGGTAACAGCTGCTGTTACGCAGTTGCTATGAGGCTGTATTAGAGGATCATCTAATCTGGAGAAGCCCCTGGCTTGCTGTCACTTCTAAACAGCCAGGATTGTCTTATCTAATGGTATGTGCTCCGAGCTATGTTGGGAGCCAGGCCACTGTAAAACCTCACTTTAGGGCTGGGCTTTTGGGAGTGAGTCAAGCTTCTCCCTAGGGTAGCACGCACAGTTTAGTGGTAGGCAAACAGTACTCAGCACCGACTTGTCGGTGAGCAATGGGAACTGAGAACACCATCTCAACCCACCAGCTAAGGGTGCCACTCATAAATCAATGGTGTAAAGTATCTGGGTGCTCTGAGGTGAGAGCAGCTGCTCACCTGGAAGTGTGAATTTGTGTTTGCAGAGGAAGCCATCCCAGCTGTCTGCAAAACACGGACGGTTATATACGAGATACCTCGGAGTCAAATTGATCCCACCTCTGCCAACTTCCTGATATGGCCGCCCTGCGTGGAGGTGAAACGTTGCACTGGCTGTTGCAACACCAGCAGCGTGAAATGCCAGCCATCGCGGATACATCACAGAAGTGTTAAGGTGAGCAAATTGTGGCTGCAGAGCCGTAAGAGGGTCTAAAAACTCCAGGTATTCTTGTGGTTGTTCTGTCTGACCTGGATCTTTATTATCCATCCTCATAGTCTCAGGATCAGATACAATGCTCCCCTTCGTTTTGAGTGAGCAGATGGCCTTTTCAAGTTACGTGATCATTGGAAAATCTTGGGTTTGAATTGACTTGATTTTCACAGGATTCCCTTTAGGTTTTTCTGCTTTTGTAATGAAAATAAAGTTGATTGTGTCTTTCCCATGATCTCGCACAGTACAAATCTTAAAGTTAAGAAGATAAAATGACTCAAGGGGCATTGGACTTAAAAAAAAAATAAATCACAGTATGGAATGCAGTTTTCTTAATTAAATATTATGCAGCCTAAATTGGGCTTTTATATTTGACAACATAACACTTTTGATCTGAAAAAATGTGTTTTAAATTATCTTACCCCAGGGATAGAAGACTCAACGGCTTCATGCTGTATTTACTCATTAGACAAAATCCCTGTTGCAATTTTCCAGTAAATATTATGTGAAATATTTCTTATGTTCGTTTGGCTTCACTGTGTTCTAATTTTTATCAGTATTTAAACAAGTAATGTTGATCTACATCTGCGTGTAGGAGATTAGACTTACACTTAGCATTTATATTGTTAAGACTCTGAGTTCTTGTTGCCATGAGTATTTTAAGAGCAGAATTTGAAAAAAAAAAACCACCCCAAAACACATTCTGGAACAGAATTACCCAGCACAACACACTGATTGGTGTACTTGCAATGGTTTTCTTATTGAGAAAGGTGTGGTTAATATAGTGCTGTACATCCTAAACACAAAATAAGGCGTCTAAGCCATTTCCTTGTTTTTCATACACAGACGAACACATCTGAGCAGGTTTTCTTTTTCTTTTATGTTTCTGAACATGTGAAAAATGTTTTCACACCAAAATAAGCTGGAGAAACATCTGAACAGATGCCCTCAGTCTTTCCAAAAATAATTCTACTTTACACTTGTGTGCTGCCCTTCCTTTGTGGGATACACTTTGCAGAAACAATCATAAATGAGAAAACTGGGATCAGTAATTATTCAAGGGTTGAGAACAAACTGGAGAAGTTGAAGCACTGCAGTTGGAAGCCATTCAGATTAGGAGTTAACCAGCGAAGTCCCTCAGGGTTATAATGTCTGGTGCTGTTGCCTTTGGGTTTGATACAGCTTCCAGTCAATCTTGTGTAGCAGCTAATATGTACAAAGCAGCTGGAGATGCCCTGCAAAGAGTTGAGCCATGTATTGTGAACTGGTACCTGTGTGTGACATTGCAACCCTGTGCTTTTTTCCTATCCCTGCAGTGATGGGGAAAATTAGAGACATAGGTTTGGCTGTCAAAATCCCCTGCTGATGGGGACACTGAGGGTTCCCCAGAAGCTGCAGACTCCACAGCTGGCAGCAGCTGTGCAGGATGTCATTGCTGGGGCTGCTTCCCCAGCGTACCACCACCTTAAAGAAATCTTAAGTTTGTCATTTGGTCTGCTCATACGGTTTTAGTGCTTTTAGATTTGCATTTTGGTGGGACGCAAGCTAAAAGTAGGCTCATCTGAGCAGCTGCTTTTTGTGGCTGTGTAAATATATTGCCACCAACAATATCAATATACGTCAGCCAGCTTTGGAGGACTTTTTTTTTTTTTTTCCTCCAAGCTCCAAGACTGCTCCAAACAGTCATTAAGTAGAAGGGAAAAAAAGGACAAGAGGTCAAGCAGGAACAGGATGTTCATTGTAAAGGTTGTAGGCTGACCCCACTGTCACACCAGAAATCTCTGAACAGAATCCATATTTATGCCCTCCAGAGTCAGATCCTCTTGCAGCTTTGATATAATTGATGGTTTTATGAGCCTTTTGCCAATCCTATGTTCAGAGCTGAATGTCTGCTCATGCCATTAAGTAGCTGGCCCAGAGTGAGGGTCGCTGGAAAGGTAGGGGGGAGCGGTTTTGGAAAGCCTTCTCAGCTGTTCCTGCAGTGCGGCTGGAAAGCCGTCTTGTGTTTTCCCCTGATGTCAGACTGCATAAAAGCCCTCTTTTGATAGACCATTGAAAAGGCTTTCCCCACTTCCTTTTCATTGACAAGGTAGTGAGATCATAGCTGGCCCATTCACACTAGAAAAATGTTCATCCAGAAAGGTCAGCAAGTGGGTTTGCATCATCCAACAGGCGAAAGCAAAGGGTGTTTTCTTTGTCTTGCTGAGGGCCGCTGTAGTCAAGGTTAAGAGCCGGCCGTGGCAGTGTGGGAGGAGCAGCGGAGGTGCTTGTATTGGGGCATTCGGTTCTTGGGACGTGATTCAAAGGCTGTAGGCTTCGGGGATGTCCTTACTTCGCCTTCACTGAGCTTTGGTCAGTGAAGTACCATTAACGGGCTTGTGGAATTAGAGCTGCAGGGAGGCTCCAAGCCAGGGGTGTTGGTGGAACAGCTTCCCTGAAAGGAATCCTCTAAGGTTTCCCTTTCGTGGGGTCATTAGTAAGAGGTGGGTTTGCCCTGCACCCTGACAGTGAGCCCATGAGAGCACAGCCTCCTGGTCCTAAAGACATCTCTGTTAAGCAAGCTGTACCTGTACAGCACTGCAAAAATGGGGCTGAAATAAAGAAGTGGGTTGGGAGGAAGAAGTGGGAAGGAAGGAACTGCAGTCTACTCCTGATAGAGTAATGGTGACAAGGGTTGATGAGTTAGGGGTGTTGGTGTCTGTTACAGATACATTTTCTCCTCTGCCTGCAAAAGCATTTCAGTTACATCTGCAAATTCTGTTGCCTCTGCACAGTGAGATGAAGTATTTACCAAGTACCAGACCATATTTTATTTGGGGGGGGTTCTGAACTGAGTCTTCTCAAGAGGTTTTTCATAATGTTGAACATGACGTTTTTAGTGGTTTTGCTCATGACAGTAAAAACCAGTTAATATTATGGAGCAAATCCTGCCTATACTGCTAATTTTGAATAAGCTAAGCTGAATATTGTGGTTGTTTGCAGCAATGGTCATTTCCAAACTGAGAAACAAGAGCTCCATTGCTCTATCTACCTCAGCTTTGCCTTCTGCTTGGGCTTGAGCCATAGCCGTACCAGCTTTAGGCGTTTACGAAATATTCAATGTTGAGCTGATTTGGGGAAATTTAACCTAGTATATTCTTACAGGAAATCAGTATGAGGGAGAAAGGCAGGGGAAAGGAGCTGGGAAGGAGGGGGTGTAGGAGCAGCTCCTCAGCTGTCATTTGGGAATTGTTCAGAGAGGTTTCGAAGAGAGATGGAAAAAAGCACAGTACTTAAGCACGAGTTGGTCAGCAGAGCTACCCAGCCTCTGAAGAGGTTTAAAAGCCCTTGTAGAACAAATTGTGCATGTAGGTAAAATGGCTATATGTAACATTTGTAGGTTTAAGAACATTTTTCTTCAATGACTGTTTCTATCATTAGGATAAAGAGCACTTTGGTTTTAGCTGTGTACTGAGAGCCCTTGGTGGGACCTGCAAGCAGGACCAGCTGACAGGTACCAAAGGTCTATTTAAGATCTGGAAAAACGAGGGAAACCCTGATCCTGGTGAAGACAAGACAGAAAACTAGAGAGGGGTGCCCTCCGGGCGTGACAGGAACCCTGCCAAGGCCTGGCGGTGCCCGCTCAGGGAGGGAGGACACAGAGACCCCACATCAGCCGTTCCCGCCGCCCCCGAGGGCGGGTAACGAGTTTGCTGCGGGATCCCCCGGCCCGGCCCGGCCCGGCCCGGCTCGGCCCGGCCCGGCCCCAGCCCCCGGCCATGCCCGGGCTGCCGCACGGCCACACCGCCCTGTGAGGCGGCTCCCGCCCCGCCGCCCCTCCCCGCCGCCTTCCCAGCGTGCCCCGCGGCCGCCTCGGCTTCCCGCGCCGCGGGGACTGCGTTTCCCGGCGTGCCGCGCCGCGCTGAGGGGCTGCCCGCCGCCTGGGGCACGGGTGCTCGGCCCCGCCGCGGCACTGACAGGGCTCCCCGCTGCACCGGCGCCCGGCAAGGGCTCAGCCCGGCCACCCGGGGCTGCGACAGGCCCGCCGCTCTGTGCGCGGACAGGACAGTGCACCCCTGGGCCTCACATCCCTTCAGGGAAACCCCCCTGCCCCACCCGCAGTAACCGTGCACGAAGCTTCGCTGCGGTGGGGGTGTTGCCGAAGGAGTGCCTGCAGCACTGCAGCGGCGGTTTGGGACGGCCCCGCACCGCTGGCGCCGTGCCCCGCAGGCTGCGCCGGCCCTGCCTTGGCCCTGGCGCAGTGGCCCTGGGCCTCCAAACGCTCTGACTTACCAGGCCACTAGGATCCCTGATCTCTGCTCGGGCCTTCTGGTACCTTTACACCCTGCTGACCTCCGTGTTCCTTGCAGGCCTGAGGGCTGTAAAGATCTCAGTTGCAAGGTGAAGGCATGTTTTCCATCCTTCGTATCAGCACACTTTTATTTTAATACGGAAGAAACTGATGCTTCCAAAAAGCATCCTCATTCATTTGCTTTTTGGTTTTATTACCCATCCTGTGCTTTGCAATCAGCCACACGAGTTTTGCTGTTACAAGGAATTTTTGGCACTGAGACCTCTCTTGCAAGTTCCTGCCCATGATAAATTTTGCCTTTGCACTAGAGGTGTTTTGGACACGTGCTTACAATCTTTTTCTTTTTTTTTTTTTCGTCCCCCCCCCTTTTTTTTTTCTGCTATTACTCCTAGATTTCATCTTTCCTGGAGAGTCTCTAGAAAAGGTGTTCCCATGACGTTTCTGTTAGGCCACATATTTTTATCAGATTTTACTTTAATTTTTACTTAGTCACCACACCATACTACAGGATAGTACCTAGAGTCTACAGTGATGCAAGTATGGTGCCACTGATTATACACCATTTAACTAAGCTGGTCACTGATTTCACTGTCGCTCTCTTAGAGAGTTTTTATATAGAGATACTTTGTGGTTTTGGAGGATTTGAGGTGTTTCAGTTTTGTTGCATTAGAGACAAGGAAAAGAAGCTCATGTTGGTTTGTTGAGGACTGACCATTTGGTAATACACTTGAGAGTATCTGTACACAATAAACACCAGGGAGAAAAATAGAAGATGCTAATGCAAGGCCAAATCCCGTGCTGTTAGCATAGCTATCCCTGTTTATACGCACTGCAAATCTGACCTACAACCTTCATCATTTCACATTGGCATCCTGTATAGCAGCAGGTGCTAACAGATGACACAAGCACAGCAGTTTATCTGGTTTGTGCTGCTTCAGTTTGAATATTTGCAGCATCTTAAAAGATGACATTCGTTTAACTTGGTGTAGCCTGAAGTAGGGCAGTGGAACATATGCTGGATTGTAGTTTAACTACAGTACAGTAAAAAACAGGTTTAAATTGCTGCATAAATTCATTATGATCCTATTCTTCAGAGTATTATCTTCGTTGGTTGGTTGGTTGGGTTGTTTTTACTGTTGTTCAACACCAAATAGCCACAGGAACTGCATATATCTTTCAGTTTAGAAAACCAAACAAAACAAGGACAGACTTTAAAAAGCTTGATTACTGTTTATTTTTGTTGCGTGTAATTTTCAATAAGACTGGTTTATTCTAAGAGCTGTAATAAGCATGGCAGATCTGAAAGCTGTTGCATGATTGCTGTGTCTCTTTCTTTGTCTCTGATGATGGAGGTGTCTTAATTACTGTTTGTTTTTGTAAATTTTAAGGATTAGTCATCCTTTGATGCCAGATGACTCAGTTGTAGTGTACATTTTCAAATCTTGTGTTCAAAGGCTTGATGGAGTTGGGTTCTGATAGGAGATTTTGAAACACGCTGCTTCGACCCATAGTTAATCTTTCAGCAAAAACATTCTTGTATGTCACAGCCAGCGCTTAATCTGTTTATATGGAGATCTGAGTTTTGGAAGATACCTTTTAATGTGGACATTGTAGTTATTGCATCTGTCGCTGCAACCTTTCTTTGCTGGGTAGATGAAAATGATCTCCAGATCCTGTTGACACAAGAGGCCATGACTAAAACGTGGATCTAAACTCCATGCTCTCTGAAAGCAATGGAAGATCTCCCATTGACTTTGACTTTAATAATGCCAGGATTTTTCTCTAGCTTCTGCTACTGTCATCCGGAGTCCTTGGTAGTTGTGTCCACAGAGCCAGAAGTGTTTCTGGGAACTGGGAATGTGCTGGTTTTTTCCAGCCATCACTCTCATTTTGTGACATTATTGTTCCAGTTTTGGGAGAGCCAGGGAATTATGTTCACAGCGTGCAGATGGATTTTGAGCATTAAATCCCTACCAAACACACAAGCAAACCATTGCCAGGGGAGTCTAGTGTAATTGTGGATGCTTTATTTGGTAGTAACTGGAGCTTTTGGATGGATCAGCTTTTATAGCTTTGTCATACAACTTTTGTAGAGGCAGCCGGCCTCTCTTGTCCTACTCCCTTATCTATCTTATTGATAATGCCTACCTGTACTATGTAGTCTTCTTGTTTGCTGGGACAGCCACACTGCAGCCCCCTTTTCTCAAATGGTAGATAAATCATTAGGACTGAGAAGTTACCATTTCATTTCAGTGACTTTCATTGCAAGCAAATGATTATCACCTATTTATGCAGATTATACAGTTTAACAGAACTGTGAACTAAACATTGGACCCCTTACTCACTATCTAGCACTGTCTTTACTGGCTTTATGCCATTTTCCCCTGCACGGTCATGACCATCAGGCCCATGACACTTGAAACAAGTCAGTGCCCAGCACCCCACAACCCATTTCATCGCCCCAGCACAGCAGTGTTCCTGCCTCTGTGCCATTCCTCCTTTCCTGGCTGCTGGCACCAAGTTGGTCAGGATGTCCTCATGTTCAGTATCCCCCCACCTCAACGTCCTCTTTTGCATTGGTTTCCTTCAGACTGGAGACCTGCATATAGTCTGAGCTTCTCCAGCATTCTCCGTTCTCCAACCTCACCTTGCTATCCAGACTTTTTTTTTTTTTTTTAAAGGATGTCAGTGCTTTGGCTCAAAGTGGAGCAGTGCAGTTAGAAGCAGTTGAATGGACTGGAGAGAAATCATGTACCTGCCAGCTACCCACAATAAAGTGAAAGGCTGGATCCAGTTTGCGAGTGGTAGTTCTCTTGGATCCAAAAACAGTGCATGGGAGCTCATGTAAAGAAGTCCCAGGTCACTGCAAAAAGTGAGCAGGGCTGAGACTGCTGCTTTTGAAGCTGATACTCAGATCCTGGTTCTGTAGCGTTGAGCACTTTACGTTCACAGGGCTCTGGAGAAACCAATTTGCAAGTTATGTACTGTATTACAAACCAACCTAATGCTTTCACTGTTAACCTTCAGCTTAAGAGCTGCTAAAAGTGGCAGTCTATAAGAACAAGCAGTGATTTGAATCCATATAGAAATTTGTTGTGTTACATGTGAAAACTGAGTTGCTCAAAAGTTCAAACCAAAATGAATGGGAAATTGTTTTATCTCTTGAGGGAAAAGAAAATTGTTTCAAACTGCTGAACTTGAATAAACAAATAGTCTGCAATAAATAGTTACACGATGCACAATTAAGATAAAAGATGATTAGTATGCTAACATTTTATATGGGTTTGGCTGCATTAAAAAATAGGGGTATATAGTTATCTGTCTTCAGTTCTGAGCTGTAACTATGTTAATGTGTCTCAGTACATACCTCGTTGTATTTTATAGGTGGCAAAAGTGGAATATGTTAGAAAAAAGCCAAAATTAAAAGAAGTTCTGGTGAGATTAGAAGAGCATATGGAATGCACCTGTACATCATCAAATACTAATTCAGATTATAGAGAAGAAGAAACTGGTATGTTTTCCTTTTATTTTTGCATTAATGCTCATTTCATATGGACCTTATTTTACATTAGTAAAGAATATAAAGCAAACTTTGCTTCCAGTGAACTCAGTAGAGAAAATCCCAGCTACTCTGTGCATTGAAGATGCAAAATTAGGGACAGTTTGTGCTCTATAAAGAGTTTGGATTTGAAGTTTAAAGTGTATCAATTCTCATTGGGTTAACCTTTAAATAAATGTAATTGCCCAATAGTATTCAGGTCTTGCTTAACTAAGTTAAAGGTTGTCATGTTCCAGCTTATTGGTGAACTCTGTTGCCTAATTTCCTTAGACTTTGTGGAGACAGGATTAAGACTGAGATTTACGTGACCTTGGGGAAAATATTAATGAAGTGAATGTAAAGGATTTAGGAATAAATTCAGTATTCGAGAGTAAGGACTTTTGAAACAACATTGCTTGTTCTTGTTGTTTTCTTACATATAGTCAAGAATTTATTGTCAGTTGTCATGTTAAACCTAAGTTTGCCTTATCAAGACAGCATTTAATTTACCATGGGGAAAGATGTATGGGGAAAAATATTTACTTCCAATTTGACTTTCATAAAGCCACCTGCAATCATTAGCTCAGATCCTCTTACTAGGGTGCAATCAATGCAGAATTTGACATGTACTTAGGAAACCCACTGCAGAATGGGACACCTCCCATTCTCCTGGTTTTGGTTGAAGGCAGCCTCAAAAATTTGTTTTGCACCTCGACTGGGAATTTAGAGGTGCAGCTCAAAATCAAAGTCAGTGGAGAGCAGGTAAATATATGAGGAAAGCTGCCCAAATGTGATGGATTTTGTAGGTGGCTGGGTGAGGAAGAGTTTTCTGTACTGTCTCCATCCAGCATGGACACATAAATCTGGTCTAAGTGAATGTAAACTTCAGTTGCTATGTACAGAGCAGAAGAATTAGAATTTGTATAAAAGCAATGTTAGGCCTCTGCTGTGATTTTATTAATTTATATGCATTACTTTATAATCTGAGTGTTTTAGCTGAAACTAGGTTGAGTTATGAGCAGACAAAACCACTTTTTAAACGGTTATTTTTATGTGTGTATGGTTCGGTATTTTTTCTGTGTGTTCTATTTGGAAAAAAAGTTTCATTAGATCAATTTCAGTTTTCCAAAATGTCTTTCATTGCCAAAGACTAAGCAGTTAAGATTTTAAGATGAAAACTTCTTTTTAATGTGTGTAAAATATAGATTTGGAGTCATGGAAGAATATAGATTTCTAGGATTTAATTACTAATAGGAACAAAACTTGCACCAGCAAGTGGATGGTGAGCTGAAAATAGCTTAACTACAGAGCTGAAAGCAAATGTTGAATACTGCATGGTAACAGTAATTATAGAGGATCATGGAAATGACGTACGCAATGCCAACTTTGTTTATTATTTCTTTACTTTTGTATAATTACTTTGTAAACGGAATGTCAAATCAGACGTTATAAAGTTATTACTTTAATGCAAAGGATAATGAGATTTCTTTGAAATGTAAACGGTTTGAGTATTTATTACTTCAGTGTTCAACGAAATGCATTACCTTGGGGCTTTTTACCAGCCCTGCCCTTATGTTAACAGGAAGGCCTAGGGAATCAGGTAAAAAACGGAAACGAAAAAAGTTAAAACCAACATAAAACCTACTGGAACTATTTGAATATTCAGGTAGGACCTATATGCTGAACACCCTAATAGCACAAGTACTGGAAAACTTAATCAATTATCATCACTTCAACTTAATCACTGTTCAAAATCTTGACACTTGCTACCTCAAGGCTGCAAAGAGATTAGATGTGATTGGCTTTGATAATTCTACCTGCTGGTATTTTTCCTTTAAGCTCCACATCACCATCAGCATCTTACATTCTTGAGCTACTTCCTTTTCTTGCCTTTTTTGTTTCTTTTTTGTTTGGAGGGTGCTAATACTTCAGCTTCTGAAATCTCAAGTTCCATTGCCTCTGCTTTTATTTCATTATTATTGATTTCTGAGGTCAAAGCATCACATAATAATGCATGAATGAATTGCCAGGTTACGAACTGTTGTGTTCCCCATTGGCTGTAAAACATTGAGTGTACATACAACAAATACTATTATAAGCATGGTCATCAAGCCCATGTTTTGGCATGAACTGGGATTGATTGTACATGCACCTGAGATGGTCTGATGATCTGCCTACCTGACAAGGAAGACGCTTAGAAATACCGTTTTTTGTGTTGCAGGGCCCTGTGTTACTTTCACCAGAAAATTTAAGATCTTTTTTTTTTTTTCTGTGTTCAGTCTCAGTAAGATGATAACAGTCAGTCATCAAAATTCATGAGGTTTTCACTGTAGTGAAAAACTAACACCCTCTCATTGCAAAAATGACTGAAATCCTTTGGCCAACATATTAGCAATGTGTGATGATGGCGATACACATTCCAAATTAAATATGGAATTTCCATTTCTTAATGACTTGAAATTATGTAAACTGCAGCACTTGCAATTGATTCTAGTATTTGGAGCGGGAATGATTTGGATTTTGCAGTGTATGTGCCTAGCGCCTGGATGATGGTGAATTTAATTTCAAGCACCCATTTCTGTACGTAAACTCCCAATGGCAGTTTTCATTTATACTGATGTGTGATTTCTAAAGAATGCTAAACTTGATATCCTGTTTCAGATTAACAGGTATTTATTGGGAATAGTATGATAGAAGCAAAGATTTTCTAAAATTCAACTTTAAAAGTGAGCATGTAAACTCAATCAAAACAGCATTTAGAACTTCTTGTCCCAGGTTAGTGACTCTTCATGCAGAACAGTTTTTTTTTAAGTCATCTACTTAGAGGATAGGACCTTTGATTCTAATCATAGAGTTATTGTATCTTTTTTCTCTCCTGCAGATGTAAGGTGAAAATAAGCTAGAAAAAAAACTTCTCTCTGGGACATGGATGTACATGGTTTGTTACATTCCTGAACCTACTATGTATGGTGCTTATTGACTGTATATTTTATTTGTTCTCCTATGTGAAAAAACTGGCTCAAAAGAACACTTAATGAGAACAAAGAGACAATGTACATTTGTTTAATGTGACATCAAAGCAAGTATTGTAGCACTCTGTGAAACAATAGGAAGCTTCCCTGTCCAAAAAAGAAAAAAAAATGAAAGAAAGAAAAACAGAAAAGAAAAAAAGACAGTTGAATGAATGGAGGATACCAAAAGTACTCAAAAACATGACAAAAATCTAAGTGAATAGTGGATTTCTGTCAGAGCAGTCAACGGTGCTTTACGTCAAGAAATGTGCCTGCGTTCTTGATGAAGATGGATGGACACTGGTGGACTTCAGGCACAAAAAAAGCAGGAATGTATGAAATGATCAAATGCCACGCAAACACTATAGAACAATACATCCTTGCTTGGTGGTGTTTTAAAAGTCTATACAAAAAAACCTTCTGGGGAGCCTTAAGTGGATTTTTTTTTACACCATAAAGTGATTATTAAGTTTTCTTTTTACTCTTTGCCTAGCTTTTTATTATCTCTTGGACTACATTTGCCAATAACACATATAAAAGACTGGTATAACAATAAGCAGAACACAAAACATTATGGTATTTCTCCTAGTGGGATGCAAACTAATGAGATGTATTAAAATAAAAATGGTATACCTATGCATAATTTTCTAGACGTTTCTTGGTTTATGTTCCCCAACCTCCCCCGTAATTTAAAGCATTACATAAAAATTAAAAAAAGAGAAAAAAAAGAGAGATGTGCGTAAACAAATCATAGGATATCCATGCAAAAATCCTTTTTTTTTTTTCTTTAAGACTTATGCCAGTTGCCTACTAGTGATATTGTGTTAGCAATTGTCATTCTTATCAGTATACAGATACTTTTATTTCACATGTTGAAGCTGTGTGAAATGTACAAATTCTTGTATCTGCATTGTACAATGTCATGGTAGCATGGGAACTACCTTGCTGCAAATATTTGAACAAAACCTAAAATTCTTTATTTTTGGTAAAATGTTATGCTTTATGTGTATTCAACAGAAATACGTGTTTTTGTAAAGGTGAAGTTTGTATTTTTATCTAAAAATTAACAGTTTTATATACCTGAGAAAGCCTGCTATGTTTTCTTGAACCAAAAAAAAAAAAAAAAAAAAGAAAAAAGAAAAAAAAAGCATTTTGTGGTCATATTTTTGTAGTAGAATAGCCCAAATAACATCAAAATATATTTTAACTATAGCAGGGCAGATAAAATACTCTGGCACCAGCTTCTATGTTTTCAAAGTGCTAAAGGATTAAATGTTCGGTTCCCCACGGATTGCAGTGGGAGCCACATGGCTAAATCCTTCTGTACTGCTTTGGAAATATAGGGCTGTGCCAGATATGTCATGGCTACTCACTTGGCCAAAATCACTGCCCCACCCCAGTAGTTTGGATTATGTACCCCTTGTTTTATTTGGATTATCACATTGGATATGTAAAATGAACTACTGGATTCTTTTATTCGTGAAACCATCTACAAAAAGATGAAAGAGTTTTCTTATTTTGGAACGACAAAAAAGTTTGTCTTGAAGACAGTGTTCCTGCTCAAATAAAAAATATCTTCAAATATGAATGAACTGCAGAACCTTAAAACAACAAAAGAGAGATTTTTAACCTTTCCATTTCTTTAAATACAGTTCAGACATTCCCCTCCTGATCCTGTAGCTATGTCCAATTACAACCAAACAAAGCAATGTTAGCTAACAGGCATTATTGGCTTCAGATGCTAATGCAGAGATAGAGTTAGTCACCGTTCTATTTTGTGATCATTTTCCCAGTGTATTTGTTGAGCACCAAAACTGGAAATACATTTAACTAAGATTGTCTGTGCTTGTTTTCCACTAAGTGTACTGTTCACAATGTTATGCACATGAATGTATGTGTCTGCGTTTAAAAAAGTGTATAAAATGTAATTTATATATTTATGTTTCAGTGGGATGCCAATAATGTTGCTCCGTTCCTTTTTTGTCTAAAAGATATCTAATGAAAAAAATCCATATATCCATTAAAGTCATGTAGATGAAAAGCATTATGTCACCCACTCAGACACTGTGCAGGTATGAAAGGATGTCAAAGTCACTTAAGTGGAATAATTTGCATAACAACTTTTTGAGAGTCCTATGGTTGCACTGGCATAACGTGGTTGCATTCAGATCAGAGGGCCAGCTTCCCTGGAGAAACTCCGTTCAGTGGAATGGAGCTCTGTTGATTTACATCACGGGTGAGTCTGGCTTTGTAGTAAAATCTTGAAAAAAAGGCAAACTGAGACGCATACATTTTATTGGTGCCAGCAAATAAATGTGTATGCCCGATTGAGAAAACCAGGAGAGAATGAAGACTGGAGTCGCTTCCAGTAGTCGTTTGTTTGAGACTTGTAGTCTCGAGTTAACTTTGTTGCAAGGAATGAAATGCACATGAGTCTTTGTTCTCAAGCACAGTGTTTATATGGCATGCAGCAGAAAACTCAAAAAAAATCTCAGGGCTATATTCTCAGCTAGTATAAATTGGCAAATGTTTTTGACTTCAGCTGCCCCTAAGCTAATTTACATCAGATGAGGATCCAGTCCACACTTTTCAAAATACAAGGAGTAGTGTCACGCCGTGAGCGTTGCTTACTGTAGTCCAGCTGAGATACTGCCTGCCAGCCTCTGGAACATTACAGGCTACGGTATCGGTCCTTCTTCTTCCAAGTGGCAGATACAACCAGAAGGAACAGTAACATTAAAGGCTGTGACACAGGAGACATTGATTCAAAGTTAAGTTGGACATTTCAAGGGCCATATCCTCAGCTGGTGTAAATCATCACTCCATTGCCTGCAGTGGAGCTGTACCAGCTTACACCACTTGAGGGGCTGGTCCCTCATTCTTGCTCATCCCTTTCACTACTTGACCCTGCAGGGATCTCAGATTGTCATGTACGGTTAATGTAATCCTGTGTTCTCTAATAATTAAGCACAATAAGTGAATATAAGAATGGGTGTCAGACTTAACTTTGAATGTCCAAGCTCTGAAATGGTTTGTTTCACCATTGTGGCTGTAAATTAAACAGTTCTCTGTGCATTTGTGAATGCTGTGTCATATCTTCTTCTGCTATCTACTGGAGGTGGACTCCATCTGGACTTTTTAAGTGCTGCATTTGGAGTGTTACAGGGAAGGGTGTGAGCAATTGGAGCTGCAATATATCAGATTGACAGCTCTGTTATTTGTGGGGTGGGGGGTTAGTAGGGAGCTTAATGAAGGAATTGGAGATAACAGTTGTTGTAAGTCACATTTCCTTGCAATCCTTCAACACCCTGTTAGTTTTGTCCTTGCATGTATAGGTAGAGATTTGGGGGTAAAATGTTTTTCTGTTTTACATTCAGCAGTCACTTCCTCTGTCCAGAGATTCAGAAAAGTTGTTGGCCTGATTTCATCTTTTTTGAGGTCTTTCCTGGTCAGAAAGTGTATGTGTAGGGGACTGCCCCAAAACAATCTCAGTGTTACAATATGGTGCATGATCACTGATTCTCTAGCCAGTTCATTACATTTAACTTTGTGCTTCATCTTTCCAGAGCTGCCCTTCAGTTGCTTTTGCTGAGTGAAATCAAGGATTACGTGCCAGTTTGCTTTCCTTTTCTCCTGTCCTCTGTCCTGCTTGGCATCTGCTTTACCAGGCAGTGCACAGTGACTGCAGGCAGTTGCTCCTCTCCAGCCCTGGAGGTTCCTATGCAGCTCCAGCACTTCTGTGTCTTTGAGCTTAGGCTTTTTACTCTGCTTGGAACAGCATCTCACGGGCCTCCTCCCTCCAACGGGCTTCAGCATTCCAGCTGTGAGGTTCTCTTGGCTGTCCTCCTGGGGTCCATGTTGCCTTTCTGTGGTCTGCTTTCCAGCTGTTCTCTGCCTGACTTTCCCATCCCTCTGTTTCTGTCTCTCAAAAATGATTTTCCCTTTCTAGGATCTGTCTCATCATGTATCTCTTTGCTCTCCTCCTGCCTGACAGAACAGCCTTTGATCTGTTTATCTCCACATCAATTGCTTTATCTAGGCATGTGCCTGAGATCCCGTATCCCAGGCCTACAGGCCCATAACTGACCCCCACATGAAAAACAAATGCTGTTATATAGACACGTGTTTGTGGAGAGAAACAGATAAATCTTTGCATTTGGAAAAATACTCGTTACTGAAAGCGTCTTGATAAAGCTCTGTCCAATTCCAGCAACGGTGTAACTCTGAATAGTGGCATTGAAGCAATTTCAGACATCTGACAGTTCAATTAAGATCAGTGGCCCCATTAATAATTTAATTTGAAAGTGTACCCAAAACCAAAGATGATGTTTCAAAGCTACCTCTGATTTGCGTGCTCGTATTTTAATGTAAATCAAAGAAAATCTTGTTTGTAGGCCCCTTCCATGGCTTTGAAATTTTTACTCTGAATACTCTGGCCCTCTCTTGGGCTGGAAATTGTGGTTGCTTTAAAACAGAAACAATGCGGAGGTTTTCAATGAATTTCCTTGGTGTTTCTAGTACACAGCTTCTAGTACTAGCAGATCTCAGAAACAGAGTCAGGTAAAAATCGTTTAAACCCATAAGAAACCCACTTAAGTTTGTTTTAATTTCAGGTAACAGAGAAAAGCCTATCAGTGTTGCATTCCTCAAAAATCAGCCTCTGTTTTGTATTTATTGTTCCATTTAATTACTGTGTGTTTTCCCACAATTTAATAGCAAGGTATGATTCCATGTCTGAGCTTTTCTGTGCCACTCTGCTGTAGCATCTCTGCAGCACAGTCTTGAACTGGTTTGTACTCCTATCTCCTCTGAAATAAAGAACTATTGTTATCCCATTTTAGGCGAGACCGAGGCATGGAGAAATGACTGTGCAAGGTCACACAGCAAGGCTATGGCAGAACCAGGGATAGGACTCAGATCTGAGTGCTCATCCAGTGCCCTAAATCACACGACCATCTTCCCTTTCCAAGAATGAATCCTTGCACCCTTAGAGCTAAATACTGAAAAGATTGAGGGTAAGTTGTTTTGCCTAATTATTGTGCATTGGATACATGATCAAAAATCACTGCCATATCGTCAGAGAATGTAGTGACTGATGAAAACCCAGCTTTCTGCCCTTGAAATTATGTAGCCTTTTATACTGTCATGAGCTAGTAATTTCCTGCATCTCTAAGGAGGCAATCCTTTGTGACTTACAGTGAAAATTATGCACACAGAATGAATCAAGACTCCGATTTTATGGGAATTCCCAAAAATTCAGTAGACAATTTCATTGTACTTCCCTTTCATTCATTCCTTTTATGGTGTGGGTAATGTTTCCAAAGGGAACTGTTTTTATCATGGGCCCAATCCTGATTTTTTTTTCCCAGGCCCTAACATGGAAAGGCACTTTTAAGAGGCGCCTGTGTTTGCCCTTCTTCAGACTAGTGCCTAAGCATGCTCATAACTTTGGACAAACATCCCATTGACCCCAGGCAAATGGAGCAGAGTTGATGCTTTATTACTTTTTTTAAGTAGGGTGTGCCTCCCTGACACAAGATCCCAGTTGTGGGGTAGGGGTCTTTGTGCTTTTAGAGTGTTGCAGTATGTTGTAAGCAACCCCAAAGATGAAGTAACAGGACTAGAATATACAACTAGAAAAACAGCTGGGAGAATTCCACACTCTTCTACTCCTGTGGAGGTTGCCATTTTGAAATACGTATTTGTCCTGGCATGGGTGGATTCAGCACTGCAACTGCTAATGCCAGTGAGTCCATTTAAGATCATCTGTTGGGGCACATCAAAGAATATAATGTGAAAATTCACAGTCATACCCATAACAGACAGATGAGAGAGCAAATTTCATGTGAAATTTGGCAACTTCTGGTTTTGTGAAAAAAGAAAAGGAATTAGAAGAGACAGTGAACAAGGTCAGAAGGTTGATCATTCATTTTTCAGTTGTGGAATGTTACCTGTCCCTTTAATCATTCTAATTATTTGCTGCATCAGGCTAAATTATATGCTGAAGTAGCTCAGAATCAGTACAACATGTAAAACATTATGGCTGGTTCTCGTTGAACTGCTGCCTATTATCATGGCATATGACTGTGAGGTGGGACCTGCAATCACAGCTGTAAATCAAAGAACAAGTCATAGGTTAGGTACTGTTTTCCTTAGATATTGTCTCTAAGTTTGTTTTCTGTATGCTGGTCTCTTGAGTGACGTTTGGTGAGCTTTTCAGTTAGGTGTAAAGTCACAAAGACATGGTTCCCAACCTGAAACTAAGAAAGTGCTAATTCTTAGTCTTGTTCATAATCAATAGATGAAATCCTGGCAACATCCTGGTGATAGAATTTCTGTCACTGAAGGTTTCAGCATCACATTCTTCCAGTGTTGCTTCTTCCTCTAGAGGGGAATCCAGTCATCATTATTGTATTTGACTTATTACCAGACCATCAAATCTGACTTGGTTTGAGCTTTTAGCATCTAAAAATTTCTGTTTGTGATACTTGTGCATGCCAAGTGTCTTCCAGGGTCTTAGATAATACACAAAGAAAGGCTGACTTGTGTGCTTCAACAGAAAAGAAATCCACATACGAAGGCTGGAGTGGTCCCTCCAGCAGGGAAATAAGGAGCCAAATTTGTAACAAGTGTTGCACACTCATCTTGCCAAGATCAGACTGGTTGTTTTGGCCTCTTCCTACTATCTTTGATCTTGTGTAATAAGGGCAACTTGTTTTACTGTCCATGTTTGAAATTGAGAGTAGGTGTTAAGATCAGGTAGGCAAAACCCAGAAGCACCCAGAGATGCAGTTGAGCCCATAGCACTTGAAATCCCCTGGGGATTTTGAAACATCTTGATTCTTGAAAGCAATCACAAATAAGTAGAAGAAAAGTTTTTTAAACACTTCTGAAAATCTCACCCTGGTTTATCTGGCAGGTGAAAAAAGAATTCAGGAAATACAGTACATAGAGTGATCATTCAGTGACAAAATAGGTGTTCATAGAAAATGCTCATGCTTAAATCTTTCAGCAGTTAATGATCATCTTTACAGACCATAATACTTGAATACTTCACTTATCGATACATCAGGGCTTGGATGAACTTTGAGACGTATGAAAATGGGACACTCCTTAGGCCAATGGTAGCTCTATGATCTAGTAACTGATCAACCAATTACATAATTGGCCAGATCACTAACTTGCATAAATAGATACAACTCCATGAACTTCACTGGAGATGACAGTTACCTGAGAATTGACCCGAAACTCTTGCCACAAAGCAGATAATGGTTTCATATTTTGCTGTTCAGTGTTGTTGTAAAAATAGACTCATTTCCTGGAGCAGTTAAAACAAGAAAATCTGGAAAAGCAATTTCCCACAGAGACTCATCCACACTGGAATTTGCCGAGGTCCCCAGATGTGAACATGTACTGTTAGAAAACATAGAACAGCAACTTTGTTTAGGGAAGGCTCTGACCTGTCAAAAATACTGAGCATTTGTTACCAGACTTTTCCTTGGCAATTAGCGGGTAGAATTACTCATAGAAATTGTTTTGTTTGCTCACAAGGGGAGAAGCAAGACATAAATTCAAGATATCCCTGTTTGACCACAAGAAAGAAGATTGTTCACAGAGGGATTGTTGTTGAAGTGCTGAGTGGCCTCAGGTCCCTTTGGGGATGAACTTAAACTTGTAGACATCAGTGAAGTATCAAGGGCCCTCCAGAATTGCTGGACATCCCTAGCTGTGATTTTTTTCATCAGTCTAAGGGATTTGGGCATCCTGTTTTAATTAATTTTTACAAGACTTTTGAGAAACCTCAGTTGGTGTCAGAATGCTTCTGTCTTTGTTCTGCAGAGAGACTTATTTTGACCCAGGGATGGTACCGTGACTGTTGCCTTCCTTCTCTAGGTAGTAGCACTCAAACCTCAGGTTTGCTTTCTGCTGTTTGGTGTAGAGGTTTCCCAGCAGTGACTTTGCAAGTGTCTGTTGCATGCCCCATTCACTGCTGTGACAGCCTGACATTTCAGATGGAGAGCCCTTGTTACTCCAGCCATGCTTCACCTTTTCTTAACACTTTGGTTTTACATCTTCTCTATGAAGGCGATGCTGATTTAAGCTGAAGACCAGGGAAGTTTCAACAGGCCAGATTTTCTGCTGTGGGCCCTGTTCTGCTGGAGCCTGTTGCCCAGCTGTGTCAGCTGTATGGGGCCAGAAGAGGAGGGAGAGATGCTGCAGCACTTAAAGAAGCCAAGATACGTGTCTTATTGTGCTTAAACGGTCCTGCCTGAAGACACATCTTCCCTGGCTGGCACCAAGCACTGCAGTTTCCTCCTTTCTAATGTTTTCTTGATGCTGACATGTCCCTCATGTGGAGGAAGGTCTCCTGCTGCTTTGTGTGGCTGAGGAGATGTATCTACTTGGCAGCAAGATTCCCATGCAGACTGAGGGCTCTGTGCAAATACACTTGGGCATAAAGACATTTCTTGGTCCAAACTCACCCACAGTAAAGTTAAGCGGCTCAGAGGTTTTCCTGGAGCCAGGAAGCTACTCAAAAACCTGTTCAGGATCTGAATTCCCCTTGACTGCAGTGGCTTTCCACAGCAAAAATGACAGAAGCAATTTATCCCAGATAAAGTGGTTTCTTCAACAGACCATGTAGGGGTCCTGCAGGTTAATGCTCAGCTTGCATACTTTACTGATTGTCACCTATACTGCTTTTAAATCACATTGTCACTATTTATTCAGGGATGTTTCTGGGTTAGCAAGTGCAAATCTTTCCCATTAGTTCCCTGCATTCCCCTAAGTTGTGATTCAGCAAGAGAGTCAGTGGAAAGCTGAATGTGAGGCATGTGAGATGTTTCTTTGAAGTTTCTTGTGCTTAAAGTTAGGCATGAGCTGAGCAGGCTTGCTAAACCGAGTCCCTGAAGAGGCTACGGTGGTAACACAGTGTAAGCTTAGTCTTTTACACATTGTCTGGGGTGATGTTAGTTGCAGAAGCAGTCCTCAGCCTTTCAGTAAACTATTCCATAGTAATGAGGAAAAGCTTTAACTATTCGGTGGCTTTCTACCAGCAAGCTCAGCTACACTAGAAAGCCCACAGCAATGCTTGCCCTCTCTGGGCCTCTAAGGTCTCTTCCTTCCTTATTTTTGTCATTTTTCTTTTCTAAGGCAAGTGAAAAAAAAATCTTAAAATAGTACCTTAGAAAGGTGGGGAATTAAGCAGATCATATCATCTCGATTCCTTTATCTCACTTAATTAAGGAGAATTTTCCTAATAGTGATCTGGTGTTTCCTAAAACAAGTGTACGTGAAGAACACTTTGAGCAACTTCAAAAGAATTTTCAGGCTAGATCAGGAAAAGATAAAACCAGAAGTGGAAACTTCTAATACTTTATAGCTCATTACTTACAGGAAGTGTATTGTTGCATAGGATACTAATGAATTCTGCAGGATGAAGCTTCCAAAAGAAAAAAATGGCACCTTCTTGTATCTTGGGAGAAAGATCTGAGAGCTTTTGCAATTATGATAGATACGCAGTGAATGTGTATGGTCTTATCACCCAGAAAGAGTCCACCTCTGCGAAAAAGCTTTTTAAAGTTTCAGGTGTGTACACTATTGAATTTCTGTAGCAACTTCCTGGTCTAGGTGCGAAAAATGATAAAGGGAATGGTAAAAGTCTGTCTTGTTTTCAGTTGCTCTGTTCTATGCCCTCGAAGGCAGAAACACTGCACTGTGTGTACCTAGCTGCAGGGAGAGCAGCCGGAACACGTTTGAATGACGTAAGGGTGAACACGGTGAAGTTGGTGCTGATGTTCACAGTCAGGTAGTGAGGCCAGCAACGTGAGAATAACAAAATGGATACTCAGATTTACCAGTGACACCTGTCTGGAAAATTAATATTTGACAGACTCTTAATTAACTCAAGAAGTAATCCTAAAATCCTGGTTTTGAACAAGGGCCTGAATCCCAAGTTACTGGATTTACTGTTGATGAGCTGATGCTCTCAGAAATGTTGTGAAACGGGAATATTTCATTTTGTAAAGCACCCAGAGATCTTATGGGTAAGAAGTAACAGTTTCCTACTGTTAAAGAGTTCCCTGGTGTAAGCAGGCCCCTTGATGGTGACTAGAGAGCTGAAGGGTCATGCCTCAGTGTGACCATCCCACCACGGGGGATATGCCCACCTTCCAGCTCTTGTATTTCACTCAGATTGTAAGGCTAGCTTTGCTGTATGTATGAACATACTTTAGGTGGCAAGGCATTTCCATCAGGACTGAAGCACACGGGTAGTGAAGCTTGCACATTTTTTTTGTTATATACAGGCAAGATGTTTAAATACCGAGTTAGCTGCTTTTTGTATCTATAGGCACCCAGATACTTCTAAACTTGTGGTCTTACTGAAAATCAAGAAGTGTTTGCCCTTGTGAAAGTTTCTACTCATGTGTGAAAGTGAGATTTGGACTCCTAAGTCACAAAGATGCTTTTGCAAATGTTGTATCTGTCTTTCTGCTTCTCTATAAATCAACCTGCTTGGCCTGAACTGAATGTTTAAATAATAAACCACTGAAGGACAGTCTCATTTCTTCTTTCTGAGTGTTTCCCTTATGGAGCGCTTGGGGTCACATGGCATCTGCTTTGACCTTAAGGACCTGCTTTCTGGAGGCTTTTTTACAATGCTAACAAACCCCACATTTTAACTAGCTGTTAAATAAGCCCGTCAGTGGTAACTATTCAGGACAGAGATTAGAAGAGTATTCTTACTGGGATACAAGATGGCTCTGTCCATGTGCTGGCCAGGGATGAAGGGCTGGAAAACTGTGTGGTGGAAGAGACTATTAATGTGATTTTCCACAACTTTCCTTGCAGCTGCATTTTTGAGGAGAGAGAGAGAGAGATGGCTAGGCTTGCAGTAACATGTTGTGCCGTCATAAATGCTACAGCCACCATCTGTTTCCAGCCCACGACTTGAAAGAAAACTGAGCAGTAATCTCATAATTCACATGAGCATTTTACACTTGTGAACCCTTCCCAACCTTTGTCTAGTAATGAGGGGAGTGCATGGTGCTAAGGTTTGTATTTTTCCTGCACGTATTAGTGTTTATTTGTATGTCTCTCTCTGTTTTGTTGTTTTTGGTTTTTTTTTCCACGGGCCCATAAAAATAATTTCTCTGGGAGGGAAATCAGACCAGTTCTACATCCACAGTCAAAAGAAACATAATAAAGGCAAAATCCCAATTCCATTGACCTTGCTGGCAAAATTCTCTAGGAGGAGGTGCATTTAACATTTCTTGCTGTGTCTGCCTTAGTTACTTGATTAAAAGAAAGACAGACATTAGAAAGTGAAGAGGCAGGTTGCTGAACTGCCCTTTCCCTGCAGAAACAGAGCTGCCAGGATAGCCGGACATGCGCATTTTAAACCTGCACCATCAGAAAGGATGGTAATGTTAGGCTGGATTTTAATGAAAACAAATTCTTCTGCTAATCTTCGCTTCGGGCTGGCCCTCCGTGGGATTAAGGATACCACCTGCTGTGCCAAAGACATGCTCAGGTTCGAGGCTGCTGGTGGGTGGGAAGAACAGAAACATCTGAGAGTGACTCTGGTGAGCGATCGATCGCAGTCTGTCCTGTTGCAGTGCCCTCAGGGAAGCCAAAGAGTTGAGATCATTTAGCTGATGGAAATACTGCTCCCCTCCACCCTGCAAAGCAAGGCTAGCATCATTAAGGATTTATTTTTGACTGTTCTGCAAAACCAAGGGCTGCTGTGTCTCTGGGCCTCCTCTCGTCTTTGGACCCAATTTGCACGCCTCCTCCCTAGCACAGCCGAACTGGCTGAATGAACTCCTGCTCTCCTCTGGCCTTAGAAAAAAATTACTTTCATCATCTCGACCAGACTGCAGAGCAGTGTAAGGATGAAAGGGCTTCTCATTTCATATATCCCACTGCTGCTAGAACTATAAATCCTTGATGGACTGAGTTTATAACAAACTGCTACTGCAAGCAAGTGAAATTTATTTTGTGTTGTCATATGTATGGTCAAACTGTCCAAGAAGTTGCCAAAGAACTGAGCTGCTGATGGGCAAGCCATTCAATCTCTTCTCATTTTATTTAAAAATAATTAATAACTATCAATCAAAGGAACTTATTTTGACATGTGCTACTTGTTGGGTGATCTTCAGTATCTCCAAGATGTGTCCATAAGCGGAAGAAAGCTGCCAGCTGTTGCTGGGTCCAGCAGACATGACATGAAGTTCCACCAAGGAAAGGTTTTTGGGCTCATAGCGCTGAGGACAGGTTAAGGGATGCCTCCTTTTTTAGCACTGCTTGCTGTTCTGCATGTGTTTGGTCAGGTAGCAAGGGTGCACAGAGGCCAGGTCTAGCCACATTGACCTCTGCTTGAATCAGTGACAAAGCTTCATTGACCTGTACACGGCAGTGGTCCTTCTGTCTTGCAGCATGATCAAAGATGGAATGCTGGTGGATCTCTGGGGTCTAGAAAGCTGGCCCATGTCTTTTTTGGTGCCTTGTGATGGTAGATGAGCTAAAAAGAAGATAGGACAAACTCTAATCTGATGGGGTCTGAATCATATATGTTTCTGTATCATTTTTTTTACAGAACAAATAAGCCTGAAAAGTTACCTTATTTTTGTTTTCTACCTAGGCTAATTAATTATAACTGGGAGTGTTGGGAGCTGTTGTATTAAACAGCCTTTCCCTGCTTATTCCTGTCCTGCCAGACTCAATCTCTGCAGCCCCCTCCTCTGTAGTTCATGGCCACATCTGGAGTGTCTGCTCTGCACACGTGCTGGTAGGAGCCCTCTCCCCGCTGGTGCACACGTCGTGGCCTTTGGTGTCCATGGAGTTAGAAGCATCTTTCCTGACGCTTGTTTTTGCGTGAGAGGGAGAGAGAGAGGGGGCATGGGAAGGGCAGTGGCAGGGAAGGCCTCTGACATGAAATTCCCAGGAACAGGATTTGCACATTTTATGACCGTTCAGATGGAAATGCAATAGAGCTGAATTATTCTTCCTTAATCCTGCTTTCTCCTTTTCCTCCCAGCAGCCTCCTCCCCTCAAGCTTAGGTAATACAGAAGCTTATAAACAAATCCCACTGCATGAAAAATAGCATGGGGGGGGGGGGGGGGGGGGGAGGCGGGAAGGACCTGGGTTAGGGCTGTGATGGATAGACAGGTGGAAGGCAGGCACCAGAAGGGAGGATGAATGGTAAAAGCCTTTGATGGAAACACTAAAGAGCTATTGAAAATCCAAAGGGTGGGGGGAGGGAGAAGAAAGAATAGCAGGAGGAGAGAAAGCAAGGGAGCCGTGCCCCCTTCCCCCCCCCCCCCCCCCCCCCCCCGCCCTCTTTCTCAGGATGTTGAAAGTATTTGTCCTTCGTTACAAAATGATTGAACTGCCGCCAGGCCAGGCCACCCTTCCAGCCATTGCACTGGGAAACTGGCACTTCTGAAAGCTGCGTCACCTCTCAAATTTTATAGCTTTCCCTTTTTGTGGGAGTTTTTGTGCTGTGCGACTTGCAGGATTGTTTTCAGATTTGCTGCGTATCAAAGAAACTATATTTTGTTGCTCTGACAAACACAAAATCCAGGTAATGAAAGTAAGAATTAAAAAATAAAGGCCCATTTTTATCAGAATACCCAGCTGTCTGCCTTTTATTGAGTTAAAATTTCATGCATTTGGTATTCATGGTGTTGCATTAATATTCATTTGGTTTATATCTAGTGCTTTTTGAAGGAGGAATTTCGTCCTGTAAATAAAGCTTCAACTTTACTAATGTCTGTGTGCGCAAAAGCAATGCCTGTTCTTCACAGTCAAGAGTAGTGAGGGTGATTCTGTTACATCATAATTAAAATGTTTTTTGCATCAGGTGATTGCAGACAGCAGTGTGGAAAAGATAATCCTTCCCCTTTTCAGAATGGTCCCTGAAGTTCTGCGATGTCTTTGTCCTGTGAGATCTGCAGATGAGAAGAACTATTGAAGACCTGCGTACGAGACTGTTACTGCTGCCAGAGGCTGTATTTATATGTGTATGTATTTATATAAGCCTGATGCTTGGGAAGGACTGAATCCATGTGTATTCTTAAGAATTAGATCTGGGTGTCTGTGGATGCATCCTTCACCCAGGCTCTTGTTAACCAGGGGAGGATGCAGGACCATGGTGTCTGCCTGGTGCCACACGTGCCATCGCTGGCAGAGAGGAGGATGAGCTTGCGGTGCCCTGGCCAGGCGGTGCCCTGGCCAGGTGGTGAGCGGGGTCCTGGCCATCCCCTGGGCAGGAGCCTGCTCTCTGTGCTGGGCGGCTGTATGTCCTCCCTTCCTCGCCCTCAATGCAGCCCTCCAAGTAAACAGTGCAGACAGTCAGCTGTCTGTTGCCTCCAAGATAAGATCCTGGGATTAGGTCTCTGAGGGCTGGCTGTGCCGTATAATTAAAATAGGCCTAGGAGAGCAGAGAGGCAATATGCAGCCCATACACATGAAAGCTGAGGGGGCTGCGCTTGCTGACATATCCACTGCAGCTGAAAGCAAATCTCTCCACTAACATAACTTTGCAATAGCACTTTCCACGTAAACATCTTCAGTGCCTGGTTACATTCCTCAATGTTTGCAGTGCCCCGAGAGAGGTAACGCTGCCTTTATCCCCGCTTCCAAAAGAAGAGAAAGGGTAAGTGATTAGCTCAAGGTTAGATGGTGAGTTGCTGGAGATGGTGCTTCGGTCTCCTGCCTTCAAAGGAATTTGCTGCGGTGACCAAAGCAAACAGCCCCTGCTGTTCCCAAGGCGGACCGTGGCGTGTCATTTGCACTTTGTATCTGAGATGCTGTGTCTGGGAAGGTATCGCTGTCCTTGCAAACTAACTTCTAGTTCTTGAGTGTGGGTGAACGCTTGTCATCGTGCCAGGATGACACAAAGTCTAGAAATTATGGTGGCAATTTAGGTCATGGTATAACAGGGGAAAAAATGCTGCCTCAGAAGTGTCCCTGTCTAGTGTCACTGCTAGTGATTATTTAGCTGCAGGACATGGCTGTGGCAAAGATCAGGTTGTAGCTGATATGAATCATGCCTTGAAATAACACTTTCTTTCTTACATTGTGAAAATTGTAGAGGTATGGGAAGTGAGGGAAAATGGGATTTCCCTGGAGGTTAAAGATTTTCCTTTAATCAGCTTTCATAATGTTAATTAAATGTTTGGAACAATGGCTCGGCCATGGGATCCGCCCGCTCTTGCATAACTATCTCACAATACCGTTTTCACTTTCATGTTTATTTGCCAGCATGATTCAAAGCCAGAGCTGAGCAAGACTCCTGCACCAAGGAGCTACTTGGGTTTTGGGAAAACTCACCTCCCTCTCTTACCTGTCCAAGAGAGATAAGGCCCAAACTCTCCCCTCCTGAGAAGGAGCAGCCTGGAGGGATCACAGCACTCCGTCTGTCATCATTACCCCATCTGCAAATGGGGCTAATAAAAACTTACTGGAATTTTGAGACTGGAACATAGAGATACATACCCACCCACAGGGGGAAATGGGTGTGTTTATAGAGATCGGTACATGGATAGATGTATTCCGGGTAGGTAAGATATATTAGTGCCACTTGCTCCCTGAATTTTCACTCCTTCTGTAGCGTAATTGCTGTGTGCCCACGGGAGCCATCGTTTCTGGTCCTTTGAGCAACGGGCTTAATATAACCCAGGCTTGTATCACACGCACGGAGCGCTCAGGGGAAGAGAAAATTCAGGGAACGGTTCACAGGCAGGGGGTGACATTGATTACCCCAGGGACCGCACACCATGGGAGTGGGAGCTGTGCTAGGTGTATTTCCACATCCCAGGAGGTCCTCTCCGTGCCAGACTGGGATGTCTCTCCTGGTGGTCTGAGATGTGTCAGTATGTCCCAGAGGTGGTCCAGTGGTGTGTTCAGAGCACCCACCAGCCACACACGTGCAGATACATACAGAGCCACAGCCTGGCCACCCTTCTTCGAGTTAGAAAAGACTTTTTTTCAAAAATAAGGCATTCAAATTTACAAATGTCAGACACTACCAGGGGAAAAAAAAAAAAAAAAAAAGAGAACTTATTATAGTTTAGGTCAAAGTGTTATCTAGCCCAAGATTTTTAAATATGTGCAAAATGCAGTTTCTGCAGAAGGACCATTAATCAGCTGCTGGGAGAACTGCCTTTTTTAAGCTGCAAAGATGAAAACAAAAAGCTGTGAGTGCTGGGGCAGCTCCATTTTCCCATTGTATGGATAGTGGGTCTCAGTGCAGGAGGGCACCTATATCTGTGCAGGCTCTTGCTTCCCTAGCAACATGTTAACATCTTCGCAAAAGCTGTTTAAATACACCGAGCCACTTGCCACGCAAGCTCTACATGGCAGTTTCCCTGTTGACACATGCTTTTGTCTGCTCAGAGGAGGTGCTCTGTAAACATAAATGTTAGACGGTTTTTATGTTACTTATTTCTGATTCATTGGTTCTAAATTAGTAGCTCAGAGGCACATACCTTTTGTACAGGCAGGGAAGGGATTGCGTCTCTTCTCCCCACCTTTGGAAACTTTGACCTGCTAAGATCACAAACTGTAGGAAATCTCGGAGGCGAAGTCCCAGGTACTGCCAGCAGTAAAAGCCCAGAGTAAACAGATTAGGTGTGTTTGAAAGACGTTTTAAGGGAGCTTGGACTATCTAGCTCAGTTTCCATATACCACAGGCAAGATTATTTTCAAGACTGATTTTGATAGCTTGAAGGCTTCTTCCTTAATATAGGAACCGGCTGTGTAAATAATATACATATACTTTTTCTGTTTGGCAGTGTAGGACATGAGGAATTGAAACTTCTTCTCCACACCCGTTTGATTAGCACAGGAGTGGCAGGAGGAATTCTTTCTCTCTTAGTCATTCTGGGCAACCTTTGAGCCCAGCTTTTCCACCCTGTTCCCATTAAGCAGCCTCAGAAACCATGCGAGCGAGCCCCTGGCCGGCTGGGAGCTGTCAGCTGCCCGAAAAACCTTGGTCAGCTCTTCTGTGATAAATCTATGGTGAGGTGTGTGATGCGTGGGGTATCAGCCCCATATCCCACACGGTTCCTGTCCCAGAAGGGGTGAAATGAATTTAAAAATTGGAGTACAAAAGGGAAAACCCATTTCTTGAACTTTAAAGTCACTTTATGGAGCAATCAAGGGTATTGGGGTTGGGTTTTACTCATCTTTAACCAAGGGCTGCTGCCTGTAGGCTTTACCACCCTTTCGCAGGAGTGGGGTGGCAAAGCCCTAAAGCTGAGCTGTTTCCTCCTGGATCCTCCCTTGCAGATGGCAAAGGACATTGTTGATTTCCACACGAAAGAAATGCAGAATCCTGTCTGCACATTTTGGGCTGAGGCAAATGAAAATTTTGTTGTCAGTCTGGCTTGGCATCACCTTTCATTCTCTTCTGTTTTGTCTCTCTGTGAATCATCTCTCCATTTCACTTCTTTTTTGTTTGTTCCATAATTGCTGGCTTAACCTGGAGGCACGAGGCTTCCTTGTGGAAACATCACCACGCTGTCAGTCAGCGAAGGAGAGGTGGTACAGCTGGTACAGTCCTTCCTCCCTCTCAGGAGTGAGTGAATCATCCCTTGAATATGCAATATCATCCAGGACAGGAGCCAGGATCCTCAACAGGCACATGAATTCCACCATCTCTGGAAACATTATTTCCACATTTTGGGCAGACTAAGAGACAGCAAGTAAATAAGCAAGCTGTGGCATTTGCAATCTCTGTAGTTTTATTTAAAGTGACTGCCTGTGCTCTAAATGCTTGTGTGGGTATTAAGAATATGAAGAGAAAAGCGTATATCCTTGATCTGATACTGCCCAAGGCAGCTTCATGGTATGGGCCATTTAATGCTGTTGAGCAGTCCATTGAACAATTAAGAACCCACCAGAAACAGTAACTCCCTGCTTTCCTCCTGAAAACTTGCATGAGCTAACGTATCCCAAACCTTTCTCTCTGTCTCTGGCTTCTGTATTTCTCCTGTGAAACAGTGTCGGCGCTCTCTCTTGGTCCTGCGTGGAGATGTCTCGCATCGCCCTCGCACAGGAGCAGCCAAAGGCACATGGGCTTCTTCCCTCCGCTGGCTTCTCATGCAGAAGTGTTTCCCCTCCATGGAAAAGGCCAGTTTCCCATGGTTGCTCCTGGGCTGTGAGCGGGATGTAGCCAGGGAATCAGGGAAGACTGACTGTGTGATCAGGTAGCCCATGATACAGCATTTTGTAACATCAAGTGGTTTTCCTAAACTCTTGTCTGCTGTGCTTATGAATTGGATAAAACTGCCCCTGAATGTTAGAACCAATGAATACAGTTAGATGTCATTGTTGAGTGTGTGAGAAACACAATGGGAGAGGAACACTGATGCAGTCGAGCAGAGAAATACTGGTCAGGAGGGCTACGGTACTGTGTTCTCTGTTACTAATAATAACTTACCAACAGCTAAGACTTTTTCTGCTTTGCTTTTGTGCCAAGGTTATAGCTACATGTTAACCTTCATCTGTCCTTCTGACTGTAACGGTGAAAGTGAAATACCATTAAAATTATCTTTCTATATGTTTAAACCACTCTGGCACTTTTCCAGGCAGTATTTGTGCCCGTTTATGCCGCAGACCCTGGTGACCCTAGAATACTTTTATTTACGACAGCATAAGCATCATTTCCATGGCAACATGCTTTTCAAGCTGCAGATTGAGGACTGCAATTTCCTAAGCAATAGAAGAAGCAATGGTGGATTTTTTTTCCTAATCAGCTAGTAGCGACTTTCATGTGCAAAATGATCAGCCACCACAAATCATTTAAAAGCTACATTATAATCAAGGCAATTTTAAAGCTCAGCATGGTTAGTTTAAAAATAAAAGGGAGTTAGATCCAGTTGTTTAATGAAAATGAAGATCGTGCAATGATATCCTCGCTGCTACTCTAGTAAATTAGCTTCAACTTGCTCTGCGATGCAGCCTAATGAGGGGCAGAGCAGTTTACTTCACTAGAACGACACATTATTTACAGGAAGACTACTACATAATTATAATCCTACATGGTTTTGGACAATGCTTTCCCATATTGGGGGAGACAACAAAGCCTGTTTGAAAATGGGCCAAGCTATCAATAAAGGAATGTTATTAACAGATATGATGGTTAGCAGCTCCTGTGAAATTGCACTTGGTGCTTTCTGCCTTCAGAGAGCACCAGGGTGGAGCTGATCCTGGAGATGGAAAAGCTGCCTGTGCAGGCACATATGCCAGCAGAGCCCTTCCCGTTGTGGCGGGCAGAATTGCAGGACTGAGTCGATGGGAAAACATCACTCAGCGGTGCCACAGCGTTGCTTTCCTCCCCCAAATCAATTTTTAAAGTGATGTCTTGTTGCTCCACAAATAGGGAAGCTGAGGTGCAGAAACATACAATGATGTGTCCGAGATTGCCTTGGCCGACAGTCAGAGGTGCTCCCTGGAGTCCCAGGACACCACTCTGCCTACCAGGGGCCATGACCATTTATGAGAAGGTGTCCAAAGGCTCGAGCTGTCCCTTGCTCAGCCAGCTTGGTGCCCAGCACCATGAGGGCCATTGCTGCCTGCTGCTCTTCTCACCATCTCTCACTGGAAGAAAATCTGCATTAAACCGCTTCAAGGAATTCAGAAAAACATCAGGAGTTTCTTTCTTGTTGGATTGTCCTTGAGAGAACTGAAATCTCACCTCGTATCCAGGCAGGATTCGATGCTGGCCCGGCCAAGCCCAGGGAACTGCTGCGTACCTGCATGGGTGGGCTTAGCAGAACTGGCTCAAACCTCTCTATATTATCGGTTACTCATGTCTCCAATTTCCAAGTTACATCTTAATGGTGAGGGTGTCACTACAGAATTATCAGAGATTAAATATCTAAGTCATCCTAGAAATTATTTCAAAGAAAATAAGATTTGCTGTTGTTTTTCTCCCCCAAGAATTATTTGGGGTGACAGGTAAAGAAATACTGAACTACATTCTGTAACAGTAGATGTACATTCCTACTTGACGAAAAAATGCATTCATACTGATTTGTTTTGGGCCTCCGATACTTTTTGGGGCAAAACTTCCACTGGTTTTGAAAGCGTTAGGACAACAGAAGGGACCTCCAGGTTTCAGGGACCCCCATGTCTTGTGAGGTAGGGCTGGTCATTAACTCCTCTGGGGGAAGCTGAGTAAACACTACTTTGAAACACTGGATTTTCCACACCAGGGACCGGTTAAGTTAGCATTCTGGGGTGTTAGATATTGGACCAAGCACACCACACAGCTCAATGTCAAAATCTTTCAGGACATCGAGAAGCCGTGGACTAGGTGACCTTTAAAGGTCCCGTCCAACCTAAACCATTTGATGATTTTATGGCTGATTCTACGCATACGAATGTGTGAGACTAGCATTAGCACCCCAGCATCCTCCTCCCTTTGAAGTCAGTTGTCAGACTTGATTTGGAGTCCCAGCACCAGGGCTGGGAAATCAAGGAATCACAAAATACATTCTGCTCTAGGGAAACCTCTCTCATGCTGGCTGGCAATGGAAGAGGAGGAAGGTTTTTCAGCCTGCTCTTATGGTTTCAGACTTGAACTTGGAACTGTTTGTTTTTGCTACGCCACCCCTTCCGCCCTAGTTAATAGTCAACTTTGAAACCCAGCTTTATGTCCCATGTATTTGATTTACATTTCAAATGAAGGGCCAGCAGGGCAGGCGGTCTAAATCACTTGTCAGCACAAGGGAAGGAGGTGACACAGTGGGAGGAAAAAGTGAGATGCGGCTATGGCCCAGTGTAAACGCTCAAGCAGCTGGGTGATGCTGTTACTGGGAGAATCCCCAGCAAGTGACAACTGCTCACCTTGCTCAAAGGTTGAGGTCTAACCCAGGCAGCACACAGGGACCGGCTTGTCTCCTTTGATTTACACTCGATTCCTCCAACTCTACAACCCTGCATCCTGTTTTCCTTATCCGCTGCAGCTGTACACGGAGGTGAGGGCTTGGAAAGACCTAGCGAGAGGAGTTTCTTTTGAAACCAAAAATAGCCTGTCATGATTTTTTTTTTTTTTTTTGGTCAGCATGTTGCAATTTTAAATTTATCACCGATCTGTAGCTGAATTGACATACAGGAAACCTACCTAATCGTGAGTCGGAGGGCACAGGGCAGAACGAGTTCACTGGCCACTCTTGAAAACTGTCTGGCTGGAAATATCATTTTCAGCTGCTCTTTGATGAGGTAACATCAAGGAGCAAAGCAACAGCACACACCACACGGGCCAATGCCAAATGGTTTGCAGGGCCAGTCAATGTGGCATTGAGGAAAGGGGAAATATTTGCAAGATCAGTCAAAAATGAATTAGATGTGTTTTAAAGCAATTACTTTCCAGACCGTTTACTCTGAATGACACAAACATGATCAGCCTGTCCTTAGAGACCTTCATGGGCTCGACCTGATGGATGTGGTGATGCCTAATCCTGCCCTCGCTGATGCTGCCTGGAATCGTGTGTGTGTGTGTTTTGACAGCTCAGGAGCAGAGCCTTGCTGGCTGCCGTGCACTGCCCTGATGCATTTGCACAACAGGATGACCTCTTCCTTTCATCTTTTTACATTAAACACAAGATCCTGAGGCTGCAGAGGGAACCACCCCTCGTGGAGATGGAAGGTGGAGGAGCCGACACAGAGACACAAGCCCAGCACTGTCAGAGGCTGGTGTAAGCATCGTGCCTCTCCAGCGAGCCTGCACCCACCAGAGCTTCCCAAGATTTTACTGGAAATAGCTGTGTCTGCTTCTTGAAAGCGCATTAAAAACTACCTGCCAGGTTCAGCTGACATAAATCCCCATAAATTCATTCACCAGCCTTACTCCTGGAGAACTGCTGCTTAGTGCTCTGTTTCTTCATAGCTGCAGTTTCTCTCCGTTTGTTTTAACGGTAGTGCCTTGCTCTCAGTTTCCCCACACACGTTCCTATATTGCTAAAAAGGCACTGATGAACACGAGCTGCATTACCAGAAATCACATTCCTGTTCCTGTTCCTTGGGTCATTTCTCCCTCATTTCCCATTAGTTTCCCATTTTAAGACTGCGTGCATGACATATCTATCAGCTAGATCCACTCAAATATTTATCCCGTAATTTAATCAGTGAATTTCACGGTAGGTCGATAACTACATCGGTGATTTTCTCCTCATTCCCGTAGCTTGAGTTGCTGTACATTAGGGAGCTGGAAGACTGCAGGTTTGTGGGGGTGCATGAACCCAGTGAAGTTTATAAACTGTGAAGAGTGTCTCCTTTCCCTGGCAGCCCTGAGGCCCGTGTGAGCCCCTCGGCAGGGCGCTGCATGGGAGGGAAGGGGGAAGCGCCAGACACGGCCGACACTTGGGCATCGGCGTGGCCTTCATCAGCCTCAGCTGTGGGCCAGCCGCCGGTGTGTGCCGAGGGAGAAGCAAAGAGAAGAGGAGCAGAGTCCACTGAAACAGAGAGTGAGGAATTCTAGCTTTAAAGGCCAGAGAATACCCCCCTCTTTTCCCCCTCGCAGTCCCCAGACTCTCAGGAGAGAGAAATTGCAGTCCTGGGTAGGGGACTATTCCCCCAGCTTCCAGGCTAGAAGGACTTCAGGGGACACAACAAACCTCCAGACTTTGCTCTTGGAGCCCAGGCTGGAACATTCCCAGCCAGAACAAGCTCCCCAGAGCCCGGCACCAAGGCTGAGCCCCCCCGGCCGCCCGGCTGTGCCCCCCAGGGGCGGTGGGCCTGGGTGCTGGTGGCTTGGCCCCTCAGCCCTCAGGCATCCAGGGCCTCACGGAAAGGGGGGTGAGAAGTGGCACCCTCTTATAGTGTGAGTAACAGCTCAGCAATATGTTTCCCTGGGGCAAGGTATGCTCCACACTCAGTAATTTCAAAAGAAGTTCAAAAAAACAAAAGGGAAAAAAAAAAAAAAAAAAAAAAAGAAGGAATGAGGAACTAACTCAACACACCCTGTAGGTAGGTTCTGGCTTCCCCGTGGAGAATTAAGCTTCCAAATAGTATCTGCTTATGTTATAAACAGCTTTTCCTTTTTCTTATTCCTCTTCCTCAAACCCGAAACCACTGCTTCTTTACCAGATAACGCTTTGCCTTGATGGGATGGGAGAGACGTTGTATATGCACAGACATAGATACTCTATCATCTGTTTCCATTAATAGGTATTAAGAAAAAGGATAGAAATGATAACCTCACTCTGCTGCATCCTGTGCCCCGTCTCCAAGAATCCTGTTACTTAATGTTTGAAACATCCTTTGGAGGTAGATGTATATAGTAGCCCCCCACTCATTCCTGGCTCTGGAAGCAGCAGCACCCTCGGAGACACGCTTGCCGCAAGCACGGGCTTTGGCTACAGCGCTCCTGCTCTTAGCGTGTGTGCTCTTTGGGGCTTTGCTGGGCTGCTCAGCCGGTGCGCTTGATATCCTGCAGGATAGGGTAGGAAGACAGGCAGAGATTAAGGATTTGATCATGTTCCCAGGAAAGTTCAGTACAGAGTTTCGTCGATTTCTGTGGAAGAGAAGCTGTCCCTAAATAGTTTGCACAGCTCAGAAAAAAGCCCAGGAGATCCTGGTGTCCCATCCTTTCCTCTAACCATTAGGCTATACTTCTCCTCCAAGAAATATGGGACATGGGAGAACTGACACTCTAACAACCACATGGGTTGCTCCATTAAAAAAACCCCACCACACCACAATATTTTTACATAATAACTAATAGAAATCGATAATAATTGCATAATAATATAACTACTCCTGCAGCAAACCCTGCAGAAAGCCTGCATTAAGTATAAGTGCAAGGCCGGAGACCATGCTTTTCAGAATACCTTGGCAGTTTTAACCAAAACAGCAGATAAGTGGAGGTTGATACAACCTTGTCAGAAGTGTGGATTTTTTTTTTTTCCCTGTAGTACTTGTACTTAGCTGAAATTCCAGAAGTGATTGCGTTTTACTTGGGTATGTCTCCTGCAGAAGTGGCATGAGTTGTATTAGGAAGTAGCTTCAAACTTATTGAAATTCAAAGCATTTTTAGTATATCAGTAACCTCAAACAGTTCTTGTTAATTGCTGAAGTAATACTGCCTTCACTTCTCAAACAACATTAGCTGATTTTAGACAAGCTAGGAATATGAAAAAACTTCTAGGCTGGAACATGTCTTCTTAAGACTTTTGTAGATGCAGGCAGACTAGGTAGCTCAGCATGCCCTGGTTTTCTCAAAATTCTCTGAAAAAATTATAATAATAATTGCAGTATATTAGTTAGTCCTCAGGGATAGCTCCATTTTCCATGCATGTAACCTTTACTGCTTTGGGATGCAAGCTATTTGTTTTGGCAGCCTGAAACAGCCCATAACTTCACCATGATAACCATTTTTAGTTTGGCCCATAGATATTTTTTTTTCTTTTTCAAATCCATCTGTCCTGAGAAGTCAAATTCCTGATTTTATCTCGCACCACCCACCCTCTTCACTTACAAAGGGGACCTCAGAACAGTCCCTCGTCCTCTTGCCTTGCTCCCTGCTTTTCCCTTGCCTCATTCTCCGAGAGATTCATATTTCTTGTTTCACTGTATCCGTGTTAAATACTTCTGTCCTTGAAATTTCTGTACTCTGAGGTAGGGAGGTTCCATATTTATTACCTTGCAATAACATCTGAAATACTTTTTGTTGAATTTACAAGCTTTAGGAGCAAGAAAAACAACCCAGAAATAATTTTGCTGCATGCCAGATCTGAGCATTACATGTAGGATTTGGGTTGTTAGTTACTGCATCATCACAGGGGAGAGACATTCTGTTCTCTGGACTTAACAAAGCTGTTGGAGATGGGTACATGCATGAGAAAAGAAACCAGCTCTTTCCCCCATCTTTTTCTATTGCTTTCAGAGAAGAAAATTTCAAAAACAACTATGCAAGAAGTATTCATTCAGTCTAGCTGGCAGTGGTTTGCCATTCAGCAGCTTCATTCAGGCTGTGTTCAAGGGTGATTCTTTTTTCAGATGTCCAGCATCCAAATATAGCAGATGTGGGTGTTTTCTGTCTTTGAAAAAAGTAGAATAGGCATTTGGACAAGGACAGTGGGACCAATGCAGAGCATATGCAAAGTGCAGGGTGAGACCCAAGTACCCGACGAGAGCGCTCAGCTGATTTTGATCTTCACATCACTCTGGAGGCAGCTGTGGGGAGGCTGTAATTAAAGTATAAAAGAACATGGGGCTATTCCACATTGTTTCAGGACCAAGTTTAGGCCAGAATCTGTATGAGGGATGTAGGTCTGTCTTTGCCCTGTTTCTTTGGAGTGTTGTCACGTTCTGCCCCCCCTGCCCTGAGCTATGTACCTTTTTGCACTGTCTGCTCTCAGCAGCTGCCCAAGTGCAATTAGACCTGAGCAAACCTGGTGATGGGGGAAGGATGATTATGTTGAAGAATTGTCTTAGGAGTGCTGGGGAAGTGGTGGAGATTAGTGGTGGGTTTGGCAGTGGTGTTAGGCTGAAACTGATGATCTTAAGGGTCTTTTCCAACCTAAATGATTCTGTATTTCTATGATTTGGGGACACTGGAAAAAATGCCTCTTGTAAAACAAGTATTTCTTCACCAGTATTTTAGGTGTAGGAATAAAATGATGTTGTTTCTTGCTTCCCATGGAGTGAAAAGCTGTTCCTTCGGGTTCATCCCAAATAATTTGTGTGACTAATTCCCTCTTAAAGTTAGCAGGGAGAGATGCCTTGGCCTGTTACAGAGATAGCAGGGATTATTTGGTTTATCAGTCAGCTTTCCTACACTCCAGAGCCACTCTTACTCCCAGCCAGATGTTCAGAGGTGGCCCTGGCATCTGTGCAGTGCTTCACCAGACCCTCTGAGTCCTCATTGACAAATACCTGCAAAAATACTTTTAACTCGCTTGGCTTGCCATGGGGGCTGTGTGGGACTGCCTTCCCTGGCTGGATTCGGCTACCTGGGCTCCTGCTTGGCCATCTGCGGTGGGTAGCCAGGGACTTTTCTGGGTTTTGAACCTCTGCCTCCTTGAGGAACACATGGAATTGCCTGTTTTGCTGACATTCAAGATAGCTCTGAAAACTCTGCTGCTTTCTGGGAACTGGTGTACAGATATTCTTCATTAACATTAGTGGATTTACTCCCGTGATTAGGAACAGATAAATGATAATCAATACTAATATATTAGAATTAGTATATTTCATATTTTAATGTATCAAAATACATACATGAATGAGTTAGTGTTAGTTTCTAGCTAATTAACATGAGTTTTCTTTGGTTATGGGCTTTTCTCAGTGGAAAAATCTACTGCTTCTGGGAGTTATGTTTGAAATAGACTTGCAGAATCAAAACTTTATCTTTTTTTTTTTTAATTACTATTATTTTCAACATCCCAATCTGAGGAAGTGTTGGACCAGTCTCTCCTGGCCATAGCTGGAAGGCGTCCTGTGTCATTCAAGGGAGGGTTACTCGGTGAGTACAAACAGGCCACATCTCAGGCTTCCCTGCCTGTTGAGGGAAACATTTCCACTACATGCATGATGGCAGAGTGGCAATTAGCCCAGGCAGAGCGGGTGAAAACACCCAATCGTCATCCTGGCCACAGGGGCACATGGCATCGGAGGCACTGGCAGCTGATCCCTGCTCAGTGGAGCAGCTGGCTGTGGGGCTGCCCCCCCATTTCCTCAGTTTCCTACCACCTGCTTCAGTGCCTGCCCCTCCACCCCTCCCTTGACTGCTTCTCTCGTCTTAGGAAAAAGGACATTTTGCCCCTAATATTTGGAAATGACCCTGTTTTTATTTAAATCTGTCATTTCCTATTCCCATGGTTACTCCTAATTCAACACTGTAAAGAATTTGCCTCCTCGATGATGCCTAGCAAATGTCTTTGTTTAAACCTGCTCTGCCAACCCAGTGACATAACTTAAGCTCTCGGCTATCTGTTTCCTCGCACACAGGTGCCATTCCTCTGGATTCTACTGCTAAACCGTATCCCATTTATTCTGGTTATCTAGAAATCCTCCCTTCCCCTCCAGCCCAGTCCACCTTTCATCCCAGCCATCTGGAAGACTGCTGTTAGGCAATGCTATCTTGGTCTAATTTGTAAGAAATAATTGATTTATTACTGCTACATACCTTTCCTGATTTTCCTGAGCATGGCAGAAATAACAGGCTGTTCTAGTCTTAAAGAACTTCATATAAATTGCATTCACATACAATATATCTCAGCGATAAGGGGACCTGAGCTCAAAGGAAGCCGCATCATATCTCAACTCTCTGGAGTTTTGAGGGGTTTATTTTAATAATATCCTGACTTTAGCATATACAATCCACGGTATTTGCCAAGCTTAAAACAACAGCCACAGGAGGATCCTGCTGTACGTTTTGCAACCGGTTCTCACATCAACAGAGCGCTGATCCTGCATGGAATTCATTCCACATTTTATTCATTATCTGAATGAGTTATCAAGACAGCTCTCTGCCTGGCTGGAGGTACCAACATAGTGCAGACAGATTTTTTCCCACAGAACTCTCCGAAGCGATACTGTCAGCATAGCTATATTTAATGGGCTCTACCCATGCAGTCAATCTCTCAGTGCCGAAGAAATAGTTTACAATCTCTGAAACCCTACACTCCTCTCTGCCACGGAGCAGGAAAAAGTAACATCTACCGTCATTCCTTTTGCATGTCGCTGGATCCAGGGGGAGGGGAAAGCTAATAAGACAATGAGGACATTGAAAACAATATTCTAAAAGGCAGAGCAAGGAAAAAAAATAATAAAATCAGTAGTCAACATCTGCAAGCAATCTTTAACCACAGCTAAAGACTGACTTTAAATTCACGTGTCATGCCCTACTTACCTTTGCTTTAGGCTTAGCATTAGTTTAGAAATAACCTGTGATCTTCTGTGTATCATTGCTGCTGCTGAGTGAAGAGTTAGGACAAAGACTGTTGCATGCAAAGAGGTTTCCCCCCAAGTTAAATGCTGTTAGGCAGAAAATAACTGACATTTTGGGAAGATAACATAGGGCAGCTTTATGTGCCCTCTGAATTTTGTGATGCATCCCTGCAGCATGCCTGAAAGCTTTGTGCCACACACATTATGTTAAAGGTGATTTCTACAAAATAAAATTGCATGTTTCCCAATTTTTTAAAAAAGGTCTAGTTCATGAATATAGCAGAGAAATGTCATTACATGCTGCTCAGGGGAATGAGGTAAGTGGTGGGGTAGTGGTGTGACCTTCACATCTGGAATAAAAGCCTCTCAGAGTGTGGAAGAGGGTCAGTGAGTGATGGCTGTGAAACCTGGGGCTGGGGTATCAGCACCGTGGGGGGAAAATAGTCATTGCAGTGTGGTTTAGCAGGATTTAGCATTGGAGCAATGACACTGATAAAAAATAAAAGGACTAGATGAGACAACACAGCATGGACAGCAGCGACAAGAGGGAGGGAGAGCATCTTACCTGGGAATGAGCAGCGGCACAGCTGTGTCGGGCAGCTCACCATGATTGAAAATGCAATATGGCCATGGCAGGGAGAAGGCCAGGAGCTTATATGAGACATCTTCCATCTCTGTGAGTCCAAAACCCTGTTTCCAGTGCATTATTGCTAGAAGCATTACTGAGTTGGGAAGTGTGGAGGTTTTGAAATACAAGCATTTAAAGACTGCCTTAGAGCTTAAAGTTTTAGGATCAATGTTCATTGCCTCTTACCGTGCTGTATGTGGTATGTCTGCAAATCCCTTTTTAAAAGTAATAAACTACATCAATTTTAATTGCCCAACACAAGATCTGCCCTTCTGCACAGGCATAGGCACAAAGCTGACCACTCTTGTGACACAGTTTAATTCTTAGTTCTTCAGTTAGACTGCAAAACATCCCGTCTTCTTGCCCGCTATGTCCTCCTCCTCCCCCCGTTATAAAAAAAAATACCAAATGTGCAGGTTATAAATAACACAAGTTATCTAACATTTCACCATATAAGGAATGAGCAGAACTGGAAATGCTGATTTCTTTTTGCCTTTAGTGTTCAGATTAAATGGACAATATAGCAAATTGAATATCCCCAGAAAAAAAAGGTTTATGTGTAGTCCTGGTGTTCTTGTGTCTTGCTCTGAGCTTTGCCGGCCCCTTTGCTGGTACTTCAACAGCCGAAGACCGTAATTTGACATTATATTGCTAAAACGTACCAGTTTCTGACCAATTCGAAAGCAAGGGAGACAAGGCTCCTCCACTCTTGTGTTATGTCCTGTGTAAGGGTAGGGAGCATGTGTGAAGGGACTGGTTGTTAGCGCTCGTGGGACATGTAGCTACTCGCCAAAGACTATCATGAGCTCAGCAACAGCATCTTCATTGCTGTCTTTAGCCAGAGAACAGATATTTTGAGGGCAAGCACAGGCATTTAGATCTGTTGTCATGTAGATTAATCTTGCGGTAAGGATCAAAGCTAATTGAGGGCTAAAATTGGAGTCTGCAGTAATTGGTTGGTTTACACCATTTTTTCCTTTATTAAATAATGGGTATCCTTCCAGACCTCCTTTCCCGATGAACAGGAGCTGAGTGAGCCCCGGCAAGCAGTCCCCTTCCCTCTGTGCTTCTTCTCTGAAGCCTGAACTGGCCTCCAGTTAATTCACATGGAATTAAAGAAGGGGATGAAGATATGAAGCTGTTCTGAGCCTCTCTCTCTGGGCAATATCAGCTACTGAAAAGCAGTTTTGTATCCCCTGGTAACACCAGGCTCAGGAAGCATTTCACGAATAAAGAATCTGGCTACCTGGTTATTAACAGCCCAGCACTCGCTTCCAGTTATCTCCTACCTTATTTGCTCGCGACCAGGTATGAAAACATTTCTGCAAGTAACTGAAAATAATGGAAAAATTCACTGATTTTGGAAGCAAACTGAGTTAAAGCAATGAAGCACAGTACATATTCTTTATGCATGTACAGCAGCATAAGGAAACTGTGGGAAGCTAATTTGCAAGCCTGTTTACTGAATACCTGGAACAACTCCCATTTCCCATTTAAATTAGCTACAGGAAGCCAAGTGTCTAATTTGCTTCTCCAGTACCTGCTTGTTCCACTCATTTATGTCCTTACCCTCATGCATTTTAGTAGACCGTCTCTCCTGGCATTTCAGATGTTTATTACTGCATCTATAGTCTGTAGTAGCCTCTCCAGGGAAAAATAAATGCAGACTGCTAGCATACCGGGCTGGCTGGCTTTGTACCTGCTTGCACTTCATGGGCACAAACAGCTATTTGGAGTTCAGGAGAACAGCAGGTCAGGTTTACAACATCCAACAATTCCCTGGGCCAAAACCAGTATGCCGCTTTTGCAAAAGCAGAGACTGAGGAACAATCTCCTTTTTGCGGTCAGTGCTAAACCTGTTCAGTACCCAGAGATGCCTGGCTGTCCAGTGTTAAAGCAAACGATACCTAAGCACTGTAATACCAGTATTTAAAGTAATCCCTTCCACACACAGCACCTCAAAGCTTCTTTCCAACTTCATCTGTTCAGGGCTAACCTGAGCTGTGAGGAAAGCCTCCTGTGTCACCATTTTTTTTGTCTCCTTGGAGAAGGAGGGGACACCGCTTTGCACGTGAGAATTGCTCATGGAAAATGTCCTGATTTTAGTCCCTGTGCGCCGGTCTCCAGAGTCTGTGAGCTTGAAAGCTCAGCTGTGCGTCTCTAAGCAATTATAGGCTGCGTTAACATTGCTGCTTGCTTTTCCAGAGGTAGGTTTCTCAATGGAAAATTGTGAGAAGTGTCAATAAATAATGACGGTCTGAAAGCACTGGGCCAAGGTTTTGTCTTGCCTATGGCCATAGTTATGTAATGGTTCTTCATCATCTTGGCCTTTTCTTAACCAAAAGCCCCTTTGCAACATGCTAGTAATGTCGGCAGTAGCAGGTAAATGCCTCTTGTTTAGCCGTTGAAAACTCTTGTTTACTTGGGGTAGGGCTGGTAATGGCACAAAGCGTGTGCAGCCGGGTTTTAAATGCCTTCTCCAGCCACAGCTGTAAGGTACCTCCGCAGCCAGCCTGCCCCTCCGATTACAGGCCGCCTTTTCAATAGAACGATAACTGCCAGTTCACCTGCGTACATTTTCCCCATTTGTTTGTTTGCTATTGACAAGAAAAGAAAATTCCTTTATTCTTTTCCCTCCTCTCCCTCCAGAGACGTCAGGATTTATCCCTGCATGATTACATGATCTGTTTCATGCTAATTAAATAGAAAGCGAGTAAGAACTATCATTTATGGAGTCCTTAAGCCCAGAGGTCTTATTTTACATTTCAGAAGGAAATTGAAAACATTATTCCTTAGAGAACTGAGATATAAAAACACTGGGAAATATTCATGTAAGCAGAGCACACAGAAATATCTTTCATTTATGTTCCCATTTGTTAAAACAAAATGGTACTTTTTTAAGCAAATGATGAAAATTGAATACTTTCCTCACAGTAGGAATAGCACTGGTATCAGACGTATAGCCAGAATGACCATCTCCCCCCCAGCCGTGGAAAACATCCTTTTACAATACAGTGGAGTCAGAATTTGTCCCAGTAGGTGACCTGTCTTCTTAAAGCCATTGTAATCTTCTCAGCATTCTTCTTTAAAATAATAATTTAAAGTATAGTTGGAAAAAAGAACTGTCATTCTTTGAGTATCAATGTTTGATCCACTGTTTTGACTCTTTTTAAGGACGTATCATTATGTCTTCCTCAAATGCCATACCTAGTGAATGAAATGCCTAACCAGTAGTTAAGAACAGCTTATTTTTAAATCAATGCTGAACGCTGAGTACTTCAATGGAGCTCTAATAATAAAAAAAAAACCCAACACAACAGCTAGCAACCTGGAACCTGCAGCTGCTTCTTTTGCTTCCTCAGTGATTTGGGGTTAATTTTACAGGCTTTATTACATTACATGATCTCACCCTCTCCGTTTTCCAGGTGGATGAAAACATGTTCATTGAAATGACCTTCCCATGAAGCTGCAGAGCTCAGTTTGGTGGAGGAAGAATGGGGTATAGGTGGTGAATGTTTCTAGGACTGAATCACCTAGCTCTTGACGCTACTGCTAAATTAAATTACAGTTCCTGTGGAAGCTGCCTGGAGAGAACAATTTTAAAGCAAGGCTCATATTGAGAAAGGTAATCAGGCGAAGGAAACCTTGCAGTCAATCCAAGTACTGCTGGAGAAGATGAATTATGGAGAAACTTTGTCTTTAATTGGCTTTGGATACAGTTACAGGTAAAATCACCCTCATACCTATGGGTTTAGTTGCATATATGAACAAGTGATTCAGTGGAAGGTGTATGGGGAGGGCAGCAACAACCTGTGAATGCTACACGAAATAGCCGAAGCCATTTATCTTAGTGACAATCATTAACAGAAAGGTTGGAATGTTCCTTCCTTCAGTGGATAGTCTCTGTGAGATTTGGGATATCAGTGCAGTCACCCATGCTATCCCCGCAGAGCAAAGCGAGGGTATTTCCGACAGTGACACAGAGCTGAATGAAGCCGTTGCTGCTGCAAAACTTCACAGACTTTGGAAAACTAGACTGCGTGAATGTCCTTCCTCCAAATGTGGGAAACACTAGCTCAGCCATACTATCCTCCATGGCACCTTCTTGGAGGATTGTGAATGTACCTATCAAAATCCCTTCGATTTCATGGTTTTTCACTGGCTACTGATACCAATGAAGTGCTTCAGGAATCCTTCCACGCCAAAAGCAGCTGTTTTGCACCTGGTTTTATGGGAAACTGTGAAATGAGATTTTCTCAAGATTTTTGGGGGGAGTTGAGGGTGGGGCAAGACCTGATGAATTTAAAACAACTATATGAAGCTTTATTACTCAAGGAAAATCATACATTCTGGAAGAATTCATTCCTAGGAGTCTAATGAACTAATGAGGTCTAATGGACCTCACAGTTCATGTTTTGATCTTTTACTGATTTCCAATAAATATTTTTAATCAGGAAGGCTGACTACAGTGACTAATCTTGGAAAAATCCTTCATACCATGAGTAAGCCACAAAAGATTTGCTTTTCTGTACGTAAATAACTCACAGAGAATAAACATAATACTATAAACTGATTTTCAGTTATACAAAATACTGTGCTAAGGCTGCTGGAAATTTTTCCATTGAGATGGAAACTGGATTGTAAGTCGAACATTTTTATTAGTATCTGCTTTAGTTCCATTTCCATTTTCTGTTAGAAAACTGATATTTTTTTGGCTGAAAGTTCTTCCCTCCTCCAGTTCCCAGTGAAAAAATGTCCAACCATTTTCTACTAAACAGGTTTCTGGCTTTCAGGTTTCCAAGAAACAAGGCAAATACATCCACCGCATCCCTTGTCTAAGCCACTTGATTTTACTACAGCACTGGGTAGGTTCACAGCTCAGTAGAACAATAGCGTGCAATGTATGCCAGCAGATAGGCGAAAAAATCATGTCTCTGCCGCCACAGCTTGCAGCATGCAGAGAAGAAAGGGAGAGGAAGGAGAAAGAGGAAAGATGTGCATAAGCAGACCTTTAGCTTTATTTTATGAGCCCAGTGGTTCTTTCCTGCCTAAAAGCTCCAGGGAGAATATATGCCTTGGGGTGAAGTTTGGAAGAGGACGGTATGGGTGAGGTAGGAGGGAAGAATGGTGGAAAAATAACGGTGGAAAAATAATGGTGGAAAGGAGAGAAGGAAATGCGTGTGTGTGTGTGAACTGATAGAGAGGGGGGAGAGGCCAGAAGAGGGCAAAAAACTCCAGCAAGTGTGGAAAGCAATGGTAGGTGGTGGGGGATCTGGACAGGTAAGGTGGAGAAGGAGAGAGGGGACCCCACAGCCAGTGTCACTGCAAGCAAGGAGAGCAGAGCCTGGAGTTTCAGAGCTGAGGAGGTGGCACCCAGAGCCATGCTTCTCCCCATGTCTGGGGGTACCCAGTTTTGTGTCCCAGCCAGGTTCTCTAGGAGGGGAAGGTAGGAACTAGGAGGCTGTGACTTTTCACCCTCTCCATCTGCTGCTGGGACAGCAGTGTTGATCCCGGGGCTTTTGCCCCCGTGGCAGATGGGTGGCTGGGAGCTCTCGGGCTCCCTGTGGGGAGCAGAGCACAGCGTATGCTGTGATTAAACTGGTAACTGCAGAGAAAGTATTTATCTGCAGTGGAAAAAGATACACAGATGCATTTCATTCTTCTACTACTAAACTGGTAACAGGCAGCATGGCTGAGCGAGCCGGGTGATCCTATTACATTTCAAAAGGTAGCTCTGAGGATTCATCTTCCCCACACTCCGCGCTCCCATATGTTGTGTGAATGAGATGGCTTTACCGAAGCTACTATCTCCTATTGGCAAGATGGGTATATTCCATGAAAGCTATTAAGTGAAACATCTAAGTCTGATGCTGACGGTATTTCCCCCTGCCCCCCTCCAAAGCAAACTTTCTTCTCTCTGGCTGTCTCGTGTATTAGCACACATGAAAATTTTACTGATATGAATTATATAAATCCACCAGAGAGGCTGTTCTGCAGTAGCACAGAATAGGGAGGCTCTGTTGTAACACAAAAGCACATCCAAAAGCACATCATGGATGAATGGATATAACAGAACAACAGAAAATCATTAACAGTCCACAGGCCAGCTAAGTGTGCTGACCATAATTTATTCATATTTGCTTAGGTTTCTCTTCTGATTCTGACTAGACATAAATTAAAAAACCTCTTCAGCCATATCATGCATCCCAGGGAGAAATGCTTCTGAAATACTGATGGCAGAAGTGCCTTCTCTGTGGCAATCCCCACTGGTTTCAGGAGGGTGACGGACATCTTTTGGTGAATTGCATCCAAGAGGTGTAAGATGTTGCCACCTCCCTGGTATCAGAAGATAGCACCATTGGTCAGGGAGTCCCCAAACTCCAGTGACCTCCTCGTCGTGTCGTTTGGTACTGATACAGCTCAGACACGGTGGAGCAGTGGTGCGTGGAAGAAAAGAGGGTGAGGGGGAGACCCACACTTGGCAGGTCCTGGGGTGCTTGAAGTCTAAAGGTCCAGGCCCAGATCTTCAACATCCCCTGGTAGAGCATAGGCAGCCTGAGAAGAATTTCACAAGCATTGGTGGAGGAAAGCCCCATCCCGGGTGGGTGTTTGGACAGGGTGCCCTGGTGCTTCCCGCATATCCAGCCTGCAGGAGGCAGCAGAAATGCTGGGAATGATCCTTGGAGCAATGATGAGCCAAGTGACAGAAACACCTGGGTTTAAACCATCTCCCTGAAACAGCTTAGGGGGGGAGGAGCAGCGCTGGCTCTCACCAGCTCCCTAAGTCATCAAATTGCTCCCCAGCTGTCCCCAAGTCATGTTCACCTAAACACCACTTAGACACACCATTAAGGCCTGCTCCTCAATAAACATTTCCCTCTTCGGGAGGAGGCAGAGCCCACCCAAGTCTGGCCAGACGGTGAAAATTTGCTCTGTGCTTGGCCATCTGAGTCAGATACAAGAAAATAATCCTTGTGTGCATGAAAGTCCTTTTTGTCTTGTGTGTGGGGGTGGGGCGGCCCTGCTGGCATTTCGATGAGCTTTTCTGTTTTCTTACTGAAGTTCTCATTTATGTGCCATGCTCTGTAGATAAGATGGGGACACTTCTGAGAAGCCTCATATGGAGACAGTCCCATTCATTTCCTGCAGCATGGCCAGGCACGAGCAAAGGGCTGCCCCACCAGCCATTGCAGATCTCTTGCTTGCAAGGGATTTGCGATTTGGTTCCCAATCTGGCTAAAACAACCAACCCTTTCTTCCCCCAAAAGGAGGGATCGACACAGAAAGGTGGCCCTGGCTCACAGAGCTTCACAGGGGAAGGAGGTGTATTTCGTATTCATGGCCCCCACACAGGAGGTCAGCTGTGACATTTGGCTGATAAACATGTTATTTGTTCTGGGTCATGAAAATAAAAATGCAAATTTACTTTTTCTGAATGGAAAGTGCTTTCCCAGGGGCTGTTTATATTCACCGGACACTTTAGTTAGTTGGGTAAGACCAGTGAGGAGAACCTGGCTTGTATTTTAGGTGAACATGCAGCCACAAAATCCTTTAAAGTTAACCAGCCCATAGCATCTTCAGCTTTCTAACTGAAACCCCTCCGTGTCTGCTGGAAGAAACAAGGGGAGCCTATGTGAGGGAAGAACTGAAATGAAATTTGAGCTAAGTTACTGTGCGGTTTCATGGCCATCTTCCCCTCCGCTGAGGTGGTCAGAGAAGGTTGTTAGTGTCGGTGACACTCTCCAGCTAAACCTCTGCGCCTTTCCCTGGACCAAAGCCAACGGCAGAAAGGGAAAACCAAGAAGCCATCAACGCCACAGCCCTGCCAATGGGCATGTAGCCGCACACCGACAGGAGACCACGAGAGTGATGGACAAAGAAGAATACGTGTTGGCACCGAGCGCTCGATTCGCATTTTAAACAAAACGCAGCAGGCAAGTTTCCCCATGAGTTCAACATTTGCTCAGGGGATACGAGCTCCTATAAACACAGTTGTAGTTCCGCTAGTGACTAAGTCAACCTCCTCCCCTATGGGCAGGCTAACAGCAGCAGGGGGACAGCCAGCTTGAGCTGCTGTCGGAGCCGCTTTCCCGAACGGAAGGAGGGGGTCCTCCGGAGGTTGCAGGTCAACAGCTGCCTGTACCACTGAGGCCAGGACAAAGCCAAGGCAAAGAAATAAGAGATGCCGCCGAGATAAAACTTGGATGATTAGGTTGCTTTGGCGATAACTGGCGAGTAGGGTGCTAATTGCTTTAGGTGATGGATGACATTATTTGGAGTGGCACAGGTAGCCAGCAGCGCGGTTCTCATGGGCTTTGCAATCTGAGCCAGGGCACAAAGAGTTGAGCTGTTCTCAGCTGCTGATCATCTTTTCAGCAAGGCAGTCCTGATTTCCAGGCTTCTTTTGAAACTAGGTCTCAAGATCCGAGATTAATGTTTCCCAAGACATCTAAATAACTTAGGGGCCTATTTTCTGGTATTAATATTTTTTAGCAACAATAGTTGTAACTTGGATGATAGATTATTGTTAATGATTAAGAAACTACCTAGGTAAGTCCTCCAAAAAGCCATGCAGCTGTTTTCAAAACTACTTCTGGATTTCCAAGGGGTTCTGCTTCTGTATCCTCTGTGTGGGATCCGTGGTTCTCTGTCCCCAGGGAGCAGGCAACCACCCTTCTTTTCTTGATGGCTACATGGATAAGGTCCCAAATTTTTCTTTCTTGAAGTATGGGGTCATGGTACAGAAGAGGCTGAGAACCACTGGTCTGTATTTATAATTTCCTATTTTGTGCCAATCCTGTTATCGTTCTCCTAATTTACAGCACTTTTATCTTCTCAGGGGTCTGCTTCCTTTGAAATATTTTCTTGGGTTTTTTTCTTCTTCTTCGCATTTTTGTACTGACATCGTCTGATTGGAAATAACCTTTTTTATTTTGTTTCATATAAAACTGACATTTTTGAAGAAAGATATTGCTACGTTTCCTAGGACTTAATTGTATTTGGGTCTAATTGTTCTGTATTTAAAATCCATGGCTGAATTCCTGTGGCCCCAGTAAGAGCAAGTTCTATAAAGAAAAAAAAAAAGAAAAGATTTATAGGATTATGAAAAGAATGGATTATTACATAAGATTTTTCTAAAATGGAGAGAGGTAATTAACCAATTGGACAGGGTTTGCATGGCCTATTTATCCATCAGGTATTGTGAATGTTTCAATATGTTTCCCTTATTCATTTCCAATTCCCTGCTGAGCCAATAATATTTCCAAAAATACTGAGGCAGAGGGTGAATTCATTGGTGTCCTACTAAATGATAGCTTGCCTACGTTTTTACGATCCAGTCGCAGTAGGAAAGTTAGCATCATTTTAAAAAAAAAAAATCTGTTTAATTGTTCTCCTGCAATATCTAGGCCAGAGAGTGCAAATCACATGGTAGAGAAACCTCCTGGGAGAGGCAGGTGGAGGAGCAGGAAACCCAAGAGCAACGATGCTGTGCGGTGCCTGGTAGCGCTGCTGACAACAACCGTCACTGCAAGGACCTACCGTCACCAGCCACTCCCCAAAATGCAGTTAATAAATATCTGTGATGAAATAATTGCTGAGTCATTGTCCCCTTTGGCCTCGTCAGGGCAAAGAGCAGCCGACCTCTGCTATGCAGGTTTTGGTCTAAGCCAGTTTGCCATTAAGCAGGTTGCCATTAATGAATTCCTTGTGAAAGGGCGCTCAGAGATGAATTTTGGTTTCGGTGACTGCATCAGACATTAACTGTGTGGCTGTGGGTGCAGTCAGCTGGTTTGCTACCTAATAACCACAGCAGGATTGGAGGTAGTTAGAAAAGAAAAGTATTTGGAAAATGACTAGATGGGGAATAAGTATCAATTTTCCACTACAGAGGAACTGGTTAGGAGACCATGATAAACTCTCTCTTTCCCACTTTACTGGTCATTCGGGCTTGTTTGGGTGGAGAGCCACCACTTCGCCGGCACGGTGGGTCCCTGCCCTTGCTCCTGCTGCCCCAGCACGAGTGGTTCATGGCCAGAGCAGGGAGCAGGCTTGAAACGGTTTGCAGCCCAAAATACACCCTTGCGTCAGAGCCCCTGTGTTACAGAGGGGATACCGCCTTGCTCAATGCCCTCAGTGGCTGCCGGCTTTTAGAAAGCTGTAGCAATAACCCATGTTTGGACGCCTGGGCTCCGAGTGCTGATTTACCCTCCCCATGTGCGGGGATAGGTCTGCCGGTGTCTTTTGTTCTAAATTTCCATTCTTTTCCAGTAGTATCAGCCACATTTGCATTACCAGGACACAGCATGACAGCGTAGCCCTAAGGACAGAGCTGCTTCTGACCCTGGGCTGAGCGTTTCTGGTTTGTTTTTTTTATTTCATCTCGGAGCGATGCTGCAGGAAGCTTGTATTAAAACAAAGTCATGTCACTGGTTCACCGCATTCCCCGCTAAGTCCTTCTAGCAGGCTTTGTTTATTCCTCACGGAGGTGTTCACACACAAGACTGTCAAGTTTCAAGATGCCAACACTGAAACAGCCTTTCCAAAGCATCTGTAGACAGGCCGTCCTTTTGTCCTCCTCCCTTCTCCCACCCCTCACCATTCCTTAAGCCTCCAGAGAAATGACACTATGAAAGGTTGCATGGAAAACAAGCAAGGAGCTGAACACACCGCTTTCACCTGCTGCGAGGGGCATGATAGCCGAAAGCTGAATGGACTTTTTTGACTCTTCTAGGAGGAGAGTCTCATGTGAGCTCTCAAAATAGGACTTCAGCAAGCCAGAGCTGAATTTCATCCCAGTCCCACTCTCTGCTGGAGAAGGGAAAACTTGATATTATTAACGTAAGAGGTGAGGTTAGCTCAGAAAGCTGTGCCAGCAGAGGCTGAAACCCCTGCTGAACATTTTGGAGAGCTGCAGCATGGTGGTTACAGGATGGGGTAGGTGCCCAGTTCTGTGGAGTTTCAGCTGGAACCAAATGGCTAATGTGCCCTTGAAAATCCCAGCCTGCAATTCCTCCCTGCTGCAGTTACAACAGCACAAAGACAATGTGGTAATGTCTGCTGTGTTACAGAATTGCTTTATCTGGGAAAAAAAAAAAAAAAAAAAAAAGAAAAGAACGAAAAAAAAAAAAGTCCTGTCAGACTAATCAGGGAATTAGCAGTATTACAAAAGTGCTTCTCACAAATGCTAAAATGCAGACATGACTCAGATTAATTTTCAGATCAGGAAACTTATCTTTCTGGTGTGCAGCACTAGCCTGTAAGAGACGTTTCTGGCTTTAATACAGATTTGTTTGGTGGCACTTGGCAGAGAAAGAGAGGGCTTTTTTTTTTTTTTTTTTTTTTAAATAATTATTTCAAAATCTACTGGAAAGGATTTAGCAGCCATTTGGAAACATTACATTTTCTCTATTTTGGGGAGATTTTTGACCTTTCTTAAAGACTTTAGTTGTCCAGGATTGTCACATCTGATTTCTTTAAACACCCGTAGAGGAAAAACTCACAAAGCAAATGAAAGGTTTGTGAACTTTGCTTTATTTTGCTCACAATGCGAACTTTCAAACGATTGGAAAATAATTTCCTTCTATTTTGAATGATAGAAGTTAAAGATAGGGATGACCTATTAGATCACTGTGAGCATTTCCTTGACAATGTGGTTCTGTTTCAGTGATTGGAAGAAAGGAGCACAAATTTCAGCGGCAGAGCTGTTCCAAGGGCCGATAGTGGTATAGGGAGACCCTCATGTCGAGGGAGACCTGAGCCAACTCGGCAGGGACCGGATGCCTTCGCCACCCAGCTTCTCTTTGGTGGCCTTATGAAATGAATGAGTTGTGTCTGTCCGATGGAGAGTGGCCGGGGATGAATAGCACAAAAAGCACGACTATGACTGCTCCATTTATTGGCCATTTTGGCAGCATGGCTGAATAGCAAATGGATGTGGAAACTGCTCAGAAACTCCCAAACAGGGACCTAGCTATGCGGAGGAACCTGCACTTCCTTCACCCTTTGACATTTTATTATTATCTACTAATTTTGAAATACATAGTCTATTTGATGAACACAAAGAAAGCTAGCTTAGCACAGCAATTATCTTGTTGGTTAAAAACACCCTTCAGCACTCACATGATAAAATTTGTTTTCCAAAATGTTTTCTGGGCATGGCTTAACTGCAGGATAATTTTTTTAATAGGTTCTCCCCCCCTCCCCCCTCCCCTTTTCTTCCCCCTAAACCAGGATTACACTAGTAGAATGTATTTCAGATGGCAGGAAAAGACTTGTCCTTGTCCGGTTTGGAAGTAATCACGGAAAAGTCTTTCAGCATATCTCAAAACTGGAACAAATCATTGCTCTGCAGCGTGCAGCTCCTGTCCTGCAGCTCCTTGGGACAATCTCATTCAGTTTGAGGATTTTCCATGGCCTATCTGCTTTGCAGTTCAGAGGTCCTTAAACAGTATCAGAGGGTTTTGCTTCCGCTACATCTCCAGAAGGTGACAGACACAGTTACTGCTATTCCAGTTAAAATTTATCCTGAGCCTTCATGGGACTTTATTGACATTGGTGAGAAAGGCTCGGTGCTACCACGCAGCAGGGGTGATGTATAAGGAATCTATGGCAGGTTGTCAGTCCAAGGCGCTCCAGGTGATGGCACCTCCTCAGTAAGCTGACTGGGTGTTAGGTATGTAAACACCTTTAATGTTAATCTTCATAAAGCTGAGCTGTATCCAGTAAACACCAGCAGAGACCTCTCTCTTCTTCTCATAGATCCAGAATAATATCCTCCTCCTTTCAGGAGAGGGGAGAGGAGTCAGATACCGTCCCAAGTGTGCCAAGGGCAGGGGGAATTTAGTGGGAGCCAAACTGTCATAATGCACTGGTTGCAGCCAAAGGCCAGAGTTGCAGAAGCAGCTGTTTCCTTATCAGAGAATTGAGTGTGATATGCAGAGTTTGGATATGTAATACAGCTGTAGAGGCTCACATCTGAAATGCAGTAAGATCTAAAGAGGCTGAGGTTGTTCAGGCATCATTTTGTCATGGGGAATGTCCTGTCAGGTTAAATCCAGACCTGTGGGCACGCTGCCTCTGCAAGCACCCACGAGTGAAATGAACAGGGGAGGCAGCCTGCTGAGGGGTGGGCATGGAGGCGGGTGGTACCCAGCTGCAGCGCAATGCCCTCGTTCCAGTGACCCCCTGGACGGGACACAGGCACGCTGGCTCCACACATCCCTCACACGGCTGCCACCATGGCACTTTATTGAAAACAGTCTTTCCTCAGTGGCTATCGCTTTGGTATCGCTGCTTCCTCTAAGGGGGCAGTTCCCCATGCTGTAGAAGATGCAGCTGCTGGTACAGCTTTTCCAAGCAGCTTGAGAAGGAAGATGATCTCAGTGCATGTCCCAGGTTCTCCACCTTGGTGGCCAAATCCAGGTCATGGTTGGAAGAAGAAACAGATTCACGTGTGCTGAAGCCTGAGAGAACTGCAAGGCTACAGGCATTGAGAAACACAGAGCTGGAAGTCCTGCTGTCTCAGGTGTCATATCCAATAGTCCACCACTGATTTTAGGGATGAATTTCTCTCTGTCCCCTCTCGCTCTGTCTCTCTTGAGTGTGGCACCAGAGAAATACATAAAGACACTGTTGTAAATTAGCTGAGCTCCTCTGAGGCTGCATGCCTTGAGGGGTGTCGGTCCAGATTTGTCCTGAGGCTGGGAAGACATCTCCACATGTTACGTGGTGCATCTGACAGCCTTTGGTGGTAGTCCCCCATGGTGTGGGGCAAATGCCACACAGAGGAAGATTTATTTCCGTGTGTATAATGCCTCCTTAAAAGACTCAGAAGAAAGAAACATAGTGACAGAAGAAACCCTTTTAGCCTGTGCATGCCCATTTATATGCCTGAACAGAAGTGTCTAGTGACTTCTGAGATGCCTTTGGAAACTTTGGCCAAACTATTTCTTAAAAGGCCTTATAAAGAATTCCGTTTGACTTGGAGTTTTCCCAGTACGGTCTTAGCTGCAGAGCATTTCATTCTCTTGAAATAGGTAGAGTTTGTTTAGCCCTTTTGCATGTCCTGGAGAAACCTCTCTATTTCCTACATTTTGTGAATGCTGTTCTCTTAATAAATTTCTGCTAGATTTTTCTCATCATCGGTATTTTCTCCTTATTCTTTGCCCTGACACAAGTTGCTTTTGGGTGGGTCAGCCCTTTGAGCCCTCTTGCTTTCTTTATTTTCCCAGCGTTTCTTTTGAAATGATATGCAAGAGCACATGCTTCACCTTGGCGTCTGGCAGCCCCTTCCCCTCTGTCTTGTTTTCCTGAGCTTTTAGGAATGCCCTGCAGTTGCCTTGACTGACTGCTCGGTGTCTAAGTCTTTTAATAGTTCTGCTAAGTTTAATTTTACTTGATTTTGCTGCTTCGTTTTTATATGCATGCCAGACAGCTCATCCCCTCAAGAATGTCCTGAAGACATCCTCTGCCATAATAAATAACAGAAGTGATAGTTAAAGTATACATATTATACATATATAAATAATGTTTGCTCTAGTGTGTGAGTTTGCCTTGCAAATATGAAAATGTGACTGAAGGCTGGCACCTCTGCATTCAACCCCTTGCTGTACAGTGAAATGAACTGGAATGTGCTACAGCGATTTTCTTTGATAACGTCTGGCTTATAATTTACTTTTGGCTGAAGCGATCAGTGAGGGAAATCCATTTGAATAGCTTTGTAAGAACGCTTTATTTTTCTGGTGCTGCAGGCTGCAAGTTTCACACTCTGAGACTAAATCCCTTTCGTATCGTCCAGGTCCTGGGGAGAGACATTTATTTAAAAGTAGCTGAAATGAAGCACAGAAACAAACTGTAAGTGATTTTTGGCATTAGAAGTGCAGTGACTGTAAAGCAGTGGCTCAGCTCCATATTTTAATAGGCTTTAACGTATCAATTATAGTGCTGAGTAGTAATTAGAGCTATACAGCAAAATGCAGAGTGACCTCTAAACCATTCCAGAGTTGTGGGAGCTGGTGGGAAGGAGGATTTGGGAAGCAGACTGAAATCTGGTAATCATACCACAGGGTACAAAAGAGAAAATGTGACTATTAAAGGCTGGATTTTGATTCCGCAATGCAGGCAAGCCTTGCCTACCCTCCGAAGGAGAATTCTCCCCATGGCCTGAAGCTAAGTAAATGGGGAGAGCAGTGGATAACTCATCTGGGACCAGAAGCAACAGTGTGCTTGTGCTACCAGCCTGCACAGCCTCTGCCTGCTCCGTTAAATTAAATGCATCTAAAAGCCCTGCACTGCTCGACTGTGCTCAGCTGCTCGGGAATCCTCTGGGGAGGGAGGGTGAAAGCTAAGAGCTGGGGAATGCTGCTTCTCATTTCAGCTTGGCCTAAAGACACCCCCAAAAATTCCATGGTACAAAGGGATTCCCAGTCTCAGATATGCTCCTTCCACCCTGCACTCGGCCAGTGAAACCACACTGATTCTGGCCCAGAAAAGGCACTCCAAAATTTTGGAGCACAGAGGCACTCCAGCCCCTTAATAATAATTGTGATGAGAGTGATGCAAACCACAAAATTGCAAGTTTTCTTCCCTTGCTGGCTGTTTTGTGCTCAAATTGCCCTGGAGACAGAGCAAAATGTCCAGTGGTACTGTGGATGTTTGGTTGTAGGGATGGCAACCCATATCCATGCGAGTCCGCCTGGTCAGTACCATAACCCCGAATGAGCCAAGCCCCAAGCCTTCTCTCGTTTTCAGGATGGAGTCAAAGCCATGAAGCGTTCTCTGACGTTTGTAACCAGTGATCAATTGTAAGCTAAAGAAATATTTATTTTAAAGCGTAAACTGAGCAGTGTGAAATTTTTGCCCAGGATATTCCTCTTGATGTTACTATTTTGATACGCCTAAGTTCATTGGTATAAATAGGGTGCAGTTGTCATCACATTTAACTAAAAAAAGCCCTCCTCAGTTGACAGCATAGGTATCATAAAGTCACGTCACCCCCTACTAAGTAATATTCACTCAAGCCCTATGCAAGCCTCTGAATGACAATTCTGCTTTTCTGGCCTTGGTTGGCATATAATTTCGCAGCAAGGGAAGGCTTTCAGAAGCAAAGATTTGTAAGCTTGACATAAAGCACCAATGAATCATATACTTGAAAACTTTATCCACCATAGTCGAAAACAAAAATCACATACAAGCCAAAAATGCAAAGCGGGCCCCTTGGATGTGACATGGCTTGGCTTGCCTCCAGGAAGCTTCAGCAATCTTCTAGCATGGCTGGAAACACGCCAGCAAGTGTCCTTCATGAGGGTGGAGGGTATGAAGCGTTCACGAGAACTGATTGCTTCATGTAGGATCCCACAGAGAGAAATGGCTGTACTCCCCTCTTAAAGAGCGAGATGAAAGTTCGTCCTGTCTTAGGACTCAGTCTTGTCTATGCAGCAAAGCACTTATTTGGGCTCCGTTACTGTCCTGCCTGAGTGAGTTGTAGTCTTTAATGCCTTTATTTCTGTGGGTGGGAAGGGCTGATGTTTGTGCTTCGGACGGTGAAGGCATAGATGGGAATGCAGTTACACCCCACACTGGGAGAATGGATATTAGCATTGCTAGTCTCAGCAGCAAAGTAAGTCAGGAGTTTTACTTGAGTGTATCTGAGCCTAAAAAACTAAAGGAGAGGAGAGTTGGTCTGTATGAGGGTAGGGAGAACTGCCAAGACTCAACTGGATAAGTAACACGTAGTAAATGCTTAGAGTCACCTTGCCAGACAAATATTTGCCTTTCACTTTGAATGAAGACCAAATCATGTTCTAACTAGTAGGACCAAGAAATTCCACACATTTTAGTAAGTTGTGTCCTACAAAAACTCCCATAGTAAGTGTATGAGGGCAGACTTCGGGGGTTTGCTGGACAGACAGAAGAAAAAAAAAACCAACAACCCAGGAAGGTATTTCAGTGTACAAAAAAAATCAGAGGGAATACTGGAAGCTGGGAACAGACTGGAAGAAAGCTTTGTACGTGAGTGTGGCTAAATACACCACTATACTTGGTGGATAGTCTTCATACTTAGCGATGGTCAGAAGGGTGGAATCCAGGAGCTGGAGGGGTCAAAGTCTCTGGGGAAACAGTGGAGAAGAACTATGTCTCCTCCCTAAATCAGATTAGCTCTGAAAAATATGTTATGGGAAGAATTAAAATCTAGAGTAAAGACCACAGTCCGTGGACATTTCCAGTCATTTCTAACAACCTTGTAAACTTCCTTCTCTTGTTCAGTGAACCAAATGCACAAGCCCATGGTAAACAAAGGACAGCAGTAGAATTGTTCTTTTTGTGACAGATGTGACCTTGGTGTCATTATTTAAGGACTACACTTACGGGCAATACTCATTGTTCCTGGGTCATTTGCTCTGTCTGCTGTAGTAGCCTTTTATGACCGATTTTTGGAAATAACTGATTTTATCAGTTGTTACTAGGCTGTTACTAGGTGAGTAGCTCTGGTTGGACTTCAATGCAGCTAGCTCAGTTTTAATGAAAACACAAAAAAAAAAAAAAAAAGGAGGAAAGCTGAGGTGGGCCAGCTACTTGGTCAGTGGGCTAAGCAACAGCAGAATTCAAACCGTGGTTGTGACCCCTGCTGAGCGCAGGCTTCTCTTCTACAGCTTTTTGTTGCTTTAAAATGAGCCAGAAATGACACTTTCACAATTTCCCTTGGGAAACCTGGGATCCAGAGCTCTCTGCATTCAGTAGGAATCTTTCCATTGCCTTTGATGGCCTTTGGACTAGACCCTCTATTTCCATGGCATTTCTGGGACGTGTGTCTGAAATTCACTTGCTTTCCTTGAGCTTTCTCATGCATCGTTCTGGAATACATTCACTGCCATAAATATGGCATGGTGCACAGTTTAAAAGTTCTCCAGTTTTTAGTCAGGTCTGCCTAATTTACCTTTCCAGTTTCATCCTCTTACAGCTTCCTATATCCCCTTGGGCCCCTGCGATTCCTCTCCTTTCTAGCACCTGTACAATCATGTTTTGTTACCTTGTATCATGTGTGTAAACATGGAAAAACTTAATTAAAATGAACAAATATATCAAATTGTTTCACAATATACAATCTAAGTACTTATGTACCCTTCAAAGGCATATCTGAACCACCTGAATAAAGCACTGTTTAGCAACTATTAATTAAGTGATGTTTATACAATGCTTTGAACATGTAAGATGGTGAGTTTCCAAGCGTATCACGAACATTGTTATCACTGTTATACAAAAATCAGGAATGTACTGAACTTCTGTGAAACCCTCCCAATTACCGAAGACTTTGTGAGTTAGAGAAGCAGCCACGAGAAAGTAACAGATAGGCTTTCTTCCAGCTGAGTTGTCCTTTTGTCTCCAGAAAATGGTATAAAGTGTAATTTTTTGGGGCCACCTTGTTTATTTAAGCACATTTGTCAAAGCCTACCGCAGAATGGTTATTCTAGCTTGAAGAAATCCTTCCGGGTCAGAAAGTCCTTTGGATGGCTGAGATCCAACAGCTCTCCCTTCCCATTCCTCCCTTTTAAGTCCTGAAAGTCTGTCAAAGTCTGGGCTGAATTCCTGAAACCAGTTGGAGTGTAGCTTTCCTTTTGTTCCCCGCTGCCAACTGCAGAAAGCTACGTTCACCGGTTTTTGTAGTCACCAGCTTTAAAATCCCTAAGTCCCATTGCTTCCTTTGAATGGGCAGATGCAAAGTGATCCTTTAGACCCAGGAATGACTTTACAGAGCTTTTGACTGGTGGTGTTGGATGGACTGCTGTGCTGTCTCTGATTTCAGGGAAGAATGCCTTAAGCAGCCTGCCTGTTTCTTAAGACTATCAGAGGTAAGGCTAAAACTTGCAAAATAACATCTGGAAAGCCCACATCATTCTCTAATATAGAAATACTATTTTCATCCTTGAGGTCTGAAGGCTATAAATATAGTTCTATATGTGTAATTAATTCAGCTTAAAGGGATGTCTTCCGTTTTCAAGATATATACATTTTTTACAGAGCATGGTTTAAATGGAGAAGTGCTTCAAGTGCTGTAGGGCTACTAAGTTTTTTTGCACTTGAAGGTACTAGATGTTTGGTTAATTTTTGTCCTCTTACTATTCATCAGTGAATTAAATTACTGTTCTGCTTACGGATAGAAGTACAATCCAATTCATTAATCATCTTGAGATTTTTAAACCTGCACTAGTCTGTTGCGACTTGTTCTTCATAAGGCTGGAAAATATTTCTTTCATCAACATGGCTTAATGCCTATAAACATGTTCTAATTATATTTTCTTGGAATTAAGCAAGTTCATTATGTTAAGTTTGGGATCTACATCTGAAGTGAATCTGAATTGTGAGCGTCTGCCACATTCCCTTCAGACATTACTGATAAAAATAATGGTGTGGGATTTTCAGACGTACTCGTTTTTGGCCCAATCCTGCTCCTCTTAAAGTCAGTTGGAGTTTTACCCTTTCTTCAGTGGTGTGGATTTCAGCCAAATCTGAGCACTTCTTAAAACCTTACAGTTTTGGCAAATTTTTCAAACAACCTAAGAGAAAAAGTCTACACAAGGTGTCACTTGATTTAGAATAAGCAGTAGTTATCCCCGTTCGGTTTTTTTTTTCCTCTCCTTTTTATTTTTCCCTAAAATAGAGGTTTTAGTGACCATATGCAATGAAAAGTGATTAAACTTCAATGTAGTCTGGTATCAGAGGTCTGGGGATTTTTGCACAAGAAAATCCTTCAGAAACCTGCAGAATCCCTTCCAGACTCAAAAGGACAATAGGCTTGTACAAAGAAGCCCCCCCTTGTACAGGAACTAAGACAATCTTTTTGATTAGGAGCCCGCTGAGAGGGTGATCTTTATCTCATTAGTTCAAGCACAGCTGTTTCCATTTGAGTTTATTCACAAGGACCAAGTCTTGAGGTCCTTAACTCAGATTTTGGTCAGGTCGAAAAGAACTTTGTCCTGAGTAGTGGCCCCAGGATGTGTCCCATCACTGATTCATGATTCCTGTGGAAGACGAGTGAAATCATACTTCCAGCACCATCCACTGTTAAGGATTGTCCAAGGGGAAATGGTTGAAAATGAAGAAACTCTTTACTCGCCAACCCATCACCAACAATATCAAATTCTGTATTTTAGCAAGTCCAACCTTATGGCACGGCCAGGCAGCCTCCAGAAATGTGCTATCTGCCAATTCAAATGTTTCTTACCCTTGGTTCTGTTCGGTTGAAGTGCTATGGCGTCAGCCGTGGAAGTGATGCAAGGGGTTGCCATTCTGGGAAGTCAGGGAGCCAAAAAACCCCATTCATTTCCCACAGACATCTGGGTCTGTCAACGTTTAGGAATCTTACTAATTGCATTCCAGTAACACTGAAGGCCCCTAGCTGAGATCAATGCCCACCACTGCAGGCAGGTACCTGGGGTGGGTTTCTCTCACTTGACTCTCTCAGAATTGGCTGCCTGGCTGCAGGTAGGTGTCTAGACTCCCATTATAACCTGTGGAGAGAAATACCTGCCTCCAGAAGCCAACTCCCCGTATCCGACCCGTAACTGAGGTGTGACGAATCACCCTCTGGCTGTTCTTACCTCTCTCCATTGATGACAGGGAAAGCCCGGATAGGCAGACACCCCTGTGTTAGGCAGTTGAAATTGGATGAGATGGATCCCACCCAGGCTGCTCACACATCGCTAATTGCAGTGGCAAAAGATCTAGCATACATACATATATTTAAAATAGCCAGCTCAGGCACTGCAGGTTGGGCAATGTGTTGTGGGGTGTAGGTTTAGGGAGTTGGCTTGACTTCAGCAGGTTTTTTTTTCTGGAGACCACCCTGGGAATGTCCAACCGACCTACCTCAAAGTCAGCACTGCCACGTCACTGTGAGCTGTGGAGCTCGGCTGGCTGCGGGGGCTCTCCTGGAGAGACCGCTTCTCACAGCCACAGTGGAGGGGGCAGCAGGGGCAGCAGGAGGGGGCAAAAAGCTGACGTACGTGAAGGTGATGGTGGCAGCAGCATCCAAATCCCTCAGCTGTAACCACCAGAAAAGGCTTTGCTTCAACCAAAGACCATTGCAACCAAACTCAAGAGCTCCCAGGATGAAAACTCTTGTCTTGATCTTTCCAACACACAGTTTCTAAGTGGCTTGGCTGCAAACCATTTATACAGCTGATGCTTAATTAAAAAGCCATTTTCATTCGTTTCACAGGCAGTGCACAGATTTCTCAAGTGTCCATTGCTTACAGACCATCACTGATAGACCGTTAAACTTGGCCCTGGGCTTTACTTCTGTGCCTGCCGCCTTTTTGTTAAGCACATGCATTTCGAGAATTGCCTGTCAATAATTACAAGGAATTGAGTCTTGGCTCCTTTATTGTGGGAGCTGCCCTGCTGCTGGAAAAAAAATCAAACAGAAACATACTGCTGCAGTGTTCAACATTGTGACACTGCTTGGCACGAGAGGTGGCTCTTTCTGACAAGTTAAATGCTAATTTTTATTGAAGGTCTCTGCACTTCACTTATGCAAGAAATTAGGAAGAGAGCCACCAGCAATTGCTGTTTCAACGTTATAAACTTCACTTTACAACATGCTGCTGAACCAGAGGAAAGCCTTTGATTATTAGAAATCCATGTAGATTGCTGATCACTGGGGAAAAATACATTATTTTTTTTTTCCCCCTCCACAAAGAGACAAATACAGATTTCTCTGGGGGGACCTGAAGCAGCAATTATCACAGTTATTGTAGTGCAGCAGTGGAGTAAGCCTGGGCCAGTGATCCAAGATTTTAATCAATCAATGGCAAGGCCTTCTGCAGAAGGAATAAAGTTTAAAGGAACAGTCAAACCCCAGGACTTTGCGAGCTGAGTCTGACTCAAAGTCCTTTGAAATAAGTGACCATGTGTTGACCCGTGTGTTGGTGTCTGCCTGCTCGGTGCAGCTCCAGCACCAGGGGTTCTGCTTGGATGCTCACAAAACCCAGGAATACTGGTCCAAAGTCTGTCAGTCTAATGGCTAAACTGTTCGTTCTCCCAATTGGTTTTACAGCTCATCTGGCAGGTCTCCGAATGTAATGAGATGAGCCTAGAAAATGCAGACAATAAATTCAAGAGTGCAAAATATGGGGCTGCTTTAATTCTGCTTCTGGATTGTTAGAAACATTGTTCAGGTTTTTCTTTATAGGCACCAGGAGTTAAAAACTTACAGTTTCTTCTATTTTAAGGAAAAGCTCTGATACTCATGCAATCACTTGTCTCCAGGGAGACCATTTAAGAAAAACAAAATACCAAGAGATAAGGGACAATCCCAAAGAGTTAGAAGCAATGTGTTTGTGTTAGAAATATTGATTGATTTTTTTAAAAAAATTAATTTAATTTTCCACTCAGCACTCTGAAGACCTTAGGTACGGAAAGGTGCTCTATTACTCACCTTATCTATAAAGTTCTCTCTCTCACCACATCCTGTAAAAGCACTCAGGGTGCTGTATGGTAATTAAAAGGTGATATTAATGTTTCCTGACATGCTTTATAAAACATCTCCAATCAGCTTCCTGTAACTATCACTCACATAAGAAAATGAATATAGTATAAACAGAGAAAGCAGATGATTGTGAAGGTGGTTCTGTATCAGACTCTGCGAAGTTTCCTCTGCCTTTCTGCTTGAGTGCCCTTTTCCCCCCCCACAAAAAGTAAATCATCTTCATTTCCCTGTCTGCTCTGTCTCTTAGACTAAGACAGCTAAAATCTCTAGATGCTGATGTTTTTCAGGCTTGTTTCACATCTGGATCCTCATGGACAAGTTACCCTATCACTCAAAGATTTTCTGTAAGAAAATAGGAGAATTTATTCCTTAGAGTTCAGACTTCTCCATCCTCTGTGCTGCCCCAACCACCGGCATTGGAGATGCCTGGTTTAAGTGCAGCAGTCATTTTTTTGTGCTTCTGTGGTGACTTTTTGTAATCTGGGCTGTAGGCAAGGTGACCTGCCAGATGTTTACATCACTTGGCCTTCCTGGAAGAGAGAGATGTGCCTCAGAGCAGTGCTCTGTAGGAAAAGCATGGTTATACAATAAGGTCCAAACCCAAACTTGTAAAACATGCATTCTTGCTAGGACAAAAGTCCTAGTGCTCTGTAGTGTGATTGAAAGTGTGTTTTGCTGTGGGATTTGAATTTCTGCATTTACCTTGGGTCTTCTGCTTGTCTCACTTGCCTCTTCTCTGATATTTTTCTCCCTACACTGTTTGGTGGTATCTGCTGCCCTCCTTTCCCCCAGCCTCTTGTATGGGACCTGCGTGACACCTGCCTGTCAGCAATCTGCAGGCAGAATGATGCCAAGGGTAGGCAAGTAACCGCTAGGAGAGACATCTCAGCTGAACAGAGCCAAGGACAAGTTTGGTTACAGGGACGGGTGTATGCAAACCTGAAATGTGCATCCACGTATAGCCCCCCCTGAGCTGCTGGTTTCATCCTGCACTTCAGGAAATAGTGAAGATCTCACTTTTATCAGCATGAAAAGACTTTGAAGGAGAGGATATTTAGAAAGGTGGAGGTATGATTCAGGGTGTTTTATAGACAGGAGTGTTGTCTCACAGGACTGACTTTACAATATCAAGCCAACCTTTTCCAACGCAGTGCTGTGTGCTCCCACCAACACTCATTAATTGCACAAGAAGCCTGAGTTTTACATTTAAATTCAGGGGGTTTATTTAAGTGCTGAAATTGTAATAGGATTTTTTACATACCGAGGTTCAGAAGAACAGCCACAGGATGGATCGACACATGGATTGACAGTGGCTGGTACCGAGAGCTTCTGAGTGATGAGGGATCTGAGCGTGGCTGCAGTGAGGGTACCTGCCCACCCTTGCCATTTCCTTGTGGGCTCCATCTTGATTTCTGGCCATTAGAAGCTGGCTCAAGCCCTAAAGAAGGATGCTGAGTAATAGTACCATAATTTCCCCTCTTGGGATTATTTTTGACCCTCTCTGGATAGCCTCAGAAATATTCAACATTGTTTTTGATACTGTTAAGCTCTCTGTGACTTCCTGCGGTGGTGATGTCCGTAAATTCATTGCACCTGGATTAAAGCTATGTTCCCTTTTATTGGTTTTGGATTTGTCGCTTTTCCATTACATCGTCACCTTGTTCTTCTGTGGCAGCAAGACGGAGGACAGAGCTCCTACCCTCCACCACTGGGAATTTTGCAGCTATCAGAGGTACCCACGCAGGGCTGTTTCTAATTCTTCCAGTCTCTTTCATTCACCCGGCAGTTTCAGCCACTCCTTGAACATTGCCTTCCCTCCCTTCACCCATCCCTCAATCCCTCTTTTTTCCGAGCTTAACTCTGGGTATTTGGTCTCTGCTGTGCTGTGCTCCATCATGGCAAGCCTGACTCCACACTCAATGATCCCGCAAAGCCCGTGGTGAGCTTTAAACTCGGAAGATGCTGAAGTGCTCCACTTAACAGAGATCAGATTATTCATGTGCTTAAAGTTAAGCCTTCGCTTAAGTCCTTCGCTGAAATCAGGCCTAAACACACACATTGAATTCATCAGCTAGGACCCTTGGCAAATTTTGCCACAAAGGCGCCTATCTCACTCCATTGACTAGAAAAGGATTCTTGATGACTAGTTTAAACTAGATAGCTAATCTTTAGACGGCTAAACTTAGGTGAGAGGAATCCCACCCCTATATCTACGGTGTCAGGCACTGATCTCTGCTGGGGGCCCTCCATATTATTGTGTGGCAATTAATGCAAATCAAACATGGTGATGTGCCCAAAAGTTTGTGGGGTGTAAACTTCTGGCTCCCATTTGCAGCAGGTCAGAAAGTTAGTGGTTTAGTTCATTCTTGGACCTGAATTCTGCTCTGCAACAACACTGGGCAGCTTTTAAACGATCCCCTGGAAAAGATGAGATTTTGAACTCTGTGTGCTTTGAAGTGAGCTACATGGCTATCCTTCTGAGAAATTCCCCAGAAAAACTTTCATCCTTGACCCAGTGGTTCAAAGTCACAGAGACTGAGCTGAAACGTGACTTTCATGTTATCTAAGCTTTTTGTTTCAGTTTTGATCATTAAACTCAGGGTTGCCACATAGTCAGGAGTGATATTGGGTTTCTGCCAGACCTGCCAGTGGCACAAACATATGAGCCATTAAATACACAGTAACTCAAGAGTGCTTTAAATGCTGATGTGCCTGCAGAGTTGCCATCTCTAGAATGTAAAGTGCAAGTGAGAACTGTCAGCTACAGACTTAAATGTCCCTGTGTGAGAGAGCGTGGGTTTGCATTGACCAAGATTTGCGCCTTGAAGCCCAGCCTGCGGGTCCAGAGCAGCTGATGGAAAGGATGTGCTCAGATGTGCTCTGTCTGGCTATAGGGTGCTATATGGCACTCATGAAGCTGCTGGATCGGTGTGTTCTTCTTTTTTTTCCTGAGGTGAGATCAAGGGAGGTAAAAAAAAAATAAATAGCCCAAACCAAGACGTCATGAGCGACTCCCTGCCTGGCTTCTTCATTTTGGCTGGTATCAATCGCCTTGAGAGATTTATTGTAGCCCAAGCCCTGATTACCCAGTCCTGACTTTGCCTAGCACAGTCTGCTTGGCTGTGAGCAGAAGAAGCTGATCCTGGTGTAAAGAAAAGGAAATTTCTGAAGACATTCCTATTCTGTTGTTGAGTTAATATCTTAAGGGTGACGTATCTCATTAAGCTTCCAAAGCCATGTCACAGCTTTAGGCTGGTTCCTTCCTCTAGGGCTGCTCACCAGCTCACTTTTAGGAGGACTACTAACCAGTAGTCTACAGCTGGGCATGCAACCCACGCCACAGCTCTGGGGCCATGCTGCAAAGGGCCAAACCCAAGCACAAAGCTGTCTTACATGGGCAGATGCCTGCAAGGTGCAGAGGAGCCAGTCCTTGCTGCAGGGCAGTTTCTATCCTAGGCATGCCCTGCTTGCAAAGGCCCAGTCTGTTGTACCTCCATGGAAATGGGAGTCCTGAGTGTTTCTTCCCCTTGCAGCATCTAGTCTTGCAGTGTTTGCAAGTCTCACAGTTCACTGTGGCCGGGAGAGGTAGATAGTCTATTGCTCTGTCATTGGGAGTTCACCAAATATTTTTTCTCTCTCTTTTCCACTTCCCTTCTCTCCCTCCCCTCTGCATGCCTTTGTTTCTTTGTATTTGCTTTCCACATCTGTTCTCCAAACAGGAGCCTTCCCTCTTCTGTGGACAACGGTGGCATCATGAATTTAGAGGCGATGCTCTTCACCCTGCTCATCCTGGGCAGAAGGACCTCCCTACATCTTCAGCTGGTTACCCACACAAAGCAACGCTGTCAGCCTGGATCTGAGATAGTATTTTGACCTCCAATAAAAGTTGCCCTTCTTTTGTGATACTCAGTATTCCCTTACTACTTGTCAGTAATAATAATGGCGGCCCTTGGAGTGGAAAGACTTGGGGTTTCCACCATGCAATGGTTCGTTTAAAAATAAAAATGAATCAGAAACTCACGCTTCTTGAAGCCAAGAACATTATGTTGGCGCTGGTGCCTAAGAAGGGAATTGGGGAAGTCTCTCCTGGGCTGGACTGCTCCTGGCTGACCTGCAAGATTCCTGCATATTCCCCACTGGGTCCTGCTCCAGACACAAACAGGGTAATCTGACAGCGGAGGGTCAGATCCCTTGGTCTGTGCCCTAGGAAGGAAAAGCTTGTGTCCTGACAATGCATTTGAGCAGCACAGACTGGGCAATGCATTGAGGTATTAAGCTGTGCAAGAAATGGAATGTCATAATTACTCAGATTTGGAAGAAAAAAAACCCAAACCACACAGCAAGGGAAAAATTAAACCCCCTCCTCCCCCACCAAAAAGCATGTCATTTTTTAACTGTGCCTCTGAAGTGTTAGTTTGCTTTTGGCATTTTTCCCCTTTATCTAAACCTCTCAAATAAGCCATAATGACAGCATAAGTTGCGTGTTACTTCATGTACTGCCTTGCAAAGTGCTGGAATTCCTTAGGTGTCTTAAATGATGGGCTCCTTTACGACAAATGACTTATATTCTGCCTGATATTTACTAATATGCTGTGAACAGCACATATATTGGATTGAGTTCATATCGTTATTGCATAGACATTCATTAGTCTATGCATGGTTAAAGCCTCACATGTTTTATTGAAAATGGATTTAACAGTCTAATGAACTCTCACATGGGACAAATGCAATGAAAATAGTTGTAGATGTGTAAGTCAGAATGAGCAAACCCAACTATATATAGTAAGGGGGAATCTTTACCAAAGCTTTACCCCTAATTTGAGCTCAAACCTGAATTGAAAGGATTTTTGACACGAAGTTAAAGTTCTTAAAAATTTCCGTTAAATTTTCTACTTGGATCCTTTTTTTTTCATTTCATGGAAAAGTCCGACAAAAGCTTTTTTCAACATATTTTCATTGGGTTGGGACCAGAATTTATTAGGAATAATACAAGAAAGAGCTAATCTCAGGGAATTTTTCTTTCAGAGGAAAAAAAAAAAAGAGATCTGGGGACTTTCAGTTAAACAACCGGTACTATGGAGCTGATTCTCCCCTGGCCTATAATATGTATTGTCATTTAAACTTTTGGAAACTGGGAAAGCAGGAATATTTCTCTGCTACAGTTGAAGTTTATACCTACTTTGCAATGTCTAAATGAGCACAGGAGGGACGTGGCAGTGGGAGTCTGGACTGTGGATCTTGCACAGTCTGGACCACTAAGCTTTTTCACTGATTCCCAGAGTGAGGAATGATTGCTCTGACACTTTTTCCCTCCTTTCAGTACTGAAATTCTTATGAGAAATCCAAAGCTGCTATTTTTGGCAGCCATGAGCAGTATGATTTTTGGTACCTTACTTCCAAATGAAATCAATTTGTTTTTTTTTTAATTGCCACAACAGCTTTATGGTCCTTGGCACTATTAAAATGTTTCAAGCGTTAACAAAGAAGTCTGTAAACTAAGGAAGAGGGCCCTTGGTGTGACATCCTGCTCTCCACAAAAGCATAGTCACACAGAATATTAAGCCCTAAGAGATCATACACTTAACACTTTCACTGATACAAAGCCAAATTCTGCTCTTATTTGAATGACATCAAATTTAGGCCAGTGTACATGACAAATAGCCCAAACCTGTAGTTTTCATGCAAATGCAAATATGCCGTAATACATGAGTGATATTTGCAAGTGTGAGCCTCTGGGCACGACTTCTAGACCTCTTCTTTTTGAGTTTGACCTTTATTGAGTAACGTTGAGCATGATCTTAACTACATGGAGTTGCCAGCTGTGCCTCTAAGAACTCAGGTCATGAAAAGTACTGTTGTTTTTTTCTGGGTCTGCATATGTGGATTAAAAGAAACTGATGGGACTTAAGCACGTTATTTGAATAGAAGCAATTGTTTATGGACTGTGCTGTGCTGTTGTGGGGCTAAATGGGTATCTCAGGAACTTGTCATTAGTGGGTATTGACATTTTCCGAGGTATTTGTAGGTGAGCTTTTATTAACAGCTCTGTCCTTCAATAGCGGTTAATAAATCACCGTTGAATTTGCAGGCACTCTCAGAATAGATAGAAAGCCAACAGGGCTCTGAAAGATTACTCTTCTATTTGTTCAGCCACTTGCTCTTTGCTTGTAACCGATAGGTTTAAGAGCTGGGAACATTGCATTTCCCTGTGTGCTTTAGCTGACTTGTTAGAGATAGCTGTTTGTGTTTGATAAACGAGATGATGATGAAGGGCTGGCTAAATGCGATGGTTTTTTTTATCTGCAAAGGTTGGGGATGGGAATTCCTCAAGTAGGCAAAGCCACTGGCTTCTGGCAATGAGTAACTGTTTTGTCTTGGATGCAAACTGAGCTTGTTAGTGCTCTCTTCCTTTCACACTTACACACACACCCTCTTGGGTCTGCTCCAGAAACCCGTGATGGCTTAGGGGGAGCCAAACTGTTTCTTCTCTTCCCTTGCCTTAGAAGTCTGAAAGCGTGTAAAATGCACGTGTGTATCTGTGAACCCCCAGCTGCTTGAAAACATACTTGACTGCCCTGGAAAATGTGCAAAATTGCAAATGGAAATACACTAAACGTGCAAAAACTGGAAAACATGGGGAAAGTGAAAACCTGTCTGAGGGAGCCACTACAGTTTACTTAAGTGTCAGAATGGACTGGGCAAGTTTAGAGGCCATATTTGTGTCCACATTTGGTAAACGTATGAGCAATTACATGCAGTTTGTCGCAGCTGTAAAGAGAGAAGAGGTATCTGGGCATAAATAGCTGTGTGCACTTGGCTCCTGCATCTTGACTGCCTGTATGGGGGTTCATATGTGGTTACCTAAAGAAAAGAAATTGTATGAACAAATTATTACAAGGAGTACCTTTGGCTTTTCTGAAAGTCTGTAGCTAAGTGCACATCACAGGTAACATTTCAGTTTTAAAATCCCATTGCAAATGCTGGGATTCTAAGCAATGTCTCTGTGCTCTGTGCTTGCAGATTTATATTTATGGTACGTCTTAGCAGAGGTGACTGTAGGCATTCACATGGGACTGGATGATACCCAGGCGTGCCATCCATCCTCAGCTATTCTCTGATTCTATGGCCTTGCTCTTGGACATTGCCATAGGGTGAGATGGTTTGAATTTGCACGTTGTCTTCTGTTTGGCTTTTCTGACTTGCTTAGAGGTTATTTTTCCTAAGTGTGTAGTCTAAAAATAGTGATTTGCATGTAGTGATTAGAAGTGGATCAAAGAGGCTGGGATGTGAATTGTGCCATGGGAGAGTTTGGAGCTAGCACATTAGCTGGTAGCTCCCCAAAGGCTCTTTGAATAAACAGGCAGTAACTGCAAAAAGATGTGTAGTTTGGCAATCAAAGTGGCCAGCAATCAAGGATTGCCCCCTGTCATTACTGGTGGACAGGAATGGTTTGAGTTATGCTGGGCTGCCTTAATTGTAATCTGTCTTAATGAAGAGTAAATGCGTAGTGTGAAAAATGAAACAAAACAGCTTCTTTTCCCTTAGGGTTTTACAAAAAAGATTATTTCCCTGTGGAAAGCAGATGTTTAATTGCCCAAGACCAGAAGCATAATAACACATGGCTGGTCTATCTATGTACGTTACAGCTGCGTGTGCTGCATGCTTAAGCTGCTGCGTTACAGCTGATGGCTGTGAACTGGTTCTGTTCATAAGGTAACTGCAAACATTATCATATTGTCTGAAAAATCAGTACGGTGGGTGAACAGGGAAGGGAATATAATTCTTGCCATTATTATTACCTGCATAGAAAATGTGGGAGTCAGTCTAGTACGGTGCCAAAAGTTGCTTCTGTTACCAAGCGCAATGCACTAGCCCTAGTGCGCTACGCAGAGCAGTTTCTCTGCATCCCATCACAGTTTCATGAACCTTCCATGGGTCTGCCTGAAGGCTGGAGCCCTGCGCCCAGCCCCAAAGCCCTTCCACCAGCAGGAACCTCCTGCAGGTTTGCGGGGCTGTGGGGCAGCACTGCCAAACTCATAAAACGTGTTAAAGCATTGGAAGGAGAAAAAACTTGAGACAAGTAACGTGGACAGAGCTCAGAAAACTGTACATTGGTTTAATTTCATATTGCCAGTTTGCTGTGGAGTTAACCCAGCAGCTGAGCTGCAGTCACCACTGTTCCTGTTTGCAACGGGCAATGGCAGATAGAGCCAGCATAGCGCTTGCCGAGGCAGGACTCCCATGCCAACTATACGGCCTCTTTATTTCTTCCGTGTCTCTCAGGGCAGGGAAGGGATGAGAAGCCTCTTCACTCTCGGTGCAGCTGGCAATGACATTACAAGAAGCGCAGGGACACTGGGATGCTGGGCACCCTGTGTGACTCTTGCAGGTTAACAGATTAACACCCGTTTCCAACAATCGTATTCTTAACCAGCAACTTCCTTCCACAAAAGCTAACTTTAATTTGTTCTTTTTATTTCATTTCTAGCAGCACACAGTCCTGTTGACAGCAGAGGCTCTCATGTGTTGCAGTAAAGCACAACTGGTGTCCCATACGCCCTGGTGAGTCTCTCAACGGAGCAGGTGGACTTGCTTCCTCTTGGAAACTCCTCCAAGGCAAAAGAGCCAGGACACTTTGGATGTCATCGTGACACATGGTTCATGAAATGGGATCGCTGAACTTCAGGTCCAATATACATAGAACTCCCCCAAACCTCCAATTTAGGGGAAAAAGAAATCTGTTTGATGAATAAGCTGGCTGTTTTTATTTGAAAATTGTGTCCAGCTTGCTTGGGTCTGAACCCCTGGGAGACCCTCAGGAAAAAAGCAAGGGCTTATGAAAGTCACAAATGAGGGAAAATATGTAATATTCGATTATTTCTGGTTGCAGAGCTTATTTTTATTAATGCACAGTCCAAATAGCTGGTTGCCATGATACAGGGCAGTTGCAAGAGAAGGTGCAGAGTAAGGAGGGGAACGGGATTCAGAGTGCTCCAGGGGAGTACAAGGTTTTTATGGCTTTACGATGTCTGACCTCCTAAAGTCTCTTTCTCTGCTGCCTTCAATGGATAGACGTAGAGCTCCCTGCAAAAGTGAGATGCCATTGGCATTGCTCTGCTACACAGTTTGATAACTATCCTCCCAGCTCCTCTGGGATTAATAGTGATAATTAATATTGGGATTAATAAAAATAACACCAAGTCTGTGGGAGAGCAGTGGGTGTTATAAGGAGCATCTGCTTCCGGAGGCAGTTGGCAGGGTGGTGATGGGAAGGAAATGGTGATGGGAAGGGAGAAATGTCTCGAGGAGCTAATGAGAGCACTGCCCTGCCATGCTTTAATGACATGCACATTGTTTCTGAAACAATAGGATGCTTTAGCTGGCATCCCACCAGCCTTATTCCTTCGGTTCTCAATCCTCAGGTGGCACTAATGGCAAGGAAGGCAGCCTCTTCTGGCTTGCCATTAAAGCATGTCATTTCTGTGTAGGTGAGGATCTGGCCATGGGCTTGGCAAATTCATCAAAGCTACCCTGTACACTTATAACTAGCTGGATCTGGAAATGAAGGCAGTGTCAAAGAAGGAAGTTTCAGAAATAATGGATGTTGATGCCTCACTTCCTCAAGTGTCCTTCTGCTCCCTCCCAAGGTCACTGCTTGTGCCAGCTCAACATCTTGACCGTACTCTTTCAGCTTCTGAGTAAGCTGGTCACCTCAGAGATTGCTCAGATCTTTCCTACCCTTTCATAAGGCAGTTTTCCTGTGAATCCAAGGAATTCACAGGACTGTGAGGAAGCCCTTCTGAGCTGCAAAGCCCTTGGTGCTTCATAAAAGCCCCCAAATGTGGAGTAGTGGCAAAGAAAGCATTGCAGAAGTCCTACCTCACAATAAATGAGATTACAAGCCTGGAGACAACAGGAACCTCACACACAGCAGAATTGTCCATGTCAGTGAGGATGCTATGTGCATCCTGGTGAGCCAACTTGAGTGAACAGAGCTCATGTTCAGGTTGGAGGGCCAGGCTACCCATGGCTTTCCCGAATCCTCTTTGTCTCCCCCATTTTTCTCTTCTCCAGGCTGAAAAGCCCAATTCCACCAGGGCACTCTTCTGTGGTCAGGATTTGGGCCCAGAACAGTTTTAGAAAATGAACACTTATTGTTCTACTATGTGTTTAATCACCTCCTGTGAGTGTTTGGGAGAGAAGTCTTAAAGGCAGTTTTGCAGACATGGTCTATCACCTGACAGTAGGAAATAAAAAAAGGTGGATACGTCTTGGTTGTAAAGGGCACTTAACAAGAAATGGGTTTTCTGGTGCTGTCTGACACTATTGCATTGCTGGCCATGGCCCTTTGCAGCTCCGTCTCTCTGCAAGCCTTGCAGACCTCGCGGGGCTCACCTTTCCCCCACCAGTGCACTATGGCTCTCAATGAGATCAGGAGACAGAAATCCTCTCCTGAATGTGACCTTTCCTTTCAGCTTCTCCCTGGCGAACATACTTGCAAATGGCTCAATTTCCTGCTGGCTCAGTATAAATTTTTCAGCGTGGGGATTTCTGTCTGGTGTTGCTTTGCAGCACGAAGCTAAGAGGAGTTTATGGCTTAGGAGGGGCAGAAGCTCTGGCAGGTTAAACCTTACATGTATGATCCCACCAAGTGTCGATCAAAGTAGGTCTGTGGAGCAGGGACTGATTTCTTCTCTTTCCCCATGATGGTAAGAGGATAGTTGCATCCCGTCAGGTAAGCACCTGGAAACCCCAAATGCTTCAGCCCTGTATGTACAGAAAGAACAAATATTTCTGCATGTCAGTGTTCTGTTCCTGTTACCAGTGGAGCAGAGGGAGGGTAGTGCAAGGAAATTCTGCTGACAAGCTCAACTCATTGTGCAATTAACTGGCATAGCCTGCCACCTTGTATTCATTTGCATATGTTTAAATGAATTAGGCAAGTACTAATGCTGAAGCTAGCACCCAGACATTTCTATTTATACAAACACACCTGTCTTTGCTAAAAAGGTCATTATTTTTGGCATGGATTTGTCTCTCGTTTGATTACACGTATATCCTCCTATAGAGTGTTTTAAATTATGTATGGAATATGCCTAGATGCTTCTGATATTTCTAAATGAAGCATAAAATCAAACATTGTCTCACATATTTAAAAACACACCAGCTCCATTACTGTTTTATAATTGCTAATTAACAGATAAACGTTTCATACTCCCACATTTTTTATCCTCAAGATACAGCAAAACAAACAGATTAACAGAGGAAACCTGAGGACAGCAATGTCTGTTTTATGATAAGAGCATTTAGTAACTTAATCCCTACTATGCTCGGCTCTCAAAGACAGTGTACTGGTGGTTATGTGATACAGAATAATGAACCACTACAGAGGTACATTTGTGTTGTTCTCTGGTTAGAGTGGGAACTGAGATTTAGAGTGCTTGGGTTTTATTCCTGGGCTTGCTACCAATCGAAATGACTTATCTAAGTCCATAGAATAATTTCAACCATTTTATAAGTCTTGCACGAGAAAATGGAAGAAAACATATAAAAGCCTCTCAGATGTACACACCCGTATGTATCATTGCATGGGAGTGCCGTTGTTATTAGACTAACATAGTAATCTAATGCAAAAGCCTAGTATAAAAAATAACGATAATTAGCAGTAACACAGGATATCAAATAATCATCTTCAGGTGACAAATACAGGAAATCTGAGAAGTACTGAGAGGGGAGTGGGACTTCTTCAGTTGCTACTTAGGACTAAATTACCTAATAAAAACAGGATATGTATGATACTGAGTCATAGAGTCTATGTGAGATGCTGTGCTATATTAGAAGGTGAAGTAAAAAGGTATTTTGAGTCTCTCTGGCTAGAAGTAAATCTCTTATCTAAAAAAACACATACATTATGGTTTCAGATATCTACATTTTTCTAGCCTAATTCTTGATTATTACAGAGGAGGTATTTGTTTAGCATGGTTCCCTTCCCAAAGCATCACCATTTAAATTCTCCAGCTTGCAGCAACACACTCTCTATTTTGGCAAGATGAATCTCCCGGTATCTGCATACCTCTCCTGTTCCTTCCTTCCTGTAATTAGGGCTAAATCTGCTCCAGGACCTGTTCTTTTGTAGAAGGCACCGTTTTTAGAGCAATACATCATTGGCAAGTCATGACACCAACAGATCCTCGGAGAAGGCTGCCTCTCCAAAGACACACAGTATCACCTTGATCACTGCTAGATACTACTCAGTAAAGAGCTCCATCAGTTGGTGAAAAAGCAGGAATATACTCATTTTAGCTATAAGGATGCAGGTGGAACCTCTTATCAATTAAATAGCCTCAAGAAGGTATCTCTATTTTACCTTTTCTTATTTCCTGTCAGCTTTCCTTGCAACCCTATTTTGATTTTAGAAATTCAGGTTGAGCTGGATGGATGTTTTTTCCCCCAGAAATATCTATTTGTGTCTGAGAATGAATAATTTCTATTTTTGCACTTCCTGTGCCTTTGCTTCCCGTGAACGTTGGTGCAATAGTCTTGTATTGACACAAGCGTTTGCAGAACGCAAATATCAGGAGTTGTGTCTGTGACTCCTTTCATGGGACTGAGGAATCGTTTATGTTTGCATGGCATGGCTTTTTTCAGTCTAAGCACTTGCTCACAAGAGGCTTGTGAATTGGTTACTGATCCCAGCCTAGCTGAGCTGCAGATGAAAAGCCAACGTTTTCAGAAACTGCTGCTCCACAGGCGAGTCTGGTCCCCAAAGCTTGTCTTTCTTTATTCAAGATGAAGATCAGCTGATCAAGATGCTGAAAATAAACACTCGACAAAATTGACCCATTCACCAGCACAGCGTAGAATATTGCCCAACAACCAGAAAGCATTAAAAATTTTCAAAATAGAACTGAAGAAACTCAAATAAATAAATGTGAAAAGAGCCGTAGTTCTGCTCATCATGTAGTAACATTCTTTTGGTGCTCTTCTGTGGTGTTGTGGGGGCAATTCAGAAAAGCTAAGTGAATGTCTTCAAAGGTGGTTGCTTAAGGAGCTTGGTGTGGGTGATGAAATTAGATGCCCAAAGCCAGAGGCTCTGAGTGCTGCCAACCTGCTGGCAAACTTGGTCTTATCTTCAGTTACCCAGTACCCTCTTGAGGAAGTGGATGCTGGAAAGTGAAACCATTCTCCCTGTTAGGATGATATTTCCCCTTCTTACTAGTGCTCGGAAGGAAATCTGATGGATTAGCACATTGGCTGTATTGTCAGGATGACTCACCAACTTTGCATTTTCAGTGTTTCAAGTGTTTGTATAGAATGAGAGCTTTTGGCTCAAAACTTCCATGTTGTTCTGGCTTAAAAAAAAAAAAAAAAAAAAGAAAAAAAAAGAGGGGAAAAAAAGAATAAGAAATAACTAAAAAACAAAGAAGAGTTACAAAACAAGCCAAATCAGGTTTAATCAGAGGTTTAACACCTGACTTTTGTGTTTCCTCCAAAGACCAAAACACAGTCTTTCCAGGTAAGAGTGTTGCTGTAGACTCCTTCTAGCACGACTACCTGGCTGATGGAAGGCACAAGGTGGTCCTGGTATGGGCTCCTGTGCAAAGGGAACTTTCTTCCAACATGTATACCCAGGTTTTGGCAATGTGTGAAATTTCAGGTCTCAGGCCTGTTCCTTATTATGAAAGAGAGGTAAAAGAAATATGCTAACTTTTAAGTGTGTAAAGGAAATACAACATACAGTTGCAAAAATGTATGTCTCTTGTCCACTGCCATCCTGGACAGGATGTCACTGAGGCCATGTTTCAAATGACCTAAAAGCAGCCAATATAAAATTCACCATCCAGTTCAAATTTTTTTTCTTTATTTATTTTTTTTTTCTTGGAAATATCCTTTGAATAAGGGAGAGGAGGGAGGTTTGAGGTACAATTCCTCAGTGTTCTCTTCTGAGGAGCTGCACTGGTACCACTGGGAAGCACTATGCCAGCTGTAGTCATATGAGCAGTGCTTTGACTTGGCTCAACAGAGGTGGCTCCCTCAACAGAGGTTGCTCCCTCAATTCCCCACCTTTAGGGGATCCATAAATTGTCTTGGTTCTGTATGCTGCGTCTTTGGTTGCCAGCTAAAATAGGCTAAATCAGATAATGTGATCGTGTCTCTCTGGTCCTACCATGTACCTTGTTGCTCCACCAGCCGTGCTGCCCTGCTGTTTGTCTGTCTGTCCATCCATCCATCTGTCCATCCATCTGTCCATCCATCTGTCCATGCATCCATGCATCCATCCATTTGTCTGTCTGTCCGTCTACCCAACGATCGCAGCAGTCTGAGCTGAGCTGCCCCTGCTGGAAACGCCACACGCGTATTGTTCTCAGCTGAGCTTGGAGCACGTTAGGAAGCAACACCCAGAGCTGGGATTTCCTTCATGTCAGCGTGCAGAGGGGCTCTCCGCTGACTCACTGGATTGCTCCCAAAAATAGCAGGTTCAGAACAGAAACCTTCCTGCCCTTTCTGTCCTGGAGAACAATGTCTTGCACTTCCCCCCCCCCCCCCCCCCCCCCCGGCCCCGTAAGTATGAAAAAAACCCTTTTTGCTTCCAGCTTGGCAGGGTTAGGCTGGAGGGGCTCAGCCCAGTGCTCAGAACACCTGACTGTGTGCTTTAAAAGGAGAGAGGTTAATCACTGGGACTGTTATTTACTCCGTTCTCAGCAGGGCTTTCTGGTTTTTGTCTCAGGAGATGGAAACTTAAAATGGAAAGAGACTCAAGCAAAAAATCTCTTCCCAGCCAATTTTTTTAATATTTTTGCAGGGCAGTTATAAAAACAGGGACAGAGCCATCCATGAATCCAACGGGAAGGAAAAGGAATATTACTGAAGTGTAGGCTCCCTCACACAACTGAAGTACCCATGGGTTTTTTGAATGTTTGCTTCTTCTCTGTTTTTAATTATAAAATGTCTAAACATCTGTCAAGTCCATCTCAGACAGAGCAAGACCCTTCTGTGGATAACTGGGTGTCAGCACTGTACAAATCCAGCAGCCAGGTCTCTCTGATGCTGGTCCCTGTACCAACGGAATTCCTGTTGGGTGGCAAGGGAGATCTCCTGGAACCACAGTAGCAGAGGGACCCCAACCTTTCAGCCCCCCTGTGCCTGGCACCCATCACTCACGCAGCCTGGCTCCCCCACGAGCTGGCAGCGCTCTGATCTGGGGAGCTGATCTGCTGGGTCGTAGCCACTTACTGTCTGTAAGGGTCTCACCCAGCTGAAGACCGACTGCATTTGCTGGGCTAACCTATGCACTAAGCATTGGGTGGGCAGCTTAATAGTTTCAGACATAGTTTTCAGAGCCTCAGATGATGTTCAGAGCTTAATTTCTTAAGTTATTCTCAAAATCCAGGTCTTGCAGTGCCATGCGGGAACACTTCCAGGAGCCAGGCGGTTCCCTCGCTGGAGATGGTGACTACCTCCCAGGGAACTGAGAAACAGCGGAAACCGTGCTGCGATAAAAAGTGATCATGGACACTGGAGAAAGGCATTTTAATATATGCCTCCCCGAACAGTAGGAGAGATGAGATTCAAACGGTCTGTTTTTTAGGGAGAAAAGCCCAAATCATCTTCTTTAAAGTATGTGTTGAGCTTTTGAAAGCCTTCCCCTTCCCCCTCCTCCCTGCCCGTCTCTACAATAAGTACAATTGTTAGACAAGGCAGGGCTTTGTGCTCCAAATTTAATACATAGTTTTTGACCCACAGAGTGATAAGCTGGAAAATAAATGGCTGGATTTTCCCCAGTGTTGAAGAACGCCTTTCAGATTGACTTGGGGACTTGCCTATTCTCGTCTGCCCACCTGGCTTTCACTTTGATATCCCTAACATTATCATAACTTTTATTGTCTTTTCATGTCAGTCAAACCTTCTTCACTAAATTACTTTCATTTATACATCCTCTCCTGCTATTTGGTCTCATCATCATCTAAGATTTAAGGTGAAAAAGTTTCTTCTATTTGACAGGGTGGGAGGTGGAAATTACTACGTGAACAGTAAACCACAGGTTACATAAATAATATGTCATTGTATATCACCCAGTGGAGCCTTAAATCAATTCATTAGTTTGTATAAAGCTTTTGTGTGCTTTTAACTGCATCATATCCAAGTTGATGGCACATTTGCTCCAAGTTCAGGTTGTTTTTTTTTTCTTTATGTCGTCAACTTTCAGGAGTCTTACATAGTTACACTGAGTGTGTTTCTAAAGATTGTTTTTCTTTCTGTAGAGACTTGGTTGATATTTTTTCCTCCACTTCTCGACACATCCCTAGCCCGAGGCGAAAGTGTGCGTTTTGTTCACGGAAGGTAGACACAAGGATATTCTTCACTGTGCAAGGAGTGAAAGGCAAGCTGAGATACGCTGGATTAATGAAAGAGGTACTGAAAAGCAGCTGGCTGATTCATAGCAAGCCAGTCACTTGCTTTCATGCTGCTTCACTGCAAAAAAATCTATAGACCAAACTGTACTATACTGATAATTTATCTTAATGCCAAGGAGCCTCCTACCCTTTTCATAGGCTGAATTTTCTTTTACAGGCATGCCAGGAAAGATTGCTTTTTGGTTGAAATTCAGGAGGTTAAGGCAACCCAGGAGAATCTTGTTTTGGAAGAGGACAGAGTTAGTGGAATAATATCTGTTTTTACAGTCTTTCGTGAAAAACCTAAGAAGTTACTAGTTTATGGAAACAAGGAAGAGAAAGACAACATTTTATTACATTGTCAGTAACTGCTCGTGTTAAAATCCTGGTCTAGCCTGACTGCAAAGTAAAAACAGACGTTGCTTTGATACAATGATCGATTTTATTATTCCAGCTGAGATTTTTCTCTTTCATTTTTCTGCAGATCTTTTCTGCTCAGTAAATCAAGAACTGTACAAAGGTCTTTTACAATGTAGGCTTGATGTGCAACAATATTAGCCAAGACAATATTCAAACAGTCATGGAACAGTCATCAAAAGTACTGCTCCTTGTTTCAATCCCTGCAAGAAATCAAAACCTTTCAAACAGAGCCAGATTTTAATGAAGGGTGGCTGTTTAAAGCGGACTTACCAAAAGCCTTGGCTGTGCCTGGACTTTTATTTTAAGTATTTGTACCATTAAATATTAATATAGGTCAAATAACTGAACCCCATGAGCAGATGAAATCTGCAGAATGAAAACAAACACACTGTATAACATGAGCCAATGTTACCCACAATGTTACTGGATAAATATGCAAATATAGACCCCCATTTCCCTGAACAAGTTTTCTTATTGACGTTCTGGGAGAACGAGAAGGAAAATAGAAAAATTAAGTAATAGTCACGGCACTGAAACTTTTCAGAGCTAATCCAAGGCTCATTGACTTAAGGGAGCTTTGTCTCTACAACCTTACAGAGCTTGCAGTGCTGCAGAACCCAAAACAGAGCGAAATCACAAAGCAGTGCCACACAGACAGAGCAGTGTCACATTGGGCATCAAATGTGTCCTGAAGGACATACTGCTACAGGAATTAAAAAGAAAAATGTGGAACAGATCTGCCTATTTTTTACTGGGATCTCCTGCATAATTTTATTACAGGCTCCCAATTTTTGCAGAGGTCCTGGCTGCAGCTGGACCCAGCCAGGCAGGCTCTGCATGATGCCTTTGGAGTCAGGAATTCTGGTTTTGCACCTTGGACAACTGGTGATGATGAGGTCTGGGACCTTGCTGAGGTCCAGGCCAGATGTTCTCTTTGTCCAGCTCCTAGTCAACATTTTGAGACCTATTGATGAAGAACATGCAATAAACTTGAAAAGAAGTAGATAGCAAGGATGGGAACTGAGAGTAACTTGAACTGATTAGTGTGTGTACAGCCTCAGACAATACACTGGGTAGCAGTTTGAAGTCCTTGCCCTTGACCCTTTGACCTCAGCTGACCCAGTCTTCAGGGCTGGCATAGGGGGGACTTTTTGCTGCAGTTATATTTGTGCATTCAGGAGCAACCCATGCGCTTGGAGCCTGGTTGCTCTGAGATGTGTAAACGCTTGGAAGTGTTTGGAGTTTGAATTGGATAGGGTAAAAACTAAAAGAAGCTGTAAAAAGTACCATAGATGAACCTCTGCTCCTTGTTACGTCTCAGCAAATTAGGAGTAACTTTACTGAAGTTATGGCACTGGCACTGTAAAGTTGTACATTCAGAATAACGAGTGAAACTTCTCCCTCAGTTACAAGATCACTAAAATAATAGGTTATTTTTTTTTTTGCCTTGTGGTTCTAAGGTTTTAAATTATGCTTAGTAATACTTTTTGCTGATTTAAAAGTTTTATGGATTTCTTAAAAAAAGAAGGTGGCGTGAATCCTATCTAATCCGTTCCTTCAGCAGCTGAAGAGGTAAGAATAATACTGATACGGTGAAATTTAGAAGACTTCAGACAGGGAAAAAATATTCCTGTATCCTGAATATTCTGCTAACACACACAACAGTGGATGTAAATGTCTTATAGAGGCAATTTCAAATTTTAAAATTGAGTAGTTCCACGACCTAAGCTGTGGTTTACCATTTTTGTCATGAGTAATAAACTCATAGTCAGCTGAAAGCTAGTAAATATTGCTTAAATCCATTCCCCTTTTAACTCCAATTTGGCTACAATAAGGTATCATGTTTGGGAGCAAATAACAAAGGAGGACATATATTTACTTCAGCAGGGTAGACATTAGATTTTCAGCTTGTTATGACACAGTTAAATGTTCTCACCCAGTAAAGAAACCAAATGAAAACCATAGAAATATTTCTGCCGGAAAGAACAGTTCAGGTTGCTCAAAATAGTTAAAATATTAATGAGGTGTATTTCAAATATTATGTAAGAACATTTACATAGAAAAAGCAATAATTTTTGTTTTGAAAGTGAGTTCTAAAGATTTTTAAATGTTCAAGAAAAGGCTGTACGATAGAAACCTTCCATGTAATGCAATTATTTGATACAATCTTTCCACCTCATTGAAATCTATATTTAAGGGAATTTTTCTCATTTCTTGTATTTTGATTAAATTTTTAATCAGGTTTTCTAACGATATGCACTATTCTGGAGGCTGCTTCTTAAAACATAACCCGAACAGCCCAAATTCACATTAGCGTGCTGATGTGAATGAGACAATGCACGCTTGGCTTAAAACCAAGCACTCAGCCCTTCCAAAGCACACTGATTGGAGTCATAACCATCCAGCTACACTGAAGCTGGTAATTAAAAATATGCAAAGTGGTTTGGAAATAATGTGGATCTCTCTGAATGTGGATTTTGAATATGGGTGTCTCTCACATGGGTAAAGTGGATAATTGCCTGCCTATCCTGCTTCTATTCATTGTGAATAATTGAGTTGTTGTCAAACACTTCTAACACTGCCTATCACAATAAATATGAGAAGACAGAGGGGCTCTTTGAATAATCTCATTTTTGTGTCTGAGGAAGCTGTTTCTTTTGTATTTGCCTGGGGAATGGCATAGCAACAGGAAATGAGAAATACAGAAAGAATGGAGAAAGCACTGCAGACTTTGCTTTATTTCTCTATTTTGTATCATTACCCTGCATAGAAGACTCCAGTCCTACACCTGCGTTTCTCCAGGGCCTCCTTTTGTGCAAACCCCCATGTCTCGCCCATCATGGGAGCAGAAGCGTGAGCCCGGTGGATGGGGACAGTGGGGTAGGGACCAGGGATGCCAAACATGCATGGGGAGCTTTGCACAGGTCCCCAGCTAAGGCACCTGTAGGTCACGGGGTATTGGCCAAGGAAGCTGGGCATGTTTGGGAAACGATCGAATGAACGTCTACACAGTGCTCTCAGGCTGCAAAATGTCACCGGTGTGACTGAAAGCCCATCAGAGCGCAAAGAAAACTTGCTTCTGCGTGACAAATGCAGCCTGTCTGCATGAAGGTGGGTGTTGCCATCTCCAAACAAGCCCTGCTGCTGCCGTGGGCTTTGCTTTAGTACTTGGGTCCTGCAGAAGGACTCCAGTGATGTTTTTCATTGCAGTGGCTCCAGCAATGGCCCGTGTCTTACAGACCACCATGGCTTTGCTTCTTCAAAAGCCCATCCTGTAGCACCTCCCTTTGCAGGTCATTCCATTGCTGTGCAGCTCCAGCAGCATTTCCTAAGCCCCGTTTCACACTATCACAGCTCTCTGTATCCACTGCAGTTCCCTTTTCCCCATCTTTTCATCTTTTCCTTCCTCCAACAGGTGAATTCTTCGCTGGCTTCAGGGAACTCTTTGAAGTTTCCTTCATGGTGCTGATTTGGGGTGTGTGTGTCATGTTTTGCATGCTTGGGCTTTTGCACAGAGACATGCAGGTGATGCAGGTTGGGTGGCTAGAGGGTTTAAAAGGTGAAAGTGATGCTCCCAGAGATTTGAAGAGACAGCTGTATTTTTTTGCCTGTTTGAGGCTTGCTGGCACACAGCGTGGGTGGAGACAACCTGATGTCTTAAAACAGCCGCAGCAGGTAGTGCCTGCTCTTTGCTCTGTGCTCCTCAGAGAAAGCCTGACATTTTTGCCCCGCTCTTTCTTACCTTATGTTTGAATTTTAGTTTTGTTTGGAGGTGTCTGTTCTCCAGCCTCTCTCAGTCTCTTTCATGTGATTTTTTTAAATGATAATGCAGGCTGAGCCTGAGGAACAGCCCTGGAAAGAATCACTCTCACATCTACATCCTCAGATCTTCCTGAGGAACAGGATCCTGCCTGGAGTATTTCTGGACACACAGTGATGAGTTTCACAAAAATTCCCTTTTCATCATTAGGATCTTGACATTTCTGCTCCCACCTTTACCATAACGGAGAGGTTATCCCAGAGACGCTGCAGCAGGAATCTCTTGCACATTGCAGCAACCAGAACAAACCTTTGATATCTGGAAGCTGATTCAGCCATCATCTTCAAAGGGCTCTTGCTGTCAGACAGCCTTTTGCCACAGTAATAATGCAGCAGTCTGAGGGCTCGGAGATGGTTTTGTCTGTGCAGCATCGCTTTTGTAGAGAATAAGATGCACTTGGGACCTATTACAGTCCCTGGCAATTAGGCAGAGTGCAGCATCTCCAAAATGCCATTGTCCATGCAAATTAATTAATCCTATACCACTGAGACAAGTGCTGTTCCTCGTGTTTTGATGGCAGTGGCTAGCAATTGGCAATGCAGGCAGCAGCAGAGGCAGCCCCAAGCTGACCTAGCTGAGTGTGTTAGCAGCCCGGGGCTGCTGGAGATAGGAAGGGGGGGCTGAGGCCACCTTTCACCTGTGCAACTCAGTTCCTGGAAGCCAAGTAACTTCCAGAGGTCACACAGCAAGTGCATGGCACTGTCAGCCCTGGGGTTCAGCTGATGCCTGGCTGCAGGCAACAGGTCACAATATCCCTTTCCATACCATAATTGTTAGTGCGTTTTAATAAATTCCTCCAGGGACATGTGCCATATAAAATCTATAAGTCAAACAAACCAGAAAGCAGATCAGCTTTGCACTGTCATTTATATTGGAAGAGTAGGCATGTTAAATCCCTTTTTCCACAAATCCATTTCAATAAATCAGTTTTGGAGCAATGCAGCTGGTTGTTGGGTGCTTTAATGGTCCTGTAGTTTTCAATGACTCTCTGTACTAAGAGGCGTTCTTGAAAGTTATGCTAAAACAGACCCAGCAGTTTTGGAAAAGAGAGGTGTGTATCCAAATAGCCGGAGTGAATGAGTTCATTCTATGTATCAGGGAAATGCGCAGCAGGCAAAGGGTGGCCAAAATTGTAGGCCAGGTAATTTCAAAATGTTCTTGGCTTGCTCCACCAACAGGTGTAAATCTGCTGGATGCATTAGAAGTGAGCGCAATTCAGATGCAGAGCGAGAGCCTTTGAGAAGCCCTGGGTGAGACATGGAGGAAAGCCTAGCTCCTGCTCATTAAACTAACGGTGCCTGTGAGCTGGCTGGCTGCACCTGCTGTGCAGGAGGGCTGGCAGGGCTCTCTGTGGGGCGCAGGTTGTACACCACCTTCTGAAAGCAGGTATAATGCTCAGAGGCACCCCCAGAATGGTCATATGCACAAGGTGTCCCTGTGCCCAAGGTATCCCTGTGCACAAGGTATCCCTGTGCACAAGGTGTCCCAGCCAGTGCAGAGGGCACTGGCAGTGATTTGTAGCACTGAGTAAAAGCACTTCAAGGAAAGCATGAAATGGAGGTGATGAGAAAATTGGGCAGCTCAGCATTGTCAAACTGTCTTTCCCTGGCTCTGTTCTAATGGGTAACCTGTCGTGGCTGCTGACCTGGAAGGCTTCATTGCTTTCCACTGCCCTTGCTCCCCTTAGTTTTGTAGGGCTTATCTTTTCGTGTGGTGGAGCAGAGTCCAAGGATTTTAATTTGGCTACAAACAAAGTGGGAACATTATCAGCCTCTGTTAATACCCTTCAGGGCAAAATACCTTGGTTTCCGATTCATTTCTGCATCCTTCCAGCTTGGCTTAGAGGTGCTCAATGAGGGGAAGAAGGAGCCAAAGCACCCCAGCTAAACCTTGCAGGATTTTGGTAAACTTCCATTTTCTTTTCTCTTTTTGAACCTTAAAGACCTATGTTATATTCAGTCATGTAACTACATGAATTAAAAACTCAACTTGGCAAAAGTCGCCCCAGAGTCCTTTATTGGCGTCTTTCCTGGAATGCCAGCTGTTTGAGCGAAGCGGAGAGGCCAGGCTCTGCTGATTTCCCTAGCCTTGCAGATACCTGCTCCGGATTTGTTTTTTGAAGAAACAATTTAGCATACAGGTGGTTTTTGGGTTGAAAGTCACTGGGTTTTTTTTTTTTTTTTTTGTAGATTGCCAAGACTGATGTGACATCAAGTTTGAATCCAACTGTTAGCATCAGAGAACTGAACTCCAGTTTTAGCAAAGGATGTGGTTTGAAGTCCATCTTTGAATTCAGTTGCAGGTATTTTGGGACAGGAATAAAACCAATAACCGTTTTCCTCTGAACTGCAGTTCAAATGAAATAAGTTCCATATCATGAATGGTGATTAGCAGAACTGATTTTATTATGAGAAAAAACCCCAGCAATTAAAAGTGCCAACAATGAAAAGACCCTGTGAACATTTTCTAGGTTTGCATGTTGGAAGATACACAGATTTTTAAATGTTGGACGTTGAAAAGGTTTGCAGATTCTTCATGTACAACACAGTAAATCACTTTGACTTCACGGGGCCACACTCCCCCATAATGCCACTATGCATCAATTAGCTGCATAACAGATACCTCTGTCTGAAAGTTGTGTTTTTGTTTCCCCATAGTGCACTTAGAATTACTGGGACATGTTGATTGATTCCCATTAGTGAAAGCTTCTCTCATGTAACATGTATGCAAGAAAATCAGCCCTAACTGAGAGAGAGGAGCTTAATGGGGGGAGCGTGAGAGATAATGGTAATAAACTGAAAGAGGGGAGGTTCCAACTAACAAAAAAAAAAAAAAAAAAAAGAAAATCACCATGAGACCTGTCCACATCAGGTTTCCCAGAAAAGCTGCATTTGGAGGGCTGGGCTGGACAAAGCCTTGGGCAACCTGGGCTGAATTCCATGTTGTTTCTGCTCTGAGCAGGAGGCTGGACCAGAAATCTCCTGATGTCCCTTCCAATCTGAACTGTTCTGTGCTTCTGTGAGAAATTGCCAGTAGCTGCCTTTTGCCATTTAAAAACAAATGGCCAGGTTTCCAGGTTTCTATTACTAGGAGTTCAGTTTGTCAATACAAATAGCCATTTTCTGCAGAAGTTTTGGGAGCTAAAGTCTTCAACAGGTGACCCTGACTGTACTAGGCGCCTCTCTATAGCTTTGTGTGAGCACTGTATTTACTGGTCCTTCCTGGCCGTGGTCTGGCATATCAACAGCAGCACATCCGCAGTGATGTGGGAGACCACTGCTATGACGTGTAACAATATTAAATTTTCTTTCCTCCAATGGCATCTTTACATTGACGGATAGGTGCATCTCCAGACCAGCAGCTCAGTCCTTACCATCAGACTTGTACCAAGGGGTGACCTAGTTCTATTCTGGAGCTCAAAATTTTCAATTCACTTGATAGATGAGACTGGCACAGGCCAGCTGTGTATGTGGCTGCATCCTGTGTTTATCACAAGATGGTCCAGGAGGCCTTGCAACCGTCTGCTTGACAAAGTGGTGGAGCAGGATGAACTTCAGCAGGCCACTTGAGTGGAAAGTTCATGAGTTTCTGCAGGCACCTTGTTCTCAAACAGCCATCTTGAGCCTCCACTCCCTTGAAGTGAAGGGGGGACCAATGCAGATGCTGCACTGACTCCCATCAACATGCACGAGGCATGGCTTTTGCACCAGTTGCTGCTGAGCCATGAAGTAATGACTCAAATCCTCTCCCCATTTTCTTTTGTTCTCTGCCCAATTTTCAGTCTAAATTAAAAGTGCTGATGGGCTGCATCTGGCAGAATAATAGGCAAGCAACACAGGTTGTAATCTAAATATTTGTTTCTGATCACCACTGCCATAATTTTATTGCTGCTATTGAATGAGGATGTGGGTAAATTCCAGCAGGGAATGTACAATCTGTCTCTGTGTTAGCAATTACTGATTTGATTTCCAGGTGTCCTACAGCAAGTAGTATCGTTTCATATCGATGCGAGATTTCCAGCTTTCCTTTTGACTTAATTGTGTAACGTCCATACAAGAAATCAGCTATGAAAAACATGGAAATTCCCAGGTCTTCGTTTGCTCTCTTTTGTTCAAAATTGTGTTGAAAAGGTGGGGTTGGGTGGACACAGATAGGACAGGACTGAGGATTTTGTGCAAGCTGAAGTTAACATATAAACAAAACCCCAGGTTAGTTAGCAAGACCTTGATTCTGACTGCCACAATACAAAGTGTTGGGGAAACATGGATGCACAAGTTTCAGTTCCTCTCTGTCCACCGCGTTTGTATAAGCCCTGCACCACACACAAGCAGAACTGGTCAGGGTGAGGGCATTTAATGCCAGTGGACAAGGATGGCCAGGCTGAAGGTACAGGCTGAAAGTACAGTTGCACTCGTCCACTTACTCAGAAAGGCTTTGGTGTAATAGCTTTTAAAAAAAGGAACATTTGTGTTGATCCAGACCAAGCAAATGCTTTGTGGTGCTTGCTGCCTATGCCTCACAGATACAAATCCTTCTTTCAATGTGCAGCACTGTCAGCACAACCATAATTCTGAGAAGGTACCATGAGATGCACAGCAAAATGGTCTGAAATTATTTTTTCATTCCTCAGGATACCTCTTCCCACTGAATCTCTCTACCATTTTAAAGTGATGCTATGCTTTTAATGAATGATTCCTCGCCTTTGGAACTGCTCTGGATAGAAAGGCAGGTAAGCGTTAAACAGGAAGAGGTCCTTGATGTCAACTAAAATGAAGGCTTTCAAATCCAAAATCCACTGGAGCAGCCTGGTGCAGGCAAAGGGAGGCACCAAGGCCCCCTCCTAACCGTGTCAATGTCAGCATATAGGTCAGGAAGGTGACCCATCCCATAGGCACGTTGGGCAAACCCCAGCAAATAGAGACGAGCTAGGACACACAGCAGTGCCACACAGCCAAAAAGTAGCTGGTCCCCGCAGAGCCCTGGTGCTGTCTGAGGGAAAAACCCAAGCCAGGTTTCTCCCCAAGCGCCTGCTCCGCTCTGCTGCCACCCCCTATGGCTCCAGCAGAAGTGCTGCTCTCCGTGGCCAGCTTTGTGTTGTGCTTGGCACGCAGCGAGGCCCTGAAAATAATCTCTTGTATTAGCTGAAACGCTCTCATGCCAACTTCGTGATCCCTCTGACATATTTGCTGCCAGCTTTTGGTGTCAGTGTGCTGGCCCGTGTCTCAAAGCAGTTACATTTTTAGTGCTGCACAATGCGTACCTTCTCGCCGTGCGTCCTTCTCTTGTGGATGAGCTGGATTCAGGGAATTTGGCTGGATCATCGCTTTCCCCAGTAAAGAGTGGGGACTGATAGAGAAAATGATCTGTTATCCCCCACAGTGTGTACCAAAATGGCATGTGGTAAGTCTTATTCTGATTTCTAAAATGCTGGATAACAGCCACCGCCTCTGCTCCTCCAGCCCCATACAAGCTCTGGGACTCTCACTTCTCCAAGGCCTTATTTGAGCAATTCACTGAAGAACTGGAAGGAGTAAGGTGTTCTAAAAACCACAGTGAAATTCTCCCCAAAACCAGGAAGGTTATTGTTGCTTTTTACCATATTAAGAAATAACTCTAGTTCATAGAATAATAGTATCAAAATATTGAAGAGCATTGAAGAGCCATCCTTTTAAACAATAAGTTCATAATCATCATCAGCTGATCAAGCACTCCTTGAAGTGAAACCTGAGCAGGCGTAGGAAAGCAAATGGTTTAATATCCTCCTGTACCATCTTCTCCCAGGGGCCAGTTTCCACCGCATCTTTAGAGAAGCCAATTGCTCTGTCTAGGTGGGTTTTGCTGGGCATTAACAGAGGGCCAGGCAGGAGTCCTCTCCCTGGTGTGGACCTGTAGCTGTTGGGAGGTAGAAGCTGGCTTCAGTCCTGTGATGGAAAGCAATTGCAAGGCAGTCACTGAAACCAGTCTTGGCTTTGACTGCAGAGCTCTAGTGGCCACAGGACTGTGTCGCATGGTGCCAGCCATCAGTGGGCCACATAGACTGGGACCCTGAGGCACAGAGATGACTGCTGAAAGAACAAGCTTTGTAATAACAAGAGCTAAACTGGAAGCAACAAAAGGATGAAAGCATCACAACAGAGATAAATAGGTGGCCGCAGCTATGGCACAAAGCTGCGATGAGCATCAGTGACCAGAGAGCACTGTCCAGACAGCACTGGAAGTGCACCTGCGGAGCAACCCGAGATATTCATCAAATGGAAAATAAAATAACATCTGCCTTTTAATTTAGCTCAGCCTGCTTTCCTGTATCCAAGCCCATCACTGAACATATTGCTACAATGGATTAAATATCTCAGGTGGCATTTCACTGATACAATGAAAACAGTGAAAGTTGTACAGTGCTGGAAAAATTCTGACTCAGCATCCTAGCTGTCCTTCATAGCGTTGGTTATTTCTACTGAACACCATTTGGTCTCCTGAATTAAGAGATCAATCTTAATTTTGTCCACAGATGGGGAAGTTTTGCTATTTCCATTTTGTCTACACGCACAAAATAAAAGCAAACTGTAATTTATTTTTTGTGGACAAAATGAGTTTGGGTTCTTCCACTTTTCTTTTGGCATTCTTTCCTGTTGACAGCATGATTTGCACAAAATTACATTCTGTTGATAAAAATGTGCTGAAATGTCTTTCAGTTTCATTGACTGAATGATTTGCAGTAAGAGGATCGACAAAATGCATGTTGTCGACAGAATGAAATGGGGCGGGTGGAAGGAAGAATACTCTTCAGACATATGGAGTGAACAGTTACACACTCGCTTGGTTTGTTAAAAAACTGCTCAGAGACTGTTAGGAAGGATTTTGTGGGATTCAGAGAAGACAATAGTTACTTTGGAAAATCTCGTTTGCTCAGATGCATCTGGCAGTGGGGAAAGGCATAAAGAAAGTTAATGGGTGCAGAATTTGGCCAGTGATCATTGCAAGTGCTGTTATACTTCTTTAGATGTCTTTCTATCCAAATAAATCTCCTCCATTAAGTTTACAGATTTCCTCATTCAGCTTTTAAGGGAATACTTGTACTGGAAATGAATGAGAGAGGGAAAAGAAGTATGTTAAAATTTATGAAAACATCTGTTGGAAGTTCTGAGAAAGATGCTTTTGTTTTAATCATCTAAGCAAGATTGATGGATTTTATCAGAGCTAAGTACCAAAGAGTCCCAAATGGGCTCTTTATCCCAAAGGCGAAGCACTTAAGCATATGCCTAATTTTAAGCATGTGAATAATGGCCTCATTGACTCCAGTGGAAAATTCAAGTGCTACAAGCTGAGTAGCTTGGATTCTAAGATACTTCGGATTAGTGTTAAAATCATGAGCAAATTGTACCAAAAAAATTGAGTGTAACCTTACACAATTATTATAGTTAGGACTAAGTGGTTTTGGTAAAATAAATCACATTAGGTGTACGCAGCTTGTTTTGATATGGTCAAGTACATTTGGATAGAAAGACAGCTACTTATAAAACATGACAAATATTAATTTAATCAAGGAGATTTACTTGATAAGGCACAGTAGCACAGAGAGGGTCAACCTGGTGGGTAAGCAAAAATCTTATCCGCAGTGATATTGCTTCATTTTGTCCAGTCTTGTTTGCTACACAATATATTTACTGCTTTAAGGGAATTCTGAAAAGAACTTTAGCATCTTTTTTATCTTAGCTGTTTTCTCCCAGCAGCATCCTTTTGTTGAGCACCAAGTCTGGCTCTCAGTCAGAGAGAAGGAGGAAGAACACGAGTCGGATCTGTGCTCTCTTTCAAGAGTGGTTCTGTAGGTGTGGTAACGAGCTGTGGCGGCTTCTGGGAAATTTGGGTTGTGAATTAAATTGTAGGTGGTGCTAAGTTTCCATTGCAATGTCCAGCTCAGTTTTTTTTAAAGGTTGCTATGGGTATCAGAATACGGTGCCAAAATACCTTAAACCAGTATTCCAGACCATTATTCTCATTTCAGGATGTAAATGCCTTGATTCCACCCCCACAGTAAAAAAATCCCACTGGCAGGAGCTGGATCAGAGGAATAAACACTAGCGCTTCATGTGCACATACTCAGTTTGTTTCACCCTGCTGTCAAAAATGATTGCATTTTGCTGTTCAAACAAGTGTATCAGACCAAAGGAGATGCCTGGGCAGAATGCTGCTTACATGGGGACAAGCTTCTTGGTGCCCTGCAGAAGCTGAGGAGCAAAGTGGGCTGTAGTGGCTGGAGGAGAGAGGCATGCACCTCAAATTAGAGTAGACTTCTGATAACTTCTGATGTATGTGGTCTTACAAGAGCTGAGTTTTAGAAGTCCCAGTCTGACATAGTGTTTAACCTAGAAGCTGGGAGAATGAGCTGAGGAGGGACTAGACATGCAAGCTAAGAGCATCTTCATGGTACCTGTCATCTCTTCTGATGAGGAGGCTAATGTTCACGATCTTTCCAGACAGGCATTAGCCAGGTGCCCAGATGTTATCGTGCTTGACTCATTTAATACTTGCACCTGGTGGCTATTGATTCCTATTTTTGGAAAGCCTTAATATACATTGCAGATGCCCCTTTTGAATGAAAACAATGTTTAATGGCATTCAACAGTGCAGAAGTCACAGTTGCAAAACAAAATGTTTTTCAGAAATTTTGGAATTCACTTTTTTTTGGCCATGAAAAAGCTTTTTCTGTTTTGCTTGAATGATATAATCATTTTTTTAGCACTTAGGCAGTAATTGTCATCCAGCTAACCAAGAGTTGGAATCACAACTTGTCTTCAGACGTAGCATGGGATGGTGTTTTATGTTACAATGTATGCACATATTTCCACAGAAAATTATGTGTACTTAGGGCTGGATGTACATAATGGGCAAATGTGGGTGCCTGTCTCGGGAAAACAACAGTCCAGGTAGATAGCTGTCCATGAACTCATGAAGGAGTCGGCTGGCGGGAGGATGTAATGCAGGTATTATTGTCAAAGATATTTTCTAGAAGGAAATTTGCATGGCCAAAAATGATACACAAAAAAGTTGGATTTTCCAAAGCCAAGGAGAAAAATGGGAGTAAGAGAAGTGAAGTGAAATGGAGAACTTAGGTCAAATATAAGCATATAAACTATAAGCTGCCAAAAGAAGTCCATCAAAACAAAATTTACACTTAAATTTAAAACACAGCCAGGCAGATTTTGCTGGAAGAGGAACACTGGGGTTCAGTAACCAAGCACGGATCTGGGGCTTACCTAACCATAGAAGAGGATAAAGTCTGTCAGAGTATTTTCTAATTCTGTTTCTATTATCTGAGAGTAGAGCAGATGACAAATCTGTTAGTTCAGAGTGTTGACACAATACACTTTTATCACTTTTTGTCAACAGAACATAATTGTGTTCAGATTACCCCATCACAGGGGAATAGCCATAAGATCATGCTGTCCGTAAAATAAATGTCATGTTCTATTTCTGGGAAAACAAGAGGGAAATAGGGAAAGCACTGCAAAAGAAGAAAAACCTTGAACAAACTCCATTCTTTGACAGAGTTTTAGTTATACAGGCACTGTGATGGAGCAGTTGTTCACCCAGATTTTACACCCTCAGGCCCCTATGTTAGATGCCAAGCTCCTGTGCTTCTCATGTGTTCCCCCCATCCCGCTCCCCCCCCCGCCCCCCCACCCCCCCCCCTGCCCCAGCCCATCAAATCTGAACGCTTCGGTGCTCTCTCCCAGAAATCTTCTATAAACAGATGAAAACTACAAATCATGAGCAGTGTGTCAACAGCAGGAATTAGAGAAACCCATCAAGGTGGGAGAGCGATGCTCTGCAGGGTTTGGACGTGGCCAGGGAGCAAAGCGGAGCCTCACAGCAAGGCTTGGATGACAGGGAGGTCTCCAGTGTCAGTTACTGCCCTGACTGCCTTGGTTGTTGGACTTCAGAGGTCACCTTGCCAAAAGCCTGAGGTACAAGCCCTTTGGGGAGATGGTATCTGGGGGGCTATCAGCTTCTCTTTCCCAAGCTGGATTGCACCTTGCTCTGTTCCCACAGAAAATCATTCCACCTCAGGCATCCATCTCCTAGACAAAATGCAAACTCAGCTGCAGAAACACGTCACATTTTTTAAGATTAAGCAAAGCGAGAACTAGTATTTTTAATAAAGCAGATGGAAATATTCAGTCGGTTTCATTCTAATGGAAATAAAATTCTGCCCATCCATCATATTTTCTTGCAACACTCTGGAGACAGCTGTAAATGGAAATCTGGGGGCTGAAGGGCTTTCGGGCAGGTAGTGGTGTTTGTGCACAGCAGACAAAGGGAATTAGTCAGTATGGGGAGGAACCAGCATCACTTTGTGCTCCCTCATGGTCCAACACAGGTGCGGTCCCTCCTGATTTCCTGTAGCAATTACAGTATGAATCACAGCAACGCATTCAGATTTAAAAATAGAAAAATACTATTCAGAGGAAGAAACAAACAGAAAAACAGAGTCTGTTGTCAAAATCCAAACTCCATCTCCCTTGGCCCAAATTTTCTTTTCTCGTAAAGTCATGTCATGTCTCACACCTTCCCATTAGTTTTTGACATGCTGCTTTACTAACTGAGAGACCCAGAGGGGATGGGGGTTGTAGGAGCCTTAAAAAAGAAATAATTAATCTCCACTGAGAGTAATGTGCTGCCACATATCACTCAGCGTTGCATCAATAGCCCGATAGAGTCAGGAGAGGTGACTGAGAAGGAAACAGGAACTAGCTTGTGATGTTTGATGATGAAAAGTGAGATATTTAAGATCTCCAGTGCCCATTTGCTATGCAGTCGGCTCAGAGGCATTCAGAGTGATTACAGCACCCAGACGGAAGGGTGTCATCTTCTGTGCTCTTGGTGCCACTTTTATGGCAATTTAGAAAACGATCACATAGAGATGGAAACACTGATTAGTTAAAACACACAGATTTTGTGTATTCTGTTCCTGCAAAGCTTTGAACTTCTGGAAGCTATTGCACTGAGAAAATGTCTGTTCCATAGGTAGCTGTGATAATGTTGATGTCTTTATTATTTACATTGTATGTAAGCTTTGTGCATGACATGGAGGGTCTCCGGTCCAGAGGGGCAGCTACATCTTAGATGCGGAGAAGGTGTTTGTTAAAGCAAGAGGCTGTTGGGAGAAAGCATCTGTCACTCTCCCGTAGTGGCTGTCAGCTTTGGGAAAGAGGGGTTGATACCCTATCTAAGCCTGAAGCCCGACAGGGCTTCTGTTTGGGTTGGAGTTTTCACTCCTGCAACCCAAAACCGACATTGAGGCTGAGATCCAGGGTGAGAACTGAGCCTGGCAGCTTCCCACAGCTTAACTGTGAGCAGGTACCCATATAGACTGTCCTTCATTACCCAGCCGAACTCTCCTCCCTCCCCTGCCTGTGCCTCTTTCACAGTAGCATCGCACCGTGGTGGAGCCTGCTCTTCTGTGCTATTTTTCAACTTACCTGAGGCACTGAAGCTGCTTACTAAGGGAACTCTTTTTTGCTTGCACAACTGCAACAAGGTATGAAGAGTACAAAAAGGACCCAAAAGCCCCAAAACCCAAATAATGAGCAAATCCTAGAGATAAGGAGCAGTATGCATCGCTCTAAATGGTTTGCAGGAGGCACGCAGCCATAGCAGGAAGGACAGCTGCAGCCCACTGCTTCCAGTATGTTGCTTTAACAGACTAGTTATCTTATGTCCTAGTATCTCAGCACACTCCTGTTCAGTGGGACACCCAACCTTGGAGCTTCACTCTGTGATTTACAGCCATTTTTTTTTGCCGTCTCCACAGTTTCTATCAGCTACAAAGCAAATGGTCTAATTTCCTCTTGATTTGGGTGTCGAGATATTTATATGAAACAAAAAAGTACCTTGACATATATGGCAATCAGTGTAATGAGCTGAATTTCAGGGCAGGAGAGATCATCCTTGCATAGGGACTATTAAGGTGAGCAAAAAAAAAGAAAGAAACAAAGAACCCTTCTAACAACCACCTTCCAAACATTTGAAAGGAAAAATTGAAAAAAGATTGAAAGCCAAAGCCTTTGCATTGTAAATTATGCAAATATCTGGTAGATGGGATATAGGAAAAAATTTTCCAACAGAAACTTCTTTGAAGTTACCCGCTTTAAAGCTTGGGCACAGCTCAGGCTCCTCTTCTATTGCTGCCTCTCACTGCTTAAAGGCAGGTGTTCCCCTTCTGGACTGTGTGACAATTCCTATATACCCAAACCTGAACTCCACAGTTTCTATCAGCTACAAAGCAAATGGTCTAATTTCCTCTTGATTTGGGTGTCGAGATATTTATATGAGAGGATGGGAAAATGGTCATGGGCACAGCTAGATAGCCAGGGGAAGGCCACTAGCAGTGAGGATTTCGTGAGTGAGTAGGTGGGAATTCAACTGACATTTCAAAGAGAGAAGGGGATAAGGTGTCATCTGGTCACAGCTGCTCAGCTGCTCAGAAGGGACGCAGAGGGTTTCTCAGGTGGAGCAGCCAGAAGGGAAGCACTGAAATGTGTTTTCATCCTTGCTTCTGGTGAGTCTAAACGAGATCACAGCAGAGTAGCAGCAACAGATGTTCACTCCAACCACTGTGTCAACATCCAAAAAATTAGTATGACAGGTAGGTATCACCCCCTGAAGTATCATATTTGACAAAGTGGCCCTGGAGCAGGTGGGTAGCTTCAGATAACTGTTTTTGCTCCATGACGGGTGAGAAGTGTCCCAGCTCTCAGGAGATGCATTCAGGACTGGCTGCCATCTGATCCTGATGAATTATGGCTGAGTCTTAGATGTAGCCCTCCAATTGACATGGGACTGAAATGATGTTAGGCAGATCACAGCAGCTCAACCGAGAGACGTAAAAAGCGTATGAAGTTTTGAGAGCTCAGCAGCATAACTGGTCTATATTGAGAAAAAAGCAACATTCCCCATCTCTTGCTTTGCTACTTAAAAGGGGAGACTTTCCTTTTATTTCATGAAACAAACATCCCTGACTTTCCCTTAAGTTTAGCTTACTGGAAATTTTTAAAGAAAATTTTAGCTCAAAGTGGCTGAATGCAATGCCTTATCTTTGCGTAATCACGGGTGCCAAGGGCTGAAATACAGCACTTTTTAAAAAATCAGGGGCTTTAAAAATAAGATGTCAACATATTTCTCCAATTTCCCAGTCACCATTGTCCTTCTCACCTAATTTTTCTGTTTATTAAATAAGACTGATTACTTGTGCTTACTTGGTATGAAGCTCAACTTCTCTTGATGGGACTCCGATACAAAAAAAAATAATAAATAAAATAAAGTAAATGGGGAGAGAGAAGGAACTAATACATGATTCTGCTTGACACCTTGGCTAGTAGTATGAATGTCACCACAGCCACAGTTCAGCGAGACACTTACGTATGTGCTTATATTTAAGCGTGTGTTTAAGTCTGTTCCGATTCAGCTGCCTGCCAAGGACATGCTTCACTTGTGTGGGACATATGTGACTTCAGAATACGTTAAGTGCTTCAGTGACTTGGTACCAGCCCAATTAAATGCCCTTCACTAGTAGCTGACTAAGTATGTGCAGTTATTTCTCAGACAAAGGGGGTTCATGACTGTCCCATTTGGCTGCCGTGCTGTCAGCCCTGCTCATCATCCAGTGCTGCACTGGCTGAAGGATGCTGAGGGTAGAAGGAGTCTCTGATAATCTATCTCTGCATTTACCTACCTGGACATTGCTTTGTGAGCCCTGGCTGCTTACTTTGATATCTAAGAAGAAAACCAGCCAATCTGTACTGCTAGTTCCTGAGTTCTGGATGGGAATGAAGCGTCTGACACGGTGGGCTCCAATACTGGCCAAGCATGCAGTGACACGGCCTGGGGAAACATGAGCTAGACATGTCAAACAAACCTGGAACAGCTTCAGATGTTGCCTGGCATTTTAGGAATGATCTTCCCAACAAAGATGTCAAGCATCACCTTGAGTTTTCTGGGGGTTATTACTGTGGTGCTCTGGAAGGAAACCTAAGACCTGCCTTTGACGCAGCGAAGAGAAATGATGTTCTAGAGCCATTCCTGGGAATTCAAGAAAGGCTTTGGAGAATTATGGGACTGACTGGAATCTTACAGTTTTGCAAATGACATTGTGTTGTTTGCGGAAGTCATTCCAAGCTGTGCTTTTTACATCTTTTTTCCTCTCTGCTGACTACATACGCAGCCTCGGCGTTAAGTATGCAAAGGGCCTTGCTGGGCAGCTGTAGGTGGTCCTGCTGCTTGTTAAACATGACAGTTGAATGTGTGGATGCACAGTAAATGAGTGCAGTTCATCATAGCCTTTAGAAAGCTAATTGGCTACTAAGCTTTTGAAGGGTCAAATACATTAGTATCTCGCCCCACTCTGCTCTTTGAACAGCAAGTGGTTAGGAGCAAGTCTGATTAGCATGCCTCTTCACTGTCTCCCACTTTTGATATATACTTATGAATGACCTTTTGCTGCAGTGTGTGTGCGAAATGCTAGAGAAAGACACAATCCCTATAAATAGCTTGCAGAGAGAGTTAAAGCCTGTAGTTAAAACAAAGCACATATTGTTTTTAAAGTAAATAATCAGGGCTAGCTTTGCGGGTCTGCATTTTAGTTGGAGTTTGAAGCAGATGAAAAGCATCGGGTTTAATTTTCAGCCCTTCTTTCGGATCAAATACTAGCCATAGAGAAACTTCCATACAAGTGCATTTGTATCCAGGCTTGTTCAGTCTGTCGATGGCTGACGATCCATCAGGATTATTTTTGCAGGAGTTATTTTTCACAGTTGCAGACTCTCCTGCTGAATGATGTGTTACTGATCAATCCTATAGTTTCAGAAATGTTTGTTTTGGGGTACTCCCCTGCCTTAGCAGGGCAGACCCCCACAAGAACAGTAAGTGAAATTATTTACTTGTATGTTTTCTGAAAAGATGGCAGAACATCTGAACTGACTCCAGGAACGCTAGTTATTCTCATTGTTTCAATTTTGAAAACAATTTCTTGTGGCCTGGCTGCAAGCGGATGAACTGCTGTCTTGAGCTTTCCCCAGAACTTAGATAGATACTTATTTATTATTTAAATATAAGCTAAGAGCGGGAAACTCTTAAAATTCCCCAAAGCTCTCCTCTAAAAATAAAGATCCATTAGTTCATCCTCGATAAATAATTCTTAATTGTTTTCCCAAGTGAAATCAGACCCGTAATTTCTATCTCCCTGAGTTTCCTTCTTGGCTTTCTTTGACTGTGGATGCAGCATTTTTGTCTTGTTCTGCCAGTGACATTCAAGTGTTAAAGCAAAACGTTGCGCAGCCACGTGGAGGGCAATGCCGGTTCCTGATGTAATTCGCATAGTAGCCTGGAATGACCCCCATCCACTCATGGTGACTCCTGTTTGTTTTGGCCAGTGCCTAGAGCTCCATTTTCCCCCCTCTATCTGGAAGATATCTTGCATACCCTCCCTGTTTATGATCATACTCGCCTCTGATGTTTCCTCTTTAGCATCGTTATCCATCTTCTGGATTAGACATATACCCAAGGTCCTGAATGCTCTTAGTCACTGAAGATATGACGGTACTTTTCACAAAAGGAGATGACTAACCTCCATGTCCTGGCCACAGGCCAACTTGGCTAATTATGCGCTGCCTACCAGAAATTCCTCCTGCCGTTTCAATGGTCATGTTGTTTTTCACTTTCTGTCCCAAACAGCTATTGAATAGATGCTGTTTTTCTCTCATGCTACAGTTCAGTACTGAATGACACTTTTAAGCTTGTAGCACTTCTTTCTGCTTGCAAAATGCTTTAGGTCTTCGGGGGCATGCTGAGGTGCTACATTTTTATTTTCAGGAGCAGTGCCCATGCAACAGTCCCCAGTTCCTCCTTGTGGAGGGATCCTGTGCCAGCCCCCCATTTCTCCTCACTAGCTATTGCTTTCTCTAGCTATTCTTATCTTGCTAACATTTTATTGAATGATTCCAGTATTTATTAATCTTCCCATCTTGGTTTTCTCGATACCTTTGGAAAGAAGCACTGGGGAAGGTGCTCAGCTACTGTGAAACAGCCTCTGGGCTGAGAAGAGTTATGTGCGTTTCCAGCTGCTGAGAAATCCAGCCAAGGACTTTTTCCATCTACGGGAGAACTTCTAATTTAAATGGGTACTATTAACTCTGGTTGTCTTCTGGTTGGTTTTTAGTTTAAAATTAACTAAACATATGACTGAGTTTTTCTCAGAGTGGGTTCCAAAAGGATCCAGGGGACAGGAGACTGTGGTGAGACTTGGCAGGTGGGAGGGCTGCCCCTGTGAAGACTGCTCACTCCAGCTACAGAGCTCTCTCTCATACTCACCCTATTACCATCTTAAGGATATTTTCAGATCTCAGCTTTCACTTAATCAAAAAAGATGTGGTGCAAAACAAAGGATGCCAGGTCATGCCAAGATGTATGCTGGGAGGGTAGAGAGGATGTGTGAAGCACCAAAAATTATATGCCGAGGGATAATCAGATTCGTACCGTCTTTTCTGTTCTTTTCTGTTCTATTTGATCATGGTTTGCCAAAATCAACAACGCTGATTTAAATACAGGTGCCTTTGTTCCCAGAAATGATCTGAATGAAACCTGGGATTATGAATTCTTTCCCACAGTCATACTGAACCTTGGGAAGCTTTCCATGCAGTGCGTAATCCTTTTATTATTTATTTTTTCTTGTTCTGTTTGCTGTTATTAGCTTTCTCTATCCAGCTTTGATACTGTTGTAGTGTTTTGCTCTGCTACAGCATGGTGTGACAGAGGGGCAATATCCATTACAGATGGATCTTGTAAATGTACCTTGGATTGTTAATGAGTCTTGGAAGGTCCAGCCCAACTAATAGCTGAGATGTTGGTATTAAGAATGCTGCATGGAGGGGCTGTCAGCCTTGGTAGAGTCAAAATTTGGGATCAAGGTTGGAACAGAAAAAGGCCTTGGAAATCTGCAAGTTGCCTTCCTTCAGGCACTTTCAAATGAAGAATATGAGAATTAAGTATGAAAGTTGAAGTACTGATAAAAATTACCCCACATTCACTGTTCCTTCAAAACTTGAATCTCAGCCCAAAGTCACAAATAGGTCTTCTCAGGTTTATAGACCTATAAAGAGACCCTGGGCACTGTTTTGAGTAAATGTGGACTAATTGATAGCTTAGTATTAAAAAAAAAATACATGAAATCTGTGGTTCCACACAGTTCCAATGTGAAAGCCAATGGAACTTGTTAAAAGGGAAAGGTGGCTGGTGGTTAATCACATACCTTAGAAGCAAGTGATGAGAGTCCCTCTTAGGGAGGTTTTCTGGGACAAGTTATGTCACATCTTTGTGTATCAGTTTTTCCATCAGTAATGACAACATGGGAGAACTTGTCTGCCCTACCTGCCTGCCTTATTTGCAAAAGAGTTTGAAAATCCCTGGGGATGGTGTAGTAAGTGTTCAAATTGCTTCACTCAAGCCATTTAAAGTTTCTGTCTTTGGAGCAGTAGGAAATCTTACTTTTTGTACAGTGAAGAGGCAACAGCTGACCTATTAGTTTGCACTCTATATATAGTGATCCATCAACATTGGGATCAGTTTCCTGAAGGTCACTAGCTCATTTAAATCCTGCCATCCTCTTTGAATTCAGATAGCGTGGATTTGGCTTCTCTCTTCCTCACCTGCATTTTCCCTTCATTCTCTTCTGATAAACACAAGCGTTGCAGCTTTAAGATTTTAAGACGTTTCCCAGATGGAAAAGGTCATTTGTCTTTCGCTACTCAACACTTCCTTCATGAGTTCATTTAAACATTGCCAGACATCAGAAGAACAGAACTCAGCTGTAGGGTTATCTGTGTCTTATTCCCCTTTTGTGTAGGTGGCAAAACTGATCTAGAACAAAACTGTTTGGTTCCCATAGCAATTTACAACGTGGAGCGACCATAATACCGTACTCTTCCCACTCCTTATCTACACCTGTTATTTCTTCTTTGCCACCCAGCTAAGCGCTATAAGGCTGACACTATTTCGAATGGCATTAAGCAGGCTGTTCCCTAGGTTTCATGCAGTTTCTCACTGTTTTCGGTAAGGACAGGATGTACTTTTAATCTAAGTAGTAAAAAGCAAACACTTTATTAGCCACTTCCAGTTGGAGTCTCAATGTAAAGTTAATTAAAGGGGTGGAATGAAGGGATATTACAGTACATCTGCTCATCTTGGTGCATTATTTATATGAAATCAGTCATCAAAATTAGTCATGTGCATTATCTTGCTGTGTGTGGTCTGGTTTGAAATGGTGTGTTTGTTTCCATTCAGCTCCACTGGCTACACTTAAGATACACATTTGATGTGTTACAGGGTTAGATCATATTTTGAAAGTTTATTATACTCGCTATCTCCCTGTATCTGCAGGCTCAGCATCAAGGGACCATTAAAAGCTTTCAGCTGATCTTTGCAGCGTGTCTGAGATGAGGCAAGTGACAAAAGTCATCCTTTCCCATAAGTTAGCAGGCACAGCTGCCGAAACGTCTGCTGGCGTGGTGCTGGCTGCCAGGACGTCACCCCCCAGCCTTTCGCTGCGTGTGCTGGGTGCCGGTGGTGCCTCCGGCCGTGGGCTGCTGGGACAGTGTTTGCAAGCAGGGTGGTGGTGGCCCACAGAGCCCCAGGACAGCAGTGGCTCCGGTAACAAGGGCCCTGTTGTCCTCCCCGGCAGTGGCTGCGGAGGAGCATCGCTTGCACCTGCTCCAGGCTACAGTGTGCTTCCCGCTCTGGCAGGGAGCAAGATCCCTCTGGTTCTGCTGTTAGACGCTAGTAAACTCTTATCCACGGCAGGTGTCACATCTCCTGCTTTTTTAAACTTTGTCCCTCGCTTTTCTCCTGGGATGTGCACCAAGAAGATTCAAGGCTAACAAAGTAATTTCAGGTTCTTCCTTCGTGCTGGGTGGTCAATGAGCTGCTCCTTCCCTCCCCTCCTTGTCTCATCTTCTCCCGCAGAGAAATCAGATAGAGTTATGAATTTCAGGAGAGGAGAATAGTTGAACGATCCCTGATTAAGGTCACTGTCAATGCTGTTGCATAAAGGCACCTACTAGGGGCTGCTGTACGAGCAGTGCTGTGAACTGGAGACGGAGGGGTGTAGCGTTACAAAGCAGCGCATGGAAGTTGCCCACTTAAATCACTGAAGCATTTTAATTGACATTCAAGTAACTCTCTCCTTTTCTGAGGGCTGCCTTTAATAGAGTGAGTGCCGCTAATGCCGGTCATGGGGTCACTCTGTTCTCCCTGCCACAACTCCTGGCCTGAGCTACAGCCACAGCACAGTCCCTGAGAAACGTGTCTGAAAATCTTGTCAATTCACTGCGAAGGGGCAAACATAAAAGCACAGCCACTCGCTTGAGCACAACACAGAGCTGAGAGCAAATTCAGCTTCGACAGGGAGAGCTGGGCTAAGAAGTAAGTGGCTGCATTGGCTGCGGGCTGCCCAGCACAGTCGAGGGTTGAGGCTCTCTGTGAGGTTTGCCCAGAAGCTGTAGGAGAACTTGCCTGCTCTTTTTGGGAAGCAGGGAAAGCAATGCAGGGAGATGGGGAAGTGTTCTAGCTGACCCCCTTCCCTCTGGTCCTTCCTCACCTTTCCTCATTGATGTTCTTCAAATCTATTGCATTTTAAAACAGTTTAGCACTCCTCTAATTTCACATCAGTCTCTACTTGTTTGAAGACAAATGTTTTTGCATGCACTTTCATAATGTCATTATCTCCAGCTTTACTCTGCAACAGCAAGGAGGCAAATACTCTTTCACCATCACACTGCTTTGCTTATTCATGGCAACTTAAGAGCTGACACAAGGATATCATGATAGGGAATTCATTCTGCAGTCCCAGCCCAGAGATATTCACCCTACCGAATGAGGACCTGTGCTCTGTGCTCTTGAGCATCTTCTATTAGGTAACAGCTTCACAACTAATTGTAACAGGGAACTTGTCTTTAAGCTGCAAAAGGGCAAAATGGAAGAGAGCAAACCCCCCCAAAAGTGCATGGTAAAAGTCTAAAATGTATTTTAGACCAAAATACCTTTCTGATCTATGTATATATATTTTTGAAATTTGTTATCCTGAAACAAATGAACATCTGTCTGGAAACAAATGAGCACTGTGCTCCTGAGGGTTTGCAAAGTGGCTTATGGAACCTAACAGATCTGGTGAGCTGGATACAGCCACTCCTGCTCCTGTCAGGTAGTGCCTTGCTCAGTGAACAGCCTAATTTTTTCCCAGGGTTTACTTCCCTAGGCTCTTTCTCCCAGAGGGTGAAATCTGTGATCTTTTTTGCTATGCATCCTATAAATGGGGCAGCTGGGGATGAACCTCTCAGCTACAATGTGAATGAATAGGGTGATGCCAGACATGAAAAATCCTCTGGAAATTTCAGTACAGCTTCTAGCAAAGCTAGGAAGCAAGCCATAGTCTGGATTATTTTCCATACTTGATAAACTTTAGCTTTCTGGTTACAATGACTAATAACAGGGTCAGTATCTTCAGTTTCTCACAGAGGCAAGATTTGTCCTATATTCCAGAATGAACTATAGCAGTAAGTATTAAAAGGATATCTCCTGATCAAGGATATATCCCCTCTGACTTGTCTAAGATATTAATGAGAGGCATTATCACATTCCATTTAACAGGTGTGTGGAAGAAAGGGAAATCTCACAATCATTTAATACCTTCTCCAGTAACATTCTTCATCAGCTAATTATGAAGCTTCAGCTATTTTCTATTTTGTTTTCCATTTAAAGCTGAAGATGAACTTCAGGAGACAGCAGCAGCCATTTATTTTCTAGGTTTTGCTTTCTTCACGCAAAGGAATGCCAAGGTAACCTCACAGGGTTTCATTTAAAAACAAGAGTTCAGAGGGAAAATACCATGGCTTTAGACCACTGTCTCTGTTAGTTTATTAAAATATTAGTCTTGTAGGTGTGTTAGATTGATTTGCCTTCTGTGGTGTTTAAAAATAGCTGTGAGAATAATGCGTTTCATCAAAAATCATTAACTGAGATGTTACTTTCATTTTTTAACCACAGAACAAAGTGTCACAGCCAGATTAAACAAGCCAGAAAGCATTTGGAGTGCACACAAACAGCCAGCAATTTTTATATGTACCTTAACCATGGAAAATCCTGAAAGATATTAGCCGTCTTCCACTGCAGATTGGTCAGAATCCCCAAGAAAGGTCAGATTGTTCGAAGTGGCTGGTATTTGTACCAGCTGACATGAAAAGGCTCAGTTATTTATAGTGTTTCGCCTGTGTCCCCACGATGGTGGGGGACTGAATGAGATTGCAGAGATGAAAGGACGTTTCAGTCTAACAACGGCAAATAGCTGTAGCTCAGCAAACTTCTAAATTATGGCATTACCAAGTGGGAGAGTTGCCCAGCTTAAGCACAAGTTTTAATCCTTATGGGGTAAGGACATCCCATTGGAACCTTTTTTTTTTTTTTTTCAGACGGGGTGCATTTTATTTTGATAATGTTTAACTCCCTGTGTAGTGCAATCCAAACTGCAGGGCTTCCCTTCCCAAGTTTTCCTTATGAGCTGTGACGTCTTTATCTGGTTATGTCAGCTTGCCACTGTGAGGGGTGTGTTTTTTTAGCTATAGGACTTGGACAGGGAAAGCAGAAAGTGGGGTCATATGAGGAGAGTAGTGGGACTGGGAAGAAATGTGGATCCAAGTTCATCAGGGTGAATGCTCACCCTTTCGCCGAATATTTGGTAGGCAAGTGACCCACCAGAGGTCAAGAGGGAGAAGAAGAAATTTCTAATGAAAAGAAAAACGCTGATAACACTTATGGGAAAAGATAAGATCAGTGACCATGGCCAATAGGAGCAAGACCTCCTGTCAACTGGCATGAAACTCCAGGATATCTGTCCTGAAGAAAGACAACCACAGCTTCCAGTTTTACTGGGCTAGACAGGTCAATGGAGAAAAGGTGATTTCAGCTCACCAGCAGGTCCCAAATCAGCCGGGAACGAAAGAAATGGAAGGTTGGCCCAGGCAGCCAAATGGGAGAAAGAGAGCCCTTTTAGTCAGTTCAGCCTTGTGGGAAAATTCCCATTTCTTACCAAAGGCAGAAAGGCACAGAACAGCTGAGCTGTTGTTTCTTTAAATCGGTGCTGCGATTTGATGTGGGATGCCCTTTGGAGCACGGCTGATCAGGCCAAATATGAACAGGGAGTTATCTTCAAACAGCTCATGAGCCTTCCTCTGTCACTGGAAACAGCCCCAGTGACTGGCCCTAATCCTAAAGCCTTCCCTTGCACAGATAAACTCCCGGCAGCTAGAGGGACGGAGGAAATTACTGATATTCACTCATCTATTTATATTTAGACAAAAGATTAAACAACTTGGAACTGTAATGATATGTCCATGGCGCGGCTCCTGCAAACATGTAAGCACTTGCAAAACTTCTCTGCACAGGTTTAACTGGCAATGGACCTGAGATTGTGGAAATTTTCCAACAGAGTATACTTATTCAATGAAGCAAAGCTAGGGCCAAACAGATTGGGTTTTTTTGTTGTTTTTTTTTCACTAGGAAGTTATTGAAAACCACCATTCTGGTGAAAACAAAAGAATGTATTTTCACTGAAAAATTCCTGTTGAATCCGTGTTTTTGTAAATCTCTAAAAAATTCTATGGAAGTGCTGTGACCTTGTGAAGATTGCAGGCATGTTGAAAGTCTTTGCAATAGGATGTTTTGATGCTACCAGAGCAAAATCACTCAGGATTTCCATTTCATAGGACATTTCAAGTTTTCAAGTTGTTTACCTGGTAAGCTATTAAAAAAGAAGAAAAAACAAAATCGGAAGATTCTAATATCCCTGGCTTCAAAGGGAAATTCCAGGTTTCTAAACATCCCCCAACTGTTGACTGGCACTAGGCCAGTGCCAAAGTAGATATCAGAGAAATTTTATGGAATTACCATGTTATTTCATGTTCCTTTCTCCCACCTTCTTTCTTTGAGTAGACACTTCCTTGGAAATAACACCCATTTTGTTGGGCCTGTTTTAGTGGGTGATGAGAAAAATGCCTGAGAAGTGACACCTCTTGCCTTGCTGTGTCCTTCCCCATGGAAAAAAAAAAAAAAAAAAAAGCAAACTTTGGCCTGGTCACTTGGAAATACTTTGCTTTTCATTCTCATGTTATGTTCATCAAGCTAGCTAGGCAGAGTAGTTACTTGCAGTTTGATTGTACTTGCGTGGTTTTGAGGGATAGCTCCAAGAAACAATTTCTGACCATTGCTGACTGCTCCAAGAAGAGTTTTTAAAGAATTTTGGTGTTAGAAAAAACATTAGCATTCAGTTTTCGACAGCATTTCATGCTATCTTATGGAAGACTCACACAGATGGGACCACCTTCCTTGCATGGCTTTGCATTGGTAAGGTTCTTGTTAGGTCTTGGTGTAGTTCCCAGCCTCACTTTTCCTTCATCTTCCCCTCGAATCCCAACCCTAGACCAACAGCCTGTGTCTGGGATACTCCATATATGAAAAAGAAGAGTGACAGCTCCCACACCACGGGACACCTCCTCTACCTGACCTGTCTGCAGGACAGCAGGGAGCTTTATTCAGGAGGGTTTGAAAGGGTAGGATGAATCTCTGCAGGAACACAATCTCATCATAGATGTCCTCAGTTTCTTCTCCAAATGCCTAGACTTTTAAAATACAGCAAAATCACACAGAGAGAGCAATTCAGAAATCCGATCTAATGATCCAGGTTTGCCCCTGGCCTCACAAAACACAAGGCCACAGCAGAGCTTTCTTTGCCAAGAGGAGAGGAGGGAAGAGACTGGTGACAGATGTTAATTAGGCTGTAAAAATCACCTCTGGAAAGAGCTCAGACATGATGGGGATCCTCCTAGTATATATTTCTTTCCTTGGAGCTTACTTGGGAGTCCTGCAGTTAGCGTGGAGCGTGGCTATGAAGTGTACCGTGGCACAGAGGTGGCGTTACGGAGCGCCTGTGTTCTCAGCCTAGATGTTTTCCTCCTTGCTTTCTGCAGTATACACTTCATGTTAATTGTAGCAATACATCTGTCCTCAGAGTTTATCAGATTCGAGGAGATAAGCTATTGCCATCAAAGCCTATTTTGAGCTATGAGCTCCTAAGTAAATCAGTGTTACATGAATTAAGATTGCCTTGAGATTGTCTATAACATTTCAGCTGCCCATATCTAGAAAGAGTTTCTGATCAAAACTCCGTGTGAGACAGCTTTAGGAATTTTCTCATGCAGCTTACAAACTCTGTGGCTGTTCTCAAACAAGTTTTAATTATCAGGGCTTTAATGGCAGTGATTTTATGGTGTTTCAGAAGTGAAATGGTTTATACTTTGGTGATAAGGACTGCATAGGAGACAATAAAAAATGAAGCTGAATTCCACAGCAGGGAATGGATATTTTTATGGGTTTTTACAGATAATTCTTAACCTTTTCCACCAACAGCAGAGAGAAAATGTGTTAATGGGAAGTTACATATTCTTTATTTTCAGTAGTTTTACCTGTTGCTCCTACCTTTCACTTGACCATTTTTATACATAAGCTCAACCACAATTCTGTCCATTTGAATATGAAGAATGCCAAGCATACTTCCACCTACCACAAAAACTACCTTTTTTAGAGACCACCTATAGAGAATCTTTTTTTTGACTGCAGAGGACAGCTGTCCCCACAACACAAGCTCCACCACAAGCTGTGCGCACTCGGGAGTGATTGGCGTCCTCCTCTCACATGATGGCCACGATGGAGGATAAATATGAAAGGGTGGTCTTGCATGTCAGAGCTGAAGTAAACATGTGGTAACATTGGGGTAAGCAAAGACTGCCAGTACGTACAGGAATAACTTCCATTATCCAGTGCTGCTCAGCTCTGGACCTCTAGAAGAATAAATATTTACTAGTCTAAATGATATATATATGTCAGATGAGTGTTTATTACTGTCTGCCTTGGATAGGTTAGGAAAGACTAAAAATTGTGTAATTGTCAAGTGGTTCCTGAACTAGAGGCTTTCCTCCACGTAGAGAGCTGCTACTTTGAAGTTCTACCTCTTGCAGAGATCTTCCTCTCAGTTAAACTCAGTCCCATCTGAAAAGCTCAGATGTCCCTAACTGGCGGTGCGGTTACCCCTGCGGGCGCGGGGTCCTGGGCAGAGCCTTGTAAGTGATTCCTCCACGGCCCTGAGTCCTGGCCTGGCCTTTGTCCTCGTCTGTGGTGTGAAAATGGGCAAACCGTGTGTGGTGGTGTCAACGTGACACCTGAAGTGCGTGCCAAGCCTGTGCTCCAGGCCAAACTAATCCAAGAAATCCGGGTGCAGGTGCAGATGAGTCTGAAGCACAGGACAGAAGACAAGTTTGCCCCTTCTGGACCGTGACTTCCTCAGCTTGTGTGGCGAAATGACTCCACGAGCTGCTATAAAGCAAATAATACCACAACTATTTACTGATCGGTTTTAATTTGCTTGAAGGACTGGATCTGACGTAGTCTCAGCCTGGTGGGCAAGCCTCTATCACATGAAGGTTGTTTTGATTTATGCCTGCACTTGACAGGACCCAGGTGGCCCAAGGAGAGTGTGAAGCCAGCGCTGCTCCCTGCTCCAGATGAGCGCTGGGTGCTCCTCACTGTATCCAGCTCACTCCAGCAGCAATATGATGCTGGTCATTCCATAACGTTGTAAATCAGGTCGCAAACCCCCACATTTGGAACAGTTAATGTCATTGCCTGGGGCAATACCACAGACAGGACTTTATTTGCTTTGAACAAAATTAAAATGAGAAATAAAAACGCTGCTTTTGACAGCAGTTTAATTTTAAATAGATGGCATATAAAATACTGTTTATTAGGGCAGCGGGTTAATTATGCAACCTCTTTCCATTGCATCTTGTTTATAGGAACCGACTGAATCACCCCAGCTTGTTGTGCTTCACATCTGTTAGGGCTGGCTTTCCTTCTGGCAGAGCAGTTACCCCTTTGCAGTATTCTGATACACATCATGATGTTTTTGTCTGTAAAACCGTATTATCAGACTAACCTTCTCAGACAGCCTTTGGGCTGAGTGGGTTCCTGAAGCTTGGCAACACAGACATCTTTCTGTTACCATCTTCCTAAAAATAAAAAGTTGTAGTGAGGATAATTAATTGTGCTTCAAGAAATGTGCTAGTTTACTTCTACCGCAACTTCCTTAACCCTTTCGCTGGCTTGGGCACTTCTGTAATCCAGAAATTGTTGTGCTTCCATAAAATATATTTTTTAATATCCAATAACAGTCCTGCAGAGAAGCTCTTAGTGACAGATGAGTTACACGCTGATTTTCTTGGCAAATGTGGTCTTGCTCATTAGTATAAAAACTTAATTGATATATCTGGTCAGAGGATTATAAAATTCTGTCACAAGATTAAAAAAAAAAAAAAAGCCATTTTAAAAATAAAATTGAAGAAGTGGAAGCCAATAAAAACACCTGGGATTCATAGGGCTATGGGCCATCACATTGAACATATATATTTCTAAAATGATTGAGAAAGCTTTCCTCGAGCGCCAGGAGCAGTGACAGAGTGGCTGTGCTTGTACACATATGTATGTGCACATGCACATACACTTATTAACATTTTTGGCCCCTTTTACTGGCTACCTCTCTTTTTTAGGAGCACGAAGAACACTGGAAAGGCCTCATTCCCACTGGCTGGAGCTCAGTATATTTGCACAAACCAGCTTGTATCAGAATTTGGCCCTAGATAGCTTTTTTTCCCCAATGATACATAATAAATCTTCCATCTGAAAGATTTTCAGACACGCTCCTACTTGACTCAGGAGTAGTATTCATTGGAAAAGAACTTTGATGGAGAAGGGTTTTTTTTTTCCCAACAGTGAAATGCAGTAGCACTAAAATAATAATAATACTAAAAAAGCAGTTTGTGAGCTCATGTTGCTTTTGGGGAAATTTCATTTTAAAAAAAAAAAGTGATGAAAAAGTTCCAATAATGTTGAAACATCCTAACTTAGCTCCATACTTGAAAAAAACCCCACAGATATCTTATTTTCTTTTGAAATTGTGTAATTTGTTTTCAAAATTCAATACTACATTATATATTACTTTAAATTAGAAAATAGCCATGAGTGAAACACAACTTTTAATTTCTATCAAAGCAAAAGTTTTCCATTTGAAAGAAAATAAATTTTACTCTGAGAGGGAATGATATAATTTCTGGAATCCCCAAATCTCTGTGCAAAGAAATTTCAATTCCCCGCTTCATTTTGTTCAGGAGCAAAGTTATCAGTGGTGAAAAAGATCCCCAAAAAGAAAATGTTGTGTTGATTCATCAAGCAAAGCATTTATTTCCCCGAGTCCTGCAGTCTTTTGGGTTCTGACTTGCTTAATTTTATTTCAAATGACACAGTTTATATTTTATTGAAAGCTTTCCTCTTCCAGAGACAAGATCTGGTGGCTGAAATTTCAGAGAATATGTTCGTCCATTCCTTCTACTGACTTCAACACCTTTTCTCTTCAGGTTTGCTGGGTGAAAATTGTGTCTACAATCAACAAGCAAGGAATTGCCCTGTTGATAGATAAAGCCACAAAACTTCCTAAATTTTACAAGACTGAAAAAACTCATTCAAGCTGTGACATTTTGTCCTGGGGTCACAATCCGTGATTCCTAATCACAATTAAGAACGCTCTTTTGTTCACATTTCTTTACACAGGTTTGCTCTATGCTATATAACAGGAATGGCAGATCACAAGCAAATTGTCCCCAGGTGAACCCTGTCAGGAGCAGCATACTTATGGAGAGCCACAGTAGGACACCAGATCAGGTGTCACCTGGTTGATCACTGTCTTCTGTTTCCTGGGGTGACCTATGTTAGTTTTGATTGAATATGGGGAATAAATAACTGGTGATTCCTCTGAGATCTTGCTCTAAGCCAATATCCTTCTTCTGTGTACAGAAGACTGGTGTGACCACACTAGTGTGGAAGCTCCAAAGGTTCCTCCATTAGGAAGAAGCAGTAAACATCAGCCAGTACATGAGGTAAAGGCTTATTTTTTTCCTCTCTTTTGGGGACTGATATCTTACAAAGAGCAAAAGTGGGACATGTTCATCCAAGGATTACAAAGGCTTTTGGAGAAAGGTGTGGTGCTTGATTTTATTTTTTTTTTTAGCTGAGATTGCACAAACTACCTTGTAGCAGGAAGGGCTTATGAACTGAAGACCTAGATTTGCTTCTAAGTTGATGTGACTGAAGACTTTCATTCTGTTGTCATAAAAAAAAGCAAACCAAGCAAGAGAGGCCCAAATAAACAGCCTTGTTAACCAAGGATGTTTTTATCCCTCAAAGGTGCATTTCTTTGGGCTGTTGCCAGGTTCTTCTGGCTCTAAATCCTGTGACTGTGGATGTCTCCCTGTTTTAGAGCGTGATGCTTGTTGAATGATACTGTAAACAAACAGGTAGTCTCCTTGTGGAGCGAAAAAAGGTGACCTTGTCTTGAAAGTATCTCGACCTTCAATTTTCACCTGTAGGTAGGTGTGGAATAGTCCTCTCCACACCTTCAGTTTTCCCCTCATCTGTAGCAGAGAAAAGAACAACACAGGGAAAGACAGCATACACGAGGGCCCTGTCATGGGATAGAAGTCCAGATATCATGGCCAGCTTGCACCAAATGACATTTCTGCTAGTGCCATCTAGGTGCCTTAAAGTTTGGACGCCTCTCTCGGTCCTTGGAGCTGGCTATCAGCAGCTTACAACAGGTGCCTTCAATCATGTGCCCTTCTTCTTTCTACCTTCGGTGATCTCCTAAACAATTTGGACAGGAGAGTGGATGAAACGCCACAGCTTGGCACCTGAAGGTGAGCCAGTTTTCTTTGCCCATGTTTTGAGATGAATGAGGACAGAAGAAAAAGAATAGAAAAGTCTACACGTGTAATCCACCAAAAATAGAACAGCCAGGGAAGCGTCAGTCAGTGCCATGAGAGAGCAACGAGCAAAGACGCTGAAGCTGTGACTGCCTATATGCACTGCAGCCCTCTGCTGCTCTTGGCTGTGGTGGCTGGAGGGAAGCTAACATTCACAGGGTGACGGGTTTTCCAGCTGCACCTTCATTTGGTTGTGCCAATAAACCCAGAAACTGATGGGTGACATGTTTTTCTGTTTATTGTTTGGTCTCAGTCCTCCCAGTCTTCCTATAACTACTTCATGGGGAGAATTTCAAGGGCAAAACATTTGATTTTTCCAAGTACTGGAGTTTTCTGTGATCCTGCTCCAGTTTGAAGTGGTGTCAGTGGATGCATTAAAACATTCCCTTTTTTGTGTGCTTTCCCATTCTGCTTTGGCAACAGACCGGCTTAAAACTCCAGAAATGATCCTTCCAGTTGTTGTTTTTGGGCACACAATGCTAGCATTGTGCGTTGCTTAAATGGAGCAGATTCCAGTTGTTTACACTTCTTCGTGTGGCATTGTTAGGCTTAAGCAATTTGTCTGCTGATAGCCCCATATTAGGAGTTCTCATTTGCAGTATAACTGGAAGATATGATCAGAAACAGATCTGTGGTAGTCCGCGCGTCTTGCCAACTATGTGGGGTGATAGACAGCCTCATAAAAAGGCTACAGGGTGAGCTGAGCCAGGGATGTTTGGCTAGTCTGAGTGACACTGTTATGTATGAGTGATTCACGTTTGTTGTGAAAACAAGCGAGAAAATGTCAGTTGGCATCTGAAGAGAAGGTAGATACCAAGAAAGATGTGACAGTGTCCAGCTGGATTTTCTTTTTTGGACTTTGGAGTCTCTGAGCTGAAACACGTTTGACTGCCATAAGACATAGTATAATAATAATAATCCCTTAAGCTATTTCAGGTGTGTTGGTGTTTGTCATCTGCTTTGAACTCCTAATTTTGCTGCTTTCTCTGGAGAAGGGCATGCTGTGAACAAGGGCAACTTGATATGGCTTTCACTTGGAAAAGCTTTCTTGGAGTTTTCCAGTTTCAGGGAGCTGTCTATGAAGCTATGCATATGGTCTAATTAAAAGCTTATGTGGCTGAGGTAGATAAGTGAGGGGAGGTTTTATTTGAAAAGAGCACTTGCTGCATTTTGGCAAGGCCTTTAGGTGAAAGACATTTTGATTTTGATTTGCCACATCCCACAGATGTTTGCACCTTCATCCTGGCCTGCAGACAGGCTGCACCAGTTCCCATTCCCAGCCCTTTCTGACATTGGATCTGGCTTGCTGCACTCCTATTTATGTCTTATAAATGTAAATTCCAGTTTGCACCAGCATGTCTTGCCTGTAATCAGTCCCTGCTCTGCAGCCCACGGTGAAGACAGCTCACCTTGAGCTTTCAGGCTCTAGTTTGTTGACCTTGTTCTGCAAGAAGCCAGGCTGCTTAAGCACAGCAATCCTTTCTGGGAAGAAAACCTCTGTGACTTTGTCGTACAGACTTCTTTCTTTAGTTCTGTCTTTACTGCTCATTACAAGTGTAAACCCACTTATTTAAAATGCAGCTGTGGCCTGCGGTGTTATGATTTACTAAGAAAAATGTCTGTTTTCTGAGCACTATCACAAGCAATGTGCAGCACCACTCAACAGTATCGGCTCCTTGTGTCATTCCACAAGGAGCTGACACCAGCAACCCATCTCTTCCTGTTAGTGTTTGGCAAAACTACAACGAGTTGGTAACAAGGCCTTGTAATGGTCTTTACTGGAATTTTCCATGCTGGGTATATTCCTCTGGCTGAATATTCTGGGGAATGTTCTAGCAAAAATAGTTCTATTATTTTGAAGGGATGAAACACAACAAAAAGACAATTTGAACAACTTCAAAACATTTTTTGTAACTATTTCATCTAGAAGTTTGCGGTGCTGCTTTGCTTTAGCATAGGAGCTTGAAAATGAGCTGGGGAGCTCACCTGGGGACCAGGATATAGCTTTTTAAGGGAGAACTTTTGGAATTGCTGCCTGCACATTCTCAAGCTTTTAAACCCTTGAGGACACTATGCTGAACTTGTTTGCAAGCGCTCTTTGGTCAAGACCATTCATTATGGGGTAAGGAAAAAGGAGTCTTTATAGCACTCTCTCAGCTTACCCCACAGCACAGAAGACAAAGTGAAGATGCAAGACGCAGGCTAGGGTGCAGCAGCAGCAGAGGATAAATATTGGAAGGGTGAACAGGCCTTTGGGATGCCATTATATCCCTTCCCGAATTTGAAGGCCAGGTTTTCCACTTCTGTCTGCACCTCGCAGGCTGTTGAAAACTCATCCCACATCAAGGCTTGCCCACAGAGGAAAATACTGCATGTATACTGATATCAGTTTCTCTCTGAGCCTGAATGGTAGAGGTATTCTTTATTTCTCAAAGTCCAGTCTTGATGGTTGGGCAGGTGAAACTCTGTAGGTATCCACTGTTGGGAAAACCCTGTCTCTTGCCATATTTCCTCTTGAAAAAAATAACCCAAGGGTATTCTGTTAGCAAACGTTAGAAAAAATGAATTGTAGTGTCTGGCATTTTGATTTCTAGCACTATTTGAGAGCGGTATTGAGGAAATGAATCCTGGTCTGTGCTGAAGGATGCTGTTGTTAGCCAGGCCATTGCCTCACACATCCCAGGAGTGGGAACACAGACAGCGAGTAAAGCAGGGACCTTGGTGAAGAACACAGGTTATGGTGCCATTGAGGGACCTGAATCCCTGATCCGAATAATTTTTCTCCTGGAACCTTCCAGGGAGCTCTAATGTAATGCTGGATAAATAACTTAGAGGAAAATATCCATATGACTTCATTCATGGTGAATTCCTCCTTTCCTAAATTCCCCTTGTACACAGAAGGATCCAACCTGTTAAAAAAACAAACAAACAAAACAAAACAAAAAAACCCACCACCACAACAACAAAACAAACAAACAAAAAAACCCACAAAAAAGGGTTTCACCTAGACCTGGAACAATGAGGTTTGTATTTCTACATTTCTATTTTTGCCTATCCAAGTGCAGTATATTTAGCTTGTCAGACCCCACGCGAGTCGCATTAGAAAATATGACAAGTTTGGGCTTAATCTTTCTAGGGCTTATCTCACAGGGGTGTTGTAAAGATTAACTGATTCTTGTGGAATATTCTTTAACTATGGTAGTAATATAATTGGAAACTCAGAATATATGAACACATGCCGGTTAAGTACAATACTGAACAATAGATAAGACCTGAAAACACTGATGAAATTACAAAGTTTCAAGAGAATACAAATCGCACATGGTTTCAGTGAGACCCAGCCACCCTTTGTGCTAAATAAAGTGTGAAAAATAGCATGTGTTGAGATAATTCATAAAAACTGTATAATGGGCACACAGAAGGGCAAATGGCAGTTACACATGAGACTTCAATGGGCATTTCCTACTGTGCAAGCCTGAGATCTGCCAGCCTTAGCTTTTGGTAGTGTAAAACTGTGTGTGGGTGTTACTGTAGAAAATGTATGCATTTCGCTCCAAGCAGTGTGGAATACCTCAAGGTGACATGAATCTGTTGGCACACAGAGGACTCTCCCATGTGGTGTCATTCCACAACACCAGAATCTACAACCCTTAGGCACTACAAACTTGTGCCTGTGCTTTATTCCAGCCCAGGAGGAGCTCCTCACACTGTAGTCTTGTGAGCCATTGATGCATGTTACATTTGAAGGAAAGTTTTCTCCCTCCATGGAAGAACCATCACTCCAGAGCTGAATAACTCTTCTGTAACTAGCCAGAGCAGTGCAGAACAACTTCAGGATAGAATGGCACTTAGAAGGACTGGTATGATCGGAAGAGGGTTTAGGAAGCCCTTTTCACAAAATAAATGGAATTCATTTTCCCTTGCTACATTTCCTTATCCTACACTTTTCATTCACCATGAGCCAAGATAGACCAGAATACTAACCCTCAAATTATTGGCAATTTGTTCAGCTCTCTAGAAAAATGCCTCCAATAAACACAAACCCTGTGAGTCAGTGTAGCATTAAATCAAACCTTAAAAGATGAAAAATGCTTCTTTCACTGTTTTATCTTAAGCCAAAAAGGATATTGCTTTACATTTTTTCGAAATAGAATTGCATAGCTTTACTGCTGCCTTCCAGCATCGAGAGATGTTCCCCCCGGTAAGAGCTCATTAATTTGAGAGTAGGCTTGATTAGACTAGAACTGAACAAGACCGAAACATTTCATTTCATTCTTTCATGCTAATCTCTTGGCAGAACAACCCCCCTTTTGCCCGTCACCCCCACTCAAAACACAAACAAAAATAAGAGCTCCCCCTCCTTCAAAATCTGTATGGACCACAAAATAGCCTGAAGGGCTCTTTTGTTATTGCCATAAAATGCACTGCACAAGTGAATAAAATAGCTGTTGGTAGCTCAGGTCTATGGGATAGTAGTAATCCTATATAATTGCCAACTTGTGGGGTGATTGGTGAAAGAAACCTTAAAGCCTTTTTATTTTATCTTCGTAATGATGAGGGAGTTACCCAAAACATATGAATGCACCTCTCCTCCTTTAGACCATCAAAGGTTCAACAATGAATTCCTTTCTTTGAGAAAGCTGGGCTTTAGTCTGCCATGAAACTCAATCCATGGCCCTCTCATTAATTTTGCTAAATAGATTAGCCAATTGGAGTGGCTGCTACAGAGGGAAGCAACCTCCAAAACAAGTTTTTCCCCATTCTCAAGGTGAGATGTTTTGCTCACAGGACATCCTTTCAAGTGCACTGGAGTACTTTTAGACTGGATTAGCTGAGGCAAATGGATTAGTCTTTGTAGGTATTAGAACCAAGGGCCTTTAAGAAAGGAAAACAAGGTGCCTAGTTTCACCAGTATGCCACTAAAAGCTACTTAGTGCAAACATCCGTAAAACTGTCAAGAATGAGGACTTGTAAAAGCAACTGTAAGCACATCCTCAAGCTAATTGTAAGACACACATTTACACAGAAATATGCAAACTGCAAACACGGGCTGAATAGGAACCGTCACACACATATCTGATCTTAGCGAGCATAAAGAATTTTTACCGGTGTTTTGAAGGACACTTGAAATGCCGTAGCATCTGCTAATTTTTCTTCCGAGCAAGTCATTTGATTAAGGCATTAATCCTCTCACAAAAGTAACCCTGAATGACACTCCTCTTTACTGACTTTCTGAGGGTCCAGCCCAGAAAAGTGCTAAGCTTCACAGAACGGGGGATTCCACACATCAGTGGCAATGTGCAGCCAGCCAGGGTTGGGTCCGGGACATTTTTCTTGCATTTACTCCTTGCCCAAGTGTTAAACAGTAAAACAGCAGGAGGAGAATGCTTGTGTGAAGCTCAGAAAGTGACTGAAGAAGGCAGGAATTTAAAATGCTTCTTTCACCTAAATGGTTGCCTCCCTCATCCCAACAAGCATTGACTTGACTTAACATTATTAAAGGACATGTTCCTATTTCTATGGAAAAGTTTAAAAAAAAACCCCAAACACCTTAATTTAGATGGATAGGCAATACATACCACAAATAATGTAATACACATAGAGTTAAATACAGTAGTTACTTGACCTGCTGCTCAAACATCCAAAGGTTATTAATCTCTGTAGAGGGTTTGAACACTGAAGAAGAAACCTTGGCATGCTAATAGACTATTTGAATACTATCCACAGTTTATATTGTGCACCTCTCTGAATAAGTGCTGCTCACATGGACAGCATCTTGTGTGCTTGGCTGTAAAGGAGGTAGTCACCTGTGTTTGTTCCAGGAAAGACACACTTCATGTGAGAAACATCTTCCTATGCCATGTTCAAAAGGGGATTTTGCAATTATTCCATTCCTCACCAGAGATTTAAGGAATTACTACTTTGCAAGGAACCTGGAGTGCAATTCTTCCCTTTTTTTTCTCAGGTGCACAGGTCAAGGAGGGCCTTGATTTAATTTCTGTTCTGATGCAAAGGATGGGAGTTACTGAGTCTTCTCTAGTTTTTCAGGGACTTTCCTCTTTTCTGCTTTGTCAGTTGAAATATGCTTTTTCCAGTGATGCTGGCAATCCTTCTACTGACATTATAAAGCAAAGAACGTGGTGAAAGCCTGCCTCATTGCCCAGTACCACGGGTAGTAGCCTTTCTTCTGAAAGGTTATGGTAATATTTTGCTTAAATGACAGTATCGAAGTTGAGAAATGGAAGAAACCAAACCCTTATGAAGGGTGGCTAACCTTTGGTCTTACTGAATGGGTGGAATAGGGACCAAATAGCTAAAAGGATGAGAGCAATTGGTAAATACTGGAAATGCATTTATTAAATATATAAATGCTTGGGAATTATTGTGTATCAGTAAACGCTCTATATACAAATCAATAAACAAACTTGCGTGTTACGTTGGGGCAGTAACACCTCATGAAGTATCCTTTAAAAATCTCTTCTGCCAGCTGGGTGGGAGCACTCAGAAATGACACATACATTTGAGAATGTGTTCAAAATTTATTTTCCTTATCTCTGTTGTGAGTACTGTAGAAATGCCTATAAAATCCACCCAGACATAATGATCTACTGTTCAGTAGCACCTTCCATTCAAGGTTTCACAACTTATTGCAATAATTTGCAGTATCTTACAACTCTCTGAAGCAGTGAGTACATTTCTCTGATCCAGGTATGTCCTTTTGGCAGCTACACCGGGAATGGTGCACCTACCCTAGGGATGGCATTGACCTCCTGTCTGCTTTCAGAGGCAAGCCTGCAATACTCAGTGGGTACAAGGGAAGCTGGAAGTACCTAGGACCTTGCAGAAATACTGAGATAATCTTCAGGGTATTTATTCATGCAGATATAAATTGATATAAATTGTGAATGTTGTTTTCAGAAACAGAACACCTACACATCCTGCTGTGGACAGTGGGAGCCTTGGGTGCTCAGTACATCTGAAAATCCAGGCCCTTGGGGTGCAGTGCTCCCTGATGTAACCTGAAGACAGCACTGCCATCCAACATACAACACCTGACACAGGGCAATCAGGAAAAGCCTTTGCTATCCTATTGCTTTGAGTGTGACCACGCTGCAGAAAGTAGAGTTGCCACTCCCAAGTATGTTTACATCACTGTTCTCTCTAGGTGATAGAAAGATCAGTTAGCTGGAGAGCGAGCATCTTCGTCAAAACAAGCTTGCTTTTATGCAGACCTCTAAGCCACCAGAGCTTCTGGAAATCCAACAAAGGTACCTCATTTATGTGCCTTGTCTAACATGCTATTTGTGCGGTGTAAAGGACAGCTTCCCACTAATGACACATCAGGGTTTATGTTTATTCTCACTGCTGACCTCAATGAAAGAGGAACAGGCTTTTGGTAATACTCTGAAAACAGTCATGAAGCTGGTTTCCAGTATAAGAAATTTGCATCTGAAGTGTACCAGCTACACTGCAGGGCAAGGAAAGCAGAAGTGCCACATGCCAGCTGATGAGGAATATAAATACACTGCATCAGATCTGCTAATAGATCTGATCATAGATCAGACCAGCAAGCAGGGACAAGAGATGGTAAAGTAACGTGAATGAAGGTAATGAAAACAGACTGGAAGCAGATTTAGGATGAACATAATTAGAGTTAATGTTAGCACTGAAAGCAGAGATTTGGGGGTTGGTGGTGCCTGGGGCTAGTTGACGTTTATCAGCATAGCTTGACTGTCTCCCTAAGTGTACCTGGGAAGGGATTCTGACATTTTGTTCACAATTGGACCACCTGCTCATGTCTCATCAGCTAAAAAGAGCTTAAAGGCTTCTTAGCACATGGGAGGTATGGATCAGGCATGCAAAAACATTTAAGTCTTGGATGCAGCATCTCTTAGCCATAGCCACAGGAATACGTAACTCTTCTTTATGCCTTTATTCAGCATAATCAATGCATAAATATCTAAATAAAGCCCATTTCTAGCTAGAAGTATGTGGAGTTCCTTTGTACGTCTGCAGCTGAAAACATGCTGAAGTGCTGGGGCGTACCAAGCTCTCCCAAGCTCTCATCTTTCTGTGCCTCTCACCTGCCCCTAGTCCCAGTGATATTTCGGTGATCAGCACAGACCAAGGGCCCCACCATGTGTCTGGTCTGATGTGTCCAGTGTCAGTTCGGGGAGTACATCACGACCCCACTTTGGAGTGTGAGCTTGACCATTTTAAGTCTGAATATACTGACTGGGCTTGCATGCACGCTTGCTTTGCTGTCAGATCTAAATGTCCAGCTCACTCCCTGGTTATTCCTAACCTGACGTGGTGGGCAAATACTTCTCAGGTGATGAGAGCATGTACCCCATCACAAACCCAGTGGGAACAGGTTCTCCTCTGTGACACCTATGGGATTATTTGGGGCAGGATGGAGACTATTTTTGGGACCAGACCGGTTCATTCCACATTTTTCTCCCTCCAGGGTACTTCTTCCTCCTTCCACTTGAAGCTACTGGGATAATCTTGTTAGCAAGAAACCAATTATTATTTTTGAAACCAATAACTGGAAAACTGGTTTGGGATAACAATTCTAGCCTTAGCACATTTAACAAATGCACTAGAGCCAAAATGGAGAGATTTGGATATTTATTTCTGTCAAGGGTTGAAGAAAAACTTCCAGTTGAACCCCTTGCATCCCCTCCCCCCCTCCTTTCCTCTCCTTTCTCCCCCCTAAACCATTCGCCAAAGTTCATCTCAAGTTGATGAAGAATGTATATTTTTTGAATGGTAAATGCCTGGCAGGCCTAGGAACTATCTACTAGACAGGTGTGTGTCTCAGGCAGCTTCCAACTCCCGGCTTGGGACTGATAGTGCTTTTGTAAGAAAGCAGCTCCAATCCTGTCCTGGAAGAAACATTCCTGCCCTTGGGGGACAAGTGATTCATTCAGTCAATGAGGTCAGTTCTGCTGCTGATCTGCCTAAGAGATGCTGCCAGCTATATTGAACTTAACTCATAGTCACAAGCCGTTATGGAATTTGTGCTTTCTACTGTTTTGCAAAATGGTAGAAATCATGACCTTGGACTAAGCTCAGGTTTAAAATTCAGTGTCACAAGGATGAGCCATTCATGCAGCCTGAGTGGGAGAGATTCATTCTTGGAATATGACATGCCTGTAAGGGAATGAATCTTCCCCAAACCTGAAAGATAAAGGAAGGAAGGAGGAGGAGAAGGAGGAGGAGGTGAAGAATATCTTGAATCAATCTGCAAAGTAAGTGATTGCTGTTTCCCAGTGTGAGTCTCCTCACTGTGAGGGGGTTCCCAGCTGGAGGGGATGCTCAGGTGCAAAAAGAGTGAGTGGGGAGAAGACCCTAAAGCATAAAAGCAGCATCTGAAAAGCTTTATGGGGTGTGTGATGAAAACACACCTGCTGATGGGGAAGAGACAGTGTCTCCAAGCACAGGGTATGTGTCACTGCAGCAGATGCATTAGAAGGAATGAATGTATAAAAAGAAAGGTTATAAGTCTCTTGGTCACAGCCCCCAGGGTGTTGCCAGTGGGTGTCTGGGCTGTCAGAGGTTTGCTCACATCCCTCCTCCAAAGACTTCCCGGGAAGCATTTTTGCCTCATCCACTCGTGACCTGCCAGGCTGTCGCAGGGGCCTAGAGGACTGTCCTCACAGCAGGTGCCCACCCTGGCTTGGCCCATGAGCATCTCCATGGCTCATGTCCTGTGTCTTCTCCTCACAGGCAAAAACACATCAGGGATGGGCAGTTTTTAAGGAGGGCTTGTGGGAACAGGTGAGGAGAGATTAAGGATTCATATAATAATTCAAAATAATACTATTATTATTTTCTTTCTATCTGAATCAAGCCAGTAATTTCACAGAGTTTAGGATGAGTTTGGACACCTTCAGTTGCTATGGATTTAGCTAACTCATAAAGATGGATCAGCCCAAAAAGTAGTTTTGATCCTTGGGAACAAACTGCAGATACTTGTGTAGACAAGAGAAGGGGACAGTTCATTTCCAAATAGACAGAGGTGGGAGCCCCATTGCACTTTGCATTCCTGTATTTTCTTTAACATACCAGCAGCCACACAGAAAAGCATGCTGGATAAGGCTCTTAGAGCAACAGAAGCATTGGGAAAAGCTTCAGCTAGCTTAAATAACATGTTTCAGAAACTCTTCAGAGTACTCAGTTTTTAGAATATTTTGCTCAGAAACTGCTGGCTCCTCTTAAAAACCATGGGCTTCATTAATACCTGTGAATTCTTCATGAAAGACCAGAAGTTAAATATGTGCGGGTTTGTTCTCCACATCTTCTTGGGGTCATAGAAGACTCCAGTTATTTGGGTCATGGAAGATCCCAATTTGTCGTCTTAACAATGCTTTCCTTATGCAGTTGAAAATCTGAACTATTTACAGGTTGTGGATCTTTCTTCTGGACTAAACCAGTTGTATAACTATAAGAATTAATTTAAAAATATTAGCATTTTCAAAGGGAGCAGTAATGTCCTTTAACAGAGAAGTCAATGGGGTTAGATAATCAGTCACAAAACATGAGTCTCTGATTTTGTTATCAACTTTCCCCATTACCCGGAGTTATCTCTAACCCAATGGTATCACAGAGGAGATAGCCATTTTTGTTGGGTTTTGTTCTGTGAATGAAATGTCTTCTATTAAGAGGGGTTAGAATATTCTGAAGAATGGGGGCCTTTTGAGATAAATTATTTATTGCCAAGCTTCCCAAAAGCTGTGTAGGACTGACCAGATACCTGGAAAGAAGCTGTATGCAGTTCTGACCTGAAAAGCCTTGGTGCTGAGAGGACTACGGTAACCCCAAAGCCAGGTAAACGTGGTTCTGCTTTCTAACTAAGGTAAAAAAATCCAAGTGAACAAAACCACTGAAGGAATATTGAATCATAAAATTACTTAAGTCACTGAAATTATACCGAAAAAAAATAATCAACTTTGACAAACAGGAATTTAATGGCATGTTTGTTCCTGCAACTCCACTTCAGTCAGAGAAAACTTTCCCCATCACTGTCTTATCTGACTCCTGGACTGATCATAACTACCTGATGATTTGCTTGCAACAGAGATTTCATTGAAGACTTTGGCCAAACTACCTCATGAGTTTGAGCACTCTTGCCTAGTGAACCTATAGGGTACAAATTAGAAAATTTTTGTAGTTACCCCTTAAAGAGACAACACTTGTTGTGATTTACATATGAGGCATTTTTCCTCTTTGGTGTCTGGAAGATCTTACAAATGCTTCACACTCTCATGCACACCCAACACCCATTACTGACTGCCCTCCTCCCTTTGCACCCCTGAGTAAGAAACACTGAAGATGTCTCTTGCAGTTTCTTATACAAGGCTAAATGTGTAAATGGGAAAACAACTGGGCAAAAAGGAGTACGAAATTTTCAGATTCATGTCAAAACTGTGGGATGCAACAAAATATAGGGGCTTCCTGGTTGAGGAAACTGTCCAAGCTGGTTTAGGCTCGAGGAATCTTCACCTTCTGCTTTTTTGGAGAGTCCATGGCTCTTCTGTGAAAGACCATAAGGCTTTCTTGTCCTTTTGACCCACTCTTACAGCTGTGAGCCTTGCTTGCTTCATCGTTTTGAGTAACAAGAAGTGTCAATGCCTTTGTGTGTTATGTGCCCTGGCCAGATGTAGGGTGGCACTTGCACAATGGCTGCTGGGTCATCCTGTGCTCCTCTGGTGTCTCCTAGGGTCAGGGATTGATAACTATTGATATTTTGGAATGTAACTGACATGGTCAAATCCATGCCAAGCAACAGTGCTCTGGAAAATTCCTGTCTGAATTCGCCGTTTCATCAAGATGTGAGTCACTGCAAGTCACATGTTTTGCAGAACCCTAAAAAGAAAGGAGATGGAAAAGAAAAACAGGAAATAGTTTTAGGGAAGTTTCTTTTATGCACATTTCCGGGGTAGACAACCACAAGACGCTGTATGACATCAACTTTGCATGCAGGGCTGCTACAGGTATTTACACAACAAGTAGTTGCCTAATAAAACACAACCTTTCAGACAAGCTACTCGTGCATACCTTCAGATTTCTTTAAATATCCCTGAACCACTATTCCTTAAGCCTTCCACATCCTTTGGGTCTTGGAATTGGCACGTACACGCTATCAAGACAATGGCTTATGAAGACCACTGAGAGTGAACTTCTGTGTTTGTAATACATCTATAAAGGTCAGAATTCACAGCACAAATTTACCTAAACCAAAACCAATGTAAGTGCGTTTTACTCTGTTCTTCCTGCTGCCTAGTTTTCTGTCACTGTGCAAGCCAATTTCCATGTCATTGTGCAGGCCACACTTCTTTCTATCCCCTATATAGTTTCCTCCAGACTCTTGCATGGTCCCAAGGCTTCAGAGTGGGACCATATGAGGGACAGTGCACGACACGATGAATCTTTGGTGGATCTGAGTCATGGTGATGCCAATGTGCCTACCCAAGAGTAGGCAGAGCAGTGGCCAATGTCCCTTTCAAGCTTTAGAAGACATTTTAGACCTTGTGATTGCAGCTTCTCTATATTAAATTTTGAACTGTTGATGGGATTAAGCAAGTTTCAAGGCAAAAGTTCCTACATGTTTACTCTTTTTATCTTCCATGACTCACATCAGCTGTACCAGGCCTGACACAACTGAACCATGATCAGCCCTGGCAGTGTTTCCTGAGCTGTTTTATCAGCACAGAGCAGGAGGGTTTAGTGAGGGCAGAGAGCAGCACATAGCACGCCACACTTCACAGCTGCCTCTGGTCCCTGTCAGTGTATCTGCAAGGCAGCCTGGCTTTCAGCCACGACTGCTAGCCAGCAGCTCTGGCCCACTGGAGTTCTGGTCAAAAACCTGCTGCTCCTGCCCCACAGGTATTCTGGGGTCAGATGATGGCAAAACCAGACTCCAAATATGACCTGCTCTTCAGGAGTATCACCCATCGACCTGAACACCAGAGCCTATAGGGAGCCAGAGAAGATACAACACTGAGAATTTCCACTCTCCTGTAAATTTCTCACACGTTTAGTGACAAACACTCCCCCTCACATTGAACCTGAAACTGTCACACTTCTATCTGTTCTCCCACACCCTCCCATGTCCTCAAAACACCCGAGTTTTTCCTCCAGTAACTCTGCCAGCCCAGCTCCTGGAGACAGCACATAGGGACCTCTAAACATTGGAAACATTGATTTGTGTCTGAGCTCAAAAGCAACATTTCACAGATGTGTCACACAGATTTTGTATTCTATATAAGCTGAAAACTCAAGAAATGAAATACACGGAGAAATGAAACTGCTTCGGAAAGCAAGGACCCTCCTGATTCAAGTCAGCCAACATGCTAATTGCCTTCAGTGTCTCTCAAATCCAGCCCAGGGCATCCAGAGATTTTTGACTCAAACATGGAGAAGGTATAGATCTTTGGAAGGTTTCCTAAGCTGTTCTACTCAGGTATAAACTAAAGGATCGTTAAACAGATTCATGAATAATTCTGGTTAAGCATTTCTATGAAACAGATGCAGACATTTCAATGAAAGACTGATAGTTGTGTGAGCACTCATCAGGAAAGCAATGTTACCCAAGATGGGATAAGGAGTCTGTTCAGAGACAGTTCAGTGGGGCAGAGAAAGAGCTGTCTGCCTCTCTGCTTCTTTTGTGTCTCAACAGCTTATTTTTTCAAGGAAGAAAGACTTGAACGTGAACCTGTGGCCCAGCAAGGAAAGACTTTAACGTTCACTGGAATTCCTGAAGATATTTTGATTTTTCAGGATGCGGTAATCCAGGACCCTCTGATGGATTCCTCTGTCTCATGCCATTGTCCCAAGATTGAGCTCACCACTAAGTGGGAAAAATAAACAAATACATTACCAAATGACTCTGAGTGGGCTGCATTGAAAGGAAGGAGCTGAAGACATAAATGGTACACACACCTCAAGCAATAAATGGATCTGAGAGACCAGCAAGCAGTTTACTTTGATTTGCTCACTCAGTTAAGAGAAGGAGGATGTCTTGAGGCTTTACTGGAGAAGGGAAGGCAGCCTGCAAGCAAAAGGGCTGGTGGGAGGCAAGACAGTGATGCCTCCTTTGCCTTCCAGATAAAACAGAAATTAGGTGTCTGTATTGGTGAAAGAGGCCACAGAGAAGCTGCTATTCTCTGGCATCAGCCGTTTGTTTTTTCCAGAGCTGCTGGAGCCGGGTAGGGTCTTGGCACCAATTCAGCCCTGCAGTCAATGGAAGGAGACTTGCCTGTGATGACTATCCTCATTTCTTACCCACTCCCATAGATGAAGCATGGAGCAAAGTGCAGTAACAAGTTCACAAGAGGAGCTTTTACCCTGTGCAGTCTTGGTCTCAGCCTTCAAAGACATGAGGAAATACATCAGTATGAGCTGGTCATGACAGATGATGATGGCCATTACCAAGTCTCAAACTAAAACCTGTGTGAATGGGGAAATGTGTCCTTTCAGGGATCATGGAACAAACCTTAGCCTTGATTCAGTCAGTTGAAGTGATGCCACTGATTGATACTGGGGCGTGGTGGGAGCTGGGGAGGCTCATCATTGGTCCAGCAAGCCAGTGTGAGAGATCCCTTGGTCTGCCAGACCGTTTGGGCTGTACAGGGACTTGCACTCCATGCTGCACAGCAGTCAGGACTGAGGGACCTTGTTAGATATGAAGGGGAAGTTTCTTCTTGGCAATAAAATGCATTTGTTCTTATCAAAGTGAGCATCTAATGCAAATATCTTCCTCAGGACAAACCTACAGCTGAAGATGAGCATAATTTAGGAGCTCTCTGGCTGACGACAGCTTTCCCAGCTCAGCTACAGAACAGAGGCACCAAGTGCCCAATAATTTCTCTAATATAGGGCCCAACCGTGGCTTTTAAACAGATCCACTGGTGTCTGCTATGTTCTGCTGAGCTACAGGAGAGCAGGATCTAACCTCCCCGGCATCCCTCTCCAGCTTTATGCTCCCTGTTTCACACCAGTGCCTGTGAGGACAGCCCTGTGATCCTATGGAAAACTGATGAATCGAAACACACTGCAAAACCCAGTGAATTTCCCCCTAAATCTCAGGAAGGTTATCAACCCCAGAATTCCTCTCCCTTCTCCCCCTCACTGCTTCCTCCTGCCACAACGCTCCTGCCCTCTCCGGCCCGTGTGCCCCGTGCGAGGAAACTGGTGACTTGGGAAAAAAAAAAAAAAGAAGACTGAGTCATGAGGTCATACCATTATCACATTTCTATTCCAGTGCTTTCTCTCGCTGCCTACAATTATCACTCTTTTATTCTTGTACTTGGCTTCTTAGACTTTGATCTAGTCCTTTGCTTCATACCCTTTGATGCATTTTAGCTTACATTGTCTGTAACCTGACCCCTTGCCATCTAATTCCACCGACTTCTCACAACCCATATCAACCACTCTCTCCCCCCTTTCATCTTTCTTTTGTATAAATGTATACAGAGCTGTAACAAAGAAACTACAGTGTAGTTGTAGCACTTCCAAGATCCTTAGAAGTGCTGGATAAAATCTCTATGCATTTATTTTGCTCCTTGCTCGGTCATTTTAAAACATGTCTGTTGATTCCTTTTCCCCCTTAAACAAAATAAAAATGCTAAGGAAAGAAAAGCTAAATATGGCTTCTTTCCCCCTGAATTTGTTATGAAATTTTTGTAAATTATTTTTGTTGTAAACCTATCTTCAAGTTCATTCCAATGACATTAATACTGTAGAGACACGGTACATTTTCATCATTAAATACTGGCAGGCTTTGATCATGTTTACTTTCGTTGACAAAAAGGAAGGAAAGGCCAGTGCTTACACTGCAAATACCAATTAGTGCAGAACTACAGTGTGTGTTCATGTGTATTTGTAAATATATATTTAGAGGAAAGAAAATAATTTGGTTTCTGCATGGTAGGAAATGTGGGCAAAAATATATGGCTGTATTTTGCAATGGCTAAGTAATGCAGAAACAGACTTGCAGTTCTCAAAGGTGACGCAGGAGCCTGAAGTCTTTTTAAATCAGTGGATTATAGGGCTTGACCATGTCTGAATATCTGGGAATATTTTTAAGTGCATCTTCAGGTACCTACATTTCTTTGGCAGTCAGGTCCCAGCTTCCTTTAGAAATTGGATTTTGAATTCAGAGCCAGTGAGGCAATTTTATACACTTTTGTACTATACTTCTGGGCATATATTTAGCAGTGAGTTGGAACGAAAGGAACAGAGAAAAAAAAAAAAAAAGAAGGTTTGGTTGGTTTTTTTTCCAGACCCCCCTGCATATTCAGAAAGATATTTACAATAATATTCTTCTCTTTGCTTGGCAATAATAGACTTGTAAGGGCAGAAAGAGGTAGCTGAGAGCAGTTTTGCATGGTGGCCATGACTTCTAGCTCAGGAGAGCTATTTGCTTTATTTTTAGCTGCTGGGAAGCGGTGAGGAAGACAGAGTGCACTTGAGTAATCCTGGTACCTCCCAGGCAGGTCAGACAGGTCCCATATATTTAGGAAATAAATGCTGCTTGGCCCTTGCACGTTCTCTGGCCACCCAGATGCAGGTGTGATCCTGGCGAGGGCTGATGCTCTGTGAGCTTCAGTCTCTGTGGAAGAATAATTCTGCTCTCCTTCTAAACCCAGCCCAGCATGGAGATATAGTGGACATAGTGCTTTGGGCAGATGCTGCTGCTCCACCAATTTGATCTACAATTTTCAGGAAGGACATCGGAAGGTAACAAGGTCCCCTGCCCATTTTCTCCTGCCTTCCTTCCCCAGTGATACTGGGCTGTGCCTGCCTTGGCAAAACCACACGTAGGAAGTGTGTTCTGTTGTGTTATAGCACGTGGTCTCTGTCGGAGAGTCAGTCCAGACCCAGAATCTGATTTTTAGTCCTTTTCCATCCTGCAAGTTCTTTTCTGTCTGAAATGTTGCAACTGTGAATAATATTTCCTACAGATACTTTGGGAATTTTCTAGCTAATAAATTCCTCCACTGCCAGCAGTTCCCAAGGACGTCAGGCAAGCAGCGTTGCAGGTGCTGGGGGGAAAAAAATGACAGAAACAATAAAACGAAATGTAAAGAAAACCTCAACTTTTTGCTTTGTCCTGCAGTAGCTAGTTGGTTAAACACCTTTACTTGCCTGCTGACTTCAATCTGTAAAATCATGTTTTCCATCACAGTGGGCCAAATGGTTCCTGGGTAGTTTGAACACCTGTGAACCTGGCATGCTGAGCCTCTAAATAATGCAGACACTGCAGTTTGCTTTGCACCTCGCTGGTTCATATCCTTTCCTAGCTGGCAAAAACCTCTGATAGCGACAGTATTTTGCAGCTGGAAAATAGGTCACCTTCAAAGCTATATATTTATATACACATCTGCGTGTCTGAGTGTGTGTGGATACGGCCTGAAGCTGAACAAATAAGCCGAAAGTTACATTCAAGGGAGAATTCCAGTTTTAACCCTCATGAAAATTCCTGAAGGGTTGGTGGGCTTAGCTGGGCATCCAGGGTTGCAAATATGGCAGGAGGCTTCAGAGGGAACCCAGATGAACTGCTCTCTAGGATTAGATCTGTTCAAGAAAGAGGAGTTTATCAATAGATTAAGGTATGTTTTCTGTTTGGTTGAGGTTTGGGGGTTTCACCAAGTGTGTGTTCATGGTCACGTGTGTTGGGCATGTACCCAAACAGAAAATACATCCTTTAGATGAACTGCAAGAATTCTGCCTCTGAATAATCAATTTTATTTAGAGGTTTCTGTGTACAGTTGTGAACCAGCAAGTTTATTTATACTGAAGATATTTCTTATCCATAAGTGATGCCTAAATCAGCTCTGGTCTTTCCATGGCCAGCAACTTCTTAATGTGGTTGTGTGTACGAAGCAGCTTTGAGTCCAGCAGGAATGGTTTGCTTACAATCAATTACGCACGTGGTAGGCACAAAGGCACCATTTAGGGGACGGGGGAAGCTTTTCCTTCAGCTTCTAAATTGTCAGGGACAAACACTTTATGTCAGAGGACTCAGTCACGGAGTTCCCACCTTCCCATGCCTTCTCTTACAGCACTTCATCTTCTACTGACTCAGGAGCTGAAGTTTTAGGTACCTGAAGATGCTAATTCAGGGCCATAAAGTCCAGGAAAGGCCCTTTGGCTTGTCATTTCAGAGTTAAGAGGGAGGTATACAGTCTGGAGCTATGGCCCACGATGTGAATACAAACTTTGCTTCACAAATGTATTGTTTAGTGTTGTTTATTATTTACTCTTTTCAGAGCACCACTGCCATTTCAAAGGGAACATAATTCATGTAATGATTCACTGTCAAATCTATCTATAGTTACGTAAAACAAACCATAGCCTCAGCTTTGCTTTTGGAATATGTATGAGGCTATAAATACATGGTGCATCTATGCATAAACAGTGTAATGAACTATATTTTCCTGGAAATTATCAACAGTTTTACATTTCCCTTCACAAAAAGGAAGAGACTATCTCCACATAGCATGGACACCACAAGCATTTGTTCAGACATGCATTTCAGCATGGCTGCTAAAAGGGCTTGCAATTAGTTGAGTAGGAACCCAAAGGATGGGACCTCCTGCTTGAGCAAATCCATCCACGGTTGTCTGGTCCAGCTCCTGATGAGCTTCATGCTGACTTATACCTCAGAGGTCCTAGTCAAAATCTTTACTCTTCATAACTGATAAACATATGGAAAACTACTACATTTGCTTGGTAAATCTTCAGTCCAGATCCATTTTTTTGTTGGTGCATCTATCCCTCCTTTCATCTCTGCAGGGAACAGCCTTGCAAGAGAAAGAGAATGAAACCAGACTGAAGGCATTCCCTATTTTCTAAGTCTGATGGTGTTTTTTTTAAGCTTCTTTTCTGCTTTCTCTTGGAAGGGAGCTCTTATTCTGCATCTCAGTCCTCATGGACCAGGAGGTCAAGCAGCATGCTGAGCTCCACACGGCCACTGACATCAAGTGGTTGTTGGCCACTTTCTTTCCCTGGCATTAGAGAGGATTGAACTGAGCTGTGGCTGCTTCACATAACTGTAGCTGAAAGGACATCTATACAGCAATAAAAACTTAACTGCCCCAGCCATTAAATCAAGGAGTATCAGATCCTTTGATGGAAATATGAGTGTCTCTAAACTGGAGGTAATCGAGGACTGAATTTGACACACATGGTACTAACATCTCATAAAATGTCATGAATGCTTGACCTGAGATTTTTGAGACACAGCTGGTTCTCCAGGGTGGCATTTATGTGGTGGTGAGAGTTTGGGGAGGTGATGGTTAATGTATCTTAAGAACTTGGTGAATCATTTATAATGCTCAGGAAATAAAAAAAAAATATATTTTTTTTTTAAAAAGAGAGAAGCAAAAAAAGCAGTTACTCATTTAGATGAGTTAGGGTAGCCTGTTATAGCATTTCTTACTGTCTGAGCCATGTCATATGAAATCTGCCTTGAGTCTCTATGGGGCAGTTAGTGCAAATATCCTTTTAAAATAAAGGTAGAGTTTTTTTGCATTTGAAATAACCTATTAATACTTAACAGAACTATGTATGAATGCAGCTGATTTCAAATGGCATGTAGACCTCTAGGCTGAGTTTTTTTCCCCCTTTTAACAGATCTAGATGCCAAATTCAAATTCCAGTTATTGGTAACTTTTTATCCAAATCACTTTAACAGCTTTGAGCATCTCAGCTATAATATGGCAAATTAATATGACCACGAACTAACTGTGAGGAACATGGAGTAAGAAGAATACAGTAAACAAAACCCATCTGTCTTTATATGAGCCTTACCCTACCAGATCACCCAAAAAGATGGGCTTTAGCAGAGGATGCAGCTTTCTAAATGGCTGAGAGTTTTGTTTGCTTCTGAAAGCATCCTGTGAACATTTCTCCCCACTAAGACCTGAGTTTTTTGCTCAGTGCTTGGCCTGAGTGGTGTGGGTGGGCACTGAGGGATTCTGCATGGTAAAAAAAGGAGGCTTGGCAATTTTTGTCAGCAAAACAAGAAGGAATCAGGTGCTCAGAGCATTACATGAACTCAACAGCAACATGGGATGATCCTGCTTCATCCATCCCATTGCACCTCCCCATCTTAGAAAAGCTGTGTGTGTTTATGCTTCACAAGACCAAATGTCTCCTTCTTTCCCTGGAAACATACGTGCTTTTTAGCATGGTATCACTTCAATTTTCAGCCCATCCAGTACTATATTCTTCTTTGTTCTTCACAAGCAGCAGCTCATGGCACTGTAAATGCTGCATTTCTCGGCTAGATGGCAGATAGCAAATGTTTCCATTCAGAGCACCTCTGCTTTCTTGTAAAAAGCAGCCTATACATGACCATTTCTATACATCTCTATTTTTAACATCTAAAAAAAAGTAATCCCTTCTATTTTTAGGTACAGTTCAGTTCTGTAGGCTGGCTGGTTCTAATAAAAAAATTCCTCACTCTAAAGAAAACCCTGCATTGAAATCACAAATCCAGGGGAACGTCCTGTGCTATTAGCAGACCTACTAATATGAAAACCTCAGCTTGTTAACAAGCCCTCCAAACAAAAATATTAATCCAGGCTTGAGAGGAAAAACAGGCAAGGAAGAGGCAATAACCCCAGTGAGTTTTCTACCACATTCCCACCCTGCCATGAAAAACAAAAAGAAAAACATCTTCATCAGTTCAGAAAGGAGGTCAGGACTTTGGACATCTTTTAGGTCTCTTTTTGTCTGGCCCACTGGGCTTAAGTGCTAGCTGTGCCTCCGACAGCTGTTTCTTTTTTCGGGTGATGATGCCATACTGCTCTGCGCTGCTGGCTTCACAGTCCCTGTGGACCACAGTCTTTGAAACAAATGGCCTTTGCTGCCTTTTTTTGGGGGAGATAGATAGCAGGTCTCCCCATTTTGGGGGTGCTGCTTTTAGAGGACCTGGCTGTTGTTCATAACCAGGTCATTGCAATGACAGTCATGCATTGCTATGCTCTTCCTATTTTTTCTGTCTCCAGGAGTAAAGTGCCACCTCACTCCCACTTGTTTCTTGAAGAACAAAGGCTTTCCCCATGCACGTTCACCGTGGGCATGAGTGGGAGCTGCATGTCAAACGCAGCTGTCTTGTTAGGACTGTTCCCCAACCAGCTGAAGAAAACTCCTTCAGCCAGCCTCTGTTTAAGGGACATGCAGTGGAAGAGCCAATGTACAGCATATATGGGTTAACCTCTTGAGGGGCTCCCTGAAGCCACTTTGGGAAGGGTTTACCTGGGGCCTCGGTGCCCTGGTTTCTGCATCCTGGAGCGTTCAGAGCTCCTCAGCCCATTTGGTTAGACAGCTCAGGCACACGTTATGGAAGGGTTGACAGTCCTCTCCTCTGAAGTTTTCAGAAGCTCCAGGCAGGTCACTGAGATCTGGGTCTTTAGTGCTTAAAAAAACCCAAGTAGATAATGCAATGTAGAAACATAGAGGTCTTTGAAACTCTGTTCTTTTTTTGAGTTTAATTGCAAATCTGTAAATCTAAGATGCTGGTAGTAACTAAGCATGTACTGCAGGAAGAAACATCTCAAAGAATTTGAGAGCAATTCTGAAACTGGAAGTGGAGGCAATATGAATACAGAGATGAAGAGATAGTTCCTTGGTGCACGTGCTATTTATTCCCCAGGGTACAGAGCAAAGTACATTGTGTTTCCCTGTATCAAAACTGCACCTCAGGGACATGAACAGGAATGGAGCGTGATTGACAAGTGATTGCCCTGCAAAAGTATTACAGCAGAAAGAAAGCAAAAGATCTGCTCTTCCTTTGTGTAGATGTGGCCATATATATTCAGCTTTCATCTGTAAATCAAGTGCCAAGGAAGTGCACCAGGAGCAGTCAGAGGGAAACCTGCTTCAGCAGCCCTGCACACCTGGTCACACAGGGTGAGAGGGGGAGAGAAGAAGATCAAACTGAGTGATGGCATGCAATGGTGTCTGCCTGTTATGGTGACTGACAAGACAGAAATCCCTGAGAAAGGTACTGGACCTGTCAGGGTATTACCTGGATACACACTAAGTCATTTTTAGACAATTAAAGTTTTCAGAAGATAAGAAGCCCCGAGAACAGCACCTTATAATGAACGTGATGTGTCTGGCATAATTATATCCAGTTCTTTGCTGTACCTTTGCACTGTCAGCCTAGTCAGCTCATGCTGCCCACCAGTTTCTTCTCCCAGAGTACAAATTAGAAGCATTTTTTTCCTTTCAAAGGAAAGAAATTAGTGAATTTTTTTAGCCTTTACAGCGCGAAGCATCGTAGCAAGGAGCAGGAAAAATGAAGTGGTCGTTTTTTCTTTGTGTGGGTGAGAATCAAGGACACATATCAAAACGCATCCCCTGTCCAAAGTGGCGCTCTGCCCGCTCCTATTGACACATGTTAAGGGTGACTCAATGGAGCCCTTTGTTTCCAAGATTATTCCAATTGTGTGTGGAGCTTGAGTTTGTGTGTTACTGTCCACTGGGGGCTAAGAAAACACCAAAGATGTTATCCAATACCATAACTAACAGAATGGCATGAAGAAGAATTCAAAACCTGTGAGCAAAAGCAGTTTTTTCACTCTGACCCTTGGACTGCTCCAGCTTGTGTTTCAAGCGTCTACATTTTTATCTAAAGAAGCAAACTGCTTCTGTTACCTACCAACTTGCTTGTTTTCAAGGTGTTACACACAGGGTTCACAAGCACTTAATTACAGGGTGGTCTACACTATGATTTATAACATGAATAAATCAGAGCCAAATAGTACAAACCTCTCCTTTTAATAGCTGTTTCATCAAGGATCTAAAACGTTAAAAATTGTGCTCTCCTGTAACCTTTAATTTTTCTTTGAAGGTGGTCAGGTGGTGTCCTGAAGCTGGTGGGTTTGTATGTTTATTCCCTGGAATGAGGAGTATGATTTTGCCATCTGGCCCTGTCCATAGTCCAGACTCACCTGTGGGGTCTTGCACAGGCACGGTGAGACAGAAAGCAGGCTGGGCACAGGCAGGAGGGACGCTGCTGGAGACATCAGCCTGGCTTCTCCCAGGGCTGCAGGGCTGATGCTGAAAATGTGCCTGGACACTCGGCACTTCGGGCTGAAATGGAAGTGGATACAGCAGACACACACTACCCCACCCCAGCACCCCCCGTCTGCTTAGCCAAAGACGGAATCAGTGGCCAAGGTCAGTCCGATGATCATTTCTGCTGAAGATGGACAAGAGGAAAGTGCTGTCAGGTATAATGAACTATTTGTATGCTGGAAGATTTTAGGAATTACCTAGTTTTATACCAATCATACTGAATTGTATGTCAGGATGGGAGCTGAAATGGGAGGTGAGTGGGTGTGCCTGAAACCTTTCTGTGTTGTGCTTCTGCTCTCGGTGCTTGTAATGACGTACCTTCACAAAGGTCTGCATGTGGTGAAGTCCTGCGTTCCTTGTGTCACTCAGAGTGTGCAGTCACGCTTACATGCACCAAAATAAAAGTTTTCAGGATTATGGACAGAGCAAGTAAATGGCCTGATGCTTGCATAGAGGAGGACAGAACTGTTAAGGAAAAATAATCATTCCCCAATGTGTACCTTTATCTGATATCCATGCGGATGCCCTCCATGGGTGAAACAGCAACCCAAAGCTTTGCAAACAGCTTCATCAGGCAATGTGTTGGTTGAGATGTCTCATTACGTGCTCCGTTTCCCACCATCCCTGCCGATGGCTGTCTCCAGCCAGACTCACGAGCCCACTGCTCCCATGAGCAAGCAAACGGTGCAAACCCTTTAGGGCTTGTCACCACCATCTAATACTTGCTATGGCAAGAACAGGCATGGGTCCACATTTTGACCATATAAAACTGAGAGCAGGGAGGCTGTATGTGGCGTGCATTTTTGTCTGCGGAAGGAGGTATGTGCTTTCTCTGCTCTCATACCTTCCCACTAAAAAATGCTGCATGGTTGGGATCTGGTCTGGCTCGCTGCCAGCACATTGACAGAGCGGAGCGATAGAGGATGCTTGATAAGCCTTTGGAAATGCGTCTACCTGAAGGTAAGGGTTAGTGGAGGTGTTAACACTGATGCCATATCTGACATCCGCAGTACAGAGAGTCCTAGCTCTTGGCACCTGTGTTTTCCCATCAAGTAACACTCATTTGTTATCATATATACACACCACAGATTTACATAGCTTGTAGGGGTAAATCATGCATAATTGTGGCTTCTTACATGACAGTTCATATATTAACAAGTAACTTATTTGTGCTCTGTGCTGAATGAGTAGAGCAGGAGCATGTGGACCTCTGCTGTCAGAACCATATTCGTCATTATCTGGAGATAAAACAAGAGTTCAGTGGTTAAAAATGAAATGAGAAAATAATTGCTGGTTTGATTTGCCTGTTCCATGGGAAACATTGCTTTGATTTATGTATCTGTCTCTAGATACCTAGTGGAAATATGATAGCAACCAGGAATCAACCATTCTTATATGGAACATAATGAAAAATGTGAAGAGGCAGGCTCATAACTATTTTCCCCATGTAATGCAGTGTCTTTTGATTAACATCAGGAGGTCACGCGTGCAACAAGAAGGTATTTTCCTTAAACTGGAGACCACCACATGGCATAGGTTTAAGGAAATTCATTATGTGGTGGTGTTACATTGGGCTGGAGGGGTCACACAGGGCACTGTCCTTCAGAGTAGCAAAGGACGGGGACTTTGCCTGGGCGCAACAGTGCCTGGCACCTTGTCTGTCAGCATCAGCTCATTACGGGTTATCCTACCCCAAAATGTCCCAGAATTGTGGAAAAACATGTTCACAGCAAGCCCTACACCAGTCCCACCAGGCAGCATGGGACTCATTTCACAGGTACTTCTAATGCTCATATCTCCCAGGGGGGTATAGCCCGTAGAATTCCTGTAAATGGGCTACAAACTGATGGAGCTTTTCTCTCCTGCCAGCCAAGCGGAGCAGAACAGGCGGCCAGCACAGCTGCCCCGCCAGGTCTGACACCTTGTGCTCAACCTCCCGGTGGCTTGCAAGCCCTGGGTGCGAGCGTCAAGGGAGGGGTGACACCGCCGCAGCTGTCCCCCTTCTGATGAGGTGTGCAGAAAAGACACAGCGTGCAGGACGTTTGGCCAGAATACAGGGAGGGAATAAAAAAATCATTGTGGAGAGAGTCGGTTCCTGCAGAATGAGCGAGGCGAGGCACCTCTGCATGCTGCCGTCCGCTGGGTAGGGCAATTCTGGCCACAGCATGTAACATCCTGGGGAGTGGGACCCTTGGGGGGTTGAGAGTAGTTTTGTTAATGGATCTCTTAGGGGTTGATGGATTTAGTGGGTGAAGTAATTCTGCTCTTATTTATTTTATTTTTTTGGCAGCTGCTGCAAGTGGAATTTTATGCATTTTTCTGGCTGTTACTGCTTGTCTGGGCTATTTAGATGTTGAGCTGCACTTGTTTCCTTCGTGGTGGACCTTTTCTCAGAGCAACTGAGACACCTTCTGCAATGGCATGCTATGGTATGCTTCCATTTGTAAAATGTTCTGTGTGGGTTTAGAAATGAGCTCTGAAATGGTTATTAGGCACTGTAAGTGTGAGCAGTGTTTGATCAGAAGCTCAGCAGTAGATTGCAGAGGCTACAGAGATAAGCTATTGTTATGCACAGTCTATTGACCTGTTAGCTCCATAACAAACAATCTGCTAAGGGTTGGAGGGGGAACTATAAATATCTGTGCATGCTGCAGACCTCATCTTCCCTCTCACTTTGGTATTCTCTCTGTTCTGCTGTGGCTTTTTCTTGTTTTTGTCATTACCGTGGTGTTTAGCTGTTTCTGCTGCTGGGTTGACACTTGTGTTACACAAATTAGGTCTAAGTGGGATACCTTGCTCAGCCTTTAGCACGACCAGCTCTCACTCAGGGCAGTGAACCTTTTGGCAGGAGAACAGCATTCCTCAGTTTTAGGCCTTAGATAAATCCCAGTGTTTGGGACCTTAACTGACATTTTGTGTGATTTTTTTTCCTCTTAATTTCTGCAGAACTCTCTGCTACTGGCATTTTGTACTTCGAAAACCAAACTGACTTCCTTCTGCTGATAATCTGTTAAGATTCTGCTCTGATAAGAGGCAAAACATTCCCTTTGACTTCCACATAACCATCCAAGAACCAAAATGTTCTGTGCAAAGTGAATAAGGACATCAGAAGTTAAACCTGTGTTAATATAAATCACTGTGACTCTATATGTCCAAAGCTTTTCCCTGGGCATAGGCTTGGCCTAGAGCAATATTTCATTTTCGTTATAAACTCTCCCTATAGTTCAGTTCTTCTCACCTTGTAATACTCTTGCTGCTCTCGGTTGAACACCCTCTGGCTTGTTGTTGTTTTTCTCTTCATTAGGTACCCAGAGCTGACAGCCTGGGCTGGACACCGAAAGTCCACCAGCCTCCATCATTCGTGGGCTGGCCTCTTGGCCATGTGAGGCCACATCAGAGTCACGCACAAACAGCCTGGTTTTTCTCTGCCTCATGCCTGCAAGGGCTCCGCTGAAGGAAAACAGAATTGCCTTTTCTGCTACCTCATCATCTTGCAAGTTCTTATCCAGGGTGAAACATAGCTATCCATAAATCTCTTCTTCCTATCAAGATTTCTCCCTTGACCCCCTTTCTAAGATCATGAGAGGGTTTATAAATACACGCATCAGTAGATAATTTTTCTATTCCTCTTGGTAAATATCAGAATAGAGTGCATATTTATATCCAGACTGTGTAGTAATATCAGCTAGCAGTCGCAGTGTGCAGTATGTAACTTCCCTTCTGCTGCTTCAATAAAGGTTTAGAAAGCAGAGCCGCATCTATAGAGAGTTACATGAAAAGGTAATTCTTTTTCTGATATTATGAGTGCAGTAGCACCCAAATGAAAAGCTCTACTGAAAATGTATGTTTTCTCTGTCAGGACACTTAAGAAATTGCTGTGAGATTATGACCTTGTGGTCAAATAATGGTCTGGAAGACTGTCTTCTCTTTGCTGTTATGCACCACTGAATGCTACTGATTTTCATAGTTAATCATAAATGCTTGCCGTTAAGTTAATTGATGCCCTTATTATGTTGTACTTAACTGCAGCTTAGGAGGGTTTTTTGCCATTGACTGCTACTCCAGTTAGCCTTACGGCATCAAGCAGCAGAAATACTGAAGAAAGAATCCCCAAACCAAATTGACCATCAGTGCGACCACCACATCACCATTTGAATTTTCAAAGGTCAGAAGAAAATGTTCCCTTCAGCCTACATATTTCTCACTCTGCACATTTCATGAATACCACAAGCTAGAGTGATCTTCACGGACACCTCCGGGTTGCAATTAGCAGCAAACCAGTGACTGCCTGCTGGTGCCAGTGAAAGTGCTGTGGTTTGGGGTTTAGTATCTAGAAATGCCAAAGAGCTGAGGTTTTCACATAAAGCTTGGGAGTCCTGAAGTTAAGGGATATTGATGCTCTCAGGTTAAAGCTTTAGATCCTCATTCTACAGCTGCTTTGCAGAGCTCTGTGTTGAAACTCAAAGGCAATTCCCATTGCTTGGGCTGAAATAGTTAATGAGAAGGTGTTATTTCTGTACCTGGAATGACAGATTTTGGGGTGGGAGATGAGAGAAGTAGGGGAATGGAGTCATGGCTATGGCAGAAAGTTACCAGACCCCTGAGTCGTGTTTTTTTGGTTGGTTGTTGTTTGGTTGTTTGTTTTTTGGTTGGGTTTTTTTGTGTTGTTTTTTTTTTTAATATTTCTTCCAAATCCCCTTTTTATGGCAGTAGTTGAAGTATTGCGGTAAAATTCAGCTAGATGTACCCATCCCTCATGACACCAGGCAGGTACCCTCAGTTATCAGTGCTCACTGGCCTGCCTTGCTGGGACAGCCACTGAGGAACTCCCTGATCCAGACCCATACTGACTGACCTCCTTGCTGAGTGCTTACTTTTGCTCTTTCCTGTTTTATTCACCTCTTAATCCTATTTAAAAGCCATTCAAAGGTTTGATCTTCGTGAGCATTTTACCTAAGGCACATCTCAACCTTAATCCCAATAATCTTGGAGACCAAGCTGCCCTTCTAAAAACATCCCCTGTGTAACAAGATGACATGGACACTGCAGATCAATATCCTTATGAACACTTGATGCTTACTCAGGGGAGTCAGCAGAGATCCTGGCCCAAGGTTTCCCAGCAGAAATTCCACATGGTTACCCTGGAGATAGTTAAAATTGCATTTTGAAATGTTGCATCAGGGTGCAGTCTATCACTACCATTATCTTTCAAAATTCCCAGCCTTACACATCATGATGTGTCATGTCTGGTGAAAAGCAATACTTGATTTGACTGATGTGCTGTAACTGGGGTGAACTTATTAGTCATGATAAACCTATTAGTCATGTTGCATCTGTCTCAGTGTAGGGAGGCTCCTATGCAAGTAGAAGAAGTAACTTCTGTGTATAAACTACAGTTGAGAAATATCTTTCTTTGACAACAGCCATCTTCAGTTTTGAAGTAGTTTATAGCTGATAGAGGATATTTCAATGAATGCCCTATTTATTAAGATATTTCCAACAAATTCACCAGAATAAATCCCACAAAATCAAGCTATAAATCTTTCATCAGAGACACTTAGTAGTAAATGCATATAAATCTAGTAACACGTGAAATTGGCATCCTTGTGGTTTGAAATACCCCACTACAAGATGAAATGTCAGCCACAAGGGCTGTGATTTCAGGGGATCTTTGCCCAAGAGAAAATTAGGCTGAATTTCATGGATCAGCATTTTGCCACAAAGACTGTATGAAACAGCTGAAGGTTGAAATCCAGCCCCGGCTGGAAGACCAGCTTCACTTCTGAAAATACATTTCTGTGCATCTGGGTCCATCATCAATGCATTGTTGTGGAGTTTTTTTTCCAACTTCATCCTAGACCTTTCCTAACTCAGATATTTGCAGGTTGCCAGAGGAATGCGTATTACAAGTCTTCTGATACTCACTGGGCCCAAGCGAAATGTTCCAATGGGTTAACCAGCATCAGTTAAAAGAAGAGTCTTATTTTTATATGAGATTTCTCTGGGTTTGATTCCCAAGTGGTGATTTTTAACTGACAGGAAGCTGAACCCTTATCACATACCAATGGATCTTGCTTTTCAGCTGGGAAGGGAAGCAAGGAGAGAGGGAGGAGGTTGTCTGGATGTTGGGGTTTTTTTTAAGTTTGGCAAAAACTACCACAACCTTGTCACTAAAAGCAAAGATTTATGCAGCTGTGTAGTGCAAGGGGCTGCTCGGCATCAGCCTGACAAGGGCTGCTGCAGCAGCGAGAGGTACCTGGTTTGTCCTAGCAGCCGGCTGGGAGGCAGCACTCCACACCGTGCCTTGCCCATCCTGCCCAGCTGCCCCAGCAGAAGATACGTGCTGGTTTCCCAGCATCAACGCTCACTCTGCCAGGAGCTCGGCTTCTGTCTGTCTGCTGTGTGGCAGGTTATTAGTATTAGTCCTACCAGGAAACCCTGTGTGGTTTAGTACGATGTTCTGCTGCTGGCTACTGGCAGTTTTTGGGCTGGCTTTGGTATCTATAAATCTTTGCAAAGAGGCATCTGTGCAAGCCAAAATTTCACCTGGTTGTTGATTGCTTTCAAAGTCTTTGCGGAAGAACAACACTGCTTGTGTACCTAGGAAATCTGAAATTAAACTAAAGTAAAATCATCTACCGGCAACACCGTGCTTTCATTCCTTTTAAGATTTATTCTCTCCAGGCATAGATCCATGTCTTAGTCATTTAGGGACTGATGTAAAGCCCAACCCAGTGATTAGAAAGATTCCTATTATGTCCCCTGGCTTTAGATGGTGTCCTCAAAGTTTGATCTTGCTGCTGTTCAAGTCATCGGAAAAACTCTTGTTGATTTGAGTGATGCTGGATTAAGGCTGCCTATTGTCCCGGGGAGGGCGGCACTTATATGATGCAACGTGACCTTTTCTTTTCAAAACTTGATCTTTAGCTCTGCCGACTTGGCAATTCCAAGTCAGTGAGACAAGCTCATCCTCTCCCTCTTTTATGAGGCCATCTGGGAGGATGTTGCTCTCATAAGCACTACCTCTGTAACAGCTCCATCATTTCGAGCTGAAAATTCTCATGCCAAATATAAATGTGGGGAAACATCCCCCTCCAGCTTGTGATAAGTGGTTGAACCTGGCACAGCCAGCGGGAGAGACAATCTGCCAGAAAAGCTTTAGAGTGTCTAAAGAGGAGAGAACTTGGATCCTTCTGATCTTGGAACAGCGTTCTCCTGGGGAGATGGGATGTGTTTTTCTCCCCGAATTGCTTCCTTATCTATTCCAGATCAGTGCCTGGATATCAGTTGCTCCTCCTGCGTAAGATGGTCTTTGTGTAAGTGTACTGCACCCAGCAAAGGCTCAGGTATTTCTTCTATAACTCTACAGCCAGTGACCCACTCTAGTCTCATGCTTTGTTCAATGGAGAAAAATAATTTCACCCTTTGATCTGCCCCTAATTAGGACAGGTGATGGATGCCTTATTTCCCTAAACCTATCCTTACAGACTTTTTCCAGCTGGCATAACAGTTATGCTGGTGGAGATATGTGTAGTTTAACGGCTTTATTTGTGGAGTGCTGATGACGCACTAGTTGAACTATTAGCAGGTATTTTTGCATTTCATGTTGTTCCTTATAGTAAAGTTTCCCACCTGGACTCCTGAGGCAGAATGTGTTAAGTCTGGCAGATTATTCAGACGCTGTGCACTATTTCAGATAACAGCTCCTCCGTCTGACTTCACAGATCAGAAACTATGTGCTTTTCTGTGTCAGTTTTAAATCTGAAAACTTGGACTCATTTCTGAGCCCTGCCCGTGAGATCACTAACCCTCAAACAAAGGTGCTTTGTTGGGTGACAATCAAGGTGCCATTTCCTATGCGCTGTAGAGCTCCAGTTCTTGATTTAGGTCCTCATTCCACCACCATAAATGAAATAACTTATGCTCTTAACTATCTGCATTTTCCTCGTCATGCTATAAGATGACTGGCACCTAGACCAACCCGTCATGAGTTTTTCAGTGTTTCTTGTAGTAACATATGTGTATGTAATCAGGGTGGATTTAGTTTTCCCTTCTCAAGGAATCAGAAGATGGACTAGTCTTTTTTTAGAGCATTTTTGGTAAATTGAGCTGTTCTTTATCCTTTCATAACACTAGATCTTGAGACTCTAATGGACTTTTTGGAATGAAGTTTTTTGTAAGAGACTCAGAACTGGAACAGGGTGGAGATTGATGGCAAAAAATGTGGACTGTTTCACAAAAGATAGGGTTATGATTTGATTTGTATTCCAGCCAGGTTTTAAATTCATGAAGAATTGAAACTGGCATCGGTGTTGTTCTGAATATGTAACGAGCATTGACTTTATCTATTCTCCCCATTAGTGAAGCAAATAGCCAGCCGGGATGTTCAGGTGCTGCACATCAGTGTGACACTCATAGAGGAACCTAAAATTGCCACATCATGTTCTAAAGATGAAAAATGATCGTAAGTAACAGGGTTGCTTCTCCAGTTAGGAAAAATACAAAAGCAGCACAAACAAAGTAAAGTATCGCTCTTCCTTCCTCTCTTCCAAAAACAAAGCCAAAACTCACTGATTCAGTAAATTTCACATTTGACAGAATCATTGCATGAATGACAAACTGACAAGTTTTGTCCTTCTTTACTTGTTCCAGCCTTGCATTTGCTTGCTAATTCATGCAAAGTTTTTTCTAAGTGCTCCATCCTGGAGGATGTTGGCTCTTCTGTGAAAAGCAGTTTCTCAACCAACCTATTTCCTCCCTCAGACTCAGTGATCGGGCACAAGAGTGAAGTGCTGCTTGCTTCAGCTCGGGCCAGGGGCTCTGGAAGACCAAAGGCACAACCTCCCCAGCTGGCATGAACGCTGGTTTCTGGATGGCACTCCGGCATCCCTCTCTTCCTCTGTCACCTCCTTTTATTTCATATGATTGCACAAGATTTATTCCTGACACCATGTAGAAGGGGGCTAAGCAATTAAGTGTGCTTAATTTAGGAGATAATAACAAATTATTTGCAGGGGAGCAGTGGTCTGCAATGCTTCCTGCTGCAGACCAGTGCTCCTTGCAGCTCCCCAGGGGACTGGAGGGTCACGCTACATTCCCTGCAGTGTACTGGAGGTCCTGCATCCTCTCGGCGAGGCTGGCCCTACCTGTGGAGCCCATCAGCACATTCCTGGGTCGACTTGAGGAGAACCACTTGAAAATGGCTGTAGATAGTCAGTGCCCTTCAGGAATGTGCTAAACAAGCGCTCTCTCCTGCTCTCCACAGCTGCCTGTCTGGAGATCCTGGTTTCCAGCCAGGGCAGTGGGGAACTGTAGCTCCCTTGACCTGATTTAGATCCTGCCTAACTGCCCAAATTTACTGACACGAACCAAGCAAAACATTGATGTGCACTCGCCACAAAGGCAGAGACTGACAGTCAAAACCAGGCCATCCCAGATGTGTGGACCCATGTCTGATGGCTCACCCCTGCTGTGGGCAAGCAGAAACCTTGTCATCTTTTTTTTTAGAGATACCATATATCTTTCTATCTTTTTTTGTTTGTTTGTTTGTTTTTTAAAGGAAACACATCTGAGGTGTAGCCCCGTTACCTGCCCGCCGAAGGAAGGTGGATTAGCAGTGATATACCCCTGTGCTTGTCAGCTTCTTTCTTCACACATTTGCTTCTCAAGCTCATGGACTTCTCTTCTAGCACTCACCAGTGACACTCTGTAGAGGAATTATAGAGGAATGAAGGCAGGTTAATTAACATTGATAATATACAGCTGTGGGCTGTCTTCAGGGGCGGTGGGTTGGCTGACGTGGATAATGTGCAGCTGTGGCTGGGTCCTGCTAAGTAGTTAAATAGCTCGAAGGGGTCTAGAAGGGGAGCGCTAGATGAAGAGAGACCCAGAAGAAGCAGAGAGCATGTCCTGGGTGTAGGAGAGACAAGGAGAGGCCCTGGAAGAAGAAGGGGGCTTGGATGAGGAGAGGCTGGCTGGAAGAGGAGCCTGGAGAAGGAAGGCTCCAGATGTAGGAGAGGCAAGAAGCAGGGTGGATGAGCCTGAAAAGGATGAAGAAACAGCCCAGGCAGTAGATGAACTTTTGAAACCTTGTGGGGGGCTGATTGCTGTGCTGGGGCAAGGTGCAGGAACTACTTATTGAAGTTAACATGGGATGGTAAAAGCCTTGTTGCAGCAGCCTGGTTTGGATAGTGCTGCGGCAACACCCCATCTTGAGTTAAGTTGATTTTTCTCACAGGCTGCTCTGAGTTTTGGCCATCCTGGTTAAGGACACCTTCCAACTCATGCAGGAGGCTTCTCTGCTCAAGTGCTGGGACTGTGTGTGTCACTTTGGACCAGTCAGCACATGGAAAAGGTAGAGAAAGAGCAACACTGTGGTGTCATGCTTTCACTAATACATCGGGGACTGGATGGACTTACACCATACTAGAGAAGGATCATGGCCATTCATGTACATAAAAACTTTAGTTAAGGACTTTCTCGACAGATTCTTCCAATAATCTTTTCTGTAAGGGTCACTCCTAAACCAAACTTGTTTCCTTAAAGCACACCCTCCCTTCCCCAGGCTTTTAATGGAGCCAGTATAATGCAGTATAATATTATTATACTGTATTCATTTGTTTGGCGCTTTTTTTTTTTACTCAGGCATTTCAGTTTGGGGACAGGCTGTCAATACAGAACTCTAGTTATGCAGTTAATGAGTAATACTTGCTTGAGAATGAAATTCAGACTGAAGTGCTCTTGACAAAAAACTTGGATTAAAGGAGGAGTTTTTCAGTGGCTTGCTAAGCAAAAGCATTTTGCATGCAGATCCTCAACACAGTTTCCTCACATTGCCTGCATCCTCCAGATCCAATCCCCTATCGCTTAGAAGTGTTGCTTGCATTTTGCAAGACCCTGGTAGTGGTCTCTCACTCACCAGGTCTAATATTTTTCTACTCATTTAAAGGAGAGAAGGGACTGCACAGAAATAATTTGGGAAGATTCTGCTATATTAAAGATCAGTGTTGCATTTCCACCTTTCCCTTCATGCTCCTAATGAAATACCCAGCTTTGGCCAATGGGAATTCCAAATTCCAGTGTGTTAGTGGCAATATTTATTTAGTTATCAATGTTAGACTTTGTTTTTCTAACTTTGTCTTGATCATTAACATCCCATAGTTAATGAAATTGTTCAAAATATTTTGTGGTGTCAGACAAAACTAGGAACATAACAGCTTCATCAATACCTTTCAGTGATAATTTTATTCCAAACGTGTGTTTTGAACATGAACCTTCAAAAGATTTTATTGGCCAAGACAAACGGTGTCTGTGCACAGTTATGTTTTTACAGTATTTTAATTCCAGTGAATCAGTACAGTAAATATTGATACACTGTTTTGCCTTCAGTATTTTTGGACTTCTGTCAAATTAATTAAATAGTAAATAGCAGAGTGGATATCCCAGCACACTGTCCTATTAAATGCTAAGCAAGATTAGAATGTCTGATTAAAAAGGTCTTTATGCTACTGCAAATAAAGGAAGGACATGGTGTTACACCAGCCTTTGTTGGCATTTCCCATGTGGTTTTCTGAAGTGAACATTTCCTTTGTGTTCTTTAACAGATGAGAAAGCTTCACTGCTGTGAATGTGTGCAACATACTTTTATAATTATGTTTCCATCCTTGGTGTTTATTTTCTCTTTTTTCACTGTGATTCCTCCGGTTTACAGGGTGGTTGGTTTTTTGTTGTTTTTTTTTTTCTTCTCCTTGCAGAACTGAAAGAGACACCCGTAGGTTGCTAACCTCCATCTGTGATGGTGTCTGCAGAGTTTGCAGCTGCTATTTATCTGCCTGCATATGGATCACTTCGCGTTTCTCTGGGATGGTCTTCAACCACACATAGAGGGAGCTGTCCTATTATCCTTATCGTTGTCCTCGCCCTGTTCAAACCTTTTGTGTCAATGTACAGAGAACATCAAGCAGAGTTGATTTCTCCAGCTACCAGCTATCACCCTCATGGTCCTCTTCTGCTGGCCAAGCCACAGGTACGAGCTTGCTTTGGGGGCCAAGTTAGGAAATGTGTGTGCTTCCTCTCCGCCAGGCTGGGAGCAAGCAAACACCGCAGAGCTCCGGCAAGCAGGGAAAGCTGCTGCTGCCACAACTTTTCTGGTGGTCAAGACAGCAAAACCTGTTGCCTGCAGAGTTTTGCTTATTTAACGGTGGTGCTGGCTGGCCAGAAAACCCTGCAGGCTGTTACAGTAGAAGTTCACGCTTTTCAACCTATTTATTGACTACATTCCTGACCCTGAAGGCATCTGCTTTAACAAAGGCATGTGACCAAGGAAGCAATCGAAATCCATCGTACTATACAGCTGTGTTTTCAAAGCTGATGGCCTGGGTACCTCCATTTCTCTTTTGCATTTATCTGTGCGTGTCTTCTGTGCTTATCTTTTGTATTGATTGGCTTGAGAGACTACAAAGCTCCAGCTCTGGCTTTGCCTCTCCGACTTCACAAACTCTGAAGATTTAAGCACTTTAGTGCCAAGTTTCTGCAAACTTGCTTTTTTTCTGTACATATAGCTTGAAGATTCAGTATGATTCAGCTTCTAGTACCACTTGCAAGCAAAACTGAATCCATATCGATAATGAAGAATGAATTGGCTTTTATTTACAGATTCTTAAGCTCACATTCATCACATCACACCATTCCCAAGTAAATTTTGTTCATAAAAACAGATTGAAAACTTGACCCAGATAGACTTCACAAGAAAGTTTGTTGTCACCGGGAACTGAAAACAAATCTCATGGAATATGAAACAGAGTTTTAAATAGATGGGAGTCTGTAGCAGTAGAGGTTTGGATAACTGCATCCCAGTATCGTGAATTGTCCAGTTTCTGTGGAGGTTAGGATACCGGGAAAGCAATGTGCTTTGCAGAAAGGTTACAGTAACTGTCATACAGGTATGTCACAGGGCATGTACTCTGGTGGATCCAGGTCCCATGTAGTAGTTCTCATCAGGAGATCTAGTTTGCTTGTAAACATTAGGTGTGATCCCTCACAAAATCCTGCAGGATCTTAACCACCCCCCCTCCCCGAATTCCTCCTGCTTTAAAAGAGAAGTATGTGATCCAAATCCAAGCGATGTTTCCCCTTGCACACAGGAGCTTCTTCCCTATTGTTCAGAGTGAGCAAGGCAAATACTTTTGCAGAGCCTGTTTGAACATGCATGTTTTTACAGAAGGGAGCATAAAGCAATTTGACACAGTCTTGTTATTTTCTTTTGGAACATTGGACATGTCTGTATTCCTTTTTTTCATTTTTCCACATGAGCTAATTCAGGAGAGAGCAACAGAAGTCCTTCAGGAGAAAGAGGCAGAGCGTGTGCTGGAGTGACCTTGGGGATTTTACCTCTGTCATTGCCTTCGCCGGCTCTTGATAAACAGCAAGTGAAACGGATTTACAAGACTGCAGAAATCATTTCATTTTCTCTCATTTTATCAGCACAGATGGAAAGCAGGACTGTATCTAATCTCAGTCCAGAATCAGCTGGAGTTGGACTGATAGTGTATAAAGACAGCAAAAGCAGCAGACTTTTAAATTTACCGAGCTGTAACTTGTGCTGTGTGAGCTTTTAAGACAGAGCTTTTCAGTAGTTTATGCTTAAGGAAGATAGAGATACAAAGACATTTATTTTGACATTCCATTTCTTTAAAATACTCCCTAGTCCTGTACCAGATGTTACGTTTCCTGACTTCTCTAGTTTAATGCTTGCTTTAAAATCTTTCCTGGAAATGTAATCTAACAGGGCCAAATCCCTGGGTCCTTCCTCAGTCAAGTGAGAGTGCTTCCACATCTCACTACCAACCCCATCCGACAGGATTTGCCCAGATGGTCCTGAAGTTTATTCCACAGATGCCTTTTAACTTTCTCCCTCTCCCCCACTTATTTTTTTCTTGTCACCTGGGTTCTTTCTGCAGCATTCAAAAAATTAAAAAAGTTCAGTGATTCCAACTTAGTGCTTTGCAGGCAGCCAACTGCACTTCCAAACCGCTGCCCAGGTATGCATTTGACCACACTTGGCAGTGCTGGCTGCAAAAAAACCCTATTAAGACTTGTTGAGGACCAGGACTGAATTGCCCTCTTACCTTAGACTGTGGTTCCTGTGATTCAGGGTTAAGTGGAGGGGGATGTTGAGCATACCCGTTACGAGTAAATTGTTAAGTTACACATTTTGTCTTTGAACAGGGTAATGAGCTGCTGCAGAGCATTCCAATGAAAATATTAAGGGGACACTTAGTGTAACATGTAGCTTCTACGTATGTTCATTCATGCACACAAACTTAATTAGTACAATCCCTCCACAATGTAGCCAACGTCTCCCAACAGCAAGGGTTTGTCTGACACGTCTCTGTATGGATGAAGAATTGAGGATCATGTACAGTAAAGAGAAACATATGTAAAAGTAGCAAGAAAGGTCATTATTTCTAGGGGAAAAAGAAATCCTCACTGGATTAACTAGTGAACTGTTGAAGCACTAACAAGTAACTGCTACATCTGCACCAGTCAACTCTGTATTCATTGCTAAAGGATTGAGTTTAAAATTAATAAATAATCACCCCTATGAGTTTTATAGCAAGATTGTTAATGTGAGAGCTCTGGAAAAGCATTCCAGCCTTTACCTTCTAGACACATGTATTTAAATCTAGAGTTAACACACACTGGAAATGAACACAGTGAATCGTGCGCTTGCTCCCTAAAAAAGGCAACAAAAAACTCCTGCGAACAGTCTGGGCATCTGGTGGCCTTTACATGGTCTGGATGCTATTAATCCAGATTCTGTTAAGGTGCAAAAATAAAAAAATGAGCAGCTGTGTACCCAGCTAGGAAAAAACATGGGCAGCATTGCACAGGGGGGATCTTCAGTTTCTCTGCCTGCTGCAGACTCAGTGTTTGTTACATCCAGCGAGTGTTACAACATCGGGCATGATGTTTCAGCTGGTAGCAAGACAAAGGTGATGTGGGAGATCTGGGGTCCTTTCCTGGCTCTACAGTAGTCTTGGATGACTTTGGAAAAAACCCAGCTGAGATGGAGAAGAGAGGCTTTCAGGGGTCAGGCATCCTCCAGCTCTTTTAAGTCATTAGACTGTAGGACCTATAGTGATCTTGCAATTCAAATAATACCAGCACATTAACTTGCAAACAAACCTTTCTGATGCTGAGGTTAAACTAACTTCCTTTCAGAAGCTTTAAAGTTTCACCTCATTTTAAAAAAACCCACATCACATACAGGCTTGAGAGTTTTTGTTAAAAGCTGCAAAGTTTTTCTTCTTTTTTAACTTGGTTGTGTTTAGAGGAGATCCTTCTTAAGAAAGAAACGCTAGCAGGTGTCAGAAAGATTCAAGCCAGAAAAAGACAAGTTTGGGGTTTTTTTTGAAGAAGTGCATATGGGCCCTCACATGAATGAGTTTGTCCTTTCTGTAATAGCTAACATCCCCATTGTTCCGTGTATAAATTTGGATTTGTATATATACACTTTTTTCTCCAAAGATCTCCAGTTACTAGAATATCTCTTCAAGGCTATCGTCATTGTTTGCCCTCCTGTAAGGAAGCGTGTTCTCCTTACATGACTCTGAGTCAGATTTCTGTTGCCTGCTCTAGTTCCTTTCTGGCTTTCGAGCAGCAGGTAGAAGCCAAATATCCAGCAGATCTCTCCATCTGATATTCATGGGATGTTGTGGGGAGAGGAAATACTGAAAATGGGATATGGTGCAGTCAGGGCCAGCAGTGTGATGTTAAATGAATGTCAGTTGTTTCCGGAGGTGTTCGGAGGTTGTGTGTTAGGTCTGATTTTACCCAAATTTACAAGGTTGTAGAATACCATGATTTTATTGCAACAGAACTAGAGACCCTTCATGCTTACAGATGCCGTGACTCCGGGGCTGTTGGCTGGGTCGGTGCACGTTCTGGCTTTAACGGGAAGGCTCTGCATTAGCATGTGCCACCGCTTCTGTCAGTGGTGGTGCGTTGTTTTTTCAAGTTGATCCACCCCAGTGGAGCTCTTGTGCTGTTGCAAAGTCAGCAAAAACCAGATCCAGCATAAAACCAGCCCAAGACCCAGAAAATCAGAGCTGGCACATTCGGGTATTTTTCCTCTCTTTCTGCCTTGCCCCTATCAGCAATGGGTTGAGAGGAAATACCTTGGTTGTGAGCTTTATCATACAGGTAAAGAAAAACATTGTAGTGAACGGTAAAGTGTAGGGCCATAGTTTTTCTCCACTTTATGTCTTTATTCTGATGTCTGTCCTTGCTGCTGGATACTGCATCAACCTGCCTTCATCAGACAGACATTGAATGTAAATCTGGAGCAATCCTGATCCCTGAGGAGCCCAGCGGGAACTTTGTTTCCTTTCTAGCAGCTTCTCACCCCTAAAGCAGAATTTGGGGAATATTCATTTTCATGCTTCCCCTTTCAATAACCACAATTTTTTTCACTACCTGTCAACAAAATCACATAGCACTCATTTCTGATCTGAATTTCAGACAGCTCGCCTTAAGACCCAAGGATTACATCAGCAATTAGAGCTTTAGAGACCTTTGTCTTAAGTGATTATTACTGCAGAGTTTATTCTAAAACTTTATCTAGCCTTACCCAGCCCATATACATCTGGACTGCATTCCAGGGATGCCATTCCTTCTCCATTGTTTCTCTTGTGTTTTTATGTAACTATTCGAATCCAGAGATGCACTCACTTTTACATTGTAGACATGGTTTTAACTGGCACAGCAAACATTTTCTTACACTTATCTTTAAAAAAATATATGTAAGAGATAATCTAATCTTAAATTTAAAGTTTAACACAAATACAGGGAGAGATGACAACTTGTGAAACTATTTCTCTCTAAGACATGCTAACACGGGTGACAGGACAGAGTACACATTATTTCTCAAATGGGGAAAAATGAATATTTAAGACCTACTTAGAAAGTTCTGCATTGCTGTTGACAGCAGTATTGTGTCTAAGGATGATCAAATAGAGCTCATTGAATAATTCATTAAGTGCATTTTGCAAAACTGTTCAAAATGTTTGTTTAAATTATTTATCCAGTTCTATGTGGTAAAACTCAATGGAATGAACCCTCCCTAGAATGCTGCAAATGTTTTACCGTATTTCCAAAACAGAACAACCTTCCTATAACAATTATGATAGCTTGATGTTATTTAACTTGCCTATTGTACAATACCTGACCTGATGCTGAAATGAAATGTGATCTATCACTGCCATTTATCATGCACGTCTCTGAAATGGGCACTTGGCCCCGATGCAGGGATGCAAATGGGTTGTGGAAAGGTCTGGGTTAGCACATCCAGTCCTCTAAGGGTATAATGAGTGAGCTTCAGACAGTAGTTGCATTATCTCAGTATTGCTTTCCATCAGGCAGTGATTGATGAGGGCAATGGGCACAGAGGTCTGTTTTTTAACCGTAGCTTTGCCCATGACCTTGGCCAGTCACCTAGACCCATGTGCTCACAAACACTGAGTAATCTGGAGCACCCTGAATGCTCTCCAGAGGCCCGATTTCCAGAAGATGTAAAAAAACCCCAGTGTGGACTGGTAGGTACTCCCCAGGTGCAAAAAAAAAAAAAAAAAAAAAAAAAAATGTTCAGGTTTCAGAGGTCCCCTCTCCTCCTTCCCTGGTTGCACTTCTCTAATTTTCTGGTGATGCCTGGTGTGTATTCAGGGAACTAACACCCTGAATGAAAAAAACAAATGAAATGAATGAATGAAATGAATGAAAAAAAAAGAAGGCATGTTTATTTTCTGCATGTAGCCTTCAGTAGCAGAATAGGGAAGAACAACATTAAAACATGACTGTAGGTCCACAGCTAAGAAATGCAAAATGCGCCTAAAACAATTCCGCCCTTCCCCTTGTATATCAATATGACTTGAACTAAAAATTTATTAAAATACGGGTAAGTGCATTTGGCTTGTCAACGTGATGCTTTGTTTACTCCCATCTGACAGATCCCATCTCAGTCTGGCAGAAGTTTTCATTTGCCATCCCTGAGAAAAAATAACTCCCAGAAAACTGAGTCAAAGTGATTGCAAAGTGGATATTAACAGGGACACACTGCTTATTTAAATCCTTTCAAAATACCACTGGATGTTCTTGCAAGTGAAAGAGAAGGCTATAAATATTGGCTGCAGAAAGAAACCAAAATAAAATTTAAATGTCTGAAATGCAGCAAGCTTTTCAATTACACAATGAGCATCATCTTCGCAGTGGGTAATTCTGAAGACTAATTTTATTCCCCTTTTATTCACCTTTTTTTTCAGTTTCAGAATATCCCTGTAATTGTATTATATTCCCTTTCCTTCTGTCTTTGTTATGTATTCCTATATGGCTATCAGAATGTATATCTCATTAAATCAAGAAAGCTCTGTAAAATGCATGAGTTTGCATGAATAAGAGCTTTCCAGAGCTATTTAGTCCAATAGGAGTGGTGGGAACATTACAAAAAATGATTAGTCAGTGTGCTGCCATCTGTAAACCACCTAGCTTAACTTTTGCCTCTGAGTTGTTACTTTAATATTTATCTTGATGACAATTTAATTGTCGTGAGCTCCACTCAGGAAAGGTTGCAAGCCTATCCTTCCCACAGAGTAAGACGAATGTTAGATTGTGCAGTCAAAAAAAATCATGTTTTATTCAATTTTTGTGCAGCGAAATATCTCACATGCGAAACAGACAAAAGGTTACATCTTCAGAACTTAACTACTCATGGTCACGTCTTGTAAATCTCTAAATTTGCTGCTTGTCTGACCAGTTTTCCTGCTGGTTCTGCCTGGAAATGCCTTCCAGGTGAAGTTATTTTGAATAGTTGTCTAAGTACTCAAATACTCGATACTGGCCCAAATACCGGTGGTACGTACACCAACAGGTGGTAGGAGATACTCTTCCAAGCAAAGATTGCAAATGATTCTCCATCCCAGCAGTAAACCAGACTGTCTGCAGCTCCTTTGCCAGGGCTGCAGCTGGCCCAGGGCAGTGGTTTTCCTGGTCCCACCGCCCCGGCAGATCCCTGCCTGGTGAGCAGGTCCCACGTAGCACTGCACGGCTTCCCACCAAGGCAGGGAAACAAGCTGCACAGCAGATGATGCCACCCCCTGCCAAAATACGCTGTGCTTCGGGCTCACGGAGGGCCATTTGGGAGTGCCTCGTACCCAGGTGACACCTCTGCAAATGCATGGGCCCGTTTTGCTCTGTGGAATTAAATGGGGAAGAAGTTGATTCTTTCCTTTATACTAAAATTCCCAGGCTAGATCCACACCACTGAGTAGCTCTATATTGCCGCTGTCCTCCCACTTGCTTCAACAGTATAGTGGAATAATTTACAAGTACTACACTGCTATGAAAAATCTATGTAACACCTTTAGGAGAGCAATAGCATAATTTTTGCCTAAAATTCAGGAAAGTTCAATTAATTTCTGATTTAGCCTTCAAAGCTATGTGAGCTGCGTCTGTAGTATTTTGCTACAGGATATTTTCCCGTGCTCATTTTGTTCTTGTCTCACTTATATAGAGGCACAGAAAACTGGCTGGAAGGGACCTCAAGAGTCACCTAGTTCATCTCTGTGCCCCAGGGGAGGATTAGTCGTCCTCTGTGTTCTGCTAACAGTTTAAACTCCCGCCCCCCCCAATAAATGGGAACTTCACAGCTTCCCTAGGCAAATTCTTCTAGGGCCAGTTGTCCTTGCCACTGGAAAGTTTCCCTAATGCCTATGCAGGTTGTCCCTTGCTGCACCTCATGAACATCCCATTAGTAATGGAAAAGGAAAAGAATGTGTGTCTTCCCTCCCTATAGCTCTCACATACTTGAAGAGTTTCTGTCTCCTCCAGACTAAACAATCCTCGAACTTCAGTGGTCCTTGTTTTCAAGACCTTTGGTCATCCCTGCTGTCCTCTGGACTCTCGCCAATGGCCCGCATCTTTCTGTAGTGCTAAAATAAGATGAAATCTCCCAGCTGAGGCCTTCCCAGCATGATGTGGATGGAAATGATTTTGTGTGTGTGTGTGTGTACATGCTAGAGACAAGACTCCTGGGTATTACGTCTCATGAGTGCATTTGTTGCAACAACATGGACATTCCTGACCCATGCTTAACTTGTGATCCACTGTAAACCTCAGGTCCTTGCATGCAGAACTGGTATGTTAATGGTCAGTCACACCCTGCCCTTGTGCAATGAATTATTTAGATCTAATTGCAGAAAATTCTATTTGTTCTTACTGACATTCATCCTTTCTTGGCCATTTCCCCAATCTGTAAAATCTTTATGAATTTCCAGCATATTGCAGAACTTCCAGCTTGATGCCATCTCCAAATTTAATAAGCATATTATCTTGTCAATTGTATGAGTTATTTAAAGTACCAGACCAGTAACAGGCTTTTAGAATATCCTAACCCTTACACTTCTCTTCCAAGAGTAATCTTGTAGAAAGGCCTCCCCGAGAACAGTTTTTCACACTTTGTGTTACCATCTTGCATAAGTTTATTTTCAATCTGTTTCTCAAACTTGCTGATAAGAATACCACGAGACACTGTCAAAATTTCACTAGAGTCAAGGTACATCTCCAAACAGTCTGGAAGACTTAAGTCTCTTATTTCTAGTGTTTCTGTATGACACGATCATTTTTTGGCCCCAGAACTGGTCTTCTGAGCTCAGACCGAAAGCCCTGTCCCCAGGGTGATGACTCTGCCAAGGTGCATAAAAATGCACTTAGCTCTAATTCTGCTACAATATTAACATTTTAAATCCACACATTTAATATGCCTATCATTAATCTGCCCTTCTTGAAGAGAAATCATTTACCTCATTAAGGGTATCATTGAAATACTGCAATAAGCCCTTCCTTCCCTCCTTCCTCAACACGGTCAAATGTAAGGGGTCAATTCATGGTTGTCCAGGAGCACTGGAAACTCTTTCTGGCATGAGGTACTACAGATCCCAGGGTCCAGAGGGACACGGACACACGAGTTTAGCGGGAAGGTCTGCTGATCCATAGCAACTGAAAAATATATAGGTGAAAGCCATCTCAGAGCCAACCTCCTAGCTGAAGAGATTAATTGCACTCAGTAAGACTTATTTGATTACTTGGTCCCATGAGTAGTAATGGGTTTCCTGAAGACTAAAGAGAGTAATATAGAAAAGTCAGAAAGAAATATGGGGACATATTAAAATGTAACTATGAAAAGGAGGAAAATATACATGAAACCACAAGGCATGTAATTAACTTAGCATGGGACTAGATTTGTTTGCTTAATTATTCCATGCAGCTTCATAAAGCTCTGAAGGAAGTTCATAAGTGGCTTAAAAAATCCAGAATTGACTTTAACAAAAGGTCATTAAATCTGTGAATGAAAATCCTGGTCGTCTTAAGGTCAATGACTCCTCTTGGTTCATTCATACTGGGATCTCTCCTTACGCTGAGTCCTTGACACTTTGGGAAGTATTCATGTGGCTTAATTTAGGACTTTTAACTTAGGTATCCCAAATTTCTCTCTAGAGGCTGCATTGACACCATAGGGAGCTTGGCCTTAAGTAAGACCTAAAGTTAGAATGTGTCAATGCTCTCTTCTGTGTGCACAAATCTTAAAAGAAAAATATTCTGCCACAGACCAAAGCCCCTGTGAGATTATGCATTCCACAGAGAGGTGACACTGTAAACAGGAAATCAGGGAGGCAACTCCTATTTCCATAGATATGGTAAATGTCAAATGCCTTGTAAAAGGTGTTATACATAACTTTGTTGCTTCTGGGGAAAATAAAACTCATGGAAAAGAAGCGTAGTTTGACAAGCCAAAGAATCTAGATAGAGGTTGCGTGTTTTACACAACTCTGCCAACTGTGTTTTCCATGTGGGAGTCTTTGACTTTCTCTGCAGTCTTCATCTCCTCATAGTAGCAGAAGGACTTGCACATGGTTGATGCAGTGATACTTGGAAGTGCTACTGGTTGGAGAGTCCCCCAGTGAAACCAGCCTGCTTGGCAAACGCAGCACTAAATATCAGATCACATCCCTGGAAACTGGGCAAAATTAGTGATGCTGCTTAGGATGAGAGCAGAAAGGAACCTAATCTTATGTGCTGTCTGACAGAGAAGACCTTAAGCAAAGAGAAGGGAGGGCTGGGTTGAGGGAAAGCCCTGTGCAGGTGGAGAGACTGCAAGCACGCTTGAGGACTCTGACCAAGGAATGCTAGGGAGCGATAAAGAAACTTGGGGCTTGCAGGTGCACTGGGGAGTTTGGATGTTTTGTTAGATCTGCATATTTCTTCTGGTGTCTGGCTCGCAGCAGAATTGTGTTACAAAGTCCAGGTGTTATGTGCATCAACTGTTACCTGCATCTGGAGAGGTGAGCTGTGAACCAGGGAGTCTGCAATACCCTAGACCTGCGAACAGACGGTAACCAGCATGTGGGGGTGCCCAGGAAGGAGGAGGTTGTCACCGGGCTTGGTGTGGCACCTCTGCTGTAAGACTCAACTTCTGCAAAGGGCGATGGAGCCAGCTGCAGAGGTAGTGCTAGAGAGATCAAATGGGGATATTTCTAGAGTTGCTGGGTTGCCTGTCTCAATGCAGAAACCATCAGACAGTGATCCATCCCACCTTTAGAAAGTGAGACTGGCCCTGAAATAGATTTAGAGCAATGAGCAGTGGATCCCATCCCCATACCCACTAATGTCTGTGCAAACACAGGGTTCTAAACCCTTCAAAAAATCCCTCTTATTTATAGTAAAAAAAGACTCATCTTCCCTCTTACTCAGAGGAGACCGAACGTGCTTGTACACACACACAGAGGAGATGGGAAGGTCCAAAGGAGGCAGCATCAGTGCTGCCCAAGTGAGCATCAGCACAAGAGATCCATCATGCTGCCGGCTGTGCGGGAACCCGCTGTCAGGGATTGTTCATCCAGAATAATGCCTTGGCAGTGGGCTGACTGTCAACACTTCTCCTTGCTGAGGCTGAGGTTACTCAGATCTGGCCTTGCCCCATTTTTCATATCATTATCAACCCTTCCCCTTTCCCTCCTGCCGCTGCCTGGGGTGAACATGTTCAGGATCTCTTGCTGGAAATCCTTGTCTGGGTCACTGGTAGCTGACCCGAGTGGCATTCTGTTGATGGCCAGGAATATGTGATGGGCAGGAGGAACGCTTGTTTTTTCCCTCTTGGAAGAAAACTCAGAGTTTCACTTCAAATTAAAGTTATGGCAAATTTTGCTCCCTGACTAGGAGTGCAGGATCAAGTCCTCTGAGAGACAGGGAGTTTGTATGATGTATTTTAAGGATAAAAAAAAAGAAAAAAAAAAAGAAAAGAAAAAAGAATGACAGGCCTAATTCATGCCCTTCCAAAATTATTATTATTTTTCAGCTGGGAAAGGAGGAGACAGGATGTGGTAGAAAAACATTTACAGAAGTTTGGCATGTAAAAACCTGAATGATGGATTAACAGCTTATGCCAGATTTTACCTGCCTTTAAGCAGGTAACATTTCTTCAAGCTCAACAAGCTCCTGCTTGCCTAGAGCTATACTTCTCCTGATGAGTGAAGCCAAAGAACCTTGTGCAGCTTTCATTAGCTGCAACTTTCTCTCAAATGTTTTCTCCTGTAAGTTTAATTTTGCTTGGGGAAGCAGTGGCACTTGGAAAGGGTGTATCTAAACGCGGATCCGTTTTTGCCTGTGGGTTTGGTTCTGGGTTTTGCTGGTGGGGAGGACCCAAGCTCTCTAGGTTGTGCAGCCGGCGGAGCAGCATGCACGCAGTCACAAGGCTAAGGGCAGGAGCTGGAATGCAGAGGATAAAGCAGAATGTAAATCCATTCAGTGCAGCAATTTAAGGTGTGGGAGGTCTCCTCTTATGCATAGAAAGGTCCTGTCAGTAAACGAAGCAGGAATCTTTAGCCTGCAAAACAGAGCTGTCTTTTGAATCTCTGGTTTCCCCTCTGCATTGTGGGCCTGAAAAAGAAACATAAAACAGCTCTTTTTCCCCTCCCTGCTTTTGCAAAATGTCTACAAAACAGATCGTGATTGCAAATGGCTACTGTGTGTGTTGGTAACAGCATAGCCTTTCTCACTGCACTGGAAGTAAATGGTTCCTTTTCTGCCTTTTTTGGCATGTCCCGTGGTATCTCTCCTAGGAATGGAAGTTTATCCTCCATGTCTTGCCTAATTTTCCCCTACATGATTTTAGTTTTCCCACGGTAAGATTAAGCTATTCTATATACCATCAGTCCCATAATAGTCAGTGAACTTTAAGTGAACTCTAACATCTAGACACAAGTCATTGCATTATCCTAATAAGTTCATTGGATAGCTGAGTATTTCAATATTAATCTCCCTACTAAATGTCTATATACACTGCACAGGCTTTCGTACAAATGGCTCTCTCCTTGGAGCGCAGGGTGTTTGAAAAGGCCAACTCACTCTGAATGTGGCACAAAGTGATTTAGTAATATACCCCAGGAACACAGTAGAATTTGTCATCTGAACTGAAAATCAAAATGTGAGTAACTCTAGCCTTTGCGAGCCTGGAAAACTGGGCATGGATGAGCAAAGAGCAGGATCTGGGCTCTGATGGGGTGAGGGAGTGCAAACAGCAGGTCTTAAGACACCATGGTCTTAAGGACATTTCCCTTCCCTCCCATTCTGTAAACCATTCCTTTGGCATCCTTTCCTTTTCATTCTATAAGGAGATGTTGGTGTCTTCTGTTTCCTGACAATGACACTTTAAATCTCTCCCAGTTCGGTAAAACCCCCAAATACAGGACAGTCTTCTTGTTTTTTACTGCTCTGACCCTTTCTTCTGGGGTATGTGCTACTGAGACTCTGCACTAGCACAGCACTGCAAACAAGGTTCCTTTGTGGTTGGCTTATGCAAGAAGTGAGTAGTTTATCCCAGTTTCCCTTTGGTAAACAGGACAGTTTCTCACCCCTGTCTCCATCACTTGAACCTTCTCTTCCCTCCCTCCAGTTTGGATGGAGTAAAACAATGGGTAGAAATATATCGGATCCAGCACTGGTTCTCCTGTGTCCCCCGTGTGGCCTTATTGCAGAAAGGATGGTTTGAGACATGACCTTTCGTATCATCTTGGTGCAGGGTAAATATTTGCACAAGAGGCCAACGAGTGGATCCGGAGAGGTAGCAGCACTGCCCGGCCCAGGCTGCCCACTTGGCGTGGGGAGCTCCAGCAGCAAGTGACCCTCCTTCAGGAGGGGTAGGCACATGCCAAACCCTACCTGTTAATCAGCAGGTTGAAATTAAGGTCCTCTGTTCCATCTTTAGAAACCTCAGTATGGCCTCCAGTACTTCTTATCCAGCTACGTAAAGAACACAGTCTCCACAAATGTGAAAGGTTACATTTCAGCTATCCAAGGAGTGTTATTACTTTATAAATATTTTGGAAAAGCCCAAAACTTAGATAAAGGTCCAAAAAGCTATTTGGGCCTGATCCAAGACTTATTCAGGCCAATGAGATATTTTTTTTTTCTGTATTGCTTTCAATGGGCTTTGAATCTGGTCATCTGCAACAGCTACTACAAACCAGCTCATGAATGAGAGTTGGATGAAGAATTTCCTGCCTGCCTCATGTTGGTGAAGCAGCAAAGGAGGAGGGGGGAACACTGCTTTTAAAGAGATAATTATATTAAAACCCATTTGGCTTCAGATGAAAGACTGCATGGGCCTATCATTTTAAGTATGTGCAGGACTTGCAATTGCACTGAAACATTGGCAGGAACTGAGCTCACACAATATAACAAAAATATCTTTGCCACTAAAAAGCAATTTAAAAAGATACAGTGCAAGGAGGTAAAAAAGGTTAGGCAGCACAATTCCAGAAAACATGGGAATTCTTCCTGGAATTAAATAATATCTGCAGACAGTTTAGCTAAAGAAGATCATTTATGCTCATTCTTGAGTTTAACTCCTCCATTTCTCACAGTATATTTGTGATCGGTTGTGGTGAGAAGCAACAATATCTGCCACTGGGTTTATATGTATTTCTTGCCCCATGATTCCTCATGTGAGGTTCTTGAGCTGCCCTCATAGTAACTCATTTTACGTAGTGTATAAAGAAGGACAAGCCATGGGAAGGTCTATTTTTTCCATTGGAGGCAGCAGTAGAATTTGTCAAACCAGAGTAGATGCTTTCCATCTGTCTGAAGGGAAGTCTCATTTCCCTAGTTCCCTGCAACTCCATGTCACCAGCCCGTACATCACCACCCTCTAAAAAATCCTGTTGAGTTTGCATTTCATTACAGCCCGGACTGGGCTTGATGAAACTTCAAATCTTTGCAGTGAACGTTGGTCCAGCCTGAAAAAAATCTCTACTTGTAGAGACACTGAAAAATGCCTTTGCAGCACAAACTGGACCTTGTGCACAGAACTTAGATCATAGTATTCCAGCTGAAGTGTTATTTTTTGGCAGTTTAGTTCCATTCCTCTGCTTCGATCACTGGCTTGAGCTAATCAGAACTGCAGAGGTCTGGTTTATGCCCACAGGGGGTCATGGGATGGGAGTACTTCTCTGGAGAAGCGTCCTTCTGGACAATGGTGTGAATTAACATGAGCAGAAGGAGAACAGCAGTTTAAAAATATGCCACATTCTTCTAGTTCCAGTTTGTGAACACTACAGCAGTGCAACCACAGCTTTTGTTACACTAGGTCAAGAAGATACAAGGATGCCTAAGTATTCAAGTCAATCTTAGGAAGTCCGAATGACATCATCTTGAACATCCCCTCAGATCTAGCTCTTCCACCATTGCTCCTGCTCCATCTCCAGGCAGCCATGCTTGGTGAGCATCCCAGTGCCATGTGCCACCACTGCCCCATTTTGCCTACCGGGCAAGGGTTGCATGGCACAAAGGCGCATTGTTCCTCCTTTCCTGCAATGGGCTCCAGGGGGAAGGGAAGGAAGTGACTAACACGGCTAGTGCACTCCAGCTAAAAGCTTAAGAGCATAATAAGCCAAGAATTGTCATTTTGGGTAGTTCCAGCTCTCACAGGCCATACGTAGAGCCATATCCTGTTCCTGACGGTGAGCACAGGCGGATGCTCAAAGGTGACTAGAATCAGAGTGGCTTTATGGAGATGTGTCCCTGTGGATATTCCTGTGTGTGCAGCAGCAACTGGGATTTCCTGAGCTGGAGGGTGCTGAGACTCTTGTTCAGGTCTCCATGAGTGTAGGGCTAGCAAATCCCATGAGGAAATCTGGATGGGGTCATTGTTCTACGTGGGCTGGAACAGAAAGGGCAGCAGCTTTCCTGGAATTAAAATATAAATGAACACATAGCTTATAAAAAATACTTCCGAGATAAGTCATTTGTGAAGTGTAGAGAAGTTTATGACATATAAGGCAATCTGTACTGAGGCAGCTGTGAGAAACGCAATTAGCTAATTGGCAATGTTTCTCCTAATTGCTACTTTAGTAAGAAAGCTATACCAGTTAGAAAGGACACGGTGCTTGGCTAAGAACAAACTGGATCATCCCCAGAGAGTTATTTAGGGTAGGAAGTGGGAGTTCCCCCGTCTCCAGTGTCATTATATGTTTAGAGCGAAGCCTATTACAAACCACCGCAGAGCGAACTGATCCTCCTCTCCTCCTTCGCCCCCTGGGAAGGCACCAGCCTCTGGGCATGGGGGTAAGGCACGTTATCAGCCTCAGAAGGGAGCGAGCCAGGAGAAGACAAGGAGGAAACATCCAGAACTCGGAAAGCAAGAGTTGCTTTTAATGCAGATTTAACCTAGATTTCCTCCTATCTGGGAGTATTCTTGCCTTTAGAAACTGTGCCATTCCCAGTGTCTGTCTGTCCTCCAGACTCTGCAGCTCAGACTAAATACCTAAATTGAGAAGTGGTATTGAAGTGTTCCTTGCAATAATTCACTGGGGAGGTTTCTGTGTGGTAAGCATCAAAAGGAAGCATTCAAAGGCACCAACAGGAAGATAGCTGATCTCGAGGCCATTTTATTGCTTGTAAAACTTTATTGGAGGTAGAAAGAACAGGGATAGATAATGTTTTCACTGTGAAATCATAGAGCATTATCTTAGTGTCAAAACAAAAAATGAGCTCACTTCTCCAAAGATTAACACTTGGTACCAGCTGGAGCAGTATCTACCACCTCAAGAGGATATTATTACTTCTATTTTTTGGTTAAAGAATTCCTTTTAAAATAGTGTCTTCTGGAATTCACAGACCACCTATGCCTGGAATGCTTGCACAGAAGTTATAAATAAAACTATTTGCTAAAAATGTTTCCTGGTACAAACAGACTGGGTTTACCAATGTAAACATACAATATGTATTCACGCATATTTTACATTGGTTACTGTGGTTCTTTTAACATTTGCTTGCAAGATAACATGACATGAGTACATTATATACTTCTAACATTTTTTTAGTGTGGAGTGGCAGTTAAAGACTGGGACACTAATGGAACAGAGAGTTTTAATCCTCCTTTCACTTATCTATCCATATAGTCATCTAAGCACCATTCACTAACAGATTTCAACCAGCCAGTGGTACTATGAGATGGGGAAGTTATTTCATAGATGGGGAAAACCCAGCCTGGGCAGACAAGAACCACACAGGGTGCAAGCGGCTCTGATAGCAGCTGAATGCAAGGTCCCATAGCTCCAGCCCTCTGCCCCTCACAGAACACGTTATGTCTACTGTAGCTCTGGAGGAATTGATCACATCAGAGTCACTTACTGCTGCTGCTATCTAAAACAAGGCAAAGATACTTTATCAGAGGAGTCCACATTTAATTACATATGACCCATGTGTTTTTTCAAAGTGTAGAGCTGAAAATGGAGTAAGGAAAAGCAGAGGGGCGAATAGGGATTTTCTTTTTCACAAAAGAATGCCACACATGATTTCCTTAATTTACTGAAACTAGTTACATTGCATACCAGAAAATTAATTCTCATGGTTTTGTGAGGAACTATTTTTTTTTTTAATAGGAAAAATGTACAATGACTAGATGAGTTTCCTCTTGAAAATTGTGAAGTTGTTGGAGAGGCAACAGTACATGTATGAGGCCATGTTTTCTCCTTTTTCATTAATTTTCCTCTTCATTCTGCCTTGCTTAAGCCTGAATCTCCAGGGTCCTTGAGAAGCAGCATTGGTTTTACTTAGGGGAAGGTCTGCTGACTAAAAATGGGATCCTCTATAGCCATGATCAATTAGAAAAGAAAAGCTTAGAAATACTCAGTACGCTGTGGTAACATTCTGAAGCTTTGCACAGACTGCAGTCTACAAGGTGTGCGGCCATCTCCTGCTCATGGCATGGTTTCTGTCCCATATCCCCACATTTTTAATTCAACCCCCATGCTACTCATCTGCTGAATTGCACTCGGTGAGATGCCTGCCCTGCAGTGCATTACTTCCCTACATGGGAACATTTTCAGTCAGTATTTTTTTGTCTTTTCCCCCCTCACTAAGGAATGATCTTTAAAAAATACCCTTAATTTTATTTGCCTTGCGCCTACAATAAAACAGAGAAAGATTTATTCATTTCTGGTTAAGGCAGTGGATACTGGAGGCAATACAGCTTTGCTAGCTTTCACTAGCTGAAGATCTGGCTCGATGCAATCACGTTGTACATGCCAATAAAACTGAAAGGTAACCAGCTGTTTTATTCCAACCACTACGTGTTGTGGTTTTTTTTGGGTTTTGTTTTTGGTTTTTTTTTTTTTTTTCCTGGAGGAATTTTGCAATATGTGATTTGTAAAAACTACTTTTATATGTAATTAGTATAGCAATGAATATTTTCTGAACTGTAACTCTTCCTCTAATTTTGATTTTCTAGGCAAGTCTAGCCAAGTCATAGCAAAGAACATAGCATCAGAAGAAAGTTATTGCAACAAAGCTGGAATCGATGTCAATAAAATAATGCCAATATAATTTGTTAGGAGCAGAAATGCATAGGAATTTCCTCCTAAATCTTGAAAAAAAAGTATTTGTAAGAAACCAGAGGACTCAAAATTAATTTTAAACCTTTTTATAGAGGACTTTTAGGGTAATACTGAAAACACTATCAGTTTAAGAAATCTGAGTCAATTCCTTATATGAATAAAATTCATTCAGCATACACAGCATGCCTTACTGCAAAGGAAAATGATCCTGAATACATTACATGTTAGTTTTCATTTGGAAAGAGACAAAAGAAGTTGATGGCAAAGCATATATATTGTAGTAATGCAGACACACAGCTCCACTGTACGTACTCTAAAGGCAACAATTTCTCTGATTTATGCAGCAAGTTCACTGGCCTGGTCTCTGTAGGGACAAGAAAACAAACAAAACGTGCTGTGTTTCAGAAATAACACAGATCTCATAGACCAGGATAGAAAAGCAGCTGCTAACCCCACTTAGCAGAAAGCTGTGAGATGCGTGAGCACTGCCTGGTGGGACACCCCGTCTGCAGAGCCCAGGCCAGCCTTGGATCGCCCGGACCCACATGGTAGAGGAAGACTTGCCATGGGTCATTCTAAAAGGACCCCCTTGCCCACCATTGTGTCCTGCCAGCCCTCACGTCGCAAGGGCAGAGCATGGCATTGCCTGTCCTCAGTTCTCCTTCAGGTTTTGGCTGAGCTGCAGCTTTGGGACCTCTGAACTGCAGGCAGCATGCAAACCTTCATGGTTAACAGCCACCAGCGGACAGATCCTCCGTTAGCTTACTAAATTATTTTCAGGATCCGTAGCCTTCATTGCTTTGTGTGGCACTAGGGACTTGTTTCTGTATTTGATTATTAGTGCAGAGAAACTATGCATATAACAAACTTTTTCGCTGATCCAAGGGAAACAGCTCCTGAGCTGTAATTTGTCTCTTCATGGTTTAAACGGGACACAAATGGCTATGAAACACAACACTGCAAAGGCTTCCCTGGACAGCATTTTTAAGATACCTCCAGCTGTGACCATCTTATGTTTGAAGAGATTAAAATTTGTGTGCCTGTAAGAGATAAGCCCTGATGTTGCTTTGGATAGGCTCTTGGGCAGGGTAGTCAAACTGCTGAGCTTCGTGTTCAAAAGCCAGGAGGTGTGTCTGAAGCTGGCGGTGAAAGGCAGCCCCATGAATCCAAAGTAGGAGTCCATGCATCAGCTAGGACTCATCTGTAGCTTGAAAGATCACACTCCTGATGGGATCCATGCCAGTTTCTGATAACCAAGCTCTATTTGATCTCGGTTTCACTGATATGAGTCTGGCAAACAGAATGGTTCCTTTTCTATTAGCTAAATTTGAAAAAAAGAGAAAAAATCGATTAATTTTGAATGATGGGCAAAGATAAAGACAGATAGAGAGAAAATATATAAAGAAAAACCTATTTTCCAGAACGTTATAAAGTCTGAGTGTGCAGAGAGCTTCCTTTTCCCTTCTGAGCCATTACAAACCATTAAGTCAAGACCTCAGGATCTAAAAGCTGTAAGTAATTAGGCATTGACCAAACCAAACCATTTTGCTGCTGTCTATTGTGTCAGCAACATTCACATTAATGCAGAAGGACCCACCAGAAAAGCTGATATGGTCAATAAGTCATGAACTAAAATACTTTTTTCCTCCATAATTGCTCCTTTGTGTTAGGAATTTGCATTTTAATAACTCCTTAATTATTTATTTACTCAGTATAGTCCATGGTATGCAATTTAAGGTGTTTTAACTGCACATTTAATTGACTATACATAATAGCTATTGGTGAAATATATGTAATTAGGAAGACCATAAAATGTCTATTATATGTAAGTAATAGTTACTGGTCTGTTTCAGGGCTTTTAAAAAGGAAGATTGCAGAAGTAATTAAAAACCTAATCTAATCTAATCACAAGAACTTCTACATGTTTAAGTGTCTTCATTTGCAAAATGGAGGAAAACCAAGACTTTTAAGAGCTAAACCATTCTGATCCGTTTCTGTCATTGTGCCTCTTTTCCACAAGCTGCTCTGATGGGCAGAGCTTGGGTTGTCAGTGTGGACTTTCATCCTTAACTGACTGTCCTTGCTATTGTAGTCTTAATCCAACCTTTTAATACTATCTGAAATGCACTTACTTGTGGTTGCATTAATGATAATTGTGAGCTCTTTGGCAGCAGATGTATTCTACCTTAGTGCTACTTCAGCGTCTGGAAATTCCAGTTCCTGGCGTCAAGGGGCTCCAATCACTTCCACAATTTCTAGAAATAGCTGTGACCTGCTTTTTTGCACCATTTCTATCCTTTCAGGTTAACCTGAGCTTCTAGGAACAGAACGCTATTGAAGCATGAGCCTTTTTAGTGCTTACTGCTTGGTAACTTAGTTTTTCCTATTTAATTACAGGTTTCATGTTTAGGGTACGAAGAAGGACATCTTGTAAAGGCACCTTTTCATGTGTGGACAGACCATAAAAATGTAGGTAGGGGCTTCTTTTCCACAGCGGGTGCCTCTGTGGCATTCAGAAATGCCTCACCGCTCTGTTATCAAGTAAACCTGTTTAGGAAAGAAAATAAAAAACAAACAACCCCTAAAGTACAACCAGCTCCTACATGGTTACCCCAGACCAGACACTATTTGGTCATGTGGGACCAAATGTCAAGCTAGACAAAGAAGGCAAGTATACAGTGAGTTAGGCTATTGTGGAGGAAGAAAAGGAATAAACCCAATGGGGACAACGGTGACATTTCTGGCAGCCCAGTGGGCGCAAGACACCCACTTGCTCGGTCTGAAAAACTTGGGGGGGTGCAAGTTCTTGTAGTTAGCATGGCTGTTACTAAAATCCACTACAGCACATACGAGCCATTAGCTTTCTTATTGTTAATAACTGCGATTTTGTGAGTCAATCTAGGTGAAAATAGTTTAATTAAAAAGTTTCCCTAATTAGTGTGATTATTGTACCAAGTAAAGAGGGTAACACATTAATGCTCCTCTGAAGCATACTTCTTTTTCACCTCTCCCCTTCTATTGAAAGACTTAGCATTCAACTGACTCAGTAAATTACCGATTCACTAATTTATGCTTCTGGGATGAGAAAGTTATTTTCAATAGAATTAAATCTACAACTTACTGACGTAAGAGACTCATTGTGAGACTCCACATAGTGTAAATCAATCTATTGCTCCCAGTTCAGGACTTTTGAGCACCAGCTAAACTTGCTTTTGTACCATGAAGGCTCAAGAATTGTTTATTCTTCTTCCAGATAGGGTAGATGGTGCTTGTCATAAGTCAGCTGAGGTGAGAAGCTCAGGAGGAGGTAGAATGAATGTACAAAAGCTAATAAACCCCCTTCTTTTACACGAGGCCATGAACCACTTGGCCATTTAAGATCAAATGTGCAGACAGCCAGGGAGATTCCTACTCCAATCACACTGACTGTTTTAAAATGTATTTATTTATTTCATGGCGTCAGCATCTTCTTATTTAGCTTTACACTATGAAGGTGTTGGTCATACTAATCCCATTAGGTAGATAATATCCCTGCCAGCGTTCCTGGGGAAAGCTAATGACCACTCCTATTGTTCCACTCCTATTGTTCCACTCCTTTTGATTGCTTAGGAGACAAGAAGTAAATGGCTCTTCCAGCCAGTAGACTAGGTCACTGAAATTTAAGACCTAATTAGATCCTCACACCTCTGGTCCAAAACAACTTGGAAGTATTAAACCACTAAGGTACTTAAGCTGATGACTCATGTAAGTCATGCTGTTCCTTCGCAATGAGGGTGCACCTAAAACACAAGCAAGGGATCTACTTATAGCAGAGTTCTTACTCAACCCGGTAAGAAAGAGTTAAAGCATGTAGGGTGGATGGGAACTGTCTAATTTGGAATTCCTCTCAGCTAGAAAAAATGTTGTTTCCATTTGATCTTTCTGAAAACTTTCTGAAAACTGAGGTAGCCTCTAAAACCTAAAGAGAAACATGAATGCTCTTGGAAAAAGCTAGACAAATTTGGGAATCTTTCTGCTCCCACTGGCCTCTGCTTACTGAACAGAATCCAGCCCTGATGAGCTTGAAGTACCGGTGAAAGTGTGCTGATTTGTTAGGCAGGTACCTATTTACATCTCAGGCAAGTCAGTGAAGATAATATCTTTCCCTGCTTTCACGTATGTGACCACAGGGTGATGTGCTCAAAGGTCATTTGATTTGAAGAGCATGCATATTTTGTTTAATTTTCCTTTTAGTAAATGCACCAATCCATTTGAAAGCCAGCTGCCTTTTCTTAAGCCCTGTTTAAAAGATTTTGCTGACATGGGATTAGATGGGTCCTCATTTTTTGTTTAACACCATTTCTATTCCATTAGTAGCTTTCATAATCTGGTGGTCAACCCATGCAAGAATAAGAATGGCCCTACATTTAGATCACATTTTAAATCAGAAAACCAATGTGGCCTGCAAGTTGCAAAATAAGAAACAAATACACATGAAATCCTGTTTAGCTCAAACCATAATTGAAGAGTAATTTGTTTCAGCAAAGTCCCGAGGAAGGACCTGAATGAGGATTAAAAGGTCTCTGTAGCTGAGAGTGGAGGATGGAGCTATTGCTGTTGCTGGGCTTGCTGGATGAATTGGAACCAGCTCCTGTGGATAGATCCTAATCACTCCCCAGGAAGGGCAGGGGTTGGGTGGTGAGTGGTGGCAAATCTGGATTTATGCCTTGGATTCATCACATGTCCGCAGACTGGACTGGAAATCTCTTGGAGACGTGACTGTGAAGATGTTACAGACCGGCCAGAGAATACCTTCAGTGTGCTGGGGGTTTGGCATAACTGTAGCCTGAGGTGAGAAGGGATTAAGTGGTTTGTGAAGGCTCATGCATGAAATCCCTGCAGGTTTTGAATTTTCTGGTCCCTGTCCAGTGAATTTAACTATGGAGCCATCCTTTTCTCTCAGGTAGTCCAGCGGGCATTGCACACGTGGGATACTGGTTGGTTTGCAAAATATTTGTAAGCACTGAAAGGGCTGGTGGAAATAAGCGTGCTGGAAAATTAGCATCACGTGACCAAAGAAAAGCCAATTCATCAACAAAGCAGACTTCAAAGGGCAGAAAGGCTGCTGCTTTCTTTTCCCCCAACCATTTCTGTGAGTCACTTCAGCTCATCAAGAAAACACCTAATCAGTTAAAATGTTCATGAAGAAATATAAAAATTTTACAAAAGGCATTTTAAAAATTGCAAACAAATTCCAACTTTCCCCAAAATTCAGTTTTCCAATATGATCATAGCAGACGTTTAGTCCTGCATTAAGATTACTAAAGGCTCTAAATCCTAAATGGTTTCCGAAAATCTCCCAAAAGGCTTTCCTTTCTTCTAAGGGAAAAAATGGCCAGGTGCTGATGGAGAACCTGGGGCAGCTGCTTCACAAACCATTTTGATCCAGAGTCTTTTAGAGGGAGGACTTCAGGAGGTGGAGTGGGTGGCTCCAGACCAGCCTTTCTCTGAGATGGCCTGGCAGCGCTGTATTAACAGTGCAGCTATTAACTGTTGTCGTCTTAATGATGAAAGACAAAACTAAAATTTTGACCACTACCTCAATAAAGCCCTAATATCCCTCTTCTCCTTGGAGTCTCACATCTGATATACCTTGAAGGAGGAATCTCTTTGAAGGTCCATCAGTGAGGAAAGCTGTGGTATTTCTTATCGTGGCCAGGCTCCATTTTCAAGGCAAGGGAAATCCCAGTGAAACTTCAAGATCCATCAAGGTGGTTTAGCTCTTGTTCATCACCCTCCTGGCATCCTGGCTTGAAATTCTTAATACAATTAATGCTGGGGAAACAGTTTTCATCCTCCTCAACTTCACTCACAGCCCCTAGTAGAGCACCAGACATGATGATGGAGAAGGGAGGGTTTACTAAAAGCTCCCCTATTTATAGCTGTGGCAAAGTGACAGGGCTCTGTCCTCATCTTGTGATTCCACGGAACGTGAACGTCTGTTTGTTGCATGCAGACAGAGCCAGGACAAGTACATAGATCCATAACAAACTGAAAAGAGAGAACACAAGACTTGAGCTATCGTGGCAGAAGTAACACCTCGTACACTCGCAATGTATGATCAGTCAGGAGGAATGCCTGCTGACATTTTAGCATTGAAGTTCTAAGTAATTCCATTTTTCTGTAAAGTCTCTGGCACCTGGTATGTTATTAAGTAACTCAGCAGAGACCTGTTAAATGCATAACCTCCCTGCACAAAGGGAACGGTCTTTTACTGCATTTCTCCCATTAACCCACGCTTCCCTTTGATACTTGCATGCTCCACAGTTGCCAACCATGATTTTGCAAACTTGCTTGAAACATTTCAGTGGGACAGATCACCCCATTCACTCCCTGCCATCCTCACAAGGTTACATTCAGAACCTCTGTTGCTTTCAGCCTGAAATTTCCTTCTGTTTTGCTACAAGTCCTAATGATCTTGGACTTATTTCATAAGATACTCGTAAGAGATTTCACACCAAAAGAGCCAACTCCTGACAAAAGGTAAAGATTAAGGTCAGTCAGCCATGGCAGGTGACCATAATGACAGGAGAAGATTAAGGAGATGACGGGACTGAGCTTTGCTTTGTTCCTATTGGACTACGGGGGGCAGGAAGGTGTGGTGGGTAGCATTCAGAAAAAATGCAAAATAGTGGTCAAGAGGAATACTGTAGGGAATAAAGGATATGAACTCAGTTTATGGAGTTCTACTTTTTTCTAAAATACTGTAGCAGATGCCACAGGTGTCATTGACTTGGAATTATGCAGGTCAGAGGGGCTGATAGAGCACTGGGTTGAGGGACATTGCTGTAGCCTACCTGAACACCATAACACAGTGTGCGGCACGGCACAACCTGGCCTAAATCTGAGGCTTCCGTTTGGACTGCGGTGCAAGTAAATGCCAAACTCATGATACTGGTTTAGGATTAGCTATGCAACAAGGATAACAAGTCTTGCATCCAGGATGGGTCATTTAGCATCAGCACAAGTATCTGCCAGCTAAAACAACAGGCAGAGCCTTAGACACCACATCCAAAGCCATGTGACAGTTTTGGACCTGATGTTTGAGTCAGGGTTAACATGGGGTGGTAGCAACCTTGTCACTGTGCTGAACAAATCCCTCTGCCTGGCTCCACGTGGTCCCTCCTCTCCACATTTGTACTTGTTTTACCTGAATAGCCTGAGAGCAACCTGCTGCCCTGTGGGCTGGAGCTTTAGTGCTGCCGATGCTCAGCTCTGCCCCTTCTCTCCCTGATGCTGCAAGACCTGCTTTAAGCCCCACTTTGTACTAGTCGTGTTATCTGAATTAGGGTCCCTCACAATTAAATTATCAACAAACAAAACCTAACTGCACTGTAAATAAACGCCTTTTCTGACAAGAAAATAGGAACTCACTCCTGAGATGGCTAAACCTCTTTCATCTTCCCTTCTCCAGGCTGCCTCCTGCATTGCTTCAGCGTGTGGAAAAAAATTAGTAGGGGCCTCAGAACGGAGGTACCAGTTCCTCACACTGCCATTCCACCACAAGGAAAGGTCTTTGGGAAAAGACAAATACAAGAGCCTGGCTGACATGAGTAACTGAATCAGCACAGTAAGTAGTGAAGATTTTGTGGCCTCCTGAGCTTTTATCTATTTTTGCTTGCACAAGTCTTGCAACGGAGGTGGACTTTGAATTTTTAAAATATCTGTAACTCCCCAAGCCTTTTGCACGTGGCATCTATCATCATGGTGAGTGAAAACGAGAAGCTGTGGATCTCAGTATTATCTGAAATGGTGCCAGTGGTAGCTGGCGTCAAAGCAAGCGAGTAGCAGAAGTTGCGTGAGTGGACATAGCAGCTCAGAACTTGGTTTTTCCTGAGAGTGAGGAGACAGGATGTTAATATTCAGCCCTTGTCTCGTCCTCTTCCTCACGGGAGGGAAAGCTAATCTGAGTATCATGTGCTTGATATGAAGGAGAATGTTATAATCACACCGTTAGTCAGCCGTAACAGTGACCCGAGGAGTGGAACTGGCCCTGAATAATGGAGTCACTTAGTATCTATCTTTATACAAATGCTGCTGATTTGGCTGTAGAAGAAAGAAAATTATGATCATTAACATGAAATATAAGTAAAAGAAACTAAATAAACTGACTTTCACAGCCCTGTACTCCTACTCCTTACAGTTCCTACAACAACCTATGCTGATGGTGTTTATAAGTGTTGTCTGCACAAGTATGAAGTGAATCAGAAAAAATCACAAAGTTCAACATGCACCTGCTGACCACGAAGGTCTGAATGTACCCACGAGTGATGCAGGGAGGGAACTGTGCAATTTACTCCGACTGTGGAGTGATTGGAAACAGCTTGCGTACTGCTTCTGAGTGCTTTTCCAGCAGCATGGCATGTTTCCTTAATAAGAAACCTTGTACCATCCCATGTCTGCAGGATCTTCCTCGTTCTACCACGCTCCAGAGTTTTAACACTTCCATTTGCCTACCGCAGAAGACCTTGATATGTAGCTATGGAAGTTAAAGCGATCCTTTTTACTCACTTCCCCAGGGTTTAAATCAGGCCCTAGATATCTTCATCTCCCTGACATTTCCTTTCATGTAATACTGGATTTTTTGTTACTTCCATGTGTGTTGCAGACCCAGCTAATGTGGAAATTTCTGCTTCCCCAGTCAGGGGAGACCCACCTTCTGGGACTTTATATTAACTAGAAATGTTCGTCTGGGTTATTCAGAAACCTTTCTGTAAATAACACTCCTGACAGATGTCTGCATAATTACAGTGCCTCATGAATATGCTATCTTGTGGCTTAGGATAAAGTATTAATTGGTCTATAAAATATTGTAAAATGCAACTGGACTGTAGTTTGTGTCCAATGAGTTTATCTTTGTTTTCACTCCTTGCATGAGATTCAGATAAATTCATCACAACCCTGTTAATTGATGTTTCCTTCTAATGAGATCACACTCTTCAAAATCCATAACAGTAGTAGCAAAAAGTATCCAGATAGCTCTAACTTGTACCCTCTACTGCAGGGCACAGGCAATTTGCTCATTTAATAATGATTTTTAAATGTTTAAAATCTAAACAAAACAACAAGTTCCTACTCTTGTATTCAGGTGTGATTTATCTGTCTTTCATGACGAGACAGGCGTAACAATTATAGAAGCCCTTGGGCTAGTATACATGAGCATTAAAGTGAATTATGACATGATCAGACTGCTAAGGAAAGCCACAGGTATTTTGCAGAAATGGGGCCAAATTCTGCTCCCCTGTACTGACTGCAGTGCTGAACAGGTCAGCAGTTACCTTCCTGCAACATTTTCTCCATGCAACCTAATGTAGAGTTGAGATTTTAGCATTGTCATGCTTGTACACTCTGCTGCCAAGATGATAACACTGAAACAAGGTGGTGGTTCAGTTCTACATTGCAAGTAACACTGTGAAACAACGGGAACAAAACAAGAGATGCCCCAAATAGATTCACAATAAGTGTGGTTTCCGGATGCAAAGCATAAAGGCGGAAAGCGAGAGAACTCTACAGCTCCAATAGTTTGACCAAAGATCAGAGAAGTCGATGGGAGTCTTTCCATATTTCTTTCAATGAGATTTAGATCAGAACCCTTTGGGGAGTCATAATGAAGTTTATTTCCATTATAAATATACAGTTGATATGTCAAATTATACTACCACCATGAGAAAAAGATTACACACAGAGTCGCAGCCCAGCTGAATTCCACATGAAAGAAAATTACATTAAGTTACTATTGCCAAATTCTAAAGGGAATGACATTTGACAAGGAAAACATTCATACTTCTTAGATACAATCACTAAATTTTATTCTTTCTGTGGTGATGTCTGTTGCATGCACTAATGAGCAATCTGTCCCTCTTAAAGACTGATCCTTACTGACCTTTCTCACTATCTTCCTCCTGATCTTAGTGGATGTCTTAGCAGGAGGAAAAGAATTGTATGTTTTTACACCAAAATAGTCAACTGCTAGCAGAGATTGGATAGGTTACTAGTTGCTACTAACTCATTTTGAAGTAAGGATTTTTTATTGTCTCCATGGATTTCTTATTTCAATGACTAGCTCGGTTTATAAGTTAGGTTCATTTTTTTTTCTCTAGTGAAGACAAAGCCTTAGTGCAAAGGTAACCTCTTCTTTAGTCATAAACTAGACTGATTTATGGCTTTCATACTCCGGGTGTTATATGTGTCTAAACCATATTCTACTTCAGGATGAACCACAACTTCTGTGAAGACCTCTTAAAAAATGTACTTAAAAAATGAACAAAACCAGCCAGCACGTTGTTAATTACACAAAAAATGGATATGGAAAAGAGCCTTTGACAATATTTACATCAGAATCTGTTCTTTCCCTTTTGAAAAATGAGGTGATCAACACACTTTCATCAAGCACTCAAAATTCAGAATTTTCACCCATTTCTACTCATTATTAACATAATATAGTTTCGGTGGGTGGAATTCTCATTAGGCTCTGAGCTGGCTGATATATTTTGATAACTGAAAAACAAAGTCAAAATCTCAGCAATGTGAAAACAAACACATTGTTTATTTTCCTACATGACCCTACTGAAATTCTTTCCAAATTAAAAACATTCTAATATACACTGGTAAGTTTCACATGCCCCTTATTTTTAGGGGTATAATTCATTTTGAATCTAAGTTACTGAACTCTCCCTGTATTTCATATTCTCCCATTCCTGTGTGCACTGACAGGTTGTACAGAGGATATAACAGAATGAAGGCTAAGAAAAAATGACAGCAGAGGGATGAAGGAGTGTTTTCTGTCTGTCTGTCTCCTGCAGTCTTCAGATGGTGACTAGATGCCTACAGATAAGACATTTTTTAATCAAGAAGTTAGAGAACTCTTGTAGCTGAGATGACATTGAGTGAGTCATACAGTAGATCAGACCAGATCATCTAATGAAATCTTCAGTTGGTAGAATCTGCATCCCTCTGAATACAGATAATAATTTTCTGACAACTAAAGACCAGATCTTCCTAAATCAGTTATTTCAGTGGAAAGATGGGCTTCAGGGGACCTACATGCCATTTCTAAATGACCTAAATGTTAGAGCTGACCTAGGACAATGTGACAGAAGTCATTGGCTGAAATTCTGGCTCCACTGAAGCCCAAGTGGGAGTTTGAATGCAGTGGGGCCATGTTACCACCCAGTGTGTCAATGGGAAAATTGCCAGTTTCAAACGAGAGAAAACAATATGAGATATTTAACCTCAGGAAGCAGAATAGAAAAATTATTCCAGTTCTTAGCTCCCCATCTCCAAGCAAAGCCTCCCCCTCAAACCAATGATATGGGCCAAATGGAGGGTGACATCAGATTTACTGGTCTGTCTCAGCATGAGATCTGTGTGAGGCGAGTCCCAGCAGGACACGCGCAAGGCAGAAAGGTTTTTTTTCTTCTAATACATAAAGCGGGTAACTAAGTGAGTGAGAAATTTCACGGGCTGGACAAAACAAAGTTCATCAGGGGGTTCACAACATCACAGAATGGTTGAGGTTGGAAGGGACCTCTGGAGGTCATCGTGCCCAGCCCACCTGCACAAGCAGGGTCACCTGAAGCAGGTTGTCCAGGGCTATGTCCAGATGGTTCCATTCCACAAAAACATCCAAGGACATACTTCCCTCTTCACCCTGAAAATTCAATACTGATGCCATCAGACCTTTTCTTGTTGGTGCAAACTCTCCTCCAGCTCTCTCAATACTACTGTTTCTCATTCACCCAAGGATCTTCCAGCAGGAATTGCTCAACATGCGGGTAGCTAATAAACCCACAGTTGTTATTGGAGTCAGGGCAGAGCATAATTCTAATTACAGGAAACAGGAGGAATAAGGGTGGACTTTCAGAGTGTTTTATTGTAATATAAGTAGGCTTCTAAGATAGGAGAAGCCGGCAGTCATGTCAGAGGTTACAAGGAGTTTCTGTGCAATTACAGATCCATATTTCTCCGTCCTAACACACAATCTGGGAGAAGGGCAGCCAGAGGTAAGTGGCAGAACCAGGAGGAGGAAGATTGCTGTTAGCTGGCTCTGGTTTCTCTCTCCCTTTTATCGGATCGTAACTTCACAGTAGCAGCTTCCACAGCAAACTCCTCGCAGCCCTTCCAGATGAACTGTCAAGCCTGACTCCCTGGAGATGGGATATTTCAGATGCGCGGGAGCAGCTAATGAGGCAGAGGAGAAGCTCCTTCTGGCTGCAGTGAACTGACGGGATCCCTCTATGACACAACTTGGTTTCCTCTGCATACAAGTCCTACAGGTTCCCTGATGAGCTGTACTAGGTTAATTTGTCATTTGTTATTAAGAAAATCCTGACAAAGATCAAGACCATGCTGCGAACGTTTGATGGGCACCTGTCTGTGTTTTTTCTAATTGGCTAAGATTTCCTCTGCTGGATACGTATTTCAAACTGCTATAAAATCAATCCCCACTCAACTATTTCATGCTGGTAGACATCCCAAAGAATGTCATTGAAGGAACTGAAGTAATTTGGGATATAACTTGGCATAACAGAACACAATTGCTCTGCTGAGAATATTCCAGTTTTAATATCCACTTATGAAACCACAACAGGAATCTGTCCACTGGTAATATTTGAATTATTATTTTAATTTATTTTTTTGCTTGTCAACCAGCTTTTCCAACATTTTAGATGATATTTCCTGTTTTAATCCATCCGGGGTACCATTGTTGTTTTTTTCTCCTTGCAGTTCCCAGGGCAGAAGGAAAAAAATGGGCATCAGTTTAGATTGCCTCTGCCAGAAAACATATAATAATGCTGTCATTCTTAAGAAAACTCTGCAGCAGCAGGCTCAGACAGCTACAAAGTAGAGCACATGCATGGATTTGTCATCCTGCCTTACTCTTAAACAACATTGGCTTCTTTGTCAATTGTGAGGAAACAAGGGGGAAAAACCCCTGGAGGTGAGCCACACATTTATTTGTTCCTGAGCTCGGATGGCAATGCTGGCTGCAACACAATCCTTTTTTTAGAAAGGAGAGGTGAGCATCTGTGCTACTTGTTCAGAAAAGTCAACAGATATCTTTGACAAATGCATTTTCTTGACACATGTTTTCTTGCGACATCCAAGGACAGGATGTATGTGACCACATAAATCCAATGCTCATGACAGATCGTGAGTGCTGCTAACTGTCCCCTACAGCTCCTCTTCTGGCATGAAGAAGCCATCAAGTCATCTATGGGCCAGAGGTGCCCTACCATGCTACTGATGCAGAGTGAAGCAAACCTTGGTGACCAGGTGGGCAGAAACATGTTTTTGCTCTTCTGCATCAATGTCCACTATCACGTTTCTATTCATTTTAGTGATTTAGTAAGACTGGATCTTTCATCAAGTTTAGCTAAGTGTGGCAGGTCCTTCTGAGAGGGAAAACATCTGACTTTAGTTCATTTCCTTCTTTTTCACTAAAATCAGAGTATGAAAAGGTTCAGCTCTACCTTTATTTTGTGGCCAAGTGATTACTAGATCCATGGAACTAAAGACACACTAGTTCACACAGTGCTTGTTTCCAGTGTGCCAGGGCAAAGAAAATGCCTTCAAAAGGCCCATTATTCAGTGTTGTAGATTATTCGGTATTTTTGTCTTCACAAAATACTTGGGAGAGATCATAAAAGTATTTCTTTCTAACTGCAAAGAGAAATGCCTTTTCCTCGTAGTTTTTGTGTTTTTCTCAGGCCATGTGTGAGAAACAAAGCCCAGTGTTTAAAGATGCTGTTTAGGTGGCTGCATTCCCCGCCTTTACCAGTGCCAGGGACCAGGACCATCCCAGAGGCTAAGCAGTGCTCTGACAAACTTGTGACACAAACTGGTGGTGACTTCAGAAACATGCTCCACAGGTCTTTTTAAAAGGGTACAGGCAGCCTAAATCCTGATGCAGGAGCACACAAACATCACTTGAGGAACTATACTTATCCTAAGACACACACAGCCTATCCAAGTGCTCCACGAGGGGGGTGGTAGTACTTTTAATGCCTCCCGGCAAGTGCACACTAAGAGGTTTGGTAACCCAATATGAATTCTAAAATGTACAAACACAACTGTGTCAATCCCTAATGAGAATGTGCCTCTGAAGCACTCCAAGAAGACACCTGCAACCTGTATGACTGTTTTATATCACTTTTAGATAATCACATACTGCCTTGTAATAGCTGCCTTGCTGTTTAAGTTGATGTATTTGCAGCTTATAGAGTACAAAAATGAATACTGGTGATATTACTGCTATAAATCCCGATGGCAAAACACATTTCCCTTAAAAAATGAATGTCGCAAGTGGTGGATGAAATCTAGTCGAGTGACGCACTTCCATACACGTTAGCACATACTTAGCCCAAAATAGAACTACATTTCTAAGAAAAACTCTGCAAGGCAAGGGAAGGAAAGACCCTCCTTCCTTTTTGGTGCATTAAGAAGGCTTGAGATTTCCCCACTCTCCCACTTGTTTCTAGAAATTCAGCTCCTTTAATGTCACAGGCAGCACTGAATGTCCATTTCCAGACCTCCTGTATAAAGGGAGATTTCTGTTCAGTGCCCCATTAGATCCCAACAACAAAAGATGACTAAAAAAATAAATGCATTTAATAGCACACAGAGCCCAGAGAACATTTGATGAAGCAGGTCAGCTCTTTTGCTGTTGCTTATTCACCACAGATGTCCCCAGCAAGAGTGTCCAGAGCTACCAGAGAACCCTGTAAAGCAGCTGAGGCCAATTGCCAATATTTAGGCATAACTCAGGTCAAGTCATGCTAAAAAAGAGCCCAGGGTAAACTGCACCAAGTGCTACCTCTCTTCCCTTTGCCCAGCCTCTGCTGGAGCCCCACAACATCGTGCCACTGGAACATGCTCTGTATCACCTCTCCAGGAGATGCTGTGATGCTCCAGAGCTCCTTCTCATCAGCTTCACAGATAGTCCTAGACTCCATTTAATAGATCAAAATAAATAGTCATGATAGAAAATTAATAACTGACTAATTGAGGTTTAGAAAGACCAGCAAAATCATCACAGAGCTAAGAAGATTTCCATAGCTTAGGTTTGAACAAAAGTTCACACGTGAACAATATTTAGCTTCTAATCCTCCTCTACCACCTGCTCAGCCTCAGTGAGAGCAGCAGACCTTTATATCTCTCTTCTCTTTTGTATGTTGCAGTTCTCCTCATTAATCTTGTATTTTTCCTCAGGTGAGTCCAGCTCTGCTCCCATCCAGCCTCAGGGCTGGGCCCTGGAAAATACCTTCTGAATCTTCAGCTGGTATTTGTCTCCCTTGTCACAGTTGTTATTCCTCTCTTCCCTTAGGAAACATAATTCATTAAAGATCAAGAAGAGTTTAATTCAAATATAGGTTTTATTTATAGCATTTCCCTTCCCTTCTATACTGCATTTTTCTCAGTATATTTTATGTTCACTAGTTGGACTGTCCTCTCAAAAACAACTTTCTGCCTGTGGTTCCATCAATGTTAACCGAGTTATCCTACATTCGTAGGGAGAATAAAGTTCCCAGTTTTATACCTTTTTATCACTGAACCAGGAAAAGCTGCAGTTTACAGGTTCTGCTATCCTTCAAGCTTTCCTTAATAAGGAGTACTTATGCTTGTCACAAAAATGTAACTTTAGGACTATACAAGAATAAAACTTCCTTTTGTCTTTTCTTCCAGGTGTCCATATGTCTGCAACAGGGAATCTGGCCAGCTTACAGAAACTGTCTCCTCTCCAAGAACTGCATACTGAGGCAAATTCCCAGCTTATTAAAAAATAGTTCTGTTATTTTGCCATCTTGTTTGTTCTGCAATTCCACCGTGTTTTTTCCCCTCTCCTCTTTTAATTTTGCCTCTGGCTTTTTTGGGGAAAATAAAGGAAATGGAAAATAAAAAAAAAACAAACACAAAACCAAACCACCCAAGAAATTCTTAAATATATATTTATTTGGGGCTTTATGTCACTTCCAAACTTCTGTAGGAATTGATAGGAACATCCTAGTTGATAGGAATACTCAAATGTTATTTGTCTGGTGAAGAGCAGTTTACATGAGGAAGCTCACAGGAGCTTCCAAAAAACCTAGAGACCTTAAGGTACATTATAAATCTTCTCTTCAGCTTATGACAGAAGTGCCTTAACTTCACTGTTGCTTAACTCTTTTCCAAAGTAAATTAAATCAGAGCTGGAATGGCTAACACTTCAGTAACGCTGTCCCAGAGTTTAATGTGGTCCAAACACTCAATTTCAAAATATAAGTTAGTTGTTTTAGTTTTTCTGAGAGGTTCCTGAGACAACTTCTCAATTCAGTGGTGAATTTTTTGTTTTGTTTGCCTCAACTTGTAACTTCCAGGATGTTCTTCTAGATTTTGAAGGTAAAACCCAGTTATGTTGAGATCTGGGAAACTGGTCCTTCAAAATAAATGCAGGTGTTATGGTCTGTGGCTTAGTTCATGAAGAGACTGAGCTGGCCGTGGCAACTTATTACATATTTTTAATTATACTCCATCCTTCCTTATTTGTTTCAAGGCAATGATTAACACAGAGAGAGCAGAATGCTTTATATCCTTTCTTCTTCAAATGTTATAAAATAATGGTAGAATTTATTTTTTTTTCCTAATATAAACTTGTGAAAAAATTGACAAGGCGGTGTAATATTTGATAATGAATCATCAAAATGGCACCCGGACTCCCAGCTCCAACACAACAGACAGTTGCACAGCTGTTTGCAACTTCAGCTAAATGAATCCGGCAATGTAGGTTCACAACGCCACTTTCTATTGCTTCGTCTCTAAGAAGCCAGTTGATTACTCTTTAAAAACCCCAGTTCAGCTTCTGAGAGGCGGCTTTCAGCTCTGCCTGCTCCTGGCTTTTCATAATCTTTCACTGTGCTACCTCTCCTCCCTGCCCCAGGCAAAGATATCTGCACAGCTCATCCAGGGATGTTGTTTGAGTAAGGGAGTTGCACCTCCCAGCCATAACACATTCTTCTCCCTTTACATCATGCAGCAAACCAACAGCCCGATTCAGTCATCGACAGCCTTTGGTGTCTCTTCATTGCGCAATCATTAGGGTTTTGATACAGACTCCGCTTTTTTCCTGCTGTGCCGCAGCAGAGCCACAAAAGCTCCTGTCCTCCAGCGGTAAAACATGCTGTTTTGTTAACTTTTCAACCCTCCCGACATGCCGTAGAGCTGAAGGGTGGGAAGAGCTCGCTACACCTGAACAGCCCGAGTGGATCCGGCGTAGGGCTGGGACTAGGGCTGGTTATGGAAGGAAGCAAAGCAAAAGAAGGGTTTTACGGGGAGGTATGATGTCACCCAGATCACAGCCTATTTCTGGAGCTAAGCTGTGAAACCCATGATACATTTTGACACATAACTGTTGCCAAGTAAAACTGATAATATAATTGTTAATAGGGTCACAGCCAACTGTTTTTCAGATAAGGAGTTAAACTCTTCTATGCAATATAGTATTTGTGGAACGTAGCACCTAGTCGGTTCCATGCTTTCATTGGCTCTGGGATTACTTACTATCATATTTAAATAAAAAGACTAGATTATTATGTACCATAAGAACAATGGATTGCTTATGCTCTTGCAGCATTTATCTTAAGCCAATACAAAAGTTTTGAGCTCCTAAGCCTATGTCAAGGGCAGTGAAACAAGTGCTGCATTCAGTGAACTAGTCATTTGTTTATTTTTTAATGCACGTTTAAGTATCTTATTTTGGGACTCAGATATACTTAGAAGATTCAGTTAAATACAGATTAATTTTCAAAAAAATGTGTCTGTCTGAGGAACAAAATCTGATTGAAAATATTAAAGGTTATTATGTGCAATTTCTTCTAGATAAGAGTAATGATCAAAAAACTTCCTCGTCTCTGCCATAGCGCAAATTCCCCTCTGTTAGAAGTCCATTTTGTATAGCATCCTTCATACAAGCTTTGTTCCTAAAAGCTTGACAGGGCTCCACAATATAATTAGAGTTATTAGGAGTAAGTAATACCAGAAAAGAAGAGATACTCTAGAAGTGTAGATATGGAAGGGAAAGGATAGGTTCAGATATGAGAGAGAGAGAGACTATAGCCCAGAGACACATGAAAACTGCTCAAAGGGGCTCAGGAGACAGAGGCAAGGAATGACATCCAGGACTCAGGGGTGCAGGGAAGAAGTGGAGGGCTGAAGGGTGAAGCCTGGGCTGGAAGAGCAAGCCGAGCATCTCTGCCACCTGCGAAAATGCAGGCAGGCCAGAGTTTAAAAGATATTTAGGTGACCACTTAAGAGTTTCAGAGAACCAGAATTCTCCCTGGGTCTTAGTCTCCTATATGCTTGTCAAAAGCTCATAATGTCCTTTTTTTCTATTTTTACAGACAGACACTTCAAAGTATACAGTTATAAAATCTTAGTGTTGACTTTCTTAAATCAATGGCTTCTACCCCGTAAATTCTGAAATTTCTGATTACAATGAAACAAAATGAGATCTTTGTCCTGGTCTTAAGTGAATTGCTGCAGGACATTTGCAGCTATGGCAAATTTATTCCATTACAGAAAGAAAATTATGTCACTGGTTGAGTGTTTCCTTCAAACTCTATATCTCTTTACAGCTGACCCTTCCCTCTCCAATGGTAAGAATGGAAATAATGATTCTGGCTGTGATCACACTGTGCTTCTGACTTTGGTGGTGTCTGAAGGTCCATGAACAATTCAGCTGGGAGTGATTTGTGTTGGTGTTATTGCCATTTCCTCAGAAACGTTTTCCTGTGGTGTTACGAAGGCAGTGGCACAGTGGTGATGCTGACCACCACTGGGGCGGGGAGCAGGCGCTGTTGGAGGTGGGGCTTTGTGGCTGGACCCACGCAGGAGAAGGATGGAGCTATGGGTGCGTTTTGCCAGCTGCTTGCTTGGCTTCCCGCACCAGCCTGCCGTGTTCGGGTGTCTTTAACACACAGTCTCCCTGCAGTGGAGAGCCATCTGATGGCATGACTGGTGAGATCCATTGGACCACGTTGCATGTAGTTAAGGAAAGGACATGTAAGAGAACCACTTCTACCTCCTTGACGTTCTTTCCCCCAGCCTGTCTCTTCACCTTGCCCAGCAACGCCTGCAGAAAAGCTTGTCTTTCTCCTTTCCCCTGCTTAATATACAATATCACAACAATTTACTAATTTAGCAGATAAGCTTTGACTCTGCTGTCCTTGATTCCCTCCCTGCCTTCAGCCAGAGCTTTGGGTTATGTTTTTACTGTACGCTGATTTATCTTTTGCTTTCTCAAGTAGCAGTTTCCCAAATAACGGGTCAGGGGCTGAATGGGAGCATGGAAGGGGGCTGCCAGAAGACATTTGTATATATTGTTCTTCCTTAAGGCAGAACATGAATTCCAGAGGGTTCAGTATTGCTGCCAACTCAGCATCAGCTCAGGCTGAACCTTCAGTGCGCGTTGAGCAGCCGTTTACCGGCAGGCAGCAGCCCCGGGGCGCAGCCTTGCCTGCCGGCGCTTGGGTTTCTGTGTGACCGGTTCCCATGTTACTGAACTTACAAGGTCAAATTACATCCCCTCGCCTTGGCAAGGCACCTTTCCGTCGGCAGGGTGTCGAGCTGACAGCCATGCCTCTCCCGTTCCGTAAGACCTGGAGGACCAAGCTCATCCACCTGTGATCCTGGGCCTCCCGTCTCCTGCTGGCTGGAGACCTTCAAGCCTAGAAGACTGGCTGCAGGTCTTCAAGTGCTGATCCCATAGGAAATGCTCATTGCAAAGGCCCGGGCAGACGTTAAGCCAGATGAAGGCAGACCTTATTACAGGGAGCAGGTGGTGGTCATTTGGAAAGCTTTATTTGTTGGTTAAGGAGGTTTGTTTGGGGACAACCCAGCTAATGTTGCAAGGCAGAGATGGAAATTTTGCGTTTATACCCTGAATATCAACTGTTTGTGCCAGTTGTGGGAATCGTAACACGTGTGGAAACAGGTGCTTGTTCTCTCCAGCGTTCACTGAATGTCTCTTTTCCCTACAAGAACCTCAGTTTGCAATGAAAAGGCTATTTGTACATAAATAACTGCTACGCATGTTTCAGATTCCTAATGTCTATGAAGTTTCAATTACTCAGTAAAGGAGGGGAAAAAAAAGAAAAAAAAAAGAGTATCATGTGACCGATTCATTTAAGAAATTATATGGCCCCTCAGCACTTGGGGATCTGTGTGTAGCTGGCCCTGCTACGCTTGTTTTCCTCTCATTATTAACCTCTTTGTACAGATGGGGACCTGAGAAGTGAGAAGACGAAATGCCATCTGACAGCCAAGTAGGGAAACTGTGGCCGAGTCGCAGAGACAACTCACATTTCCCGAGGAATAAGCACTCAAACCCATTCCTAGGTGACAGAGGAACTGGGCAGGGAAAACCCTAGCAGACCGCAGAAAGTCAGAGATAAGAGAAACATCTGAAGGACTGGTGTAAAGGTAACATGAACCGTTCTGGTTGTGCGATTGAACGATTCCCATCAGCGGCAGTGTCACAAACAAAAAGCATGTGGGCATTTCTGCCATTCCTCAGCCCTTGGCAGCCGGCTCTCTTCGGTACTTCTCAAGAGTCCCACCTCTTTCTGAGGCACTTGCAAAGTTCACAAAAATCAGCAGGAATTAAGGTTGGTCACGTTTGCCTGGTGAGCACAACAGGTAATAGATGTTGGGGGGAGGGGGGAATAATCAGGAAGGAAATGGTAAGGAAAAAGCAATCCCAAATGTCAGTCCTGCCTCTACCCTTGCTGCCCCATCTCCTGAGAAGCCCCATGACCAGCATGGCAGTCAGCACCATGGTCTCAGCATTCACCACCGCCAGAAGAGTGGGAACTGCTGTTGGCAGCAGAAGCTTTCAGGGTGGGATTTCTCTTTGACGGAGAAAGCATGTGTCTTAGCAGTGGCTGAGCTATATGGCATGGCTCTTCCCCAGCCCCACATTTCTATCCTGCTGCTGTACCACACACCAATTCCACCACTTGTGTGTCCATAGCCTAAAAAAGCAGGTGAAGGCCACAAGCACAGAGAAGATAAGAAGATAGATAAGACTGGTGGGAGATAGGATAGCATCAGGGTGGTTTTAGTGGGATAGAGTTAATTTTCTTCATAGTAGCTAGTGTGGGGCTGTGTTCTGGATTTGTGCTGGAAACAGTGTTGGTCACAGAAGGATGTTTTATTGTTGTCGAACAGTGCTTACACAGAACCAGGGCCTGCTCACCTTCTCACACCACCCCACCAGTGAGTAGGCTGGGGGGACACAAGGAGCTGGGAGGGGACACAGCTGGGACAGCTGACCCCAGCTGACCCAAGGGATATCCCAGACAATATGGCGTCGTGCTCAGCATATAAAGCTGGGGGAAGAAGAAGGAAGGGGAAGACAGTTGAAGTGATGGCGTTTGCCTTCCCAATTCACCCTTATGTGTGATAGAGCCCAGCTTTCCTGGGGATGTCTGAACACCCGTCTGCCCGTGGGAAGTGGTGAACGAATTCCTCGGTTTGCTTGTGTGTGTGCTTAGTTTTTGCTTTACCTGTTAAACTGTTTATCTCAACCCACGAGTTCTCTCACTTTTAACCTTCCAGTTCTCTCCCCCATCCCACTGGGGGGCAGTGAGCGAGCGGCTGTGCAGGTCTGAGTTGCCAGCTGGGGTTAAACCACGACAACTGGTGACCTAAGTAGTGGGGCTAAACTCTTTAGCAATAATAAACTAATTGTCTTTGCCCAAACCATTAGCAAACCAGTTACTGCTGCAGAGCCCCAAAAGGAGGGGGCGACTTCTTTGGGACAGCGTGGCCAGGCCACGTGCTGGCAGGGGACATTGCTGAACTGGGGCCACTTCCCAGGTGTCACCCACAACCTGGGTGCAAATCTCTTCCTCCGGGTGTCAGGGCAGGCTCCAGTGCTCCTGTTCAAAGGCAATGTCAGCCGAGTGCAGGTTTCTATTCCGCAGGACTGTGGTGATCGTACTGCTTTCTTGTGGCTACGGATGGTGAAGGAGAGAATAATTCGATAAGTCTGCAGAATGTTTTTATTGTCATGTCAACAAAATATTTTCTGCCTCCACAGACTGTGGAATTACTTAGCATGCAGCATCCATCCAGTTTTGGAAAACACTTGAAAACCACCGACAGAATCTCACTATTCCTTTTTTTAGCTACATAATGAAAAAGCAAACAAGAAATATGCTGATTCCCAAAACGAACTAATTTTTTTTTTCTGTAGCAATTTAATTTCTTAGCTTTGATCTGATACCAGAACCCAAAGGACTTACTTGCTATTTCTAAATAATGAGTCTAATGTTTATGCTCTGAGCCTGAACTTTTCTGGTTTTGGAAAAAATGTGACTTTACATAAAAGTCCTTTGATTAAGAGATCTGCAGTCAGAGGAGTTTTCGATACAATAATGAAAAGGCCTTTCAGATCGCTAACTCGAACACTGCTCAGCACGATATTACTCAAGAAGGGGAGAAGCCGGCAGAACAATCACACTATTAGTCTTTGCTTTGCCAAGTGTTGTGTTAGTCATATTCCTGTTAAAATCTCCCAGAAGTGGCTAAGAGAAGCCTTACACTGCATGGAGTGATGCATGCCTGATAAAGACACCCTGACCTGGGTGGTCTGTCATGCTGGCTCTCTCCCTTTATTGTTTTTTAACCCTGTTTCACTGAGGCTTTAGGAGGTGTTTGCTGTACAGAGGGAAAATGCTTGGAGGAGAAGCAGAGGCTATTTCCTCTTGCTGTGGTCTAAATTCCCCTGCAGCAGAGATGGTACCTACAGCAGGCTTCAGCAGGCTTTTCCTCCCAACAAGATCACAGCGCTTTCTTACTTGCACAGTGAGGATGCCATTCCCTGCCCCACCAGAGCACGCAGGTGTTGGGCAAAAGGGCTGCTGTGCAGGCACCTCCCCGGGCACCGGGAGCACCCAGCCCCCGAGCTCATCCCAGCTCTCACCAGGCTCATCCCAGCTCTCACCAGGCTCATCCCAGCTCTCACCACCGGGCTGCGAAGGTCACCCAGTCCGTCCCTGCTTTCCTAGACCATGAGATGGAAAGAGTGACTTTCACCCCAGCTAAGTAGGTTGAAGTTTTGAAGCTGAATGCCTGTGTTATTTATGCAGAACTGACACGTCTCTTTGTCCTGAGCCATGTGGCCCAGATTCCAGCCCTTGTATCTACAAAACATTACTCATGTGCGTGCTCCTCTTTCAAGTCCTTGATTCCAATGGGATTACTCACATGTGCATGCATACCGCGACTGTGCGCCTGATCACAGCTCACATCTCTGCAAAGCAGGGGTAAATCCTGCTGCTTTCAGCTGATTTACACCAGTATGCCGGAGATAAAAATCTGAAACAGGAGCAGCTGGGCTTGCTGGGAAAAGAAAGATCAACCTGATACCTATTCCTCTTCCTCTTCCATATTCTCCTTCCACACACCCATCTCCACTGCCACTGGGGCAGCCTGCAGGAAGGTCTGTGCCATCAGGGCACTGATGCATACTAGGGGTTAAAACCAGAAGGTACTTTGGTTCTGGAGATTTATTGCTTTCCTCCTGCTATATTTGTAAAGCTCATCATTACAGTCAGCCATCCCTACCCCTGCAGCTGTCTGTACATTTTTTTTTTCCTCTGGTTCTAGAGTTGTACTTTACCGAAGAAATTATAATTATTAAAACACACAAGGTCACGCTCTAGATGAACTTGGAAACAGTTCAAATATGTTTCAGGTTTGAAACTATTTAGCAACTATGGCCAAGTGGTGAGTTCATAACAAAAGAATGGTTAATTTCACACTTCAGATAACATTTCCCCTGGAAAGCGGTAAAGCGTGTTGGTACAGAAATTATTAAAGGTTGAAAAGACTGGAGACAAATAATCAGTCATTAGTCCTGATAATTAGATATTAAAGGCAGGCTCAGGGAGGGGGCCCTGGTTCTCTCTGAATGAGCCAGTGTCTGCCCCTTACCTTTAAATCACTCTTTTAAACTTTTTCATGTTCAGAAAGGCACGATGACTTTGTGGACTTCTAACGTGGGACATCTCGAGAGGTACCTCACACGTGGCTCTTGCCTCCCTGCCGCAGATGACACAGGTCTGGTCGCACATCACTGGACAACACCATCAGGCCATTGCTAGAATTAAAATTTGCAAACCATACACTGAAATACAGCAAAGAAAACACCATGATATCCCTCTCTCTGAGTTACCCTCCCCTGTGCCTTGGGATGGTGGGAGGAAAGCAGTGGCAGATGTTTGTGGCCTCCCCAGCAATCTGCATCAAAAATAATCACTGCTTTTCCTTTGCAAACGGCAAAAGGGATTTTGACAAAGCAAGTTCTGAAAGATCAAACCTGCTTTGTGCAGGCAGCAGCCTGAAACAGTCCTCTGTGAGCCTGTGTGAGATTTGTGGCTAAAACAGGTTGATCTTTATTGGTTTTCTTCCAAAACTCAGACTCCCCCCTGCAGACCTCCCCTCCTCCATTAACCTGGATTTCAGCGTTGAGGTTTATCAGCAGCCTTTCAAAAAATCACTTAAAGGAATTTTTCTCTTAAATAAAACAAAACAAATCAAAACAAATCAAATTCCCCAAACTACCTCTGCCTCCCTGGGCACTGACATCCAAAAAATGAATGCTAGATGTTACAAAATCTTCCTCAGCAGCTTTCCCCTGGAAACAGCAACAGCCCAGGCAGCCTCAGCCATGCCCCCAGCCCCGAGTCTCATCCTGCACCAGAGGAAAACACACAGTCCATTTGGCTTTTGCAGCCAGGGTTGTGAAAAATCTCAACAGAAAATCAGGAGGTGGCTGACTTCATGAGCACATCTCAGAGGCATGTGCTACCGCCACCTGCATATCCCACTGCTGTGACTGAGGGGTGACATTGGACTCCGGTCTGCGGCTTTGGGGAAATCAGTGACACCACTGGCTGCTGGGGGGGAGGGGAAAGGTGATGCTTTAGCTGGGTTGTTGCCCTAGATGAGGGTCTTTTTATTTTCTCAGCTGTGCACACCTATGGACGTGCCCACAGACTGTCTCTGAATCATGTCCTGGTGCTGGCAACTCAGCTGCACAGCAAAGAGGTCACGAGGCTGAGCCTCACCTCTGAATTTTCCTTCTTTCCTAGGTATCATATTTTATTTATAATTTAGAGAGATCTTGCTCACGTCTTTGTGAAAAAAAAAAAGAAAATAAAAAAAGGGAATGGCAGTGAGCACTCAACGCCAGCTTCATTTTTCATCACCATTATCAAGGTTTGGATTTTAACTTTGGAATGTCCTTATCTAAAATGAAATCAAATAAGAACTTTGTGGCAGGGGGTCCTACACTCCCTCCTTACCTAAGGGAGCTTGTGCAATGTTTAGCGTTTGCCCCGCCGCTGCACGCTTGGATCAGTTCGCTGAAGTTGACACACGTACACATCTACCTACATGTAGTGCCACATGGGTGTACGGCTGCTAACACACGGTATTCGTGCTCGTCAGTTTACACCAGAGCGGTCTTCCTGACCTCCGGGTACAGGTAAGGATGGCTGGGGGGGCAGTTAGGCTCATGTACACATACACAAGCAAAGTGAAATGCGTGTAAAACTCAAAGCATGTGTTTAATGACCCTGGTGTGGCACATGGCAGGACACAAGCAGGACCCCCTCCTCCTGATTGACACAAAGGCAAGCTCTGCGGAACAGCAAACTTGGCTCTCACAACTCTGAGGACCTGTGAGGACCTGGGAAGGGGTTTTGATTCATCCAGCCTCATGACCCATGTGCTTCTACAGCACGTTACCAAATTTAGCTTCTCTCAAAAGCCCGCCACAGGAAGAAAAGGGTGCAATGGCCTGAAGATGGACTGAACCCACCACGTGAGCAGACCTTCCAGATGAGCTGTGTGTTTGGGTGCCCATGGTGTGGATGGCTGTCAAGTTGGAACTGGAAAGCAGCCCTGGGCCTGGCTTAGTCACAAATAGGGATGCAGACACCTAGTTTTCTCCTGACCCCTTCCATATTGTGAAAGCTTGCAAACAAAAGCAAGCTGATTCCTGCCTCTGCTTCTAGCACTTGGGGGATGGACAGAATGAGCCCAAGTGTTATGTCATCTGCTTTCCATGGGGTGGGGAGAGCTCAGCTGAGTCCCACGCTCAGATTTGGGAGGGCTGGCAGCCCTCTGGTTTCTCAGCAGCTTCCAGGCTTTCTTTTCATCCTGAACCTAATGGGTGAATGGCAGCAAGAGTTCATGAGGATTTTCAAATGAGCTCAGAGGAGCTTGTTCATGAGAATTTGAATCCTTGGCAAACAGCCCACAATAGCTGATATTTTTCCACTTTATGGGGGAGAGTGTTTTCCAGCTATGCCTATTTTTTTAACTCCCATAACCAACACATTATTTTAATGCTAATTCCTCTGCATACCCCTTGGAACCATGTGCATTCTTTGGAAGGACACATGGCCCTGTCTGATAGATTTCGCATGGGTGTCCTCTCACTCACTCCCACGTATGAAGTGTGGCTCCTGGGTAACCTAACTGGGTTGCAGGGGAAGCAGAGCTGCCACTAGTTGGCAAAATGGAAGGGTGAAACCTCTAAGACATGGGTTAATGACACATTGCAATTAATAGTTGAAGGACCTGACATACCAAACGCACAAAAATAAGAAAAGAAGTGAGAGGAGGCAGAGGAAGAAAAAGACAGGTCTTTATCAGGCATGTGATGACGTTGCTCTCCTGACCAGCTGGCTGTGGAGTGCAGTGAACCTACCACCCATCTGCCTCCACACCTCAGTGTCGCCCGGGCTGCATGGTGTTGTCTGAATAAATCCTGCTTATTTTGTCTTTTATAAACATCAGGGCTATTATCTACCATGTTCTACCCTCATGTCATTGAAGAAGAATGTTCTGAAAATGAACCACTGAAGACTATAGGCTTTATAAATACCAAGAGCCAAGAGTCAGCTCTTGTGTAAATCTATTGCCTTGGATAGGGTTACTGCAAGGGTGATGCTGCACCCCCCCCACCCCCACCCCCCTTAATCAGTACCATTTCACTCTAATTTCTGTAATAGTTTGGAAGTAGCTCTGGGAAAAGCTTTAGCTGCTTTTTTTTCCCCTCTTTTTTTTTTTTTCTTTTTTTTTGGCAAAACGGTGAATTCAGCAACATGAAAAACGTTTTGTGTATTCGCCTCATTTCTGCTGAATTGTTCCTGCTGAGGCAAACAAACAAACATTCAGAAAAAGCACCCTTCAAAACAGAATGTTTTGATTTTCCACTCAGAACAAATATCTTAACACTTGCCACCATCCTTAATGCTAATTAAAAAAATAAAATTTTAATAAAATTTCTCAAACTTGAAGGGATACGTGATATTTTATCCCAGACAAGCTATTCTGTTGGCCTCAGAGTTAACTGTAAAAATTATTTGCTTTTTCAGCTTGCTAAAATATGTAAATCTTTGTTTTCTGGGTTGATCCGTTAATTTCAATATTGTTTTATAACATTGTCAGAGGCACAAACCAAGAAATAATAATAAGCAAACAAACAGTGATCTCATCTGGCTTAACAAGGAAGGCTATAAGGAAAGAGCACGAACAAGTAAGCTGTGTCGAGGTGTTGACTTACACCGCTACAGACTGCACAAATGAGATGGGAAGATGAGACCATGTGGTCCAAAGACCTTCAGCAACAGGCTGCCTTCAGGATGCTGCTTCAGCTTTCAGAATTTTCCGCATGTGACAGGGATCAGAATTCACCTGTGCTATTTCAATATATTGATTTTATATCTTCTCAGTTCGTGAAAGTTGCATCCAATCTGCTGTGTCGTTTTTTTCAGCATAAGCCACAAACAGAGATTGGTCGGTACAGTGTTTCAGCAAGCCTTGGTCTCATCTCACTTTTACCAGCCTGAATGGTAAGCTAATTGCTGTAGTCGGGGTAGCTACATAAAATAACCCTGGGGCAGTCATCTCTCTTCCAAAATCAAGGCTGGAAATTCAGCAGCAATACCCTGATTTGGGAAAGGCTGCTTTTTTCTTGGATTTCCTTGCATGCCAGGAACCGAGTTGAAAGCCAAGACCTCACCCTGCCTCACACACAGGTTACTTTGTTAAACAACGTAAAAGTTTCACTCTATTGCTTCTTCTTCCGGAAGCAATGAACCGACTACTTGAGGATGAAAAGTTGTACAAACTTGTACCAACAACACAATTTACGGCACAATGTACAATGCTTTTGTTCAAAACCAAGGATTTCCCCTCTGCCTTGCACCAGGGCTCCTCTAGCATGTCTCCTTTGCGCCATATCCTTGGCCATTCCCACCAGTATACCTCGACGGTGATTTTCAGCTGGTGGATCACAAGACTTTTCTTTTTTTTCTTTTTTTTTTTTTTTTCTTCATATCTGCATATCTTTTGACATCTCATGTTCACAAACTGCTCTGTTGCAAATGTCAACTTGTGTTACATGGTCACCTTCGGTGGATTATTTCAGGAGACTCCGAACACCAAGAAAAGGGGAAAAGTGGAAAGATCTGGAGAGAAGCACGGTACAGATCTGAAGGGGAACACTGGCTCACTGCCAGACATCAAACCTGCCATCACTGCATGTCCTTTATGCAGCTCTGCCCTCTTCAAAAAATATCCCAGCCCCTTTCCAGCATAAATTAACAAGTGTACCTTGACCTGCAAAAATTATGTGGACACAAATCTGATCATGTTTACATGTTTACATTGCTGAGAGGCAAGACCCTCCATCCATTGAAATTAAACCATTATAAAAATAGTGTAGATGAAAAGGCACCCTAGCCCTATGTATTTTGGGTTGAAAATGAAAGTACAAGGGCTGAAAATACCATTAGTCTGTAAAATGATGGGCTGCCATCTGCTTTTAGAAGAACACCTGGGTTTCCAGTTGGGCAGGTAAAATATCAGTCAAGTTGGAAGGACAACACACTCCCATGGCAGCTTCTTCTGGGGTTTCCTAGTTTCACATTCACTAGAAGACCATGGCAAAGAGAAAGCATCTTTGGAGTCCATAGTCCAATGTAAGTTGATGTAGCTCTACCATTTCTCTATGGTCAGTTTTGCATCAGAACAAAATGAGTCAGTTTAATTCATTGGAAAGCTGCTTATTTATGTGTGGGACTAATGCAGAAGCCAAGGGAGGGAGCTACTTGCTTGCTGTGAGAAAATAAAACTCCATCCAAGTTAATGGAGTTACGCTAATTCACTTCCATGGGGATTTGCTCCTGTTCTCAGAAGCAGCAGCTCACAGTAGTTAATGGGCGCTTTGGCATGGGCTTAGGCAAGTCAGAGTATTGTCCCTGTTAGTAGGTGGTGATATTAAAAATAAAACCAGATAACATTGAACAGGTAAGCCATGATTTTAGTATTATTCAAGACATGTAATATGCTAGATAATTAGTTTATTAAAAACATATTAGAACTGGGTATTCCAGGTACAGTCTGTGTTATGTCAGCCTGATGACATCTGAGTAGGTTACGCACTTCATGACTTGACAATCCATAGTTATTCTGTTGTTATAAAGCTCTAAAATTGATCCAGTTAACTTTATCATTATTTAAAGCGAGCACTTGAGTGGCTGAACAAAGTGCTCTGAACTCCATGGCTCCATCCATCATCTTGTCCTAAGGACCTTGCTGTCTTGCTTTCTTGGAACTGGCTCCTGTTCAGAAAGAGATTAAGAAGCAGGTCTTCAGAGGCAAGATAAAAAGCAGAACTATGGGCTGTGCTTGGCTTGGTTCAGCAGCTTCTACCTCCCTTTGGAGCAAGGAGGGTCAGCTGGAGAAGCCAGGCTCTGCAGCTGAGCAAGGCATGGGGTAGAAGGAATCGCAGCGCTGGAGGGAACAGTACGCGCTGGCACACACTCAGCTACAGCGGTGTGAACAAGCGGATGTTGTTCAGGGGAAACACTGCAGTCAGGTTTATCTGCACGCTATCCCTGTTTAGGTTTCACAGCCATGTTCCTTGTCCCTGCAGGAACTGGCTGAGACACCAGCTACTAACAATGGGAGTAACTGGGCACCGTGTGCTCCTGGTGCAGCCTGACACACCGTCACTCTTTTATCACTGCGTTAACCAAACATATTTACTGTAAGGAAGTTCTAATACATCTAAACATTTCCTGCTGCCTGAAATACTTTCTGGCAAACACAGCTGGTCCGAGAGCAAAACCTAGAGAAATGCCCAAAGGAATGAGGGATTCCTAATGCCCTATGTGATGGCCAGGCAGAGGAGGTGTTTGTTAAGGTCTTGCATGCTGGAAGGGATGTAACACTGAAGACTGGACAACACTGATGTATGACAAGGGAAATCTTTTGGAAAGGACCACTTCTGCCTACCGAAAGACCATCAGTAACATTTTTAAAGTAGGCTAACAGCACAGCTAATGATATACATACACGAACAAATCATATGATGGGCCTGATTTAAATAACACTCAACAGTGCTGCTTAGGACAGCCCAGATGTGGGCAGCATGAAGTTGTGTGACCCCCATTGTCTTTCTGTCAGGACGCAGAAACTGGGTGCACATTGCTGACTCACAGCACTGGTGGGTGCTGGAAGGACTGTAAAGGCAAATATTCCAGACATATAAAGGCACTGCCACTCCTACAAGCATCCATTTGAGACATAATATACTTCAATGCATTAAAAAGAAAAAAAAAAAAAAAAAAAAGGTAAGCACAGCAGCTGAACCCTTGCTTCCTCCTTGCTATCCAGTTTTTGGGAGCTGAATTTTATCTAACCCTCCCTGGGAAAGGGTGAGGCAGCTCCTACCTTGTCCATGTCTGCCTAGTAAGCTACTCCTTATGTGGTTTGGGTTGCGACTGTTGACTAGTTTTCTCCTTGATGGATGTATATAGGCTCCTACAGTAATGATTAAGGTGTTTAAGGAGGAAATGATGATGAGGTCTATGACATCTTTGGATGTGTTGTTCAGTTAGCTAAATGGCAAAGGCACCTGTTAAAATGTGATCTAAAGCAGTAGCCCACTAAATTGCCTTACCAATTTCTTCTGCTATTTGAACATCATCCATAGCCTATCCAGGATATTCACAGCCCATGAAGAAAGAAAGGGTTCATTTAAAAGCACAAATACTAGACCAAGGGCACACAGAAAAGATGTGCCTGAGGGATTTGTTGTGCCCTGAGCAAGGAGGAAAGATTCCAAAACGCTGAAACAAAGGATGTCTCCAGGGATGCCCAAGCCCAGTAGGATCCTGCCTCTCCTTATTCAAAAAGCAACTATAAAATCCTGAAGTCGTACCCCAGAGTTACAGTTCTTACATATTATTTTCATGTGTGATAACTGTTAACCTGGTTAGATGAAAGAGTTTCAGTAAGAGATTCCAGCACTGTTTCTTTCTGGTCCTTCCTGAGTGATTTATATTAATTGCTCAGGAAAACCAATATAAAAATACTGGTCCCTTGAGGCTGCAGGCTTTGTGGCAGTCTCAAGCAGAGTACAAATGACTAGTTGTATAGGGCTTAGCAGTGGGCATGCACTCTTATGCAATTCAAGTGGCCAGGAGTGGAGTATTTTACTTCTTCAGTTTAGGGCATCTGTCCAGGAATTACATGTTAAAGGGTTGAGAAATGAAATCCACTGGAGTAACTGATGTGCTGTTGTTGTTGGACTCACAGGGAAAGATTTCAGCCAAGATTCCTCCTCAGACAGAGAGATCAATTTTACTGATGGCTTCTTTCTTGGAATCATGTTGCATCAAACATCTGAATTGCAAACAATTTTGTTTCTATAACAGATCCACGGCATGGCCTGAGCAGCAGACACAGGCACAGCTACTGCAAGGAAGGCTCTGCCTTGTGCATGACACAGCTGCGGATGCTCGGACTAAGTGCTCAGTCGAGGTAGACTGGCACAGTCCTACTCGCTTCAGTCATATTATCACAGTTTTCAGTGGCTGTTTGATACCTTCAGGGCTGCCAGGATAAGGAAGAGCAATCACACGGTTGGGGACAGAAGTGGTGGATGGTCAGGGTGATGTGCTCTGTTGCCCCAGATGGTGCAGTCCGGACTGGTGGTTCCTGTGTTTGCCTCTAACATAGGCAGCACTGTGTTAGCACTGATAGACCGTCTTGCACTGGTGCCAGTTTTTATTCAAGGGCCACTTTTAAAAGCCTGGCTCAGGTGACATCTCATTACACCCAAGCGTCTCGGTTACCCCCTGAAGGTGATGGCCATAAGAGGTGTGACAACAATATTATGCCAGCCAGGATGCAAGTGGCCACCACCAAATCAGTGGCAAAAGAGACTGGGCAGCTGCCAGGTGGTCCTGAGTGACACGGTGGAGTGTGTGACCCTCCCTGTTAACATGAATGTGTGCCAGCAGGGTTAAAGTACTTTACTGGGGGTTTTCCTGCTAAAACTGCACCTGCCTACTTGCACATATCTACACAGTAGATTGAGTGCCTGGGACATATAAAAAACCTGCTTCCTGGCAGGTCATTCGAGATGGTGTAGGATGGTATGTTTTTATATCATTTCTTCCAGTCCTGGAGATATGAGCTGATCTAATCACTGAAGATAAGCAACATCAGGTCTGGTCAGTAGGGAGATGAGAGACCTCCAAGAAAAACACAGGTGCTCCAGGAAACGCCACCGCAGACAACACTGCATGGGGCTTCTGGAGCATGGCTGCAACAGCAGCAAATCCCCTGGGAAAGCCATAAATGCCTGGCACTTCTCATGGGAATGGGGTGTTAACTCCTGTGTGTGCTCTGTCTTGTTGTAATTCCTGCATGAGAGAGCTCCTGCTCTGTGCTTCTTCTCATGCAACAAATGACATGCCAGTGCAGCTGCGACCAGCACTCCAGAAGCCCTTCATCATGGTTGTAGGGTGGTTTTAAGGGGCACAAGTTTCCCAGGTGAACCAAAATATGCATAATTGTTTGACTACCTAAAATACGACAGGCACCCTGTTGTTCTTCATGGCTTGTTTCTCCTCCTGCAAAAGGTGCACATGGTGCCTGGGGCAAACCAGCTCCCCTGCTCCACCCTGGAAGCAGGTGAACGTCAGCACTGAATTTGTATTTCTGCAGAATGAAAGATGATAGGAGTTTATTATTACCTCTAGAAATGATGTTGCAACATTGGTCAGTCACCACTAGCAACTGACTTGGATTTATTCTTCTTTCTTCTTTTGGGAGGAATGGATGGCAAAGCAGCACTAGAGATGAAGTCATACTTCATCTTGGCAGTGCTGGTTTCTTCATACTGTTTGGTCATTGGGTTTGGGGTTTGGTTTTGTTTTGTTGGGGTTTTTTTGTTTGGTTTGTGTTGTGTTTTTCTGGGTCGTTTGGTTTTGGTTTTGGGTTTTTTTTTTTCTTCTTTTTTCTTTTTCTTCTGCTGGCAATTAAACTGTTAGACAAATATCTGATCTTACTGGAAGATTTAGGCAACTTCTGTGTTTTGAAGTCTCCCTCATTTGCTAAAGAAAACTTTAATGTTGCAATTTTCCCAATTCTGAGAATACAACCTTCTGTGAATTAACATTTCACAGAAGCTGCAATTATGTGTTTTGGAGGAGGAACAGGTGGGAGGGAAAAAAAGAAGTGAAGAAGATATTCAAAGAAATCTCGGAATTGTCTGTAGTCCTCACCAGACGTGTGAGAATGAGAAGTGTACACAATTTCTAATAAGGGAGCTGTGACAGTTGATTGCTCCACATGGAAAAATAGAGCTATATTATGCAAAAGGTAGACTGATCAGCAGCTCAGTTTATAGTTTAAATGACTTGGGAGCTTCCAGAAAAATCTTTTGCAGCAAACCTTTACTACTATTGCCACCATGTGGTGAAATCCGACAGAAAGCTCCTTTAGCTGCCACAAAATTTATTTGCTCATTATGATTTGTCCCATATCAACTGTATTCAAGAGAGATTTAGAGACCACTATTTTTTTCACTAATGACAGGAATTGCAATCTTTATTTTGCCCTCTCAGGGAAAGCCTTGCACTGGATGCAGCAAGCTGTGCTGTGTTTTAATTCACAGCATCTGTAGTAAAATGCCCCAAAAGGAGTTGGCATTTTCAGCCGGACCTGAGCTCTGGGGATATATATCTGGGGACAAGGGACCCTCCAGCTTTCCTGCAACATTCCCAGCCTCTTCCTCAGTTCTCAGGCTGTCAGCAATCCCCCTCTAACCAGCAATGTCATGGGTACTGCAAGAAAAGGATGCATTTCCATGCGGGAGAACTCCCCTAACCTCTTGCCCTGAAGACACAGATGGACGCAGTTCCCCTGCAAGCCCCTCGCACCCTGTGGGGATTGTAACCAGCCTGGAGAGTTTCAGTTGATGCAAAAACCCCATCACAAGCAATGCCGTGTTGTGCTGCTTGGATGAAAAGATACTGGATGAAAGGTAACCTGATGGGACTGAAACCACAGGGCAATTGTGGGAGCTGTCTGCGGAGCTCTACTGCACTTCCCCTTAAAATATGTCTAACAGATTTTTCAGACAGCCAGATGCCTTCCTACTAATGCAAAACTACAGGCCCTTTTTTTTTTTTTTTTTCCTAAGGTCACAAAGCCTGTATTTTGGTTATTTCAGCAGTTTGCCTAATTTTTTTGCCAGTGGGTTAGGGAATCCTCCTACAATATGTCCCAGTTGGACTATCATGCCCATTTCCCCTCAGATCTTGCTCCTCCTCTGCTATTAAGTACATTTTAGCAGATAAAGCAGCTACCAAGCATTTGTTCCATACCTATCCCCATGCCATTTTCCTTCCAGTTAATCCTGGCCTCTCTCCTGGCTTTTTTTCCCCCATAGTCATTTAAACCAGACTGGTTTCCAACATTAAAACTGGGGTCCAGGTTTTGCCTTTCTCCCTTTGTGGGGCTGAGGGCTTGTCCTGAGAGCAAGGGGGAGAGCTGGACTTGTGGCCAGTGTCAGTATTTTCCTGTGCTCTGGGTTAGGTCTGAGAATAAAACAGTCACCTAACATGTCTGATGCCCCTGCCCCTCCAAGTGGTCTCTACTTTTGTCCCAGTCGCAAGGGACTAGTGACAAGGGAAAAGGGACAAAAAAACCCAGGCAGATTTATTGAAGCCTGCTTCTGATTCAGGCTCTGTTCAATGGTTCCTTAGGGTTGTGTTTTGTTGTTGGGGTTTTTTTTTTGGTTTTGTTTTTTTTTGTGGAGCTGAGTTCATCCGTTTAATGCCTACTGTTAGTCACCCTATGTCTCCTGTCACGGTCTACTTATGGCACCGTTGAGAAAGCTGCATCAACAGACACAAGTCATGGTTAGACAGCAATGAGTATCTGGATTACATCTTGGTGGCAGCAAAGAAAACCCAAAGGGCAATCTTGTATGTAGGCACCATACAGATGCAGGTATCATTCCCTATTTGTCTACCTGCATGCAGCACACTGCAATGAGCCCCATCTTCAGCCAGCCTTCTGCTCCCCTCCTTTGCAAGGGATGTCAGTGGAAATCTTGGCTGCTTCAATTTTGGCTTAACTCAGACCAGACCATGCTGAAGCTGCCTGTCCCTCTCCTGAACAAAGAGCTCCTCCAGGCATCAGCCAAGGATGGCTCCTGGGCTGCCACGTTCCTGCCCACCGTGGGAACAGCCTGTCCCCCTCGTTGCCAGACAGCTTCAGTGGCTGCCCTCCTCCCTCTTCAAAAGTCCCACATGTGGGAGAAGAGTCCCACATTGACAGACGTGGGGCATGAAGGACCTGTGGTGGTTCTGAGGCCAAACTGGGAAAAAAACCCAGCAAAGCTAGGGGAGAAGTTGGTTGAAGTGAAAGAGGCTTGTGGAAATTTTTGAATGAAACGAAGCAGAATACCCTCCACCCCACCCCAATTTTTCATTTTAGTTAGCCAGGCATGGTTTTCTTTGACTGAAAACACAGTGTTGTCTTTAATTTTCAGGCTGTTTATCCTTCTCAAAGCTTGTGAAGTGATTTTTATGAAAAGAAAACCACCGCTTGCAAAACAAGAAGTCAAAGAGTTTAGCTTGGGGAAGCATCAAAATACAAACTGCAAAAGTTTTCAGAATAAAACTTTTCATATAAGAAACATTAAAACAATCTGTTTTGAAATTCATCAGAATTATTCCCTTGCCTCTATTACTACTTTTTTTTTTTATTGAAAAAACTTCAGAACAGTTTTTGTCCCATAATTTATGTTTTACTTGTTGAAAAAATAGTAAATGACTTGTTTGAAAAATGACCAGATGGGGTTTGTCTAAACCCTCCCATCTCTCAAGCAGGCAGATGTCTGTGTTATAGCCAGTTATAGGTGCAGATGAGCAAAAGGATAGGTTGGGAAAATAAAACCTCTCTACCAACCTGTGTTTACCTGTCTACAGATGTGTGCTGTCGTCCATGCATCATTGCCGCCCTAACAACCTTGTGCTGTGCTGGCTTGTTCCTCCGTGTCAGAGCTGCTGGTCAGTGCTTAGCCAAAGCAGGTGGCCACCCACACCCGAAGGCACAGCCATTCGGCCAAAACCATGTGTTACTGCCCTCACCTTCCTCTTGCCTGATGACTCCAGTGGTGTCTTTTTTTTATGACACATGTTACTGCTTCTGCCAACCAGCAGCTGCGCTTCTGCCTGAATCAGCTCCCCACCCCCAAAGCTTGGGGTGGAAGCTGAATGTTTTTCCTTTTATTTTATCGTATGTATCCATGGAACCCTCTGAGTACTTATAACAACCACAAAACCCCATCAATTTACTAAGAAAGGCTGCCACAAGTCTTGTCAAACGATAATAGGGCTTTAATCACAGCAAGACTCACCCTTTTGAACTGTGCTCTTCAGCAAAAAAGTATGAGGCAAACACAGTCCTTGGCACATCTACATGGAAAAACTTCACAGTGCTCCACGGCTTGGCCTCCTAAGCGCGAGCCTGAGCTCTTCCTCTGTCAGTCTGATGAGATTTTTACTACAAGTTGGTTTTATTATTTATTTTTGGTTGCCAGATACCAAACTGTGCATGAGCTTAGCGAGCAGTCAATTAATAAACGTATTTCCCTTTCTATACATGGTAACAAGAGGAGCTGTTGCTTTCTCTGGGCATCACTCTTCTTCAGGCTAGATGTCAGGTAGGTTGCAATGACAGTCCTTGATGTTCATGATAGAAACTCTGGTCCGGATTTTCAGTTGGAAAAAAGTTTCTTGCAATTAATGACAGCGTTATCCCAGGATCTCAGAAGCGTCAACCAGGCTAACATTACTGTTCTCAGCAAAGAAAGCTGCTAGTAGTGAATTTAGCAGCTAATCCAGCTGAAATAACATTAGGATCTGCTTTTTCCTCTTTATGAGCTGAACTTCAGCAGTGTGATTCCAGCATCTTCCCTTCCAGCGTAATTTGCCATGTTTTTTCTGTAAATATCTGTACATATTAATATTAGAGACAAAAAGTATGTTAAACCAACATTAGGAGTTCAATGCCAGTAACAAAACAAAACAAAACAGAAAAAAAAAAAAAAGAAAAAAGAAAAAAAAAGGCATTGAAACAATTACTTGACTTTAAACTCCGCTTGTTTCTGGCAGGGTGCCAAAGCATATGATTACCAAGGTCACGCACTTTGAAGTTCCCTGGCACAGTGGGAGAGTTAAAATAATGTATCGTAGTTCCTTTTGCTGTGGGGTAATATGACAAACTCTGCTTATTTGGTATCTCTCCTGCCTCCAGCCATCCCCACTTCATATAGGAAGGAATCAGCTCACATGAGGTAAACAGGGTCAAAGCTGGTGAGGTGTTGGGATGTGAACTGGGTGCATGTTTGTGGCCAAATATTTTATTAGCAAGAAAGAAAAAAATATGGATGTGAGCCCCTCTGACAGGCTTGTAAATTAAACCAAATGTCTCAGGTGCTTCAGCCAAGAGAAGATCATAGCTCACAGTAATTCAAAATAATAATTCATAATGCTCTAGTCTTTGCTTTGCAACATTCTCAAGATGAAATTTTGCTTTGCTTTGATTCCAACATTTTGGTTGGAACTTTCATGTAGAGATGGAACTAAGCATGCTTGTGCTTCAAGGAGCAAGGAATAATGGAAATTAAATATTTCATGGTCGATTTTAACCTGGATATTTTGTTTGAGTGAAATGTAAGGGGTTTTTTTCAGCTCCTGATTACATATGTTAAAAAATCGGGTGGAATAACAGGTTGCAAGACTGGTCAAACCCTGATGTCCCTTCCTATAGCTTTGTATGGCAGCCATACTGCCCAGATGGAATAGTCCTGGAGGTCTGGTGGGTGGACGCTTTCTCTTAATGATGTTGAGTCACTGCTTTGGGAAGTCACTGCTTGATACCTGCTGTTCAAAGCTAAAAATGAGGTGTTCTTCACTTGTAGATGTTCATCCCCTGGTACTCTTTGAGATAGCATGGTTGCTAACCAAGGAGCAGTGCATGGGGCTTCATGATATATGTCCAGTATCCCACTTGGTTGTGGCAACCTCAGACCTTCCAGCTCTTGGATCTCAATGCCAATCTCATTGTATTTGATGTATAAAAACACCCCAGCTCCAGCAGGTGAGTCATCATGTGACAGTTTCAGCTTTTCATTATAAGAACATCATCTTCAACCCTCTGGATTTATGGGGGACAAAACGTGTTAACACACATCCCGAGCCACACCTCATTCTCAAAAGCCAGATGTCAAATGAAGAAAACCCGAAATGCAGAGAAGCTGTCGACCTGGGCAAGCTCAAGGGTTTGAACAAAATTGCAGGTGTTGTAACTAGTTTTTGGGTTTGATTCCTGAAGTGTTGGATACTGTAAGGCAGGCAACGCTCCATCCTTCCCCTGGCTGTTCCCTGAATGTTGCTCACTACACTTAACGAGGGGCTGGTTGCTTGCCTTTCAGCAAGTGCCTTTCAGCAGCCTTTCCTGGTTTTCTAGTTCGTTGAAAGGTGCTAGGATGTACCTGAGTGCAGTTAATTTATAATTGTTGCTGTCTGTCATGGTAACTTTATTTATAGCTGGTTAAAGCTCTTGGTTAGGGAGGCTGAATTCATGCAAGCAGCCCTTGGCTGCTCTACATTAAAGCGAGGCCAATATTTATGGAAAACAGAATATGGCAGAAAACTTGGGGTTTTGCCGTTACTACGGAATGTCCCCATTGTTTTCTTTTCTGGTGTGCTTCCCCCACCCCTTGCCTTCAATGGCCAGGTTTGCTTTTGTTTCTTGACAGAATGGCTTGCCAAAACCATTGTTTTCTGATTAATACCACAGTCTGACAGTGCTTTGGATGGATAGATGGAGATCTTGTCTCTGCTTCTTAAAAAGAATACTGCCCTGAAACCCCCACGCTGATTCCTTTCAGGTGAACGGGGCTGCACAGCAGCCGCTTTGCACCCAGTCAAAATCGAACCCAAAAGCCTGGGAGGAGTAAAGAGTTTTCAGCCTCTCCAAGGGAAAAAGATAACACCCTCAAACCTAAATTTTTCCTGTCTGGAGTGTTGCCTTTGCTTTTTGCTTTGCAGAGCTGTGGAGGAGCTGGAAATGGTGTCCCAGATCCAGGAGGATTGTGGAGGAGATGGGTGCCCGTGATGCATCCCTGGCTCTGTGGGGGCTTCAGGTGGGGCATGTGGCTTTTGCCACTTCTCCACGTGTGAGTAAAGGACCTAGTGGATGTCCCAAGTGGCCCTCTCTGGAGACAGGCTCCTTTGAGGACTGTGATGGGGTTTGTCCGGTTTCTGTTCATTCAAGTTTGGGATTTACCACAGGCTCATGAGAGCAGTTGGCTGTGCTCATCCATCACACAGAGCACGCTAACAGCGGTGTCCCCTTCCTCCAGCCTGCTCCCACCAGTTGCCCCCTGCTCTGGCACCCCATTCTGCCCCACACCCCCCACCAGTCTGGCTCAAACCCCAAACCCAGCAGATGCAAACCATGTGGAGTGACCCTGAGAGCCCAAACTGGGAGCCCTGCTTTTAATCCGAGAACTAGTCTGAAGGAGGAGGACAGATCCTTGCAGCTCTCCTAATTTTAACCATAGTTAGAGCCTAATTAATTAAACATTTAATTTGTATGGGACATGGGCTTGTGGGGGGGAGAGATACCCCAAGCCAATCAGCACTGATGCATTCTGTTTCTCTTGCACTGAGGCAGAGCATTTCTAAGTGATGTGTGTGTGATTGCTTCCAGATTTACGATTACTTCCATCTTTTTAATGCTGGATTAAAAAAAACACCAAAAAAACAACAACCCAATACTCCAGAGAAGTTGGTTTGGCATAATCTAATTTTCTCATGTGAAACAGTTTGTAGACCAGATGACCCCAAACAATGGGAGAGTTTGTCTCAGCCTGGCTGTTCTTGCTGCAGGCAACTCCTCTCTGCTGCCCTCCTGTAACCACATGTGACAACTGTCCCTTATTTATATGTGTCAGTTCTGCTCAGGGATTGCAGCACTGCTGCCTTAACCAGGTTGCGGTGCTGGCGAGTGATGAGCACATTACAACAGATGAGACTGGATATGTCTCCTGCCAAGGAGACGACCAAGATCAAACTGAGTCAGAATTTTTTCCCCACTAAGCAGATGATTTTGGAAGTTCTCTGTGAGGCTAGCCAGGGGTTAAGGGACATGACCTTGGATGGGTTAAGATACAGATGAACTTTAAAACTCATTTAATTGAATTGTATCTTAAATATCTCAGTTCAGATAGCTTCCCTTAGCTGGAAAACAGCATTTCACCCAAGGAGTGAAGACAGGCTTCTATGAGGACTTCTTGGCTGGCAAGAAAAGAAAGGTCTTCAGTGCTTTAGGCTTGCATATGGGAAAAGAGTGAACCTGAGGTGTGGGAAGGCTCCAGTAAGCTCTGCTCACAGCAAAGACAAGCACCTCTGCCAGGATGTGACCCTATCTATTAGTATATGGGAATTAGTTTAAAATGAAAACTAAAACATCTATAAGGCTAAAGGACTGAGTACCTGCTCAGCCCCTCCCTTGAAGTCATTCCACATATTTATTGAGTATTCCTTGGGCTTCATGTGGTAGCTGTGACATATGAAAGCGGGAAGGGACCCTGCTCCCTGCATGGAATTTGGACATGGAGAAAGGGGCTGGACCTCAGCATTTTGGTGCCCTCTCACACCTGGTCTGGCTTTGGCCTTTGGTGCTGCAGATGGCATCAGTAGTGGACAGGAAACAATAGCTCAGAGAAAAGAATTAGCAAACAGAAAAAAAAAAAAAAAGATCCAAGTTGTTTTTAACTCCTAATAATTACTTAGATCCAGTTCAACCCTTCTGTAATCAGGGTATAAAAAAGAAATGAGAAATCAGTGGTCCTCCCGCTCCTAGCTTCTGTATCTGTGTGTTCTGTTCTCTTTCCTGTGTGGGGTTTTTGTGGCTTTTTTTCTTTGCTCATTTATTTATTTAATACAGAAAATAATTCAGCTAGACAGAGGAATGCATGGTTTGCTCTAAAGGGAAGATGTTCTGGATATTTGTATTCAAGCATCCCAAGATGACAGCAGTAGGGCAAAAGCCAGTGCTTTATCTTCACACACCGCTGATGCTGATTTTGCCACACCACATAAAACTTCGGATGGGGAGCTCTGCACAAAATTAAACGAGGTCACAGCAGACCAGGTTCAGCAAACTAGACGGTATCACTCTTGGTGTCTGGCGTGAGATTGATAGCAGGACTAGTTCATGGATGACTGTGTAGTCTGTGGTACAGTTCCTTTTTGAGTGGCCAAATGTAAGCAATGTATAGGGTGTGTATATATATATAAATATATATATATACACGCACATAGATATATCTCCTTACAGAAGGAATCTACTTTCTACTAGTCCTGAGCTAGAAAATCCAACTTTGAATCAGTGACAGAGAAATCAAGGAAACAGTTTCCCCAAAACAAAAAAAAAGAAAACAAAGAAAAGAAAACAAAGAAAAGAAAACACCCAGTGGCATTTAACTTGGAAAGCCTCAGCAAAACATTGTAGTGATCAAAATGCTTCACCTGCGGTAATCCAGGCCTGAAGATCAAGAGGGACAGAATTTTTCATTATCTTGAACTGACTGCTATGAAAGTCTGATAACACCTGCCTGTGGCCTGTCAAACCCATGGTGATGGGGTAGGGATGCAGCGCAGTTCCCATGGGGTGCTCTGCTTCCCACCTATAAAGGGACTTCAGCTTCTGCAGACCTCCTTGCCCTGTTCATGTTATTCTTGCCACTTGCACTGGCCCACAAAACAAGAACATGGCTGTAATAACTAGTGAGAATGCTGACCACTGCATTTCATCTGTGTGGCAGTTGGATTGTAGGAAGATTTCTCAGAAGTTGGTGTTTTCAGAGGTCCTTCTCCACCCAACACTTTAATATTCATGTCTTTGAGATTTCCCCTAGCCACATGTCTTTCTGTGTTTGTCTTTGTAGTTTATTTTGCAATTTCCCCAATTAGCACAGGAGTGAATGACATTGTGAATATTAATATGATTTTCATTTATTTCCAGAGACAATAGCCATGTGAATCAGCAGGGCTCCACTAATCTACACAGAAGATTTCAGAGTTGTCGACGCTAGTTTAAAAGGCATGGGAACATAGTGGCTGTGGAGTAGCTCATTATACACTCATTACGATTCCATCCTTGAAGGTGAGGAGCATTGAACATTTGATTAGAGTGCTGCATATAAATAGGACAAATGTAGCTGAAAATTCTGCAAATTGTAACTTTACATTAAGTGAAAAAGCCAGTAATAAAAGAAAGCTCCAGACAGAGCGTGGACAGAGAGACGGATTTATGTTAGCGTAGAGATTTGCTCTTCCCAGCAAAACGCAGGGCAATGTTTATCAGAATTCCTGCACCGGGATCTGTGGTGCCTGTTTGGCTGCATCGCTTCACATTACAAAGACATTTGCTGCTTCCTTCTGAGGACCAAACGCAGAGCCATGGGAGTTGGTTGGAGGTCAGGGTGGTCTTAATCTCCTTCCGCATCTTTCCTTCTCTGCCCTCTCCTGAGGACCCGATGTAGACAGGCGCAGCAGGCTGTCCCCAGGGCTGAGCAGCCTGCAGATCTCCCACCCGCCTGCAGAGCCCCAGCACGATGTCGGAGCACACCACCCTTCATCCCCATGCTTTCTGCTGTTCCCCCAGCTCTTTCAGCCTCCACAGGAAGCTGCCATGGAAGGGCAGAAGCAGAAGATGCAGCCAGCGGAGCGTGAGGATTTCGCCTTTATTTGCTGCCCTTTAACCCAGGCGTCTGATCCGTGCCCATCACAGCCTATGCACCGCTGCAAAGGGCAGCGGGAGTTGCAAAGGGGGATTCACATGTGTCCTGGAATTTCCCACCTAAAATTTTATATATAGGTCAAGATCTGCTGGAAGTAAGGGAAATTTTAGTGAACATCTCATTACATTCATGAAGGATTTGAAAGCAAATACGAAAACTAGGTAAGGAAGGAACGTGTTTTCTCTCATTGTCACTTGTGTGCACAGAGGGAGACAGACCAGATCTCCTTTTTAATGTTGACCAGGCAGTGGCTCGGAGCTCAAAGCTGTATGAAGGTACCTGGTGCATCCACGTGGGAAGGTGCTGCCCAGCCCACCCCCACTGCTGAAGCACTCGGCTGCCACTGCCGGGCTCCACAGCACCCTGTTACTGCAGAATGAGGAACTTTTGGGGCATTTTTAAATTGACCGACTCTTGTGTCCTTACACATCTTAATCTCACTGGCAGTGATCTGGGTACCTGTTTGGATCGATGCCCTTCAGGAATTTGGGAGAAAACATTCCCACTGTTGGCTCTGCTGAATTAATCAGAAGAAAATGACTGTGATCTTCTACCTGACTGCCTTTAAAGTGCTGCTCCCACGGACTTCTTGCAGTGATTACCCTGTTAAACTGTACCATTTCTGATTCTCTCTAAGAAGAAGCAGGATGGGAGACTTGGCGGTTTTGGGAAGCGCAGAGAGCTCCCAGCTCTGGCTCCCTTCAGCACACCGCCCGCCCCAGCAGCAGCTAGGGAAAAAGCTCAGCAGCTTCTATTTGTGGCTAACAGCCACCCGGGAGTGATGCTTCTGTCCTTGAGGACTTTCTTTTGCAATTTCCTTGGATAGATAAAGCTAGAAAGGTATTTTACATTCTGAAGTCTGGTGACCTGATTCTCATTTGTGCCGAGTGAAGAATCCCCTGGCCTCACGGTTTTTTCATGTAGAATAGTGGAAAAAAGCATTTCTATGAATGACAGTACTGTTCTTTTCCTTGCTGCTTTAGCGTCAGTTACTGTATTCCGTTCTGATCTAATTTGTGGCATTTCTTCCTCATATTTGTTGTTTTGTATTTTATATTCAAATATGATGTACCCATAATATAGAAAATATGTTCTATACTTCAGAGTACATTTATACAAAGGCTAATTCTTACGCTGTAATTTGAAAAACATGAATCAAAACCAAAAATTAAAAGGAACAACTGCCTTAAATACACTTAAGGTAATGGTACAGTTTCAGCAAAAGGATCAGTGTATTCAATTTCACAGCAAGTCAAATGTACCCTGGAAGAAGATCTGGATATTAATATTCACTTGTTTTAAAATTGGTGATATATCATAACCTAAACAGAATGAGGTAATCAATCTTTATATGGTTATATAAATAAAACAACCTACTTAATTTGTTTAAGTTTCAAAGACCTGGACTCCTAACAGGAATTGAGTGCATTTGTGAATTTATGTAACAAACATATCACTACCAACACCAAATTACATCTCAATCAATGTTAAAAGGCATCTGACATTTCCCTTTGATTTATGGATTAACCTTTACAGTTAATACAGTCTAGCATTTATTGTTTTCATCAGGTCGTGGTTTGGTAGCAACCCCAGAGCTCATTGCAGGGAACTGACTAAATTAATAGCTTTTCCCACCATGATCAAACAACTAATGAAAAAGGTCTGTTTTGCACAGCTGTGGATGCTAATATTTAAACAAACAAAACAAACCTTTATGAAGGACAAATGAGTCTTGGGTCCTGATTCTGCTCAGTAAAGTTATTTATCTCAGGAAACCAAGGTGCAGCTATTGACTGATGTTAAACCTAGCTAAAATGTAATGTATTAAAACCAAAGTGACATAAAAGCAGTATCAAAGTGGCAGCCAGAGGAATGCATTTTATTTCAGGATCAATTTGCAGGCAAAAAAAGAAGAAAGTTTGCATATCTCATTGTCTGAGATGTTCTCTCTTTGGCATGGAAAAGATTGGGGGAGGGGGTTGTGGGAAATTACAGGTAGTTTTGCCAAGTTCTATTCCCATTAATACTGTTCAGATGCCGAGGGATTATCTATTAGAATGACAAAGCATTAAGCAATTATCTGCATCACTTTTTGGAAGTATTACAAACACAAAAGAGCCTTCTTGAATAAAGCATAACACTGATTTAAAATAACCCAGCTAGTCCTCCAAATTAACCTGACTGAGGACTAATTATTTTAACAAGAAAAACATTATGCAACTTAAAACTGATTTTAGTGATGAAAAGTCAGTTAACTGGGGAGTTTTCATTTCAAGCATCATTTTACACATATTTAATCAACATGAAATTCCCATTAACTTTTGTATTGCAAGCAAAAGGGGATTAGCACCTGGCTGACTATAACACAGTCTGGCTCCACGTAAGCCACGGAGAAGGTATGACAGCCCTGCTGGATTGCCTGATACACTTGCCTTCCACTTTGTCATGATCAAAGACAGACTGAGATGGAAATCTTTGAGAAAACTGACAGATTTGGTTACATTTGTTCAACTTTTCTGAATGTCTCTTATTTTTGCCCTAGAAACCTCATGGTAGCAGTGGAATTTCCACTCTGTCCCACTTGGAGGAAGGAAAAGTTAACTAAGAAACATCACTGTCATCCTATTTTGTCATGCTTGCTTCCTCACTCTCTTAAATATTCATTTTTTTTAAGGTTCACAGAAGGTTTCCAAGCCTTAAAAGTCAGCGTTCATTATAGCAAAGCTTTTGTTTGAATTGCAAACATCTGGCATTGCAGAGACCCAGTCCTGTGCTGCAGCCTTATCACGGCTTATGGTAGCCCCAACAGATGCTACCTTACACCTTCAGCAGCGCTTGCAGGTGGAAGATCTCTGTAATTACAGTTCAGTTTTATCTGTTTTATTCACACTCACAGCCAGTTTTTGGTGCGGCTTAGTCATACATGCAAAGCCCTGGGGACTTCTGAAGGACAGAGGAGGGCAGAGCTCATTAATAAAAGCTCTTTTCTCACAAGTCACACAGGCAAGTTAAAAAAAAAAACAACAAACACACCCAAACAACTTTTCCACTTCTGCTGAACTTCTCTTCTGAAAAGGTTGGCCTGTCGAGAAACCACGATCCATGACAATCCACTCTTTCTCAGCCTCTGCATAACGGACGGCCATGGATCATTACTTCAGGATGGCACCAAGACTAGGTTTGTAGCAAATGCTAAATAATGAGCTGGTTTCAGCCTGGGAAATTTCTCTGAAGGCAAAATCAAAGCGTTCTTCTTGTTGAGCCTGTATAATTAGGATATGGTATACTACCCTCACTGCCCTGAAAAGGTTCGGAATATCACAAAAAGAGACAAGCTGGGTTCTCCAGGAGATTTTGCATCCAGGGTGGATCCACCGTGTCAAAATCATTTTAAGCTCCTGCATGGACTCCTTGGATTTGAATGAATATCCTGCCATTATAGAGATCCTTTGAAGAGAGTGGTTCAACAACCCTTTGCAATATCATCATCACTGATGCTAGAGATTCCTCTTGAAGTTACAGGGGTTCTCTTCTTGTTTTTATTGCCAGCAGAAGTGGGGTTTTGGGGAAGGTTTTTGAAAAGAACTGGCTGTAAAATGCTTCTGCTTGCTATAGTGGCACACGTTTGCTAATGCAAGTGGCAGCATGAGTTAGTATGTGGTGCAAGACGGAAAGTTTCTGGTATGTAGCTGGAGACAAGGGTATGCTTCGCCTCATCTTGAAAATGAGGAACAAGAAGATTATTTTAAAAAGGTAACAAAATTTCCAACTCTTGTAACCTGATCCCAGTTCTCTTTGTATTTTTTTGTTTTTCTTAAAATTCCCACTTCTGGAGTCATGTGAAAGTGGGAGAGATGGTAGTTTTTATACATTTATGCACGACTCGGTCCTCTGCAAAAGTGATCTGTGGCAACTGGTCAGTGTCAGGATGGATGAAATGTTCAAGCACTAGAGAACATTAAACCAGAGACAGGAAAGGTGACAGCAAATGAAGAGAATGTAGAAGGTCAATAACATAAACTTGCTGATATAGCGTGTTTCTGACACAATGCTTTGCAAAGGTGAACTCTCTGCACTGCCTTGCAAATGGGGCTGTGGAGACACAGAGACATAAATTTACTTGCCCCAAGGCATTGCCAATGCTGGAGACAAAATAAACCTGAATCTCTAGAACCAGGAGGTTTTTCTTCTTAGGCTGTTCCAGAGAAAATGCTGAAATACAGAAGCAAACAAAAATGTTTTCCTGGCTGTAGTTTAAAAAAGAAATATAGAATTTCCTGCTATCTCGAACGAGTGCATTATAAGCGCAGTATGGTTAAATCTAATATAGAAGTCCATGTGCCACCACCAGCAATACTCCTTTTGTAATTGCCTCCAGCTATTGCTACTAGTATTTCAGATTGCAATTTCCTTGTACTGAGTGTCAATATTACTGGATCACAAGCAAGGAAACAGGAAGCCTGATAATCAATTTTGATAGCTATACAGTCATTTAGCTTGTGAGTTTGGCAGTTGGAAAAATTTTAAACTTCAGCTCCAGTAATTGCAACCCAGAATTAAGACAGAGATATCAATTTCATATGTGCTGTACACATGCCCACGTGCCTGTAGAGCCCAGTACACAGAAAACTCACTTGCTAATAGGAGTATTCCTTACAGGAATAAATTGCAGTTGGGTTTGCAGCTTAAGTATAGTCTTTGCTCTCCAAATTCAGCTTATGCTGTTGTCATGGTATAAATGGTACAGATTCAGTCAGGCTTAGGGGTAAAGAAAAAAGTTCCTATACATCAAGGTATATTCATTTCTTCTTTCTGAAATGGATGTCTGGTGTTAAGTAGCAAGCTACAGCTTTATGATGCTGTAGTACAGACCTGCCATGGTTATTCATTTTGCCTTACAAAACATCCTCTAAAAGAACTAAGCCTCCTCTCAAACACGCATCCATCAAACAAGGAGTGTTTCAGGTGAGAGTGCTTTGCTACAGAACCTCCTCTGCCAGTGTCGGTGGACATCCTGGTGGTACCCACATCCAGCACTACTGCCTGTCCCCATCACGGGTGGCGATGGTGTGTGGACTGCACAGCACGTGGGCAGCAAATGTCTCCCGAGGAGAAGATCCTGTGCTGTTTTCAACCATGCAAAATGTGTTGCTATTTTTCCCCGAGGCACTCAGAACCAGGCATGAATTAGGCAGTGTTCTCCAGAGATGGAGTGGTCTGCTCCTCACATGGCTTCCCCAGCAGCCCTGCGTCCCTTCTGCTGTCACCTGATGGGAGGGGACATTGGAGAAAGCAGGCTGCTGGTGGTGGGGATTGCCTAGGGCTTGTTTCATGTTTTCATCATGTTTTCATTCAGGGGGCTTGTTCCCTCCATCCACTACTGGGAGAGAAGTCAGGTGAGACTGGGCTAAGGGATGGTCTTCAGGGTATACGTGCCTTGGGTGGCGAAGTTTGTCCTAAGTGTCCTTCTGAAACAAGACAGGAGACCATGCCTGTCGAAAATGTATGTTTCCCACCCCAGATATAAGGTTGCCTTAAAGGCAAGGGGGATCTTTTCTAGAAAATAGCTCCACCTCTGCCATGTCAAGATAAGTGTGCATCGGCAGAGGATAGAGGTACTTTGACATCTGTCCTTCAAGTAGCTGAAGCTGGAAATCAGGCAGGTTCCCCAAGCAATCTGCTGCCCTGGGGGGCATCTCAGCTCTACCCCAGCTGATCACCCAAGCTTGGGTGAGGACCAGCAGTGAGGAAGCTCTGGAAGGACTGAACTGGGCCCCCTCCTCTCTTCGCCTGACCCACCCATCCTGGTCCGGCACGGGAGCAGGCTGCTACTGCCTTTGGGTCAGTTCTTCTCTGGCTGACAAGAAACCTGTCTTCTCTTCTCCCACCTCAGCAAACCTGCTTGGAAGTCCATGCCTGGCTGTGTGCTTTCCACCCGGTCTAGGTTTGTTTGGTTTCATGCATTGGGAAGCAGAAAGAGCCAAGCTGCCTCTTGACTTCAGGATCAGAACCTAAACTGGATTAAAATTTTGCTGCTTGAATTTTAAAATGTTGTTTTCCATGACATGATTATGTGACCCACCTTTGTTTATTATAAATCTAATACCACAAGTTACAGTTCAATGAATTCACATTTTATTTGAAATTTTTTGTCTGAGGTAGCCTAAAGCTCTTCAAGAAACAATTGCACAAAACCATATGAGAGCTGCTAATTTATAATCTGCAGCATCACAGCACCACCAGCTTTTCATTTGGTTAAAAGGAAATGGTTACTTAGAACAACAAAGCAAACCATGTGTCCATAGTTTATATTAAATGCCCTTGGTATTTATTAGGGATACACAATGTATCATCTTGAAAATATTTATTTTCCTGTAATTTCAACAACAGCAAAACAAAATAGGAAGTAATGCAGTGTCATCCCTTTGCCAAACTGCAGCAGATCTCGGGACTGATTCCTGTTGAAAGAAAATTTGAGATCCCAAGTCTGGGTATTCACTTAGTGTAACTTGTTTATCCGAGTGTGTACACCAGCCCCAGAACAGAGGTGCTCTCAAAGAACATACAGACATCTTTGCACCAGGAATCTCACCCCAGATGCCAACATCTGGTTCTGCTGTGTACAGCCCTTGGGCTTCGGGGAACTTCTTCCCTATTTGGACATGTTTCCCACTGAATTCAGGAAGTATTTTGTCTGGCTGAAAGACAGAGCCAAAGAAACCTGTGGAAACAAGCTGCTATTTTGTCTTGAGGATACAGCAAGTAACTGCTAGAAGGTATTTAATTTTCTCTGCAGTCCACATGTCCTTTAATCTGATTAAGCTCTGGTCCTGGCAACAGAAGATGAAGTTTTGGTCCCTTGAACCCAATGGCAAAATTTCCATTCATTTCATGAGAGTCAGGATTCAACCCATGGAGCCAGTTATGGGCTGATTAGTACTGAAATGCCTCCCAGTGCCTGGTAATTGCTCGTATAGCCCTCAGCCTCAGAAAAACTCGAGACAGATTAATCAGAAAACACATCTCATTGCACCTGTTATTTTCCACATTCACTTTTAGGGGAAGTGCTGCTTCTTTTTCCCAGTCTTGGAGAGGCTGTGCTGGAAGGAGAGGATGGCAGCAGAGGATGCTGCTTGCAGTCAATACTAGTACAGTGTAGCGCCTCAAGGCAGAGTGGGGAAGACAGGGAGCAATTTTGTTGTAGGAATAAATATCTGTGGCATGAAACTGCAAAAAGGATTTTCAGCTAGAGCAGATCTTGCTTGGGACAGATGGCTAATGGTCAGCAGAGCCTTTGGGCTCAAAGGGAAAGTTGATTCCATCCTAATTTTTTTCCTGGACAAAGGAAAACATGGCAGTGTTTCACAGTTAGCAGCTATGGAAACTGCAGTTTCAGGGGGGCAATTAGACCTGCATATACGGGGCTGTAAGGCCAAGTGCTACTACTAATGAAAGGTTTTAATCACTGAGGGTAAGAGTAGCATTCTTGTAGCTGTGGAAATTTCAGGAAGCCTAATTTTTTTTAATTAGAACCACTGATATCACTATGAAAATTGAGCAAGCTTCCAAGCCTATTGAGTCTTTACCATGTCTTCAACAAAGACCGAAGAGGCAGCAGCTTCGGTGCAGAACAGTTTTTAGTTTGTGGAGCTGCAGCAACAAGGAATCTGCACCGAGCTGCACCGTCCAGGCTGACAAGTCAAAGAGCATTTCAGTGTCTCATTTCCAACCTGCTCAGAGCAAGACAAGACAGTATGTGCCTAATGTAAATGCTGATGGTGGAGATCAGGAGGTCAGTTCTGAAGCACAAAAACTTCTTTCTGAAATACCCCAGCAGAACAACAGCCCCTGAAAGATGAAAGGTTGCTCCTGCTGCTGACCACTGCCGAGCCCTGCTATGATGAACACACAGAGAAACACTCATGACAAAAGGAAAGTTGGCTGGGCTTACTGCAACTTTTAGTTTTCTTCTCTGACAGTACTCTGCAAGTGCTATTTTCAGTTTCATAGTTATGGTGAGAAACATGGTCTATTTTGATTCCTAATTTAGCCTGTTTATCCTGAGAGATTCCAGGATCTTCATGTGAAAGATAAATGCAAACCTTGTTTTTCCTTTGCAGCCCACATTCCGTAACAAAAACATTGCATGCCATACTTCGGTACAGGGCTTGGAAGACCTTCACGACCATAAATTTAGGAACTTGTGGAACACAATGGACTTCAGGATGGAAACAAGCCAGTTGGCCTATCTGGTCAGGTCCATCCCTTCTGTTTGAATTAACAGCTGGATTTCACAGTGGGAGAAATCCGGCAGTTCTTTCTCAGGCAAAATTCTCACAGTTGGATTTGCCTCCAACCATTGCAGCTAGGGTGGGAGGGAGCACAATTTACTTTGTTATTTTATGTTAGCTCTCTGGGTAAAAAAATTCCAGTGCAAGTTCCATAGGACTTGGACCTACCCTGTTCTTTAATTTAATGACCCTAAGTGCAATAAGCAAGACATTCCCAGAGACAGACAGAGGGTATGTACTAGGTTCTTTGTGCATTGCAGTGCATATGGTGCCCATGTTCTGGAGAAAGGAATTACAAGCTGGATGCCAAGGCACAAAAAAGAGGCAGGACAATCTGTTGCTCTGAGAATGCTATCTAGGAGATGAGCTGCTGGCACAGTTTGGTAGAATATGTGAGTAGAGGCATTGGGTATAATATGCAAAGTTCAGTTTCACACGTGGTATTTCATTTCCAAAAGTAATTGTACCAAAGTTAATGGATTTGCAAGGATTTACACCCTCACAGTAGGAAGGAGAACATGCCCCAGAGGAGACGGAGAGGGGAGAGGCCAGCTGGAATGAACAGCACAGCATTGCCATGTCTGGGGTTTGGGGTCTGAAATGCTGATCATGGACAGGGATTTCTGTTACGCTGCCAGAGGTGAAGATCAAAGCCCTGTTTGCTTAGGGGCATGTGGGCTAGGTTCCCTCTTTTGCCTGAGCGTGGTGGGATGATGGGAAGATGCCGCCTTCAATTTAGAGTACACAGACCTGACACACAACCCCAGGGGCCCTTGCACTGTACCATTCACACAGTCCCAGCCAGCTCTCTACTACTGGAAGCCGCAGAGATTGTCCCCCAAGGCTTGTCCCTCCAGCCCCCTTGGAAGAGACACACAAGATTTGGACTTGAACAGGCAATTGCTACCCAAAAGGACCCCCCCCTGTGACCAGAAAATGGTGCAAAAATCTTGATTTAGCTTCAAGGGAGCATGCAGATCACTCTGCAAGGTAGCTGAGGAGCAACCTGCTGTGTGGCTGAGGAAGGCTGTTGCAGTCCAAACAAGATGGAGCACAAAAGGCAAAGGCACGGGGAGAGTCAGCTCCCCAGCATGGTGTGACCTTCAAATGCTCCTTGAACACAGCTTCTGTTTATAAGGGGAGTTAATGGGTCTCACCTAATAAGATCTATCTGATTGGCAGAAAAATAGGGGAACTTGGCTTTCCTGACAAAGAAAAGGTTGTTTTCAGCTCTCCTGATTTGCATGAACACTCCCATGATGAGGAGGAGGTTCAGCTGAGGGAGAGCTTCCCATAGGTGAGGTCAGCCACTGGCCTGTGTTGGATGTTATCTGACCTCTCTTTGCTGGTGGTGGGGAAAAAATTTGCTGCATTGTAGCCCAAGTACTTTGAATTTCATTCTAAGGCAGAGTATCACCTTGCTGTGCGAAAAAACACTTCCATGACACCAACGACAAAAGCCTAAGAAAATAAATCATTAGAAGTCAAATCACTGCAGAATAACCTGGCGTAGCTCCATCAAAATCTTTGTTTCATCATAGGAAGCCTTCCTTTAAAGGGTAAATAAACAAAACACCCCAGGATCCCTTAGTGAGGCCGAGCCTAGCTTCTCCCCAGAAAGGAACCTTTCATCTTTCCTTTGCAAAGGTATTTATGATCCTGAACGGGAGAGGACAAAAGGCTTGTTCTCCCCCTGCCTTGTCCACCAGCCTGGCAGGGAGGAGCTGCTCCCGGCGCCTGCCTCACCCCAGGCTTGGGACAGGCAGTGTCAGCCCCCCGGGGGAAGCACCTCTTTTGGGGTTAGGAACTCCATGGCTCATTCTGGGTCTCTCTTTGAAGTCAGAAAGACCCCTCGAGAGGAGGGACTGAGCCAAACACCAAGACTTTTTCTCACTTTGGCTGCTGCGCACTGCCTAACCAGCCCGGTGATGGCCGTGGTGGCACGCAGACCCCTGCCCTGCCCGGCTCAGCCCTGGCTTCAGCTCAGCTTTTAACCCATGTACCAAACCAGCTACGTCTGGAGAATATTCACCTGCTTCAACACAGGGCAAGGAGGGACGTTCCTGTGAGATTTTCTTTTTTCTTTCATTATGGCTTTATGTAAGTGGCTGACAGGCTGTGATGGAGCTGAAGAAATAGCTCTAGACTCAGAGTGCAGGGATAAAAAGAGAAAAAAAACCCTAGATTTTTCTCCCCCTTCCCTGAGAAAAGGTAATTTACGTAAATTTATCCACGACCAGCATACGGCAATAGCTCACAACTTCTTTAATGGAAACCTGGTGATCCATAACGCTTGTGTGGGAGACATTTGCTCGGGGGTAATACAATATTAATGTTAATATCAATGATCGATCAGAGGATTTGCAAGAAAGGCATAAAGTATTTAATTATAATTACATTGGGAATGGCTTTGTAATGGCTACGACATTTGAATAAGGTCACGTCTAGCCCTCACCCCTGTTATGTTGTTCTATATTAAATGCCATTCACTTTAACTGCTGGAAACCTTTCTGGAGTCGTCAGAATATAATATACTGGGTAAATTGAAATATGTCCCTTCATTTTTTGAAATATGATTGATATCCTTTGCAAAACAAATGTTAACACCTATTTGTACACAAATTTCTTTGATTATATGTTAGGGAAACTCAAGTATGACAGTCTCTCCTAGCAGGCACTTTACTGTGAGCAAAGGACATGGCTATTTGTGAATATTAATTCATCTTGCTGCAAATGGTTTTGAATCTCTGCTGTAAATCCACCTGGGTGTATTTCTGCCTTTACTAATGCATTAATCCTATATTGCTTAGTAGCCACAACTGTATCTCCAGTGGTCTCAGCAGCCCACTGTGTTCACCTGGGTGAGGTGTTGCTTAGTAGGAACTTTGGCTGTCACTGAGTTACCGTTTGCTAACACCATTAACAAAGAACACATAGTAATAATGATGTTCATGCATTTCACAGCAAAAAATATATATTTCAAATATACTGCAGATGTGTACTATAACTATCGGGCTAACAGCAGCATTGCCATGTTTAAAACAATCAAGAAAAAAATCTGCATATAAGGCATGAATATATAAATGCAGGTAGGATCCTAGAGGTGCACACATACCAACCCACATGTGAGTGCATGCATACATTGAAGCACTAAATGAGGACATGCTCTTCCCATACCTATTTACTACCGAGCATAAATACTAAAGGAGCAAATTCTCGTCTCTCTTCAAATGAGAATCCATCTGTCCAGTGACCCCAGGGCTTTTCTTCTTTTTCTAACGTCAATGTAAACAGCAGATCAATCAGGTTTAATAAGTCAAATTTTGCTTTCAGATAATCACCGAGAATAACCATCGATTCACAGAGAATTGAACGCTCCCATTTGAAGGCAGAATTTGGTCACAAGAAATCATCTCTTCAAAGTCTGGAAGACATGCGGTGATATAACTGACATAATTTTCCATTTTGTCTCTTCTGAAGAAGAAGCAAAGACTTTTGCATGCTGTGGAAATGCCTGAAGATAGAAAGTTTTATAGTTTTCCAAAAAATGGGCATTTATTACCAATCAGTGTGAAATACCACTGATGGTAAATTTTAAGTATATGGCAGGAGTTTCAGCATCATGACAACATACATCACGCATTTTTACAACATATAAGTGCAGTGATATTGCTCCCTTTCTCAATAACAATATATAAGAATATATAGTATAAATGTACAGTATATATTAGACACAATGTAAAATAACTTAGTGAAATGTCAAAGCTTCTGCATAAAAATTCAAGTCATGCCTGAGCATACCTCTAGCACAATTTTGCTTAATCTTATCTCATATACCTTCATTTACCTTTAGTTCATGTTGCAAAGATAATTTTATCTCTCTGTATATAATTGCTTAAAACCACCAGAATCCCTGTCTTTTTTATCTGCAGTAGGTGAAGACTGTAGTAGCCAAGCCAAAACCAAGATTTTGTGGAGTCTTTACTAATGCTGCCGTTAGGTACTGGGAAGCAATTCATTGGGAACAGGCTGCATAAAAGCAAGTTCTTAAATGCTCGTTACAGTTCATCATTGTCCATCAGGTTTTGTTCTGAAATATCCCACCGCATGTAAATGGTAGTGAAATGGCTTGCTTTAGAAATGGAGCTGATGTTCTAACATTGCTATCTGGAAATTATAAATCTCACCAGCTTTGCTGAAATTGTATCAAGTACCACTTTGGTAATTGCTTGCAAGAGGGATCAATAAAAATCTATTTAATTGGATTATGCAACTTGTCTCAAAGCAGGTAGGTGGAATTCCAGCTTTGGTCAACACTGGATACAGCTTCTTGCAAAGCTGGGTCTCCCTCCATGCTTGTTAAATGAAATATGTTCAAGGACTTTCCTGCAGCATCTCAGGAAGCTTTCTGATAGTACAAGGGGAGAAGTTGTTAATTTTTTTAAAAAACCAAGGCATTAAGTGGCCCTGTGCCTCTGTCACACTACCCGTCAAAGTCTACCAGACTTTAACAGCCCTGCAATTAGCTTGCTTAAAATTATTCTGGACACAACTTTACTTCAACAGTTTAAACAACTCTGCCCTGAATATCAATAAAAAATATACTTTTAACACTTACTGATAACTGCATTTTCTAATTAATGATGAATTAAAGCTGCAAAACAGTTTGAAACATGATGTTAAAAAAAAAAGGGAAGACAGAGTGATTTTCTTTGATTACTTTTAAGCAAACAAAGCCCACCCCCCCCCACCCCACCCCCCTGCCCCTTACATTCTCAGCCAGTGTAAATTGACAGAATTACACTGTTTTAGATCAGCTTAACTCCTGACCTATATACTTCAGTGGAATTAATCCCAATTTCCACCAATGAAAGTGGAATCAAATTCACTTTGTCTTTAATAAAGCCAAGGGTGATAAGCAAGTCTCTTCTGTCGGATTCTGCTTGAGAAAGGAAATTCTTTGTGATGTTCAATGATGTCCACGACAGTTTAGAAAACAAAGCTAGAATTTCATGAATTTCAGCACAGTGAAAACTGGTATTGGTAACTCATTCGTGCTTTAACCTCAGCAAAGTTCTTTGGGCACAGAGAGAGTATCAGCTGTTGAACCGGTAACCCTTTCTGAGTGCTGCTCGGGAAGAAAACGAGGAGGCAGGTGGCTGATTTTCAGTGACACAAGGCTACTGGATACGCTGCAACTCAGACTTTGTCACCACGAATAAGTAACATCACATTGTCCAGAACTGTAGATTAATTTGCTGGGCCTCCAGTAGATGATACTTGTTTTCATGCATGTTATACTGAGATCTCAGGACAGGCAAAGGGTCGGGGGCTGAAAGGATGTAATCAATGCTGAACTTAATTTCAGAATCCGATTTTGCTAAGGTGGAATTGCTTAGGCTCTGCCTGTTGGTCACGCTGTTTGGAGCAAACCCACGAGGCTCCAGTAGCCTTGGGCCCGATTCAATTCTTTCGTGTTTACTTTCAGAAGAGGAAATGTTTAAAGCAGAGTCCGTAGAAGGCATATTGGGGGATGAAGGACTTTTCCCTCTGCTTGACCTCTGCTCCTTATGTTCCCTCTTCACGTTCCTCCTCCTTCGCCTTCGCCTGTAATTCCCATTTTCAAAGAGATCCAGCATGGATTCGCATCCCGTTGCAAAGCTCCAATAGTTTCCTTTCCCCTTCTCATTCCCTTCTGTTCTGGGAACCTGTATTTATTTAAAGGCAGTTCAGTATTTGTATGTGTTACAGATGCTGCTGCTTAACATCTGCATTCGTTTACATTCAAGATGGTGTAAACACATATGACAAGACTTTTAAGCCTATTCTTTTTCATTACATGAATTGGATGTAAACTCCATCCTCTTCAATTTGTTATCTATTAGCATGCATCAGACACAGATATACTCTTCATCTCTATAATTGACAACTCAGAGAGATTTTAAGTGATTCGCAGCTCAGCTGTTTGTTTCTCTTCTTTTCTAGTGATGAGATTATTTCTGCACATATTTTTTTTAGCCATGCACAGTGCGTATGTAAATACACAGTAACTGATCTTACCTTTACAAAACAACTGTTAAGTGATAAGTTATGTCGGATGGAGTTCTGCCAGGCTCTTTGATTTGATCTGTAGTAAGGAAATTTCTTCATTATAAAGTCATAAATGCCAGAGAGGGTGACTTTATTTGAAGGACTTTGCTGGATGGCCATTGCAATTAAGGCAATGTAGCTGAAAAAAGGAAAATTTGCTGTTACACCGTCGCCTTACATACTCAGTTTTTAGGATCACATGGATACATGTGTGCTTATATCTTGCTTCCATAAGTTCTCCCAGTGGATCTGCACCCTGGCCAGAGATGTCGCAGAGGTAAGCCCCACATGGGGCCACTGCCCCAACGCCCCCAGCCCCCGGGACAAATGCAGGCGTTACTTCCAGGCAATTGAGTCCCGGCGGGGATGTCTGCCCTGGCACTCCGTGCAAAGTGCTTGGATACAGGAGGGTTACAGCAAGATTACCCACCTCTCCAATCCCATCAGAAAAGTTTCCCTGAGCTGGCAGGCTGCAGTGAGACAGCCCAGGCTCAGCGCCAGTGCCAGTGGAGACCTTGCCTGCTTGTGGGAAGGAGCTCAAGTGCCCTGTGAGCACCTACACTGCGCGTCCTCCCACCGCACCGGGGACCATCTGCACCCCATTCGCCCATGGGCACACCGCACATCTAATTCCCCTTCTCCCAGAGCTCCTGGGGGTCAGAGGAGACCACCTGAGATCTGGTGGCTCAGCGGCATGCCAGAGTTGCTGTGACCTCGCATGGGAAGAAATAAATCATGAGCACCTCAAACACGGAGAGGGGGGAAAATCTGCAGGCTGGGGTGCCTGCACCAGGGCCAGACCCACCGTGTACACCTGGGGAGAGGTCCCAGGCTCTCCCAGGAGCTGTGATCCCACTGTCCCAGAGCTCAGAAACCTCCCCAGAGACGGGGGACTTGGAAAAACTTCATCTTACCTGTATGCTGGTCTGGTGAATTTTTTCTCTTCGTCAGAACTACAGGTAGGATAATCATCCCCGTCATAATTAAAGCAGTTATAGGGGTACTGCGTGTTGTCAAACATCGTCCTGCTCCTTGCTCAGCTCCTGTGTAGTGAGAGAGATGGAGTGATGTTTCTCAGAGCTTGGACTCCCTCCTCCCTTCTTCCCTCCCCTCTGTCTGTCTCGTTCCCTCTCTCCCCCCTCCTCACGCTCCCTCTCCTCTGTGCTCACATACTCTCCGTGATGGGGTGGGGATTGTTTTTGCAATTCTTGCATCCCAAGCAGCCCGTCCGTTATGATTTTTTTTTTTTTTGGAGGGGGGGGTGGTGTTATTGTTGTTATTGCTGTTGCCTCCAATGGGGTGGTGGAGCCAGGCGGCTGGTGACTGATGGAGCTGGTGAATTGGGGGTGAACCTTTGAACCGGGGTGTGCAGTGCCGGTAGCTGCGCTCAACTCGCTGGGTGGTCCAGGCTGGAGAGGGGCCAGCGCTCCCCCCACCGCATCCACAACGTGACAAAAGCAAACAGCATGATGTTAATAAATCATGCTTCAAGGTCTCTACTTGGAAATTAAACTTTGAGAATGGAGTGTAGTTCCCCCCAGCCCCCGAGTCCTCCCCCTTCGTATTTTTCTCTCCCCATCGAAGCAGGGTGGCTTTCTTATTTATTTATTTTTAGAAACCCGACGTACAATAAACAGACGTTCCAGGCAGTAATGCATGCTTGTCCTGATCTGCAATCTATAATACAGTATAATAGACATAAATTATATTTCCATGACTAAAGGAAAATGTGTATGTTCAAAGAAAGTAGAACAGAGGGATATGAGGGACTACTGTCAAGCAGGAAAGTAAAAGGAAAATAGCTGTAGGCAGGAGAGCTGCCTGTGTGGGCTTTGATCTGAAGGATGAATTAGACTAATAGCCCTGTGTGTTGGCATCCAATACTGTAACAATTTAATAGTTTTTCAATGCTTTGGAGTGTTTTCCAACAAGTGATGTAAACCAAAGGCATCACACACCATTTCATGGGGGGGACTAAAAAGGTGTGTGCCACATGATAATTAAATTATTTGAAGACAGCTCTGTCCCAGGAACTAGCCCCAGGAGAAAATGAGTATTGGAAAAGAGAAAGCAAATTGGTGTGCAGAGAGTTAGCATCTTTCATACAAAGTATGTCCCCAAACCCCTCTTGGAGTTAAAGGATACAATTAAGGGAAAATGCATCCGAGTGATAAAGAGCCCTTTAAAGTGATGCTTAAGTGGCTCTGGAGTTTTAACAAAGATGGACAGAAGAGAGATTTTTCTGTGGAATATAACAGTACATTATAGTAAGGAGTAGGGGAAATATACGTCATGAAGAGATAGATATAAGAGGTGTTTTCTTGAAAATATGAAGCCAAAGCCAGTACCCAAAATAAAAATTATCTCCACTCTAAAATACATCAATAGACATATGTATGAGGAATCCACTGCAGAGGAGGTCTTAATACAAAGGGTCAGCTACTGCTGCCTAAGGCATTAGCAGGGCTTTAATACTGGGTAAGATAGAGCAGATTCAGTGGTGGAGAATGAAATATGTAATGTCTGATCTTCATACTCTGTCCAGCTGGACTAGAAGGTTGAAAGCAAAGGAGAAGCTGGGCTGCAGACTTGGGAAGATTTTCCCTCGCTAAACCCACGATCCTTGAGGCACAACTAAATGTCCACTTCGGCTTTTAGCAGTGGTCCTTCCCTTTGGAGGTGTTTGACCTCACTGAAATTCCAATAGTTCAAACAGTCTCGCTTCTGCTTTATAACAAATTTTAAAAAGCAGAACTGCTTTAGTTGACTCTGATTTTACACCACCTGTTGGTGCCCTTTTTTCAGTTTTTCATATTCTATTTATGAAAATTGCCCTGCTGAGGAAGTCAGACGATACACTTTCACCAAAATCCTCACATATTTACTGACAGTACATGATAGGTAAAGTTTTCTGTAACGGGAATTAGAAAAAATGATTGTAAATGTAAAATACCATTTAGCAATGTTATTTACCTCAATTCCTGTATTTTCTTGCTGTGGTGAGTGCAATCAGCTCACCCATGTCCAGCATATCTGTGACATGCATTACCACTGGTGGCTGGGTCTACTATCGGTGCAAGAGCTCATGGTCACTGTTCTCCTCACCCATGTCATTGGAAAATAACGCTGAGATTAAATTTCTGCCTCAGTGGCTAGTTTGTGAGACTAAATTCAGCAAAGGGAGGTAGGTCGTAATACCCAGTGCTGGTGTCCTTGAGCAGCATCTCAGGAGTGAGTGGGACCATAGGTGGGTGCTGGGGCAGCTTGGCATGACACGTAGCAAACCCCTGCCGCCCCTGTTTGTGTAACACATAATCTGTGGATAAATATTATTTCCTCATAGCCAGCAGTGGGCTGGAGGATTTGGTTTCTGGCTTTGTAAATATCAATAAATTCACCTCCGGCAAATTCATATAAACTATAATAAGAACACAGACCATTTCTGAGTCCTGCAAGATCAGAAACACATTACGTATTACCTCTCATAAACTTGCTTCTGAAATCCAGGTATGCAAAACTGGATGAGTATTGCTCAAGGTATTTTTTAAAGCCTGAATACCCATATTTTATCCCCAGGTGAATGTTTATGGTCCGATTATATTCTTTGAGGATAATATTCATAGAGAAATGTTATCGTGCTGTATATGTACCATGGTGGAGCTAGCAGGTGCCATGCTTATGGTAGCAAACCATGTTGTACAATAGCTTTTTCCTAGCATCTGTGCAGCCATTATAGTTTAACTAGAGTAACTATAACTCATCCCTGTCATTATCATAAAAGCATAATTTTGCCAGGCTAGTGTTTTCTTATGCTGTATATTTTCAGAACACAAAGTTGTAAACCATTTGATTTGAGATTGTAAATAGGCAATAAAAATGCTGTGAAGGATCTGCCTATCTTTTTTAACATTGATATTAAAAACTTATTTGCGATTTTTGTAATTATGACACAGATTATGAAAATTGTACATGAAATTCAGACTGGTCATAAATCCAAACAGGGCTGAATTACTGATCATTATAGCTCCTTGGAATAACAGTGAATATTGCTGTCTGGGACTGCATGCTGACACCCCAGTCCATCTTACTGGTGCAGACAGGTGTCTCAGCAGCATGGCTTCTCCTGCTCTCCACTGACTGGGAGCCAGAGCTGGTTGTGGTTTAGGACTTTATCCCAAACCTTGAAAATTTATCATAGAATCATAGAATTATTTGAGTTGGAGGGGACCTCTTAAAGATCATGTAGTCCAAGCCCCTGCCACAGACAGGGACATGTTTCACTAGATCAGGCTGCTCACAGCCGCATCCAACCTGGCCTTGAACATTTCCAGTGACCGGGCATCCAGAGCTTCTGGGCAGCCTGTCCCAGTACCTCACCACCTTCACGGTAAAAAATTCCTTCCTTATATTCAATCTAAATCTACCCTCTTCTGGCTTAAATCAGTGGAAACAAGTGGTGGCCTTCAGCAGGCATTGGATCACTCAGCAGTAGTCTATACCACCAGTAAACTGCTTGTTTTGTAGTACAAGGTCTGTAGCTCTGGCAGACAAAGGAGTGGGGAAATGGAGGTGGTGGTACTTACTTTCCTAGTTGCTTTGCTATGGGATAAGAAGGAGAGTTCCCCAGACTTGGATGGGTACGTGGCAGTGGTGGCACCTGAGACCCTGTGTCACGGATCTTCTGACATTCAACTCAGTGACCCTCAGATGAGTCTCTGCATCACCCATGTCCATCGGTTGACTTGCTTTCCCTTTTGCTTCTTTTTTTTTTGTGTTTATATGTAGAACTTCATAGAAACACAATTTGTACCACAATTTGTGGTTTTCTGCTGGAGCTTAGTGAGCATTGTTTATATTTCCTAGGTAGGGGGTAATTTGGAGAGGCTTTCCTCATCTGCATGCCTTCTAGCTGTAGCAGTGTAAAACTCATGCATAAAACACAGCATGGGTTTCTACAAAGCAGGAACATGGATAAGAAAACTTCAATAACAGTTCATCACATTAGAGGTGGTAAATAATAAAGCAACTATATAAACTAGCTCCAACATATTCTCCCTTCCCCTAGCTAGATACGTAGAGTCACAAGGCATATGTGACAATCCATTTCTGGAGGTGTTCAGTGTGCTTTGTTAGTGAAAAACAGGAAAAAGGGTTTTCAGGGTTAAAAGCCATTTCTCCTACCTACTCTTGGGTTGTGACTATCGGTCAAAGGAAACTTTTTTCAGAAATTCCAGCAGGCCAAGCTGAGGGTTTTCCACAGTCTTGTAAAGCCCTGTGACCACACTGTCACCAGGATGGACTGTATTGCCCTTTGGGCCAGGGAGTTTAGATGGCACTTTCTTACCTGCTTGGTGTGCACACCTGGTACCCCACTCCATCACTCCTCAATGTAATGGACTGTTCTTTTTCTAACATTATCTACCTTTCCAAGAGAAAAGCAAATCCTTTTCTAGTGAGAAGCTCTCAAACAAGTGAAGTGACAACCACTGAGTGGGCAAGAAGCTAAAAGCCGTGGAGAGATCTTGCAGGTCTGTAGGACCAGCTCTGGGCAGTGCTGGGTTTGCTGGTGGAAATGTTCAAGCTGGTTTCAGGTTTGACTGTGAGTAATATCACCCAAATTATCACTCTGATACATTATATCTCCTTTGTTCCCGTGAGGTCATGGCTTCAAAGGCAGTGGAAGGAGAACATGGATAGATCTCTAGCTTTTAGCCATTTATTAAGTGAAATTTTTGAATTTGTTTTTACTCTTTTGCTATAAAATCAAAAGTGATGGAAAGAGATTTTGGAAGCTTTACAAAGAATTAAGAAAAAAAAAATCAGTTCAGGTTGGACAAAATGGCTTGGGTTCACCTAAAAGCATTTTCAAATTTTCACATTGTGTCTCTGGTTTGCACAGAACCTTTCTACCAGAAGGATACTGGTGGTTGGAAGGACACGTCCCTGTTTCGTTATTTAATATGGATGCATGAGGCAGAGGTTCAGAGTTTGCCTTATTGTGGTTTGGTATTCTTTGTCTTCTCAGTGGCACAAAATTAAATCCTCCTCTTGGACATCGCAGATAGATGGGATAAAACACAGCAGGGATGTGCAAGGTTGCACAGGAGACCTGTCCTTTATGTTGGTGAGATTGTTCCTCCCCCAGCTGTGAAAGTCACCAGAACCACTGATCTGTGAGGCTTTTGGAGACAAGTGGGAAGGGTTGGAGGATTTGAAGAGAGGGTAAATCAAGAGGTGATGCCTATTCCTTGCCACGTAGTGCACCTCTTGGACCAACACAACAATCATGCCTTGACTCAGTCTACACTTGTTTACCAAAAATGGACATTATCTTGGCGCAGCTGCCATGCCTCATCCATCTTTGGTCATTTCTCATTTCAGCTATGTAAAAAATCATTTGGCTATAGGCCTCACTTCATACATTGTCTGAATTCTGCACCAGACAGCTAATAACTCCAGCCAGAAAACTTGTTCCAGATGTTAATTAACTCCCTCTGCATTAACTGGAATCACACAATTAAGGCCTGATTATTTATAAAACCATTTTGTCAAGAGAATTAGGAGAATGAACACAAACATCCTGGCTCACACTTTCACACAAATGTCCGTGTGCTGTTAAATTGTGGAAACTGGCACAAGTCATCCCACACATTTATTTTCAGCTGTCATTATTATTCCAGAGGAGGAAGGACAACAGTCAGCCCGGCATGGAGGAGCAAGGCTGAAGCAAAGAAGCTAATTCCCAGCCAGGCTAAGTCCTACTGTTGTGGCACCAGCAGGCCTCAGAGATGCCTATCAAATATCCCATAGGCAATGTGGCTCCTCCACTGCCATAGAGCTAATGACAGAGCAGCCTCATGTCACCCAGTCACAAATTGTGATGTTTAAGGAGTTTGGTAGGTACTCAGGGGCTGGAGGGCCTGGCCAGTGCCTGTGGTGCTTTGTCTGCTCTCTACCACGCGTTCCTTGGTTTAAGAGATATTTTTGGGGGGAGGGTGGTGGTGCGGGGGGAGGGGGTCACACAAGCACTTGACAGATCCACAATGCAGCAGATGTGAACTAATCCAAACCTGTCTCTCCCATCTGCCTTGCACACAGCTCAACGCTAGTGAATCAAGGGACATTTTATAATCTAATATTGCAAAATGGACCAACACAAGGCAAGCAGATACAAGGTGCAAGCGAGCTTTCCCCAAGGTGACTGAAGGCACGTGGTCGAGTAAGTGCAAAGGTAAGTGCCCCATGGTGATGCAGGTCACCAGCTGCTTGATGGATGGGGAGGATTCTGAGCTGTGGGAGCACGTGCATGGCTTGTCTGTGTTTCCAGCTGCTAGAGGTGGTCACTGTGAAAAGCTGTGACCATCCAGGGACTGTTGGAATCAAGTCTGAATCCAGGGGCCATTTGAATCAAGAATCCCAACTGCTGATGCTTCCCTTGGACAAGGCTGGGACGATTGGTGGGGTGTTTTGAGCCGGGACCCTCAGCTGTAGGGCACAGGCAGGCTGAGCAGCTCATGGTCATTTACTGCCTCTTTCTGCACCATTGGCACCTTTAGCATTACAAATCCTGCACGCTGGGGAACAGAAGGGATAGGGAGAGGCAACGCTGTTATGTTTTGCTGATTTTATTTTCATTTGAAAGTAGTAATTCATTCCAGTTCACTTACTCATAACTCTCACCCACACAGAAGATTTCTGAAAGCCGCCTGAACAATTCCAGACCAACGCAGATGAATCCGGCAGGACAGAGGGGACTGGAAGCTGGCCCCTACGCCAGGGCTGTTACTGAAGAAGGTGATGGTAGCAGGGACTCCAACCTCATTTGTAACTGAGCTGCAAGATTACCTCTCTCTGGGTTTTCTATCTACCAGTTTCCCTTCAGACATAATACCTTCTAATTTATCAGTAAGGTGCAACTTGTGGCTGCATAAACCTCCTAAGATATTCCAGTTTTCCACAATACCCATTTTTAAATAGGATCACACTCTGTAAAATTTTTCTCGCCTCTTAGTTACCAAGTGGTAATAATATTTCCCCATTACCATTATGGTTTCTTTTTTATATAACCCACCTCTCCTGACTCATAGGTCTGATCTGATGAATTTCTCCCCATAACTAAGTTCAATTGTCAAGGCTTTTCTTGATTCTGAAAAAAAATATTCATGTTTTGATAATACCAGTTAAACTACCTGACTTCATCCCAGGATAAACACTTGATGGTTAAAGCGCCAGGGACATCTGATTACATTTTCCTCAATGCCAGACATAAGCCTTCTTCTCTTCTTCTGAATTAGAATAATCATTCACAATTCATTATTTATCATCCTTCAAGTATTTGGCTATCTATCACATGAAAGCAACTCTCAGCAGACAACTTGTCAGCTAACATTGTGTTTTGAGGTTTCTGCTGATAGCTCCTTAAAGAGGTGTAAGCTCCCTTCTTGCTTTTCCTTCCTTTTCATCTTATGAGAGGCTTTTCAGCGCACACAGCTGAGTCTAAAGTGAAATCAGCTTTGATCTCTGCCACCTGAAGTGCATTCTCACCATTAGTAGTTTCAGGTGAAAGTATTTGTAGCATAATGTTAGTCCTCGGTTCTGCTGTCTTCACGAAGGCTGGGAGCTTTGCTGCATGTCTCTGTGAAGTCACACTTTATGTTTGAACTGGGTAAGTGTGATAAAAAGAATATATATGTAAATACGAACCAGCTTTGTTTCTGCTTCTTCTCATTAAGTTTTGACCTTAGATTACTTTTCTTTGTTAGCATTTCAGTTTGATCAGTTTGAAATATCTTTGGGATTTAGAAGTATCTGAAACCAACTTGTAGTGCTAAAAGTTTTTCACTTTCCTTATGCTCAGCATGTAGCTGCCTGCCTTTAGACAGCTGAATTTAATAAAATGAAACGTTTCAGAAGCTGAGTATTCTAATGGAAGCTCCGCTTCTTTCCATTCATCTGGTATGCGGTGCTTTCAGGTATATAGAGGTAAGTTCTCAGTAAACAATGTTTCTTGATTAAGAATTGAAGATTCCCTTGTTTGAGAATCAAATTCTGTGTATTTTTCAGCTAAATGATTTTTGCAGTGGCTTGTTAGACTGGGTGTGTAAGCCAAGGGGTGGATATTTACAAGCATACATCTCAGTTAATGAGCATTTCTGAGAGTAGTTTATTTTCTATGTATCTTCCTCAGTTTCCAAGCTGGTCATCAAGTCCTGCAAATAATTTTCAGGACTTCAGAATTTAGTAATATTGGTTCTAATTCTTGAGCTCTGGATAGAACACTTTTAGGGAAATACTAGAAGATACCTTACGTGTATTTAACTACTGGTGTGACTTCCTAGGCAAACAGTAATTTATGAAACTTCAAGGATTCAGGGACTCTGTATTTGCTCAAAAGCTAACAAATAGGATCTTGAAAATCACAGGGGAGCAAAGGCAGTGCTTTAACTGTGCATAGGCTATTTCTAAATCCAACTGTCTATGTACTCATCTGCTCTAAAACTGGTGAAGAGTCCCTAAAGCGAACAAAGCACATCTCTCCTTAGAGCTGCAACCGAGCCGTACAGTGAAAATGGTATTGTACAAGGTATTGTGCAGCTTGAAGCTTCCCAAGCAACAGAGCTAGGCTTGAGCTCTGTTTGCTGCCCACACAACAGTCTGCAACTCCAAGGGCGCCCAAATAACCCAGCATTGTACTTGTGAAACAGAGCCACAAGCAAAGGACTTGGATCAATTGACACCACAGCAGCTGCTCGGGGTGAATGGGAGCAGAGAAGGAGTTATGTGGGTGGTGACAAAGGTAGTGACATGACCCAGGAAACAACAAGGAATGTGTCTATATTTAATTGCAGATCCCGTCGTTAATGATAGCCTTAAGTAGGAACTTCAGTGTTATTGTTTGTAGACTGATCCATCAAGGGGTGATTGGTGGGTGGAGGTGACATGCAGGGATGACTTTGGCCATTCTGTCTTTATAGCTGCCTGGGAGTCTTGACAAATGGCTTTTCTTTTTTTCTTTTATTTTTTCTTCAACACCAGTCAATTTGGAAAAAAAGATAGGCATAATCACAAAAAGGAAGTTTAAATGTTCTGAGACTAATGAGGAATGAGCTGACCCTTCAAAACACGTCCTGCCACTGCCCAGCACACAGCATTGGTCTGTAAGGAAGCAATGATACAAGACAATCTTGGATGTTTTGCTTCATGTCTCTAGTTTTATCCCAACCAAACAGCACTGTGATGGTGCTAAAATAAGCAGCAATGATCTGTGGTAGAAGTCACCCCTCTATGTGAGCTGCCTTTCGGTGTCTGACAGCAGGAGAGTAAGTGTGGCTCTTTGCTGACTTAGCTGGGCTCGGTGGAGCTCGGTGTTAGTTATTCAGCACATTTGGGAAGGACTTGAAGCAACCTCTTACCTGATGTGGGGCTGTGGGCTGCTAAAGGTCATTTATACTTGCAGAAGCAGCTTATGCACAAACAATGGTGCAAATTGCTCAGATGTGGAGAGATGCATTGGTATTGACAAAGGACATTGGGGCAGAATTAGGATTTCTAGGAAACCAGATGCAAAGCAGCCAAATTATTGCTTAAAATAATCAGAGAATCCTATTCTGGCACATACTGCAGAGCTATCTGCTGGCAATGCATCACTGTGCACTGGCGGTTGAGAAAACTGGAGCAGGCAAGTTTTACAGGTCATGCAACGCACTTTTGAGCTACCCTGCAAGAACTAAACTTGGGAGAGAACGCTTTTGTTCATTATTTTTGCTAAGTAAAAATCAGACACCAGGATGAGAAGGTCGTAGAAAGACTGTCTGAATCATGAGCTGTTATTTGCATTTTGAAATAGAACTAAATAGAAATCACGGATGCCAGTAACTCCAAATTTGGAGCTCGCACAATTCATCTCAGTCTTTTAGTGGTTAATGGCCTATATATCTCTTGCTAGCTTTTGTGGGGAAAACTTCTAAAAAAAGGCATCAGAAGTATTTATGTTTGTTTGTTTGGTATGGGGTTGAACAGCATCAAGCAGAGAGCCAGAGATGTATTTAGATTCATACCCCTGGCATATGGGTGGGGATGGACATGTTCTTCATTAAAACTTGGAGTTTAGAAGATTGTTTCCCAAGGTTATTTTTGGTTGCTGGAGCCTGGATCTGAAGCTTGTTGCCTGGCCCCAACCCCAATGCATTCATATCTGATCTGGGCAATTTCGAACTTAATCTTTATTTGGAAGCAATGAAGAGCAACTGTTCACAGATTTCAAGGGATGTCCCTAGTTTTCCTTAGGACAGCATAAAGCTGTTGGAGCAACGTGAGTCTTAGGAAAGCATCCATCTCGCAGCTTGTCAGTGTATGTTGTTACCAGGCGAGGGGCAGATTGAGAAACCTCTGAATGCCCTTGGGGTGTCTAAGGAAAGGATGCCTTTGTATAAGGGCACTTGGCTTAAAAGTTTTCTCATCCCATTGCCCCACCCTGGCATTGGCTCCCTCGGGCAATGGTGGGCAACAGCATCAGCTGTGCTATGGTGGGAGAAGTGATGGAGGGGGAAATGGTGACCTGTTGGAATAGGAACCAGGGATCGTGGGGACAGATCCAGCAGCTCCACATCAAGAAGCTCCTGCTCCCCTCCATCTGCAATGGGAAGGGCAATCCACAGATCCCACAGAAAGCAAAATGTGACATGTCTGAGTGATTATCCTTTCAGGGGTTATTAGACATGATTCAAAGGGGCTGAACTGCTGAAAATGCTCAATATTCAGGATAAATAACTAACATCCATTCTGAGAAACTAATTAAGTGAAATAGATCATAGTGAAATCATTGTAGGACCTGCATTACATAGGTTGTCAACAGCAGTTTGGCTTCAAGTTGTCAAAGTGCATTCAGAAACTGGCAGTATGGTGATGCTGGAGCAGATTGTCACCACAAAAACGTCCCCAGAAAATGTTCAGCAGTGCCCTGGCCCATGGCATCAGGATGCTCTCAGTGGAGCAGCAGGATCTGGCAGGATGTGGGGACCCAACAAGGGAGCACAGAGCCTGCTGCCCCCCATGCAGGGCAGGGCTGCCCACCAGCTTGGACGCTCGGTGCCTATCTGGGTGACCCAACCAGGCTTCTGTGGGTTTGACTAAGGGTAGAGCACAGGGTAGTCCAGGCTGAGCAAGAGCGGAGGCTCCCTCGCTGTATATTTCTTCAGGGTCAGCTGCTGTTCACTGCTCAGGATCAAATCCCCCTTAATCCGTTGGAGGGAAAGACCCCAGATGCTGCCTGCTTGGTTTCATTACACAGGGTCAGAGCTGAAACCATTAGAGAGACCATGTCCAAACACAGCTGCCTAAAAAACTTCATGGTGCGTTTTCACGCCTTTTCCCCCCCAGACAGGCGAGCAGCAAGGACTTTTTGTGCAAAACCCGTGTAAAGATTTAACTCGGCTTTTGTGCTGTGCTCCCTGAGGAGAGGAGGAAGGTCAAGGTCCTGCAGAAATGAGGGTGAGGCTAAAAATTGTTAAAGTGCAAAACGAGGGTGACCACCACTGTCCTGGCCATTTAGTTTGTACATTTTTTTCCTATTCCACCAAACTCTCGCTGTTAGGCTGGTTGCATTGGAAATAAGAATTATGTGAAGGTATTGTCTATGTACAGGTATTTGTGGATCAGGTGGTTTCTTGCGTCAGTCTCTAGGTCTATTTCAAACAGCTCTTCTAGTAGTTCAGAAATTTTTTTAGTTAATTTTATTAATGATTTATTTATCATCTGGTGGGGAAGCTGGGCCTGGAGACATCTCTTGCTGGATGCCTGAGACGTCATGTGGACTTGCACTCTGGAGGCAGAAACTGGTGGCTCCACCAAGCTTTGCTGCTCCCTGAATCATCCCTGCCATTTGTAGCAGCGTTCCAATCCTCCCCTGGCTGTGTAGCACCTCAAGGCCATTGACTGATAATGCAACAAGCAATAAGAAAAATATTTTCCTTCTGCACCACTAGATGCCCACCTTTCTAGCTAAGTGGTCCAGGTACTGGAAACAGGTTTTTCCTCTTTCAAAGACAGATATTCTCTAGCTGTCAAGAGTGGGTTTTTTGCTTCACAGATGACCTCGGTTCTAGCTAAGATTCCATGTATGGCTATGTAACCTGGCAAAAACATTCACCCTCCTCTGAACAGTGTCACATCTACAGTTCTTTTAAATACCTCCAGGGACTGTGACTCCACCACCTCCCCGGGCAGCCCGCTCCAGTACTTGACAGCTCCTTTGGGGAAGAAGTTTTTCCCAATTTCCAACCTAAACCTCCCCTCGCGCAGCCCGAGGCCGTTTGCTCTTGCCCCATCGCTTGTTCCCTGGGCACAGAGACCGACCCCCCCCTGCCCACAGCCCCTGTCAGGCAGCTGGAGGGAGCGATCAGGTCCCCCCCGAGCCCCCTGCTCTCCAGGCTGACCCCCCCCAGCTCCCCCAGCCGCTCCCCACAGGGCTTGTGCCCCAGCCCCTTCCCCAGCCCCTGCCCGGCTCTGGACACGCTCCAGCCCCTCCACGTCCCCCTGGCAGTGAGGGGCCACAGCTGAGCCCAGGGTTCGAGGGGCGGCCGCACCAGTGCCCCCAGTGCAGGGGGACGGGCACTGCCCTGGCCCTGCTGGCCACGCTGGTTCGGGTACCAGCCAGGATGCTGCTGGCCACCTTGGCCACCCGGGCACACGGCCGGCTCCTGCCCAGTGGCTGTTGGCCAGCCCCCCCCAGGCCCTTTCCCTCTGGGCAGTTCCCAGCCCCCTGCCCCAGCCCGCAGCGCAGCGGGGGCTGCTGTGACCCACGGGCAGGAGCTGGTACTTGGCTGTAGTAGTATGTGCTAATAACCTAATAATCAGCTGATTAATGGTAATACTTCTCTTGCCAAAGAAGAGGTGACTATCAAGCTTAGTGTGATTTTAATAAGAGCACACATACAGCTGGTGGCTCTGGGTGGTGGCCTTTGTCTGCAGGGCATGCTCGAGCACACCGGACTTTCGAGCTGAGATGGTGATGATGGGTATTTAAAAGATGTAAGGAGAAGAAGTGAAAGCGGTCTGTGTACACACATTGTATAAAGGCTTCTTACTGGTTAGAGGCTGACCATAAGCAGAAAGGGTCAAAGGAAGAGCCTGATGGTGGAGAGGTGGGCCAGGGTCAGGTACACGCAGCCCCCTGACTTCGCACATCTTGACAGCAATTCCCACAGAGTCAGGAAAATCTTTTCAATAGCATCCGTTCCTGCAGAGCTGCACCGACCGTGGCAAGGAGGCCGTGGGGATACAGAAGTATTTTCTGTACAGGGGGGTAGAGCAATACCTTTGCAGCCCTGGTGCCCCCCCAGGTCCGAGCTGGAGCCGAGTGATGCTGCTGCCGCCGCCCTCTAGATGGTGCAGTCTGATAAAAAATTTGAGAAAAGACTAATTTGCTTTGGTTGGGGTCTCTCTTTTTCTGGGCAGAGATTTTTTTAATTGCATTTACAGGAGGGCATACTGCCAATGACTGGGAACTGGAACGCTGCACCGCTGGTAACTCCCTTAAGTGTTGAGATGAGAGCTAGATCCATATGGTATATGCGTATCGCCTAAAACCTGCTGGTGCTGGATTGTATCGATATATTTTGCACATTATGTTTCTACCTGAACATTCTTTTTTATTTGTTATTATTTTTCTTTTAATCGGGGAGTCTGTGTCATGAAATACAGGGTTTCAGATGTCAGACTGGGAAATACAGAGCTAGAGTAAGGGACCTGGTTTAATGGTTTTAGGTATTTATAGCTCAGAACCACAGGTTGCTGACTGCAAATTTTTAGTGAACAAATCCAGTAGTGTATATGCCGTGCTGCAAAGGGGGTATTTCACAAAGCTGATCACTGTCAAGTGGAACTGATTGAAAAAGAAAGAAGGAAAGAAAATGGGAATAAAACAGAGTAAATTCTTCAAATGAAAAAACTCATGCAAAAAATCCACTTGAGACAGGAGACAGCAATTTGAGGTGAAGGCCCGCTTTCAATTCGCTGATGAAATAAATGCACCAGCTAGAGTGAAAAAAGCAGCATACACCATATGAGAAAGAGTGTGTGTATGAATGGGCAGCAGCCCAGACAAACCGGAGATCATCTGGTCCAGACAATGAATGCGAAGGGGAGACAGACATCCAAAAATTCAGACCAGGAAAGGTTAAGGAAAATAAAAGAGAGGTTTGTTTTTCAGCAAAAGCATATCTTAGCAACATCACAGTCCTAATATTAGGTGGAGGTACTGAAGCTGACACAGCCATGGGAAAGGGTGAGGTATCCAACGGATACCTTCTGTATTTGGAAAGCAGCTCTCTTCCCACATGATCTTGGCTGGTACTTCCTGGTCCATCCAGCTAGGAAAATGTTAGGCATCATCTACTAGTGAAAAAATCAGACTTTATTATTCTTGCTACTAAGCTTAGAGGAATTGGCCGAGGAAGTCTCTGCCACATGAGAATTCATTTTTGGGTAGCTTGAATGCAGTAACGTCCGGGACAAGAAGGATGTTACTGCTACATCAGTACTTGAACGGAGCCAGTCATTCCCACTGGTAGGGCATCTTGTCATCCAAGAGGTTGATAGTGAATCCCATGACGATAAAATCCATGGACAGGACTATAATCAATGCTAAACAAAGAGAAAACAGATTTTTCTAGATAAGGCATAAGTTCACAAAGTTGGTAATTGCCTAGATGTGGTCTGATTGCTGGACTGGAGAGTAGGTAGATAGGTAGGGGTCATTTTGCTTCTGACCAAGCACCTGTGAAAACAGTGATGGGACTGTTCAAGTGTTGAAGGGTTTGGGGAGTGCTAATAGGAGCTCAGAAGAGACTGGCACTGTCAAATTAAAAGCTTAGCTGAAAGGAAGGTTGCAAGGGAACGTGACTGCTGGATATATATAATGGAAAAAGCACATAGCAAAAAGGTGACACACTCAGACTGGAGAGAAGGCACCTATGTTGAACGGAGGGTGTCAGAAGCTGCCAAGGGAAGCAAGTCCCTTTGCTGTTCCCTTGTGGCTTCAAAACAGCTGTAGTTGCCTTTCAGGTAACTGCTTTGGTCGGATAATTCTGGGCTTGGTCTGGGGATACCTGGTGAAATGCTGATGTAAGGAAGATCAGGTTTAGATCAGGTCTGAGGTCTCCTTCTGGCCTCTAACTCCACAGTAATGAAAACTGTCTCTGAAGAAAGATGGATAGAGACAATGTGTGAGAAGAGGGGATAAGCTTGGGATTTTGTTCTCCCTGCCTTGCTCGTGTAACTTGAATTTAGTTGCTGCTTCTCTCAAGCCTGGTAGGTGTCTCACTCTGCAGAAGAAAATAACGTTGGCAAAGGAGAGCCTTGAGAGGGTTTTAAGGACACTCAGCACCTATGAGTGTTTGAGGACACCCAGCGTGGCTCTGCCCCAGCTGCCATGCGGGTGGATACAGCTGTGCTGGCACAGCCTTACACCTGAGCTCAGTGGCCATGCTGGAGGGCTGGTTCACACATGTTTTAGCAACTCATTGTGTCCTCCAAGGTAACACGTCCCCTGCAACACCTAGCAGGTCAGTGTGCTGCTGCTGGGGATGGAGCCGTCAGATCTGCGTCTGTGCCCAGATCTGGAGAGCTGGAGAAACCGACTGCCTGTGGATGTCCCATAGTGGGGCTGGGACACCTCCACACCAGCGACCATCCTGCCCAGCAGAACATCAAAACAAGAGCTCTTCTGCTGGGAATTTGTCTGAGTGAATTGTTCTGGGGTTTTATTATTTTATTCTTTAATTTTTACTTTTTTTTTTTTTTTTGCATTCTTCCTCTCCTGCCCTTTGAAGTGACCTTTGCTCAGACCTGCTGGCCTCTTCTCCAGGTTGCAAGGCAGACAGTAGGACTGGAGCAGCTGGGACTTCTTCAGGTCAGGGAACGTGGTGGCAAAGAATATGGCTGGTTTTTGCAACAGACTGTAAGCTCTAGTCCAGTGGGTTTTTAAAAGTATTGTCAGAAGTGAAAGGCTACATTTAAAAATGTATAAGCAGGGACTTTCAGCACTGTATGCCTTCATTCATAATTCACCAGCGCTCATTTCTAAAGAAGATTTGATATTTTTACAAGGTAAATGTACTTTAAAACCTTTCTTTTCTTTGCAGTGAATGTGTGATTAAGTGAACTTACTGAAAAGGAGGAGAGGGAAGCAAGGTTTAGAATAGGGTTGCCCACATTGCCTTGAATTGATTGTAATATTCGTGTAATTCAGCTGTGATTGGGAAATGTTGTTGCATTCCTGTTCATAGCACAGCCATGGGTTTGGTGCTGGTAGAGCAACTTTTCTGAAAGGTTCTCCAGATTCTTGGCTGGTGACTATTATCTTCTGCACCTTTATGCCTGAAGCAAAGAAGCTGCTTGGTAGAGAGGACCTCATTCTCATCTCTCCCTGACGTGCCAGAGTCATTGCTGAAACCAGTTCAGCAGACTGGTTCTGGCCTGGAAGTTGCATCAGCATGTCCTAATACCTAAACCAACCCTAAAGACCTCTTGATATGTAGGTACAACAGACAGCTCTGTAGATGTTAAACTAGACTTGGCATGGAGCAAATTGTCCACTGAACAGAAGACAATTTTCTCAGCAGACCAAACAAAAAGGTGACTGCAGGTCCCTGCCTCCTGCCCACAACCACCAGGTCTCACTTTGCTCAGCCCTGGTGGTGTGGCTGAGCCTGAGCTTGCTGATTCTTGCAGGCTACGAGAGGTTCACTTGAGTCACTCGTGTTCCTCCCATGGAGCAAGGATGCAGGCTGAAGTTGTTCAAGATTTCAATGATCTTCCAATACATTCCCTTGGAAGGAGAGACAAGGTCCTCCTATTACTCCCTGGGGAAGAGTTATAGCACATTGCAGGTAAGCCAGAAGCTCAGGGGACAACCTTTTGAGAAGTCGGGGCAGACATCAAGGTGCAGCAGTTTAGGTCCAGTTGTGCAACAGTTGTGCTGTTCACACTCAGCTAAGCTACCCCAAGACACAGGTATGTACATACTTGATTTAGCTGTTGCAAAGGCACTATAAATTAATTTGTCCAAAGTCACTGTCTGTGGCAGAAAAGAGAATGGGGCTACAGTTCAGCCACAAGCTGGGTCTGATGTGTTACTATGTTGTAAGTGCTGATGCCTAAGCACCCACACATAGCAGCTCTGTCTCTGGGAAGGTTTGTGGTGGCATGACAGGTCAAAGCTGTTGTACCTTGAGGATCAGCTCCAGAAGAGCTGGACTCTGGTCCATGAAGGCAGAAAGACTGGTGCAGGGCGTGAAGTCCCTTGAAGTAGGGATGCTTAGTGCTGATAGAAGCACATAACTTTACTCAAGTCCAGCATGCTCAGGCTCCTGCTGGCAGCAGCCAACTGGTACGTGCTCTGCTCCCACCTGGATGCAGTCTGCTCGCCCAGGCCCAGTGCTGGCACTTGCATAGATGTGAGCTGGAGGAAGGATGGAGAAGATGTTTACTCTAACAAGAGATACCCAGTGTTTCAGTCTCCACAATAATTAGGAGCAAAGCACTTTTAAAGCACCTTCTCTGCACCTATTATATAGGCACAGTGTGAGGTGTAGCCATTAATCAGACAAGCTGCTGGAGATAACTGCTAATTGAGACTAGTCTGACTCCCTGAAGCTTCCCTCCCTCTTTCTACTCATGCTGAAATATATAATTTGTTCTGTACGCTGGTGTTCAAGAGCAGGTTGTGGCAGGTTGTGGTTTTACTCTTCTGCTGTGCTGGGGACTGGAGGAAGGGATAAGCTGTGTTTATACAGCAATAAAGTGTGTGTGTGCTGCATGCCTCTGTCCGCATCTCGGCAATCGTGGGGATGCTGTGAGTTCATATTCCAGTTCTGCGGGAATAGGTAAGAGTGGGTGGCTGGTAGGAAGCAACTGGAGAATTTCCATGGACATCTGATTTTGAATGTCCAAATCACTGGCCACCAGCTCACCAAAGCAGCACCAGTATGTAGAGTGTTTCCAGCTGGTGTTGGAAAATTCAGCATGCTCATTCTCTTAATGCAAGATTGTGTTGCAATATCCAGTACTTCAACATAAGGAAGACTTTCCTTGCAGTAGTAATCCTCTTAAAGCCAGAAAGCCACTTGTGGGTGAAAGTGCCACCCACCAGCAGAGCTCCAGAGCAGGACTAGCTGTGAAATGAAGGACTAGAGAAATTAAGAAAAAAATGTTATCTCATGTATGGCTGGATAAATCAGGTGGTAAATTAATGGAAAATACTGGAGTTGCAGGACAGTGAAACCAGCATAAAAAGAATCAGTGAGGCTCCATATCCCAGATGTGCTACACCACACTCAGCAACCTCCGGACAAGGTTGCTGCTACCTTGAACACTGCAAATCAGCACCTGCTGCTTTATTTTCTAGCCAAAATCAGCATTTTCATCCTCACTTTAATTTTCTGCCAATAGATGCTTTTTTTCCCATCATGATGATGCGCAACGGGTGCTATTAAAAAGTGCACTAAATTGCAATTAACTGTGAGAGACTTCTGACATGGCATAGCCACCTTAGGTGCTCCTGTCCTTCCTTCCTCTCTGCTGTGGGCTCAGGTGGGTGAAGAGAGGCAGCAGCAGTTGGGGCTCCCTTGGTCAAAGGTGGAGGGACAGTGGCAGTCCCCCACGATGTGTCTCGGTGGGGGTGGGGAATCGTTGCTGGTTGGACCCAAGACAAGTCTTTGTGTGGGCTGTTCCTGCTTGGCTCTGTTCCCAGCACAGTTTATCCAAAGGGAAGTCTTGCTGGGGAAAAAGTAAGCAAAAAAGCCTCCCTCTGTCTCTGCCTAAGCTTATTCCCATGTAATCCTCAACTGGATCTGGCTTTTTTTCCCTTTGCTGCTCAGTTCTTCGTCCTTTAGGAGCTGCCTAGGACTTAGCGAAGAAAGCCTGCCTCATTCCCTCAAAGGATCAAATCCATTTGGCCTGTTTTCCAGCCTGATTGATGTTTATATGTATTAATTGTTCCCCCTCTTGTTTTCTGATTTCCTACTGATATCATGGAAAGCCCTGAGGAAAACAATGTTTGATGGAGAATAACATGTTTCAGAAGACAACTTCCCATCTCCAGTGTTTGTGGATAATTAGAACATAGAATATAAATGGCTTGCAAAGCTGTTTATTAATTTTTTTCCTTCCATTACCTAAAATAGTTAATTTCTCTGTGTATTTTAAACATCCCAGGCTGTTTTCCATGCAAAAGACAGAGGTGACCACCTCTATGCCTGTTGTCCTTGTCCTGCCAACTCTGATTTAAGCAATATCAAATTTTTAGCATCTACTGCAATGATGACTCCTGGTGTTTACGTACTGCTTGATCATCCACATGCATTGGCAAGTGAGAGCAGATTAACCCACACGCTTCCCAAGGCAGGTCCTGCAAATTTCCATAGATGGACAAACTGAGGCAAAAAAAAAAAAAAAAATAAATGCAGGGATGTCATGAGATCACAGGAGGAATAGAGATTAATTCTGGAACTGGAGATTCTCCTACCCGGTAACTTTTGGCTTCAGATGACGGTACACATTAATCACAGGATGTGACCTTATCTGGGTCAGGTTAAGGGTTTTGACTTTTAACAAAGCCCGAGCTAGGAATTCAGTGGAAAAAGACTTTTAAGTCACAATGTATGTCAAACTCATATTCAGGACAGATGGTATTTTCTAAAAGTAGGTGTTTACTCCTAGAATTACCCTTCTTCCTTCCTGTAGCCTTTCTTCCTCATTCTGTGGTGCTTCTGCCCACAAACATCTCTTTTCCAGCATATTTCTGGCGGCAATTTTAACAATTAAAAAAAAACCCCAAAAAACAACAACCAGCTATAAAAACCCTCTCTCCCTGTCTTTGTCTCCTTACCTTCATGTTCCTCTTTGGCAATATTCTGGCCTAATTATGGATAAATGTACAACATTTAGTTTTGGAAAATGTCTTTTGTCTTCATATAGGAGGTGTAATTAGGGGTTTAGTTCATCTTGCTTTTTGTTCAGCTAAATGTCACACACTCTGTTTGTGGTGTTGCCTTTTTTTTCCATCCAAGTAGGGAAACCAAGAATAGATTGCAGAAATAAATGTATCTTATTTCATTTTCTTTTAGAAAACTGCTTTCAGAGCCACTCTCCTCTCCTCCTTTCACCTTGTGCAAAGGACGGCAGACTGCTTCAGATGTCTGCCACCATAGCCTCTCCCTTCTGACAAATCCCACCTGGGTTTATGCCAGTGTGCAAATCGAGGGGGATCAGGATTTGGCCCAGCAGACCCAACAGGAACCGTACAGAGGGCTTGACTCAAATCATTAGGCACCTTATGGGGCAGAACCAGACCCAATTAAAAACCTTGAAGGTGCCATTCTGGGTCAGCCTCGTAGTCCTGTGACAAGACTCGGCTCTTGCATTCCTCAGTCACAATCGTGAAGATCAGATTTTCTGTTATTTAAGCCATATTTTCTTTCAGTTTGGATGACAGCAACTTTCCACTGGCACCATATTCATTAAACTGCCTCTAAGTCCACAGCCATATTCAAAAGTGCTGCTCATTAAATCTTGGAAAGCAGACAACCTTTCCTCTTGTATGTTGGAGAGGATAAAGGCACTTGCAAAAGTCGTCTTTATAGGAATAAAAATAGTCCCAGAAGACAGTGAGTTTTTCTTTCCAATTTCACACAAGTTACTCTGCTAACAATTGCCACTAATATTGTCTTATGTTATTTCTGGATATATTTACGATAAACCCAGAATAATTTCACAGAGATTCTTCTCTTCGTATAATTAACTGCCATGCCTGCTGCAGTGACTTATTGGTACCCATCACCCTGGTTTTAACACTCATTTCAGAAATAAAATTAGAGAGACAGATGCTGATTTTTGCATTATTCACAATGCTAAATTTTGTTTTGTCTGCTTTTATCATTTACCTTTACACTTCTTATAAAAGTAAAGACATTTTAACTCTCAAATTATGGAGTTGCACTTATCTTAGGGATAATGGAACAGAAAATGTAGTTATGAAATTGTTTGCTTGAAAGAGAGGAAAAAAGTAAAAAAATTATTATTAGTACTGCAGAAGAAATATGGAAAAAGTGCTGGCTTCAGGTTTACGTGTAATGTGTGATTGAAAAAAACAGAGCCAAGTGGGAACCTGCAGTGCCAAACTGCAATTAGTCCCAGCTCACCAAAGCTTGAAAAGCAGATTTGCAGCTGATATATATTACATAGCACTCTGGAACAGGCAGGCAGCGGCTCCAATCCTCTGGCACAATGGCTGTAAGAGAAGAATTGGCCAGAGCTGGAGCGTTCGAGGTGATGCACCATGCTCCTGCAGGAGGCAGGTGCTGGAGAAACGCAGCCGCTGGCTGCTTGGATCCTGAAGTGGAACTGCTTTGCCTTCACCTGTGGAATCAGAGTAACAGGATCAGTTAGAAGAGGGGAAAAATAATCCCCAGACAAAATACGCAGTTTGCCATGTGTGTGCTGCGTCGGCTGAGCCAAGCCGCCCGTGCAAGTGTCAGCCATGCAGGGCAGTGCTGCGGAGTGCCCAGGTCCCCTACCAGTGGTAGTAGTATCACTACTACAGCCTCACTGCTGAGCAGGAATACACAAGAACTGATGAATAACGGTCTTTGGTTAAAATGTTGCAAGGCCGCTTTTTAGGAAATAATTGTGTTTATGAATATTTTTGTTATTTTCTTCTTGTTAATTTTTCCCCTGTGAAAGAAAACTCTTTTCCTTACTATTCATTTGACTTTTGGTCTTTGGAGTGCTGTTTCTCATAACTACTTTGTTTAATTTTTCAAAAAATGGTTGCGCTTTCCCAGATGGTGCAGGGAATGGGATTTTGGGAGAACACAAATCCTACTCTTCCTGTTAATTTAAAAAAAAAAAATAGTTTTGAATATATTGTAGGATACTGTTGCTGCTGAATTTCCAGTGCAAGACTTTGTCCACCTTCTTTGCCCGGGTGGGACCATTCTCCAGGTCTCTTCCCAATGTCCCTGTCCTTGTTTGGGTTTAGTCTTCTATCTCCACCTCTATCTTATGTGCTGAAGTGAAAGCGTATAAATCCTCTATTGAAGTAGTTTCCTGAGACCTAGTCAGGTTTTCACCATCACAGCCTTTTAATAAACCTGGCATGCAGAGCTCCAACACTCTTTAGTGTTACTCTAAGGGTAGGAAAGAGCAGCTTCTTTCATTCACAAGCACCAAGCATATTACTGCAGTCAGGCACCGACCGATGGTCTCATGCGCAACAATTATTTCCACTATTGCTCATGCCAAAGATTAATTTCTTTGCCCACTGCAGACTTCTTGTCTGCTTTATTTCTGCATGTGGAGGGTACTCTACCCGGGGCTCTGGCTCTGTGCAGTTGTTGCAAGGACATCCAATTACCAGTTCAGCATTTTAGTTTGATTAAATGATAGTTATAATGGACAGCCCCACTTGCATTGTGGCCTCTGCACTTTTGTGTTGCTATTAACACAGGCTATGCAAGAAACCAGCCCTTGCCTGAATGCAAAGCCAGCTGGACTCAAAAAAGACCTTTTTAATGACTTCAGGGGACCTTGGATCCAGTCTCTGACACAAAGTATCATAGGCTGGTAGTCATAATAATTTGCTTTTTCAATCACAGGAAACTCCATGATTCTAGATACAACCAGCTCGAACAAATACATATTAAAATGAGAGTGCACCATAGGTGGGAAGATAAATATAATTGCACCCAATTTTGCACTTGCACTTGTCCTCTAGGAGCTAAAATGAGATTTTTAATATACTTATTATGAATATGTGCATCTGCTCTGCCATTTTTGCATAATGAGCACATTCCTGATACTTAAAGAATTAGTTTCCTCTCTCTCTAAGAGATAGGCAAAATGAGGCATGCTGTTATTCATGTATTTATTTATTCATTCATTATTTTTTTGCCTGAAGCATACTGGGCAATCCATCTTGTTCCCAGGAAAACCCCGGGGGATATGGAGAAGGCTCAGCATTCATCTCTGAACTCAATTATAACAAATTTCATTCTATAAATTAGAACATGTTGCAGAGAAAGAAGAAAATGCAGCTCCCCGTTGTACATTCCCTGAAAGAGAGAGAGAAAAAAATGCTTTTGGACAGTTGCCTTGAGAAATGCAGCGAAGGGAGATTTTCCAGCCTCCCCCAGATCCATGCTGCAGGAGGAAAGGGGCTGCTAGCTGTACTTCCAAATACGTTTTGCCACATCATGGTTTCATACACTGAGCAAAGTCCAAAGCAGCAGCAATAAACGTGGACAACACGCATCAGCCTTGACTCAAGTATCTGGAACTCAGACATGATCCTTCTGTGAAAGGAAAGCAACTTCTCTTGCTTGAGCGAACCAAATCATGGGCTTTTATTTTCCCCCTCAATGACTCAGAGGATAGTTTTAAAAATAAATATTATCTAAAATAATACATTATTTTCCAAAGTAATTCACATGCCAGAAAGCCATCAGGAGAGCATCTATAGGGTGTATCCCTGCAGAATGACTTAGATCTGTTGTAAGTGACATGCATCACTTCCACAGGCTGCCAAAACTGGCTCCAAAACTGCACGATGTGCACCAACATCCCTGAACACTGCAATGAAGACTCCCCAGTTGCTAACAGATTGATATAGCCAGTATTTTCATACAATGATTTAGGCTGGAAAAGACCCTTAAGATCACCAAGTCCAACCGTTAAACTGACACTGCCAAACCCACCACTAAACCATGTCCCTAAGCACCACATCTACATGTTTTTCAAACACCTCCAGGTATGACAACTCTACCACTGCCCTGGGAAGCCTCTTCCAATGCTTGACAACCCTTTCAGTGAAGAAATGTTTCCTAATACCCAGTCTAAACCTCCCTGGCACAACTTGAGGCTATTCCTTCTTGTCCTGTCATTCGTCTGGGAGAAGAGACCGACCCCCCTGCCTACAGCCCCCTGTCAGGTAGGTGCAGGGAGCAGCAAGATCCCCGCTGGGCGTCCTCTTCTTCCCATCCTTCAAGTGATGTTTGTAAGCAAATGTGATTCATAACCAGAGTGATTGTTGTAGTCCTCTTAATGACTTCATTTGCAGCAAAAACCAGATACCCACGTGCACCTGGTAGCAATGGACCAGGGTGTGCAGGTTGTGCCCATGCAGCACAAGAGCTGTGGAAGTAGCTGTTCTTGAAAACTAACTGGAATTGGTGCATTGCTGACCTCTTAACGCCTTTACTGTGTTTAAATAGTGGTCCTATTTAGCCATGTTTCCTTGTTTTAGATATCTTTTTAAATCTACTTGGGTTCTGACTCAATCTGGACAACTGCAGTGGTTTCTGTTGCAGTGAGAAAATGCTGCTACTGGTATCTCTGCAGCTTTGCACCGAAGGCTGAAAACTGAGCAATGAGTTGTCAGAGCAAAGAAACCAAAGAGCACGGACAACCCACAACCCTGTGTTGCGCTGGTTCAGGTGAATCGCTACAAAGGGGTTTGAAGGCTGACGAATGAAGCAGCAGCTTGATGCCTGGCCAAAGCAGTGCCTAAGCAGCCAGTTCACCACAATTCCCAGCGACACAAGGGAATGCAGGAGGCATGGGCTCTCAGGCTGCTGTGGGATGCTCTTAGACAGGCAACATACCTGCAAGCCACTGGCACTCAACACCTGAATCTGAGTCTCAGGTGCAAAGTGTGGGGACTGGGTAAGTAAGTGTCTGAAACTGTCAACATGCTAATCAAGCACGGCAGGCTTGAGGTAGGATGCTCTAATAAAGGTGAGGATGTGTGAGATGTTCTCATAAATATGCAGCAGTCTGCCAGCTGGTTTGTCCCCTCTTTGCAGACTGCACAGGACCGTATAGTTTATATCTATTTCTTCTGATTTCTTAGCCTGCCCCCTTGGTAGGTAACATTAACTTTCATCTGTTGCAAAACTGAGTCCCATGTAAGCAGCTAAGGGGTTACTCTTTAACCAGGAACCTCGTACACCACCGCCAGGTCAAATAAAACACTGGCAAAACCATTAAGCTCTTTTAATTTTTAACATCCTTATTTCCAGGGTGCCTCTCAGAAGCTCAGGCAGGCAGCTCTGTACCGCTGGCCCTCTGCAGCAGCTTGGGCTGCATCCAAAGGAACGTGAAACCACTGGGAAGGTTTCCATTAACTTCGCTAGGTTAGATCCTCTGGCAGGAAAATACTTGTTATTTCAGGCTCCGTGGGATGGCCCTACCGCTGCCTATTTCAAAGGTTAAAAAAAATCAGCTGTGAGGAGCACACATCCTGAACATGACAAACTCCATTTTTCTGCTGGAGTTATCATTCCAATGTGAGTCATGACACAGGTTTTCTTACCTTACCTGGGCTTCTTTAGGGAAGAGCTTCGTTCTACTTCCCCCACCAAACCTGAAGATAGCCACTGTGGTCCTTTTGCTTACCTGGCTCTTAACAGCTGTTAAGAGCCTTTAGGGCAGCAAGGAACTGGGGGGAGTCAGACAGCTGAACTTCTAATTATTTTGTTGTTGTTTTTTTTTTTTTTTTTACTTCATTTGCTGCCAACACACAGAGGAAAAAGAGCATAAGAGCTAACGTGGCAGAACCACCCCCTCCAAACACTTCAGTGTTAGAGCAATGCTGAAGGACCAAAACACCAGTTCCAGTGCAGCTTTAGGGTAACAGCTGGAGCCAGGAGGATCTGTAGGTACTGAATCAATAATTGGTTTTTTCTTACATCAGACAAGTGGGTTGCTTGAGCCAACACCACTTGCAGTCCCTCCTGATGAAGAAAAGAAGGGGTTTGCTGTACTGAACTTCAGGAGCAAAGTTCAGCCAGGCTTTTCTACACCTACAGAGGCAGGGTCTTCATCTGCACAGGTACAGATAGTGCAGAAGATGTCCTCAAAGATAGCCCTCAGATGGACAATGAGGGTAAAGCACTTGGTCAGGCTCTTATGAATGGGGTCTGGAGGAATAAAGAATTTCACAGGAATGATCACACAAGCTCCTATAGAAGCCTACTGGATGTATCACAAAGAGAGGGCTCTGTAGGCAAGACCAACGTAAGGAACCCTACTGCAAACTGTTGAGTCTGAAGACCACTGCCAGCATTAAAATGAAGCTCCAATTACAATGCAAAGACTTGGCTATAGATGCTGCTATTTATAAATAATGAATTTTGGAGTTTATTCAGGCTAAAAAAGCATCCATTAAAAATGGAAATCCAGTGCAAATCGGTGAAGCAGACAGCTAGAAATATAAAAAAAAAGATAATAATAATAAATTATTTAAGCTTATCGCTAAGAAAGCCATGAGAAAGTCAGAGAGACTATTCATCTGTAAATGGAGCAGCGGAAGAAGATAACGGGCCTAAATTCTGCTGCTGCAAAGCTCTCACTGACTTCACTGATTAAGAAGGAGTTGCTTAAAAATCAGGAGAAAGGGTTCTGATTTCATCTGGAAAACAATGTGAACTTCGCTCAATGGACTAACCAGAAAAGCCTTTTATCGTCACTATTTATAAAGTGCTGCCTGTGGCAAAGATTCCTGGTGCTGCTCTAAGAGGTTGCACAAATTCTTATGGTGAAGGACTAAGGAGGATATGCTAGAAGGAAAGCTGCTTGCAATTTTGGACAGCCTGATTTGCTTAGTTTACAAGTCGGAAGAGGATTTGTCCTCCATTTCCAAAGCTCAGCCTGAGAGCAGAGCAGTAAGTGTTGCTCCTTGCTTATGTATCAGTGTCTGCAAGAAAGTATTTGACTGTCAACTTGCCTTTGTCATTTGGGGTTTGTCACCCCGTCGTCCGTTCGTGTCCTGTCCCCCCCTCCCTGGGCTTCCTCCGCTGCATTGCTTACATTTTGCTGACAGCTTTAACTTTCATTTGTCATTTAGCTGTGCATGAGGATTCAGAAGATGCATGCAGATTGTACTCCTCACTTGATTTATGGCACCTTCTGCAGGCATCCAGGTGCTCCAGTGAGCAACGCGGACGTACAGGGATCACTATATTTCAGCAGACTCCAACAACCACCTCTGGAGTGACACATGGCTGGCACAAGAACAGCAGCAGGAGGGATGAGATTTTAAATTGTCTGTCTTCTGGGTAGGATCTATCTTAAGTCGCCCTGGGATGTATTTTGAAGTTATGACACGGTCAACTAAAGCACGTAGGTAGCTTTGTACATATGTCTATCAATCGGTCAGCACCTTTCTAGAAGAAGTGGCAAGGCATTTAGGGAGGCACATTGGGTCTGGCTGAGCCCCGTGGCAGCCCTCACGGTGCTGTGCTCTGTACCCGCAGCCAGAGAGGTGCTGAATACACACCGGTGCTCCGGCTCCTGCTGAGCAGGGCTGGCACAGCACCAGGGCTGGCACAGCACCAGGGCTGGCACAGCACCAGGGCTGGCTCTGCCACATTCCCCCTCACCAGCACGCTGGGGGTGGGCAGGATCTTGGGAGGGGGCACAGCCAGGACAGCTGACCCACACTGACCAAAGGGATATTCCATGGCATATGTCTCAGATATAAAAACTAAGAGAAAGGAGGAGGGAGGGGTGTTCGTTATTTATGACATTTGCCTTCTGAAGCAACTGCTACGCACACTGAAGCCCAGCTGTCCGGGAAATGGCCGAACATCGCCTGCTGATGGGAAGTAGGGAATAACATCCTTCCACACATCCAACTTTTACTTTTGCTTCATTAAACTGCCTTTATCTTGACCTCCAAGTTTTTTCATCTTATTCCCCCCACCCCCCACCTTGCTGAGAAGGGGAGTGACAGAGCAGCTTGGTGGGCACCTGGCATCCAGCCAACCTCAACCCACCACAGCAGGGATCCCAACGCCATTCATTACTGTGGCCAAGGCACGATGTGACCCAGATTCCCATATTCATAGAAGTGGAGAGTACTCTGGTCTGACACCTCCAACTCTGAGATAGTCTGCTTTAGTTCAAGCTGCCAATTCCATCTGCAAGCTGCTGGGTTTGGCCTGTATCTGAGCAAGATTCAAGGCATAACACATGCTACCTGTGACAGGGGAAAGGGGCTGATGGTGTATGAAGGTCATTTGAAAGAGAGGAGCTGATCTCCCAGCAAATAAGTAAGTCTTTATATAGTGGCAGTCCTCCTATCCTGCTCAAAATCCCCTTGTTTCATGTTAACTACATCAAAGTTGCATAAATGGAAAACCTCAGAAAGTGTTTAATATCTCTAAAAATATAGAGCAGCAGACAGCACGTATTCCAGCAGCCCTGGAAGACGATCTCTAGACACACACTTTTGCTCTGACCTTGCATTAGAGGCAGAGGTACTGGTACTGCCAAATCAATAGCCTCCTTCTTGCTTATGCTTCATTTTTACCCATGACCAAAGCTGGTATGACCTCAGTTCTCAGGTCTTTTGCCCCACCAAATTGAATTGCTTTCGATCTTTTTCCTAGACAGCCCCCAAAAGCATTGGATTAGTACTTTACTGATGCAAATGTAGAAGCTAGCAGATAATTCAGTTTGATCTGGTCACAGACTGAGTTATGGCTCGAGGCTACCTATGAATCACTTTTAACATAAAAAAATGTATTCTTAAGAAATCCAGCAGCTTCTAACTGGTAATAACTTGAAATTCCATGTGAAAACTTGTCCCAGGCAACTCAGTATTTCCCTTAAACACTCCATTTACAAAGAAACTTCCTTGTGCATGCTGATTTTTGTATGTTGAGCCCAAATACTTTAATAAACAACTACTGGCAAGAAAGACCATAGAAACAACCAATATCTGGAATAATTTCCGGAAAATTAATTTTGCGGTCATACATTCAGTACTAGAAGAAAGTTTGTTCCATCAGGGTACCAATTATCAAGGCTTTCCTATATGCCCAGCTCCAAGCACTTGTAGGCTGGGGCCACTAAAGCCTTGGGGCAGGGGCAGCCGTCAGGTGGGCTTTGGATGTGTTAACGGGACAGTGCTGTCGCTGCAATGGAATCGAGCAGGAATTCCCCCTTGGACAGGTACCACACACAGACCCACTCTCAGGAACTAGAATGCTCTTTGGACACTCCTCCCTTTCTCGCCCACATAGGACAAGTTCATTTTCAGTTCAGCACCCACAGGCAACAGTCAGGCTGAAATTCCAGGTTCCCTCCTCCTACATAACGCTCCTTGCTGTGGCTTACATTGCCTTCTCCTTCAGGCTTCCAGCCTGCCTATACCTCACGGGCTCTGCCTGGTACTGCTGATCACAACAGTGGTATCTTATTCAAATAATGAGAGCTTTTTTCTTTAGTTTGTGTGAATTTCCTTTGATGCTGAAATAACAGAAAAACAGCAAAACAAAACGAGGCTTTCATCGAATTACTCAGGAGAATACAGTAAGCTATTCTAGGCTGTCAGATACAGTTGTAATTAGGTGCATTTAGAAGTACATTATCTATTTTTAGCTGTTATTTATTGTGCATACTATATTTACTGAGCGCTTCTTGGTACATTATTGTTTAAGTGCTGTTGCTACGCCAGTTTTTGAGATCTGGAGACAAATAAATGTCAGAATCCAATTGGTTTGTTTTCTCGGAGTGAATCTTTTTTTCTGGTAAATATGTAGGACTCCTAAAGAGACATTACACCACGTCAGGCTAATCCTGCTTAGTTCATGGATTACTGACCTAATGCACAATGACAGCCCTTTCAGAGCCACCATCTTGCACCGCAGTAATCTGCTGTCACACGTGCGTGCTGAAGTGCACAACCCCTGCGCACCAAAACCACTGACCCCTCCCCATGGGAACCCCCAAGAACGAGCTGTCCCTGTGCAAAGGTACCTCAGATTGTACCCACTGCTGAGAGAGCTGGGAGAGCTCTCACCACCCGTAGAGGGATGCGTTTCACCTCAGGACAGGAGAGCAAATCCCTTTGCTTAAAGGCTCTCAAAACCCCAGGAGGCTTTCAGGAGAAGAAATTCAGGCCAGCTGCTAGCTCTGCCTTGGGGCAGTGGAGATGCACCCCAAAAGAGTGGTTTGCCCCTCCCTGGGCTGTACGGAGCTATTCTCCAGCCTGCATTAGCCCCAAGAGCTGAGAGCTCAAAGGCAGAGCCACAAGGTCACTCCTCGGTTCCAGTTTCCCGTCTCTCATGCCCACTCACCCCTGCCCACGCAGGAAAGAAATAACAGAACAAGGCAGTAATTCTTTTCCCTTCCCAAATACCTGAAGAATTAATATGAGTCAAAACTCTCGTTACCTGGCAGCATGAATGCAAACACTCCAGAGCTTCCTGGTAGATACTGAGAAGCAACTCCACAGCTTGTTTTAATTAATCAGCCCTTCTACTTCTGGCAATATCCTCCAGATCAGTCCCATGTGCTCAGCTCCCTGGCCACACAAAGGGCCTGAACTCAGCTCTTGCTACTCACTGCCTGAGCACCCTGCAGTGTATTTAGGCTTGCACGGCTCAGGTGTGGTTAATTCACCCCAATTTCCCATTGGAGGCACAGAGGAAAGGAAAACTCTGTCTGTACCTTAGTTATTTATCTCCCTTCTTCCAAGATGCTTACACGTGTCATGCCAAAGAAAAGCCTCCCCTTCAGCTTTTCTGTATGTCTAATTTAGGACTGGAAACAAGAAGAACCTTTAGAGGACTAGAAAGCTTTAGCACAGAGCTTGCAAGGGGAAGCGTCAAAGTGCAGGAAAGGAAAGAAACTGGAGGCTCTACAGAGCCGGTTACAATACAGCAAGGATGAGTGACCTTTAGTTAACTATTCTACAGAAACATTACTAATTCTGCTTATAGAAATTCAGAACCAGGTTCATAACAGTACATTTATATCCCTGACAGCACCAGGCAGTCTTCTGCAAAGACCTTCAGCTTGAACCACCCAGCCAGGAGCACCTGACCTACAACCCAGCTTCTAAAGAACAAAGACCTTTGATACATCTGCTCTTCTCTGAGCTAAGAGGCTGCCAAGTACTGCTTCCCAAAAGAAGACGAGGTCTGCAGACCCAGAGCCCTTGGCTGACCTGACCCTAGAAGCAGAAAGCAGGGCTGGAATGGGAAGGCGATTTTACATCCCCGTCTGCTGTCCTGGCACAATCTCACAGTGATAAAAAGCTGCACCTGCATGAAAACCACAGCCAGGCATTGAGGATAAAGGAAGGATAATATCCCTTGTTTTGTCTTTTTGATAAACCTATGTTCGGGGTCTTTTTGGCTAACAGGGACAGTGAGATTGTAGTGCAAGTGCTATGCTACAGAGAACATCTTTGCTACTGTAGGTGGGTTTTGGAAAGTGGAGAAAAAAAAAAAGCTATGGAGTAAGAGAAATTTTCTAAGTTTGTAGACAGTTGTATAATCTGAGATGTTCTGTTCTCTTTGTATGCTATGTATGTGAGGGTCATGAGAATTTGAAATGGACAGTAATATAGTAAAATACTTTTTTTTTTTTTTCTTACTGATAATATACCAATCTAAGAAGTGAATGAGACTATATGGTAGCTCTTTCTTGCATTCATAATTTTAATATGCTGAAGTGCCTACATTTTTGTGTATCTGGCTACAACCTTTTAAAGTACATGCTTACAAATCCCTGAGAAGAAAGACATAAAATAAATGACAGCTTTGAATTATAGTTGCGATGAACATTGTCATAATAAATTCTTTCCTCATCCAAAAGAGCAATGAGGGATTCCTTCTGTACCACACCATGTTTTCACAAGTCAAATACAGCCACTTGTTCAATTAATAGCTTCCTTTTGGGCTGAAAGTCTGCACACCTATTACGTAAACTCGGCTGAATGTGATTCAAAACCATTTGGTTAAGAAAACCATGCTTCTAGGTAATTTAGGGTGAGATTTTGGGGGTTGTGCAAGGGCTTTTGCTACCTACATCAGAGGCACGGCTGTACCTAAATCCTCTGAGCAGCGTGTCAAGCCATAATCTTTTAGAGGTGTTGCTCTACAGCTTGTTTCTACAGCTGTAACTGCAAGAGGAAGGGATGCTGAAATACTAGTCAATGCTTCCATATAAAGATTAGCCATTTTCAACACCATGGTCCTTATCGAGTTGTAATGTATATTAGTCATCAGTTCCCTACTTAAACTTAATTTGCAGTTGCTACAATAGGGATGACAACTAAAACACCTACTTCTGGAATACTCAGCTGCTGTGTACAGCTCTGCACTGAACGAGACTTCCAGTGAAAAACGAATCCATTTAGACACGATGGCTACACATTTTGCCATATCTTTATTGCACTTTTACCACGTTGCAAACAATTCCACAAAAATGCTGCAAAAGTAAGCCTAGAGCTGCTGAAAGCAGCTTTTTACCCATATATGTATATATTTACACAAAACTATCAAAAGCGAAGTTGAAAAGTAGCAGCTCAGCTATGATAGTCTAGAAAGATAAGAGCTGCCACCTCCTTATGGACAAATAGTACAACTTGTCATTTTACATCACTTTGTAAAACCAACATTCAAGTATTCCTGTCAATGCACAATTAGTGAAATTCCCTTCTGGTAACCACTGTATTTATTATTATTATTATAATTATTATTTTTGCCTTTAAAAGTTCATAATGCCTTAACCCTTTAAATGCTGAGTAGCCAGGGGAAAAAAAGCATTCAATTTAAATAAGATACAGTGGATTAGAGCACTTAAAGGGTTAACACAATACTAAGTGGACTGTCACCACAAATAAAGTGTGAGTCACAAAACTATGTCGCCCCTCTTAGTTAAATTTGGTAGGTAGGTCTGGGGTTTCATAGATATACCATATATAAATACAAAATATTAAGTAAAGGCCTCCTTTCTATACAAAAAGGACAGGAGGTGTTTTGCTATCAGACTGTTGTCTGTCAATGATCTGAGTATTTTCTGAATCTTTTCATAATCTCTCTTTAGGAACTAATGAAAAGCATCACATTAGGCTTATTTTTCTTAATTCTTAATGAACTAATCCTTTGCAGAGTCTACACTTTACCTACTTTGGGAACAATTATATCTCATTTCTGAATTCACTGAATTCACAAAGTGGCATACACAGTCTTTTGCAAGACTTTTTTTTTTTTTTTTTCTTTTTCCTCTTTGAATCTTCTTTACTTGGCTGGTAAAAACGTAGTCTTGCGATTTCACTACCTCTCGGTCGTAACAGTGTTAACATCAGTGTTAAAGTCATTTTCAACCACATTGTCATAACCATCCTTTTCTATACAGTCACTAACAGCCTTGAGGACAATCCGCAGCCGCCTGTCCATTGCCTCCAAGTGAGGCTGGTAAAGAATGGGAGCTATTTTATCTTTTAGTAAAGATTCCTTCATCAAGAGACTGAGTTTGTATTCCTCCTTGGCTAACAGCTGTAATCGCAGATAGGTAGACTTCCTTATTCTAAAAGAAAAAGGAGAAAAAAAAATGCAAATCAGTGTTTTCATCACTATTGATCCTGAGAGGGCTAAAAGGCTTATAGTCAGCATAGCAATAATAGTGTCAAAACCTGATGTGATGTGAAACGATGAGAACCAGGCAGTGCCACAGTCCTAACGAGCCACTGGCATGGTCCCCTGGCCAGCGATCTCTGGGAGCCCTTAGACATGGAGAGGTTTTGGAGCACAGCTCTGCAGTCAAGTGCAGACAGCCTTCGTGCTCCTCGGCTGGGTAAGGCACCAGCTGGATCTGGTGCAGCATTCCTAGGGCCACGTCCATCTTGGCAATGACAAGCGTGACGCACGTGGCACTGAGCTGGGCATGGGCAATGGCAGTGGGGGCTCCTGGCAGCTCACCCTGCAGGGACACCCAGCACTGCCACAGACACACAGCTCACCCTGCGTCCCAGCCATGCGAAGCTGAAACTCTAAATGTCACCTGCCCTCTCTGACAATCCTGGCCACGGGCGCCAAGGAAAGCCGTTGAGAAGCTCTTTAACAAGCTGGGCTATGTTTTGCCACTTGAGTTCCATGGGACATGTATTTTGTCTTAATAAAGCCTCCCACAACAGCTCGCAGCCACGCGCCTGCAAGGTCCTGATCTCAACAAAGCACTTAACGCGTTCGTGCCAACGCGCAGGGCTAGCTCGGGACAGGCTCCCTCGGCGGGATCATAACATCTCCTCCCCTCTGCGGTATGCAATAAAAGATTCACTTGAACATTTCAGTCCTGTTAGTGGAAACAACTGTATAAAATGGGAAACAACTCCAGAAGTGAAACGTACCTGCAGCACTGGTTTAAAGGCACCAATATGGAAAGTTCATCATGGGAATATTTTCCAAACCTATTTAAAGATAGAGCAACAACATCACAAAGGCTGTTTTAAGGACTAACTTTTTTCTTTTTTTTCCCTAGAAAGATTATTAAAGGTATTTACCCTCTTCCATTATCTAAGTGGATAATAAATGTTTCATTTCCGAACTTCTCAAAGGTCTCGTAGTGATGTCGATCCATGTTACCTACAGGATAAGGAAGAAAAAAAGACTGTTCTCGCTCTGGCTGCTGCTGAGCCTGCAGGTCAGGGCAGTACAAAATCCATGGTTCAGTGAGAAGCCCAGTGCTCCCCAAACACGACAGCTGTGTAGGGCAGAGAAACCAGTGGGCCTACTGAACTCATTTGCTTCTACTGCTGGAGACCCCAGCGTGCCATACTGGAAAATGGACTGTTATGCCTCAGGGCAGTTTTCAAGCTCTGTGTAACTTTTATACTTAAGCTCTAGCAGACTCAGCAGGAGACAAAGCCAACCTTCCCACCCTCCAGCAACCCCTCCTGGGGTACACCAAGGAAATACCTCTCAAGTATGATGACATCTCAGCTGTTTGGGGAGCCTTGTCACCTGTGAGGTAGCTATGTCTTAAGCCAGCAGAGCTCCATCAATGAAAATGAGCCTGGCTGCTCTACCCTGGGTCACTACCGTACGTAAAGCAGCCATGGGCACATGTGCCAGGTGTGAGGCTTAGTTAAGGGAGGGGAAAATGCATTCGTCAAGCAGGGAAGTTAATCCATCTGACTTTGCTAATATTGTATTAAACTTTGTGAACCATGACCAAACATCTTGGTTTTCCTCTAATAAGAACTTTGTCTAAATTTCTAGATGCCTGGAAACAAAAACAATATTATGGCTCTAACATATAGAGCAGGATGCTCCCGCAGTGGTACAGCTGAGCAGATCTCTTTGGGCACCCATGGCAGGCAGAGGCATGTTCTGCTTTTTAAGGTCAAGGTGCAGAGTACCGGTGCCAAGCTATGAATTTTGTCTTCATGGCAGGGGTCTTGAGCCACTTATAGATGCCACATATGGCTCCAGAGCTGTGATTTGGCCTCTCCTGCTGCAGCCCATTGCAGAAATCTCAGCAGTGGCAATGGCAGAGGATATTTCCATGCTGGCTTGTGTCCAAGGACCAAGCATGTATGTTGGCACCTTACAGGTACATTAGCTGCAGCAGAACAGGTTTGACATGAGAATGTCTCAGTGTTAACCACTGAGTACGCTTGGAATAGGTTGCTGTTACCTGCTTGTTAATAACTGTTTTATTCCAATAAGGTTACATGAACAGAAAAAAACCCCTTCCGGATACATATCACAGTTGCCTTTGTGACAAAGCAACGTTTCTTTTTTTTTTTTTTCCCCCTCTCTGGCAGTTTATAGAGCAAGCAGCAGTGAATACTACTGCAGGCTGAAAACAATGTGCCAATAATGAACCGTCTTTGCATGTGCATCCAGGAGCCGTATGTTACAATGCTAAAGCACTCACTAAAGCAAACTGTGAAGCCCTTAACTGTTGTGAAGGAGACTAGCCTGACCTGTGTTCATCTTCACTCTGCATTTTTGAACATCTTTGTTCCTTTAATCTGCACTGATGGGAATATACAACCATGTAAATCTGCATTTTCTCATCATCATCTAGCACTGCACATACAGTAAATGCAACTTCAACCATGCTTTAGCAAACTGCTGAGCTATGCATAGCAGTGTAGAAAGAAATGGTTCTTATTCTAATTAAGTGTTGCATTTAATTTTTGAAAAAGATGAAACATACCCATTAGGAAATCAAAAACTGTCATATCCATTACATCCAGAATTCTGGTCCCACTGTCATATGGGGGTGTTTGTTTAACCTCTTCACAATAATCTGGATCAACTTCCCATCTGGAAAAGCCAACATTTTGATATTTTATGTGACATGCAAAACTTACTAAGTATTGCAAAAAAAAAAAAAAAAAAAAAAGTGATTTTGCAAATATCTCTAGTTGCATCATGTTCAACTGAGGGCAGGGTCAGGCAGAGGCAGCAAATTCTTCAGGCTGCTTCCAGTAATGCAGGCAACTGATAAAGATTGTGAATGAGGAAAAAGGAAGAAGACCACAAGACTGAAAACTATCTGGTTAATAACTTCACGATTTAGGAGACCAGCTGCACCATCAGTCATATGATGAAAACATCTGAGACTTGTTCAGGGCTGCTGATAGCAGTGAATCTTTCTCCCTCTGACAGGACTTAAGACAGGTCCTGTTGCAGCCTGTCAAAGCCACTGGAGGTATCTGTCCCACAAGGGAATTACGCCATTGAAGGTCCTTTCAGGTTCAGGACCATAAGCTGGAGCTCCTTGCAAGTGTAAGAACTCTGTCCCTTCCCAGGAGCTGGACCCACTGAAGAAATGCAGGTGTTCTCCTAAGCCTTAATGCTTTAGATCAGTCGAGGGCAGTAATTGCAGTACCGTTTTATTTTCCTATTGCCCTTGGCAGCTGGCAAACCCTTTGCTCACCACTACTCACTCTGCTTTCTTTCGCTTGTGGTAGGAACGTCTCCAAGGGTTTCTCCAGGTTTTCCTTTTCGCTAAAGACAAATCTGGTAGGAAAGCAGCCAGAGAACCTTCAATCTGATCTGGTTTTCCACACAGGGCGTGCTCTGTTGAGCAGTAGTAGGAGCATTCCCCATAGAAGCAGATGTTGTTGGCTGGCAAATAAAGGAAAAGAGTTTTAAAACCTACCCTTCAATTAGCGTTCAAGAATTCATAAAAGCACTGATGCATGTATGAGTGGAAATAAATCTCAGACCCAAAACCCCGTTACCACACAGTTTTCTTCTACTGAAACCACCAGAAAGACATTCATTTCAGTGACTGGGATCACGCCCTATGCTGAGCTCTCTGTGAATACTTCCAGTCTATTTATATTAAAAAAATAAAATAAATATATTTTAATCCTTTCCCTTCTCCTTTCATTTTCGCAGACTGATACATCCTTTGGGATATATTTGTTACCCCAGGCTGGAACCTGAAATCCCAGAGCTGAACAAGTGGCACATGTTCAAAATTAAGTCACCTTTCAAAATCTTGGCTCGTTTAAGAACAGACGTCACTGTCTCATTCATTTACTTGCTGGTAGGAGAAGAACTGGCAGTTTTACTAAGGAGAATTATTTACCATGAAGACTCACGTGGGGGTGTGTATGGAAGGTGGAGATAGCACAGATGTAACTGTGCCAGCACACATCCCAAACGCAAATGTCTTCCTCCACACATCATGTTACTCCAACAACCACAGAAAAAGAACCTGCAGCAGCTTTTGGAGCATGTGTTATCTTAAAACGTCCCCGAAGCTGCCACCACATATTTCTGTACAACAGGAACACCCACCTGTTTACAAAAACTCCCTTCCCACGTGAACTCACTGGAGGTGGGAGAGAGCTGCTCACCCCCAAACTGCACCAACGTCGGACTATGAACAGAACACTGCTGATCTTGTCGGTGTGCTACAACTCTTCTGACGATGCCTTATGCACATAAAATGACATTAGAGGAAGACTGTGCCCTTTCCTTATGGTAATGCATGAAGCTGAGAAGTCACATTGCTTCCTAATTCCCCACAAGGTCTCTAAATTCAAATATGACTTCTGAGCTACTCTCCCTTTGGCCAAGCTCGGTATAAAGGCAGCAGGAAGAGCTGGTCAATAGAGGGAGGTGGTTTTCTGCTTGCCACAGAAGACCCCGTGGCTCGGAAAGGTAAGCTGGTGGGGTTTCATCGCAGCGATGCCCTGCAGCACACCGTCTCACACATCATCGTGATGTCCCCCTGGTCCAGACATAACCCATGGCCGGCAAAGAGCCTGGCAGAGACGGTACACCACCGGTGGGCAGTGCCAGGGAGACAATGAGCCAAGCAGACAGGCAGCAATACTGACCCCACTGCTATGGAGAGAGGAGGAGGGACAAACAGAGCAAGGAGCTGCAGTTGGGGAAGAATCAGTAGGAGAACAGGGAAGAACAATAAGGTCTCGTGATGTTTTCCATTGTATTAATTAGCTGCATTACCTGGGACTGACTGCTAACCACGGAATGACACCAAATAATTGGATGATAAGGCTGATGTGTTACTATTTGACAGTGTCTCAGCTCTTCATTTCCAGGTCTCTGTGCATGGCCATCAGATTTGTCTGTTAAGTTGTAAGTGTTTTACTCTGGAGACAGCCTTTTCGCATCCCTCTGTTGTGACTGATGCCTAAGGACCACTCATCTACCTGTGCTCAGGAACAACTCCAACCCAAACCTGTGTATTTACTTTCACAGGGTTGGCTCATACCAGTTAAATATATCCTGACTGAGTCCAGAAATATTTACCCTGTGGTCAAAAACCTTGCTGACAATTACTAAAAGAGAAGTACTTCAGGGAAAGGAAAATGAAGAACAGAAATTAAAAAAGGAAGCAAGGGAGCACTCAACACGTCTATACTTTGAATTTAGTAATTTAAAGTGTTTTACCATGTAGAATATCCTTTCTTAAAAATTATTCTAAGAATTTTTCCTTACGCGTAAGTCATACTTAGTCCCTTAACATCTTAGTTAAAGGAACAGTAGTTTGGGACTTCCAATGGGCTATGAAGTGCCCGTGTCCCTGGCCAACAGGCCACTCTGCTACTTGCTATAAACCACAGCACAAGTCTCGGTGCTGCCCATCACACAATACGCCTATTTTTCCTTGTAAGCAAGTCACTATCATAACTCCTATCTCTGAGAGTGAAGTTTTGAAAACCTTTTTACAAAATGTATGGGAAAAGAGCGGTCGCAGTTAGGGAAACTTGGGTTGGAACGGACACCAGAGGCCTCTGGGCCAAGCTACAGCTTTGGGCCAGCTTCTCCAGGTTAAAACCCTCCGAAACCCTCAGCTTCTCCTTGTACACCAGATGCACCAGCTCCAGGACCATCTCAGTGGTCTCCAGGACCATCTCCTTCAGACTCACTCTCTTCATTAGTCTAAATTAAGTGTAAAGTCAACATCTAGCCAAGCCCAACCGAACGCAGCCCGGGGCGTGCTGCCCTGCAGTCTCTAACCTCTCATAGGTTTCCTTCTCAAAAATGCTGTGGCATCATGGACTTGGCGTAGCTTTCGCACGGTTGACGCAGGTGCCTCAACTTTGCCTTTGATCATCCTGGCAAAACCAGGAGGGCTTCATGCCTCCCTGCGAACCTCGTCCATAATTCAGGATGGAAGTCAACAGTTGTCCAAGCACCTGTGGGCAGCACTGCCAGCTGCAGATGGCCTGCAAACGGCAGGATCATGCTGGGCCCTTAGGAAGGGTGGGATATGCTCAGCCAAGAAAAACCAGGGAAAAACATCTGTGATTTATACCCTTAAAAGAAATTATTGCAGACAAAACATTTCAAGGGGTTCCAGGCCGCCACAAGGGATGATTTGCAAGAAATCACAGACAGATGCTGCTCTCTGCAGGCCAGCACAGAAGAGCTAGGAGATAGAAAGAGATCCCTCATTCCTGGGCACCTGCTGCCTCGGTGGGATGGTGGCTCTCGGCTGCGCTGCAGCAAAGGTTTACGCTTGTACCGATCTGAAGCTGCAGCAGGGCTTGTGCTTCAGTTCAGCTGTGTCAGCATCACCTGCTTGTCTATGGAGGGAGGGATCCCATGCAGATTTATCTTGATTGCCTGAGACAATTTACCTTCCAGGGTTTCTATGACCTGACTTCCACCTGGAAGCGGGAAGCCGATGCTCGGTTATCTGCTGCCATAACTGTTTTGTAAAGAGCAAAAGGCCCAGCAATGCCCCTCCCGTGCTATCGCAGCCTCTGCTGCTCACTATGTAAATCTGACCTTTCAAAGAAGGAATTATATTAAACACAGCATTTTGCACAGTGGGAAGATAAATGCTGTGTTTAATAGTTTGCTTCTGACTTTAACTTTGGGAACAATGAAACCCTGCTCCGTATTGTCAACGAAAGCAACCGGGACTAATCATTTGACAGTAATCACACATTCGTATCCAGATAAATCTTCAGGAAAGCTTGGGGGCTACGGCAGCAATGGCATTCACTGCTGCAGAGTGACACAGCTAGCACGTGTGCTGCCTGTGCTGTGCTGGTCTGCCCATCCCCACACTGGCTGGGCTCCTTCAGCTATTGATCTTCCCACAGACCCCCACCACCTGCAACGGGAGTCCAGTCCTCCCAGCAAAGGATGTGTCCGGTCATTAAGACAGCAAACTCGCAGTAAAACTACATAAGTACTTCTTGGTGAGATGTTACTTTCGATGGCAAAGCTTTTTTTTTGCCAGCTGTTACTCTCCCTGTTGGCTCAGACCAGTGGTACTTACTCTCCACAGCTCCTGTCTGATTTCTGGGGGTAGTGGAGGTGAAAAGATGCTGTATCTCAAGTTACTATTAATGAAATTAAGTGCTTTGATTGATACAGAATGGACATCTTGGAATGTCTACCCAAGTTCTTATATACAAGCGGTGAGATGAAGCAGCCTGAATTATCTAGGGAAACATTAATTTTTAAGGTTTCTTAAAAATGTAGGGAAGAAAAGAGGTACCAAATATAGAAAAGCACAGTTCTCATTTAAGACTTCAAGGTGCAGTAGCAAGCCTCTTTGAAACCTAAGTAGGTGACCCACATTCTGCACAGCAGGCTGAGGGTGAAATTCCAGCTAGAGACACAAGCCCAGTGTTCACCAGCAATCCCATGCTAAGAGCAGGGTTTGGCCTTTCGAAGGCAAAACTAAGAGGGAAGGGGAGATGAGGTCTATTGGATTGCAGTCCTCCTCCCATTAAACTCGCCCAGCCCATACGTTCCTCAGTCATTCCATACAGGTGTTTCTGTACAGACCCCTGTCATAGGTAAAAAACCACCAGGAATTTATGCTCCTGCAGAGTGGGTAGAAATGGCAACAGCAGCAGCACTGGCAAACCAGAAAGGAAGGGATGCTTATACATGCTGAAATGTTAAAATGCTAAGAATTTGCTACATGCAAACTCCTTTGTTAAAAAACCAAAATTGTTTCCCCAAAGCACTAGAGAGGCAAAAGAATCTCAAGCAGTGCCACAAATGTCTGACTTTCATTATCTGAGGAGGAACGGATACAATACATAATGAAATCCACGCACAAATAATTGTCTGGTGACCGAAACTCCAGCTAATTATAACAATTAAGAACCGGAGTGTCTGTGTACTCATCTGCATACTTCCTGTGTGTCATCCTGATAGCCGGACAATGATTTTTCTCAGGAAGAAAAGGAACAAGTGGAGATACCTTGAAGCAAATTGTTTGGCAGAGCAATTCTTTTATTGAGATTTGCACGAGCATTAATAGAGGACATTTAGCAAGCCTGTACAATTGGAGTACTGGAAAGAATTCTGAATATTTACTAAAGCAATGCATGAAAAGATCTTTCTTTCACCTGCTCAAAATAATAAGTAATTCAGAATTTCTATTGTTTGCTGAGAGGGAGAAAAAAAATCCATAATCCCTTGGAATTGGTTAATATGAACAAAACCATAGTGCTTACTAGCTGTGTAACATTGATTTCTTTAAGCTGCTGCCTCAATTACTTCCAAAATGAAGGCTGACATCATTAATATGCCTCTTTTTTCCTAGCAAATTACCATTCATTTGTAAGACTAGCAGGCTACTGCAGTCTGCCCTACTGCAAAGGATGTAAAATTAATTTAAATAATTACTGACCTAATTCCATTTCTCATGTTTAGTCCAAACTGCCTGGAAGTGCACTTTTCCGCAATCTGCTTTCTCTCTGAATGCAGCCTAATGCATCGACTGACCTGTCTGCTCGCAGCCATTTCCACTTTCTGATGGAAGAAGGGATGCTGCTCCGCAGCGCGCTCCAAAACTACAACTGCCTGCAGCTTCCTGGCCCTGATTTCCATGCCTGAGGGGACAAGTGAGATGGCCCAGGCGTGGAAATGCAGTGAGGTTTCTTCCAACACATCTCTGCACTGGTCCAGGGAATAACACAGTATACTGATGAGTATCATCAATATTTACCCTCTGAGTGTTTCCACTGCAAACAGTGGTCTCCTAGCCAGAGGGGAAGACCTTTCCATAAAATCAATTACATTTAGCACTCATTTCAAGAGATGTATGTGGGTGCATGGAGAGGGATACATTGCCAGCAGATAGCACATGTCCCCATGACCATTAATTATCTCTGAGCACCCGTGGGGATGGAGATGCAGAGACACAGCCACCTGAAATGCTGTCCCAGAGGGGCCTCAATAGCTCAGGGTGGCTGCACAGGCTGCTTCTTGCAAGTATCTATGTGTAATGCCTCAATTTCTTGGGTTTGTGACCAGTTCTCCCTCAAAACAAACCAACTTTGCCACACCTCATCTGCCAGAGTGGCCAAGTCAGCCTCTTCCAGCCTTCCCCAGGCTTCCCATTCCCTCTCCATCCTCACCTCCCCAGGCCACGGGGTTCATCTCAGCACCCTTCTCTTTTCCCTTCTCTGCCCTCAATCTGCTGCTTGAGCTGCCTGCTAGGTTTCTGAATTTGTTTCTAAATGCTTAATTTAGGACATTTATTACTTTTTCATTAAGCATTAATTAATGCCTACCTTTTAAGGTCAGTATGAAATACAAGACGGAGGTTGGGAATATGTTAATGAGAATCTGACTAATTAAACTGGGGACTTGTAGGGAAGAACTCTGACAAGTAACCAACATGATTTAAGCAAAGTATATTGATTTATGAAATGTAAAATTGAAAGAAAAATTAATTGCTTAAGCGTTTTATTCTCCAGAAAAGCCTGATTCATAGTTAATCAAATATTTTAATTGAATTTATCAGTGGCCTCTAAATAAATTTGAATAAAGGATTATGTTTGGATCATCCCTTGGATGTCTAGAATTTCATAACGACAAGATAAAGATCTTCATCCAAACCGGCAGCTTTAACTCTGCATTGCTGTGCTGTGGCTGCTGTAAGCTGCTCGGTACTTGAGTACAGTTTGGTAATTCTCAGAAATCACTCAAGTTCACCCCTAAGCCTTGATACATAAACTGGGAAGCTAAAAAGCAAGCAAACCTACTAATCCGTGTCTTACTTGCTAAAACGGGAATAGAATGGTTTATATTTCAAATGAGCCAAAGAACCTTGTGCACATAAACAGTCACAAGATTTTTTTGCCGTCTTTTGTGATTGTTTGCCCACATAAACTCAAGCAAAAAAAAAAAAAAAGAAAAGTAGACCAAGAAAGACAGACAAGGAAGGGGGAGAGAAAGTGACTGAGGCACAAGTGCCTAGCTGGAGCATACAGAAGTGTCTGCACATCAGGTTTGGTGAACACTGTGGCCATGTACTGTCACCATGCACTGTCACCACTGTCACTGTGATTGTACATGTAGAATTGGAGCACTCATAACACAGGGTAGGATGAAACCTTTTGTAATTATGTAATGTATTTTACAAGTGAAGTTACTGGAATAAATAAGTGTCTGCTCAACTGTGTCCTGCAGAGCTGAACATAAATATGAAGCTCAAAGTAACAGCTGTAACAATGACTTCATTGGTGATCATGAAAGTGTGATAAACATTTTAAGACAGAAAGCTTGGCAATGACAGGGTTCTGTTTTTTAGCTAACAGCAACAAATTACAGTTCCAGCAGGAGAAACTGTAATTAAGTCTTTGGATCTTGGCTTTGGGGATCTGGGATACACAGCTTCTGGCCAATCACACACTGAGCAAGAGAGAGATCTCTGCAGATTTCTGCTCCAGATTGCCTGTTACACAAGTCACAGCCTGAGTTGAGCAAAGCGCATTTGCATGCAGCTGAAATAATACGAGTTAAGCTCACTGGAACGTAGCTACATGTTTTGGATTGAACGTTTCCCTATATATTATTTCTCTAAGAACGTGGTTATGCAGTTATTTTTGTGCCTTAAATCAGAGCCTTAATTTCTCCATCTCAGCATCCCAGATACTAAACATAGATGATACCACTTTCTTCCACCCTTTGCCCATCTTTACCTATCCCAGCTATACATTCTGGTGAGCAGGGCATGGCTTTACCCTGTGTTTGTAAAATTCCCACCCTGTGGAACTCAATCTTTGGCTGAGGCCACCAGATGTGAAAGAGTGAAGAGTAATAGAGAGTGGTATCTGTTCCTAGGGTCAGCCCTCAAAGCAAGAACGAGGACTGGGAACAATTCAGGTCACTTCTACTCTGGCCTCTGCCTAGCGGAGAATTTGAGCTGGAAGCAGGATACGTTACATCTATTTGCTTGATTTTTTTCAAACTCCTGTTGTAATAAAAACTGAAGTACATGACTCTGAGAAAATTAGGTTTTGGTCCTCCAGTCAAAACCGAGAAATAAATGGAGAGACCAACAGAAGTGACGGATCCCATTGCAGTAGAAAAAAAAAGTCTAAATAACTAATGGGCTAAGTAATAAGGTTTTGGGTAAACTGAGAGCAACAGAAGAAATTGCTTTCGAAATTGCTCTACATAAAGCATTTGTTGAATACATTGCTTTTGTTAACATAAAAGCCTGTCTCTGCAGATAATTTGTCAAGGGGAAAAGGCACTCAATTCAAAACAATAAAGTCTTCTTTGTAGGCTGTGTCTCCACATTTATTTTTATTCAAAGGTCTAGAAGACAGTTCTATTGGAAATATCTGAGCAATTAAGCAATCTACACATTGTTCCCTTAAGTAAGTGTTTGGCGGGACAGAAAGAGTATAGTGTTATTTCCAAGACTACCTGGTGAGATGAAAAACGTTCTCCACAGCTTTTTGTCACGAGTAACATCTCGTATTTCTCTTGTCATGTTAACCAGTCTACCTGCAACCGGTGGCACACGACGGAAATCCAGGATCCTGGAAGAGAATGACAACAGATAGTTTATGTAAAGGATTAAAATATAATGATAGTGATAGGTTTTAGGAAGGTTCATCCTGCTCTGAAGGCACATCTATCTGTGGTCTTTAAGGAGTAAAAAGACCAGAAACTTTTAACTGGATAGTCCTTCATGTCCATCACAAAGTATGTCCCGAATATGATCAGCTCTGTCTTGCCTACATCGTATGAAGCAGATATAAAATACAGAAGAGTATGGGGATAAATTGTTCCAAGAAAAAATTAAGATATGTAGAATTCAAGAAATAAGAAACAGTAGAAACCACTTTTTTACTTTGTGCTACTTCAGGATTGTTAAAACATGCATGTAGCTCACAAGTTTTTTAAGAAGTGACTTGAGGAATGGGATTTCAGCCTCTTTCTTCCATAAACACCATCTAATAGTAATTTTTTTTCTGACAGCCTAAGTACTTGTTTGATTTATTTGCTTCTGCTCCTCTCTGCTTTGATACCCTTATACCAACCTAAGCAATCTCCCTGAGACTAAAAATTTTCCCATGGGCAACAGCTGGGTGAAGAGCCTGTCTCTACCTAGAACTCCCCCACTTTACTAGATCATTAAAAATTCCATACAAAGTATGGCTATTAGATGCAGTAAAAGAGCGAAGTCCCCATACAAAGCCTCCCCATAGGTGGGATTTTTATGTCCACTGTCTGCTGGTGAGATTGACTACACTGGGTAGTAATTGCTTTTTCTGCTTAGTGTGTGATATGTAACATACCTCCCTGTAGGAACTCCATTCATTTTTTTTCCTACAGCATCATCTGCTTAAAACGGCAATATAAAATATAAAGCAGAAGGGACCAACACCTAGGTCAACAACAATAAAATACAGGAGATCCTTGAAGGATCTGAGCAAGATGGCTCTTCATGGCAAATCCACCCTGTACCATTCGCTGATCGGTTCCCTTCTCCTAACCATCGGACCAGGAGGCAGCAATACTACATGTATCCCCAGAAAATGTGCGGTCCCAAAGCTTCAGGCTTTTGGAAGGATGTTTCCTGGCACTTTGGGGTGCAAAAGATGCTTCAGTTCTAACAGCCTGTGAAATGTCATGGTTTCTAACCATACTGTTAATAATTTGTCACTGATTATTAATTCCCACTCCTCATCTGGGCAGGCTGAGAGGGCTGCAGTCCCTTGCCAGTCTTAGGTATCCACAGTACCCTGCACTTACTCTGCCCGGGGGGACGTTTTCAGCTAACCGGCGCACAGCAGGACCACCACTGCCTTCTCCCTCCCACCAACTTGGGGCCTAAATACGCTCCTGATGTGGGAGCGCCCCAGATTTTTGCTGAGAAACCAGAACTCCCTGCCCATCTCCACTGTTCCACTCTGCATCCTCGCACTGCTGCCCACGTGCCCTGGAGCTTGCTGGGGTGAGCCAGGCTCCTGTCACACTTACACAACATATTCCCCAGGAGATGGGTCCTCTCCACCTGCACTTCAAGATCACAGGGGAAATTCATTTCTCAGCATCTCTTCAATATAATGCCTCTTTCTTTTTGAGAATTACTTATTGCCAAGTTTCTCGTTCCCAGAGCAGGTTGTATTTCCTAATTATTAATCTACCCTTTCATCACCTGCCATTTCATTTATTCATGGGGTTTGCCCACCTTTGTTCCGTTTCCCTCTTTTAAAAAAGTAATTCAGTTACGGAGCTGGCCAAGTGAAGAAACCTATCACAATATTTCCACTTTTTTAATGTAAATCCATTTTACTTGCCTGTCCAAATGAAATGCTGCTATTTCTGCATTATGTCTTTCATAGTCTGAGAAATAAAAAAAATCAGGTGGGGTTTCTTGTTCTCTGGTTTGCCTGCAAAGAAAAACAAGGAGAATGTTTTAATGAAGGGTTAATATTTCTAAGGAGCAGTAATCAGCCATCAGCACCTTATTCAGGAGTTCAGTATTGTTTGCTTAATGGAAGGCCTTTAGACACTTTACATGTGCATTATTTGCCATGTAGCCTTCATTTTCTCTTCTTTTTTAAACTACTGTAACAAAAAATAGGAATTCAAGACTTGTGCATGCAGGCTGCTGTCAGAAAGCTATTCCACTCAAGACTCTTGTTCTATTTAACAAGATCTGTTTTATCACTCTCAAACATTTCATTAGTGATAGCAGTGAAGACAATGTCATTTCATTAAATTATCATTAACTATAATTATGAAATTTCCAAAAGTAATAACATTTTTCTTTCATCTTTGGCAGCCATGCAGCTCCTATCTAAAATATGACTCTCCCTTTGTATTACTTAGAGCCAAAAGTGACATGTTTTTCTCACTTCAGAAGAAATGGGATCATTGCAGTTTGACGGCCACGACACATGTCACGTTTCAAAGAACATTAACAAGACCGTGCTCCTGAGAGGATGCAGAATTTGTTTTCTCTTCGGTTTAAGAACCAATAAAAAATGTCATTCTGATGGAAATAGAAAGGCTAAAGCTTCAACACTGAACTCCACGGAAAATACAAAGCTCAATATAACACAGGAGCAAATCTCTGTCTGGCTTTAGGCCATTTCCAGTCCCGATGGCTTTTGAGTGGAGCACAACTCAAGCAGTTGAACAGTGCGATGTCTGGGCCCCACCTCAACCTGCATCATGTCCTATTTTGAAGTCTTAAATGAGAGATAAGCACTACAAAGCTGTTGTTCTTCAGAGCATCTGCAAGGGAGGACACTTCCCCAGAAGAGGAAAACAAAGCTTTTCCTCATTCCCTGCTGTCACAGGTGGCCAGCTGACAGCTCGTGCGTCACCCATGCTACACACTGGCAATTAAAGTACAGCTTCTGCACCAGCACCTTGTCACATGAAAGGCTTTGGGTGGTGCTGGTGCAGAGCTCAAACCTCCAGAGAATTTGCGGTAAGTCCTAATTAGCGGGCTTGCTGGGAGCCTGAAGCTGTGTCCACCCACCACCATGACTACTGGGACCGGTATCTGCCCACAAGCCCTCCTGTATCTCCATTGCTGGAGAAACCAGCTGAGTCTCATGGGTTTGGGCTATACGAAGACTTTGCTATGCAACCAGCAGGGTTTGAAAAGCTGATATCCTTTCTCCAACATTCTTGTTTATATGAATATGTTGGTAAGGTACTCTATCTTGCCCTACATGACGAACAATTGCCATCATAGAGACAGCATCACGATATTTGACTTGTGTCCAATATAACTCAAGGTCAGAGGGGCCTCCAACACCCCAGTGATGCTCTGGCCAAAACAGCACTGACCACTGTCACAGTGGTGGTCACAAAGGCAGCCAACACTTTGCAGGAGTCCTGCTAGGGTGCTGCTGTGGTTGCAAAGGGTTCACATGGAGACAAGCTAAAAGTGAGCCTGGCATAAAATAAAATTAATAGTTTGTTTTGTCTCCATAATCAATGCGCAAAAGGGGAGGGAGCATGCCCACAAAGAGGAACACAGGACAGCCAGAACCTATGGCATGTCACCCAATACACCATGCTATCCAGGCAAGGATCAGGAGAGCTGCAACCCTGCTGTGCACGTTCCCCTCAAAAATGAGGAAATGAGCCCTGAATATAAATTAAAAGATTAACATATTTCTGTTGGGCAGAAAATTACACATTTGTATATAACTTTCCCTCCCCTCCAGACTTTAAAATAGTCAATTTCTTCAACAAATCAAAGAGAGGAAGATTCATCCCAAGCTTTTGCAAACTTTACACATATCAGCACAGCTGATAAGTTGCAAAAAATGTTACTAATTAGCTAATCAATGCCATCTGCTTTTTATCTCCCAAAGACTTTAAACAAATCACGGCTGTTCCTTTACAAGAAAATCTTGCTCCAGAAAATCAGAGTTAAACAAGAGCTAGATCACAATCTTGCAAGCACAGCACTACCCCTGGCCCTGCTCCCTTGCACTGCCTGCCTGACATGCCGGGCAGTCAGTCTGTCACCGCCGGGACAGTCTGGTCTCTCTAATTTCACTTGTCTAGTTGCTCCCTGCCACCCCCGGCAACGGCTGGGGATATTATTCATTTGGGAGTAAGTACAGCTGTCCTGCAGGCTTAAGCTTGTTTCGTACATATTTCTCTCCTGTCATAATGTATTATTAAGTGGTAGCACACCCTCCTAGAAAATCATGAACTTGATTGTCCTAAAACCTTCAGACACCATATCTACAGTGCAATCCAGACAATGGAAATACCGATATTTCTTGAACCTGACTATACGTCATGAAACAAACTCCCAAGTTCCTTTGGTGCTTCAGGTGCTTCGTACTTATCCACAGACAACCACTCTCCAGCCACAGTCCCCATGTCAAACAAGCGTTTGGTGCCCACTTTTCTGTCTCTTGGAGATATTGGGTTCTTTTGAATGTAGACCAGAAGGAGTATTCATCAAACTCCCAAGCTGCTTTACAGTTCTTATGTTCCTTTGCAAAGTTCTGCAGAACCAAGGTGTAGCAGATTCAAATGTGAAACCCTCTCCCAACATGACCTTGAAAAATCCTTCCTGCTGACTTATTCCGATATCCCATAGATAGAACAGGAATCTGGTTCCTCAGACCTGACTTCAGTTGGCAAGATTTTATTCAAACATACATTTATTGTTAATTTGATGTCTGCAGCAGCACCTGAAGAGATTTGCTGGCAATTTCTCTGACACAGTAAGCTGCTGTACCACCAGCAAATGCTAATATGTGTGATGATCATAGCCTAAGGTACGCAACAATTTAAAAAGCCACATGAGCCGAACACAGGTTTGAATCAATGGAATCAATGGGCTGTTATGAGAATGGCTTTAACATTGTTAAAAGGACTCCTGCATCATAATCTATATTTTCTACTTTACTCAAACGTGTTTATACACATTTTATTTTATCCATGTTAAAAAAGTTGCTATTTTTTCAGTGCGCACAATCTAATCAATGCATTTCTGGGTTTGGTGCTAATTCCTCTGATGATCTATTCTGATGTACATGTATAAAGAGGCGGAAGGCGAAACTCTGCTCTCAGCAACGTGGATGCACAGTCAGCAGTTACTCCAGCTTCAGATCGTGGTAACTGGCCCTCCACCTCCAAGTGATGGGCTGGGAAAGGGGCATGCACTCTGAGTCACCTCCAGGTCAAGTCAAGTATCTTATAAATCGACACTGGAACCTATCCATCCCACAGCATGTTTTAAATCAGAATTGCATTTTAAAGGGGAAAAAAAACCCCAACCCACAAGTTATTTTGGTTTTATTACCTGCTGGCTATTGAAGGTTATTTTCTAATAACACGACACACGCAATGAGATATTTGAGCAAACAGAGCAATATGCTGAAACCCCTGCAGAAGTGTACACTTCCGAGGGGCAATAAATTAAAGCAGTGGTTGGAGCTCCTCAGTGCCGCTTGCCAGCAGCACCATCTCACAACGTGCAGGACACAGGTTCTGCACAGGTTGCAGATGATGGAAGAGGACTTCTGGTGGCAGCTCTTATTTTGCAAACAGTTGGAATCTAGTGATCCTCTCTTTGAAGAAGGATTTGGCAGATATTTATAACAGCAGGCTGGGAAGCTCTGGAGGAGAGACAGATGGAGGTCTGTTGATACTGCACACAGTTAAAAATTACACGGTGGCACCAGACCAATTACAGCATGAGAAAAAGCCAAATCAGCATGGTAACACTAGTAGAGGAGAAATAAGAACTAAAGGAAGTCAAAGCCCATGAAAATTTCCCCACCATGGCGTAACTCAGAGAAAACATGGGCTGTAAAGAATGATTTTAAACAGGACAGGGACTTGTTTGTGTTGACACAAGACGAGATGCAACTGTCATCTGATCTTGTGGCTAGAAAGTGAGCCATGCCTACAAATAGAAGCAATAAAGCTACTCTAATAAATGAACAGTCATGAATAAATCTGGTGAGTCAGCTCCATTCTAGCTACGGTTGGGACCTGTTTTGGTGTTCAGTGGTATTTGGATAAACCAACATACTGATTTGTGCGCAGAAATAATTGCAAAGCCTCAAGCTTTTCTTAAATGTTTCTGTAAATATTTTTGGCCAATTACTTGATGCCCCAAACCCAACATTTGTAATCTCTTGGGGTTTTTTTCCTGTCGTTCATGAACATCACCACCACAGTGAGACTGCAGGCTCTGCAGACTCTCTGGCATTTCAGAAAACACCGTTAGAGAAACTAAAACTTTAACATAGAAATGTGTATTTAGTTTCCAGGATCACTCACATTCACCTGCCTCAATTACCAGGATTAATACCCACCAGGGCTGTGTATTACTCGAAAGAATCCTGCCTCGGTGCCAGACTTCCTCTGCTCTGGAGGGGTCCTATTATCTGTACCGCAGCCAAAAAGCTAGAAAATGGGGCAAACAGCCCAATCTGAGTCAAGTGTTATCCTGACAGACACATGCTGTCTTCCTATGCTGCAGTCCAGAGACATTTCAGAGACACCTTTTGTGTCAAACCCACGTACCTTAACTAATGAAAGGACGTGGCACTGATTTGAAAAGAGCTTTTAAATAGGTTGCACTGCTGTTCTGACACATAATCAGGAGAATCAGCCACAGGGATCAGGGATGATTACAGATCACAACGAGCTTTGCCGCAGCAGGGAGCGGGTTTGCTTAGGTTAGACCATTCTGCAGACAAAGACCCTGACCCTCTCCGGCCAGGGAAATTTGGCAGCAGCAAAATCACAAAGACATGTAACAGGCCAACGAGGCATGGTAATTGCATTGGCAGGGACATGACAAACATTGCTAAGAGCATAATTTGGCTATTGGAACAGATAACTGGAGATTATCTGGGTCTACCCAATGCTATAGGTCACCATTCTCCTTTGGAAAGCAGCTTTCCTCTCTTCCTGTGGAGTATTTAAGGTGTTTAATACCTGTCCTGGAGCCCACTTGCAGGCTCAATAGTTAATACACAGTGTTACCAAAATGACAAAATATAGTTGATACAAGACTAAAAGGCTGCCACTTAGTAGTTTGGTGCTGTTTCAATTACTCTGTAGCCTGGGAGGGACTTGGGGACTTCTTGCATTTGGAAGCACCATGGCAGGGCTTTGCAGGCAGCCCCTTGCTCCAGCATGCAACCGAAACACAGATGCTCCATCAGGTCTGGAGAGCCTTTCTTCCAACAGAGCCAGGCATGAAATCTCCCCAACCCTTGCCTGTGATCTTCTTCTTTGTACTAGTGGAAAACTCAGACTGAAAGTCCGGTGCCTGCTTGCAAGATTTCCCCCACCACCACCCCTGCAACACTTATGTCAAATTGGATTGTGCAGCAGGGGGATCTAGAGTGCCCTGAGATAATCTAAAGCTTATTATTCTAAGTGAAGGAGGCAGCCCGTGGAAAAAAAATGATGTCTCTGAGGCAGCTGCAGTCCTTCAGAGGGTACTTAGATTTTGCATACCAAGTCATATCATCTGAGAGGGCTTTCTGTGTATTTGGCACCAGTTCGAACAGGTGGAAAAAATGTCACTTAATTTTATAATACATTTTAGTGGTTTAGGAAGTCCTTAGGAAGACAAATGATATTGCTAATGCAGCTACACCTACAGTAGCGAAGATATCTGGTGCTTATTTCTGACTCCTTATGGAGTCTTGGCAGCTGATGGCTTTGGCTTTATTGAAGCATTCTGCTACAAAAAGCACTCCCAGGAATGATACGAGCTGTTTACAAGAGCAGAATACTGTCCAGAAAATGAGCAGCCAATCCAGGAATGCAAAGACATGCAATTTAAGTGGTACAGAAAGGATGTTTGGCCCATTTCATCACTATCATCCAAATAACAATATGGGCCTCTGCAGGATATTCAGGCTTCTCCCGTTTAAGTAGCAGTTCTGCAGCTAGAAAAAATGAGAGAATATTTACTGTGGCAGAAAGACAGAAATTCGCACAGGGGTGTGATAGAAATAGGAATAATTAGCAAACTGCCAAAAGGATAAATACCGAGATCATGCTATTGCATGCCAGCCCCGGAGTGCTTTTCTCCCGAGCAGATGAAGAGAGCTTGACAACAGCACATGCTCAAGGACCAGCTAGCTTAATATAAATCATAAACTTCTGATGCAGAGAATCACAATAAGCTTCCCAAAGAGCATTTGTATATATAAATATCTTGATACCTGGCACAGAAGGATGGTGGTGGGAAGAGGGGGAGAAAATCCACAGGGCAACAGTATATTAAAAGTGGGTTTTCTTTCCATTTCCAGTTGCAGAGTCAAAGAAAAAAAGGCTCAGGAGGTCACCTAAGCCATCCCCTGGCCCCAGGGCGAGATCAGCTAGACCTAAACCATTCTTGACAGACGTCGCTATAACGTGATCTTCAAAACGTCCTTTCACAATCCCATGGCTACAGCCTGCTCCTCCTTGTCCTTTCTCTTCTGCTAATTTCCAGTCTTGCTTTTCCCCCTTGCTCCATGATCAAGGCAAAACCATCACAGTACAACTTGCTGCAGCTAACCTGAGTGCCTTGCTAAGGAAGGAATACGTGTGTTAGATGTGCCAGAACAACTGGCTCCCATTCCTGAAAAGAGCATTCCCAAGGCAAGACCTGGGAATTAAGCCTTAACGCCTTTAGATTGCAGATCCCTCAGCGCAGAGGCCCCTTCTTTACCAAGCACAATTAATTGATTTTTATTTCATTAAAAACCCAACACACCCAAAGCCTTGAAAGCCTACTTTAGGCCTTCCCATTAAAACTAGCACTGTTTCTAGAAGACAATGAAGCAACCTCTGATTCCTCTACGTAGATCAGCGTGTTTGTGAAAAACTTGTGCAAAACGGAGTGCCCTGCTCCCCAGCACCAGTGCTGTTCCATGTACGAGATATAGATCGATAGATAGATAGACAGACATATAGACAGATACATACATACATAGATAAAGCAGATTTTCACCTGAGCAAAACAGGAGTTACCCCTCCTGACTACACAAGCAGATGTGATATGAAGGGATGAATAATCAGGGTTAAGTAATATGACCCGAGAATATGAAAGACTCACTTCATTTTCCACTAAAATATAAAAATAATAATTAACCAGACATTTTCCTCTTCTTTGGGGCTTTTCTGTTCCTTCTAGTAATCTGGATTTGGTATCTATCTCAAAATGTACCCTCCCTGTACTGTTGCCTTCACTGACATTGTGCTGACAGTAAAGTCAAGGCATAATCTCACCAATCATCATTTCATTGTCTACCAGCAAATAAGAATATCTTTTTTTTTTTTCATTCATTCTTTTGTGCTTTCAGATACATAAGAGAAGAAGAGAATCTTTGATCAGCACAGAACACAAACGAGTTTGATCAACTGGGAAAATTTCCTTCAGCAATTCAGAATATTACTTCCAGCTCTGCCCAGTAAGTAGCTGCCTGTCACCATGGGAAAAGCAAGTGGAAAAAAAATATCAGCGTAAGCACATTTGTCAGGATGCTTTGCCCACTTGCACTTTTTGGGTGACAGGCAGCGGTCCTCTTCCTGCTCGCAGGGAACGTGGCTAAAGAGAGAGGGTCCCTGTGCTGGGGGCTGCACTCCCAGCCTGGTCAGATCTCAGATTCACAGGTTGTTTTTTATTATTGTTATTATTGTTACTGTTGTTTTTATTATTATCATTGCTGTTATTGTTATTATTATTGTTACGTTGTTGTTGTTATTGTTTAGAAGATGGCTGAAAAGAAAGCAAAACGCAATGCTGTTCCAAAGCAGGTAAGCTATACAAAACCAGAGGGGTGAGCTCCAGAGCTACCCAACTCTGGATGGCTGTACACAGCTGCACCTGATGTATAATCCAACACACACAACATCTAACGCTGCCTGCTGTGGTACTGAACATGTTATGACCAGACAAGTACGATCATTCTTTAAATATATGCCTGTATTTCCCCTGCACCCCGCAAACATCTCAAATTTAAGAGGCAGGCACAGCGTTAGAAAGCATGCAAGTTTAAAATACTTGAGGTAAGATGAGGTTTTCCAACATTATGGAATAGTGGCAGATCTCAGTTGTTACTGAAGAGCAGCACCACTGAATGCTGGGGCAAGTGAAATAAATATGCTTTTCACGACCGCTTTTGTGAGCTGTGTACAGGGCTGCTTCTGTTGTAATGACACGCATGGCTGCTTTTTGGCCAGTAGCGGGGATTGAAGTGTGTATTCCCAAAATTAGAAGCTCAGGTCTTCATACCTTGATTGAAAGAAGCCTACCCTCTGCACAGGCTGCTCAGTGGGAGCTATATAACCCATACTGCTGTGGTGATTGCACAAGAGGTGGCACACGCATGCAGAAATTGCAAGTGTGCAGAGGTGTGGGTCTTCCTGCAAATTAATCTTCATCTCCCTCTTTTGGGATGCTGGTGGGATGTTGGACAGAGAATAGATGAGCACTGATGCTGTGGTGGCTAAATGGCAGTGCCTGTTGGCTAGCTATGTTTTTCTATCATCCAGAAAAAAGCAGGGCTTGTACAGAAAAACAAATGAGTCACAGTATGAAGAGAAAGGCAAACTCTGGGAAGCTCCTGTCACTAATTTACTTGGCAGATAAAAAAATTCTTAACTCAGAAATAAGGTTTGGTTCATCTCTGAGATAGAAACCTGACCTGACATACAGGAATTGAAAGATTAAGTACTTGACAGCACAACAAAAAAGTTCCCAGTGCCAATGTTAACATGGTCAATGCCGTGCCACAGCAGGGAGAAAAAAGCCTCACAGCAATTAAATAAGCAGGAGACAACATTAATGAGGTGCTACAATGATATTTTGTGCCTTTCTTTAAGGTATCTTCATTAAGAAATTGTATCACTATCAATATTTTCTGCCCCTGTGTATTGCTTGGATTCCTTTGTGCTCTTAAATGGTGTAAGCATTTTTGCCATGCCAAGCCCGTGATATCTGTCATCTTTCCCCTTGATTTATCCCTTTGAGGCTCTGTTGTACATTGTCTGCTAGCCATAAATTGCAAACATGAAAAATGATACAGCTGCAAACACTATTTTTGAAAAACAGGCAGTGCAAACAGAGCTCCATGTGAGCCCAGGTACCTTCAGCCCTTCTTTGGGAAAAAGGCTGCAGAGTATTTTCTACAGCGGTTTTTCAATATATAGAGCTCTGAGAGCATGAGAGGAAAAGTATGTGTAAAATTAGAAGTCTGAAGCATTTCTTCAGCCCTGAGAATGTTATTTAATATGTCTGGGGTCATTAAGGGTAGGGATTTAACGGAACAATAACATTAAACATATTAGAAGCCTAGCAGGGCTCAAATTTCTTCCAGCTTGTTGGATTTTTTCTTTTCACTGTACGTGATGTATGTGCTATTGAAATTCTAGGGTTCACAATAGGCTCCGGTTCAAAATAGGTTGGAAACAGTAATTACTGTGAATCTGATATATTGATACATCACTTCTTCCTTTTTATTCATGAGTTTCCTTGCCATCATTACAAGAACCATGCACACTAGTAAGCCTGTCCTCAAAAATCTCCCAGGAAGCAGGAAAATATTAGCCCCGTTTTTCAGCAAAAGCTGCAAAACATGGAGCTATTAAGGGTTCAGCTCTGCCCTAAGCGAAGCACTCTAGCCTCATTAAGCACATGCTTAACTTTGGGCACACATATAGCCAGTGAACTATGTGTGTCCTTGACAGTCAAGCAGAGACTTAATACTTCCTTGGAGCTCTTTTGTGCTCAGCACTTGGCAAGAACAAGCCAGTGATAAGCACCAGATCCCCACAGCAGCTCTGGCCACTCACCCCGTCCACTTCCAGACTTGCAGTTGTTTTTTTTTTCTTCTTCCACCCTCGACAGCAACCACTTTGGGCAAAAATGTGTAATTCTGCCAAAAGTACAAGTCAGTTTGCCCATGGGCTTTGGTGTCACCAAACCCAGATGTCACCTTTCAGGTTGACTCTGAGGTTTGCACCTCCTAGATGTGCTCAGGACTCCTTGTACCCCAATAACTGCACCACGCAAAGCACTGCAGCTCTAAACAAAAAAAAAATATTTACATTTCTTACTTATATTGCCAGGCTAACCAGAAATAAGACTCAAATATTGGCTTTCAATGTGTCTCCTGCCCTGCACAAATGGATTTAGAAAAGCTCAGACAACTTCTATGAGCTCTCGTGTTCAGCAAAGTTTGAGCTGTGCAAGCACAGGAACGGGCTGGAAGGCCACAGACACTATGTATGAGCAATGCAGGCCCAATGTTTTCCTCTCCAGCCCAAGTGGCACAAGTCGCTTCAACTGAATATTGACACAACTAGAAGAACCACGGTGTTTGCACTCTGCCTTCAGCCCATTTGGTAACAGGCTCCTTCTCTCAGTTTGTAGTTCAGGGTTTGAATTTCTCCTCTCTCTTGCTCTCAGATAACACGTTTGCAGATCTTAAGTTTGTATAATAGGGATAAAACCTAATGCAATCACACCTCTCTATTGCCCATACAATGAGATTGTCATTTTATTGTGGCTTATGCTCAGGATCCAGCTAAAAAAGTGAAAAATCCTTTGAAATTTCACTGGTTTGTGTCACATGGGTGACCCATACATCTTCATTTGTATAGGGGAGCTCCACTTTCCCAAGGACCCCAAAGGAGTAACAACGCAAACTTATGGCTTGCTTCCTTCTCCCTTCCCACCTAACCATGCAGAAGTCAAACACTTTTGGCTTTCTATTTACAGTTCACTATTCAAGAGCTACTGGATACTGAATTGCACTGAGTTAAGTGCCCAAGATTTTGCAGATAGATAATTACTGTCAAAAGCATTAATGGCACAGAGCCTACATGGTGTGCATGTGCAGACCAATACATAAAAAAAGAGCATGAAATTCTCATTTGTGCAGTAAGCTGTTTTTACCAGTTACGGATCTCTAAGTCTGGATACCGTACCCACATCCAGTATAAAATAAGAAACAGGGGACCAGAACAGCAAAGCATCTTGTGCCATTTCCTCCAGCAAACCCTAGATCCACCGAGTGCCAGCGGAGCTCAGCTCAAGCCAGTACACATCAGTCCTCCCAGGGAGTGCCCTGCATAAGGGTACAGAGGATGTGCTGGTGCCCAGTCCTGCTGCTCACGGGAGGGCATTCACCAGGAGAACTGCAAGTTTGGCTTTTCAAGCTTGTTTCGATCCCAAATCCTGAGACTCTTCCATAATTATGCCACTGAGGACAGCAGGCATGTGGTTACTGCGAGATAATCGCTCCCCAGGGCCGAGTGTTTCTAATTCCTCCGAGGTGTGATTTCCCAGCAAAGCGCACGCACCCCTGAACTCGCCTTACCGCTGCTATTAACATTCCTTAATGTGTGGCAAAGGGTTACGCGCCTCTCTGAGCTGGAAAGAAGGTGTAATTGCCTGTTTCAGACTACTTTGTGGTTACAAAAGAAATGGGGATTGCTTTGATATGCTGTGGTATTTCATGGCTCTAATAAAGTGAACTATGCAGCTTCACTCTTTTTTAATTTATTTTATTTTTACTCCTATCTTGTTACTACTCCTCCTGTCAGCAAACACGATCTCCCTGAATGTGTCTAACTTACTCTTTGCCCTAAGCTGGTTCTGGAGTTTGTCGGTAAACTTCCTTTTTTTAATGTGTTTACTTCCCAATCAGAATTTTGCCTAAGCAAGGAACACCAAACAGCATTTGTTCTTGCCATTCCCCAGCTGTGCACAGGCACTGGCCCCATCCCACTGCAAAAACCAGCAGCTGATCAACACACCACAGAGGCTGATCTCCCCTGACAGACACGTGTCCCACCTGGGTTATTTGCTACCTGTTTGGGAACATGCTGACATCACCACTTTGCCACTGTGAGCATTTCTGAGGTAGTCACTTTCTGACCTGTGGCTGCCAAGATGATCTACAAGCACAAATACTCCAGGGTGCTCCTAAACCTCGTGAGTGCTCAGGAACAGCATTTCTCAGCCTTGGTCAGAGGATGCCCCAACTTTTCAGGAAAAAAGAATCCACGGACCATCTTAGTATTAACCCACATGTTTCACTCCTTGGCTCAGTTTGAATTAACTCGCTGTATCTTTCTCAACAGTTTTTATCTATTTATCCATTTTCTTTCTTTTTCATTTATTGCATGAGTAACAGTGCACTGGGTTGGGAGCCCTTTTCTGTAGCCATTTCACGGATTAATTGTGCGGCTTTACAATGCTATAAAAAACTTTACTTTCTCTCTAAACTTCTCCTCTTCCAGACTGGAAACCCCCACTGATAATCTGCGCTTTATATTAAGGGCACCACATGAGTCACAAATTACATTGGGAATTACACATCAGGGTCCTTTTAGCTTGCAGTCGGCTGGATAAAGGGTGGGTTAACACTCCGCAGCCCACAGGGAGTCACTGCGGTTACTCCCAGGAGAAAATCAAGCCGTATTAGCATCTCCTTCTGCATCTCCACCGAGAGGAGGATTCTAACCTTGCAGCCTCCATGTGAGCCCTGCTGCTGGGGCTGCAAGCGCAGTCCCCACTCTCCACACAGCATTATCCCTCTCTGCCTTTAATCCTCGTCAGAGACACAGCATTTTAGGAAGAAAACTGAGCTGGAGGCTTTGAGGAGCGTCACTTAAAAGAACAGTAGAGAAGGGCTCAGCATTAGCCTAACCCACTCCATCTTAAGTAAAAAAAGACCTACTGAAATCTCTGAAATATGCCCCAAATGAAAAACCAAAGAGCAGAAGGGTGTTAGGGGAGCTGCTCCACAGCACTACAAGGGAAGAAACTCTCGCTGGCATGGCTGCTCAGGGCAATTACTGTTTTACAGAGACATCTCCCATCAAGAGCAATGCGTTCAGTGAACTCCCATGCTCAAGGTGCAGAGAAATATTCACGCTTGGTGGATCATAAAAGTGCATCCACTCAAATGTGTGGGGGAGAGAAAAAGGGTGTGTGTATGTGTGTGTTTTTGCATGTGTGTGTGCATTTAGTCAAACAGAGGGGAATGCTTTCCACCAGCAAGATTCAGCTGAGTTAGTGTTCAATGTGAAACAGTGGGCTCCTCTTCACAAAACAGGAATTAGTTTTGGCTAATTTAAACTTAAAAGCCTGCCTATGTTGAGGTTGCTTGGTAAGATAAGGGGAGATTACAACAAAGCGTGAGAGGGCTGATAATAAAAGCAGAGCTTCAAAAAAACAGCACAAGAAAAAAAAGAGACGAGGGTAGAGGACAAAAGAAGAGAGGAAAAATGTGCAAAAGATGTGCAGTAAAACCTTTAGTGAAATGACATTGTTGCCAAATTATTTTTTTTATGGAGCTGATTTATGACATGCAGCTGCTTTTCTCTAACAGTGCATGTCTGGTTACCTCTCCTTGAAATTTTAACTGCATTTAAATGTCTACAAAATATGAAGCTTATCTACCGTACAGCACAATAGATACATGTGTGCTTAGCCCACGGGAGTTTTGTGAGAGTCTGGTTTCAAAGAAAGGCCTATGTTTTTCCTAAAGCCAAGGATGCTTGTGTTTCAGTTTTCCTACCTTTTAATATGAACTGTGAGGATAAGTATAAGCAAAGCGATTGCATGGTTTAATCATTCGACTTCACCATCTCATTCCTTTAGCATTTACTGTTTGTTTCTGGGTCTCATCCAACTTTCCTTTGACTCAGTGAAAGGTCTCCCACTGCGTTCAAGGTGAACTGGATCAGGAAGGGCAGAACCAGTTCACAGACTGGGACCCAATGTGCCCACACTTGAATGTGAAGGCCAGCAAAGTCATGGGAAAAGCCTCCCAGTGACTTCAGTGGAGCGCGGAGCAGATGCTGATTAACATGAATAACTAGACAAGCCGTCTGTGCCAGCAAACACCCCGTTCTTGTCCACACCTGTATGTGGGGGACAGGAGACATGACCTCTGTTTTTAGTGTTTAGTTTGAATATGCCCATGACATCTTCCACAGATCTTGCTAGTATCAAGAGTAGAAGAGTCGTAAATTAACATTGGAATTCCAGCTCTGTCCAAGCACATTGTCTGCCTCACACTTTCAGAACTAAGATGTTGGATGAAAAAGAACACACAAGACATCTTGTGTTTTATTACTGGTCCTTCGAGTTCCCTCCTTAGCAATCACCAGTAGGCTGCTATGATCAAATGTCTGAGTAAAGTCCAACAAAGCTGAGCGAAGATCTTCATTTTATCACAAATATTGATAAGATGAAACCTGTTTTGTTTGTTGGTTGCTTTCTGCATCCCCTCCCTCCTCCCCCCCCCCCCCCAGCCCCTTCCCCCATCCACTGTTTTCCATGCAGCTCACAGGCAATGATTGTATTGACACAAGTGCTCAACAGCAATATGAACGTCAAGAAAGTATTACAGGCTTAGTTACAGACAGGCAGACTACTTTCTGACTCAGTCAGCTTATTGGTTGGAACAGGTAGAAGAGGAAAACAAATGAAACAAAATAGTGGGTTCATTGCTTGCCTGCAGGAATACCTGCAAAATGACCCAAAGATGCTAAGCAGGATTAAATTTGCCATTCTATTTTCTACACATATATAGATCTTTTTAGTCACACCTTTTAAAATACCAGCTTCACCTTTTGATTTCCAGCATTGCATACACTGCTGCAACGCCATCACATCAATCGCATTCCTTAAATTAGGGATCTCACCTACATAACTACTGCACAGTCCGAGAGCGTGAGGTGGTGATGCCTCAGGGACCTGGGGGTATCGCCACCTCCCGCTTCCGCCTCCCAGCTCTGTTCCAGCTCTGCTAACAGGGAGCAGAGGACAGAGCAGTGTAAACATCAAAACCCAAACAAAACCCCCTTCCGTAAAGTCCTGTAAAAATTAAACACTCAATCATTCTTAATCTTTTGTACCCAGAGGAGAAAAAAAGAGGAAAAGAGAACAAGCCACACCTGGCAGGTAAGCCTCCTGGCTCAGTGTTATTGGAAGGCACTGGAAAAACCTGTACAGAGTAGACCTGGCTAAAGCTGTCTCAGGCAGGGCTGGAAAAAGCTCTGCACTAGTACAAGTTGCTTCATAGCTTGCTGGAAAGGATGGGGGAGCGATGGAGCGAGTCAGTCTCTAAGAAAGTGCATTCAGTACAGCATTCATCCTCGCTAAAAACCCAGTTCATCCCCACTAAAGACTCTTTATTTGATACCGCCTGTGAAGTCAAGTCTTTTAGGAAGTATTTCCAGATACATCTTTTCCTCCGCCAACATACAATAAGTCTTTAAACGACATCCTAAATCAGATTGCCCTTGTAGCTGGCCAGTAAGCACTGTTGCCAAATAGCAGATCTATTTTTGATATGACCTTAATAGTTAAATCCTGCCATTAGGTACATGCACACAGCTCCTGGGGACATAGCAAGACTTCCCTTGCATCTTGCAGTCTGGTTTTGCTAATGATTAATATTCAGTTTTCTAAGTTTAATGAAGACATTGTTTCCACTTATCTACAGGTCAGATGGCAATTGCAAAACAACTTACTTGTTAGATGGCTGCAGATTCCCTGCTGATACATCTGATTATTTATGCACGATGTGCATTTCCAGATAGACGACCATATTAAATCATATGCTTTTGCCTTATTATTTCATGAGTTTTAATAGTTTTCCATTACTTTTTTATTAGAAAGAAGGAATAGTCACTCATGCTAATGATGTGCTGTAGCTATGTTTTACATCTGCACCTTTAAAGTTACTGGAACTTCTTTCCAAAGGCATACCAAAGAGCAAATGCCAGAAATTGTTGACTTCTATCATGAAAATAAAGACAAGAAATTGGATTGAGGCTTTTTCTTCAAAGACTGTGAGATTTTTTGGCTTTTTGAACTATTCTGAGAGATCCAGCAAAAACTTTTCACACACGAGCCTCATGCTCAGCTGAATTCGGTCCTGCACAAAGTCCCTTTGTACCCGTTACACCTAACTCTAACTCTGAAAACTAATCTCTTCCAAGCTTACCAGGCAAACACATGCGCTCCACGTGGGTACCGCCTTTGAGGGATGGGAAACCCTAACCTGGGTTGCCAAAGAGCAGACATGGTCCACTTCCAAACCAGAGCAGGTGGCTCCAAGTTGGCAAAACCCACTCGAGTGCTCTGCATGCAGCTGGGAGGCTGGAAGGAAAGGCACAAAGACACACAAAGCTGCTTTGGGGGAGTTGCAAGTCTCTCTGAACTGCAACTCTGCAAGAAAGGCAAAGACCCAGCAAGAAAGGTCTGTGAACTGCAGGAGAATTTTCTTGCTTTTTTATAAACATAACTACTACTGTAATGGTAATCAACTAAAAATAACCAAGTGAGTTCTAGCTCAAAATGTGATCAGCCCATAAATAGTTAGAAAAACTCCTTCCACGCACATCATGTACTTAATTTTCATTTGCAACACGTACTAAAGCTCTGCTTGTGCATAAGTAATGCCTACGAATAGTAAATGGTAAATTTTCCATCTTAAACATACAGAACAGTCTTACCTTACTGAGCAAAGGGACACGACTGTGAGTTCAGACACCGGATAATTTTTTGCTGTCTGAACACCGCAAAAGTGATTGCTGTTTTTGCAGAGGAGATATTTTAACATCTGAATCGCAGATTTCAAATAGCAAAATGTGCTCACATACAAAAGCAAGTCTGTGGGAAGTTACAGGGACCTTTTACTTCCAAAACTGCTCACACGAAGTTTCATTTTTGTTACACTTATCGACTGCGAATTTGGGGTGGCAGGGGATTCTCCGGAGCTCTTCATTTCACTTCACTTTATTTGGCACCACCAAATCCTAACTGTGGGTTACAAATTCAGAGCCCACTTTGATGGATCATAGTTTGACTGCCATGATGTTAAACAACAGTCTTATTCCACACTGTAATTACTGCAAACAATTTCATCATCTGAGGTGTGCTTTGCAGGGTTACGTATTATCTGATGCTGCTTCTTGTCACCATTCATCACATGAATATTCTCTTTACCTGCTGTGTTTCTGTGTGCCTGATAGAACCGTGGCATTTTTAATGGCATAATTTCCTGGGATGAACTGAAAAGCAGCACAGCATGGCCTGCATTATTTATATGCTGAATCCTACAAATGGCAAGGAAAATACTGTAGATTTCCTGGAAATAAATATATTCATTATACTGAAGCCTTCTGCAGAGTAGACTGTATGTCACCAAAAGAATTTAATTACTACCTCAAAAGTATCTTTATTTTGCTAGATTTGTAACAAAAAAAGACTGTCTAGACACATTTTAATTCAAAGACAAAAGACTCCTTTCCAACCCAAAAATACCCTGTTGATAGATCTAGAAATGTGCCCTACTGTTGCTGCTAATCAGTAAAAAATTCTTAGCATTTTTACAGCATGAAATAAATTGTAGATTGAGCCAATTGGGAATACTAATGACAGAAGCCATAAAATATTTTGTAACATCAATTACAACTAAAGGAAGAGGACTTGCACCATAGATGAGCACAATATTTTGCAGCCCTGCTTCATTTAAGACTATGATTCCTGAACATGATTTGGAAGTTGATTTGCCAAGAAGGATGTTCAGGAATATGTAATTGGCACCTATGCAACTGTGGTGCTCCTGCAATTCAGCTGCAGCTGCAGAATTAGCTTAGATGGGAGGATGTGATTCTATTGAACCTACCTGACAAATCTCCAGACTCAGGCTGAGTTTTCCAAATCGTATTGTTATCAATAATAAACCCCCCTTGATTTTGGTTAAAGCCTTAAAATGGTGTGTTAGGTTCAATCCAGAACGAAAAAGCGATCTGAAAACTAACAGAATCCTCTTAGTAAAGCTCAGATTTGTTTTCACGTGTTCCTTACTGTTATGCACAGACTACCTCCCTGACCACACTCAACAGCTGGACTCCAGGGAAACAACTATTTCTGCCTTCTGACATGCAGGATTTATCAGAGGCAGCCGCTATTTTCTGCTTTACACACGATCACATGCAGTAAAATTTATTTTAAGTCATCATTGTAATGTCACCAGCTTGTTTTTAAAAAACTGTTTATAAGGGTCTTTCCATCCTGATGGAATTGCCATTTAAAAAACAGAGATGGTAACCAGAGGAAGAAATTGAAACTGGGACTGCGACAAGGAGAAAAGTTACACAGAAAAAAAGCAAAAACCAGGCTTGTTTTTCCCTCCTTTCCCTCTTCCCCATCATAGGAAAATTATCTCCTTGCCCCAAAATAAATGAATCAGTAGATTCTGAAGCAACATATTTGAAAGAGCCTGTTTTCAACCTGATGCAGAATACATTTCCACTAGCTATGCACCACAGGAAAATAACGTCCTACCCAGATACAGCTCCTATTCCTCACACTAGACCCGCTGCGGCTCCACACTCGAGACAGGCAATATTTGGTCACAAGGTGGTTAAATTAAATCTCTCCTAACACAGAGGAGTTACCCATGTTCAGCCTACAATGTTCCAGCCAAATAATGCTTTGATAATGATGTCTGCAGTTAGATGACAAATCAGGCTATTTAAATTGCTTCAGCACATACATCCTTTACAGGCAGGGTATCCAGGTAACCATTCTAGCATGGATTCGAGGTGGGAGGGAGAAAGCAATAGCTAATTTCTTCAGCTAGGTGGAAAATTAATCCTGAAGAGATTTGTCCAGTATGTTATGGTCAATTTGAAGAAAAACCATCTAAAGTTAATTATTTTAAAGTATATTTTTAAATGTGTAGCTATGCAAGAAAGGATAAAATAATTGTCCTTCAAAAATACAATGGCTAGGCTTATTTCTGGAAATAATTAAAAATATTTTAAAGCCTTCAATAGGAAGGGTTTCTCTACTTTAATACATGTTAGTATCAACATGCTTGAAATGAGAGGAAAAATACCAGTGGAGAATTTCAGATGCTGCAACCAGCCATCTTTTTGCAAGTTTAATGCTAACTGAAATATAAAATTCTATATTGCCTTTTTTTTTCCTCCCTAAAACAAGCTCAACAATAATTTTAATACCTGGTTAAATAAACGTTGTTACTGACCAGTATTAAATGCTATTATGGCTCCACTTGAGAGATGCCTGGTAATGTCCTTGAGAGCCTTGGAAAGGTTTAGCCACATCAGTAATGTTGGTTTGGGTAGAGATGGGGGATACGGGGACTTTTTCATGCCCTGGCCTGAGGTTTTTTCAGGTTTCAGAAAGGTTTTGTCCATCGAGGAGCCACGTGGAGAGGCAGAAGATGGGACAGGCTCCCCATCTCCACTGTGGTCTCCAGTTTAGGAGCCCTGAATATCTTTTCTGTGATTCCTGCCTTGGGCATCCTCAATATTTTAGGTCCAGCTGATTCACAAACAGAAATGCTGAGGTAAGATGAGAGGTGAGATCTGGTTCCCCCTGAAACCAAGGAGAGTCCTTCCACTGCACCCGCAGAGATCTGACAGCCCCAGACCCCCAAAGGTCAATGTGATCCCTCTTACAGTCCACCCAGGGGGTGAACAACTGGGGGAAAGCTTTCTGCTCTGCCTGCAAACCTGCAAGGGCAGGGGACATGCTGCTCTCTACCACCCTTCACACCAGGAGGATGCTGACTCCATCCCCACATCAGCCCAAGGCAGAGCCAAGTGACCCCCCCACAACAGAGGGCTGGGACAGGGAAGGGACCTGGGCAGGCTCAGCCACGTACTCTTCCTTGGCTCGTGCCAGCCGTAAAGGCATTTGCCAAGATGATAGAAATATTCACATTCTGGTAGCGCTTCTCTTGTGATGCTGATCATTTGTAAGTATTCACCAGATCTATTAAACAGGAAAATACAAACAACTTCTGATATTCCTTTCCTTGAAAACTATTTTGGAAAATATGACTCGTTTACTTCTCTTCTAAACAGGAGAAGTAATATTTTCCAGCACTCCCTGAGGATGCATTTAACCAGAAGCTAAGCCAGATGTAGAAACGTCTGCAGAGGTTTTTGTTCCTTTCATAAAAAGGGAGAGGAAAGAAGAAAAAAAAAAAAAGACAAGAAAACTGTAAAGCAAGAGTCAAGGTACTACTGGGTTTTCAAGCAATGTTGGTCATTTGATTACCCTTAAAATCAGATCTGATCACAGAGAAAACACAGCATATGACCAGCTAGAGAAGGTCACATTGCAGAAGAAAGCAGGTGGTCTCATTTTTTAACAGCTAACGCAACAGAAGCACAAATCTTCCAGTCACCAAAGAGCCTCTCCTGGTTTGGCAATTGCCACGTATAATATCTGATGAACTCTGATGTCTCACTGCTCAAGGATAAAATCCCAGCAGGCAGGGGCTGAAGGAACAGCTACACAGTCAGTGGGAAAAAATCTTGTATTATTACAGCAGCCACTTATTTTATTCGCCAGAATTAAAACCTCTTCACAGATAAAAGTGGGGATTTTTTTTTTCATCCCACAAAGCAATTTTAGATTTCTATAGAATCATTCAAAAGCAATTAAAATCCTGCTACTGTTGATGGATTTGTATTCCTTGCTCGCAGTGATGTCAGGCTTTGAAATTCAGGGCTGCTGAGTGTAATTCTTTGGGGCTTCAGTGTCATTGCGGAGTGCCAGAAAATACCTTCCCTATGTTCACAGATATTAAATGCCTTTGGTAACACCAAAATAGTTTCAAGGCCTGTTGCTATTAAAATCCAGAAGATACTGCAATAAAGAATAAGTGCAATATCAGGCAATTCAATACACTGCAATTTCACCCTTTTAGTGTGAATTTTTAGGGGAAGGGAGAAAAGAGAGAATCCAATAATCTAATACTGGTACAGTTAGGTAAGAGGGACCAGAAAGCTTTTCCAAATTGTCCTACTGCATCAGAAGTCATAGACTTACGTTGCGGGGGGGGGGGGCGGGAAGGAACAAAATCCTTCACAAGCGAGCAAGTAAAAAATCCAAAACCAGTATCTACACAAAAATGATTCATAGTCCTCATCCATTTAAAGGTCTGTGTTAATTAAGCCAGAAAGTGAGCCTCCAATACCAGTGTTTGTTTTGGCTTCATTTTATATAACAAAGGAAATTGTTGTTAAAAATGTAATTCAGATGTCAGCAATGTGAGGCCGTTCCCAGTTGCAGAGATGCAAAATGGCAGGATTAACACTGTTGCGCCTGAAATTGCATGGGAGGGATGAACCCTGATACGCAGCCCTGAATAAAAGGGACAAGCTGTGCCAAACAAAGAGCTTTAGGCACCTCCTGCAATATAGGTACCATTCTAATCCCCAAGAAGGTCCTTCTCCTGCCAAAGGATGCAGCACATAATAGAAAAAGCACAGGGTCAACAACACTGGATGCAAAACCTTGCCAAAACATCAGCAAAACACTGATCAGTGATTATGACTATTGGCTTCTCGGCACCGCGGATGTCTTATTGAGATTGGCATCACCCCAAGAAACTGTTGTTTGTGGATAAACAGGACAATTTCTTTTCTTAGGCCACATTTAGTCTACAGAATTGCTGCATTGTTGCTCCTTGAAAGGCAAATGTAGACAAAGTAAGTTAAATAAAGCTATAATCATGCTGCTGTCTGACATACAAGATCATTAGAGGCCACCAGGCAGAACTGGCAGAAGATATGGGCTGGCTCAAAACAATTGGAGCAAAATTAAGTCTTCAAGGACACCAGCGAAGCCCAGCTGAAGTCAGCATGGGAAGAATTTGTCCCTTCTGCTGCTGCTCTGGGTGCAGCCGGGCACTTCAGCACAGCTCGGGCTATGGAGTGCAACAGAGAGGTCATCACGCCAGGGCCAAAATGGAGAAGCAAGAAGGGTTTTCTGTCTTAACTTGGGGCTTTCATAGCACAGCCAGCCTAAAAGAAGCTATGTGACCATCCACACGCAGAGCTAGTGTTATATTACAGACGAATCCTGCATCCTTTACAGCATCATATCCTACACAGCAGGGAACAAGGGGAGCTTGAAAGGCAAACAACCGATATTTTTTTTTTTTCCACATTTCTCTTCCTTTAAACTCAGAGTAACAGATACAAATAGCCTTGCTCCTGCAAATCATGTTTGAACTGCGGCTGGCAGGAAATGAAGGTGGTTGAAGGGGGGGGCTATAAAAGGTTGTTCATTAGTCCTGCCTTCTTTATGAGCTTCTTCAGTCCCAAAGACAGATGGGTTTGGGAGTACAGCAGAACAGGGGACTTGCACATTCAAAGAAATGACAGGATCCAGGCCTGCAAGGAATTCCTCCTCCCATCCCTTCAGATTATGGGGTTAATTAATAACAGTTAATTAATGATGTGTCAATCATCATGAAATGCATGCCTGTGTGAGAAAAGCTGCCCCTCAGGGCAGTAAGCATTAAGGCCCCGCAGTTATGTTTTAAAGAAAGCCCCCACGACAATTTCTGTGAAGCCTTGAAAAGGACTTTTTAATCCTTTTATCTCAGGATTCACTCCTGGCAAGAGCCAGCCTCCCACAGGAAACCACCTAGCAGAGGTAGTTAAAAATTGCTGTGCTGTTGCCTTCAAGGTGAGGCTCTGGAGGTGGCAGGACAGTGCCAGGTGCTGGCTGTCCCCAGCTGAACTCAGGCTGAAAGCACCTCAGAAACCACCTTGTCCTGGGCAATGGAGCAGCAGGAACCAGGGAGAAGAATGTGGGGGTATCACCTCTGTTGTGAAACACCCCATGCCCAAACCAGACACCCCATCACTGTGCCCACCCTTCCCATGGTAACTTCAGGAGGGACGGGCATTTGGGCATGAGCACGGAGGAGCTCTGCTCTCGCTCCCCTCTGCCAGATGAGCATCCCAGGCTCTTGGCTGCCAGGACATTCATGCCCATCTGCTCACATGGCACAATGCCCGCTCACAAGTTGTCAGACAATTTCACAGGTGCCAAAAGAGCCTGGATTTGAATAGGTGGCCTGGATATGCTGCAAACCCCATCTCTTCCGCACGGCCTCGCCGGCTGCTAACAGAGCAGGACCCGGCTGTGCCTCACACCGCCCAGAGCCACCGACTCACTGAGGACTGGCACTGCCCCACGGTACCACAGCACGAAAGCAGAGGCTTCACTGCTGCTTCAGGCAAAGCATTAGTGCCCCGAGTGCTACAAAAGCACATGAAAAGCAGCTTCTGTACCAAAATATCCAGCGCACGCCGAGATAACTTCAAGGCACCGTGATACAATCGGCAGCACAAAAGCCCAACTCTCCAAAGCAAAGGCACAAGAGGAGCAGAAACCCCCGCGGCTCCCCACGGGCAGCAACAAACTAGGTCAGGCAGAGAAAAAAAAGGGCATGTTTTGGGCTAAATTCCCAGCTACCCGGCTCTTGTACCTAGGGTCAAAAGGCTGGAAAAAAAAATAATGGTTTAACTCTGAGCTGGCTCTGGGAATAGGAAAATGAGGCAGGCAATGAGGAAAGCAGCCTGTGCCCTCCTTGGGCACCCTGTTTTGCTGGTGTCAGAGCCCTGAGATGTCAGGTTGGCTGCTGCTGTGACTGGGGGGAGACACGGAGGCTCGCAGTGGCACTAGGTCCATGCCAAAGGGGACAGCTGCCATCCCCACACTGCCCAGGGCTGGCATGAACCCTCCTCACTGCACCCCATCCTTCTGCTGTCAACAACCCCCAGCCCCACATCTCAATCTTATGGAGAAAAACAGGATTTTGCTTTAAGTTGTCGCTGCCATCATCAGCCCCAGGAGGCAGAGCTGGCATTCGCAGCACAGCATCCCTCTCCCCTCCTCCTCGCTGAGGCTCACTCAGAGCCCTGACACAAAACCTGGGCTTGCAACATGAAAGGCTGAAAAACCTCTGGGTTTTATGCCCCAGGAATCAGATTTTCTGCTTAATAAACCCCTAAAGAATCAGATGCAAAAGGTTTGTTTGAAACTTTTGGCCAGATTATCTTGTTTCAGTGATTCAAACAAGCACAAAATACAGGGAAGCACAAATACGCTGGGTCAAGATTCTCTTCTTGTATACCATGAGATAGAATCAAACAACATCAATCAGTCCTACTAAAAATTAAAGAAAATAATAGCAATCTTTGCTAGATTTCCCCTTAAGTCTACAGAATCTTCTTTTTTTTTTTTTCTGCTTTATGCCAGCTAACCAAAGCTGTTTAAAAATCCATATGCTGACTGTGTGTATCTGAAGTCTGCGTGTGCAGGTCTCCACGCACAGCTATGGCGTTATTTGTCCTCTGGCTGGGTGACCACCCCTGCCTAAAGAATTTGGACCACTGATTAGCAAGGTTTACAAAAGGGGCTTGAAGTGCTAACAGGATCAGTTGGATGCTGCTGCTGAGAACAGTATCTGGTTTACATGCTGGCTTGGGGTATTTTATTATCCGTAGCACATAATCCAGCACTTTAAACTGCTTCTATTTACAACAGTTTTCCTGTCCCCCCCCCTACTCTCCAGCTCCCACACATTTGCAGATGCTACTTACTCTGGGTTTCTGCTACTTCTTCACATGCAAATGAGTCTTCCAGGATTTCTCACTTATTTACACACATGCAGAATGTTACAGCAGGGTGGAAATTGTAAGTTAACAAGAAAAGTACTAACACTGATGAACCAGACACTGAAAATGAAAAAACAAAAAAGTTAGAAGTGTCCAGCGTGTTTGTTTACAGCTGTGAGTCACCAACTGCACCACACCAAGGGCGTAATTTGGACATGCGTTGTGCACTCTAAGCCTCTCAGCTTTGCCCAAACTTTCCTGTCTCGACCTGCAAGACACTTACTTCGGTTGTGGGTCTCTCCCAAATGCCACCCAGTTTTTTCATCACCACTGAGCGCAGGACTGTCTTGCCTAAACCGGTGACCTCCGGCAAAGTTGGATGCGGGTCCTCAGCTACCAGCCACGCTGTTTCACCATATGCATTTCACTGCTGCTTATCTCCTGCCCCTTCTGACAGCCAGCAGCCCAAACTCAAGAGCCCTACAGAAATGTTGGCGACTTTAATGAGATGGTTGTTAGAAAAGCAAACAAGTTTGAAACAAATCTCGGTGCAAGTGGCCAAATGCCCATCTGCATCCTTCAAAGTGGTGGGGATCCCCAAAGCTATCTATCCCTGTGTGAGATAAGGGCCAGCGGCAGAAGAGGAGGAATTTAGCTCCATAAAAATCCAAAAATAACTCCTCTCAAAGGGGGAGATGAGCACAGTGCAACTCATCTCCAGGATAAAGCATACACACTGCTCCAGACAGAAAACAGCTTCAGCCTCTGGTTTACACCACAAGTCTTGCACAAATCATTTTCCTTCCCTGAATTTCAGTCTCTTGAGCCTAGTTTAAGGGTTATAAATTGTAAAGAAATGGAGACAAATTCCCATGAAATATTTCAGGGTAGTGATATCTGCATATCCCACTGAAAACATTTTGGACACATTTTTTTGCTTAGATTTACTAAGGACATCTTACCTCACTGCTACACTGACGAGTCCCCTGCGTACCAAGCCCTGTTACTTAGCAGTAAATTACAGGTTATGCATTCCACACCAGCTCCTCCCTCAGTAACATTTGCTGCTTTTCTACACAGCTGATACAGGGTAAAAAGGTGTGCAATAAGAAACTGAGGAACTGAAAGCAGGTCTCCTATTAAAAGGCAAAGCCACAGGACTGCATTTCTTGGGATGTAGAAAATTAAAATGAAGTAGCAGCTTGATTAAGATCAGTCACTGAAGATGCTTCTTTCCTAATACACTATGGTAAAAAAAAAAGCTGCTGCAGTGGCTGGCTTTTAAAGAAAAAATAAACACCAGTGTATCTTTGTTCCTAAAGACTAATTAGCAAGATTCTAGAAGCACTTAGATAGATGGCAGCTAATCAGGCAGAGACACTTCACTACTGTAAAACAGGACTGCCCACTCAGCACTCCCTTAAAACCACAATAAGGTGCAGGTACAGTCAGTACCTGCGGCCATTTGTGTCTGCGTAAGACAAGAACACAAATAGATGTTAAGCACCGTGGAGAAACCCCAACAAATGAGTCAACTAAATGAACTAAAATGCAAGGCTTGAACTATTTGTGCAAAAAGCCCCAGTCACAGAGACCATGGGGCTGACGTTTCTGTGAGCTGCAGAGTGAAGTCTTCTCCTGTCAGGAGCTGAAGATGCCATGGGGCAGTCAGGGGAGAGGGATTTTGGGGAGAAGCCACCAGCAGTGGTGGATGGCAGTGCCCAGTGCCAGGAAGTGGGATAGAGCTGAACCCCATGGACACAATGATGTCCAGCAAAACAGCCCTGGTCTGTGGGAGGAGGGTCTGCTCCCCCCCACCATTGGGACTCACATTGTCCCATCCTGGCTCAGAGCAGCTCCTGCCTGGCTCCAGGAGGGGATTACCCAGGGCAGCTTTGGCTTGGGACAGCACAACAGAGCTGGTGCCGAAAGTGAAACGCTGCTGTCTCAGATCCCTACAGATCCTAACCTGAACAGACAACCTTTGAGCTACCTGGACGTTGACTCTGGGGTCATTTCATAAACATGTTTGCAGAATTTGAGAACAAATTGCTCCTGGTCTGGATGGGATTGATCAATCTTTCAGCCAGCCGTTGCTGAGCTCTAGCAAGAGGAAATGCAGTGCACAGTGACAGACAGAAGGCTGGATTTCATTGCTGTCCAGGGCCATCAGTCAGCCTCAATCCTGGTCCAGCTCCCCTTGAGGTTACCGCAGATTTTCCAATCTGCATAAATGAGATTTGGACCAGAGGCACTGCTGAGTGCTGGAACACAATTTGCATTGAAATACAGAAGAAGTCTGATCTGATGAACAGGATTAGTTATAAAAGAGAAAACAGGTCACACATAATATACCAAAAGATAAAGAACTAAAATACTGCACAGCAACCATTACTGTCCTTATTGAGGACCACATTCAGATCTTGTGTACTTTAAATATCAAGTGATCTAATTCATCCATTTACTCCAGGTTTATTCCTGATGTAAATCTGCCTGTCAGTCTCACTCAAGTAAACATTTCAGCAGGGATTTGGTAGGTAAAGATTTGAATGCCCTTAAAAAGCCCAAAGTCTCATGGATGAGGTCCACAGAATATCTGATTACTGTTTATTACTGCCAGCAGCAAAGAAAAAATTTCTTCTTCATGATGTAATGAGACACAATTTTGAAATACACCTAAATAAACTGAATCCTGGGATAACCAGCTTCAAGCTTTCCGACCAGTTTATTCAACCTTAGGTCTCCACTAACAAACCTTGCGCAACACCAGCATTCTGCAGTGACTGGAACAGTAATATGGCTTCAGTTGAGGGACGAAACACAGCGGCTGGGTTTGTACTTTGACCAGCGACTGCTCAGTCAGGTTTCACACAGCACATTCCAGTGTGCTGAAGTGTTAATCCTGGAAGGCTTCTAGCATAGCAGCTACTGGATGCGTATCTCACTTCTCTAGCTGCTCAGAGAAAACATTGCAATTTGATTTAATTGCTATGTTGACTTATAACAGTATGTTTATACTGGATGCCTGCCAGCTGAAATGCAACAGGTTTGCAAAATGTATTTCCTCAAACCAGCATGATATGCAATGTAATAAGGAAAGCAACCTTTCAGTGGCCCCGATTCTGAAGTTCATTTCAACTCCTCTGACTTGGAAGCAATGCTACCAATTTGGAAGAATTACACCAGCCTAATTGATATGATAATCAGGCCTGGAGGCTGCATTTCACAGGTACAACAGTCATGCTGCAGCTTCGGAAAGGGAATATAACTGTAGGAAATGAAAGCGATTACTAGTTGTTTGTATTACGGGGATTGTTTGGCCTATTTAATATCCCTATCAAAAGATGCATTATTTGCTGAGCAATCCTAAAAGGAAATCAAAGAGAATCTTAAAGAACGTTGCTAATCCTTTGTCCCTATGACATCTAAAAGCCAGTATAAAGCTGTGCTTTGCCAATTGAAACAAAAATATTATCTTCCCCATGACCTTTGCTGCTAGATTTCAGCCCAGCTAACAGTGCCTACATCTTTGAGCCAAAAGATATGCTAGAGGAACATTACAGAAGCTGAAAGGTGAGTGCACTTGGTTTATTTCTGTAGAGCACTAGCTTTGCACTAGACAGTGGCTACCAGCTTATTCTGTGGCTGGCACTAGGATGGAGCACGACTGAAGGTTGCAGGAACCAGTGGGTGGCATTATTTCTACAGTGGCGAGTTTCAGGAGGGATAGTGAGGGCAAGAGTTACAAACAACATGGTTAACAGTGTTTGGTCGGTTAGTGAATGGGACTTCATGAGATGAACACCTATGATTCAAGGAGACCGGTTTCACAACCCCAAAAGTCTCTTCTGGCCTGATACCACTCTGATGCTAATTGATTCTACTGTACTAAAGACTTTAACTGCAAGCTTCAGCTACTGAGAGAAACAGGCACGTGGCTCTTACCAATCCTGCACTGATGTGTAAAAACAGAAGAAAAAGGATGTTAAAAATATCAAGCAAAATCTGAAGTTGGAACAGAACTGTTTTTTACCTGTTTCAGTCAAAAGAGAGTTCACTAGATACAGTAGTATTTCTTTGAATGGAACAAACAAACCACAAAGATTTTATAATGAATACCCTTTCTACACATTTCTACAAAGCAGTCTATAAAACTGGGAGTGAGAGATGTCATTCTTAAACACATACCACAGGACACTTTTCTCACAACTCCAATAATAAGGTATCATTTTCTATTCATTCCTACTTGGCTTTTCCATAAGGAACTGTGAAAATCTCTCTCAAGATCCCGGCACCAGTGTATGCAACAGGAATCCTAACACTGACTCCACTGGAGGAGAATCTCCCACTTCCAGAATAAAGCCTTGGGAGAAAAAAAATAAAACAGTGTGTTGGTTTTGCTGCTGAGCCAGTTATTTAACTCCACCAGCTAGCAGAAACAAAGGGAAACCAAATAAAACTATGAAGTACATGTTCCTTTTGGACAAATAAGCCAAAATCCTTTGAAATTTATGGCTCTACACCACCCCTACCTGATAAGTCATACAGAAGGCTGCAGCTGCAGAGATCAGTGATCATGTAAATAAATATGATGCTGTACAATACTAGTAAAGTTAGACACACTAATCATGGGAGAAGGGGAGGCTGCTATTTCTTTCCTGTCCCATATGGTAATAATTTTGTATGATTGAACTGTTAGGAGCTTAATAAAACTACACATTAACTGTAAGATACATTGCAAATACATTAAATCTTCCCTGGAGTTTTAGCAAATACTTGCTTTTTCTATGATGCATTTGGAATTAGCAAAGGAATCTACACTGGGCCATAGGATTTATAAATAGATTTGGCTTCCTCTGCAATACTTTATGAGCAATTATTTCAGAAATAAAGACGCAGAGCCACAAATAAATAAAATAATTGCAGATGATCAGGCTTTATTTACCACTATCACATTTCCCTGACTGTTAAGCTTCCCTCCTCTCATTTGCTCCACTAGCTTGAATCAACAACCAAACGAAAAGTTGTCAGTTAATGTCAAACACTGCACACAAAAGGTGGCAAAGGCAGATTCTGTTTTCCCCATTTCTAAATCCTGCCTGGGCCTTTCTGGAGCTGGCTTGCTCCCTGGATAAATTCATCATGGAACTCGGAGGCTGGGAAAGGGCACAGCAAGTCAGATGTGTTCTGCAGGGTTTCAAGCAATCTGCCAGGAGTGCATTTTACTATGACTCCCCTGCAGAAGTCACTGCCAAAGGTTTGGAGACCTCTCCTTTGGCTAACAGATGCCCAGCCGTGTCTGGGAAGGGTTTGTATGCTCTCCCGTCTGCTGCAATCCTGCTCAGACAGGTATCAATTCAATGTGGAAGGTACTGATACAGCTATGTATAGCAAAACCAGCTTTCCAGGTACTTCAAATGAATCAAATCCAGGTAGAGACTGGCCTCATGTGTACATATTACCCTATATGTGCCTCACACCATTCAGCTTTCAGTACTTCAGATCCCAGACAGGGCAGGACACTCAGTATTATCAATTTTCCTTGGGATCAGGCCTGAAATCCTACTGATGTAAACTCTTCTATAAAAAACAGTGGCTCAGTTCAGTTTAACATAGACATGCAACTCATATTGCCCCCTCCAGCGTTAAGCGATAAACTGAGGCCCCAGTTTTCATTTGCAGCTGGACACTCGGTACTATTTAATGGTTGGGTTACCTGGAGTTCATGAAGAAGGTTGCTTGTATGAAGACACTTACCAGCTTGGGAGAAAAGAAAGCCTAATTTCTGCTGCTCTGAAAAGCTGTGGAGCCAGTAACACAGTAACTACTGAAACTCATGGGATGCACCATGTGGAGATGGCCTGACTAGCCACCAAGGGCTTCCTTCCAAGGAGCTGATCTAAGAAGCAGCCACCAGGACAATATCTTGCAGCTCTCTGATGAAACCATTTAGAAAAAAACATCCTTTACATTGCCAGTTCTGATCACCACAGATGTCTGGCCCTGATCTATAGCCCTCTGTCCTGGGAAGGCAAAGCCAGCTTTGTGAAGCCTGGATCAGAAGGGCACCCTGCAGAAAAGAAAGAGCACCAGAAACAGCCTGGAAAGCATCTAGGGCCTGAAGAGAGTCCTACAAGAAGGAGTCTCATAGCTTCAAAGCCTGATTTTCATTTTTATTTTTTGTTGTTCTAGGCTGCTTATTTCTGGATAAAAAATGATGCTGCAAACCTCTCCAAGAACTTCATCAACAACAGTCCATAAGCTGGTGAAAGAGGCCAATGGGACCAGATGCCAAAGGAGCTAGCAAGATTTACGCTAGCTGAGCATCTAGCTCCCTGTTCACTGTTATCAGAATGAAGACAAATGCTTGCAAACAACCTTATTCAAAATCACTAACGCGTTCAGTGATGCTCAGCACAAACACAGCAGCATTGCTGCTGTAAGGTGTGGTGCCTGGGAACACAGCTGCTGAATGCTCTAATGCTGCTTTTTCCAGTGGTGTATGTAATGCAAAGAGCAGTGAGAAAACAGGGTGTTGCTGCCCTTCAAATCAAGCAAACTGAATGATTAAGATATAATTTTCTGTTATTGTTCTAGTGTATGGTAGTAATTGCTTCTACACAGGAACGTGGCTGTACCTCTATTGTCATCCATCATCTTGCTGAGGCTGCATACAGTACAGTAGAAACTGTAAACTTTCAATTTGATCTCATTAGCATTCCCAGAATTACAATGTCATACAATGATAAAGACTGAGATTATCTACATCTGAGCAAATGGAGAAGAAACAGATCACACACTACATAAAAAGCCAACAGCACAACCACAGTTCCGCCAAATACTTACAGGCTGCTCAAAGCTTGATTTGGACAAGACACAATTAAGAATTGTGCCTATATGCATCAAACTTGCACATATAGGGGACAGACCCATGCATTGCTGATCTGATGATCCCAGCATTCAGGGAGAGGAAGGGAAGATGTTGCAGTAGATGCTCTCTGACACTCTGCCTTTCCTCTAACTTGGCAGTATTACCTGTGCTTCCTCTGACCTCTCCCAGGCAACCACTGATCCACCAGAAACATGGAGAAATTTGTGTGCAATTTGGGTAGTGACACAGAGGCATTTGGCCTTCTCAAATGCCTTGTGCTGCCTGGAAGTTCACAGGATTTCCTTGTAATTCCCAGGATGAACGCACATAAGGAGGGTTCCTATTCAAACTTGGGTTGAAGGAAAGTGGGGCCAATTATTTGGCCCTTCTGGCAGACAAATAAGATCAAGCCAAATCTGTACCTGTCTGAGGTCAATCTACAGCAAAATCTATACCAAAACAGGGAATTTGTCAGTCTCCAGCTCAGTCTTTGTGCCCTGAGCTGTGCTCCCCGCTACAGCTGTAACACAACGCCAACACACACTCCAAGACACTCGTTCTTGGTACTTTAGTCTTTTATGGACCGTCTTAGAGGAAATTAACTGAACTTCCCTACAGTGGGAACAAAAGAAGAAAATGGATTTATTATTGCAGTGGTACCTTTGACACAGATACTGAGTGGCTTCATTACACATGTTGCAGCACCAAGTGTCTTGGCTAAACCCTCTACAATAAGCCCAGAGTCATTTTCCTTATTACAATACAAACACACAGGTCAGGATTCAGAACTCATCTACATCTGCTTTGCATCTGAACAACTTCCCTCATCTCAATGGGATCTGGGCAGGCACAAATCAAGGCTGCATCATCCTACTCCTTCCTTTTCTGTCTAGATTCATTACCTTGCAGCACCACTCTCAAATTTTCACAGAGTCAGCATAGCCATAGCTAAATGACTAATAGAACTCTTTAATACAAACAACAGTAAATCAGTGGATTAAATTATAATCTATCAGACAAACACTATTTAGCTCTTCCCAAAGCTGTTCTGAACCAGCTCCCTTGTCTGGCCATATTCCAGAGGAGCACTGACACTAGATAGAGCTCAGACCTATGGAGTAAGTTTACACAGGAAGGAGATGCTGCAAACATGCTGTATTTATGATGGGATATTTCACAGAGATCAGAGTGAATAGCATTCCCAAGAAGACTGTAATGTATCTGAAGCCTCCTCACTATCTCTTCCAAAGACCAGTATAGCAGGGCAAGGTTTCAACAGACCTGAAGCTCTACAGTCAGCAGCAAGCTTAGGAAACCAGACACATTAACCTCGAGAGACACTACAGCAAATTTTTAAAGGCTTAGAAAATAGCAACGGGCTATTCAACCACAATTTCACAGACTTTTTTTACTTACTTCATTGGTTTGAACAATGCTTGTCCATAGTTCTGGAACGTCATGATAAGCTTCAGCTGGGTGCCTCCTGATTTCATCGCTGCGGGGAAAAAACCAAAACCACTTTAAAACACTACATATGGATCTACTTACATTCAGCTTCCTTGAAACAAAATCATATCTCTTTTGCTCTGTACTAGGTTCAGCACTGCAGTATCTGAGCACCAAGCAGGGTAATCCTAACTGGACAACAGATTATTCAGCAGTTGCAGAGTACAGGGAAGGGCTTTGAGCTGCTGACTGGGACTAAAAATGGGTTGTACTCCCTGACACGCCTTTGTCTTCTCCAAATGGTCAATATGGGCTCCATAAGCACCCTAACTGAATGGCATGTATAGGAACAGACCATTGGAGTCTTGTTTTCTCCATCTTCAATTGCTTTTGGAGCTCCTTTTAGCAAGGAACACACTCTGGGAAAGGAGATGGGGTGCTTTCAAAGACAGCTGCCACTAGGATGTACAGTCCAATGCACAGCAGACATCTCCTTAATTAAAAGTATGAGCAGATATTATAGCAATCTCTGATCTCTGCTGCGATTTTAATAATTGTTGCTGAGCAGTACAGATATGCAAATTAATCTTCTCTATGCACAATGGATATGTATCCAAGCCCATCCATTAACTTCAAGGGATCCCAAGACAGCTCATACACGAGAGCAAAGCTGCACAGAGCGGGTCGCTGGCTCTGCGGGGAGGGTAGGAGAGGGCACACAGAGCAGCCAAGGCTGCGGTCCACACTGCACACCGAGGGCCATCTTTGCTCAAACATGAAATGGACTCGCTTTCCAACTGAGAGCTAATGGGAATTGAAGATTGACATTTAGTCACACCAGTCTGAACAATTTGGACGATATCACATTAACAGCCAGATTATAGTGTTTCTAGAGTCAGAACAGTATTTTTTTAATTTATGAATTCATAAAAATGCATTTTACTTGATGATAATGCTACTTAAAAAAGATAAATACATACTTTGGCAAACCAGCTGTTTTTTCACCATCTCAATCAAAACTGCTCTGAATAAATGAAATGACCTATACTCTGATTCTTTAATTCACTCCTCTGTTTGGAGAGGCAGGCCATGGCAGTCCTATTTGTGTGGATGAGTCAGTTATTTAAAAATGATTGCTACGAATGATCAGATAATCAATCCCTTTCTTTACAGTTTTGACAAAACCCATGTCAACTGTAGAACTACATAAATGTCAAGTTACCTTGCTCTGTAAATTTTGGCTTAGAGCTGCCCTTGTTCCACCTGTACAGCTTGTACATTTCTTTTTTTCTCTAATCAATGCCATTAGCTACACATCTTTTTAATTACTCATCTGTGCCTTATTACCGATAGGTCATCGGCTCTCTTTCAGCACTTGTAATCTGTATTTTTGCAACAAAATGCTATGCAAACCTGGTCAGTGTAATTATACTTCTCCTCAAATAAAATCCCTCCTGCCTTGCTGTTTTGCTGATCCCAGCCTTCTCTCACATTTCCAGTTTATCCCAAAGGAATAAATAAATAATTAGAAATTAAAGGGCATTAAAGAATTTGCACTGAACAAGGAAAGCAGCAGGTCAGTTGAGCCACACCTGAGGGGAGAAGGAGCAGCAGGCCTTTTCATACCCAGCCTGGAGCCTGAAGGCAGTGAGAAGGCAGCAGCCCTCCAGCCAAACACCTACATGTGCTGCCCTAGGACCACCACAGCCCAGCCATACACTCTGGAAACACTCCCAGTTAGTCTGGACAGCTAGAGCTGCCCTTGGCTCCTGCCACAGGGACACCCCGGATCAGCCCCCACCACCATCCCTGCCCAGCTGTTGCTGAGAGCATGGGGGTTGCCCCACTTTTTAAGGGGCAACCTGTACTTGCACCCCTCTGTGTGGGCTGTCTTCATACCGGTCAGCACCAAAGGGCAGAAGCACATCCTGCCTGCCCAACAACTCTCCCCAGCCCGTCTCAACACGGCTGCCTGCAGACTGCTCCCACCAACCTAAAACCAGGTGGTTTTTTCTCTGAAATTGATGTAATTTATGCTTTTTCATTCAGTTCTGAGGAGCTCTGGGCTTACAGATTGGCTCCCTCTCCTCTGTGAGACAGGTATGTCCAAAACATACCAGAGATCCTGTAAGCCCATCACAGCAAAGGGAAGGGTAGAGCCTGTTCTGGGGTACCGCTGGGAAGCCAAGTGTTTGGGAGATCACAGCAACGCCAAGAAGAAATAAAAAGGATGCTCCAGCATGCCCTCTTGTAAGCACAAAGTCTCAGATGCACCAAGATGACTGGTTTCTCAGCAAATTGAAGCCACTTGACAGATAATGATTTTGTTAGCAGCCGAGCTCAACAACAGGCGTGTCATCACCAAGCAAGGAAACGCATGAAGAAGATTAACAATTCAGAATAATTCTTCCACGAGACACAGAGGCCTGGTTTCCTGTCAGAAAGAATTGAGCTGAAGTAAGACAAAAGAACCTCCCTGGTCTTTTTAGATCCATCTCACTGTATAGCCTTAATCGGCTGCCACAGTAGCCTAGAGTGAACACAAGTTTTTCAGGCATGTGCTGCTCAGAGGAAAATTTGGACCTCCCCAAAACAGAGGGTGACACTGGTGGGAACAGTGTCCTATCATGCCTTGTGGCAGGGCATGTGGACAATCACCCACACCGAGCTCCGTGTTGGCTTCTCCCCACATCACCCTGACTTGCACGCAGATGCTTAAACTTCTGCCGCTCATTCAGGCTGGAGGTGATCCAAAGCCAGCTTCCAAGTCCAGACTAGTTATAGTCTAACATTGTAAACCCTGCAGAAAGGGAAACATCTGAGCTTAGACTGTCCTTTTGACCTCAAAAAGACTCTTCATGCACTCTAAGCAGACTTGGAGGCATTCCAGGGTGCCCAAATCCTGGGGGTGGCAATGCCAGAAAAGAGCAGATCTCATTGGAAATGATTCAGTCAGATCTCTAGGTAAGATTACTGTCGCAGCACTATCTAAACTAGGCTGCTGCAACAAGGCTTTTACAATCACACACCAAGTTAACTTCAAGAAGTAGCTCCTGCACCTTGCGTCAGCATAGCCACCAATCCCCCATGAGGTTTCAAAAGTTCATCTATTGTCTGGGCTGTTTCTTCATCCTCTTCAGGACAGTCCACCCTGCTTCTTGCCTCTGCTGCACCCAGAGTCTTCCTTCTTCAGGCTCCTCTTCCAGCCAGCCTCTCCTCAGCCAGGCCCCTGCTTCTTCCTGGGCCTCTCCTTATCTCCTCTACATCTGGGGTACTTTCTCTCCTCCCCCTACTTCTTCCAGGTCTCTCTTCATCCAGGATTCCTCTTCATATCGTCCTTAAAGCTATTTAACTACTTAGCAGGACCCAGCCACAGCTGTGCATTATCCACATCAACCAATCCACCTCCCCTGAAGACAGCCCACAGCTGTATATTATCAATGTTAATTAACCTGCCTTCATTCCTCTACAATTCCTCTACAGATTACTTTCCTTGTCCTAACCTAGCATTACATCTGCGTACTGGCTTTCCCCTCATTTTCTGAGCAGTATTCCTGCAGGAAGCCCCCCTCCTGCTCATCCCTCCATTAAACGTGTCCCTCTGGCCATTATGGCCCAACAGCGGGAGCCCTGTCACCTTCCAGGAGCTTACCCCAAACAAACACCCCTTGCTTATCTGGAGATGCCCTTGTGCCTTCTCCTACTGCCCACGGGAACGTTTGCAAAGAATTTACAATACCCAGAAGCAGCACATACAATTTTCCAAGAAACCGGAGGATGCAATACCATTGCAAGCTGTCATGTCTACGATCAGCAGGCCTAGTATTGTTAGGGCGGCCTAGCGACATCAGGCTGTACTGACTGCGAGGGAAACACTAGCCACACTCTTGAATTCACCTTTTCTTTTTTAAGGTTTCTGAACATACCCTAACATCACAGGTCATGAACAGCTCTGTAAGACTTTATAAACCTGCTAGCTCCCAGCAGCTACCTTCAATCAAGTCTCATACAGCTCCTGGACGTATTGGCACAGTGTTAAAAACAAATCCCAATACCATCATTACTTTTTGTCTTCAGGCGACTCCAAGCCTCTCTTTTTCCCCCAAAGTAGCAGGAAATGGAAAGCAGCATTAACCTCTCCTGTTAACCCAGTGCAAGGGCTTCAGGTGTGATCAGAAATCTTCCCAACTTTAGAGGGCTTTGCTTGAGTGCCTGTAGGACTAGAGTCTTGTCCAAAAACTAGTGAAACTGGTGGGATTCCTTCTGTTTTCTCTGATAGAACTTGAATCAAGCCTCCAAAAGTCCTCACCCCATTTACATCTATGAGCCTGTTGTCACAGCCACATGCCACGTCTGCTACTTCCCCATCTTGTCCCCTCACCAACACAAAACCTGAATTCCCTTTCTGCTCCACAGACACCATCCAACACAAAAGATGCACTATCTATCATCTCTCAATCATCTTTTTGTAGCCGCACGCTACAGGGTTTCTGGCTAGCATCTGGTACTAACTCTTAGTAGAGGCACAATGCCACCCAAAAGGATCTGACCCAAAAGGATTTGGAATTGGAACTGGTCTGACTTTCCAAATCCTCTGTTTTGCTGCATGTCAGCCCTCATCCTACTGGCCTGTCTAGACCATATGGTCATCCGACCGAAAGCGAGAGTCCCAACAGGACCTCTGAACCTGCCTTTTGGTCAGAATCCAACAAACATTTTAAAATGTATTCAATATGCAACGCTAATGTCTGAGAAGTGAGATCCAGTTAAAGCCTGGGAAGCAGTTAACATCTGAAACAGAGGACATTCAGATCCATTTTGGATTCCTATTAATAGATCAAGCTTAAATCTAACATAAACATGTTGATTGGTTTTAACAAGTAATACTCTGCCCCAGGCTAGAGACATGGCCCTGTAAAAGCTGTAAAGAACATATTTCAAAACAAATTCAAGCCCTCATCATCTCTTAATTTGTTCTTGTTCAGCCAATTCTGCTAACTTGTTTTTAAAGGCCTTTCTTGGTTTAATCAAGAGGGTAAAAGACTTCTGGAGGGGAAAAGATCTGTAAAATCATTCAGAGGCTTTGTTGTACATTTTAAGTCCCCTCCTTTCATCTGGAATTGTACATTAAATCAATCTGTTGACTCTTGGCAGATTCATTGTTTTCTTATACACTAAACCAATGGTGCTACATTTCATTATGTTTTTCACATATTCTCAACAGCATTTTTTCCCTTCCTTTGGATGAGAGTTTTATAATTTCCTTTAGCACCAGAATTTATATTCAATATTTAGCGTCTTGTCTTTTTCTTTTTTTTTTCCCCCTGACTTGAAGCAGAGTCCACCTTAGTTAATTGCAGCATCTATTCACTGCGTGAGTAATCTTGCATGCTTGCTTTCTAATTACTGCCTGTACAAACTGAAGGCATTGCACGTTCAGAAATGAACTCGATCAGGTAATGTTTCCAAACCTTTCCAACGAGAGAATTTAAAGAATCAAAAAATAAAACCCAAGTAAACACAGGAAATACAAAAAAGCCTGTTCTGCTCACAGGATCCCACAGCACGGCTCCTCCAGACAGCAGTACGAGCAAGATCAAGGCCACACTGCCTCTACAATGCACCAAGCCATATTTGTTGTTAAACTGCTGACAGTGCTGCCACAATTATGCACAGACATCTTGTAAATATGCAAGAAAATAGCTAACTATGGTTATTTATGCATGCAATAAACAGTTTTGAAAGGCAAAGGAAATGTGCAATTGCCTGTGCATGTGCTGCTTCTGAAAACTGGGTTTCAGTGCTCAGTGGAAAAACAATTCTCTCTAGGCTCCTATTTATGGCAAGAGGAAATTTTCAGTGAATTAAATCAAATTAAGAGCTATCCCTTCATGCTGAACAAAACGAATAGGAAAGAGATGTACTGATGCAGGGCACAGAATAGTTGCTCAGCTTGAAAGCTGCGGGTAACCCTGTCCTTTCCGAGGCCAGCTGTAGGTGTCACTGTGGGAGTGAATGTGCTGCTCCTTCCCATCCACGGATTTGTTCCATTTAAACTTTAACATCAAGAAAATGTCACCTTGGTGCTCCCTGCTCTTGGGAATTGCTTCTGTCACCGTTTTCATTTTAAAATAACACCGCACATTACAGAGTCGTGTGAGCGGTTCTGATAGATGGTGGGGGATCAATCTGGTCACCACTCGCCTCCATAAATAATGCAAGCTGAGCAGAGAAATTACAGTGTGGCTAAGAAAGCTGCAATTTGGATCTAATTACTGTAGGTATCAAGAACTCGCACAGCAAATCACCTAATTCTATTAGAGCCAAAGCAAATCTGAACACTGGGAAGAAACTGGATAAAGCAATATCCCATTTCATCTAATGCATGTAAGTCTGTATATTTAATTGTCCTGCTTGCAAAAAGAAGCCTGGAGATTGTGCATTATGAAGGTTTCCATTTATTTTATACTTCTAACCTGGCATCTTTGCAGCTTCCTTAAAAAAAAAAAAAAGAAAACAAAAAGCAAACCAACAAAAACTGACCATAAGGAAAAAAACCCAGGCAAATTAGAAGTTATGCTGGAATATGCAAAAGAATATAGCCGCCCTATAAATGTCCTTTGGTCAAATATATTACTCTTTATTAATCAGCTTACATGCTTCTGAATCCCTGCTGCTGCTCTGCAGTAAAGCACAAAGCTGGCAGGTATTATTTTAAAACATACATTTTAAAGCTCCCAAAGAATTTGCAACATAAAGTAAGAGATGCTGCACTGTGTAATAAGAAAAAAAAAGCAAGCATATTAACAATATGCTCTTTCTTTCTTTGCAACCTGACAAAGCTCCTGAATCCCCACAGAGGCAGGCAGTGGATGCTACCAGCAAAATTCAGATCCTGGCATCCCTACATTGGCAAAGGCCCCTTCCATTTCCATATGCTTGGTTTTAGACTGGGATTTATGCGTAGGACTCATTCCCTGTCAGTTCCCACAGCCGCCGATACAAATACCAAATGTAGTTCATGTTTTAGTTTACAGAAATGATACTGAATCATTGACAGAAACTATGGCTCTGTGTTTTCGTTAGGGGCATGAGGCCCTACCGTGCCCTCAAGAACCTTGTTCAAACATTAACAGAGAGACAATCCCATAGGAAATCGCTAATAACTACCATAAATCTTCCTCTGTGGTCCCGTGGCCCTTTCCCCCCCGCTGATCTGAAAGCTCTATCAAGAGCATAATTAATGGAAAACCTCACAACACATCTATATGACACATTAGGTGAAATCATGGCCCCAGGGAAGTAAATGGCAAAACTTCCACTTACGTCACCAAGATCAGGATTTCACTCCTATTTTTTACGATAACCATTTTGCTGCTAGGGTAACTGAAGCATAGAGAGGTTAAGCAACATGCCCAGAAGATCAAGTGAAGAGCGGGTACTAAACTATTACTTCTCCTTCCTACATTCCTTTTTCTCCCAGCAGGTTGTACATCCCTACATCAACCTTAACCACCCCACTGCTCTGCAGAAGTGACAGGCTCCAAGGCTTGAATGCTGCTGAGTTTGCTGCAGACACTGCTCTCCTCCTGCACAGGCAACACGGCTGAGCTCTGAAGTGTTGAAGAGGTAAATAGTGATTGATACACTCAGCAGCCATGCAGCACAAAACACTGCTACAGCCAATGCATTTTGTGTAAACCTCAAGAGACAAGCCAGGAGATGGTTTGGGCAGCTGGGCAGGATGGGGGGCACTGCTGCTCTCGGTCGGGGACAGGGCAGAGCACAGCCTGTGCCTTGTCCTCCTTGGTGGATGTGCTCAAAGAACAACGTTAACACGTGTTATAAAGTAATGGCTCAACCCCCATTCGTACGTGCCACTAATATTCCAGAAATCAGTTGGTACGGAGGAGAGAGGTCAGGGAAGGCAACAGCTGTGTCAAGGAGAAAAAACACCCAGGCCATGTCCATGCCGTGCCCTTGCCCCCCTCCAGCACAGACCAGAGAGGCATGGGCAGGGTCGGCTGCTGCTGCCTGCAGGGTCACATCTGAGCTAGAGAAGGGAAAATACATGGCTTAATTGTCAAACCTGAGCTCCTTGATGAATCATGCCAAGCCAGAGTTTTGGGGACAGAAAATCCATCACAGGTTAATAAATGAGCCTGTGTTTGTCACCTTTCATGAGCTAGGTGTCCACTGGACCCCTGAATTCAACATGTGGGACGGCAGCTGGATACCCCAAACTGCTTTATTCAAAACCCTGCCCCAGCAGAGCTCAAAGCAGAGCTGGGTGCTGGGTACAGCCACCACACACCTCGACTCATGGGGGCGAAGCTCTCCTGTGGCTTCCTGCATTGTACACCTACTCCATCTGGATCAGCTAAATAAGCTCACTCTTGATGACCAAGGACCTCCCTTCTTGCTGCTCAGCAGCCACTGTGATTCACACAATGGAAAATGTAAACCCTAGGGCTGCTGTGCTGTGCTTGCCCCGGCCATTTCCTGCTGAAGCCAGGGGAATTTTTGCCTTGCAGAGTTAAGGACCTGCTGACCTCATCCCGGGTGCCAGCACACCATCAGCACTTTTACAGAGCTCCTGCTATTTCATCCCTCTGAAATGGACTTGGCAACTTTGTCGTCAGTGCAAGTAACTTCATTTTCTGCACGGCCGACGGAAACTGCGGGCTGTGCTGCACCTACCTCTGGAAACCAAGGGGTGTGCATTTGTTTAGTATCCCTGGGCTTTCATTTGGGGTTGTGGCTTTTTTCCCCTGTGCAGCTATGCAGCTAAATTCAAGGAAACACACGTTGTCATTAAACAGCCCTGGAGAAAAGCCCTGAACTGTGTCACCTTGTTTAACCAGAGCAAAAGGTTGACATAGGCACATCCCCATTGTAGATTTACAAGCCAAATAAAAAGAGCTGAACTCTGCTCAGTGTGAGGCTGGCTCGCCTGGAGCTCCCTGTGCAATGCCCAGGGAAGCTGCAGCTCTGCCGAGCCCCACGGCGCTGGATGCTCCCACAGCCGCGGCTGCAGGGAAGCAGGGCAGCCACCTCTCTCCTTCCTTGGGAAGATGCACTGCCAGACACAGCCTTTAAATAATAATCAGCTTATAATACAAATCTAGCTCATGCAAGATGCTATCTGCTTTTTGCCATCATATTTATTTTAAATAACCAAATAGGGCACTTTCAGCCTGATCACGACTAAAAGATCTCTGAAATGAATGAGGTTCGCCTTGCTGGCAGACTTTGCAATTATTTGGGTAATACAGAGCTGGCAATATCTCTTTACGTTTAACAGGGAAAATGAGCACAGAAGTCGGGAAGCAATGTTGTAGGCACACCAGAGGAAGCCATGCAAAATATTAATAGTCAAACAGCAATGAGATCCTGAACAATGAGCAATAATGATAAAAAAATTATATATATCCAAACATACCAACACTGGTTATCTTTTGGGAGACCAGGTCTTGTAGTAAAGCCTCAATTGCAGGATTATGTCTGGAATACAACTCGTACCGATTAATGCCAATGTGGAATTTTAACCAGTTTGGGTAGGAGTCTATGGAGGTTTCTCCAGTTGGCAAAAATTCTTCATTATCTTCATTTTGCCTACCACCAAAAAAAAGAACAACACAACAAAAACCCAAAAATGAGGAGAAAGAAATGTTACAGTTTGTAACAGGCATCAAGAAACAGGGCTTTCAAAATGTGACAACTCGGAAAGGCAAAGCACGACAGAGGTGGGAGAAGCCCCCAGCTCACCCCTGCGCCGGCTGCACGCCAGGAGCCTGCTCCCACCTGGGGCCGAGGAGGAGATGGATTTTCCCCTCCACTCACCATGCCTGATTTAAAGCCCATGAAAGTCAGGAGTGAAACTCAGGGTGACATCACTGAGCGTTAGCAGAGGCCCTTACATAGCAGGAACAGAGAGCTGCAGGTTGTACATTGCGTTCAGGTGGTATGATGCTGCACACATCTTTTCCAAGTTTGACCCCAAGGACAGCACCGTCCTGTACCTTTACATAGCAGGGACCTGGGTCTGGGAATGAGAGTGCAGCAGTGACCTGACCTGTCGTACCAAACGCTCCCAACTCACAATTCTTCTCTTTTTTAAAAAGAGAGAATAAGAAGAAACTGGATCACTCTGAACTGGTTGCTGAAGAATAACTGGAAGATTTTGCCCCTTCCCTAGCAGGAGGAGACTACTACAGAAAAGAATTGTTAAACTTACTTTTAACTCCCCAATTTCTTGTTAGTCCTGCAAACTTTGGCTGCAGCCACTAAGGAAAATATGTACAACAGGCAGTTGCATTGTGGATGTCAGTGGTAATTTCACTCTTCACCTACCGAACATGCTATCACATATCTTTGAACCTGAAGTCTTTTGTGGATTTAGTCAGGTCCAGACGTTCACACATTTGTGATCTTCCCCCCACCCCCACCCTTCACCCCCTCCCAGAGTAACCAGAACTTTTCCAGGTTATTTCACTTCACAGTCAGTTTTGATTATTAGATGGAAGGGGCCTGGACAATCCACATGCTTGTGGGGCGGAAATCAGAAATATTTATCCTCTCTTTCTAAAGGTTTAGATCATGCTGGCTGCTCTGAGGCTTGACAGAGCTTTTGCACGGTACAATGCAGCTGTTTAAACATGACAATGTCAGTGTGTTTGGAAGAGGGTGCTGTTGTATTAGACAAGCCTTTTGATTTTTCAGTCATTGAAATTTCTCAGCATTTCCTACTAGCCAACAGGGCATACGATGCACGGAGGCAATGAACTGCTTTGAAGGCTGGAGAGCAGCGGAGGTGCTAGGGCACAAAGAATTAATTGAGGATGAAAACTGTCGCACAGATCAGATCCCGAAGGCAGCAATACCTGCTAAGATGAATGCCTTTGTGACACTAGACCTCGCTTTCTGGGAAAAGTTAGTGCATCGCTGCCTGGCCTCACTGCTTGGCCACCACGCCTGGGGGTGGGAGGCCAGGACCGCGTGGAGAGGGAGGCTGGCGGGCGCTCGCCCTCTCGCACCCTTCTCCCGGCTGGCTGCAGCTGGGGTGGGGGTCGGGGTGCCCCCTCGGCCTCGGCACCCCGGCCTCCTCGCGCTCCTGGCTGCATCCCCTATTCCGCGGCTTTTTCGGGCTTTTTGGAGGGAGCGCGGCCGGTCTTGCCCGCGGACGCCCTCCCCTTCCCCCGGTGACACGGCGCTGCCCGCCGCCTGCCCCAGCCCCGCCGGCCCGGCTGCTCCCCCGCGCCGCCTCCGCTCCGCGCCGGCACCGCGCCCCGCTCCGCGCCGGCCGCCGGCCCCCCGCGCCCCCCCGCCGGTACTCACCACTCGGGCTGCTCGGCCGCCCGCGGGTTGAACCTGATGTCGCTGTTGACATTGAAGAGGAGGTCGCCGTCGGCGAGCGGGGGCAGGGCGGCGCGGTAGAGCGGGTGCTGGAAGAGGGCGGCCAGCGGGGCGGCGGCGGCGGCGGCGGGGGGCGGCGGGCGCGGAGCCCCGGGGGCGATCAGCCGCCGCGTCCGCGCCGCCGCCGCTCCCCCGCCTCCCGCGCCGCCGCCCGCCGCCCGCTCCGCCGCTTCCCGCGACTGCGAGGAGAGGTTGGAGCCGGGCTCGGCGCTGAAGTCCTGCAGGATCCGCAGCGTGTGCTTGCTGGGCCAGCGCGGCGCGGCGCGGGGCGGCGCGGCGGCGGGCGGCGGGCAGGAGCAGCCGGGGCGGCCCTCGGTCCCCCGCCGCTCCAGCCGCGGCAGCAGGTCGATCATGATGTGCATGGTGCAGGCGACGAGGAACACCATGAGGATCAGCACCCGGAACTTGCGGACCAGGAGCATTTTCATGGCCGGGGCGGCTAATAAATTACCGGGGGAGGGGGAGGGAGGGGAGGCGGCGGGGTCGGTCGGGAGCGCTTTCGCGGAAAGAGCCCGGGCGGGCGCGGGTCTTCCAGCCCCCCCCCGGGGCTTTGGCTTTCTCCTTTCGGATCGGGAAGCGAGCGATCAAGTCAATAAAGTTATCTCCATAGGCGCCGAGAAATAAACAGGCTAAAAACAATAGGTCCTCATTTCTCAGTATCATCAAGAACTTAGGAGGGGGAGGGAAAAAAAAAAAAGGAAAAAAAATATATCGAAAGAAAAAAGCACCAGACCGAGCCTTTAAAATCAATAGGAAAACAATGCCAGCGGCATCGCGATATATAAAGCCATCTGTTCACGATTTCTCTCTTTTTTTATTACAGGGATCACAACAAATAGAACTGGTTCTTGGAGAGAAACCAGCATCAGACACTAGCTTTGGTTAAATAAAATTTTAAAACAAAGCAAAACAAAAGGATGGGAAGGAGGAAGGGGGAAAAATAATATTAAGAAAACCTGTACGGAAAGGCGACAGAAGAAAAAAAATCATCCATAATATTTGGCTGTGCTGGAAACGCTGACTCCCTTCCTTTGAATTTGACCAGTGATGCAGCAGAAGCGCTCTCCCACTCGCTCTCGCTCCCTCTCTTCTCTGAGACTGTTTAAGAACATTGGCTGGAAAATAATTTTCTTAGAGTGGTTCCAGTTTCTTCATCCATCGCGTCCAGTGCTTGGGAGAGATTAATACGTTCAACTGAGATCGAGTCTGGGTGGCTGCTGTATCCGAGCTGGGCTTTTGCTTTGGCTTTGCTTGGTTTTTTTTGGCTGCAAAACTGTCTGATGGCACAACTGCAACATAAAGGTTAAATATGGCACAGAGAAAAAAAAAGGGGGGGGGGGAGTATTAGAGGAAAGAAACTAATATAAATCGGCAGAGGTTCTTTTCAGTAAAGAGGTCCTGTCTTTGATCTCTGCTGGGTCTTACAGATCTGCCTTTTAGAGAGAGAGAGAAAGGAAGAGAGAAAGGGGGAGAGAAGGGAAGAGGGGGGAGAGATCTTTGGCAGGTGCAGAGTGAAAACCTCTTTCAGCTACACTGAATTCTGGAGACTGGTTGGACTAGTAGCTCTGCAGCTCCAGCTTTCGGTGGGTGTGTTAAATATTATGAGTGAGCCATGATTCCTGCCTTCCTCACGTCATAGTTAGGAGATTGGCTAAATAAACGCTACAGTGATAGTAACAGGAAAACCTCAACCAAAAGCGGGGGGGGGGATTTTTCCCTTCCTCTCCTCCCTCCTTCCCACCCCCCTTTTCATTCTACTGCAGCTCCAACTGGGGCAAGGAGAGGGCGTCTGTTACACAAAGGTTTGCAAAAAAAAAAAAAAAAAAAAAAAGAAATACAAACCAAAGAAAAAAATAGTGCTAGCAGAGAGAGGAATCTGCACTAACAGCATTGCCAAGTATAAGCGCGGTCTGTGTGCCCAGGCTGGGAGCAGCGATTCTGCTCTGTCATTGCCTGGGCTGGAGAGCAGCGGCCGCTCGGTCCCCCTTGCCCCCAGCCCCTCGCCGGAGCAAGGTCAACTCGGAAAGCTGCGTGCTCTGCTTCCTCTGGAGGAGGAACAGCCTTTATTTTTAATCCCTGATCCTGTGGGCTGAGATAATCCGTGAGCATGCTGCGGGGTAATCTGCCCTCTCCCCTGCTGCCCTTGGCTGCGCAATCAGCTCTGTAGCTGGGTGGCCTCGTGGCTAATGGAGCTGGTGGTCACAGGGCCAGGGCAGCCACCGGTGCCCAGGGAGCGCTGTCGATGGTTGTCTGAGGTTGAGGGCAGTCTGGAGGAGGGGAAAGCCACTGTGATGGTCTTCAGGTGGTCAGGCAGGGACGCTCTGGGCTGCTGATAAAATCAGCTTTTAAGTGGGAGGGTCCCCTGTGTGTTACAGTCCTCAGCAGGGCTCAGTTATCGAGCAGGGCTGCAGCAGGACTGAGCAAGGTAATGTGCTTCTGCCTGCCCACCACCACCTTTCCACAAAATCATCTCAACACTGATCTTGATGGCCCGTTTTTCCCTGCATTAAGCGACACTGAAGGTTTTTTTTTTCCAAAAAAACCTATATACTCCCCCCACATACACCCACTCCCAGGCCCCATCCAGCACTGTTCCCTCACTGGGTTAAAGCCTTGTGCTCTGCACTCCCCTGAAGCACACCCGTGCACCGTTCCAGTGTCACCATGTTTTGCCCAAGGGGAGTCACTGCTTTTCTCCAATGGGAAAAGAAGATTGGGGTAAAAAAAGAGCTGACATGGCCATGATCCTGTGGACTGCTCTGTACCTTTATGGAGGAACAAGACTTGCTGTTCTAGGGGGACCTCTTAGTACCAGGGTTCAGACATACAGCTCACTGTCGACACAAGCGCTTCGATTCCCATGGAAGCCATTATGTCACCCTGGCTCCTTCAAGTACCGGTGTACTTAATCATAGCAAAACATTTTGCTATGGAACCAGGAGCAAAGCCTTCCATCTTTTCCCACTGTTTCACCAAGATACCTCTGTCCAAGGGCATCTCATCAGTTGACTATGAGGACAGTAACACTGTCTCCCTGTGTGCCACTGCCTCCCACCACGCCTCAATAGCAAGTCTGTATGGTTCTGCTTGGGAAACCAAGTTTGATTCACAAGTTAACTATGACTCTATGGAGTGAGCTAAAGTTCAGCTTGTTTTAACCTAGTTTATCAAGTTGGTGGTTTTGGTCCCTCAGGAAGAGCTCTGCAGTTTTGGTTCGCTGGGGAAGCCTGCTGTTGCTGGAAAGGGGTACAATATGTGATGGGGGTACAGCATGAATGGCATGTGGAAGACTATCTGGTCGGGTTTGGTTTACTGGGTTTTTTTTCCTTTTGCCTGCCTGTGGCTGCAACCTTTACCCTGCTGAGCTTCTGGTGCTGTTGCTTAGGGATGTCAGGTGAACTGAATTATCAATCAAGCCCGAGGAGACAAAAGGAGGCAGGTGGGAGGTGGAGCTATGGAGGGCAGCAGTCAAAGCTGGTGCTCCAGGGGTGCAGGGTATGTAGTTCTCTGTGTATCACTTGTATTCCCTTTGCTGTGGCTTTTTAAGGAGTTCTGTGTGAGTTGCTTGTAGCATTTTGTGTAAGGATAGGTAAGAACACATTATCTGCTTTGGCATGGTATGGTAGGGTTTGTAGGTTACAGGTGTTAGCTGCATGGATTTTTTTTTTCCTTAGTATTTGGCCTACCAAAGCTTAAGGCTATGGTATTACATGGGGAGTGAGCCTTAACAGGTACGATGAAGAGAAAGCTGTAAATTGCTTAGATGAGTTGTGTAAATTAAAGTTGTTTGAATGCATCTATGACTTTGTGGTAACGGAACGTTGTGTCAAACATTGTAATTCCACATGCAAGATTTATATAATAAAAGTGAGATTAGCTTTGAAATGTAAGCAACTAAGTGTAATTAATTACATAGTTTTCAAAAGGTGAAATAACAGCACTGAACAAATAACTGATTCCTTGAAACTGCGTATTTGTTCCTATCAGTATGACCTCTGGGGCATATTGGCTATCTAGTTAAGTATGATTTCATCTAAATTGTGTCTGCCTGTGAACTGAATCTGCCTGTCTTCCATAAGCTTTTTGTTCCTTGAACCTCTCAAACATTTGAGTTTTTCATTAGAAGATGGGAGATTGGATGTACCCTATTCCCCTCTATAAGGTACCAGTGTGGACAAGTTTTGCCAGGACCAAAGTTCCCTAGAGTACTGCTAAAGGAGAGCTGTCTCATCTCTCTGCACTTTCTCTCACATTCCTCCTTTTTGTGGGATTCAGAAGAACTGAGTCTCACTTTTGAAAGATTTTATTTACTACTTCTGGGGGGAGCTTTTTTTATAGTGTAAGTAGCACCCACGTGCTACCAAAGTGAAAATGTTGAAACAGCAAGTGTTGCCAGGTGGAAAAATCTCCTGTGATGACGTACAATGGAGTTATGGCTCTAATGGCCTGCAGCTGATGGTTTTGACCTGCCCACCAATGGCCACCTCACACCTGTCCACTGGATAAGCAGTAACACCTGCTTTTAACAAGACTGATTAAAAAGGCCAACGGGGTCTTTCAATGCATTGTTCTCAGCTATCCCTCATCCTCTGGTGATTTAGGATGGAAAGTGCTGGTAACCAAGATGTGGGCAGCAAAGGAGGGCAGCTCCTGATGTGATCCTCCCTTGCACCTCCTGTGGTCACTTGGGCTGGTGCAACTCTTACGTGGACGAGGGGGTGGCTCTCAGCTCTTGTCCCAGCCTCCTCAAAGTCTTGGGAAATGTCTTACCAATTGGTTAACTTGGGCTGCCTTCAGTGTGAAGTTCTCTGCTCCTGTTGGCAGTCTGCAGGTATATTTTTTCCTTAAATTGCCCGATACCTTTCAGGCTTCAGTCTTTCCCAGCAGGGCTGAGCAGATGCTATTACCTGAATCAGATTTTTTTTGTTGTTGTTGTCTTCTTCAATGCCATAAAGCAAGCCTTAAAGGAAAATATCATCAGATAATTATTTGTTTCTCAACTTCAATATCTATAAACACCTTTACCTATCGATGTGGTCATATGTGAGCTAAGATGTACTGGCTAGTTGGCAAACGCTGGCAGGCAGTGAGCTTGTGGCTTTGCTTCAGAGTAAGGAGTAATGTGTAATTCTGTTTCCTGAGCTTTCCTTCCTCCATCCTGGAGATTGTCTGTTAATGATCAGCACCAGTAGTATGTTACAGCCCCTCTGTGTCTCCAAGCTGTGCTGATTGGTAAAGCAAGGGAATGAAGCCAAGACACATCTAGCTTTTCCCCCTCCTGTGTGGGCTCCATCTCTGGCACATCTCCACACAAGGAGGATACCAGCCTCCCTCCTTTCCCGTTGATCTTTCCCATGAAGAGGTGCAAGAATAAACCCTGTTCTTGTTTTGGAGACACTGTGCCTTCAGTGTGAGTGAAGGGGCTCCTCCCACCATCTGTTTAGGAACACAGAGTAAGTGACAATATCACGTTCCCATTCCTGTGGTGGCCCCGTGGGTCTGGCAGGGAGCCTGGTGTTTGGGCCAGGCTGGAGATGGGAACCTGAATGTCTGCTGGCTTGGGAGGGCTGAGGTGGCTTGTGGTCAGGAAGTGACACACTATAGATGCATGAAGCCACTGAGATAAGTCAGGAGCTGGGCTGCAAGTCAGGATAGCTTGGAAAGTGGGAAGCAGGTACGAGGTAAGGAGCAGGGAGGCTCGGGGACCAGGTCTGAGGACTACCAAGCTGGGTGCAGCTTTCCAGGACAGCCCCATGGCTGACTCTGGGCAAGTGTGATCTTGGTACAGGAGAGCTTTTGTGCTTGTGCTGGCATCTGGAGTGTGTGTGACCCACCCCCAGTATGGAATGGTTCCCTTTTCCTGCAGCTAGAGAAGAAATGGGGATTTGCATCCAGCCAGCTGGAGTTCAGCTCTACCTCCCTGTCCGTGTACCTTGATGATTTGGCCCCTTTTCTTCCAGCACAAGCGCAGCATTTGCATGCCAGTTAGCTTGCTCTGGTTTCAAACATTTGTCTTCAAGACTTGGAGTTGGTAGGGAAACCAAAACTCTTGGTAACTGCTGACTGTTGTTCAACCTTTTCTTCAAATAAACTTTTAACCACAGAACTTGTGTGCGTGGAGCCAGAGGGTCTGTGTAATAATGCCTGATTTCTGTAGTCTCAGATGTTAGTTGCTTGTTGTTTTACTTCCTAAGGCCTTGGGCTCAGTAAGCAAAATGTAAATATTTCTCCCTATCTAAACTTCTGTGTCTTCATATGGAATTCCAGTATATGAGAAAGGGTTTTCATTTCTGCTGTGCTATGTGTTGGACCAGCATTACCCCTATAATTGCTGGTATTATGTAAACAAGGAAATAATAAGTTGTTAATGGAATATTATGACATTAAGTTATTGCATAGAGCTCACTTCAGTAATTTCAATGAAATCAAGTCCCTTACATCAACTCTTTATTATTTTTTTTTTTTTTGGCCATTGAATATAAAATATCTTTCCTCTGTTTCCTTGGAAGTATTTGAATGTTAACTGAAACTTCATGTTGAATTACTGCAATCATAAGCCAAGATTGCTTTGGATCTAACAGGCTTTTTAATTTGGTATTACAAATTAACACAAAGTGCTTTTTTTGCATGTTCTACCTTTGCTTTTATTTAATAATACAATCTAGAATTCAGGAGTGGTTATTGTCGTATACCCTGGCATTTCTTCATTGTTCTGTGCATGAATTAATAGCTTATCTACTGGTGAAATCTGTATAGATGTTTATTTTCCCCATTTTTGTCTGCCTGCCTCACTGAGCAGCGACAATGGTCAGTGTACGTGTTAATGTACTCAGGTAAATAAATGAAGCATGGTTTTGGGTGAGTAAACATCCCCCGCTATTTTTCTGTGTAACGGTTTACAGCCTTCTGATGTAAAGCCTGAATGTAGCTGGGAAAACTGTAAGTCAGGCCTGATTGCACATTTTCAATCAACATAATATTTTTATTGTTACTTCTAGTGGAAAAATGGATTTTTCCTTTCTGGAAACCTCTGTCTATGATACTGGAAGTCCTGAGGGCATCGCATGCCTTGCCTGGCCCCTGTGGTGTTGCTGCCTAGGGTGCTCTTTCTGCTCTCCCTCTTTCCTCCCTCTGAAGATTCATGTGCTGACCCAATTTATTGGTGCTTTGCCTTATGAACTCAGATCTCACTGGCAGTCTAATGGGTACTGCATATTAACCTCCCACACTGTGAAAAACCCCTTTATTGCTAAGGGATATGCTTGATACTGAACAGAAGGAAATTCCATAAGCTTTACTTCAGAGTCAACTTCTTGTTGGTGGGTGAAGGATCAGTGATACCTGTTTGTGGTGATGTGCTAATATATTTTTTTGAACAAATAAAGCAAGGTGATGTTGTCTTGGTTGCCTGTCAGCCCAGGATTTTGTTAGCTATGTGAAAATTTTTTACTAAGTCTCCTCCAAATGAAACAGGCAGCGTGGCCAGCCATTCCTTCCTGTAATGGTTTTGCTGAGGTTGACTGGAGGGGCATTGAGCTACAAGCTTGATCTAAGTAGTGATGAAAGGAGGGACATGTAATTGGCTTTCCCCGTTACCAGCAGAGTGGGCTGGTACTGTCAAATCAACACAGCTGGGCAAAGGAGCAGCTTGTCCTGGAAATGTATCCCCAGCCTCAACTGATTTCAGAAAGCCAAAGCTTCCAGCTCCAGCCTCTTGCTTTGAGTATTCTCATTCTTTCACTTGGGATATGGTATTCTGGATGATCCCAAAATCCAGGGATTGCTTGATAAACCTGTTGAAAGCAGAGAACTCCTCATTATATTAAGGCAATGAAACAGAAGGCTTTTCCCTGCCTGTTTATTGCTCCTCAGCTGTTGCTGCTGCAGATCAAGGGTTAGTTCCTCAGCTGGTCTTGATTTCAATGAAATGCCATCTAATTATATCAGCTGAGGATCTGGTCTACAATGCTTAATTCTTCCATTGGCTGGAACAAAGAGCTGCCTGGCAATGCAAGGACAAAACCTGTTACTGTTGTTGCTAAAGCAATGTGATTGCCTGGGGAGGGATTGCATTTGCTCTAGTTGTTCAAGTGAGTAGTGATCTTGCATGTAGCTACATTAGAGGGGCTGGAAAATTAAGCGGTAGGGTGTCATGAAGAAAACTAGCTGTTAGGAGGCTGTGTTCTTATATAAAAGTGATTATTTAAACTAAGTCAAAACAAATTATCTTGATGTGCATGACATGCGAGCATGTACTACTTCAGTTATCGTAATTTCATCACCCTATAACAACTGATTCCTTCAAAAAGAACTGTGACCAAATAACCTGTATTCCTTGTGGACTTTGAGTTCAGGTAATAGCACATGAATCCTTTTCAAGTGTATAAAACACGGCTTGCTAAATTACACATAAAATCCTTTTGCAGATTCATTGAAACTGATGGAGCTACACAATTTATGCCTGGAGAAAATGTGTCCTGGTGCTAAAACAAGATGTAGTTACACATACACACAGGAAGCTTCTGCATGCTGCAGCGTGCAGTCACACACGGACCCATTTGACTGCATACAAAGACATAAACGCATGCACACATGAACAGTTTAATTGTACACTGAAGAAGCTCTTCTGGGAATTCTTTTTTTGTTGCTGTCTAATTTTGATTTGTATGGATGTTTTGACGACTTAGCTTGAGCTTTTTTCCTCTTGACTGGCTAAATTTTCAATCAGATAATTTTAAAAAAAAAACTGAGGAAGTAAGAGCAAACCACAAAGACATTTTAAGCATGCCACAGCCTGAAATAGAAATTAAAATACTAATAAAAAAAACCCTCGTGGGAGAGTCTTACAACTAGGCAGTGTAACCTAACAGGCTGCGAATTACGCTGCCCCAGGAGACACCAGGACTCTTCCCAACCTGGATGTTCCCTGACTATGTGATGCTGAAAAGTTGCTTCAGTGCTCTTTCCTCATCCGATGGGGAGGGATACCCTAGAGCATTTCAGATCTATTAATAAAAGCCAGTACAGGAGAGAGACAGTGATGAGCTTTTAGGTCTCAGTTCTTTGGAGAATAGTGCATACTCCTGACTTCAATCCCACAAGAAACTATAACTCTTAAGGATATTCTATAGAGGAGGGTCTGAAACATCAGGACTTTGGGTGAGTCCTTGAGTCATGAAAACACCTTGAACTTAGTGGTGTCCTTATGTATATGAGCAGTCGTGTATCCCCAAGGACAGCGTGATGCGACTGCACGTGCAAAGCACAGTCAGTCTCTGAGCAGGGTTTGTGAGAGCACCCTTGCACCGACTCTTCCTCACTCTCCCCTACTCTCCTGTGGTTTTGTTGCGTACCGTCCTTAAAATGTTTTCCCAAACACTGTTCAGACACAATCACAGATCTGCCTCTGGTGATTTGATATTAAAGATGCTGAAAACGTTGACCATGGAGGATTCCTGTGCAATAGTTGTCACTTAAAAATAAATCTGTCTTTTTTTCCTCCAGCAGCTGATGATATTTTTGTTGTCTAATTGAGCCTTGCCATAAAACTTGCTGCAAGCTTAGGGAAAGACATGTGAAAGGCAGGTGTCTGCAAAGGGTGCTGGAGTTTCCAACAGCCCTTTTTCTTTCCCACCTCATGAATGGTTGCTTAGGTGATAGTGAAAACATAATTTTGTAAAAAAAAAAAAAAAAAAAAAAAAGTTTGAAACTAACTTCTCAGTGTTCCTAGTCCCTAAAAAAATGTTTTTTTTTTTAAAGTCTAATTAGCTTGGTGTGAGGTTCCTTTCCAAAGAATCACCCTGTGGGTCGGGCTTCTCCTTGCCTGCCTCTGCTGGGGTGTCTGGGTCCTGCTGAGGCAGCAGCTCTGATCCCAGCCCGAACAGTTCCTGCCCTGAGATCTGAATTAAACCATTCCAGCCTGACTTAAGGTGGTCCCAGGACTGGCTTGGCCTTTCCCTTGATGAAGGTGCAGGGAGCCTGCTGTTGGCTTGCTGAAGGAGGTGGTGAGGGTCTCCGTCTGCCTCCCTCCCCCCCATCAGCAGGATGGGGTTTCCTGGAACCACTCTGAAGTGTTTTTCACTCTTTTGGTCCTAAATTTGTCTTTCTTTCCCTAAGGGTTTTTTCACACTAACTTCCTTGGGTTGTTCTATTGATATGCTGCAGTAGTAAACTCCAGGGATTAAACACGGTTATTTTGCATATGCCATTGGAGGTGGGAGGATATGTGTAGCCCTCGCAGTGAAGCAGCAGTGCTGTTATGAGGGAGGGATGATCTATGAGTATGGGAGTGTGTCAGGGTGCTGGGGGCAGGTTAGTTTTCTGGTGCTCTTATTTCTTGTTAGGTTTTGGTCTTCTCCAAGGGATGGGCTCGAACACCTGAGACAGCTTAGGTGTCTGAGCTGGAAACATAATTGCCATAGACTCCCTTGTTACTCAGCACTAATTGCCTTTGGGGTTGTCATTTAGCGGAGAGAGACCAACTGTAGGTTTCCGTGCATAAGTTGGAGTAATAAGACTTGATTTATCTGCTCCATCTTTTCAGAGAGGGAATGCTTTGAGGCAGGGGCTATCCTTTATTCTCTGTTTGTACAGTGCCTACAGCAAGAGAGCAGTGTCCTCGGGTGGAATACAGGTTAGAAAAAGGATGGAGATAATATATATGCACACTGCCTCTAATCCAGTAGTGAAAGCAGTTGCTCACTTGCCTTCTCTGCTGGAAGATAAAAACTTTGGGCAGTTGCCAAGAAATGTGTCAAGGTTATAACTCTCGGGTGGGCTGCAAACATGAATGTCAGACATGCGAAGTGGAAGGAGTTTCAAGTGCAGGCTTTTTCCTTCTCTGGTTCTTTGAAGGCTGAGGTAACTTTAAAAAGGAGAAAAAAAAAAGGTTTCCATGGAAATTTTTGAAACCAAAGGAACGAACATTAGTGTGTGCTTTGTTCTGTGTTCTTCTACAGCTGATAGAAGTCACAGTGTAAACGGACCGAACTGCTGAGTGACCTTTAACAAAACCAGATAGGAAGCCTTTGTTGTTGCTGTCAGTAGTGGTGGTGATTTCTCTTTTTTTTTTAAAAAAAAAAAGGTAAGTAGTGTCTTTCAGTGAAGTGATTCACTAGTTTTAACTGAAACTTTCCGACAGGGTCATGGTGACAAGATAGAGATTGCAGTGAGTAACAAGGCTCAGTCAATTATTGACTAGCCCATCTCAGCACCTTTTTCTTTGCTGGCAAAATGTCATGACCTTTGTATACAGAGCTGAGCCTGCAGGAGCCAAGCATTGACCATTCTGGGTCTCGCTGAGAAACGAACATTTTCTTGGTAGAAAGTGAATTGAATTCTCTCCTTGTGAAGCTCTTCCTATTATGTACGTGGCTGGCTGCTCAGATTGCTGTCCTTTCTCATAGGAAAACATGCAGAATAGGTACAAGCCAGCACAGTGGCTGTTGTATTGTAAAATATTTGAGAACCTGAAAGCCAGCTAGAGCAGGGCTAGTATAGCCCAGATTTCAGATGGGGCCCTTTAGACATGACTGCCATACATGCAAATGCTAATACGGTGACTCATAAATATGAATACTTCTTCAAATGGCCTATCTGCTATTTCTCCTAGAGCTAATAGTTTCAAGAGAACAAGGAGTTTGTAGTAACAGTGGCTGCAAAGCTCTGCTATGCTCACATTTTGCTGTGTGAAGTTATGCCTCTCCTTTCCAGCTGTCTGCAAATACAGGTTGTGCCCTTCTGGCAGGATAGTCAGGGCAGAGGGACTGGGCTTCTCTGTGCTTTTTGCATAGGTGTTACTCCTTTCAGCACTGATGTAGCCAGAAATCTCTGAAAATTGCTAATGCTTGAGATCCCCAGTGTGCCATGCTCCTGGAGTTCCTTGCCTTGATGTGATGGGGAAGAGGCTGTTGCAGCTGGATCAGTTCCCCTTAGGCCAAGGTGGCAGTAAAACCTGGCTGACCTCCTTGTTTGCTTGCTGAAGTCAACAGAAGCTGTGATATGGATCTTCTAGCTTGGCAGTCTGATATTCAAGGACTGAACAGATTGAACTGAAAGGCTGGTGAAGCCCTTCCACGTAATGCCATCACCAGGAGTAGAGGTCCTGCTCAGATTATGGCTGAGAGCTTTGCATAGCACCATCATTGTGAGCAGAGGTCCTGGTCAACACTTTGCTGGACTAAGTTCTGCAAGACCCACATTAGTATTAGAGACATTCATATAATGGAAGTCCACAAAGATTTTTGTGCATGTTAACAATAAGGTCCACTTTAGAATTCCAGTCTACAAATGGAAATGAGGTAGGTAAGTCAAGTGCTAGGGGTAATAAAGTGAAAATTAAACTAATATTTGTATTTAGTTAAGATGTGGAGTGAAGAAATAAGGTTTCTGGTATCTGATTGCTTCTGTGCCACAGATAACAAATAAGCCAGCATGAAAAATAAAAATTGCATGAAGAGCAAAGTAACAGCAAATCCAAAAATGCTTCAAAGACAGCATGTTGAAACTGGTAGGGTTGTTTTTTTTTTTTTTAAAAAAAAGCTTTTGGAAAGAAACATTAAAAGGATAAACATCAAAGGAAGAACAAAAGGAATTAAGGACAAATAAATTGAAGAACAAAATTATGAAGCAAAAGAACCAAATGTCTTATACAGAAGGACTGAAAACGAAGGACATGAAGAAATAATGAAACAAGGGAATAAATAACAAAGAGTATGAGATGCAGCTTTAAGTATCATTTGCATAGGTGCTAACAGTCCAATATGAACAAGTTGTACTTCCTATTTTATTTCATTTACTTTAATGTTCCTTAACACAGAAGACAATTAGTTTTTCTAATAATAATTACAGGTAGGGTATGGCTTCCACCTCTAGTCTCTAGGAATAACACAGAAATAGCACTATGGGTTGTCAAGAACTGCTTGGAGGCTTTGTTTTGTGCAGAAGCGGGCAGGGGGTTGCAGATGGCAAAGGGCAGAGGACTGGTATGTGCTTGAGTTTGAGTAGGACTTGGGTGTGTGTAACTGTAGGGTGAAGGCTGCGAGAGGATGGGTAGGAGGCTGCTTTCCCTAGGGAGTCTTCAGTGGAGGTCTGACAACGTGCAACTTCTCCCATCTGCTGTGTACAGATTGGTGCAGAAGAACACATGAAGTACCACTGCCAATAAAGACCAAAGGACAAAGTATGCCCTAAGGAAGATGCTCTTCCCCATACTCTTGGCATGTAGCTGTTACTTAAACTTCATGTGGAGGTCAGTGTGTAAATCTGGGCCAAACGGTCCTGCTGTGCATCTGCTCCAGATGTGCTTCCCCTGCACCAATGCTCAGGGCATGGTGATGGCAGCACTGGGGTAAGGGATGAGGCTTGTGGCGGGTGGATGGTGTGTAACAGATGCCCAAGCACGCTCTAGGGTGAGACTATTCCAAAGGCAGCACAGAAATCACAGAGCTTAATCACTCTATTTTCCACCTGGTTTTGTGTTATAAACCTGTGGCAAAATGGGAGTGAAATGGCCAATGGATCTCATGAGTCCAGCCAGACCCAAACTGTTTTCTTTGTAAAGGACTTCAAAGAAGCCAGTTGAACCTCCCGCTCCATGCTTGGTCTGGCATTTTGGTTTAGTCTCAGAAGGGGGGTGTTGGTATTGCTGCAAAACAGTTCAGGAGGGGTGAGGACACTGGAAGTCACTGAGGTACCAATAGCCTGGGGTGGGTTGACCCTGGCTGGATGCCAGGCACTCACCAAAGCTGCTCTATCGCTCCCCTCCTTGGCGGATGGGGGAGAGAAAATCTAACAAAAAGCTTGTGGGTCAGTAAGGAGAGGGAGAGATCACTTGCTAATTACTGTCATGGGCAAAACGTACTCAGCTTGGGGAAATTGGTTCAGTTTATTACCAGTCAAATCAGAGTAGGATAATGAAAAATAAAACCAAATCTTAAAAACATCTTCCTCCCACCCCTTCCTTCTCTGGCTCAACTTCACTCCCCATTTTCTCTCCCTCCTCCCAGGCAGTGGTGCAAGGGTATGGGGAATGGGGGTTGTGGTCAGCTCATCACACTGCCCCAGCCTGGGTCCCATCCGTGGGGTGCAGCCCTTCAGGAACAGGCTGCTCCAGCCTGGGCCTCCGCGGGGTCACAAGCCCGGCCAGCAAACCTGCTCCAGCCTGGGCCTCTCTCCATGAGCCCACGGGTCCTGCCAGGAGCTGCTCCAGCGTAGGCTTCCCATGGGGTCACAGCCTCCTTCAGGCGCCCACCTGCTCTGGCATGGGGTCCTCCATGGGCTGCAGGTGGGGATCTGCCCACCCCCCCACCCATCCCCGTTAACCTCCCCGGGCTGGGGGCACAGCCTGCCTCTCCATGGGCTTCCCTCGGGCTGCCAGGGAATCCCTGCTCCGGTGCCTGGAGCCCCCCTGCCTCCTCCTGCGCTGCCCTGGGGGTGCAGGGCTGCTGCTCTCACACATTCTCTCTGGCTGCAGTTGCTGCTGCGCAGGTTTCTTTCCCCGCTTCTTAATACATTATCCCAGAGGTGCTCCTGCAGTTACTGATGGCCTTGGCCAGTGGTGGGTCTATCTTGGAGCTGGATGGCACTGGCTCCATCAGATTTAGGGGAAGCCTCCAGCAGCTTCTCGCAGAAGACCCTGTAGCCCCCACCCCCCATTAGCAAAACCTTGTAATGCAAACCCAATATATAACCTTGCTCCACAGGGAAACAGTGGCTGTTTGTATGCCCCTGTAGCCCCTCTTGTGCCATTAAACTTATAGATGCTGTGTTCTGGTGCAGCTGCTCATCTGCTATTTCATTGCTGTGGCAGCAAGGAAGGGGTGAAGGCTGCAAGCGCCTTCCTGTTTGCACCGCACAGTTAGTGCCATCTGAAGTAATTCAGTTCTTCACTTACTGGCACCTGACAGCCAGAAGGGCTGAGAAACAAACGGCAGAAAAGGAGAGCAATGAGGAAAAAAGGACTGAGGCTTAGAGAGGTGAGAGACACAGAAGCGGCAATCGCTTCTGAAGTCTTTTAATAGAAAGGTCTGTGGAAAATTATTTTCTCCTTTTCTTTGCTCTCCAGACCCCAGTGTTCAAAGGGCAGGCGGTGACTCCGATTGCTGCCAGCTGGATCCTCCAGAAGCGCTATTCTTTTGACTTGGGCAGGCTAACACCAGTAGTGGGAGAAGTTGCCCTGGGTGCTGAATATGCACATTTGCATTCTTGAAACCAAAGCTGAACTTTTATTTGGCCTTTCTGAGTCATGATTACAAATAAATAAATAAATGCAGGAATCACGGTTGTAGAGAAAAGCAAGAGAAACAGCTTTCTGGCACAAACATATGCAAGCCATATTTCTCCAACAATAATTTCCCATGGAAGTTTAACCTCTGAAGGACACCAGAGTTAAATGGAGCTGTAGGTTTTGTAACATAAGATGGTATTGTCAGTCCGGCAAGCCTGATAGCCACAGAGTGGTAACACAATATGAAAGAAGCAGTACGCCCGTATTTAGAGCAAAAAAGACAAGGAGCTCTTCCCAGAGTCTGCATTAATGCTGCCATTCCTGTGTGACTATGGCCATGTCATTTAATTGCATTGCATCATCGGAAAATGGGTGTGAAATTAATACCATATGCAGCCAGCATATAAAGGCCAGGGGAATAAATCATAGTGAGAGAAGATCACATTGTCCTTAAAGAGGGAAAAATCTGAGACTGTGCATCTGAAACAACTGTACTTTCTCATCTGCCCAGTGGGTGAGTGGGCACATGGTGAGCACTTGCCCTGCTTGGGGTGAGGGAACCTGATGGCATCTGTGTGTCATGACCTCCCACAGGCAGTAGGCGACCCTCCCAGCTGACCCTGTTGAGGACTGTCCCCTCATGGCAGTGGGCTGGGACCTACGTGTGCTAGGGGCTGGCTGTGGCTGGGGTGGCAGGGGCAGCCAGATGTGCCTTTGCTAATAATAACAAGAATTGCCTTGTGAGCAAAGCTCCATCTGGGTTGCTTGCATAAGCTGTGGGGTATTGGTTTGTCTTCTCCTGGACGGGTTATGTAATCGCATCAGAAATCAAATATTCAATTTGGATTTCACCTTTTCTGAACATCTGGCTGTTAGTGGTTTAGGCCTGCTGATTTTGCAAGGATCCTGGTTAGAAATAGGTCTTTGCACATGCAGGCATGGAAAACAAATGCTGGAAGCTTGCCAAGACAATGACCTTGGAATTAATTTTCAAATTCAAGTGAATATATTTTCTCTACATGGCTCAGAGTTTCAGTAAGAGTGGTGCTACGGTGTGCTGACCTCTCTGGCTCTAATTCAGCGCTCATTTGAGGGTCCCTCTTTTCTCCAATGCTGCGTTGCCACCTTTGAGATCGGCAGAGAGGAGGGCTCTGGAGCCCTGCAATGAGCCAGGATGGCACCTGAAGCTGGTGGCATCTACAAAAAGAGTCCAGTGTCCTTCAGCAAGCTTTAGAGAGAGCTTGTGAAAGGCTTCTGGCAAGGCACTCTGCAGTGCCCTTGCAGTATTTTGATTTCCTCCCTATGTTGGTCTTGGGTACGCTGAGCATCTTTTGGTTTTCACCAGGGAAGCAACGCTCAGGACAAGTCTTGCCAGAGAATTGTCAGAGAACTTGATTGCAGCTTTTGATTTGCTTGACTTACTGGCTGAGGTCCATGTTGGCAGATATTTTGGTAGCTCGTTATTGTTGGAGGCTTTTCTCAATGTGTGCTCTTTAAAGCTGTGTGCAAGGTATCTGGTACAGCCTGATCTGTGTCCCTTTTGCAGCCGGCTTCAGGATTCCCTTCTCAAGTAAGAGAAGCCTATCGGATGGTATGTCACAGCAGCAGCATGTAAACATAAAGAAAGGTTTCATGGCCTTGCTGTTAATGTTTTTAAGCTCAGGGACTTTGAGGAAATGAGAAAATAAGTATGATAGTCTGTTCCTTGACACCCCACCCCCCCCGCCCCAGCATTTTTAACTGTGTTTCAATTATCGTAACAGATAATAAATGCAATGTATGCACCCATGCACAAAAACCAAGCATTATTTTGTGCTTAGCCCATGTGTTTCATGTAGAAATCTGGATGACAGCCAGATCAGTAAATTACTCTGATTTTTTTTTTTTTAATGGAAATAAAAAATGCAACAGATGTACTGTATACTGAAAAGAGTTAAAAATAACTGTTTGTGATCTCTATGCTTGCCTTTAAACAAAATGCATGATACACAGAGGAGTGGTTGTTTAGCATATGGAGACTTTAACATTAATAATTGCTTGAACCGTTTCTGGGAGTTTGCAAGGTTTGTGCAGGGAGGCCTTGAAGCTGATGACAAGTTTCATAGATGGGATTTCTGCTAACATTTTAAGCACTCTCCCCATGTTCAAACTGCCTGACTGCTCTGAGCTGTGAAAGTCTCTATGACCACTTGGATGTTACAGTGACTTTTGTGAGAAGATGTGCAATGGCCTAACAGAAGTTAGTTCCCATCTCTGCCCCACTGGGAAGCACGCTATTTTTATTTGGTTTGTATCTGGGTAAATCAAGAAGTTATTTCTGGGTCGCCCAGCAATTTTTTTAAATGCTGGTACCTCTTTCTTGCGACTGGTACCAATCCTTGCTCATTACAAATCAGAATAACTGGTTCAGCATTATGTGGAGGATTGGCTGCATCTGGCAAGACTGGATTAATTCCAATGTGCTGCATAACTTCAGGCTGACTGCAATCCTTGTGAGAGAAGGATTTTTCTTTTAAGAGTTAATTTAAGTGCTGTTCCAATGTGTGCATCTTCCAATGTGTTTGGCCTCATTGCAGCTGTCAAATGACTAGGGAGCCTTTCTGTAAATCATTTTGACAATACACATTTCTAAGTTGGTGTAAAGAAAACATTTTCTTCCTTTATGAATGTTACATAGTGGAAGAGCTTCATCTCCATTTCACACTTATGCTTTAATGCACAACGGTTTTAAATAGTCTGTGTGTAAGATACTCCGTGTGGACTCAGAAATAAGTTTTAGGGAACACTTAACTGAACTACCTGAAAGGCTGAATTTTTTTTTTTTTAATAGGAATTTTACCTATTTCTGCCAACTTTCATACAGTACATTTTTGATTCAATATGTTGCTCTTGTTTAAAAAAGAACTTGTTTTCTTAGAGTGCTAAAAAAAGACCTTTGAAATGCCATGAGACTATAGTGATGAGTTATGCTGGAGAAACCAATATTATATCTTTCATCATTTGTCTGGTGTCCTTGCCAAACTTCTAATTTAGCAGCGCACAGTAGTGCACCAAAGTGAGTCATGAATTCTTCAGTATAATTACCACGCAGTGCAAAACCAAGGCTACAGAAGTCTGAACCTTTTCCTGTCTGTCGTTTTTCCCTTCTAGTTGCTTTTCAAATACCATATGCTTTGCAGGAAATCTGTGCATTGCATCACAGCTTCAACCCTGGTCTGAGCAGATATGATTAAAAGCTAAATTTTGAGCTAATAACTAAAAGCCCTTTTTTATGGGACAGGCACAAAAGAGAAAAAAGTTTGGATTGTTTTTGCAGCTAGAATGTGGTTTGGGGTTTTGTGTTTTGTTTTGGTTTACTTTTTTTTTTTGAGAACACCCTGGCAGAGAGAGAGGTACTGTAGAGTTGTAAGACTTGATACGAGATCTGAGTAAATGCTGAAAGTTAGTCTTGTTGGTGTTTTAAAATTAGTTTTTCCTTGAATTGATTTTTATTTTTGTATCCTCTTATTTGTCTTGTCCATGAATTTTAGATAGTGATCCTTGCATATAAGGTAGTTGCAAAGGGTGCCCAGAAAGCTCATGCGTTCATTCAGGGTCTGAACCCATGACTAAGTTGCAGAGGGGTCCTGATGACTTTTTGTATCATCAGTGAGACCATCAGGGAAGGTGTACCTGAAGTCTGGAGTTTCAAAATTGCTCCTGTGTCCAAATTCATGTGCATTTGTGTGTCCGTTGATGATCACTAATCTTTACCTGCTTTATAAATTCTCACAAGGGCTCAGATTCTGAAAGGTCATTAGGAAAGACTAAAGCTCTATACAAAGTTCATAACAAGTGAAGTCTTTCTTCAGAAAGTGCTGATTCAAGTTGGTTTTGAAATTTCACATCTTCCAAGTTGCTGCATATGACACTTAGTTTCACAGGGGTCTGCAGCGGGTAAGAACTTAGAAATTCAACAGAAATTCTCCAGTACAGGGGACACTTATTTTTCTTCAGACTGTGCAAGATGAATCCTGTGTGCAAGCATGCGGACGTAACTGTGTTATGTTAAATATTACCTTTGTATTTGAAGTATTCCTGCCTCCCTGCCTGTATTGTGGGATGTTGCAGCACAGTTTCTACCCGAGCAGAAAGAGCGGAGACGTTACAGATCTGGGGGATTTCACTTCCCTCGGCTGCTGTGGGGACAGTCAATGTTCAGTGGCATTTCGTTTCTAGGTGTTGCGAAAAACTGCTTCCTGAGCTCTTAACTGCAGAAATTCGCTTCCTGTAGAAGGCACAAGACAATGTGGTTGCATTTCTGAAGGCATAGTTACATTTCAGAGTGCTGCTACAGGAACACTGCCATCGCAAGATCTAAACACAAGACCCACCCCACCTCATTCTTATTATTTACCTGTTTGATAGGGAAATGTGCCTTTCAGACATAGTTCTGTTTGGCAGCTATAGATGAAATACGATTATTTTTTTTTTTCCTAACTTGACCATGAGAAAATGCAATGTCCAAAAGTATTACAAACTCCCCTTGCATTTCTGGAAACTTCTTCCGCTCTTCCCCAATTACTGTTTTGGTTGCCATATCTTGATTCTGGCTTGTGGCTCAGCCCTGCGCTTGTTTCATGGTTGGATAAAGGCAATTAAAGCAGAGGGCTTGCTCCTGTGAGTGGGGTTGTACAGCTGCAGGAACGCTTGTGCTTTGCTGTCGCTGTGCTCTACCGGCACCACCAACAAAGCTCTCAGCAACACTTTTTCAGTAATGGCATTAACTAGACTACATGTCTGGGAATTTGTCAGACTATCTCCTTTCTTTCCCTTTCATAACTGTGTTTATAGGAATACACCGTGGTAAGAAGTTTATTCTGCATCCATGCTGAATTAATTATCTTTTTTTATTATTGTCCCCCCCCATGGAATGGACTTTCAGAACTACAATGTTGCTGTTGTAGGAGCTGACATAGAGGTGAGACTACCTAAGCTAATGACTTGGAAGTTGAATAATAAGTTATATATATAGGGACTATTGTTCTTCAGGTTATGGAGATGTTGGGCTTGTTCGTTACATGTTCTGCTCTCTTCAGTTGCTGCAGCATCAATAGCATTTCTCCTGATGAATTTTTTTTCTGGTTCCACAGGTGCATAAAGAGTTTCAAGGCACAAGTAAAAACACTTTCTTAAAAGAGTCCACAGCCTAAGCATGAGGGTACATCAAGAGGAGATAACAGCAAATGATAGAACATACTCAGTATGAAAGATAACATAATTATCTGAGAAGCTAGTGTAATCATCTGGGGTGAGTGAGCAAATCAATTGTTTCGATGAGAGCGTGTTGGATGGGAAACTTAGATAAGAGTTGCTGAGAAAGAGCTTATACCAGAGATGAGGCATGGTGGATCAAATCCAACAGGACATTTCAGGCACTGGGACAACACAAGCAAACCCTGTCCTACTCACTGTGATTATAATAGCTGTCATAGAGAGATGGGTTCAGTCTGAATGCTGCATTACTTTGATTTTTGTCAATTAAAGTCTGATGCAATTAGATGAAGCCCTTGCTCTGCATACTTGACACTGCAAGATGCTGAGGAGACTGGCCCTGATCCAACAAAGCACTTAAGTGACTCCATTAGCTTAAATGACACTACCTGTATGCTTAAAATTAAGCAGGCACTGAAGTGCTTTGCTGGGTTGATGCCAGTCTGTGCAATGGGTGGTAAGATCAGATTCGTAGCTTTGGGTTTTGCATGCAGGAGGTCTGTATCGTTTCACTTATTGCCTCTTTAGGCTTGCTCGTCAAGTTGTGATTTTGATAAAAATAAGTGCCGACACTAAATAAATCACCCCCAAAAAGTGCTTCTCTCACAGAATTTTTACAACGGGCGCTATCAGAAACTGTTCAGGCAGAGTAATGCCAAACTGAGCCATTCCAGTCAACAACCCTAATGTATTTGAGGCAGTTAGATACAGAAACTGATGCCTTGTAACCTGGGTATGTTGTTTAGGAGCAGCTGAAGAATATTATTTGAAATGGCTGGTGTTCTTGACTGAATGAAGGCAGCATAGCCAGATGCCTAATGGCATTCTTAGATTAAATGGACCTATAGGCTGTGTATAATTGTGGTGAAACTATATCATAAAATACTATAATTAGTATTACTTGGTTTATATACAGTTCTTAAGACCCAAAGGTACTGTTAATTCAGAAGTAAGCACATCCACCGAGTCTGGAAAGTTAGAGGTCATACAGGTGCAAGAGTCTACTGAGGAATTTGAAATGATTTACCCTAAATTAAAGAAAATAGACTTGGAAGGGACCTCAGGAGATCATTTAGTTCATCTGTCTCTTTAACCCACCAGCACCATATATTCCCCAGTCTCCCTAAGCTATCTATTCCAGGGCATAACAGTCTTTACCATTAGAAAGTATTTCCTGATGTCTGAATTGAATTTCCTTTGCTGTAATTTTATCTCATTATTTCTCTAACCTACCACGCACATGAAGAATAGATTATTCCCTTCCATCTGCAGCATCCTTTCACAGCAGCCTCAGGACAGCCCTGAGCTACTCTTTCGCCATGTGTCTCTCCCTTGCTGTATATTTTTTGTGAATTTTCACACTTCCCTCATTTCCATCCCTCTAGCATCTTGCTCTGGACAGCCACCTGTAAGGGACTGTGAGGGGAGCTGCGGCTATGCTCCTAGGGGGTTAGGCCACAAGAAAGTCTGGTGGGAAGGAAAATTCTGCATCTCTGCCTTGCCATATCTCATCAGGGGGTACCAAAGTGCCAAGTCCCAGTGCATAAGACTGTGCATGTGACTATTGGTGTGGCTTTTTTATTAAAGAAACATCGAATTCTCAACCTTCTGCTTTCTTTTACTCAGCACTAACTGATAGAGGAGACAAAGCTGTGGTCAGACGCAGCTGTTGCTGAAAGGTCTGTGTTTTCCCCGGAAAACCGGGTGGTGGATTTGCATTCTTGCTCTTTCCGTGTGACTGCTGACTTGCTCCTCACAAAGGAGTCTCAGTTCTGGTGCTGAATTTTGGTTCTGTTGGGCAGCAGACAAAAGGCTAAGACCGATGCAGTTTACAAGCCATGCTGCAGATTCTGTGACCTTTGGCTGGTCAGCCCTTCAGCAGAGACCCGAAAGCTTGGGAGAGGTATAAAGCAGAAAAGGAGGAGGGAAGCAGCTCCTGAAAGTCCTCTGAACTGCTTTAGCTCAAATTCAGGAAAGCCTTTTTCAGGCTTGGGGTGTTCCAGTTACATTCCAGTGATTGATTTTATTTTTCTGTTAAAGATCATTTTTTTAACAGCTTGGCACACTTGATAGCCCCGTCTCAGCATTTGGGCACACTTTAGGTGCTGAGTTTTCCTCAACCATCTCTACCAGTATTAAAAAAAAACTTTTTTCCAGGATTATCCCTGAGGACAGCCTGGGAACATCAGGAATTCAGAAGGCAGCTCCTGCCTTGCATGCGTTTGCTGAGCAACCCTTTCCTACATATGCATGTGCACTGCTCTTTTTGTTATTCCTGAAGCACCTCAGGAAACTTCTGCAGCACACAGCCCTGCCTTCCTTGCAGCTTTGATAATGCTCTCGTGTTGACAGATGATACTCACGTGGGTGCAAAGCCGGTTATATTTACACTCTCCCAGAAGGCTCGGTGCAGTTGTCACAACTTGTCAGTGGTCAGGACCGAACAGTTCGCAGTCGGTGTAAAGATATTTTTCTGTTACAGAATTTGGCGTGTTTAAAAAGGACTGTGATTATTAAGATGTAATCAAATGCATTAAGGCAACTATTTCCTTCACCATTAATAATGAGAAACCTGGCAATATAATCTTCCCTTCATTCTCATTTCACTTTTGTGGTGAGAAATGAAATGAAAGCAATCAGGAGCTCCAGGAGCCTTTTTGCACTGTGTATTTTTGTTGTCATAAAAATCATAAAATAAGTACTTCTGTCATGTAATTTTAGTTAAAAATTTTCCTAGAGAAAATACTTCCTTTATCATAGCTCCTAAGTGTTCCCATAAATGGGAATTAGGTTCTTAATTCATTGAGGTACTTTGGAAAACTCCCTTAAACCTCACTTGCAATATGTATGTTTCCTTCTCAGGTAGTCTGCTTCATTTTTAGTTTCCTATATGGTATATTTATTTGTTTACTAAGGCTTATATAACTGATTTAAAATCCTCCCTAAGAGTTAAGGGATTAGGAAATGATAGGTTATAGCAATAATTTTAGATCATGTTTAATATCTTAAATACTTTTTCACTAAAGCAAGTTGAATAGTCACCAGCCTTTACCTTACAAAGCTTCATTTAAACCTAATACTCAAATATAAACGTAGAAATTACCATTTAATGCTTTTGTTTGACATGGGCTTACAATGTTTTCTCAGCTGCGGAAAATGAGGGAAAACTGAGTTGAAATGGTTGAATTCCATTATCCTTGATTCTGCTCTTTTTTAAAAACTGATGATCTTCTCACAGTTTGTCTAATGACTCCCTTGAGTTTGTTAACCTTTAATTATACCATTTAATTTTTCATCTATCTCTTACATCAACTTATATAGTAGATTCAAGACAATTTCTTCATATTCTAGGTTAAGCACTCTGTTCCCCCTAGAACCTGGAGTTCTAATTAGACCTCCAAGGTTGAGGTCTTCTGACGTGCTTTACCATTGCTCATCTTAGACTGATATAACTGTAATAACACAGACTGGCAATTTCCACTGGGAGACCTCAAAGGTGAACTGGGAGATCTCAAAGGTAATTCAGTCAAGTAGAGGAGTACTTCTCGCTCTCCAAAGTGATAAAGTCAAATGAGACTCCATGGATGTATCTTCAGTGTCTGTGGAGGATGTGTACAAGCCCTTCTCCCTGGCTTAATCTGGCTGCTCTTCACACTGCTCATGTACATGCAGGTGCTCAGCCAGGCAAGGTGAGCTTGCTTGATGTTTGCCTTAATTCCGTTAGGAAAACTGCTGTAATAACAGCTTTTAAGCTGAATGAGGAAAGTACTGGACATAAAACCAGGTCTTTCTACTTCTGTGCTACTTTAGCTTGCTCTGTGCCCATCCCTGGCAAGGATGTCATGGTACCTCTGCCAAGCGAAGGCTTATAGCCCTTAGGAACGTGCTCTGTATTTCAGCTTTTGTGGGCTCTCAGTTCCTTCTCATTGGCTTCTTTTCTCATTCTGGGGAGGTGAGAGCAAGGTTTTTAGTCCTCCAACAGGAGCATCCTGCCTGCATGCGCAGCACACAATGTACTAAAGCCCTTTATTCAAGGACAAGTGAGTGTCTTTCCTGCAGCACGTTGCCTCGGACTGGCATGCCGAGGGTCCCCAAAGCTGCCAGCATCCCTTTTATGAAATGCTGAGCTCCTGTTAGCCTGGGGAAAAGCCCTGACTTCTCACTCTAATCCCTCCTGAGGCAATGCCATACTCAAAAAGAAACATATGGAAATAGGCCTGTTCCCAGCAGCTCCCTCGCTGCTGCCTTTCCACCGGTGCCAAGTTCACAGTGGCGGGGAGACCTTGCTCATCTCCCCGCATGCCGCTGTGATCTCCTGCTTCTGTGGAGCTGTCAAAATGGCTCCTCCCAGCGAACCATCTGTGTTTCCAGTGATAAATCCTGTGATCCAGCTTCACCTTCCAGCAACTGACAGGTCTCGGAAACAAGCTGGCTGGTCCTTGACATGACAGAGTCCCTCTCCGCATAACGTCCTGTGCCAGAGCGCCCTGCGCGGAGGCTGGGGGTGCACTTGCCTCCAGCCTCCTGTTCCCCAGCTCACAGGGGTCACCTCGCTGTGGAGCTGGGACACTGATGTGGTTTTCCACCCCTCCTGGGTTGAGAGAAGCTCCCCCCATGTTTCCTCTCCAGTCCTTCCCAGGTTAGTGCTGTAGCACCTTCCCTGCCAGGCCAGCATCACTCTTGGCTCTCCCCCTGTTTTCTCCGAGCCTTTGCTATGGCTGGCTCTGCTTTCACATCCACAGGCTCTTGGAGATGCTCTAGAGGTAGAGTGGGAATTGCAAAGGGATTTTTTTTTTTTTTTTAAAGAGCATCCTAACTGTGCCTTACAAGAAAAGGGGAAAAAGTAATGTAGATTCTAAGCCTGTATCACTTGATCCGTACATTTGGTTCCCGGTGCATGGAATTCCTTCTTTAGGGACAAGACCATCCTGTCCCCTCTCAGCTCTTCAGAGGTTGGACAGAAGTCATGTCCTCCTTTCAATGCTGGACTAGGGGGATGGGCTTTGCCCAGACTTTTTCTTCTTTACTCTTTTTCCTCTCCAGCAAAAGAACAAACTGCCAACTCTGCCTCTGATAGAGGGGCAAAAGAGAAGTGCTTTTTATTAATTGTTGCATAGAAAATCAGTGGCAGCACTGTGAGGACAAATTTATCTTCCAGCTCTTCAGCTTGTACTTTAGTCATACTTTGTCAACCAGACAATGCTCATCACTTACATATAAAATCCTTCCAGAGAATATACAAGTAAGGAGAATACATGTATAATGAAATAACAAGTCTTGGCATTTCCTACAGAAGCAGCCAAACATTCAGCTGTGATCACTTTTATTAAGAGGAGAAACTGCTAGAAACAATAGTGGCCCAAATAATCGATGAGAGAAGAATTTGATCTCTGGCTTGTGGCTGTAATAAATTTCTCTTGTTGGCTCTGTTCATTTACTGCAGGTAGGAGCTCTGTGCAGTGATTAAAGAAGCAAAATATTTTAGGCACAAGAGAATGTAACAATTCTCCCAGTGAACTGAACAAAAATAGCTCCACGGGTAGATAAATGGAAGAGAAGGTGCTTTTATTTGAAGCCCGTATTAAATTAGGGAGCAGTTATTTTTGTTCCTTGCCCCTTGCAGGTGACAGCTAAGCAAAATTATATTTCTGGGACTATTGCCTTGTACAGACTGTGTCCAGCCTTTTCATTAGCACCTCAGGAGCTGAGGCAGGGGAAAGGAGATGCCTTCCCTTGCAGTGATTGCCAGGCAGGGAGATCTGGGGGAGATGCCCGAGCACGAGGAGAGGGAAGGTCGGGTTTTGCTGCAGAGGAGAGGGAAAGCTCATGAACGCCAATATTTTTGGTTTGCTTTAACTATGGGTGATGTTTGTGACCTGGATCTCCTGGCATGTAGGGCTGGTTAGCCACAGAAGGACAGCGACAGGGAGCAGACAGGGCATGGAAAGGACTCTGCCCAGAGAGGGTCAATGCCTGCTGGGTGCCCGCACAGCCCTGTCCCTTGTGTTTGCTTCTGTCCTGTATGTAAAAGCAAATGGGTGCTCTGCTCAAAATGTGGAGTTGCTTTCTGTGAGGACATTTGGATAGCTTGGGTTGCAGTCACATTTTAAAGAGCATTAGACCCAGGCAGAGGAAGCCCTATTGCCTTTCATCAGGGCAATATAAGACTAGAAGACACTGCTGGGGCCAAGGACAGCAGCAGTTACCAATAACTCATCTGATCTGTGCGAGAAAATGAGTAAATAACAGTATTGTCTCAAACAGTTACGTTTAATGTTTCATTAATGTTTTGTGAATATTGATAATTCTTTTTATATAATTTAGCATGCTGGGCTCTTCCATCCCCGGAGTTCTTTCCAGATGGGATAGCAAATGGGAGAGAAAGAAAGCTGTCACGGCCATCAGCATGTCGTTAGAGTTAACGCAGGAGTTGTCAAATGATGCCTGTTTGCTGCCGAAAAGCTCTGTGTTGGCAGGAGGCAGCAAAAGTGTAACATTTATCACCAGTGAGTATTATTTCAAAAGATCATTTAGTATCTGTCAAGGCTGGTGTAATATTTTTTTGGCCAAAGAATTTAAGTGGGAAGACGTGTGTGCATGCGCCTGCACTTCTGATTAATTGTAATCTCACATAATGCACTCCTCAGCTTGACATTTTTAAAGTAAGGGTAGGTTGGTTGATTCCTGAAATTAATTATAATTCAGATTTTGGAGTGTGAAAAACGGATAGAGAGCTTTCTATAAACCCTTTAGACACAGCTAGAATTTGGAATGATTTATTATGCATTTCTACTACGCTCTGCTGCTCATGTCATGAAATCTTTAGGAATTTACTGCAAGAAAATGGCTCCTTTTCACAAATTTGATGCAAGGAGAAGATGGAATTTGTGTTTTAATTGCATTTTGATAAAGGAAAACAAAGCCAGTCAGGGCTGTGGCCCTTGATATAGCTGATGAGATGATTCTTTGGTGTCCCTAATTCAGAAAGAGCAAGAAAAATTTACATCTTCACGAATCCCTGTGTGAAACTTTTAAAAACATAAAAGCTAACATATGCTGGGATAGCTTATTTGCCTTTTCTTGCAGGAATAAATTAGCAAAGTCAAAATACTTCCTAGCACTTCAGCAGGAATAAATAGTCTTTTGGTGGTTCTCCTTTAGGTGTTAAACTTATTAATGCATTTCTTTAGAAAGATTAAATTGTCTGCAAGTTCTCCTGAAACTATGGCAGCAGACGCTAACTTCTGAATTCAACGAGTGCCCAGATAAAGGTCTGCTCTGGAGAGGGTGTTTTTAAATTGCAGCTGTCTGCACAAGGAGTTATTGAGAAACAGCCATGCCAGTAGGAAGACTGCTGCCTTTAATCTGAATCAGCTTTCATGTGTAAACGTGGTTAACTTTATCACACTTAACAATCTTCAATATTAATGAAACTTTCCAGCTATGGATTACAATGTAGTAATGCCTGCCTGCTCAGAAGTCCAGAAGATGCAGGGAAAATATAGTGAAATGCTGTCCAGGCTCTTGTAGAATAGCTCACATGTGTGATTGGAATCTGGAGAAACGTTTGTAGCAGTGTGATGGGTATCAGTGTATCTTGGTCGGGTATCACAGCCTCCTGGGAGCTGCAAGCAGATTCTTACAGAAGAACAATAGGATTTTTTTTTCATTAAGCTCTTCCCTGTTGGCTAAGAAAGATAAGAAAGCCTCCTCCCCTACTTGACTCATGCAGTAGATAAGATAAAGATCTATGTATAAGATAAAAACTTAAGTGCAGCAGGAACTTGGAAGAGCCATTTTCTAGGAGAAAAAACTTAGCAGGCATCAGTTTGAAAAAGAAAATAGACATTGATTTACACTGTGTTATAGAGAAATTATGTGAGAAATTATGTTTCTGGTAGTAAAAGCAAATCCCAGTTGTTGGCTCCAGATGTACTTTTTGTTGGAGACACTGGATTGTAACAAAGGCATCATCTGCACGTTGTAATTCTCCCCTCTAGAGCTTTTGGAGGCCGGGGAAGAGGAGTTGTTTGCTCTGAGATCGCCTTCATGCCATGTTAACATGCATGGCAATCATTTGCAAAAATTGCTGACCTTAGCAGGCTGTGAGGCTTGTGTCTTATACGGATGAGTATTTCTTGACTTTCTGTCTTGTGGTAAGGACAAAAAGACCTTTTGCAGGTTTATCGTTCTTCACCCTTACCTAATTACTGTCATGACAGCATCCCCAGTCATTAGGATAACTCAAAACCAAGCAGGAGGGTTTTCTTTTCCTGGAACACTCCCTCATCAAAACAGTGACAGAGTAAGATAGTTTGTCCATTTTTCTGCCTTGCAGAACTTATTTTCCTTTTCCTCTTAATTACCTGCACTGCTGGGCTCGGCGTATTATCTACCTCGCTTGCTCTCATGAATATTGATTCTAGGGATTGTGCTAACACATTTTCCCTTGCGTTCAGAAATCCAGGCGGTGTTATGTGCAATACTCTAATAGCATATATGGGTCAGATTGTATTCTGAGCTTGCATGATGAGCTCTGACTGAAGTCTCCTAGGGACAAATAACCCAAATGCAGGGCTGTATTCCTCTAGTAACTTGGTTGTAATGCACTGCTCACTATGTGAGTGCTTGGGTACCTACACTTTCATGATTAATGTTATGCAAAATATAATTTGGGTGTTCCGCTGTCTGCTATCTCAGGAATATTTCCCTTCTAGGTGAATAAATTCTTTTGTCTCTAACTTGAACAATGCAGTTCCAATTTTCACATTATCCAAATTCTTGGGGTTTTCTTCACAACCTGCCCCTTCATACAAGCACTGTGCCGATTCTCTAGAGAACAAGAATTGCACCCTGAAACAGTAATCTTCAGAGGAAAAAGCACCTGTTTAAATCTAGTTAATATTAGGAATATTGAAACACATACAAAAACTCTTCATTAAAAAGCTGTATACCGAGACCTCATTAAAAAATGCCCAAAGATCCTTTAATGGGAAGGAATACATGAACTGAAGGGGTCTTCCATGCAGCGCAACACTTGGCCAAGGCAGAGAATCGAGCAGAAAAGGTGTTTACTCTTGGTCAGGCTGGATGTGCCACGTTTTAGATGTGTCTGTGTGCTGGAGTCCCTGGCTGCATGAAAGCTGGGTTGTCAGCAACTGGCTGGCAGCCAGCAGGGCCATCTTTTCAGGAGAAATGGGACAGTGCGCTCCAGGTTTGCTGAAACCAGATAATTAATGGAAGGATGAAAGTGAGAATGAAATGTATTCAGGTATGATCATCAGGTATCTTCCAAAATGGGTGGTAATAGAAAGTGGCAGAAAGTTCTAGCAATAAAATCTGAAGATGAAGTGCATTCATTTAATCAATTAAGATCGATCAGTGGAATCAAAGGCACTGTATTGGTTGCAGCTAATGCAGAGCTTAAAGCATTTTATCACTAGTAATTAAAAAATTGGCTCGATTTCCTATTTCAAATCCGTCCCATGTTTGTAGTAAGCATTATAAATAAAATAATAGTATTATGAGTTATTTAAGGTTTACCACCAATCTTTCTTAGCTGCTTGAGTAAAATTGTCCGGTACTTAAACATGAATTTTTCTCTCTAATTCTAAATAGCCAATTTCAACCACCGTTTTTGTGACCTCTCTTCAAAACTGTTTCATAACAGTATCCACCCATGATTTCTTTCAATGAAGTGAAAATCTATCAGCTTTATATATGATTTCCTTTTTTAAAAAAACTAAATAAAATTCTCAGATGCTGACCCTCACTTGTCTGCTTCACAGAAGTATGATTTTTCCTACATTTTCTTTGTTTTAGTTTTGGAGAAAAGTCTTAAAGGAGACATACAGCAAAAACATCCTTTTGCTGTAATAGCTTGTTTGCTTAGAGAAACCAGCTGAAGCTATCAAGACAAATGAATTCTTTTATGGGTGTGAGCTGTATTTCCCTTAAGGGTGTGCATGGTCAAGTTGTACCAGCACATCCTTTCTAATGCAAGCCAGTCCTAGGCTTGGAGGAGTCAGCTGTGCTGGGACAGACATTCTTCTACTAGTTGTAAGGGCACCCACACCAGTCAGTGGGTGCTGTGAGTAGTACGTATCTGTTGTTTGAATGCAGGCTTCAAGGATGCTTCACAGTAAGCATCTCTCAAAGGCCCCATTAAAGCACTTCCCATCTTTCTGACCATACCAAATAAGAGAAGTTTGGCTCACAAAGATGTTTTCCAATGACTCTTGGCTTTCAAACCTGGACTCCACCCTGTTCCAAGGGTGCTGTTTTAAATGCAAATATAAAATCGTACTGTATGCAGCTATAAAAATATGGGTGGCTTCTCAGCTAAAGCAAGGCTGCTTTTCACCTGCACAAACAGAATGCTTCATGCAGGCGACTTCCCTTTGTTAGCTTCAAGAGGTGAACCTTTCTGGTCCTGAGTTTTTCTGATTTCGTACCCAGCCCCTGCGGGGTCAGACAGCTGTTTTATCCTGCGTGTTGGCTGGGGAGGTCTGTGCAATGTGTGGATCTTGGAACAATCACTCGGAGATGGATTGATAGAACCTGCCACCCGATGTGCCAGTTGCTGAGGTGGAGCTGTGCTCTCTGCTGAAACAGATTGGACCAGGAAAGGAAATAATCATGGTACAATCTGCACCCAAGAAGGAGGAAACAGTGCTGCACAACGCTATTTTCTAAGCTCTTCATATACAAATTTTATTTTTTTATGTAGGTGGTGTCTTTTTCCATTTGCTGTTTCCTTGGATCCTGATACTCTGAGGGCAGAAATCTGCCTCCCATCTTTGACTCCTGAGTAACACAGGAGGCACTTTATCCTAATTCAGTAAGTGCAGCAAAAACAGCTGTGGAAAACAAGCTGCCAGTCACAGATCACTGCATGACTGGAACTGCAGCTCTGGCTTCTGTCTCTGGTGTTCAGATTTGAGCACTAGGCATTGCAGCCTGCTCAGGGGAAAGTTGATTTCAGTTCAGGACCCAAACCAGAGGAATGTATATTCTACTTTCCAGAAAGCAGGATAGTCCCTGACAAATTTCAAACCATTACTGTGAGATTGAGGGAAGCTCTTCTCCACTTTTCTAGGGGGAGAAAAAAAAATAAATCCATAAAACTGAGTTTCCCCCACCCACCCAAACTGATAATACATAAAACCACAACAACTTGTAAATACAACACGAGGCGGAGGAATTTTCAATGGCTTTGGGCGAAGGAAGAACAATAGCAAAGTATGTGGCAGCCTACAGCAGAACCCCACATGGACAGCAATGATGCACAGTGGGGGGAAAAAATCCACTCAAACCCTCAAGGTAGTTCATGAGCACTGCAAAACCCTGTTGCAGAACTGATTTAATAACTTAGATGGGCCTCTCTTCCTAAAGAGCAGCTGAGATTCCTGCTCATCTCCAAAAAGTCAATTTAAATTATATCTGCTTCAAGTTAGAGCAAATGCCTCTTGTCTGAAATCTTTGTTCACAGTCTGGGAACCCCAGCACTCCTAGGATCCTGCTGTGAACTGCAGCTTGACTGACCCAAGCCTTACATCCCATTCCACTGCAGAAAACTTGTGTTGGTAGAGCAAAGAAAGAGGAAAAAAATTAAAATATTGTGGGAGAGAGGCAGTGGGCTAGAGCAACCCTGTGCTGGGGCAGTACATGCACATTTGCAAGCAAAAAAGGCAGAGCAAAAGCTGCTTGTTCAGCTGCAGAGGTTCAGTTGGTTGGTACCTCTGACAACAAGACAGAGCTGTTCATCAGGTTGGTCATTGAGATCTTTCCGTCAGGGTCTGAATTCCACCAGAATCAAAACTGTCTGTGAAATAATGTTTAGTCCAAATTTTTGTTGTTTAGTCCAATTGTTTTTGTTGTAGAGGAGGGAAAAAAATAAGAGACAAGAAAATTATAGCATCATTAGGATGGTCCATGTCTGCAGTAGTAAAACAAACTTCAGTTTCCCCTTGGGGAATTTCAGATTATCTTTTCCCTACTATCATAGATACTGTCAAAAATAAAAAATTATTCATTCATGCAGAAACCAATGTTTTGGTAATTCCAGAGCAACTATTTCCTCAAAAATATCTATTGCAAGGAATTTGGTAATATTTTGTGTTTTGTCCTGATGTGGAAGAGAAATTCATCTGAAGGTATCCTCCATGAACCAAGGTGTTCGGTTGTGACCCAGGGCTGCAATAGTATGCTCTTGTAGATAAAATTCCAGTGGTCTGAGCATCATCAAGGATTCTGTGGATATGGCTTTAAGTCTTTTCATTAACACAGACTTTCTTACGTTATATTCAAGTAGTTCTATCTTTCTGTACCTCACTTATCTATGCAGAAATGATCAGGACTACATAGATCATAGAGCTCTAGACAAAAATCTTGAGAGGATCTAAAGATTTCGGGTAAAGCAGCTGTATTACCTAAGAGACATCATTCTGTAAATGTAGGGTGAGTTCTCAGTTCTGGGAAACAAGGCTGGACATAGAGGTTTAGGTGTGTGGTTTTTTTTCTGGGGAGTGGGCATGGTTCAGCACAGATAGAAAAAGACTCAATAGCTGGCTGGGCATCTTTATCTTAACTGCAGTAAAGCGGGGAGAGGAAGAATCCAAGGCATTAAGAAAGGCCCATCTGTCTAAAACATACACGATGAAATCCTAATCTGTCTTGTTGATTGGTATGAACATGTTTTCTCATTTTCCTCTTTCATCTTTTTTGAAAAAAAACCTAAGCGTTCCTTCTACCTTTCACGAAGCGTATACAGTAATCAGGATTACGTTGTTTTCATACAAACATGGAAATTAAACAGTGTTGCTATTCTTCATTCTGTTTCTGCAAGACAGACAAAGCAGACTGTGCTGTGGTGTCCTCCTTGTGGTACTGGCTCTATCCAGATGCCATCAGGGTGTGTATGAAAATGTCTGCATAACTTCCACCTTCCAGAGATAAAGGGAGTTCTTGATGTTTGTTCTCTGATTTGCAGCTATGCATCACTGGACCTTCTTGTGGTCTCCAGGCCTACAGCTAGACTGATCTTCATCCCACCAAAGCTGTTGGGAATGCAGACAGCTGGCTTGCTGGAAGTTATCTTTATTTCTGAGACTGGTATTTCTGAGAATCTCAGTGCTCCTCTTGGGCAGCACCTTGGAACAGGGAAGCTGTGTGCAGGAGCTGACTAGAGCTGGGGCATCCTCAGGTACACCCCTCCAGATGAGTGTCGCTGGCAGATGCTCCAGGGGAACCCAACAGTGACTCAGTTCCTTTCTTTTAAGTGTCTTCGTGAAAAGCTATATGTATTAAATTTGGGATCTCTTAACCTTATGTTATTCCCTCTAATGGTGTTTCTTCACAGCAAATACCTGGACCCAGCAAGATGCAGAAAATATTTAACCATGTTGTTGCAGATTTGATTACGACGTGATCTATTCTGGGAACAGCAACTGTAATTTTAGTACATATTTATGAGGATGGCGAGGGGTCCAACAGGAAGTATGACGTGAATCTCCAAAGCAGGGCAGCCCTCCAAATTAGTTTATATTAACTTGTGTGTAGTGTGGAGAGGAATGGGGAGGCAGGAGCAGCAGCCGGCAGGAGTGAATGGATACACGTGGGATTTTTCCACTCCTGCTGCAGAGTCCATTCTGGCTCGAGGCTAGAGCTCAGCAGCCCTGTTTGTCCAGACACATCCCGGGCTGGGTGTTTGAGGATGAGCAGCAGTGCAGTGAGACCCTTGGGGCTGGCAGGGCTGCCTGCCCAGGAAGCTTGCCTGTGCCAGCGGTGCATGCATTGGCCCGCAGCGCGGGGGGCACGCTGTGCCAGCGGTGCATGCATGGGCCTGCAGCTCGGGGGGCACATTGCCCGAGTCGCTGCGGGGGGGGCTGCTGGTGCAGCTTCGCTGGGCAGACCGCGGGTATGCTCAGCACCCCGACCTGCTCCTGTGCTGTACCCAAACGGTCTGAGTTGGGTTTTATTTTCCTCCTAACAGGCTAGCAGAAAATGTAGGTGCTTTGGTTACAAAGCTTGTTGTGCTCTGTCTCCCATGCGCTGCCTCCATCTCCCCTGCGATGCTCGTGCTGTGGGGCCATGAACTCAGCGGCAGGGCTGAGCCGTGGGGCTGCCCGAGCTCCAGCCCTTGCTGCAGCCACACTGCCCTGGGTGCTGCGTGCGCTGCGCTGCCTGGGCAATACAGCGAATATCCTGACGTGAATCTGGCTCTTTAGGAGCAGTCTATGCCTTCCAGTAGACTGTCTCCTGTCCTGTCGTACCCTTCAAATCACCGACTCGTGATTGCTGCTGCACGCACAGGTCGGGGCAGGCAAGTGCTCAACTGCTTCATTTCCTCAGCGACTGCAAGAGGGGCCGTGGTCCCAAAGAAGATGTAAATGCCTGCAGTGAGAGTGCTGATGTGCATAATGCCTGAAACCAGGCTCTGGACCTTGTTTAGAGCAGCTGTTCTTTATGAGGATTCTGTTTTCTAAACACAATGTTTAGAAAATCTCTGGCAAATTTAGGAAGAACACGGAGATGTTTGCCAGTGTTTGTGAAATGTCACAGAGTTTTGGGGCAGTTTTATGACTCCTTTCAATGTTTTTATTGTGTTTTATAGTAAAAGCAGGATTTTACAGTGTTACCTTATAAAATAAGTAGATGCATCAGTAGGCATTACATGAAAAGGGACCGCTTTTACTGGTGCGGATAAGTCTCAAATAGGAAACAATACTTATTCTCAAAGCAGTAAGCAAGCAAGCAATAAAATGGGTGGAAAGTTACAATTGGTTTTATCAAATGCCTACCTGTTCTTTTAGAGGCAGTCCCAAGGAAACACTACCTGGGAATTTCCCTGTGTCTGAATTAAGTGGGAGCAGTGTTAAGTGCAGTGCAGTTGTGGGAAGCACCCTAAGGCCCAATTGAGAAGAAGAAACCACACACTACATTTATCGCCTGTCCTGGAATGCTCTGCTCTTTTCTTTACTACAGTCTGAATTAATACCTTTGCTTATAACCTGCAGCACTGTGCATCTGATTCTGCTTTTGCTGATGTCTGTGGCAAAAGTGCATTAATAGAATTTGGCTCCTCTCCATTGATAAGATCCTCCAAGCATTTACTTCTCTGCGAAAGACGGGAAAAGCAGAGTAGCCTCAAAGGCTCCAATGACCCTGCTCCAGCAGAAAGCCTAATGCAATTAGTCTCCACTCATGTCTATTACAGTGACGTTTTCCTGCTAATATCATGCTACAAATGTACTATGGTCAGCAAGGATGCCTGGCTTGCCCTGGAGAGGGGGAAGGGTGTTTGGCCTATGTCTGTACTGTGAGATGCAGCTTGCCATGCAGCCAGGGCGAACAGAAGCGGCTTTAAGGTAATGAAATGAGCTACCACAACATACCATCCCAGGGATGGCCCAAAGTAGTTTTGGAGGACTTTTGGGGAACAGCATGGACCTGCCTGTTGCTTCAGTCTGATGGCTGTGCCTTACATGACATGAGGCACAATCCAGCCTGGGGCTCTGCGTGGTGCTGGGCACCCTCCTCTGCTGTTGCCACGGGCCCTCAGGGAAGTGTCCAGACCACACGGGGAGGCTGGGAAGGACAACGGTCTGTCAGCCACTGACACATTTCCCCACAGCCCTCAGATGTTTTCCTGATCCTCCCCGGATCTTTGTTCATGCTCCCAAATCCCACCGGAGCCACTGGAGGAAGACAAGTCTCCAGAAAAGGCCTCCAACAGCGGCAGAAATTATGCGAGGATTCAGACAAGTCCTAACCTGACATTTTTCAAAGTGAAATGCAAGACCTACTGCTTGCTGATTGCTTTTGCCCTGTAAGAGCAGCTGAAGCGCAAACATCATTCGCTATGGATGATGACAAGGAGAGAGGGATGGGGAAGGAGCGAGAAAAGAGAAGTATTGCATGGCATTATGGAGGAAAACAAGCTTCTCTATAGACAGTTTTGATGAAACTATTAATTTTGTGTGTAGTGCTTAGAAATTATCACTGTCCGTGCCAGAGCTAGAGAGCTAATTATATCAGATACAGAGGAAGATGTAATTATCTCCCCTTCCTCGGCAGGGCTTGTGGCTGCCACCGGAGCAGGACACAGTGAGGGCCTCTTGCAGCCCATGGCAATGGAGGAGGCTGAAAGGAGCCCCCCAGGGGTGCTCCAGGCTGGGATGCTCGGGGCTGCCTCCCACAGAAGGGTTTGGGCAAACAAGGTCTGCTTTATGCAGTTCCTCATGGATATTTCCCTTCTTTCTCCAAACTGAGCCAACCAACCAGCCAACGGGCTCTGTAAGGTTACTCCTGGTGAGATTGAACCTATAATTATGTGGAGGTTTCTCACAGAGGTGACATACCTCCAACCATTGCCCAAACCTTGCAAAATTAACTTCTGCAGAAAACCTATAAAAGTCGGGAGAGGGGGAAAAAAAAGATTGCATTCCAATGGAGCCAAAGACCATGGCCTCTTTAAATGTTATTAAGTCAATAATTAAGTGAATTTGGAGTGTGAACTGTGTATCCACTTTAAATGGATTAATGATATGAGAATTCATACAAAATTGCTGTGTTGATTTTATGTTAATGGCTGTTTGAATATAAGCTGAACTATTAACCAAGGATAAGTGGAACTAATGTGCCAGCATTACTATAGAAATATAATTGAAAGGATGGTCTGCAATTTGCAAAGGGCCTCGTTTCTCTGGAGTGGGTCAGGGGAACAAAGACTCCCTTGGACAGATTGGAAGGATGTCAGTTAGGGTGGGAGGGCTGTAAATGGAGGGATGCTTAAATAAAATCTGGAGGGAGGGGTATAATTCAGCTGTCAATAGTGACATTGGAGACACCCAGCAGGGCAGGGTATCTAGTTTGTTATAGAACACCGGTTTGTGCTTTAAACCTCTCAGGACATTCCCAAGACTGCTGTGCTTTATGCCAGCGGCCAAGGAGCAAATATTCCCAAGATCTTGGTGATAAATATGTGCTTAAGGCTGCATTTCACATGAGTCAGCCTTCCCCCTCACTCCATCCCGAGTGCAGCACGGCAGGGACAGGGAAGCTGCTGCAAAACCACAGCAAAAAATGTGTTGGTTGGTAGAAGGAGGCACGGCGAGTAGGAATGGCACGAAAATGAGCAGGAGGAAATGTAAGCTGGCTGTCAGTGTGTTTTTCCAAACAGCAAAGTCTGGTTAGTCGTGGAATCCCCATTACTTGAATCATTTAAATATAAGCTGGATAAAAGCCCTCAAGAAAATACTACAGAGCATATTCGTGCTTTGGCAGGCAGTTGACTAGGATGACCTAATAAGTCTTTTCAGCTCTTAGTTCTTGGGGGCTATGGTTAAAATAAAGATAGGATTGAAACAGCTGCTGAATGACCTTCTTTGTTCTCAGCCTTTGATTTTTTTCCCCCTCCCCTCTGAGGCAGCATCCAAGGTGCTGAGCGGGCAGCCTGTGTGCAGCCCATAAAGGCAGGAGCAGTTTGAGGTACCCAGGGTTCCTGAAGCCTTCAGTGTCCCCTCCCTTGTGGCTCTTTTATGTGCTAGTGTCGTTCCTCTTGGTTTGTGTGAGTGGAGGTAAAACCAGGCTCAAGGCTTTTGATGCTGATGATTTCACATACTGTTGTGATAATATCATGTCTGTCCTCTGCAAAAGGTTGGCTTTGGAGGTGCTAAAGTGTGGATTTAAGGTAACTGCTGCAAACGTGCTGACTAGGTGGAAAAAGTGGATAGTTTTCTGCCAGATCAGTGGGTTGAACTGGCTCAGTGGGGTGTCCCACAAGGGGCTTGCTGTGCAAGGAGGCTGGAGCTGCACAGGAGGCTTGGAGGCAAGAGCAGGGGTTGAGGGGAGGAAGGAGCAGAGGGAACAGGATTTCCCACATTTAGCAATCGTAAACTGATGGATCTGCTCAGGTGTGCCATCTAGCTTCGTGCTTAGTTTCCCTATCTGAAATTTAGGGATAAAGATGCTTCCTCTGCCCACTGATTTCAGAGCTACTCCTAAAAAGCCACCCTCAAGAGTAGTTCTGCTCTTTGTAAAAGCAAGTGCATCCACCACTGCCTCTCCAAGGACTGGCTTTATAACTATAGATTTAACATGACAGATTTTGACACAAAGCTGCAAGTTTTCTGTTGCTCTTATGTGGTTGCTAGTGATTGAAAAGATACCAATAGGACCTGGTTGAATGCCCAGATGTCTGTAAGATGTCTGTTTAATACCTTTATTGATGATATTTATGAGGGGATCAAGTGCACCCTCAGTAAGTTGCAGACACCACCAAGCTGGGTGGGAGTGTTGATGTACTGGAGGGCAGGGGGCTCTGCAGAGGGATCTGGGCAGGCTGGACCGATGGGCTGAGGCCAAGTGGATGAGGTTCAACCAGGCTCCGTGCCGGGCCCTGCCCGTGGGTCACAGCAGCCCCCGCAGCGCTGCGGGCTGGGGCAGGGGGCTGGGAACTGCCCAGAGGGAAAGGGCCTGGGGGGGGCTGGCCAACAGCCACTGGGCAGGAGCCGGCCATGTGCCCGGGTGGCCAAGGTGGCCAGCAGCATCCTGGCTGGTACCCGAGCCAGTGTGGCCAGCAGGGCCAGGGCAGTGCCCGTCCCCCTGCACTGGGCACTGGTGCGGCCGCCCCTCGAACCCTGGGCTCAGCTGTGGCCCCTCACTGCCAGGGGGGCGTGGAGGGGCTGGAGCGTGTCCAGAGCCGGGCAGGGGCTGGGGAAGGGGCTGGGGCACAAGCCCTGTGGGGAGCGGCTGGGGGAGCTGGGGGGGGTCAGCCTGGAGAGCAGGGGGCTCGGGGGGGACCTGATCGCTCCCTCCAGCTGCCTGACAGGGGCTGTGGGCAGGGGGGGTCAGTCTCTGTGCCCAGGGAACAAGCGACAGGGCAAGAGCAAACGGCCTCGGGCTGTGCCAGGGGAGGTTTAGGTTGGAAATTGGGAAAAAATTCTTCACCAAAAGGGCTGTCAAGCACTGGAACAGGCTGCCCGGGGAGGTGGTAGAGTCACCGTCACTGAAAGTGTTTAAAAAACACTTAAATGCGGTGCTCAAGGCCGTGGTTCAGTGGTGGGCTTGGCGGTGCTGGGTTAAGGATTGGACTTGATGATGTCAAAGGTCTTTTCCAACCTAAATGATTCCATCATTCTAAGAGCTGTTGATTCTTGACTCTAAAGCAGGTTAGATGGGGCTCTGTAGGTTTGCGCATAAAACCAGCAATGCTCTGTCAAAAAATAAATCACTGCTCAGAATTTATGGGCAACATTATAAACACAGAACTGGGTAGGTGATTAGTTCATGATATAATGATGGTGATACTTAAAGAAAATGTAAATAAATTCTTAATCATGTTTTTCATCCTTTTGAGGCTTGTCTGCCAGAACTACAAACAAACAAACAGTGGGAGCGTATAGATGTTTGGAAAATAAACTGCATGATTAGCTAATCTCATCTAACTGAGGCATAATGATAAACTGCATCGTACATATTTTGTAGTTTATTACTATTAGTATGACTGTGTTTCAAGGTCAGAATTTTTATTCCTCTTACTTCATAAACATGCATGCTTGGAAGAAATTAAAGCTATTTTGTATTATAGATTGCAGGAAATAATAATATTCATTGCTTTGAAGCATGAAAAATACAAAACACTACAGTTTTTTTGGGTGAAATTCCTCCGTTATTGATTTGGGTCTGGCTATTAATACACCAAATCTTGACTTTTTTCACTTGGAGCCAAATCTTCACATTCCCAGAATATTCAGTACACTTAGAAGTCTACGTCTTTGTGTGCACATTTAATTTGCAAATTTACAAATGCAAATATGCATATTTACATGTTCAGTTTGTCAAACCCCTTCTCCCAATAACATTATATATATTATCCAGCTAAAGACTTAGCTCTCTGGGCCTTCCTCCTTGCTGGGGCAAAGCTCAGTACGGCTGAGTACAAATTCTCCATCTGTACTGGGATGAATGCTTCCTTAGTGTTGCATTTTGATACATTTACTCATCTTCCTTGAATATCACTTTATTTCGCTAGTAGTCCAATCTAGTAATGGACATACCAGTAATCTATTTTGCACTTACAGAGTAATATACTACTTGACAGACGGAAAGATATGAGAGTAGTTATTCATGGAGGATAGGAGGAATGACTGCAGGTCAACCCAGTAGCAGAAGTGGGAGCCTCCACCCGGATGAGGAGCTTGACAGGGTGGGATTGCCAGTGGAAAAGGTTGGGAACAGCTTACCATCACAAGTCTTTATTTTTTGCACAGTACTAGAGCTATGTATCCTTTCACTGCCAGACATATGGGCAGCCCCTAATGAGGCTTACATTATTGCTACTTAATATGCAAGTTGTTTTAAAGCAAGTGAAACTTGCAATGGTAATGAACACTTCAGCAAAACACATTTTTCTTCACTGGCCCATTACTATCCAGAGATAGCTAATATCTGCTAAATGATTTTTCTCTCAAAGATAATGCCCAGATAAGCTGTTAATGCCTCCTCCCATGCAAAAATTATGTCAGGTCCTCTAAAAGTAGGAGGTTGACTTTACGACTACCATATCTGAAAGCAAAAATACAAAGTCTGGCAATCTTTCCGCTTGCCTTTGGTGCCTACAGGGGATGCCCAGGTTATGTTTTTGAGGTTTTTGCCAAATTAATCAGAGCTAAACCGTTGCATTTTGTTTTATTTGTTCTGAAGGTTAAAATTATCAGTTAATTAACTGCTTTCGGTAGGTAACACTTTCAGAGAGATGCCAAGTATAACAGGAGTCGTGTTGTGACCACTAGCTAGTGACTGCCACAGCTCAGCAAGGGAACATACACCCACTGAATATTCTTCCACGATGTTTTTGGGCAGAGGCATTTCCTCTATGAGCAACTATCCCCATTGCCTAACTGGTGTCAAAGCAGCTCTTCTTAAAGAGGAAAAGGTGACTGTGCACAGCCTCCTGCCTACCCTTGAAAAACACAGCGTCTCTGATGGCCATTTGTCTCTTCAGGGTCAAAACTGGTTGTCCTTAACAAAGCTCCCCTTTATGGGAGCTTGGCTGCTCTGTTAATGACATAGAGATTCTGGCCCTGTCAGCATCGTGGGTTTGGCCACAACAGACTTCAGCAAAACCCTTTCTGAATGCCCAAGAAGAGAATTAACCCCACCCCCACCCCCATTTATTTGCAAGCCTTTATGTTTTGAAAAGCAGTGCCACTTTGGATGCACCCTCTGTGTGCGCAGCCCCTGGCATCTGGAGAGACAAAGGAGAAACCCAGCTTGGAAGCTTGGTAACTGCAAGGATATGTATACTGTGCCCCCCTGGATTCAGAGCGGGTTAAATACAGACTGCTCTTTGCTCCAGGAATATTTCCTTGACTCTGAGCTGGCTCCTGTGCACTTCTTGGAAGCCAGAAGAAAACCAGACTCAGCCATGGGCAGGGGGCACCTGCTTTGCAGAGGGTGCTGGTGCCTTTGCTGCTCACCATCCCACCCCATCCTGGAGGAAGCAGGCAAAGAGGCTGTCCTGCCCCCAGGAGGTTCTGTGGAGGGGCATTTCCTTGAGGGAGGGCAAACTCCTCTTCTCTTTCTCTGCCTTCCTAGTTAGAACCTTGCTCCTTTCCTTCTCCTCCCCACCATCCCGATGGCCCTGTTCCTCATCTAGTACTGACAAGCACTTTGCAAGCACCTGAAAAAAATTACTCAGATAGCTGTTCTGCCTCCAGATACAGAGAGTTTGTATTCCCTGTTTCTTTAATAACCTAGACAGTTAAATTAGAATAATATTAAGGGGCAGTTTAGTGAGGATGAAAAGGAAATGGTGCTGCCAACTTCAATAGAAAAATATCTTGAGTCAGGTTTTCATGAATTACATGGTAATCTTAAAAATCACAGTTGAAATGGCTAAATTGGCCCCTTTTTCCTTTGCATTCTGATTTCTGGGTCTTTAGGGTACAATCATAAAGTCTAGAAAATTGCTATTAATAAAAATTAAGAGAGGAGCTAGCTGAATTTCTCATGTCATTGCACGCTTCTGGCAGCGAAAGCTGAAAAACACTCAAAAATCATAAGACTCGAGATAAAAATCATGTGAGTTGGCAACACTGTTCCAAGACTCCCCGAGAGATCCTGTACTGCCTTCAGAGAGTGTAACTGTGCTTTTAAAATTACACCATTGCAAAATTAATCAGGGGAGAGGATCAGATGGAATAAATGGAAGGGAGTTTAGCAATGACTTAGATTTACGGCCGGAGGAGGATGACTCATGCCTCGTTGCAGCTCTGGTGCACGTCCCATCATGCTGCTTTGTTCAGGGCTCTGGACACATCTGAAATGAAGGCATGTTGCATGTCCTGACTTCCTCTGGAGAATCAGCAGAATCGGTGTTCCCTGGGTCAGGGAGATTAAACAGTTTCTTATCAGGAGAGCAGTGCAGCGGCAGCAGGGAGGTCAAATCTCTACATGACCACAGTGCAGGAAATGTTTGTTTTCCTCCCTCAATAAAGGAAAAGGGCAATTTTCATCTTCATCCAGCTTAGGTAATATTTCTGAAGTTCGTTAAACCCATGTTTGTGACCACAGAGTTATACTTAGTCTGTCAGACCCTATTGATTTCCAAGTATCAACATTTTATTGCAATATTAAGTATATTATAGCTGTTCAAATAGTACTTTTCAAGACTCTGTTCTCTGGTTGATCTGTGAATGATTTACAAACTGCTTGTGGTTTCTGAGCTTACCATTAGGTGCTGGGCCATGTAGTTATTTGGAAATGTGTATGATTCGGGCAAATCATTGACAGCATATGAAGTGTTCATATATGAAGGGAGATGTTCAAAAGCACAAGGAGCACCAAACAAACATTGAAAGACCAGAAAAGCCCAGCTTCTGTGTCCTACATGTGCCATCTTCTAGGTGATTAGTTATTTATTATTAGTGGACTTTAAGCAGCCACATGTTTTTTTTTTACTTTGTAATTTGATGGTTGCAACCATCCCCCAACAGGGAAATGATGCGAAGGGAAGAACAGATGGTGAGTCAGGCCGCTACCAGCCAGGCAAAGCCTGTGGCTTGCTCCTTGGGGTCCCAGATTGATTTTTCTCGTAATTACGACTGATGCTTTGACCAGGAATGTGGAATGAGTTTTGACTGTTATCAGCAAAATTGAGGGGCGGTGAGCTCCCTGTGGGTGGAGGAGGAGATTTTTCCAAGCATTATAAGCGCTTCTTCACATGTCTGTAGTAAAGGAGTTGAAATACAGACTTGGCTGTTTGACAGATTATCTTCTCAAAGGTGGTAGGCGGGGAAAAATCTAGTGAAGGTGCCCAAGGTTACTCCAAACTAACACCTTGGATGTGATTTGGCCCCCTGAGTCCTTCATTTGGAGGAAGGTTGGTATGAGGTGTGCAGCTCTGACTGGCCATGCTCTGTACTTGTTTCAAATATACCTTAAGCAAATGTATGGAGCAGGATTATTATTATTTTTTTTTAATTTGTGAATATAGTGCTAGAAGGATAAAGGCAATAGCTGTAAATGCCTGGTGTGGGTGGGAGATGCATGGAGGACAACATATTGGTACTAGTTAGGGAAGAATTTTGGAAACAGAATTGGAAAATTCTCCTTTCATTGATACTAAACAATTCAGCGATAACTATTGCAATCGGTAAAGCACTGAGAGGAAAACCAACTGAAAAATTCTTTTAGCAAATAAAACCAACACAAGCACCAAAAAAACCCCAAACCCAAGATCATTTCTTGGCAGACGGATACCAGCCGTGGCCTGTAGGTTGCAGCAGTGTCTGCTTTTCATTAGGAAACACCACTTCATCCTTTGTTTTCCCAAAGTGGAATTCCCTAGTGAAATAAACCAACTCGTATTTGGCTGCATTGCTGAAAAAAAAAACCCAGCCTTGACCTTGCTGGCGAGACAAAGGGTGTTGTTTCTTTAGGGCTTTGCTACGCAGATGTGAGCTATGTCCAGCGGTTCAGGCCACGTGAATCAGAGCCACGCGGTCCAGCAGCGCAGAGCCTTCCCATCGTGTTGGGAAAATGATGGGAAGGACTAAGACATGCCATAAACAATGCTGGGAAAAATTGGTCCTGGAGGTCCCATCCCATTAGGTCAATTAAATTTCTCCATTTTCTTTCATGTGCTGCAAATCCAGATAGTTGTCTGTTGAGTTCTTCTATCCTATAGGAACGGAGGTATGCAAAATTGTGGCACCGCATACAGTACTGCAGTGAGAAACTGCTCCACATTCATATGATCCTGTCTTGTGCTACAGAAATCAAAAACTTTAGCAGATGGCACTCATGTAACTCTTTCTGGCTGCAAAGATAGGCATAAACAACAACTTCATGCATCAAGTTCATTCACTTCATTGATTATTCACAGAATGTTAAATACAGGTAAGAAAAAAAATACAGAACAAAATTGTATGGATGTTTCAATGACAAAGTGTTCTGGTTTTCACCAGGAAATGCTGAGGAATCCAGCACTTTGTAAAGCCAGTCATAAACATATAAAAATATATGAATGCCAATGGAAATTATCGACTGAACAATCTCCTTTTTGGTGGAAATATGTTTTATCAATATTTATGCTGATCTGCTTGAAATACTCAAGGCAGAAGGGGAAAACCAGTCAAAACTCTGAAAAATGTAAAGCATGTTTAAAACTAGCTGAAAACTAGAAGTCATCATGTGATTATTTTTTTTAAAGAAAAAGCATTCTCTGTTTCTTCAGAGATTAATTTAGTTTAAGGCCAGAAAGGACCATGAGATCGTTTACTTTGGTATTTTGTGTAATGAAGGCTAGTTACCTCTATATTTAGCCAGAAAAACTTATATTTGGCTTATTTTTTCCAGAAAAGCAGCTAGCATCTAGTTTTGACTTGTATATGCTGAGAACTGCAGAATCCACCGTTTCGTCAGTATTTTCTATAAGCAATTTATAACTTTCCCTATTAAACTGTGTTCTTAATTGCTCACTTAAAATTGCATGTCTTCACATTTCAGACCTTTCTTCTTGTTATGCTTTGCTCCTTTAGATGAAAGGGTACTTTGATACCCAGTGTTTTCTTTTTTCGTGTGTACAAACACACTGCAATCAAGTCACCTTTCCATTGTCTTGCTGGTTAATTAAACTGAATTCCATAAATAATATGCAAAAGATTTTAATTATTTTAGACTCCTTCTTTACTCCAATTTTCAGTAGCCTTAAAACCTGCAAGTGTTACAACAGGGTAGTTTTGCTGGTGCTGCTTGCAGAGGTAAAAATTCACTCCTCGATTCTTTTTTTTTACTGTATCCAAAGGTCAAATTTGCTTGCTTGGTTTTTTGGGGGTTTTTTTGGGTTTTTTTTCTTTTCCTAGAATGAGGGCTCATATTCAGTTGCTTAACTCTTTCCCAGCTCACCGCTTCCCATGTAGTCCTTGCTGCAAGTATGGCCTACATTCCTCATGGATAGCTGTGAAAGTTAGCATTTGGCTGGATTAAAATGCATCTTGTTTTAAGCGCCCCAAATTGCTACATGATGCACATTGCTCTCCATGATTAACCTGATGTCGATTCCTGTCTGTCACATTGCTGAGGCTTTGCAACCATGGACTGTGGTTTACCTGCAACCCTATCGTGCCACAAACCAACTGTCTTCTACAGATGTCTCATAATGTTTTTATAATCAGTGTGTTGTGTTCTGCTGAGTTCTATGACTCACCAAACTCTAAGTGTATTGCATCCATGCAGTTATCTTTATCAGCCAAACTTGTAATCTCATCAAAGAATGACATCAGATTTATATGATGAGGCCTGTCTTCCATAAAACCATGATTACTGGCATTAATTATATTTCTATACTTTATGTTAATTAATTTTCTTTATTAATTTAAGTCTTTATCAGCTTTTCATTGCCTTGCCTGGCATCAATGCTGGCCAGCTGGCTCACATTTCGGATCCACTTTTGACTCTTGGCACCATACTAGCTGTTATCCAGAGTTCAGGAATTTCCTTTGTGTTAATGTATTTGTCAAAAACTAATTTCAACTGGCTCAATCTTCATGGCTGGGACACTTAACATCACCATATTCTCTGTGCCCTTCCTCTTCAGTGGCAATAGCTTTCCTATTAAGTGTTGGGAGGGGGAACTCGTATCATGTCACCCAGGAATTCCTCTATATCATAGCAGCTTCCATGTTCAACTGTCAGATATTACCACCTTTGGGCTTTTCTGTCATCGTTGAGCAATTGGCTTAGTTCTGCTTCTTATTGTATGGATAAAATTAGATGGTTGAGCCATTTCACTGAAAACTTCAGGACAGATGTGTGTGAGATACATGCATTAGCAACACTGGTCTCCAAGTCATCTCTTGTGTATAGACTTCTGTAGTTCTGCTGCAGTCAAAAAGACAGTGAATTACTAGAATCTGTCCTATGTGCAGCTTGAGGCTGGCATTACTACAGAGAGCTAAAAACCCAGGAATCTCCCAATTATCCGCACAGACTGACATCCATTACTCCACCAGCAGAGACGGTGAGACTGTATTCCTGGGGAGCAGTATCAGTTTTGCGTGGGTTACAATGGAGACTTGCATGGTGTGACGTTTCCATGTGAGCAGTACTAAAAACAGCCTTAGGCACACTGCAAGTCTTTTCCAAACAGAGCTTGTATTTAATTCATCATGTGATGTTAAACCGGGCAAGTTTTCCACTCAGATACATAGTCTTTTATAAGGGCACTCTGCGAAGTACAGCGTTCTATATTTTTTATCATTTTTCTTTAGGAAAATAAATAGAAGACCTTATAACAATTAAATACCTGCCTGTTATTCCCAGGAAACCAGGGTTATATGCCAGAATTTCCGTATCAATTGTTGATTATTTAGATTCAATGATCAAGCAGCCATTTCAATGCAACACATACTCCAGTTTATATGACTAAAGGAGAAGGAAAATCACAATGAAAGAACACCATTTGGGTCCAACTCCCAGACATGATGGAAGAGAAATTAAATGCAAAGTTGTCCAGATTGCACCATGGATCCATCCATCTACAGATTAATGTATCTATTTTCCCCTCTTGTGGAAGGGCAGATGACATTGTGGTAGACTGGCAAGTGGGTCTAGCACAGAATGTGTGACCAGCATCAGCTATGTGAGTCAGAGTGGAGAATTTTGCCCAAGAGGCAGGTAATTTACTACAGGTCTAAAAATCTGTGCTTTGGGAATAAGTAATAGTCTCATTAGCAATACCTCTAACCACTATGTATCCCAGTTACTTGTTGCTGTGAAGACCTAAACAGAAGTATCCTATGTGTAAGCGATGAATGGTCTAATTTGGACTGTATTCATAGCATAGTTGTAAATCTGGCTAGCAGATACCAAAGTCTTGGCTGAAAAGCTGTGATGTAAGAAGCACTTACTGCAGATGCCTGCAAACACATATCTCGTTGTCCACATTTGCATACCCAGAGGTTAGCTCAAATAATTGACAATAATGTCAGGCGTGTCTTATTTATGCTATAATTATTTTACTCACATATGTCACTGAACATAATTGTTTTTTCAGTGTTTTAAGATTCCTCCTACAGATAGGGAGCCATAGAAATATCTTTCTAGCATGAGCTCAGGAGTAGCTGGAAGAAGCCGCGGCTAAAGAGAGGCTGGGATATGCACAGCTGTTCTTATTTCCAGCTGTTTTTTGTATATTCTCCGGGTGGAGCAGACATTGATAGCTGTTCCCTTATAAAATATGTAATAGTGTACTTTATGACCTAATATATTTTCCAGTCCCAAGGCCTGATCCGGAGTCCACTTAGCTCTCTGAACAGGCTTCCAGTAGCACCAGTAGAGCTCTATCAAATTCTTAATGAACCAGTGCAAGTGAGAGGTAATTTAGGGCCATTATCTTTGCAGGGTTGCATATGGTTCGGTGATGCTCTAACATTTGCCTCCAGAGTTCTGTCCCTTCTGCTTCATTTGCTTTCACTAGTTGTTTTTTACCAGCCTTCAGAGATATTATATATATATGTATGACAACTCTGGGTCTCTTATGCTGTCTGAGGCTACTTGCCCCCGAGTCGCAGACATCATACTCTCTTGCCTCCTTGGCAGGCTTCCCCAGGAAAGCTCCAGGCCCAGCGGTGGCTGAGAATGTCTGATGAAGTTTTGTGGCACTCCTTCAGTCTTGTCATAGTTTGCTGTTACGCGTCAACTTCAGCCTTCTAATTGCGACTTGATATTTAAGTTCGTTGGCAAAGGTTGTTTGCTTATAGGTTAGTATAGCCACTCCAACAGAGAACAGAGGGGCAAGGAGAGCACGCTGGAGCTTTTTGTTAGGGCAGAGTGCTGCAAATCCTTTCCCAAGAGGCTAATTTCCACATACAGGATGTAGGCTGATTTTGGGACATGGGGAGTGTAAATGAACGCAGGAGCCAGACTGCTGAAAACATACCGAGACTAAAACCAGCCCGAGGGAAGGGGAACGTTCTGGGCTTGAGACTCAAGGTCATGGTCCAGACCCATCTCTGCCACCTTAGGTTTGTGTCTTCAGGTTGCAAAAAGTATAGCTTCAAAAAGAGGATCCAACAACTCTGCTAGCTAGTCTTGTGTGCATCACTAGTTGATGTGCATGGGCCACTTGAACAAACAAATATTGCTTTGCCGCTACTGCAGAAGAGGAGACTGTATGGGCTTTCTCCTACTTGGGATATGATCTAAAAGGGCTAGAGTAATTTCAAAACTAGTAGAGATGTGCCGAGTACATATATATCTCACTGGTTTGATGTGGTTGTGCTGGGGACTCCAGATATTTCACACCTACTGGATATTTCTGGGAAATGTTGTTTCTACTCTTGCAGTTCTTTGTTTTTGTTCTTGTTTGTGCTTGTCCCATTAGATCAAATGAGGCTAATGACTGAGGGATAGTCAGCTTCCCAGGGATTTGAGGACTTCAATGCTTGAAAGCTATTAGCAGACATGCTTTGCTGTTGAATACATTGAAGCCTTTTGCTGCAGGGGATCATCCTAAAGGCTGTAAGAAAACAACAGCCAGTATTTTGACAACATCAGCTCACAACTTTGCTTTAGCTAGAACAGTCTTTTTCTAATCCAAATGTAGGTCATGGCTGCAAGTTAATTTGTTCCATGTGCCATTATGATGTAGGATACATTCAGAAAAACAGGGTTCTCCCAGGGTGAGAAAAAATTGTTTGCTAAGCAGTTAGAGTCTGTTTTATTTTTTTTTCCTCCCAGATTTCCCACGTGCTTTCCCATGCTTTGCTTTGCCCTCCTCCCTCCCTGTTTTCCTGCCTTAGCAGCCTGATTCCACATCAGTGGCGTAACCAGTTCAACTCCCTGTGCTCTCCAGACCTCTGGGCGTGCAAGCAGAGAGCAACCCCATCCCAGTCCCCATTAGAGCATGCGGCTCCTGGGCAGCTCCCTCTCACTGTACTGGAATTTGCAAGTCGGAGCAGGGACTGTGCGCTCACCCGCTGCCAGGCATTTTGAGGCTGGTGGATCCCAGCTCGCATGGCATCAACTGCCTGCTCCTCGGGAACCCTTGCAAACCTACCCTGCGTCCTCTTCAGCTTTCGGTGGGAGCAGGGACAAGTGGATGTCTTCCAGCGTTTCTGGCTTTGCCTGAGCTGCACCCAAATACTGATAAGAACAGTGCTCGTGTGTGCTCTGTCTGGGCTGCACGCATGCCATGCCGGGTTTATCTCCTGCCTGCCTGCTCTGCAGCTGGAGGAGAGGCTGCAGGGTGGGCTGGCATACCCGGGCGTAGCTTTACCATAGGTGATTGGTAAAACGATATTCCTGAACCCAAGTAGCAAACAAACTGTCCTGAGCAGAGGCCTTGGGCTTTAGGTACTGCATAAACTGAGACAGTGGTTTATTTCAGTGAACCAGGTATTTGATTAGTAGTAGGCTGGTTGGCTGGTGATGATAAACAGAGGGGCTTTGCATGTGGCCTCCCCAGTGCTATTGCAGTGAATTTGCTCTGATATCACGTATGCGTGCAGAAGAATGAAAAACCTAATTAGCGTCACCTGAGATGAAAGCTCTGTAATCATGACTGCAATCTCAGAACAATTAATCATCCACCTACAATGAGTCACCAGACTCACTTTCTCATTTTTTTCTGAGTTCTTCCACAGATTTAAAAGAACTACTGGAGCGAACGAGATGATGTGGGGTTTGGGATCCCAGCTCGGTACAGCTGACTGGTTAATCACAGTGGGACCACGAGCACAGAAACCAGCCAAGGTGGCTTTAACAGCTTTTTGTCCCAGTCCCCTGCTGCCATCGCTCAAAACGTCACCCACCATTTAACGAGCATCCTCTGTGCCTGAAAAGGCTATTTCTGGCAACTTGAACCAAACTAGTTCAGCCACTTTGAAGACTGCAGAGCTTGGAGAAAGAATAACTTTCCCATACCTATACATATATTTATACACACGGGTTGAACTTCTGTCTATACAGGTTTTTAGGTTTTGTTTTAGAGTGGTTGTGCTACAACGCCACAAGACAAAATCATCGTAGTATGAGTCCTCGATGCGGGGGGGGGGGGGGGAATATCTTGAAAATGTAGAGAAACTGGTTGAGAGATGACCAAGTTGAAAGTTTAAGCCTATACTTGGAGCATCTTTTTCAGCTTCTAAACCAGCCACATGAAGACTGTGGGTTGCCGTAATGCTGGGTGCCGTATTGGCTGTGCAGTAAAAAAGGCAGTGAAGGATCACATTTTCCCTACTTAGCTTATAAGTTCATTGTGCTGTGTTTCCAGGAAAACTTGATTTTCACAGCACATTAAAGACCAGGTCTTCAGTTGTTACAGACTGATGTAGCTCCACCTAAGTCAATAGATCTCTGATGGTTTGTGGTAATTAAGTGTGGCACTGAGCCTCCAGCACTCTGCCAGAGAAAGCGAAATGTTTAGTTTCTCTAAAGCAAAATAGCAATTATTTAACTGTTAGAATCTGGGAAAAAAAAATTTAAAAAACTTGAAGTAAATTAATCTGATGTGCTTTTGACATCAGCAAAAGAGGAATTTTATCGCTTTCACCCTATGTGTGAAAATGTTGTACAATTTTACAAGCAATGAAAGTGTGTGACCAACAGTGAGACAGAGACAGCATGGCTTATAAAAAGAAACAGCACTATAAGAAAATGTAAATATTTACAAAAAGACAAAATAGAGTCTGCAAAATTATCTTGCATTTGAGACATATGAATACTATCACCAAGGATAATATAAAGAGAAAGAGAGAAAAAGAATTAAACTCCACTTACAGGGACTTTGGAATAATCTAATAAAATGTATGCGGCTACACAGTACAATTTCATTCTACAGTTTTAAATTCACGAAGATATATCTTAGGATTGTTAGTGACAATACCTCATACCCATGCCCAGCAAGATACTACTTTTCTCCCCTCAGATCTGTCTCGTGTTGGACCCAAACTTCCATTGCTTACTAAGGCAAACTCCCACCACAGTTGTTGGGCTAAATTCTCTTCTCATTTACATGGAATGGGAGGACTGAAGGATATTGTACACAGGTTACCATGTCATATTTCCAACCAGATCATCAAAATTAAAAAAGCCATTTGATAAACCCAATTTTCCAGCTGAAAACACAGTATTTCTGATAGGTATAATCTTTGTAACTGATTTCTGACCCAGTTTTCATATACAAATGTCCTCGAAGCACAGGCATTTTTTCTTTCTTTTGCTTTTCAGTGCCTATTTGCAGTTTCTCTCTGAGACATAAAACATTGTCATGTAAATGATAGTTTTCTTAGAAAGCAAATCCACTGGGATTTTTAATTACAATATCTTTGTGAACATCTGAACCAAGCTGTAGTACACTATGAAGTCTTGAAGTGATGCTGAACAGTACTGCTCATATTTTTATTTCACGTCGGCTGTTCAAACTATTTGGCAAAGGTAATATTTCAAAATGCACAGCTTAGTCGCATAGAAGTTCTCACAACTGCGAGAAAGTGAAGGAGCTTGAAATATATACAAAAACCTTCTTTGGAAGAAGAAGCAGGGCAAAACATGCAATGAGAAATTATATTATAAAAAAATCTTTAATTTATTATGAGGGCAATTTTCAGATTGGAGTGTCAAGGTCCTTCATGTTTATGAACATTTTCTGCACTCACCTAATAACTGAGAGTCAAGGAGAATCTATCAAATTAATTTTAGTTTTGGCTGGAGAGTTAGACTTTTTAAAGAATGCTAATGATTTTGTCCAGACATTAATAAATCTGCAGTAAAACCCAGCATGCAAAAGACAAATTAAGGGACATTTTTGTCCTTCATTCCGTTTCTCTTCTTGGAAGGCTGGAAGTATTATTTATCTGTGCTGTTGGTGCCAGGGACAGATTTTTGAGTGCATGGGACAAGATTCAAATGCGCAGTGCAGGCTAGAGAGTCAAACTGAAATGGAGAATTTTGTCCTTAGTCATCAGGGAGGTGCCACTGTCCTATGAACATGGAACGGACTGGAAATTTTGAGGGAACAGCCTCACCTTTACAAAGAAAAAATAAAGCTTTGGATAGCAGCTGGGAGGGTGGACCTGGGAAAGGTGTATCCATACGGATCCTCAGTTTTAGCCACTTTTCCTGAGCATCTTCTGTTGAGCGTTGCTGAAAACAGGTAGCCCTGGTACGTGGTTCTGGTGCAGCCTGGCTGTTTTCAGGAGCTGGTCCTTATTGCAAAGCAACCACAGCCACTGGTGCTCCCATAGGAGTGGATATTGCAGTCCAGCGGCTGTGTCCAGGCAGAAATCCATTTAACTACAGCGAGAACCTGAGCATGAACTCCCGTTTGCCTCACTGGCAGCTGAAGGCATTAATCATCTTGCACAGGACCCTGAACATCTTTTGTAATCTTAAATGAGGATAAACAATGAAGTTGACTTGTTTTTTGCAGAAAAGTGGATGTTACTGAATGTGAAGCCCAAAATACAGTTTAGTCTCTTGTTACCACCTCTGCAGGGAAAAACGTAATTATATTGAGCTCTAAGTAACTTAGTTTGGGACAACTTATTTAGTCTCTCTGAAGTATCAGTCCATTCCCCAGAGCATTAAAAAATGAATGCTGGTGTCCAGCCTATTGCCATAGCAGCCCTGGGAGGGTTTATGTGACACAACACTCCAGAGTTCTAGCAATTCCTCTGGAGGTTAATAATGAAAACAGAGCTATGTACGTGTAGGGCTAATACAATATGCAGAGATACAGCGAAGCCTAGGCAAACGTTTAAAGTGAAGGAAAGTGGACAGGAGCCAAAACCCCAGCTTTTCTCCATTTTAATTTCCTCATAAATACAAATACTCAATGTGCATTGATCTCTCCTGCCGTGTCATGTGTTTGGATTGAGTGCCGAGTATCTATTTCTGCTACCAGTGATGGATAAATTCCTAATGAACTGCGTCAAGACAGCACATGGATTTTTCTAGGTGGCATCGTTCAAGAAGCTTCTTACAAACTCTATTTCAATTTAAGTGACTACAGGAGTACCAGAGTGAGACATAGCAGGGCAAGCAAGCCCTAGGATTTGAAAGCAACCAAAACAATTATCTTTTGGCAGACCTGAAGATCTTTGGTGCTTTTGAGTAGTTGTTTTGGATTTTTTTTTTAAGAGCTGGAGTGCTATTTCTCTTAAAATGGTCATGGGTGGGGTTTAGGAATCTTTTTCTGGTGTCCAGCTTTCTGTATAATGCATTTTCTCCCCATAGACACAGCATTATATTCTCTTTCCCTGAGCATAGTGAGTGGGGTGCATAGTCTCAGGGTGAAATCTTTCCAGCATTATCTGATGTAAAATACACAGCTGGACTGATTCCCAGGTCCATTCTCATCTCTTTTGACTTGCAAAGCCATGGCAAGACTCCAGGAAAGAGGTGGAGCACCCTTTAAAAATGTAGAGTGCTCACTACACCCAAATAGCTAATTATCTGGAGGTGTTGCCTAAGGAGTTTGCTGTGCAAAGTGATTACAGAATAGAAGGCAACAAAACGCCAAACAAATTTAAGGTGATGGACAGAGACATTTATAAAACACAGCTCCTTTCTATCTTGGTGTAAATTCTGCCTCTGGTCTCCTTTATTCAGTTGTGGTTATGGACCTAAATGGAGCAAAATACTTAGAGCATAGTCCTTCACAGATGCTTAGGTAAATGAAAACTCCAAAACACCAGGTAAGACCTTGATCCTGCAAGCATCATGATGCACATGGAGCTATATGCTGGTGCGCAGTCCCTGGAGGTCAGTGTAGCTCTGTACAAGAAATACTACAAGGAGGTTCTGCCCTCAAGGATGCTGTCACCCACCAAAAAACATGAGAGAATTCACACTATTCTTCCTACTCCTATAAGAATTCAGGCAAAGAAGACCTGAGTAGGGTTTTTCTGTATCAAAAGAAAATATAATCTCTGAAGGTGGTGGAATTGATGCCTTTTTTCAGGTTTTAATTGGGAAAAAAATTGCCTTCAGAGTTATAAATTCATGCTAACTTGGTAAACACACACATCCATTCTGGCAAATGGTATGATACTGACATGACATGTCATTGTCTTGTGAATAAGCAGCAGATCTCTGAATATCAGTGAGAAGAAATAGATGATTCTTTTTTGGCTACTTCATGCTAGTGAAAATTTCCCTGCTTGAGCATCTTTAATCGGTGCTTCAATACTTCCACATAAATCATTTAGAGTTTATAGGGTTTTCTCAATGCTTTGAGAAAAACATAGAGGAAAGGATCCCTTATCTGGTACTGGTTGATATTGCAAGAATTTTGCTCTACTAGATAACGCAGATCAGACCCAGACTCTCTTGTGGGTCTTTACATGAGAGAACCAGCATTCAGTCACTGTGCCAAAGTACACATCTGGCTAGCAGGTTAACACATTTGTGGGAAAAGGCACATTCCATTCAGATTTATAATATCTAACAAATGCTTGTTGGTTTTTCTTTAAAAAAAAAACAAAACAAAAACAACAAAACCAAGTATTTGCTGTTCCAAAAATTAACTGTGGGAGGAAAGAAAAGGAGGAGAAAAAAAGTAAAGAAAGGAAAACCTTGTTTTATTTTTCTATGGAAGCTATAATCCTACATGATGGAAACAGTAAAAACTCAGGCTCATAAGGATTTCTGATGATGGGATAACCCTAGATTCTTTGTTCTGAATATAAATTGGTACATTAAAATGCGCTAGTAAGAACTGCAGCTTTAGTGTGAATAGCCAAGAATAAGAAACTCAGCTCCATAAAATGACACCTAACGTGAAAGTTGTCCAAAAGACATTGTTCTATATATACTCCAAAAAAGGTCCGTTTTCTTTTGAAGCAAAAGAATGGGGAAAAAATGCAGACTGCACCAGAAGCTTCTTGTTCAGAACTGGCCTTGCATATGTGTTTCAAAGTTGGTGCTTCTTTATTACAAGCCTTTATAAACCCAGTCAAGCCAATTCCACTGAAAATCAGCTTTTGCCGCTTTTATTTTCCTTTGTGGAACAATATGGGACATGAAAACACCCTTCTACGTTGGTAGAATCACTCTTCCTTGCTCCAGAGAAAACTCATGGTGAAATTATTGCCCTATACACTCAACTACAAAGTGGAAAACAGGATTTTAACCACTTTTCCTAGATATGGATACATCTGCAGATTTGCTTTTAGTTACAGTAGCACATGGGAGTATTTCTACTAGTGAGAATGCTCTGTATCTACCTCTTATGCTGTATACTGAAACCAAGATTTTGATAAACAAGATTTTAAGTGATATAGATTAAATTTCCATTAACTGATTCTCACTTATGCTGAATTGATGTCAGTATAGTTTCAGGGGATATACACACAGAATTTGAAATGATGAAAGTCTTTTGGGAGATCAGAACTGAAAGCAGAGTGTAATTCCCCCCCCCGCCCCCCCCCCCCCCCGACGTGAGTAAAGCTGGCTTGAAACTAATTGTATTAAGCTTTATACCCTTTCTGCTACAGCAGCTGAGGATATGAATGTTTTAAATTAGTGAAGGCAATTTCTTAGTGGAAACGAGCCTTGGTGGCCAGTTAGATAGACAGGTAGGGAGAATAAGTTCAACACATTTCATGAATGTATGCAGCTGGGTAAAGAAGAGAAATCCTATTAGTGCCCAGTTAAAAGAATGGCTGTATCATGAATTCAGTACTTATTATAGGATCCAGAGGGACTTCTAGCATAGCGATGCAAATCCATAGGAAATTAGCCCCTGAATTCTACTGCTCAAGGAATCACCGTTTTTGTGGAGGTGTTCTCAAATATGAATGATGAGAAATTGGTCTTATTTATATTTCCATAAATCAGGAATAACCTCAGAGCAAGGAGATGGAGTCGTCATTCTTAGATATTTCAACAGCTCCCATGGCCTCAGAAAGCGAGTGTTTTCTATATCTACATGGATCAATTATTGCCTGTGAGCTGTGGAGATGCTAATATCCTCATTTTACAGATTGCATCTGAGACAGAGAGAGAGACTAGAGTCTTGTTTCCTAACAAGATTTAAATCTATAATTGCTATTGGTTTCATTACAAATATGGGGACTTTAGATGCTCTGTACTAGGTAGTTTGCTCCAGAAAATATGTGTTGGAGGATGGAACAGAGCTGACATGTTTTGCATCCATGGTTACCTCTTTAATCACAGAGCCTATGTCCCTGGATGGGGAAGACTGTGGCCCTTCCTCACTGTGCAATAGCCTGCAGAGCTGATGCAGGAGGTAAATGGGAAGGGGAGGGGGGGTGGAGAAAGATGGTTTTATTTTCTCTTTATCATCCTGGGAGGTGATCAGATGCTGAAGTATTCTGCAAGAACTGGGTAAATAACGGAATCCATTGTCTGATGGCAGTTGCTCATTTGCAGTGTCTCACTTCAGGGCGTTGTTTCTTTCCTGTGTTTCCAGAGAAAATTCCTCCCAGGGTAATGATGAAAAACTAGTCACAAATCAACACAACTCCGAATATATGAGAATCATAAAATATTGCAAAATAAAGCAAACAATACAAAAGCCCAGTGCTTTCATCATGCAGGGAAAGACCTCCAGAACACCAAGGAATTTTGGAGCTGATTCAGAGACTCAGAAATCATGAAACTTGGATATTTTTCCTCTCAAGGTTTTTCCTTCTTTTTCCTCCTTTCCAATGAATCACTCAGTGAAAGAATACATTACCTGGAAACACAGCAGGAGTCTTGGCCTTAGTATAAGAGAGCAGATTATAATGAGTATCATACTAAAGAAGAGGGAATAGAGAGCATCAGCAGCCAAAAAAGATAGGCAATTTGTGGGATATGATGTAACTCAGACAAGATGTCAGTGATGGGATGGAAATAAAACAATGTCACTCACTGTGAATTAATTATTCTCCTATAAAAGCAAATCAGTGAAGCAATGTACCGCAAGGTTGTATGGAGTCATGAGGTTTGGCTGTCACACAGGAAAGCGGTCATTTCATGCTGCCTGGGGGCATGTGCGCTAGTCTGGTAGGGTACTGAATGTCTCGTTGCAGGGCAGGCAGGCTTTCAAGAGTTGAGGCAAAATTGCAAAAAAAAATCCATTATAATCCCTTTATATTGAAGAGCTTATATACCCAGCCAGAAAATTTTGCTTTAGGCTGAAACTGAGCTGACAAGGTCTCAGCGCAAAAGCAAGTGTATCCAGTGGGGAATATTCTTCATTGTGCTGAGAACAAGGTTTGATTTAATGAATGAGAGAAGTAAGACCATAATTACTCTCTTAGAGGGAAGTAGAACACGGAAACACTAAAACGTACACAATTCCGATTCATGTGACTCTTTGGAATCACAGATATGCATTGTGTTAATAATAGACGTACCTGTAAGGTGACAGAGCTGTTGCTGTGCCTCACGGCAGAGGTTGGTTTCACGCACCAATTGCCACTCCAAAGTGTCTGATAACAAGTCCTTATTGTGCCCAGGCCCGAACTTCTCTCTCTGCCTTCAAAGCTGGATTCACTCAGTCTTTCTGCTACACCCTCAACTGTATAGAATTCACAGCAGCGATAATTTCACCTTCCTTAGAAGGTGAAAGGTAGAGGTAAAGAATCCCATCATGAGCATCCACAAAGCAAAATTTGCCGTCGCATCTTGCTGTCACTGTCACCCTTTGGGTAGCTGTAGCAAAACCATCTATAAGTGGTGTTGGCGATTGAATCACTTAAAGTCCTTGGGGGTTTGTAATGATGCTCCAGTATTTTTTACAGATAATTTGGAAACAAATCTGTGTGCTTAATCATAACCTTTACTCCATGCTGACAGTACTTCCCATCCTAAGAGACAATATTCATTAAAAAGCAACTATTAACTGGAGAAGAGTCGAAATAGGGCCAGAGGCAGATATTCAGTTAAGTGGGCAGAATGAGCATGGAGTTTCTATCTGCATCTTTTCTGAGCTATCACATTTTTCTCTCTTTGCAAAGATGAGCCTGAAGAGGTGGGTTTAGAGTCACACTGTTAGTCCTTGCTGAGCATTGGGCTTGTGCTGTTAGCGAACACTTGGGACTTCTGGGGGCTTGCCAGGTGTCACAACTCTGAAATGAACCTCTGCAGGCACAGATGTAGTATTTTACTGGGGGAAAAAAACCCACCAAAATCTAGTGGAGTGACTTTTCTTAGTGTTTCCAACCTTTGGGCTTGCATTGTAAGTGAAAAGAATAGTTGATAGCCAAAGAAGATGCCCATTTTGGCTATGAATTTCAGAGGAGCACCATTACCATTAAAAATTGTTGGTGGAGCTGTAACTTTCATACAGAACCAGTAGCTTAGCAAGTCACTGCAGTGAAAATGAGGCACTGAAGTTGCAGCCCTTTGACTACCCCTAAGAGCTGCTTACCAGCTAGCCAGCAAATGCCCAATACCTTCTTTAGGAAGTGAACTTTCTTATATGCAGGAAATGCTGCAGCAGCTAGAAATAGGCAATTACTGTGAAATAACTGAATGCCCCCAAGTTCATGCTGAGGGTAATCCTGCAGTAACCCCTGCCCATACCCTTGGAAGATCACAGCCTCAGACTTGCTGCAAAGCTACCGTGGACTCCGAGACATACTGAGCTCTCAGAGACCGTAGTCAGCACGCCATCTTATTCTTTCACCAAAAGCTTCCTTTGAAATTTTAAGCAGAGGCAGATCATTACATCAAGGTGTGCTTCGCTGTTTTGTAACATTCGCAGGGTTTATTACATTCACAAGGGTGAGACTGTGTGACTCACACCTTCCTTGGATGAGTGGTCAAACACAAGTTCAAACTCGAGAGGTAAAAACCGGTTTCACTAATTCCCTGTCCTGCTTGGACTTGAATGAAGAGCTTTCCATAACTCAGTAACTTGCAGGTGTGATGGGATCCTCTTTTGCTTGTGCACAGCCTGAGAGTTAATGCATACAGCTATGATTTTACAGCCTGCTGCTTGCTTTGCTGAACGGTGCCATACAAATATAAGATAATTATATCTGAACTCAGCAGAGCATGCGTTTATCTACTATAAGTGTTTTTATAAACTTTTGGAGTCCTATTGCAGTGTGCTTTGATATTTGCCAATTAGTAATTTAAAGCCATCTTGGAACTTTTTCAAAAGATCCCTAGCAAAAAAAGATTGTTTTACCTACATACATATTTCAGTCTGCAATTTTGAAAAATCTACTGTGTGGACTTGGTCCATCTGTATATACCTTTCCTCTCAAGGGGTCCTTAAAGGCTGCCACCAGCTACGCCACAAGTGTTATAGCCCAGAGTGGGATAGTCTGATGGTAATGGTGCTCAGAAGCACACCTGCAATGATAATGCACTTGTATAAAATGCATGGGATAATGGGGCTGCTCTCTTGCAGATATTCACATCCCCGTGGGTGACGTTTGGGTCAGGCTACACATTAGGTTAATGCTAAAACGATGGGGAATAAATGTCAGACCTCTCCAATGGTGTGTCCTAAATGAAAATACTGTTTTTAAATAGAGCATCAGTTACTCTATCTTAGGTGATGATAGAAGGTAAATATTTTTGTGAATGATGATTGACCTGAAGTACTATCATAGATTCCCTTCAGGCAGATGTGCAAAATCCCTCTATTCCCCGCCCTGAACACAGATATTTCAAGGTTATAAATGGGAAGAAAATCTCTGGAAAGCAAGATACTGCAAACAAAATTTAATCTATAAATGTTCTCTTTAAAGGCACAGTCCAAGCTCTCCATTTTATCTACTTGACAAAGCAAAACAACTCAATTTTGAACTTGCTCACATTGATTTTACATCAGGGTATTCCACCAATTTCTGGGAAATTATTGATCTAAGTGAGATCAAAATCCATCCTTTTCTTTCTTTTCCTTCAAAATTCTTTTTCATCTATTGATTATGGTTGTGTGATGTGGCTTATTGACTCTGAGCTAATAATGATCAAGTGCTTTGGGACAAACCAAACTAGCTTAATGGGCCACAACACCAGAATGGATCCCTATAATGTTCCAGAAATTAATTAAACTAATCATTCCCATGTAGCCATGTACCAGGAAGCCCTTAGTATTGTCACTCGCCTGGCTACAGTATTTAAGTCCATGCAAGTTCCAGCTGTTGAAAAATATGACAGGATCATCCACCTTTTACATCTATAAGTGGGGTCAACACGTGGCGAAGCTCAGTGTAACCCTAACGGCATTAGGTCTCCATGTAGCACAGTGAGGATTAAGCCAACTGTAAGCAACAGCAGTTTCTTGCCCTTGTTCTTTTTTTTTTTTTTTTTTTTTTTTTTCTTTTCTGGGGTCAGATGGTTCACATTTATGAAAAAGCATATTTCTTCTTGATCACTCAGAGACAGTAATGATTTCTTGCAGCATTTACAAGTCTTGGTGTTTTTAAAAATACATTTGCAGTGCTTGACTTCCCTAGTGAGCAGATCCAGATGTGTAGGATGAAAGCTGCAGCCCAGTGAAGGCTGTGTGTTGAGTACAGTTGTAGCTTGTTCTTCCCAACCCAAAGGGAGAAGGCTACAGATTAATTGCATATAATATATATATGTGTGTGTGTTTATATATATATAAAGCCTTGCCAAATGGCACGCAGGAGCTTGCAGGGCAAACCAGAGTCCAGATCTGAGATGTGCTGACAGCAGATGCAGCTCTGTCTTGATGGGAGAGTGAAGGTGTCTTGAGACCATGACTGCTACCATGTGAAGTGAGTGTGTGGCACCTGGTGGCACTAATGACGGACTAGATCCCCTCCTTAATGCCTTTGGATAAATACACGTCAGCATGCAGTTTTTAATGAGGCTAAAAGGTCTGCTTTCTTCTCTGCTCTGACTTCTTGCATTTAACTTCACCAGCTTACCAAGCTAACTCCTGTTTCATGTAGGCTACGGTAAGCTTCAGGCTGGGCCCTGTTTTTTTATTTTTAAGAAGGTTTTTTTTGTTGGTTTTTTTTTTTTTTTTTTTGTGGTGGTCTGTTGGGTTTTTTTTCAGAATCCTTTTTCTGTAATCCCACATGGGGCTCTTTGTCCTTCCAGTAAAGTAACTGTGAAACAGTAAATTTCCTCCATGTACATTGGTGTGCTGGAGGATAAGATATGGTCCTTGAAAAAGATTCAGGTCAGGAGGCTTGGAAGTGAGCATATGTGTGGGAAACACTGAGGCTGAGGGAGCAAAATGCCTTTGCAGAAGATGGGGGATGCACACTCACGGACAAACCTCCCTTCCACCTTCAGTTAGCACATTAACCTGAACAAAGAGTGTGGTCCATTCCGTACCAGTACCTACTCTCTGTTCCTTGGCCACCCAGTTTTTGCAATTACTAGCAATACTCTTGCTATCAGGGAGATATTTTCCCCTGGCACATGAACTAATACTTCTGAAATTACCCAAGCAATCCAGTTCACGTGCCCCTGCACCTGTCTGCAGGGTGAATCAAATTTGGGGACCTTTGGGACATTGTCTTTAAAGCATCTATCTGATTTGAACTATCACACTAATGGAAGCTCACCATCTGTTACCTCTGTTCTGTATGCTGCATATCTGCTGAGCTCAGCATCATTCAGGAACCTCTGGAGACCATGTTTCATTGCCAGGTGATGAAATCCCAGAAAAGAAGAAATTTGAAATTAAAAGGGGGAAACCAGAATGACATGTGGTGTGGTCACTCGGCAGGGGAAGAGCAAAGTCCAGCAACTGTTTCTGTTTGGAAATGGAATCTGTTTCATCTGTAGTTGATAGCAATCACATGCACAAGGTCCTGTAAAAAGTCTACAGTCTCATTCACTTTCTGTCGGCTGTAGTGTCTGTAGCCTTCATTTGGAATTAGCAGGGAAGGGGTTAAGCTCTTCTTTTTAGCAGAAGAGAGACCACAGCTGCGTGCCCTAAGTACCTGGGGTGTCAGGGCAGGGACAGATGTCCTGAAATAAGGGATTTCCTTAAACATAAAATGTCTTTGCTCCAGTGAGCTTGCTTGACTGCAACTGGGATGTGTGGAGGTTGGACTTAGTGAGGATTTGGGATAGGGAGAAAATTGTGCTGTCTTCCTTCATATTCTTTTTTTTTTTTTCTTTTTCTTTCTTTTTTTTTTCTTTTTTTCTTTTTTTTTTTTTCCCCATGAGGGTGGTTGGTGTTAAGTAAAGTAGCAGAGTCTTTTTTTCCTGAAGTTGTCTTTCTGCAGTGCTGTAACCTTAGTTGCCTCATTTTTGGAGGGGACTATTTGGATGCTGATTCTAGGAAGCTCTGTTTGCTTCCTCTGTGCCTTTTCCACAAATGAAAAAAATCAAATGGGGAAAAGGGAATAGGGGGAAAAGAAATACTGATGAAATGGACCAAATAGATATGAAATAAGTTAAGGTATCTTATAGAAAACTTTATACAAAAATGTCTCCAGACCTCAGATTTTTTGGTTTTTTAATAAGTAGTCCTTGTTGGTGTCTAGATCCTTAAGCAAAGAGGTAGTTTCCCCAGAGCAGGACTCAGTCCTGGTAACAAGACCCTTCTGTGCTTTCTCTGTCCTTCAGGGAAGGAGGCTGGCATCCACCTGGCTGCTCATTTCTGCAAGCATAAAGCAGATTTTCAAAAGTATCCTGGTATCGTGGAGCTTTATTAAGGTATGGATGAATCCTCCAGATTGCTCAGAGGGTGGGAGAAAGGCTTTGTTTTAACTCTTGTGGTCAGATACAGTCTCTGCCTTGAAAACACTCCTGCGCAGTATGAATGAAGTGTGAGTAATCTTGGGGGTTTTGTCTCTTGGAAGGGGCAACTGACTGTACAGGGCTCATTAATTATCAATGCACATGTGTAAGAGGGAACTAGGGAGATTCTTTGTCTCTATGCAGAACAGCTTTACAGAAGGGAACAGATGCTGTATGGGTCTGTTTAATCCCACCCTGGGGCAGATGCCCAGGGAATGGGCTGAACCTTGTGTGTGCCTGGTGTGCTGTAGGTTTCCCCAAGAGAATGAAGACTGGTTAGGCTTTGGTTGGATGGCCTTTTAAATCCTAGACAACCCTTGCCTACCACTGCCTTAAACACAGGTCTGCGTTTCATCTAATGCTAAAATGGACAGATATTTTGGTGGCTGAAGAGTTTTAATATGAGCAGCCTATCACAAAGTAAGCACTGGGGTGCTGCTCAGTATCCGGCTAGTGTAAGAGGAGCAGCAGAAACAGCCTTCTCTGTCCTGTTGGGTTGTGTGAAGTGCTCAGACAAAGAATAATACACTCAGCAAAGCTCAGTTCATGAAGGTCACTGAGGGCTGCTCATTAGGAAGCAACGATGAAAATGCTGTTACATCCCTTAATTCAAGGGCACTAGATGAGACTTGAATCGATCGTTCAATAACGCTGAAGATAATAAAATAGAGATCTCATAGTGTCTGCCTAGGCTAGCCAGGACACACAAACCAGCGCAGCGCTTTAGCTGTGTTTGCAGTAAACTCCTCCATTCATTGAAACCTTTCTTCAGTAAGTTCTGCTGTTCCCTGAATGCTGTTCCTAGATGTCTGTCTTGATGCAGGCACCTCTTAGGTCCAAGAGGTGTAAATAATTTTAGAGGGCAGGATTTGTGCTCAGAAAAGGCCAGGCAGGGCAAACACTCCGGGTGGGTAACCCTGGTGGAATGAAAATCAAAGGCTTTGCATGTTTCTGTCTTCAAACGTATCTTGACTCTTTTGTGATGAACAAAGACCTGTTTTAATTTTCTTGCTCATAAACATGACTCACTTGAAAACAAAAGGAGAAAGCTTATTTCTACTCCTAAATCTTTAACTGCAATTATCAAAGCCAATTCAAGGGCTAGTTTGCCCTGTTCTCACCTAGGGCTAATGAGCATTGGCCAATTAAATCACATTTGCTTTGAAAATTCTAGTCAGGATACTTATACGCAAGGAAAAACTGTTTCTGCTGTCTTTTAACCCTATTTAAAAAATTAAGAAGGCACCCAGTTTAATTTAGCATTAATTCATTTCAAGCCAGTTTTATATAAGCCATTTTCAACTCTAAAAATCTCCTTTTTGGAAAAAAGTGATCTATCACAGCTGTTGTACTGACACACTCCAAGACCAATTTATATTCCATCTTTTTCTGCCTGGCAAAGGCCTGTGTGGTACAGTCTGTGCATTGTGGCCATAAATTAATGTATGAAAAGCTTGTTTTATTGATGTTGTTGTTTACTGATGTTGTTACTTTTCTCCAGGGGAGTGGGGATGTGTGTGTAAAATCATAGCAGTGTATATCCTAAGAGATGGGCATGGGCGTAACAGAAAAATGATGCAAGATTTAAGCCAAAGACAAGAGATCGGAACTTGTGACTTGTGGAAACCTGTCTTTGATTAAAATGCTATTCGTGCAGCATTAGCAGCACATATTGCCTTCTCTGCCAAGTAGTCGTCTTTGTTGCCAGCTTTGCTGTGCTGCTTACTGTATTGGTGTCACTAAACTGTGCTTAATTAGCTGGAACTCGTACGTATATTCAAACTTTCAGTGACGTTACACAGAAAGCTGGCCTGAGTGGGTTACTCCTGATTTATGTGCATTTTTAGATGATGTTAGCTGGAGTCAGATCGCTTATCTAGTAACTGCAAACACTACAGGTCCAAGCTCTTGAGTTTCTGAATGACTGATTCAGGTGAGTGTCAACGTGGTGGTAAGAGAGTGGCTCTGGGTCCTACAAGCAGAGGTCAATAGGACAACACTCATCAGTCATGTCCCTGTATAGCCAAATAATATTTCAGAAAATGCTCGAGCATGTAGTTAACAGGTCCCTAGGTGAAGGAACCTCTTGTTTGACTTGATGTAATGAGAAGGATAGTTCTCTTTAGTGTCGGTGGAAAGTATTCCTGCCCCATCAAAATGGCTAGGCTGTCCTGGGTGGTCTGATTTGATCAGAGACAGGAATTTATAGGACAGTCTGTGACATGTGACTCTAAAGTGTTTTTCTGAGATTAGCTGAGATGATTTTCCTGGGAAAAGATTTGGAAGGGTCTTCTGGGTCATCAGGCCCAGTCCTGTGTAATTTCACTTGGCTTTCTCCAACAATTTTCTTTCAAGCTGTGTTCAGCCAGAAGGAAGTTTTTTACTTTTTTTTTGGGGGGGAGGGAGTGGCGAGCAGGTTGGAGGAAAGCCATCACTGTCAGATATAGCTTGTGTTTCCATGTGAAAAGAGGTAAAGGCATCCACACAAAAATAGCAGATGGCTGCGCCCTACAAGTTACACTTACTGTTGCCAGTTTCAGAGCAGAGCTAAGGGATGCTCCTGGCCCCAGGGCGCCCTGTCCCAGGCTGCAGGCTGGAGAAGGGCTTGTGGACCACCACAGGGGCAAGCTGCCTGGCTGCTTCTGCTGCACAGCTACCATCTGAGATCTACCACAAAATATAGCCAGCAAGGAGTTAAACAAAATGCAGCAAATAATGCTTCCCTTATTTTTCTCTTTCTTTCCCTTCCTCCTCCCATGTGCTTTTATTTTTGTCTTGAGCTAAGTAGAAATGGTTTGGGTTCTTTTTTTCCCTTCTTTGGCTGAGCTTATGTTGTTATTTGATTTTTATATGATCCTCAGGTACCTAATGAAGTTGCCACATGCTCAAGGGAAAACAAGTTTCATAACAGAATGACAGTAAAATGTTGCTAAAATCCTCCAGGATAGAGGAAGGATTAGAAGAAGAAAATGCAGAATAATGTAGACTTTAGCTTAAAGACAACAAAAGGTTCCTAGTCCACTGACATACTAAAATCCAACAGAAGTATTCATAATTACTAATAACAAAAAGCTGGTCTATTATTACAACTCCATTCAAACTAAAACACATGTAAAGCTTGTGTGCTAGTGAGTGTATTTTGATGATGGGTCTGGTTTAAACCTAATCTGCTGAAATACAGACAGGATAGGAACAATGCTTTCTCTAGGGATCAACAACTTTGTCTCTGAACAGACTGCCTTATATAAACACCCATAATTCAGTTAAAATTCATGCAGACAACTTAGATTAAAAAGGAACAAATATCAAGCAAATAAACAAAAGTCATGAGCAACAGGGGCTGGTAAAGCCATTGTGGGGAAAAAAATACTCTTTGAAGCATATGCCAGCATTCACTAAAACAAGAGAATGAATATTAAACACTACAGGTCACAATAACTAACATATGTTCCGCTTTCTGAGAAAGTACCTAGAAATCCTCCTTTCAACAGTGGACACCCTGTTTAGTGCATTTTTTAGTCTTACTTTTTAAAAACCTCTGAACTTAGGTGTCCACCACCACTTTGGCCTTCACTTTCCTAAACACTGTGCACAGAAAAATGTTTCTTGCTTGGAGTGTGCCATGCTTTCAGCTGTATTAATTTATTCAGCTGGGAATAAAGGTGGCTTATCCAGAAGGCTTAGGTGGCTGTAGTTACATGGGTGTGTTTTAACTCGGTAAAGATAGAAATTAAATTGCTCAAGTATTCGTTCCCTTCCAATTTCTCTTAGTTCATCAAAAGGTACAAAAGCCTTGTCTCTTGGTGTTGATACGATGGCCTGGAAAAATCCTCGACTCTGCTTTACCTGGTGGTGTCACAGGGGGAAAATTCCTTCCCCATGAGGAAGACTGTGCTCAGCCTCACAGGAGAAATCTCTCCTGTCCTCTGCTGCCTTTACTGGGCTGTGTTGGGTTGGTTCTGCCTCCTGCTGCCTTTTCTTTGCACTCTCATGATGAAATAGATGATGGGGAGCTTTGGAGAGGTTAACATTCCCCATGTTACCAGTGAATGTGAGACCAGTGAATGTTCCTTCAAATCCCTGCTCTTTCTGCTTCTGCCACGTGCTAGGTTTTTTCCCCTGTTGAATGCTCTGGGAAAGGCTGTGCGTGAGACATCCTTGAAGACTGACAGGACTGACTTCAGCCTTCTGCTTTTAGGGTATGCTTTGAGACCCTGGATGCCCTACTTGAGTAGCCTCTTCCACATGTGAGATCAGCTCTAATGTGGGCATTTCAAGAGATATTCCCTACCTTTAGATGTAGGGACATAGAGGAAACCTGTAGGAAGCTTTCCATGCTGGTGGAAGGGCATGGAAGAAGGCAACTGTAGCTCAAATCCAGCATATGGCCAGGGATGTCGGGCTGAGGAACTTGCTGAGGGCAGACTCAGGGCTTTCTGAGCCAAGACGCTGTTTGTTTTCCCAACTGTGTTCAAAGAAACCCAACTCTGTATGTTTGCAAATAATTGAGATAATCACCTGACAGGTACCTGATTTCAATAACAGAAAAGAAAAGGCCTGACTAATTACAACAGTTCAGACATTAACCTTTCCTCCTTTCAAGTGTATTAACTGTTTAAGCAATTTCCTGTTTAAAGCGTTTTCTCTTGCAAAAATTATGTTCGTTGGATTTTCATGGATTTTCCTACTTGGAACCATTGCTGTGAGCATAGCCATGCAAAAAGATGACTACCCCTGAACTAACAATCTTTCAGTAGACATTTTGCCAACTTCTAGTTCTTGTCCTTGTCTCCAGCCCCTTTAGTGACCTTTGGACAAAACTCTTCTGTGACTCAAACCATGATTTAAATCACGTACACGACCTCTCTGAAATAAGACTGAAAATTCAGCTAACCTTGAATTCAAAAAAGCATTCTCTAGGGGCTTGGTGTTTAGCTTAGTTTTCAGTTTCAGCACTGCTTACTTGTGTTGGAAAATTATTTTTGGTTGCTTTCTGTGCTTCATTATAATTCTGAAAATGACTAATTTGATGTGACATTTACTAATGTAGTATGATCAGACATAATTTGATCTTATTAACTGAGATCGTACCGTATTAGCAAACATCGGATTCTATTTGAGAAATTTACACATGCTTCGAATGTGGATACACCTTGAAATCATACTGTATTAGTATAATTTGTCAGTTGACTGTTGTATTTGGTAAAGAAAGTCAGAATATATTGCAATTTATAGCTACCTACTTCCAAATCTGCAAAGATTCAGATTGGCTGTGCTGTTGTCATATGGTTTTATCACATAAATCCCTAACTTCCTTCAATGCAGCTCAAGCACTTGACATCTTCCTGTTCTTTGAAAATGCTTTCACTGCCTTGCGTATACTGATGTCTGAAATCTAAGTCAGCTAAGGGAGGAAAGAGCTTAACTCCCTGCTCCATCCATGTGGGATGATGACCAGTTTGCATGAACTAGAAAGCAACACATAATGAAGTGATGCAGTTGTATCAGCTCTACATCGTCACATTAACCTGTACGATACTGCTTTTTGTTTTCCTGCTGGGCACCAACCGATTTTTTTTGAAAGACTAAATATTTGTGGATATTATTTACGAAGAAATGGAAAGGCCAGTTGCCTTTTATAACCTTGTGTAGTTGAGATAGTAACTCTTGTGTCTGGTTGTTTCATTCTGCTCTAGAGCTGTGATTTCTCTTTGCCAACACAGGCTGTAACTAGAAGCTTATCTCCTGTGCTCTTATGAGAGACCCTGTCTCTTTGTCTTCTTTTTTTCTTTCTTTTTTTTTTTTTTTCTCCCCTCTCTTTTTTTTGGTGATGGGGAGGAAGTTTTTTCCTAGGCTTGAGGAGTACTGGCAGAGTACATCAGTGCATTCCCATCTGAACCAGCTGGCCATTCCTGCTAAGGTGACTTCGGGACAGTCATGCAGTGGGCTGAAGAGGCAAGCTGAGTACCCCTATAAAGCTGGGAGGTGGTTTTGAGTCAGCAGTTGTATTAGACTTTGCTTTTGTCCTACAGGAATATGTGCCCCTTGCCGTTTTGGGTTCTCATGGCATCACAGACTCCACAGCAGGAAGTTAGGACAAAAGAAGGATTTGGACAATTCTAGATGCTCCAGATCAGCTATGTCCCTTGTAATCAGACCTGGGCAGAATTAGGGTGATAGAAGTGTGTGGTAATGTTTGAAGTCATGAACCTCATTTTGTGAAGGTGAGCTCAGTGAAGTATGTGCCTGAAAAGTGCCTTTATATGCTTGCAGCCTCCACTGGGGGGTCCCTAACATTGCACAGCTGCTCTCCATGATATTCAGGGACTAACTTTTTGGGCTTTGCCAATTCAGGATTTGCATTCCCTCCAAGCTTTCCACTTAAAAAGTGGAAGAGACTATGAACAATGTCTGAACAGCCCCGGAGCTCTTGCTTTCCCAGTGGTTTTCCCCTAGCCTAGATGTGTTGTGGTGTCATTACAGCAGAAAAGAGGGCTTGTAGGGGGAGGGAAGGTGACCATGAACATCTCAGTTTCACTGTTCAACAGCCACAGTGAGCGCTGGGATTAAGTGTATGGCAGGACAGGAGGGACAGGGCTACAGCCTTGGCACCAAAGCAGCTGGTAGTCCAAGATGTCTAACGGAAAGTGCAAATTGTTTCCCAGCTGCAGTAGAAAGAATTAAATAATTAAAACCTCACTGTAAAACTCAGGTTCTGACTGCCATGATATACTGGCATCTGCTGCACTAGAATGAGCCAGGACGTGCTTTGCAGACACTAAACCCCATACGGCCAGGCTGAGCCTTGCTGGATTCAAAGGGAATTGCTTGCACACACCTGGCTGTAGGAGCATGGCAGGATGAGGGCTGGTTTAAGCCTTCAACTTCAGACTGCAGGGCATGAGTGATATGTGGTATTTTGACTTGGTTTTGTCTGTCAGGATACACAGGAGCTGTAGAAAAAGCTTTCATTTTTCCATATTTCAAAATCTTTTTGATTTAGATGCCGGGTTACCCCTTTGATGTAACTTTTGCAAAAACCCTCAATAAAGTTATTAGAAAACTAGTAAAATTGTACTGAATAAAAAACTGAACAGAGCACCTACCACAAAAAACATGTTTGAGTTCTTTTCTGTTGACCATGATTTTGAAATAATATATTCAGCTTAACCAGACAGTGGTTTTGATCCAAAACTGATAGTGTTGCATCTTTTACAATGGAGTATTCTCTTTTGTGTTGTTTTTCATGCTCTGTTTGGAAAATAACAATCAAAAGCAATTCCAGGCTCAGTTTCTCTTCTTTCCACCAGATTGTTCCAAACACCGAACAAATCCAGCCAGTTGTCAGCCTGAGTTTTCTGTTACTCTGATGTTTTACACCTCTGAAGACAACATTGCCTCCTGCTCTGCTCTTCAGATATTTTAGAAATGTGATGCTGGAACTTTATTTCAATAGATGGAAATTGTGGGAGTTTTGTCAGGTGATTCCTTTGTTTCCAGGTACATCCAAAAATATGTAAGAGGTCTTGAACTGAAATTGCCTTCACCATATTGGTCAGTGATGCAGACACGTTAAGGAGCTGTGGGTATAGAATATCTTTCTCATTTTATCACATAATCATGCATGGAATAACTCAGGCATTTTTTGCCTGCAGTGAATTCCACAGATGAACAGATATAGGCAAGAACTTGCCTCTGACTTAACAGCCATTCTCCACACTTTCATTTCAGTAGAACCTTGGCTTTATTCTTTCTGACTTTGCCTTTATATATAGCTATCTACAGTCCTACTTCAGACTTGGTATGTATTTAAGGTGGAATGGCTATTTCAATTTAGATCAAAGGGCAGAATTTTGATTAGGTGCTTTGTTGAAGTTAAATCTTATCCATTTCTTGCGCTGTTTTTTTGAAGATAACCATTCTGATATATGTGTAAATATGGACAAACATTAAGTGTGTCGGCTATACTATAGGTAATGGTAATTAACAAGGACAGAAGTCCAAGAGGAATGTCACTAGGTTTTTGTTCTGGATGTTCTTCCTCTAGAGTGGTGGATAATAATTTCATGTGTACGTATACATACAAATACATTAAACATATTTACAAATATAATGCATAATTTTTGCTATGAATTTATAATTTAATTGAGGGCAGGTTTATTTCCAATCACTTGGATTCAATGTTTCTCAGAGTGTCAGATGAATGAAGGCTGCAACGTGTGTTGCAAGTCTCAAGGTTAGGGTGGTCCTTTAGGCTCCAGTTCCTGCTAGGAAAGCAAACTCGTCATTCCTTCCGAGGAAGGTGCAGGAAGGAGAAGGCATGTGTTGTGCTTTACTTTTTCCTTCTAATGAAACAGGTTCTTTGGTCAGATGGAAGAGTAACAGTGTACTTTGAGAAGTGCAAGCTGTCTGAGCTCATGTTAGTCTCTAGATCTGCTTTGATTATGCCTAGCCATGCTGAAGAAATCCATTATTATTCCCAGACTAAGTGGCATGTTGCTCTGGAGCAGGCTGGCAGTATCTTCATTACTGAGTATGTGGAGCTTTTCCTGGCTTGACGTGTGTCAGGTGGCTGTGGCTGTGTGCTCACATAACTCCCTAGCTTGAAACATGTGGCCTCTCTCCACTCAGCTGCCCTGCATACATTTATAACATCAGGTCCCATAGCAGTGGGATGTAATCGAGAGCAGATACTCTCTGCTTTTCACCTGCAGGCCTGTCCCGTTCCCCGTGTTGGGGATCAGGGGCGTTGTGTCAGGCAGAACGGTCGCTCCAGAGCTCCAGGTGAGGAACCAATGCCAAAGGCATGGACTTCCCATTGGCAACGGCAGCATCGTTGAGGGGGGCCATGTCTCTGTTCCTTTTCTCTTTATGACTCAGCATTGCACACGGGGAACACTCACCATGGAGCGTGAGTGCAGTCAAGGCTAAATCATTCGCCTGCCCTTGAGTTAATGATTGACTAAAGTAACCAGAAACCAAAGTGGTTTTAGCCATTCTTTAACTTGTTCTGGTGTTAGCTCTCCAAGTTTACAGGGCTCTTTCTATGAGATCTATAAAACTCTAATGGAAGGTTGTTTCAGGAAAATACAGTATGAAGACAATATTTGATCCAGACGTTAAACAAGTTGGGTTGGGAGTTGGGGGTTGAGTGGTGTCAGATCTAGTCAAGATACGTAATAAATCTGCACTGTTAATGAAGTGTAAAAAAAAGCAAATTATGAATATAAAAAAAAGGCTATTTTTTTTCCTTAAAATAATACAAGTGCCCTGTTAATTTCATCACAGGATTAATAGTTCATCTGCTAGTAGTTTAACGGTGGGAGAATATTCACACAGGGTTTTGTTTTATTCTGGTATTCCATCAACCTTTGTAGTTGTGACCTGCTGTTAAATACAAAACAGGTGTTGGAATGGAGTTAGGTCTTCAGATTACACAGACATGCAGACTGTTAATTGGACTTTGTGTAACCAAACATCTATAGATTCATATTTAAATGCTGCTAGTGACCATTTAAACACCATTTAAAATTAAATCCAACCCATACATGGTACATGGCAATGAGCAAGCAGGTTTGGGATTTGTCAATGAATTGTATTGAACGGGCAGCCATGTGGAACAGTTCTGAATTATAAAATCCCCATTTTGGACTGTGATTCTTTGTCTTGTGCTGCACACAGAAGCGTCTTCAACTAAAATTCGCTCTCTCTAAATATAAGATGACGGGCCAGAATATTTCTTTTAAAACCGGTGTTCGCTTTTAAGCAATGGTGTAATGTTAACTGCCTCACATGGTAATATCTTAATTATCATCTATATAGAAAAGTATGAGCAGTGTAATGAAAATCTACTGGCATAATCTTCATGGGTAGTCTGGATGGATCTTCAATCTTCAGGTTAAGAAATAAGATTCCTTTCTCCTTTATGCCATGGAGTGTGAGCAGAGCCCCCTTCCCACACAACTGCACCCTTAAATCTCAGTTCTGTAACATGTTCAAACATTGCACTAGTTACTGGTGGTAGCAGCAACGATGAACAGGTTGGAAGGATTTGTGCAGTATTACGCCCAGCTGTCCCTGCTCCTGCCTGGCTGTACTCAGACCTACACTCAGTAAGGCGGGAGCAGTGCCCTGCACGCCGGCACTGCCATCTGTGTGGAGCAGCATTCCAGCCACTGCCGCCACGCTCTTGGCCTGAGAGTTCCAAGCTCGCTGGTGTCCCCAGCTTTAGACATGCCAGGCGTGGACTTGTGTCAGTGGGGAAAGGGGCACCATTCCCTTTGAGGAAACACTGAAGGATTGCTGATGTGTAGGGATTAAACTACCCTGATGCCAACACCGTGGCAAGAGGGTAAGTACAAAAGCAGAACGGATTGAATCTGCCATTCCTGCTGTCAGCCCTTGCTGGGGTTGCAGCAGTTCGTTTCTGTGGCATTTTTCAATTCCTCCCCTCCTTTGTGCTCCTTCTCAGTAGTCACTACTGGCAAGGAAAGTGGGGTAGGAACTCTGATTCCTTTTTATGCAATTAAATTAATTCCACCTCTATAGAAACGTCAAGGGGACTTTATGGACTTGTTTCTTCTTTTGAAGCTGCGTTTGTTCAGTTAAATTCTGTACTGCTGCCAGGCAGGGCACTGGAAGGCTCCATTGCTTTGTAGTCCTGCAATCCTTTAAACGGTTCTTCATTGCTCTTAATAATTTAAAAATGGACTACTGTAACTTGCTATTTTCTGGGCTGAAAAAGTCAGATTCTTTGTTTGAAAACTGCAGTTCCCTCACAGTAAAGGTAATGCTTTGTCCCAACATTCAATACTGGTGTTACAAGAAAGGCAGGGGATTGTGAATGTTGTGAATGATCTAAAGTTTCTGCAGTAAGCTGTGATCAAAATCTTTTTTTTTTTTTTTCTTTTATTTAAAGTTGACCTACATCCTTTGATCTGGCTGCAGGGCAAAAATCTGGTAGAAGTAGGGTTAGGTTCTCAGTTGAACTAAAGTCACACACATGAATATTCGCTTTTAGAGGTGCATCTTGTTTATGCATTGACTTACTAATTGAAATCCTACCTGCTCGATACCAACTTTTCAGTCCAGGTTTCACTGTTCTCTTTTGATGTACACTTAGCTACCTCTGTCTGTCAATACAGCTTGCTTAGTATGATTTAAGGCCAACAACACATCATGCTATCCAATGTTTACCAGAGGAGGGTTTACACAGGCTGTTTGGAAGGCATCCTCTCGATAATACCATTGTCAAACAGAACACTGAATAGGCACAGTTGTGTTTCCTCCATGTAACATTGCAGCCCAGTCAGGATTAAAATAATGGCGATTTTGGCATTATCAGTACCATTACATATAATATTCCAGGGCTCTTCTAGATGTATTTGCAAGAAAGTGATCTTAAGCACTTGCTCACCTGCTTAATACCTCCAAGATCCACTTGAGTGACAGACAGCTCTGTAGTTCTTCTGTGCCAACAGTGACTACAGCCAAGCTAGCTAACCTGTACCCAGGAACCATTCGTGCCTTTGCAGTTCTCTTCCTGATCTTGGGCAGCTTTTTTTTCATCCAAGACACATAATGAATTGTGCTGGGTCTATGCTAGGACACTACAGACCCTTCCAAAACGAGGTTGTTCAAACACCAAACGCTTTCCAAAGTTTAAGAAGCTTTGAACTACTGGACAGAACTTGAATCAAAATTGTGCCAGACACATCTTGCCTCCAGATCTACCTGCTAGGTTATAAACCTACCTGATGTGTGAGCACAGCTAGCTCAGATGGAACTGCTGATTTATATGTTCGTGGATCAGTGTATGCAGCTTTTTATTGTGGGTTACAAATGGTGTAGCTGGACAGCTGAGAGGATGATGGTTTGTGCGGGCAGTACTAACTGCTGCATTTTGAGCCAGGTGAAGTCTAGGGAAAAAAAGAAGAGCCTGCTACTTCATGGGGAGCAACTCTGTGCTCTTTGGGAGGAACTTCTGGAGATGAATGGAGTGCTTTCTGCACAAAAAGACATGGTAAAGCTCAAGGAAGCTGGGAACTTACCACGTAGAGTAGATGCCAAACTAGTCAAGATGATGAAAAAGCAGACATTTTCAGGGGTCTACAGGGATCTTTGTAGGAAGCTCTTGAGGTTATGCGTGGGAGATTTGGAGGAACAAAAAACTCAGTCAACTTACTAGATTCAATTTTAAGCTTATTTTAATCTTCCTTCTGTCTGAGCTGAATTTTCCCTTCCGTTTATCAATCTGGAACTGTAACGCTCAGGTGCTTTTAGTACCACATTTGGGAAAAGAATGGAGAGGTTAACTACAGGGCTGTGGCCTGAGAAGTTGGGTATCACTTTTTTATCAATGGGTAACACACGGAGATGCTGGTTTAAGAGCATGGGCACAGCACTGCAAGAATGATGTACATCCCCTAGGGAGGATCCATGGGTGAACAATGAGTATGTTGAGGGGTCTGGAAAACATGACCTCCACAGAAAGACACAAATACAGGTTCTTTGGCTTAGAGAAAAGATGGGGAGAGACCTTTAGTTGCACAGAGCTGACAAGGAGAGAGGTAGTTACTTGTTCATCTCCACATATAGAGACTACAAGTGATTAGAGCAAAGAAGACTTCAAGTTAGGCAGTGTAAAAAGCATCCTTTGCAGGAAGGGTTGTCAAGTACTGTCCAGTCTGAGAGAAGCTGTGGAGCCTTTATCCTTGGAAGCGGTTAACATTAGATCACAGATGACATAAGTGTGACTCATGCTTCATTGCTGTATCTGCATGACCTCGATGACCTCTCTGGGTCCCTTATGGTCCTATAATTCTGTGTTCTAGCAGCAAAGCAGAAATGTGGATGAAATATCAGTTTTAGAGCAGTGCAGATACTGACTTTTTCCTCCAAGGTCATGGACAATGAAATCAGGAACACTGGACCGAAAGTGATCCCCTAACAATGAGTCGAGTTTCCTCCTATTGAAACTGTGTTATTTAATCACTTTTGTAATCTTTATAGAGACAGTTGATCTCTAAATATAGTTAGCATCTATGATGGATATATTTAAGAGAGATGGTTGGTAAGATAGTAGAAAATAAATGTGTATAAAGTCGAGTCCTCTATTTAGCGGTCACTTTGCTGAAGCTAGCAGAATTACTGGCATAAGTAAGAACATTCCTCGGCAGAACTTTTCACATGCAAATGTCTAATTCCTGGCTTTATCACGGGAGCTTTAAAATACAGTGAGCCAGTCAATGTATTCTCCTTTTAGAAAAGTACATGATGATAAATGCTATCACTTGAAATTATTTTTTTAAAAATCACTACAGCTGGAAAGAATGAAATTTGATTCCACCTAATCTCAGATGGTTAATATTATGCAAGTGAGGCTTTTCATGGGTGCAGGCTTTTTTATTTTTATGGTGCACTTTCATTAAAATGTATCTAATGTAAATATTGGAAACATATTTTTCAGATGCAGATTTTCTTATATGCAGCTATTATAAGATAAGGTAGTTTTGGACTTACTGGAGCAAAGTCAAGTGTGCCATGACCTATGTCACACCATACAGCTGGAGAGAAGCATGTTTAGGATTCTTTGCCCCCTTTCACCTAGAGCATCCTTGTTTGTTAGAAGTTGAATAAAGGCAGAAGGGAGGGCTATTCTACCAAGGACAAGGTAAAGATCATTATGGCACTCTCCATGGATTAATCCATTGGTCTTTATTCTTTATGTTTCCCAGACATGAATGCTACAATCCATTTTAATGAGAATTGTGTTTCAGGTACCAACTATTTAACATGAATTTTTGGTATGGTAAGATTTCATATGTCTCTTGCGGGCAGCAAGATTGCTTCCATTTTAGAAGTAACTACATTCAAAAATTGTGGCTTGTCTTAATTTGAATTCAAAGCTGGGAGGTAGGTCCTGATCAAAATTAAATTGCTTTTCTGAATGAATAGCAGTTATAATCATGATTTAGTCCTGAAATTGGATGGTTCATTCAGAGAAATTAAGGTTTAAAAGAGGCATCTGTAGATTCACTTGAGGAAACCGAACATCCTCCCTTTAAAAAAAAAATAAAAAAGGCAGTAATGGCACAATAATTAAATAAATAAAAAAATACATTTCTAATTTGAAATTAGATTCATGTGTTTGGATCTAGAAAGCTGGTTTGTCCTACACCCTCTATGAAATAAACACTGCCTTGAGTATTGAGCTCACGTAGACCATCACAATAATAGATAAACAATTCACATATTGCTTATTTTATCTTAATGACCTATTTAGAAAATTAGCTTCTTTCTCATGTGTGGGAAACTGAGTCATACAGAAATGTAATATCCTGGTCACAGCTGTATTAGATCTGTACAAGATCTGGGAACCGAGCGCAGATCTCCTGAAGCCTAATGTGTGAGACTTGATATATGAAAAATAAAACTTAATTCAAGGCCAAGCGGGTGGCTAAAAAAAAAAAAAAAATGGGTCTCAGTCTCTGTCCTGACTTTTTCCACCCTGCTCCTAATCTGAATTTCCACTCCCTGCTCCTAATCCAAGAGCCAGCATAAACACAAGAAAGGCTGGCATTTCTGTCGAGGTGTTTTGAGTACCATAAATAATTCAGAACTTTACTTCTACATTACTCATGCGCAGTCATTGCTTGGGAGCAACTAAAAATAATAGTGAGGGTGATGATTAGTTTATGGGGTGACTGCATGAACTGTGACAAAGCTTGGATGGGTTCTAGATGCCTGCAAAAGCTTACAAATGTGGCCCTTGAACTGTATTTTCTCCATGTGGTTATTTGCTGGTATATCCTGAACCGCTGCTTGCACGCGGGTTGTGATGTCTTTAGAGTACAGATTTCTGCCCTGCTGTGCCATGGCTGCAGTGAGACAAGTAAGGGACTGTTCTCCCTCCTGCTATTTCTGTCTGACTGGTGTTACAGTGGTTCAGAAAAGCAAGGGTTTTTAACAGACAATCCTATGGGATATGTCTATGCTTAGATGAAAGATCTGTTTGAAGACCTTGGTTAAGGACTGGAAAAAAGATCTATGCATTCATGTCTGTCTGCAACACTGCTTTGAAGTATGTATTTTTTCAGGATAGACTGAATATGGGTTGAGGTCTCTTGCAGTGGTTGAGAGCAAGGGCAGAGCCATCACTGGTGTGTAATATTTAGTGCTGGTTCACTTGGCACAGTGGGCTTGTGTGCCTGCCCGGGGCTGGGGTACCACAGCCTCTGGCATCACCCATGAGCTCTCCTTTTTCTTGAAGGAAGTGGTGCCTGTGCACCTCAAAACATTCTTGGGAGAGCTTTAATGCAAGGAAAGAGGCCTTTGGGGCGCCAAAGCAACTAAGTGAGCCCCATAAAACTTGCATGGGGTTGGTGACTAACCTCAATGCACAGGCTGATGGAATGAAAATGAGAAATACCTTGCAGATGGCACGCTTCAGCCAGGCCTATTCCCTGAAACTCCGCTGCTGTAGAATGGCAGCTCTCAAGGTCATGCCAAAGACATGGGAAACTGCATGGAAATAAACCCAAGCTGTAATCTCTGACAGGCTGTGTAGAAAGCTCCAGTTGTATAAGGAACTCGAGGTAGTATGATACTTTCTGTAAAGCAGAAAACCCGTGCTGGTGTGAGCAAAGCTTCTGGAATAATCCCTTCCTCTCTGCTTTTCTTCTCCTTTCTGCTCTCATTTCAATGGCCATTAGATGATATGTTACCCACTGACTTCAAACCACTGCAGGGATCCCTGCGACGAAGGGCAGACATTCCCACAGCAATTCTGGAGGGCTTAGCAGAGCTTGTTCGCTCTGAAGCATTTCTTCAAGGCTTTTTGCTCTTTCCCTGTGGCAGTCCTTTGCCTGGTGCTCTTGCAGACACAGTCTGCTCTTAGCGTGTTTACTGAATTCCAGCTTTTCCACTGGCAGCACAAATTCAATCAGAATTTCATATTAGTTCAGCAACCCACAGCAAAAGTAAAGGCCAATAATATTGGAATATGATAATAGCCTTGTGCACCGGCTTGCAAAATCTGCTGTAGCAGCTTGCATGCTGTTACCTAAAATCTCTTAACATTTATGTGTAGCCTAAGCAAGCAGGGTAAAAGACACCCCCATTCTCAGAACTTTTAAAAGGCTAGATTAGACAAACATCTGCTAGGAATAGATTTTATGTTGATTGAAGGTTGAGGACACATATTAGGTGACTTCTCAAGCACTACTTTTCTAGGATTTCATCTTAAGGGGAAGCGAGGAAGGAGAGTTTCCCCTATCATGTGGTGGTGTAAATAGGTTTCTCTCATTTAATTCCATGTATGAGTGTGGCTGTTTCCAAGCACCCCACAAGGGTGAGGAGCCATTCCCTCGACTCCTGGATGTAGCCCAAGGGACTTGCCCATGAGGCTCCACTCCTTTCCCAGCGTTGAGGCTGGTTTTCATAAAGCATCCTGGAGAACTGGTGGTCCTGCACAGTCTCTCACCCCTGTCCCAGAGCCTGTCCCCCACTCCTCTGTCTGCTCTATGCCTGTTTGGGGGGGCTGCTGCAAGGGTGATGGAGACAGTCAGTGGTCACCTTGTCTCTGTGGGAACAGAAAGAAGATCAGAGACTGGCTTGTATCAGCTGGGACAGGTTGCTTTGGCCAGAAAGCTACAGGAGGCCAGTGCTGATCCAGAAGTGTGTGGCACTGTTGGCTTCTGCTGCAGAAGCCCTGATGGTGCATCTGAAGGCTGGAGTGCCCAGTGCACAGGGGCTACAGGACCAGCAGGTGCCCCCAGGACCCCCCCCCCCTGCCCCCCCCCGCCCCGGCCTTGGGAGGGGAAGGCAGAGGAAGCAGGAGAGGGTCACCAGTAGACTGCCAGGCTTTTGAACATAAACTCTCGTTTTTTCTCCCATGCCCTGACAGAAAGTGCAAATAAAGCCAAGCAGCTTCCTGACTACTGAAACCAGCCTTGGAGCAAGGGAGCACAGTGTCTTGTCTGCAGATCGTTGCTCCTTTATATCTGGTGGCACTTCCACAACTTCCCTGAGCTGTCTGAGGAAAACTGGTTGTGTTTGTCCAAATCTGCTCCCCTCCTCTGCAGCACAAAGCCTCATGCTGCCAAAGAGTAAGTTCAGCAGTTGCCCTCCTTCATTCCTCAGGTCTTCTGGGAGAGAGCAGTTGTGGGCTAGGATGGCGATGCATAGCATGTAGCGTGCAGCAAACATAGAATTGGCTCGAAAGGCATGCTCCACTATGCCTCCAGGTGGGTGGAGATAGGTTTGTTGGACTGGTAGGGCAGTAAGATGTCCTCTAACGTCTGTGAGAGTATTGCTGCTTGGAAGGAGCAGAGACTTGGGAGGGGGAAAAGAAGTGGGAGCAGAGGAATTAGGAATATTCTTTCATGGCTAGGAGTAAATCAAAGATCAGCAGTGTCTAAGCTGAAATAAACTGGGACTAGGAGAAGCAAAAGCTCTGCAGGATGCCCAGAGACAGAGCGACCAAATGAAGTTACCATCACGCTGAAAGCAGCCGCAGGTATAGGCTCCCTTCGGGTGTGCGCTGCTGGGTTGGGTCGATGTTGTTTCAAAGCCCGCGGTGTGGCTGCATGAGACCACAGGCAGGGCGGTGAAAAACGGTCCGTTAGTTGCTGTGCTTTGATTCCTGTCTGTCCTAGGCAAAGCCAGGATGTCAGACCGAGGTGGGGAAGGGACTCAGATATCTCAGCATTGGCAGCAAGTCTCACGTGCTTCCCCTGGTGCCCTGAGTGGTCTTGATGTTTCTGTTGGTGTGCTCAGCTGTGGATCTGTTTGAGCTTCAGGCTATGTGAACGCAGCAGTTTATCCTAAAAGGGAAAAAGCATTATTGTTAACCTAATATTGATCTTGTTAATTACAGTAATTGATCTATTATTAACTTTGCAGTGGAGCTGTAACCGGTGAGTTTGCAGCTAGAGATAATGCTGACTCAAAGCCGCAGCCAGATGAAACGCTACATGGATGGAGGTTTTATTTCTCAATAGATCATCAAGAATTTGACTGGTAGTGACAAGTAACTGACTCACCTGCCTGTGTTTATGGAATTGCTGAAAAACTAAAGCTATTCTGTAAAGTAAAGGGATCTTATGTTCCCTTAATTAATATTTTAGCAATTCATGTGTAATTATTTGAACTTTCTAGATTGTAAATTATCCAGCCAAAATTCATCCTTCCTAGTCATACAGGAGGTTTATGGTATTTTGGAGTGCATTAACTCCCTTGAAAATCCTTCACTCGTTCCTGTGCAATTTATGCCTCTGTTTTCTGTAATGAGTTAATCTATTTTGAATGAAGTTGAGCTGCTTGCTGTATGACCACACTGTAAAAGCTGCTTCCAGTTCCCATATCAGCTGGCTGGCACAGCCCCGCAGCCAGTTCCCCAGCATTACTGCTGCCTCGTGCTCAGGTCTGCACAGGGATGTGTGCGTAGATCTCCCCTCGTTGGGATGGTTATGAACAAAGACGAACAGACCTGACAGTTGGTCCTCAAAGCTTTGCCAGCTTGGGGAATATCTGCATGTACAATTGCCTTTACAATCCCTGCTGAAGTTATTTAGCATTTACCGCTGCCCAGGCACAGAGCAGACTCCCATCATGCTCACTGCCTCCCAGACCCAGAAGGAAGTGCTGTTCTATAGATTCTATGAGATCCAAATTTAAGGAAATCTTTCCTATTTTGACATTATGGGGGGCAGGGGGGACTTATTCAAAGGTCACTATCTACAGCAAATTCAGACTCCTAGGCAGGTGATGTATGTGCTGCATCCTTGATGTTCTTGTTATTGGAAAATGATGAGAAACTAAGGTAAATGACACAGACCCTGGTGTCCTACCTGCAAGGCATGTAGGGTGCTTGGAATATATAAGCATTTCTGCTAATGATAAGCCATCATTCTAAATGCTGCAAACAGCTGCAGGTGCTTTATTATTCAAGACAAATCATCGCCTTCATTTGTTTCCATCAAAAACCAACTTAGAGAGCACATCTCTGAGGATGGGAAATGAAATAAGTGACTCTTTTGACAAGAATTACATATTACTGTAGCATTGGCATTATCAAGATCTGGTTTATCAGGGTAAAAAATTATGTGGCTTTAATATCAGGCTGAGATATATTTAGTTTGGAGGGAGGATTTTTGAGAAACATCAAGACAGAAAAGAGTGATACAGGGGAAAAAAAATTGGCAAACTTTCTAGCAGCGCTTTATGTATGAAAAAGATTCCTAGCTTTTGAAACTAGAAAACCAAATAATAGACACATATTTTACTATTGGGTGTTTAAACTAGCACTTGGCCTGACACATCTGCTGGGGCTTCTAAAATACAATTCCAGGTCAACAAACCACAGGTTTGTGTTCAGCTCAGCTTTCATTCGTGTGCTGAAGTGTTTTGTTCAGTCCTGGCCTGCAGACTTATTTCTAGCTCCCATCTTTACCAGGTACCAAGTGCCTTGAATACCCTAGCGAGTAGCAATTAATGACACTCAACTACTTCAAATGCTGTGATAAATTGCAGCATCTCCCAAAAGTGGCTATTAGAGCTAATCAGAAAATGCTGTACTTCCTGCAGAAAATGTCAACTTCTTGTTTTTGTAAACCAAAAGCAATCAGAATAAGTTCTTTCTCCAAGGAAAGCTTCTTTAAAATGAAACTGCATACTTTTCATAAATATTCTCTCTGGTCAAACCCCCAGATTTCTGTCAAAAGGTTTTTGGCTGGGTTTAATGATTATTGCTAATACTGCCAAATACTGTGATCCAGTTGCAAGGAATTTTAATAGAGGCTCAGTTTAAGAACTGCATCCCCTCAAACTGACTCTGTGGTTAAGAATATTATGGCTTGTGAGATTTTGGGGAGAAGCATTGCAAAGCAGAATATCAGTGTTTAAAAAAGATGACACTATAAAAACCTCTTGAGGCATAAAATTTATGACCATCTATACCACAAGCGAGCTGAGTCAAAGGCAATATTTCAGTGCAAACAAATTAAATGTGATTATATTTCACTGAATTTGAACCAGATTTAGATCTTTTTTCCAGATCTGGCATGGGTTCAGCTCTTATTTTGTTAAAACTGAGAAGTTAAATGAGTTTAAAGATTTCCTGCCTATGTATTTGGCGTACAGAAGTGCATGAGCAGGTGCTGCTGAGCACTGACTATGTTTTGGGAAAGTGCTACAGCTTTCATTTTAGATTAAAGGAGCTGAAATATATATTATTAATGTGTTAAGAAATCTCTTTGGTTGTTTCTGAAATCCAGCTATTTGCCATGTTCTATTTCTATTACTTATTTTTACTTCTTCAGACTGGACACCCATAGGGTATAATTGTATTCTTATTTAGTATCATTAATACTTTTAATTACTTCTGGGACAATATTTAGTTGCTAACAAGTTTTGCCTTTCACTGGCACTTCTAAAGCAAGATAGGTTAAACTTGCAAAACGTGTAGTTGATAGTGATTTAGCATCATGGGAATGCTATTTTAGAGCATTAAACAATATTACATTGCATGCTGTCACAGAAATAAAATTACACACTTGAAAAACTAATCTGAGTAAGCCAAGTATTCATGCTGCTTTTTGGAAGTTGTAGTTACAAGTATTTGACCATTTCATCAGACTATTTTCTGGGGACAAAATGAACATCTAAACTTTCCTTTCAGCCAGTAAATAAATCCAGAAATCTCAGACTTCACCTCCCGCTTAAACAAGAGGAGTAGTACTAATGTAAATGGGAAAAGTTTCGCCTATGTTCTGTCAAACTATTTGATATATGAGGTTGTTTGAACAATTCACTGGACAATATAAGCTTGAAAGGTTGTTTTTTTTCAAAATAAATATCTCCACTGATGATAGTACCTTCACAAACAGATCTGCTTGGCAGAAAGGCAGTAGCTTTAGTCCAAGTTTTTTAAGGAATACACTAAAAATTCACGGAAGCCAGCAGCTCTGAAAAGCAGTTGCCAGCACTGAGCACCACCATAAAGTGAGTAAAGGAAGGAGAGTGTCAGCACGTGGAGCTCCAGGTGATGGCTCCTGGGCAGCTGCTCATCCCAGGTCTCCTCAGCATCTTGGACGACGTTTCTATGGAATTCATATGCTTTTGTACAAGGCGATTATCAGTCATTTTGGGCACGGCTGGGCAGCCAGCGTGGTTGTTTGCTGCCAGCATTGAGCGCTAATCACTTGTTATCTGCCATCCTGGGGTAGGCAGGCACGAAGCCAGGCTGAGTTTTTGTGGAGGGCAGTGCAGCAGATCCCCAGTGCAGCAGAGACAGATGCTGTTTTGTCTAACATGGCTGTTTATTTGGGGTTTATGCTTCTTCTTCTTGCCTGCCTGCTTCTAGGTGTCAAAGTGGAAGCTCTGCTGTGTGTGCTTTTTAGTGATGTTCTGGGAAAAAAGAGAATTGGGGGTGGGTGGGTGTTGGTGGGGGAAGACATCTGTTTTTTTAAAGCTCAGGTTCCCTTGTCCAAAAACTACAGATTTCCTGCAGTGCCACAAAATAATTCCCATCAAATGAACTCAAAGCCAGCTCAACTTCTGTTCAGATAGTTTATACCAAGAGCTGGCTAAACTGTGCAATGAAAATGAATTCACTCCCAATTTAGTCTTGGTTTTCTGTCCCTATGATGTGGGAGTTGACCCTGCCTTCAGCAGAGGGATTATTTATTCCTAGGTATTCACTGCATAGATCTTGTAAATAAAGCTTGCAAATTGTTTGCTTTGGCTATTTGCTGCTTGTGAGATGTGGATATATTATGTTTAATCAGAGCATGCTTGGAAGCAGAAGTATTTTTCGTGAATAATGTCATTATCCAAATATAGTGAATATGATTCTTCTGAATTCAGTGGATTTTTGATTAGGTCTAAAATGATGGCGTGTAGAAAGCACCACTGAGGTTTATTTCAGTGTGTGCATTTCTCACTTCTTCTTCACCTCAAGATATTGTCATATCTTGCACCTTCTTAGATACAGGAACCAGACATACCTATAATTTTGCTACTGGCTTTCAAAATAACCAAGAAGTCTAGAAGACTCAAGAATTTAGACTACAGAATTTAATATGATACAACTGGAAAGGCTGCTACTTAACAGTACTGCCTTTTTGGGGGCAAGTTTTGGCTGAACCATCAGATGGGTAAATGCATAATATTGAGAAATATCTAGAGGGGGCTTCTTAGAATGCGTGAATTGGCCTCTGTAGCAATATGAAAACAGTGACACTAGGAAACGTCAGTAATCCTCAAGAAGTGATGTGCACGTCATTTTCAGTTCTTGTGATTTTACCTGCTTAAGAGGAAATTCATTAGTTGACTGTCTTGGACCAAAGTTTCCTTAGAAGGGTAGCCAGGAAGCCTAGTGAGAAATTATGTTTTTTCTTAAGGTCAAAGTCAAATGCTCCTGTGAAGGTCTAGTGTAGCCCTTTGAAATTGTGCGGCTATTGTGTCCTCATTCCAGTGATGGACTCATCATCTCATGGACGATAGGCATGTGTTATTCAGAAAAATACTATAAATGTTTGCAGGCTCAGGAGGATAGGGCAGGGCTTTCTGGCCAGGCTTTGAGCATGCTGGAGCAAATGAGCTTCAGCAATACCATGCAGCCTAAGTACTCTAACTTGGTTCCAATCTGGCTGAGTATGCTTTGGTTCAGGGTTGAACAGGATTTGTCTTTGCTTTTCTGTTTAAAGACATACTTGGGTATGTTTTTTCAGGGCACGGGTGTAGGGACTTAAATTCTGTCTTTGGCAGACTCACATCAGATATGTGCACGTGCGGACAGTCTCAGAGCTGTGGCCAGCTCATGGGGTTGTTGCAGGGAGATTAGCAGGGCTAAGACTGATGGGAAGAGAGATTGAGGTGAAAAGAAAACAAGCCCAGGAGCTGGGATACAGGGAAGTGGGTAGGTTCAGGAGGATCTTTGAACTTATTGCAACGTTCAAAGTTTCGGTCAGTCCACCTGCTTGCTGCACTCATGCAACCTCCCCCTCTTTACTGAAGTTGAATAGAAGTGGAACCACATGGAAACATCAGCGCGTGTAGTTCTACTAGAGAAACAGTGTTAGGAAACAAGAAAAAGCCAACCTGGCTGGTCATCTTCTCTCTGACGTCTAGGCTGCAGGGTGTTTGGGATGCTGGCTGAAAATGTTTGTATCAGGGGGTGGAGACTTTGCTGACAAGCTGGGGGGTGCTCCCCCGTGGTTAGCTCCTACATAAAGATGCCTTTCTTTCCACTGGAATTTGGATCATGTTCTTTACTGATTTATTTTTTCTTGTTATTATTTTTTTCTGAAGTGTTAGCCATGCACACAATATCCCTATCAGCATTTTTTTAATTAAAAAACAAAAGTCAGTTTAGCTTTACAGGAATGAAACTTTCTTAAAATACTACTGCCTGGCGTGCAGGATATGAAACACTCTGTTCTGTACAAGGTACTTTGTTTTGTTCCTGTTGGTCACTTAAGAAACCAGCTGGGAAATGATGCCTCTTCCTAGACTGTGGTTTCCTGTTCAGAGTGGACGTGTTTGGAAATAAGTAGGACCTTGGCGTTTGTGGGAGCTGTTTCCTGGGCCGCTGGAAACGGCAGCCTGTGTTTCAGATGTACGGAGTTCATATGCAGTCGGTATTGCCTGCGGAGGTGATAAATCTATCAATTCCCACCGCATGGGGTTTGAGGAGAACTTGCTCCATATTCTGGTACACCAGTTCTCCTATGCTCTGTGGTGGCTAAATTTTATTCTTTCATTTTCTTGCACTCCTGGGTCTTAACAATTTCTATAAACAAACAGATTTATTCCCAGCATGTACATTACAAGAAACTACGGGTTTGGGGTTTTTTTAACAAAGAGTAGTCTGATATTCTGAATTCAGTAAAATAAAGCAGCTTTTTAATGTGAAGTATGTAAAGAGACCGGATGATTCCACATGTGATAGAAAGGAGCCTTGAGCTCCCTTCCAAAGGCAACATATCCTCTCTATTCCTTAGGAAATTATCCCAACCTGAAATTATCAGTAAACCTGATCCCACTGAAATAAATGGAAGTTTTGCTGTTGTCTTTGCCAGCAACTCCTTCCTTTTCTTTATTGTACCTCTAGGATACAGTAGACAAGACACTTTGGAGTATAATACTCTGAGTTTTGGGTGTGGGTTTTTTTTTTTTTTTCCTTTTGCTAGGGAGATTTTGCATTTACTTATGCCATGGATTAAAAATGCCATGGCAAAGCACTGTTTCAATCAACAGTTTTAATGATGTGTGATTATTCATAGCTTTCTGAAAATGTCATAAGTAGTTCCACTCCACATGATAACATATGCTTTCTAAACAAATACCGATGAACTATCTTGATTCGCAGTTTCTTACAGTAGAGTTACAGGCTCCTGAGTAAAGAAGGAAAACAGTATTTGAGATACAGAGAAAAACATAAATCCAAAGAGATTAATCATTAAATAAATGCAGATGTCTAGTCTCCAAAGCTGTTGTCCCAGAATGCTATGTGTACTGATTTAAGTACTGTAATCTGAAAAATGCCTGGTTTGTTTTTCTGTATGAAATGCAGTATATGGATCTGAAACATAACAGATCTCACTCCTTAAATGTTGCAGCAGAGTGAACTCTGGCAGAAGTGCTGTATTAATGCACCCAAAACAAATCTGGGGTCTAAAGAGAAGATGTGGTTATCTCTGGCACTGGGCTCAGTACCTCAAGCTATATGCCAGTGATAGCAAGTAATACTGCTTACACCATGCTCGGATTTTTATAAAACAAACTGTCATCTCTGAACTAAAGATTACTCCTGTCATCAGCTATATATAATAAAGGAGGGTGACAGCAGTCAGATTGCTACAGAATGATGAGCTGAAAGGGAGAAATACTGCTGAAAATCATCTGTGTGGCAGTGACACTTGAACCCTCTTTGTTTGCAAGGCGGTCAGTCAGGGACGGAGACAAGTAGGTGGGAGGGGTGGCAGGACACGGGGCTGCGCGGTCACTTCTGAAGAGCTCCATAATTCCACCTCCTGGGAGCTGTGGATGATGAATTAAATGTCACCAACTGCATGCAAAACGCAGTCAGGAGTGCCAAAAGGAGCTGCTAAATGATCTAATCGCTCCCAGGGGACCAAGGGAGCCTCAGCATCAAACTGCACCCTATGCTGGACCAACCTGAGATAACCTGTTACTAAATGTTAAGGAGAGAAAATTTAATCCCTTGGTTGTTTAAATATTTTGCTTGCAAACTTCAGGGAGCAGCAGCGTTTCTAAACAGCCTAGTCTGGACCAGGAATTTTGTTTTTCAGGTTGCTATACTTACAGGGTCATCTCCACGTGCTTCACTTACACAGTAACTTCTTCCTTGGGGGGTTGAAACTTGCTCTGTTAACTATGACAAAGCTGAAATCCTTTTTTTTTGTGTAACACAAATGATAAGAAACATAGAGCCAATTTCAACAGCCTTTAGGGCAGTTGCATTGTATCACAGCCATATTGTTTATACTAAAATCTCAATGCTTACAGCAGGGATAGCATCCCAGAAAAAATGTGTGGAAAATACCTCTCCTTGCCTGTCTCATCAGAGCAAATTGCAGTGAGAGAAGGTGTTTATATTAGATGAAAAAATCTCTTACAAGCCCAAGGCAGGGGTAAAAATACACCACCAGTGGTCATGTAAATTCCAAATAGTTTTCCCAGGAATACAGTGTAAGTGAGAGTGCACTGGCATTTGGAGAGCAGGATTCTGCATATGCCAGCTCATTACTCAGTACCATTATAAAGCATAGCCAGTTGTTGCTGGTAAGCTATAGGGAGAAAAATGCCAGTGATACTCAGAATGTTTATAAATAATATGGATACCTATCTCCTGAGGGCTTAGCCTATATTTCAGCCTAATTAAATGCAAAGGTGTCTCTTATATTTTCAGTGCAGGTACTGCTAAAGGACTCTTGTGACAGCTATTGTGGTGTGTGGGTTAGATGTCTAGATGGTGGGAAAATAGATATGTAAGCCCTAGTTACATAAGCCTTTAGAAAGGTTACATTTCATTGCTTTTCACATTTCATCCAGTTCTTACTGTGAAAATGCTGTACTATAGAAATCATTATGCAGATCAAGAAACATGAGTGTTGCTACCAAAGGAGTAAAAATATAAATAATTAAATCGTGTGATACCTCTTTCACAGCCCTAATCTCATTAATATAAAGCAATTTTAGAGATGGAGAAAAGCCGATAACAGCATTGGACTCGTGAGATATTTCTGTTTTCCATCCATCAGGCAGGTAATTGTGGGAGTTATGACTTTGTTAGGCAGAAATGTACAGCTCTAAAGAACTGATAACTGAGCATCTCTGCTCAGCAGACAATGGAGCAGCATCCAGTAATTGAATACATCAATAAGCTTTCACATCTCGTATAACTTCAGTGCCCTGGACAGGATAGCATTAGACATAATCATATTTTGATCAGGAGAAAATAGAAGCTGGATGAAATAATATCAATTTTATTTACAGGGCAGAGAAGAAGCCATCCAGTCTGTGACAGAAAAATGATTTTTTTTATCTGGCTTTGATCTGGCTCTGGGCTTTGATTTGGTGGCAAATGGGTCTATAACTCATTTACACCAGCTGCCAGGCTTTTTCAAAGCACAGAACATTAAGCAGAATCCTGCTTCAAGGAATAAATACACAATCAACATAATAAATGGTGACAAAACAGCCCCAGCTCATTCTTTACAGTTTTAAGCTGCTACAGCCTGCACGGAATACTATAGATGCTCAGCTCAAAACCTGCTTGTTGGTTTGTGACTCCCTTGGCCCAAAGAGCATCTTTTTTGTAAGATGTTAGAATAAGACTTTAAGGGGGCTGGTGGGGTTGGAGGTGGCTTTGTTTAAATTTTTATTTGCAAAAACTCTTGCAGCGAGTGGTAAGACAAAAGTGTATTGGGCAAATGCAGGGCAGGAGGGGCTTGTTTACCCTTGAGTGAAACAGGGCACTTCCTACAGCAAGGCTGGCAGCCTGTGCTCTCCGGTCAGGAGTATCGAGGGAGACAGGCGGTGTGGGAGGGAAGCTGGTAGTGCCTTTGTTCAAATGGGATTAGAGCTGGCATGGAGCAAGAGAAATGCTATCTGCTTGCATAAAGCCCAAGCATTTTGCTTCCTTGCATGAGGAAGGGCAGGAGAGAAGCACAGTCTGAATCCCCTTGCCATAGCCTGGCATTCTGGGGGAGCTGCGCTTGCTTCCTGCTGGCCTGGGGTGCAACGGGGCATCAGCTGCAAAAGGCTTTGAACCCCCCCCAGACCCTGTAGGGCTGGGTCTGTGCCTGTGCCTCTTTGAGCCACATGTGGTATAGAAAACTGGGTTTAGTGCCCAGCCCACCCTTTAGGCAGCCCCCTTAGCGTGGCTCGCTTTCCTCTGGTCCCTACTACTCAGAGAGGTGCTCGGTCTTCTCAAGACACTTACAGTTTACTTATATAATATGCCCTCAACCAAGGGCTGTATTGTGCACTTCTGTGTGCATAAAATTAGTGTCATCATGACGCCGTTTTGCAGGGGCTGACAAGACAACGGTGCAGGAGTAGCAAAGCCTGCCTCGTCTGCTGGGGAGTAAATGGCTGGGGTTCAGCTGCTAAGAGTATTGAAGGCTGGAGCGGTGGTTTTCAGGCTGGGAGACGTACTGCTTTTGAAGTTGTCAATGGATTTATATTGCCCGCACAAGAGCTCCTTAATTAACTTTTTTTTATTATTATTTCTTCATTTTAAGTGCTGAAACCAAGCAGGGGGGTCTTGCGGAAGGCAGCAGCTGAAGGGTGGAGTCAGGCAAATACCAAGAAATAAAGCACGCTTTTAATTTGAGGTGGTGTATCCCTGATAACAAGCTTTCAGGTGAAACAACAGGCTTCTGTGGCTTCCAGTCGGGACACAGCCAAAAAGGTTTTATCCTAGACAGGTTGTGCCCTGAAGCCAGAGCACTTCATCAGGCTCCTGAGTACGAATTCAAAGTGAAGTTTGACGGCCCATGTTACACAGATCTGACAAGAGGACCCTTTTAAGACGTGATTGTCTACATTAAAGCATATTTAATGATGTAAACATAATATCATGGTTATCTGTTCCTCTGCTTTAGAGCTACAATAATTGGACTGCATCCATTTTCTCTCTATTTGCTCTCATCTCAGTTTTGTTCTAGTCTGAGATGTGAATCATTATCTTATGATACAGGCTATTTGCCTTGGCAGGTTCTAGGGAGGAAATAGTTCAATTACTTGAACTGTTTTGGATAGACAGCATAAGTTCCTATGAAATCTTTTCCACAGTTCCTGATTTTTTGCAATAAGGAGCTCTGTTTGAAGTAGTTGGCAAGAGGCAAATCAGGATTTAAATTTAGGAATAATATGGAGATGCTTCTGCAGAAAATCAAAGCATTATGCAAGGGCTGAAACTTTTTAACATGGTTAGACCTGTTATTTCTATGAATTAACAGTCTGGTGGGTGACAAGCCTTGCAAAAGCGGAGTTTGCTGTCCACACCGCCAGCTTGACTACTTCAGGGAAAGGACTCAGCCAGTATATAAAAGGCCAGAAGGAAAATGGAGTGTAAGGCTCCTCTGAGCTGCTGGATGGGAGGAGAATTCCTTTTTGATTGAGGTTTCTTGTCTCTTTCTGGCTAGATTGGGTGTCTTCTTTTACACAAGGGATGGCAAACAAAGTTTTCAACCCCCTGTTAAAACATAACTTCCAATGCTTCCAACCTCTTTTCCTGAACCACCAAAGACAATTACTAAAACTAAGAAAACACTTGATTTCAGTGAGCACCAGCAGAGCCTGGGAGAGCATCTCAGATACCACCATGTGACTTGTAAAAAGCACTCTTTCCAACAGATGAAATGCATCAAGTCTGTTGAGATCATTGTGTCTGAGGCACAGTTCCTGCTGCTGGTGGGTGTTGCACTGTAAGAATAATTGATTATAGCACTGATCTGGCACATCCCTGCTTAAATTATAATGTATTAGCTACCATAAACTCCTTAGGTCCCACCAACAGAGGTGGTATTGCAAAACAACGAATCAGGTTTTTGCAAGCACAGCGTGAGCAGGTGATAAAAAGTTGATTTTTGAGAGTCTTATTAGCAGGAGTGCATTTTAACTGTACGTGCTCAAAAGCAATGTGCTATCACACCAGGGCTTCTGGATTCATTCATTAACCATCTACAACTTTGCTTTTATCAATAAAACATTTCTTAACACCCTATGCTCATTTCTTACATTTAAAATACAAAGATACGGCAAAATGGTTGTTGCAGGTTTGCTACCTGTCAGGATGTTCTTTCGTCTCATTAATCTGTGCAACAGATTAATTGGCTTCAGAATATCCTGGGGCAAAAAGGAAATGTCAGCTATGTTATCACGTGCTAGATGAGGGACAGCTCAGGGTGATTTATGAAAAGGCTTGTGTTCCCACAGTCCCCCTTTCACTTCAGTATACTGGATTCTGAGTTCCCACAAAAGAAAGACTTTATCTTGGCCAAAAGATAAGTGCTATGTCTTCCTTGAAGCAAAATATTTTTAAGAATCTATAAAATAAAGCCAAACAATCTGCCACAGTACGCATTTGAGATTGGAAAAAGGTCAGGGTGGTTTAGGTGCTGTAAACTAGCAGAGGCAAAGCACTCTCCACGGTGATGGGAAGCTGGTGCTGGAACAGGTCATCCCTAACCATCCCATCAGGATGAGACTTCTCCTTGTGGCCACATTAGCTTCCCACAGCCAGAGAAGGTGCTCCTTGGGACTGGAATTCACGTCAGATGGTGGGTGAAGGTGTGCATTTATTTGCCTTTGAGGGAGCAGGTCCTGTAGACCAAGCAGGGAGTAATTTTAATTTGGGTACAGCAGTAAGCAACATTGCTGGAGCGTGAGTTGTGGACAGGTGAGGGTGTCGGGGGGGGGGCAGGTACACACACCGCTGGTGGCCACTGAGCCAGCCAGACACGCGCACTCCGATCCCAGAGGTGCTGCAGGGACTTAGTCTTCATCTACAGGGAGTTTGTACTAGCCAAGACCAATTAACATCAACTTAAAGAAAGTAAATAATACCTATTAATAAAATTCCCTTTAAATAAACTTTAGATGCTTTTTCTTTTTTTTTTTTCCTTTTCCCCATGTACATGTTTTTCTTAAGTAATGGGAAAATCAGGGTGTGTGGTTTAAAAGCTGGGTTCTAGCTCAGATAATTACAAAATTTCTGACCATTTCTATAATTTAATGAACATGCTTTCTGAAGTGACAGTTTATATGGTGAGTTTAAAATGGCTTGAAATTAAAAATTAAAATAGGACATTAAGCCAGGAAATAAATCTTAACAATGATAACAGTAATCCTGTATTGAAACCGGTTAAGAAATCACAGAACTCTAGACATAATTAATAGTTTTAACAGCTACATTAGTACTGGTTTGATGCTAAACATGATGCTGACGTTTATTTCCTTACGTATCTGGCAATATGTTTTATCAAGGACTAGCCTTCATTCTTGTTTTAGGTGGTCCAACATATAAATCAGCACAACTTTTATAATTCATTTTGTTTGGAATGTTCATAATATGGCAGATCAATGATCAGCTTTGCGTAGGGGTTCATTCTGTTAGATTGGTTTCATGTTATTGATTTGTCTGTACTTGGTACAAATTTTTCCCAATGAAGTGAATAAACTTAAACAAGCTGAGTGGTTTTTTAATGTGGGGATTTTAATCTAGTTTCTGTCTTCACTAGATGATATAAATGCATTTAAAATACTGGTTCAGTTTAGCCTGCATTTTGTCTACAAGTGCATCAGACTGGAGGATAATTAGTAATTAACTGAGTATTTTACTAACTTTGTACTTAGTCATTAAAGGGTTCATTTTAGTAAACCAAAGAATTTAAAGATCCTGTGAATAACAATCGAGTTGTAATATTCTACTAGTATTACTCATTCCCACAACTGCTTTGTTTAAGCCTTTTTCCTTTTTATTTCAACACCTGGCAAAGTCATGCTTCTCTTTATTCTTGTCAACTGCAGGGGCGGGGGGAAATAATCGCAAAAATCCAGACTTCTTTTAGCAGAATTTTTTTTTTTTGAAAGAACAGATTTTTAAAATCTCCTATAATTTGAAATTTTGATAGATAATTATACATGTTTATTTATTTATGCAACAGGCGACTGGGCGGCACCTGCTGACAGAGCTAAAGGGCAGGTGCTCGGTTCTCTGTGAGAAGTCATCACTAGTCCGTTTGGGAAAACCAGGGCAAGCTGTCAAAGGAAATGCTGCCTAGGATTTTAGAAGCCACTGAAATTTTGGGGAATCTTTAGAATAGCGAAAAATAAATATGCCATTCTGTGCTTACTTGTTAAGTATTTGCTGGGGAAGAAAACACTCCAGACTTTGATAGGAGTTGGATTTTTCATCTTTCTTACCACTGTAACTGGACAAGTAAACGCTAGCTGCATGGATGCAGGACTTATTAGAGGGGAAGCTTTTCTAGACCCACCTCATAAATGAGGTTCATCTGTATGTCAACCAAACCAGTCCCCCCCTGCTGCTAAAAGATGCTACTAAACTTCTATGTATGTTGTCTTGTGTCACTTCAGAGGGAAAAATGTTTTTCAGCTTCAGTGTGGATGTGCCTTTTGAGGCGCGAGCAGCGTAACCTGCTTCTAGTTTAACTGCTATTTATGCACACAACCAGGCATGCACACAGTTAAAAATTAAAGTAAGCACCTGTCTATTATTTTTAATTACATTTTTCCAGACCTGGAACAGCAATATAAAATATCCAACCATTTTGACCCTAATGTTAATTGTTTTCAATAAAAAAAACAGTACCACCTGTCAACTGTAGCAGAAAACATATGCTCAGTACAATAGCAAGCAAACCAAGTGCTATAGAGCTCATCTTCAAAAACTAGCCCCATATGATTAATGCCTCTCTAATGAACATACAGCAAACATTGCCACAGACTATGGTTTTAGTTTTCAGAAGAACATATTTGCTATCTGGTGTGAAAAATGCGTTCTCCCTACATAAGCAGTCCACAAATTATTTCTGTGCATGAGTCAGGAAATGAAAAGTTGTGTTGTTTTTATACTGAAAAGCCTGTTTGCTGGGATTTAAATCATTGATTCTCTTTACGTAAATGGGAATGATTGTCAAGGATGTCTGTGAAGCCAGGATTTCATTCTTCAAAATCCCTCTAAAGCAGTTCTCTTTATGTACCTCTTAACCCAGATGCTTGGAGTAAAACATCTTTACTACATGCTTGTGACTAGATAACATCTAGAAGCACGTGTGCTAGGTAGGTCACCTGCCTCTGGAAGGAAAAAGCAGGATTCAGTTCCCACTTCCACAGGAAGAGCATTTTGGGCAGAGGTAAATAGTTTCAGACACGTCTTTCTCCTTCATCAGCGAGGGTGAAATCTTACACAGAAATCTAACTTCCCCCCTATGTCTATTAAATCCAAGATCATCACTTTAAGAAATGGTACTCCCACAGTATAAACGTTATTTCTTGATCTTTATTGTCCCACTTTGTGAGGATGAGTAGAGAAAGGGCAAACAGGGAAAGGCAGTAATGGAAGAAGTGGAATAGCAAAGTACATAAAGAAAAAATACAGAGGGGGAAAAAGCCTAGAATATCAGGCCTTAAAGACTGTGCTACCTTATGTGCAAGTGCAGCACTGCATGCATTGGGACATAGGTATTGATTTAAGGGATCTTTTGATTACAGGATGGTCTGATGATAACATGAAATTTGACATTTCTTTTGCTCCTGTTACCATCACTAACAGAGATTTCTGTCTTTTGTAGTGATGCTCTGAGAAAGTGTGTGTGCATTTGCAGACACACCCAGCCCCTTTAGGTATAATTGTGGCTGGGAAAAGGGACTTTTCTGCTCGGAAGGTGTGGGGTTGTGTGTGCTCCGGTGGTGCTTAGTGCAGGTGGGCTGTGAGGGTACCCTCTGTCTCTGGGTGAATCTTGGCCCTTATGACAGAAACCTGAATGACCTCTTGCAGCGATGTAAGAGGAGAATGTGTGAGAGTAATCAGCTAAGCTGCATTCCTGGAGATTATTTTTGAGCAACACTGAGTGAATTTTCAATGGGTAGTGAAACACCGTTCCACTGCCTGTCAGACCGTGGAAGTTGTCATTTTGATTAGGGAATAAAAACAAGAATTTTTCTGGCAAGTATACTTGAATTCTGAACAGTGATGCAAAACACAGTCCTAAATTCATGTTGTTTGATTAGTTGAGAAGCTTTTGCACAGCATTTGTTGATGGTCAACAGCAGCAGATGCAGGAATAGTGCTGTGCTGGGGAAGATCTCGTTTTGATACTGATCAAGGTACATCTTGTGCAGCAAATACTAAAATATAAGGTGCTATTCAAGCTTCAAAGCAAACACTGGCCAACTTTATGCTTTATTCCATATCATAAGTTAAATTTTCCAAAGTCCTAATTATGTTTCTTATGTTTTTTTCTGCCACTGAAGCTGTGGAAGAAGCCTACTCCAGGCACACATAGTTGCCACCACAGCTCAGTTCTTACACACTGATCTGCATCCTAGTAATAGCACAATCTGAAAGGATGTCACCTGCTGTATCTTACACTCAGTTAAAATGCCCACTAAGAAATTCATAAAGCATATTATCCACATTTACTAACAGGTTAAGGGAAATTTCGGTCTGTAATACAGTAGAAACCCCATATGTTACCCTTTACTTAGCACATTCCCTGCAGAGAAGTTCTCTAGATGTTAATGTATGTCACCCAAGGGGAGATGGATTCTGTTTCTAAAGACATCAGCTAATTCCCTTTTTTTCCCCCCTTGGTTATTTTCATTCCTCATAGATTTTCCAAAAGAAATACACTGACTTTGCAATGCCCCTTGCTCCCTGTTGTCCAGCCCATCTAACTTTAAAAGCCTGAATGCACAAAGCTTATATTTCTTTAATAAGTTTGTAAAGAGAAGCACTTACATGTTCATGTCAGTCGATCTACATCTGCACTACAAAACCAGAAAAAAACCCCAGTCCCAGGTAGATGCATATTGCTGTGCATAAATGTATGATCTGTTTGACTATGCTGTTAGTTGAGGCCAACCAAGCCCCTCTTTTAGCATTTAACCCCAGAAAATGCCAGATGATATGAGGACACATTATTTACGTTCTGCTTATGGCTAGACTCAAAGGATGCATGACTTCAGTTGTCCCTGTTTGCCACCTGAACCTGAGAAACCTATCTGTACTTCATGTTGGAAAGCTAAGAGAAGGAACTGTAGTCTCTTAATCCTGGATTAAGCATCTCTAGGATGACATCCCATGTCAACATTGTAGGTGTGAACTCTGTGAATTTACCCCCAAGGGACAGCTTGGCACTTTGTCTATTCATGCAGTTGTTCAAAACTACATTTAAGTGCCCCCTTCCTGAAGGAGCCTTGGATGTGTTGGCAGGCTCAAGAAAACTCCTGACATCCGTGGTTTGCAAAGCTTTCTGCATTTGCAGTGTAGGCTATGGAACTGACCTTGATCCCCATAGTCCCAAGTATGAGCACCTGTAATATTTTGAATAAAACGCATATTGCAACAAACAATGACCTGGCACAACAGCAAATGTTCAGCTGAAAGGTACTGTCCCGTTTTTCAGGTTCGTTCCGTTGTGTATCTAAATGCCTTGGAGGTGATGCAAAAGGCTAGAAAACACAGATATGAAGACAAGTCAACTCCGGGCATGAATAGCACAGTCGCCACAAGCTAGGGAACAGCTTCTCTGACAAGGAAATGTCAAAGAGGGGAAACCACAGAGAGGAAAAAAAATAAGAATGCGTTTATATTTCTCCTTAAGATCAACATAATGTAGTGGTGGTTTGTCCAGCTAGCAATTAAAAGAATAAAGATCTAATAATCCTTTTTCTTTCAAGCCAACTGTGAAAAGCTTTTATGAATTGTTCTTTGCGTGTTTAAGTTCTCCTGCTCTGTAATATTCTTCATGTCCTACATAGAGGTATTTTCTGGTGCCTGAATCGATATTTTTTTCAGCAATCAAGTGCTTTTGCTATGAAAAGGCTTTTAGTTCTGTTAGGAAGCAGTCAATAACCATGACTGACCTTTCAAAACTTGCGGGCCCTAACTTCAGCCGTTTTGAAAAATGAATCTATAGAATCTGCTTGTGTTTCTTGATAAGCAAGCTTTAAAGCAAGTATGTATACAGCAGCAGAGCCCCGGCCGCTCGGCAGAGCATCTTGTGTCAGGTGGGCAGGTTTCACCTGAGAGCGACGTGGCTATCCTGCACCAAAGCCAGTGTTTGTTGGCATAGACAAAGCCCTGCTCCTGGCGCTCCTAGATCCATGCTCCCTGTCCCAGACAACACTTTATTGAAAACTAAACATACTAAGCAGTTTTGAAAGATTTTCTGACCATTCCTGGAATATTCTGCTTTGATTATACCTGAAGACCTCTTTAAGGCTTTTAGGGGGGGTTAAGCATCTCCTTTTACCCTTAGTTGTTGGTGCTTCACAGAAGCTGTAGAGAGGGAAATACATGCCTGGGTTGACCTTCTGCAGGGCACGTGGTCCCGGTGGCAGCCTCGGCTGGATGCTCTCCCTTTCCCCAGAAGTGGATGGGAAGAGGTGTTGGAAAGGCAGAGTGGAGCTCAGGACCTGTGGAAGGAGGGAAAGGATGTGCTGCTTCTGGAAGAGGGACGGATCTACAGGGGGACAGGCTTTTTTTGCCTGTGTGGCTCTGGAGATCAAGCAAGATGTTAGCAAACCAAATTCCCCCAAAAGAATAGCCTCTCCCAGGCCACTGGCTCTTAATTTGTACTTTTTCTCCAATCAGGCATACAAGCTTTAAAGGACCAAATTTTATTTCTGCTGGGCAAATAGGCAGCAAGCACAGAGGATTGCAACTGCTCAGTGCACAAAATATTAGCAACACTTCTGTTCATACTATCCGATTCCCCCAGCAGCTCTTGGATGGACTTGTCTTCCTTCTGCACCACCTTTTCTACTGCCCTTCTCTACCTTGTTCCCATAAAAGCACTCTCAGTTTATGCCTCCTCCCATCTGCAGCTGTGGCTTTGCTGTTGGTTTACAGCTCTCATCAACTGTATTTATTAAATGGTTCACACGCAGACGTGTGTTAAGAGAAAGGCTGGGAAAGAGCATTATCCATGGGCTGTGAGGGAAAACAAACCAGCAGCAGGAAAAGCTTGCCAGCCTCCAAAGCAAAGAGAGCAGAACTGTAATGAGGCCCCTGCCCTAATAAAGCTTTGAAGGCTTTTCTAAATATTCTTCACCCTCCATGCTTCTGTCTTGCTTTGAGATCTGGATAATTGTTTATCATGGACAACAGCTCTGTTTTCTGAGGAAAAACATTTTATGATGGCTGCCTCTTGCAGAAATAGCACATTTCTGCAAGGGGTCTCGCATAAATAAGGTGTGGGCTTTTTCCTTGCCAGTGGAATTCTGATTTACTGATGCTGAAAGCATCGTGCTTGAAAACAGCTTATTTCAGTAATATTTCACAGTGGCGGGTACACAAGTAAAAGGGAATCATCACATTAGATATTAGCAGTAGGTATTTTATTGCTTATGCCTCCTGTAAAATCAGACTCATGTTTTGCTCAGCATAGAGGAGGTATCTCCTTGCAGAGCGTCTGTTGATTAATGCTTTGCTAGCCTGCCATTTACAAATGGTGACTTCGTGGCAGCTATATTGGCTGGATTTTCTTTTAGGATATAATTAAAGAGAAAATAAAATATTACTGGGGACATTACTGAAGCAATGGCATTTTCCACACTCTCCTTTCAAAGCTGTGATAATTAATTGATAGCTTATTATTAGATTATTATGAAAGATGGACTGGAGTATGAATTGCAACTAAATCTACAGCATCATCAACAAACGCTAGTTCAATGGTTCATAAACCACCTGTTTAATTATCTTAACAGGACACGTAATAAATACATAGTGTGGCTCATTCCTATCAAAGGTGATCACACAAACAAGCTTTCTTGGAAGGCAGGAATATTTTGGCTGCTCTTTTCTAAAAAGTTAGCCCTTCTGTTTCCTTTTTGTGCAAGCTGCTGGATAGAACACTATGAGCTTAAGTGGGAGATAGGTTTTCAGAGTGTATTCAGAAATAAGTTATTTGCATTCAAACTCAACACACATTTTTCTGCGGCTGTTTTGTAAGTTCACGTCAAAACTTTATATCTGATTTACCTGCATAAATCTCTGAAAAGCAGAATTACAAGAGTCAGGAAAGGCATCTTTAAAGGGCTTCCTATGGTGACTGTTGCTAAGGAAACCTTCATATTGCACCAGGTTTTGAAATGCTGGTAGCATCTGAAATGCACAGCTGAATCTCATACATTTAGACCAAAATTAAGGCTGACAGGTAAGGGGTTTAAGTCATAGTGTGTCCCAGTTATGGAGAAATAACAGATAGGAATTGGATGCAAAAAAATATGCAGGGATTCATGGTTTGAGATACTAGATGCTTTATACTCCTGAGATTTTTAGTTTCCGAGCAGGGAAAAGCTGCCTGAGTTTACAATATGATATATTGACCTAGACATGAGTGACTAGCTAGGGGTCATATCAACATCTGGGTACAATGGGAGTTTAAGTGCAGATTAGTGCATGTTATTAGTTAATGCTGTAGTAGAATTATGCAACAGAACTGAGGAAGGTTCCCAAAGTGGGGCAATTTGCACAGATGCTACTAGTGACATAATGTGTTTTGGCCGAGGGCTGGCCATTTGATACTTGAATTGGTCTTTCTTTCCTTCTCCCATTTATCTGCTTATCTTAGATGCATACATTGTACCAGAATGTGAGCTACATGATGGCCCTTGTGTTACCATCATTTGGCTGCAGCTGAAAAGCAGGGCGCCTCAGCTCCTAGTGAGGGTTCCTTTCCCTCTGGGCAGCATGTTTTCTTATGGGCTTTTTGTAGCCTTTTAAGACCTGTTGGCTGGGCAGAGGCCAGCCTGTCTGGTCCAGGGCTGTGGTACCACTGGCAGCCACCAGTATGCACAGCATCCCAGCTCGACCCCTCCAAAGACAGAAAATTCTTGAAACAAGGAGTTGCAGCTGAAATGCTGTTTCTGCTGTCCTTCTGCACCCCTCCTCTGCAGAGTCTGAGCACAAGCAAGTCAAAACAAATCCAGAAAGACAGAGGGCTTTGGCAGCTGCCTAGAAAGAACAAGCCTGTTTAATTGAGTAAAGCAGTCATGCTTGTCCGAGACCGCACCTGGACTTGCATTCACAAGAAAACTTTTTAAAACTAGCCTTAGTAGCTTAACAAGGAATAAAACATCTACCTGCGTATCCTGTCCACGTGTAAAGTCTAAGTAGAAGTTTGCACTGAGCTTGGAAATAAAACTGCTGGCTGGAGAGGGAGCAGTTGCATCTGATTGGGAAGCGGCTGTCGGAGGGAATCTGTTCTTCAGAAAGGGTTTCAGGTGTGCTGCTAAATACAGCGTAATCTGTGAAACAGGGATGAGAACTGTTTCCAGAGTGCCTGTAGACCAGCTTTATTGATCACTGGGAAGTTTCACTTTCACAGAGATAGAAATAACACCTCTTTAACAAGGGATGGCAATTCAGGTTCTTCAGAAAATGCTTTCTGCCCGCTGCTTCCCCCTGAAATATCTGAACCATTTCCTTAGAGACAGCGTTATGTTGGTGTGCAAAATGCACTGCTAGAAGCATGTTTATTTGAGTCTTGAGTTGCTGAGCACATGTTGCTGCTTACAAGGATAAATGGTACTAAAAGCCATCTTAGATCATCATAACTAATTGTACATGTTTGTATCTCTCCTGTTTAATTTCTATTTTAATGTCATTTCACATCAACAAGTGCCAAAATAAAATTCATGGCAGGGGAGAAGTGTGGCAAATTCTCAAATATATTTACTCTACACAAATGTTGAAATGCATGTAATGTGAATATGAATTTCAGGGACTTGCTAAATAAAAGATTATAGCTGCTTTATAGGATGTAGCAACAGATTCCAGGTTCTGTGCAGGGAAAGTGTGTTTCTCTCTTGGATGTATAACTAGCCATTTATATGTGTAAGTAGCTGACTTTGTGCTCATGCAAATCAGGTACAATATCAGAGTGGTTTCCGTGCATATCTTGACTTCTCACTCTAAAAGCTTGGGGTTTTGCCTTTTTGCAGAAGCATAGATCATATTTTCTTTCACACTAGTGTAATCAAACTAATGTTCTTACTACTTCCAGGAACAGTGCTATTTTTCTGTTTGTTGCCAGCATTCCTCTGCAATGGTATTTCTCTCCTTGAGAAAAGCTAAAAATAATTTGCAAGACTGATCTGCTGACTGTGAAAAAATTGTTGCCCAGGCAACCTGATCTTTTTCATGACTTTCTGGCTTCAGCCGTCTGATGGTTCCAATAGGTAACACTGTAAAATCTTCAACATTGCCATCCAACAGGAATTCACCTCAGAGTGAACAATTTTTCATTCAGAATTACTATGAAAATGAACCTGGTTTTTCTTTGGGGAAAAAATGGTCAAATTTTCTTTTGGTGGCGAAGCAAGCAAAAAGTTGGTGGTGGTTTCAAAAGCAAAATGGAAGTGATCTTTAACCAGATGGGATGCTCAGAGTTTTCTTCTGTGCAAGGGGAAGCCCCAGAGCATTCGGAGTCAGGAGGCTGGACTGTGCAAGCTCTGCCTCCACCTCAAAGCAGCCCGAGTGGTTTGTATCAGGGATGCTGAGTTTTGGTAGTAAACTGGTAGTGATTTCTCAGGCTGTCTCTTATGGGATCTTCCTTCCATATTCCCTAAATATTCCTTACAATAACACTTCTCAGAAAACCCACTCCCAAAAACTTGCGCAGAAAACAAGCTTAAGAAACATTGCAGATTAAACTGTGACTTCCAAAACACCATGGGTTTATGCCGTGAGAACCAGCCACAGGCTCTCAGATGTCACCATCAATGAGAAAATGCCATTGGCTTCGTGAGAACTAGATGGGCCAAAATCCACCAGTTTCAGCTGGTGCTCAGGGCTACGCTTCTAATAAAGGAAAATACTGGCAGTTGAAGCATGAAGAATCCTGCCCCTTTTTTTCTGGAAGTACATTAAAGAAACAAGATCAATACAGCACGTAACATGTCCTGAGAACTTACTAGCTAGTTATCCACCTTATTAACAGCAAGAATGAAATAAAGCCAATTTAATTCTGCAAAGTGAATAAATGAGCAGGCAAAGATTGCTGTGTTTATACATATTTCATAGAGGCTTTTGATAAAAAGCAGAACTAACCATTTAAGTTTAATTGCATCCAAATAAAGAACCATTTCCCACGGCTACTAAATAATACAACATTGTTTTTGTTCTACTGTGTTCAAAACCAAAGGCATTTCGTAGTAGCTTGGGAGGTAAGATGTAAAAGCCTTTATTTTTATGTACTGGGGAGGGAGGTGGAAGGAAAGTAATTACAATATGCCATTTCAGACAAGACTTGCTAAACCTCAGAGATACTGGGAGATAGATGTGGTTTGAAATGAGAACATCAGATAAAGGGACTTAAAGAGTTAACGTTCCTGCCTGTACAGTAACTGCATTAAGATTTGTGCAACCAGAGGCAGTTATGATTTTTTGTATTGATGGCTTGTACTGTGAAGTATGAAATTCCCCAAAGAATCGCTCTGTACAGAGTTAGTACGAGGCTCTACACTGTTAGGTCCCTACGGGAGCTGCAATTGTTGCTAACAAGGCATCAAGAAGTGAAACACTGAAAATTGGGTTACACACACACACTTTCCATAATAGCAGGAAAACAAACAGGATGTTAGAGGTTTGTAACATTTCTGTGAACCTCAGCACATCTCAGGACACGGTGGCATGCTGGCTTTCGTTGCCTGTTTGTACCATTTGATACTGAAGGATCTGAACACTGAAGCTGTTTTACGGGGGCTGCTGGTAATAAGATAGTAATTTTTTAAGCAGAAGGGAGAGAAAGAATGTGGGAGAAAACTCTTGCCAATAAGCTTGCTCATGCAGACAGTCTTCTGTTTTGGCAAAAGAAAGTTTTCATATTTTAAGGTGAACTGTTGAACCACTGAAGCCAAGTTTGTCAGCAATAAGCAGCACGAGCATTTGTTTTGTGGTTGTGCCTGAGTGTCCTGGTGTAGGAAATGCAGGGTGAGAGAGTTATGGGACTGAGATTTCAGTCTGAAAACAATCAGGGATACAAGCAGAAGGCTGAGGGCTCTGAGCTGTGCTCCTTCTTTCCTTTGATGCCTGTGTGCTGGGTGTCACTGCTGTAGAAGTGGCAGAGGGAAACTCGTCCCCTGCCAGACACTTTTGTCCAGTCCCTCCTGTTGAATTATTATAAAATATTGCTGCTTTCAGCTCTTGCTGGCAATCAGAGTGCTGAGCCTGAAAAGCAAGTGGTGCCGGTTTTCCTGCTCCTGCAAAGAAAGCAGTTGCCTTTGGAGCCGATGCCCCATCCAGCCACCAGTGGCTGGGAGCCAGCGCTCCAGATGTGAGCATCAGTGAGGGCTGCCACAGCCCAGCTGCTGCAGGAGGGGAGGGCAGGCAAAGGTGGTCCTGAAGCCGCTGGGACCTTGGCTTGCCTGGGTTTGCCTGCTACAAAGCAGGCCTGACACAGGAGCCACATCATCGTGTTGCCTTGGTGCAGTTGTAGTGACTGAGCCTTGCTGAGAGCCTGGGGCTAGCAGCCCGAGCCTGGGGCTAGCAGCCCGTACCTGGGGCTAGCAGCCCGAGCCTGGGGCTAGCAGCCTGTACCTGGGGCTAGCAGCCCGAGCCTGGGGCTAGCAGCCTGAGCCCAGCAAGGTGCCCAGGAGCCCACATGGTGTCTGCGGTGGAAATGGCTCATGCTCTAGCTGCAGAGCATGCAGGTCAACCAATGTCTTTTACAATGAGGGCTTGTACACAGTCCTGTGCATCAGTATCTCAGTATTGTGTCTGTTTCTCTTCCTTCAGTTTCCTTTTTAAAGACATAATGGAGAATATAATTTGGTAGCCCCCATTTTGAAAATGTTTTACTGATCATTCCCTTCAAAGCCCAGTGAAATCATCGCTTTAACCATCCATTTGATTGTTCGGTTGGATGCCAACCTGGTGGTGTGCATTGGCCTGGGGACTGCAACTCAGAATTGAAAAAAAAAACCAACAACAACCCAGAAATCTTTTATTCCTCACCAAAAAATTCTGGTGCTTTGGGCTGATCTGCTGAGATGGAGGCAGGCTCTGTTCACATAGTCTGTTGCGTCAACTGGAGATAAGTTATACTCTTCCAGAAAGACACTTAATTAAAAGCTGGCGGAAAATTTGATTTGCAAAGTCCAAAGTGAGTCCTATGGCATAATAAAACATACTTACTAAAATTTAACATATTGTCTCTAACATTTAAATCTATGTTTAACAAACCACTAGCACTACAACTGTTTAATCAAAAGTATTTTTTAACACCATGTTCATTTCTGGAAATATAGATTAGTACATCAATTCTCCCAAAAGGGCAGAACAGAAATGCGGAGATAAACACTGTTAATATTTCATCTGTTTTTTTTCCACAGGAGTAAGCAAAAGGTGAGCTTGGCAGTTAGCAGACTGGTGTGAACACTGACATTACTCACAGCCACAGCAGCTTAGCCCCACTGAAGCCAGTGCATTTAATTATAGGAGGTGACTTTGTTCAGTAGCTTCTGTGGTGGTGCTGTTTTTCTTTCCCTGGCAGTATGTTTAAAGATAATTAAAGTGAAGTATACTGTTACTCTCATCCTGAATATGGAGAGAAAATAGATCAGATCTGTCCTGATTTACTAGAAAAGCAGTCCTTCACACACCTACCAGAAGGCTCATGGCACACTGCAGAGTATTTTTGTCCAGAAAACATTGGTTATTTTACAATAACTTGCAAAGATGTAGGAGGACTCTGCTTGGGAGAGCTATCCCCAATGTACTTAAATTAAATTCCTTTTCAATCAGAATGGCTGGGTAAGTGTAGGATTTGTTGGGATTCAATGAGAAATACAGATGCACTCAGCAAAATGGTAAAACATCTATGGCATCAAGGAGGTAGAGACACACTTGCAAATAATCACAGTTCTCAACTAATTACATACTGCCTTTTAATATTAAATAATAAAAACTATCTTCCTTGTCTTGCTTTGAGTCTGGCTCTTGTCAGGTTAGTTCCTTAAGTTCAGCGCATCACCCTACATGTGCTGAGCCAAACTAAGACCCTCTGTGTGCTGCCAGCCCCTGGTGGGGTAAGCTGGGGCCATTTTGCCTTCAAGAGGCAGAGGTGGTGCTCGGACTAACCTGAGTAATGATACACAGGGAGTTCAGTCCCTTCATGCCAGGATAACAGCTTCAATTTCAGTGGCTGGCCAGCTTACATTGGTTTTCATTTTTTTCTGGGTCCAAGTCTTGGAATTCTAGTTACTAAAACAGTTTTGTTAAGAAACAGAGGTACCTTTCTTGGACAGAAGATACACTGTGGTCTAGGAAGCTGTCTAGCAATTTGCAGATTGCCACAATTCAGTCCTCAGGCCAATTAAAGAGGGGGCTTTATTCTATTTTCAGTATTTTTAATTCACTTCTGGTACACTCTGAGTTAGTGATTGTCTGAAGAGAAAAATACGTTGGCACCAGCTTCAACCTCCAGCCATTTGAATAGCTGCCCCTATTTTTAGCAGGTGCAAATGGGTCAGACTCAGAAGCCTCTGATTCAACTGGTTTGAAAACTTAGCTTAGAAGTATTAATTTTTCCACAGGGTAGCAATCCGTTCCCATCTCAGAGAGATGGATTTTACTTACAGAAACCAGAAAGAAGAGTAAAAATAAAAAAAACATTTTTGAAAAACAGCTCTGGCCAGCCCCAGGGGACATTTCACATCCACTGTGGTCGCTGATTCTTTGTAGTTACTGAAGGACCCTAAAATGTAGAAAGTAGCATAAAAAAATCACAGAATCAAAGCAGAATTGTATGTCTGTAAGACCATACACAGAAACTGTGGTTGTGTTGCTCATTACTGACTATTATCTTTTCTTCTACTGATTCTTCTTTTAAAAGGTGATGTATAAGCTGCCTTCCAAGGACAGGGAGGGGTGATAAAAGAAGGAGCAGTGTTTTCCTCCCTTTGTACTCTTGTTTGGTTTGTGGGCAACATGACTGTGTCCCAGGCTCAGGACTGAGCGCATAAATTTGATTTCTCATAGAAACCTTGATCTCTCTAAAGATTTTGAAGTTGCGCAGAAATGTAGGAATCACTGTTTTGAGGAATGCATCAGAAAGCTCATAGATTTCTATCTGCATAGAATTAAGTATCTGCCTCATCCCCACAATCCTACAGCATTCCCATTTGTTGCTCTGGAGCAGGTTTGTGGTTTTTTTTTCCCCAGATCTTCACCATTTCTCAGGCAAAGGTCTTCTTCATTTCATGTGTTCCTTCAACCCAGCTAACACCAGTTCCAGCAGCTTTGAGGGGTATCAGAGGTACTGTTCAGAGTAGCTGGACCTGAAATATTTGCCAGGAGTATCCTTCAGGTGCTATGGGCCATATCCTGACAAAGCACCGTTGGATTAACTCCATGTACTTGCATAGCAAACAGCTTATCCAGGAAAAATACTCTCTCCATAAATTACCAGAGGTATATTTAAGACTTGTGCCTGCTCTTCTAATTAACTGCTCGTGTCTCTCCGTTTTGGACGGCACTGCACTTGTTTTAATTCTTTCATCTCCTCTTCCACTGAAAAATTAGAGCACTTTGTGCTGTTTTCCTTGGTACGCCAGCTGTAAGCTTTGGCCCAGGGCACTGTGGCTGACAGGAGCTGGCACACAGATGGGCTGAAGATACCCACTGAACTGAAGATACCATAATATTCCAGCTGAAACAAGAGGAATTTCAGTAATGTAGGAAACAGCACTGCACGTAAGAAAGCACAGCCTGGTTAGAGTTACTGAATCCCTTTTGGACTCTTCAGAATAAATGTGCTGCTTTTGACGGCCACACTTTGCTGAAGCAGCCCAAAAGGATGCTGAAGGTCCAAGTACCAGCTATCAGGAGCTGGGCGTGCTGGATGTGCTCTCTTCGCAATTACCAACATACCGAGAAGGTTCAGTTCTATTTTCAGTTAATAGTTAAGGTGTTCTTTGACTTCAGAGATTGAATCCCATTAGATTTCCTTGGGAAAGAGATGGGTTCTCCCAGGTAACACAAAGCTTTTCCAGTGTATGTTTAGCTAAGGAGGCTCCATCCAGCTCCCCAGTGTTGTTTAAATGGACCCTGTTGAATACATCAGTCGTTCACATGCTCCTTCAGCTGCTGGTCCTTAAAACACTCCATGTAGCAACTGTACCAAGGCTTCTCAGTGGCATGGAGCACTGCAGAGGATCTGGGCTTTTCACAGAAAGCTTGGGTAGGACAGATTGAAGAACTTGATCTTTAGATGCCAGCATTCACATCCTAGTGGTTTGGTTCAGATTCAGATTATTCTGAACGAAATTTTTGGATCTCATCTAAATACAGTGAAAAGCTCAGCTCCTCCAGCAATGATGGACATCGTGCTGGGAAGGTATAGCTTTTTTGTATGGAGATTTTTAAAATCTCGTGTTTGGGACAGGGTCTGATGTCAACTTAGGTACTCTGCTGTACCTGCAAATGTTGCTGCTTTGTCTCATGATTTGTTGTAAATTCAGTGCATACATTTAGAGACAGAAATGATAAAAATACAGCAAACCCCAGGCTACTGCTTCTTTTTCAGTGAGGTGTTCAGAGGATGAACACCAGCAATGAACCAGGAGTTACAGATGTTGAGGGAGATTCCAGCCTTGCAGAGTAACCAGAAGGAGTTTTCAGGCTATGGGATAGAAGATTGTTATGGGTTTAGCCTGGTGGTTTATTGAACGTAACAGAACAACCTCAAAGCTAAGTGGTTTTGCTTTCTGTGAGTGTGAAGGGATGATGGCTACAGGCCAGGTAAGTATAGGTCCTCACTTGACTTCAGTGGGGACTACTCACTTGTTTGAAGTTTAATATGGGATTTACCAGTGGCAGACGTTAAAGCACATGGTTTAAGCTTGCTCTGCTTTCAGAGGAGTTTGGTGGGTTTTTCTGGTCCCCACCTAAATGTCGTGTGTCTAACTGGAAACGCCCTCTGCAGCCACAGGTCTGCCTTACTCCATGGCAGCTGCGCTGATCTCTCCCAGATTGTATGTCCCTGTAAGTTTGTCTTTTGCTGCATGTACAAATACAAACCACGATTAAACCAGTAAAGTCATTTTCATGTGTGACCTAATACAGTTTCCATAGAGGCACTAATGCTCTTTCCTCCCTCACACCACATGAGTTCCTAATGAGACATTAATGAGACATTAATTGCTTATGCAAATTTAGAGTAGTAGACAATGAGAGTTGTTGTACCAAGAGTTTAAGGGCCATATAACTACTCTGGATGTTCACACAATTCCCATTAACATTAATTGGAGTTGCGTGAGGATCAGAGCCTGGTATCGTCAGAAGTTACAAAATAAACCACTGAATACTAATAGGCCAGTGTGTAGCCACGTATTTTTCTTATAAGCACTTCAGGTTTTTATACTGGTTGCTGGACAGTCATCCAGTGTTAAAATGCTCCAGATGGCATTGGAAATAGTTTAAAATACAGAAGAATTATTTTCACTTTATATGTCAGGAATGTGAAACTTTATCCCACATGATTATAAATAAAATACAGGGGCCATATTTTTTAATCCCTTGGAAACTCCTCTGGAGCATTTTAAACTTTGGTGGTAAGGTGGATACAAGAAAAGGTACCAAAGTTGCATTTCTACAAGTGATGCGTGGACATGTTGAAAGGAATTAATTCAGTGACTCTGGTCAGGGTCTGCTGCTGAGGAACTGTGAGAACAGTGACTAAAATTCTTCGACCAACCAGCTATTTGACACATATGCTGGTAGCTCCAAGGCTTTGTCGGTTGTCTGCCTTAATAACATCTCTGCTCTCATTTCCATCTCACCCCTCTCTGGCTGCTCCCATGTCATTTTCTTTAACACATTTCTTGCAGACCACTTCCCATGCAGCTCCGTGCATCCTTGTCCGTAAGAGCAGTAATACCTCTGCTTGGAGCTTGTTTTTGCCGTGACAGATTGATAGACAGTCCGTGTTCATTCCCTGCTGAGAAGCCTCATTTGGCCTGTTTAGTGCCAGATCTTTTTAGGGTGAGCACTGGGAGTCCTTTGCCCCGCTCCACTGAGTACTAACTCAATGTCTATCTCCCCGTCCTGTGGAAACAGCAGGGTCAATGAATTCAGCCAGCAAGGCACAAGCTCTCGTGTATTTATGAATGCTCCGGTGTTGTTCTAAGCCTCTGGCCACCTGGGAGATTTTGCAGTTGTCACAGGCTCATTATGACAGCAGCAATCCGAAGCTGGGGCTGTGGCAGCGCTGCTCCCCGCCGCTGGCTCTCGGTGCGTGCTGATGGGCACCTGGTGCTCACCCACCTGCCGACAGGGCACTGGCAGAACTCCCCACTCCATATTGCCTGTCACAGCCAGTCCGTTCCACTTCAAACCATTTTCTCTGATTTCCAGCTTCTAGTTAGGCACTGCAACGCTGTGGTTCCAGGAATAGCTGTGTCACTGGGGACCCGAGATGGCCATGAGGTCAATTAAAATGACCTGCAACACTAGGGGAGTTAAATAGAAGGTTTAGCAAATATGGAAGATAATAAGCTGTAATTGTCTGCAATTAGTAAAAAAAAGTCTAACATAATGTTATGTATCTGTTAAATTACTTGAGCAGGTTAAATTCTGAGCAAAGGGGAGTGCTTGGCAGCACAATCAAAACATCTCACCTATAGTGGTGCTTTCATTTAGAACAGCAAAATAGTGGGTTTGCCTCATGTTTCAATGCATTTGAGAGTTCTTAGAGCAAGAAGATATGGCCATTAACTGTTATTTTCTTAATAATAGCACCCCATTGTTAAGCAAAATGCTTACCCCAGTCGCATTCAAAGCACTAGAAATCCAGAGTTAAGGCAGCATAAAATGGGTTCTCATTGCATTCGGATGGTAATGTATAGCAATTCTTTTTTTGCAATCCTAGCATGTACTTAGTATGTTAAATGAGGTGAAATAGAAAACGGGGAAAAGAGAGGTATCTGAGGAAATAATAGTACCCTCTGTGGTACACTTCAGGTAGTATCAAACAAAAGAAGGGTGAGAAGCTGTGATGCGATGAATGAGCTTTTCTGTGGCATGAAGACAGAGTACTTTATGAACAAATATCCATATAATATGCAATTAATAATAAAAATAGCAATTTTAGGGTGGGGTTTTTTTTCAGTATAGAACATTTTTAAACAGTAATCGATGAAGCTGTAATGATTTGGACTGCTGTGCAGGGGGTAAGACTTGCTCTGAGACCTTCAGATAGTTTATAGTTGGTTTGTGGGTTTTTTTTTTTTCTCTCTTCTCTGGCAATAGAAATTAATGGGAAAGTAATAATGACCCATATTGGATAGCCCTAAAATATGTTCCATCTCCACAACATTGGATACTTTATGTGTTTTCCTAGTTTTAAGTGAGGAAAGCTGGCAGAACAAAGGAATGTTTCTATTCCTATGCACAATAAAGCAATCCCTTCTCTTCTGAAGCAGCTGAGACATCCTTCCTATCTAATACAGTTACACAGAATGATGGGGGGAAAGTAAATTGGAGGGGAAAAAAAAAAAAGTTTAGCATTTACTCAAAGGAGAACATTACAGCAACTTGGGTAATGACAAAACAGCCCTACAAGGTGCCGGCTCCAGAGAAGCTGCACAGTAGAGTTCTATTAAAAGGAAAAGAAAAATGAGGAGTTTGTCCTGGATCTATGAAAACTCATTCATCAGGGAGAGGATTAAGCCAAATGCCTCACAAACATCATGTGAGTCCTTAGAACATGCTGTAACCGCTGACAGTAAGTCATTTCAAAGACTTCATCTGTTCAGTCCTAGGGTTACCTGGATGCCACACAAGCTGCATGCCTCCCTGCTGTTTAATCACTGAAATGACAACTCCAGGCAAGGGGGAGATAAGAAACGAGATTTATTTAAGAGAAGAGGATCACAGTGTTTTAACTTTCCTCTTGCTCTGATGCTGCGAATTGTTCGGTTGGCACCCAAACTTTGAAACCAGGCAGGCAGAAGAGATTGGTAGAAACAGAGTCATGACGGAATTGAGCACCAGTTTCTGCCTTTCTCCTTCCAATGCCCAGCCTGAAAGAGTCCCTCCCATGCTCTCCAGAATCTGTAATGCCTTTGTAATGTGGGCTTCCTCGCCACAGGCTGTCATTTGCAGGCTCCACAGGGGCACTTGTTTTTTTCTTAGTGAATGCTTAGGGTCTACTTTCCCTTTTCCCAGATTTCAACCTGGGGGAAATAACCCCACATGCACAGGCTTTTCCTGATTCAGTGAGTCTTAGAGGGCTCTGTGCTGACATCTTACATGTCTTGCTGCCTCTTCCTATCTCTTAAATATTTTATCTGTGACAGCAGGTTTCACTAGGATATCCCCTTTAAGTTCACATTTTTTAGTGTTTGGAGAGTGAGATCCAGAGCAGCCAGAAGTCACATCTGCAATTTAGTTTAATTGGTCTTGTGCTCTGCATTCCAAAGTGCACAAATCCACATCCTTCTTCCAAAAAAATTAGTTTTATTAGTACACGAACAACTATTTTCCACGTTTTTCACTCCATGCTCTGCTTTTTTCCTGTTTCTCTCTACATCTGCATGAGGCACTGCCGCCTGTGATCAGAATTGTACATGATGCTTCACAGAGTGATTGCCAAGCTCTCCCATGGCAGCAGAGCAGAGGAAGGTGTTGCACCTCGTGAGATTTTACGAAGGGTGATGGGGTTTGAGGGAGGGCACAGGCTGAGGGTGAGAGAGCTTGAGACATCACAGTGAAGACTTGTACACTTTCCGTCCTGGCAAGGGAAGCATCTTCCTCTCCTTTTTGTCCTTCAGAGTGTGCTCTGCGTGTGTCTCAGTAAAACCTTTTTCTTTTCATTAGACATCAGTCTCCCCAAAATCCAGACATGTTCCTAGATGGCACCAACCCTGTCCGAAACGCATCCCTCCTTACCGTGGAAAAGTGCCCTAGCAGCTCTGCTGAGCTGCAGTCGACACTGCTCTACGTTAGGGTATCGCTGAGAGCCACCTGCCTGTGCACTGCAATTTCTTCACCCTGCAGCCTCCTGTCTCCGCTTTATACCTCTTACAAGGCTCAGGAAATTGATTTAATTTACTTTTTGGGCAGATAAGTATTCCATTAGTTCTTATTCTGACCTTTGCACACAGCAAGGTATTTGCTTTTCCTAATTCTAGCATCATTAGCAGTGCGTAAGTTTTGAAATCTTCTTACACCAAAAAGCAGTAATGGTTATCTGCTATACTTGCTTAATGAGTCATAAAATGAAATGGCAGATGATTTGTTCTGCATACAATTAATCCAATAGTTAAGTAATGACCAAGACTGCTGAAAAGGGACAATAAATCTGGTAACCTAGACAACATCTCAAAGTATTGGTTTTACTAATCACAATCAATTAGACTTTTTTTTTCCTCTAAGTTAAAAAAAAAAGGGGGGGGGGGAAGTTTTAGCTTTTTTGTTTCTTTTGTGAAGTTTCAATAGCAATTAGGCCTGTCTCTGTCACTCTGAGGAATGCTGGCCACATTGATCTTTGTTTATTTTAATCATGTTAAAAGGGTTAAGCCAAAGACTCAGAGAGCACATAGCGGAGTGCTGAATGCGGCAGGGTGCTTTTATCCTGCTAATGAAAAGAAATTGTTGAACAAGATTAGGTGCAAGTAGACACTCAAGCTCATTTCCATTATTTGTGTGTAATAGGGGTTCACGCAGTAAAGACAAATCAAAGTGAGAAAAGCTAAATTAGTCAGTGGGCAAACTATTACTAGTAATAAATAGTAATATTCCTAATATTATTGATTCCATACTTTTTATGAGCTTCACTCATGGGACAGAATCCAGTCATTAAAGGCATTGTGTAAATGCAGTTATTGAAACTAATGGGTTCCTACCTGTTAGGCAGGACAAAAGTTTAACATCCTGAGCATGTACACAAACTTCACGCTAGTCGTTTCTGTAGCAAATACATCACTGACCTGGACATTGATGCAACTGGGTTTTGTTCAGCCTGTTTATTTCTGTTCACTGTTTACAGTGCTCCTTGTAGTGGGTTTCAAGATGCTGAGCTGGGTATGCCAGTCCAAAAAGGCTATTTCAGCAGACAAATATTGTTATAACCAAGGCTACAATAGAAGTAAATGAATTTAATACAGATGGAAACTTAAGTACACCATGTTCCTGGCTGAGAACAAAACTTGTCTCCTCCCCACCCCAACCCCGTAAGTTGCTTCTCCAAAATTGTCATTAAAATGTGCACATTTGCAAGGCTGGTGGGAATTTATTAGGCAGATGAATACATAAATAAACAAACAGCTGGATGCAGACAAAAATGGGTTCCTCTTGTCTGGTGATACTTTATTGCCACTTTTATTCTAACTGATTGAATTTAGCAAATCTGTTGTGGTATACTACATATAAATGACAATTTGATTCAGACTTTAATTGTGTAAGTTTCGCTAGCTGTGTAAATATTTTAAGGTTTAAAAATTACATTTTTCATAACTGTATGTCAGAAGAATTAGATTCAAGTATTGCTCAATATTACAACAATGCAGGATATATAAAGGAAAACTAATAGACTACATTTGTTGTCTGGAGAAGAGCAGTTGTTGTGAAGGCAGATGGTTATTTCTGAGAAATGATTTTTAATAAATAAACTGTAGAAAATATTGGTGTGTGTTTCAACACTACTCCTCGCTCATGCTATACGTGATTTTACTATCATAAAATTTCTCTGTGCTCCTCTCAGTCTCTCATCCCGCATCCTGACTTTTTTAAAGGCTTCTATCATATTGGTTTCTTTGTTCAGCCTGTGCTACCACCCTCTCAGCAGCCTTATAAACCTTATTCCCAAGTCACATGCAAAACTAAATAAAATCTTCGCCCCTATTTCACTCTGGGCTTCCCAGCCCACAAGTGACTTCTGTTCATTCTCTGCCCTGGCAGCCAGGGAGGCAGCTGGGTGTACAGGGTACAAAACGCACTGGTGTGATTTGTTTGAACTACATCAAACCATATCTCAGCCCTGCCCTGCCCTGCGCCTTTGTAAGGAAACGTGAAATAAAGGAAAATAGTGGTTTTGCAGGGAGTGGTCGCTTCGTCACATCTTTGGGGTACGTAAACGTTGGCTGATTTATTTTCATCTTGGGCTTTCCTAAGGTGTTGAACTAGCTCTCAGGCAACTCATTTTATGCGTGACCTTGGGCAACCTCTTAAAATTTTTCAGTAATTCGTTCTCATATCTGCACAATATGCTGTATTATGTTTCATCCAGGGAACATGTAAAGAACTGGGTTTGACCATGTATATTTTAGATCATCACTGACTTCATTGAATTGTCTAAAGCCATACTTACATCTTATGGGTTGATTTCAGCAACAGTGCAGGTTCAGGAACTGTTGTACAATGTACCCCAAAGGCAGCGTTGTGCATGTACTCAAGGACTGGGTGGAAAGGCATCAGCGAATGGTGGAGACTGGAAACTCTGAGGCAGAGCTATCAGTCCATAGTTTGACACTTAGATGATGCAATTTGCTAAAAAGATCTTTGATTCCTAGAAATGAGTATTAGAACAGCATTGCAGTACTTTTTTTCCCCAGGATCAACTAACAAGAATAACTGCTTTTATAGTTTTCATCAACTCCATGAATCAATCTTTTTGCTTTCTCTTTTAGAATGCATCCAATTTTTTTGCAAATTTGAAATTTTTACAGCAGCAAATGCTGTATTTCTAAGATGAGGGGATGCTCAACCTGGAAAATGAGCCAGCCTTTTAAAACCATCCAAATGTTTGACCAAGATGGCAACAACAAATCTCACAACTTGTCAATGAAAGCTGCAAATTTATGTCTTCATCTGAGGAGTGGCTTGATTGTGGCCTGTTTTTACACAGATGTTTAATCTGCCTTTGAAACAGAGCGTGAGCTCATGTGGAATGAAAATATCCCTCTTATTTCATTTATTCTTTTTGTGCTTGTGTGGCAGTTTAAAGACCCAGTAAGTTTTCACAGTGTTGTATCAGGTGATCAGGAACTGGAGTTGTTCTGCACTGTTCTCTATTGTCGGCTGCAAAAGCTTTAAAAGTTAATGTCCACTGAAATCGTTTGGGTTTTACTACCACCTAAATCTAATTTGTTCTGATTTATAACCCTGTAAACCAGGTCAAGACTGATGAAAAACAAGACCAATACATTAAGTTCATATAGAACACCCTGTGGAAATAAACATCCAGGCACGCATGTTCCAGTGCACCTTATCAGCAGGCAGATGTTGTTTCTGCAAAATGAGAAACGGGCACAAATGTTCACACTAGACATAAATGAAAATGGATGTGTTTTGAGGGAAGAGCCAACAAGAGGTGCTGAGTTTTTAATGCAGGTTATTCTGTGTATTTTTGTTTTAAGAGGAGACATGCACAGCTGTCAATTTTTGAATCTCATTTACGTCTGGGTTATATCAGAACTCATTCTGCAGATAGCAACCCCTAGAACTGTTGGACGGTTGAATGGATGCGTCTCCAAGTCTTTCATCTTTCACACTCTAGACCAGCTTTCAAGCCACCAGCATTTTACATTTTCTTTTGCATATTATATTTTAAAAATACATATTGTCTAGGAGTCCTATAAATGTATTTCAGTTATGGTCTGGATAACTAACTCCTAAAAGGTTACTAGGATCTGCTTCTACCTCTGGCTTTTTGAACTTGTCTCTTCCTTTCCTACTTCTTTTCCACTGTTTCAAGATTAGATCGTAAAGTTCATCAGCGGTTTTTATGGTGGGTTTTATAATTTCTATTTTACTTGGGGTTTTTTTTCATTTAAACAACTGTTGTTTGGAAGAAATTTTTTATTGAGACATTGTCAGGGCAGATGCTGGCAGGTGCAGAAAGCTAATGATTGCTCTTAGGAGGATGTGGATCACTGAACCCTGCATAATATTTGGAGTAGGGCTTTGTTTCACATCTTCAGGGTGTGAAGTGCTCGACTCATGTTGCAAACCCATAAGGCTCATACAGACTGGTGCAAACGTGGGATACGATATCTGCTTATTTCATCTTGGGGTTGGGGTGAGAGGCTGGAAGTGCAGAGGACCTGGTGGGAGTGAGAAGATTAAGCAGAGGTCTGGAGTTGTCTCCTTTATTTACTTAGTGAGCTGCTGGGCTGTGTTCGGTTGGTGTTCCCATCAGCTGCAGCTGAAACGCTTGGTGTGTTGATGGATATAATGCCTGCAGGACTAGGCTGAAGGCTGACAGCAGCATGGGAAAAGAGCACAGACTTTGTTTTTCGGAAGACATGAATTGCTGTGGTATAATTAATGTTTTCCCACTCTAATGTATGCAAAGGAGTTGCCAAAGAGGAAGATCCATGAACTACTGGCTTCTGTTCAGACGTGGCTTTTCAGTTTCTGTTGCTCTTTGTACTAAACCTCTGTGTTTTGCAGTACTACAGGTTGTTGCATGTCCTGCCTTCCTTGCTTCTGAACTAAAATACTTTCAGCAGCTGCTCCACCTATGCTCCCACGTGTGTTAGCTCTGCCCTTGCTGTGCTGCTCTGCACAGAACCCCCATCCCAGGGAGCAGGAGCCCCCCACACAATGGCATGCTTGCAGGTGGCAAGAGAAGCAGCAACCTGCAGCCCTGCCTGCTGTCGTTTGATAGAAACACTCTATGAGATGCAATCAAATATACTAAAGAATTTGCGTCTCTGCTGATTTGTGCTTCTTGAGGTCCAACTCTGCACCCCCCCCCCCCCCGAGGAATTCATAACATAACTGTACAAATAAGTGTTTAAATCTTCTACTTATACCTTTAATTACATGTTTGCCTTGAATCACAAAGGCAGTCTCATGGATTAGGCTATCCTTGTCTTTATTGACCTGGTATGTTGGCTTTCAGTGTTTCTGAACTTGCCTAGCTGGATTTATTCAGGCAATTCCTGGAGAAGCTATTTTGCAATCTGAATTTGCATAATGCATGTGAAACATTACACATCTCCTGTAAAAGATCAGGAAGTTTGTCACAAGCCCAGCTATTGCGCATTTTAAAGGGTTATAAAGCTGCTAGGTATATGACAAATGCTAGAAGAAACACTGGCTTTGCGGCAGCGTGAGGGAAATTCTTCCCTGGAGGAATTTTACAGGGTTCCCAAAGCTATGCAGTGACTTTCCAGCAAAGATTATTGTGAAACATTTGTGCAGGGATCAAGTTGTGTTTTTTCAGCTGGGAGTCTATCCCGTAATGTTGAACTGCAACCAGCAGCCAACACTGGCACCCAATACAGCTTTTTACGAGTCTATCATGAGACATAAGTGATCTGTATATTTTGTTTTTCTTTAAAGGTCATTTTCTTTGCTTTTGCTCAAGCAGACTGTCCTACAACACACTGAAAAATTTGGGACAGGGAGCTCTAAATTGCTTGGGTGGGTCCTGGTTGGAGGCGCCTCTCCAGGACCAGAGGTCTCCTCCAGGTCCGTGTGGTGGGTACGTACCTCACCACAGCCTGACTGCAGAAGCAGGGACCACTGATGTCTTTAAAAACACTCTCTTGTGAGACAGCTAAGGATAAAAATGCTTTTTATGACTCTGAGTTTTGTGGTTTGGATGTCTGGAGTTGGATCTAGGCTGTAGATCCAAAAAGGAAACTTCAGCCTACTGAAGTATAGGGGGACTCTGACTTGAGCATTGGTCTGGGAGAGGCTGAACATCGGGTGGCCACGCCATCAAGATGGAGTGAATAGCAGAGGCACCTTCCTCTTTGGTGATTCTTTCAGTGAGAAAGCTGAGAAAGAAAGCGTGTTGGCAGCCACTGTCAAAAAGCAACCAAAAATATGTGCAAGGAGGTTATTTTCTTCATTGCTAAAATGGCAGTAGAGCCTCCAGATGAGTCAGATTGAGACATTCAAAGGAAAACAGAGCTCCCTCAGACCCTGACTAGTGAGGTTCTAGGATCTGCAATACAGGTGTGTCTCAACTGCAAGGTGATCCCGTTGTAAGATAACCATACAAAGGTACGATTTCAGCTTTGCTGCTGGAGGTCCATGTTAGAGCCTCTATGAGAAATTGCAGGGCTGCAGCAAATGCTCACTTGAGAGGTTGTTTTTAAATAAAGTTTTGTGAGCTGCAGTTAACTGCAGTGCTATTGCTTCTGTGCCCACCTCAGCTATATTCCTCAAACTGTGCAATTTTCAAATTCTTCCCTGCATAATCACAGAGATAGCCTGGGACAGCGTTCGTGCTGTACGTGGATGGCAGTAGGCAAGTGAAATTGTAGCTGTCATTGTTGTGCTCCTGACAGCGTTTTTAAAGGCCCTTTCTGATGAGTGGAGAAACACTGACATCATTGCAGACAAATGCTTCTCTCTGGAAGAGGAGCTGGTAATGTGTTGGAAATGTGACTTCGCATTCTTCCAAGCTCCCCCTGTTCAAAGAGCTACACATTATCACTTCGCTGTCTGTTCCTTCCAAGCGTTTTCAGTTAAGCAACTTGAATATTCAAAGATTTGGATGAGCAAAAAAAGAAACTTGTTTCTTTCCACGTGAAATGAAAGGGGAAGTTAAAACATAGTTCCCATGCCGCTAGTACACAGTGCAGTAAAACTTCAATGGTATCTATGCCTAATTACTTGCCCGCGGAGTAATTCTCATGAAATTGTTGATATTAAGATTCAATATACTATTTTGACTAAGCATCACTGGGGATAGCACAATCTGTCATTATTCCCCTTTCAGCATAGCTCATAGTATGGATACGCAGGTTTTTAACGCAGCAATGGAATTGTGAAATGGAGCTATTTTTCTGCTATCAAAGAATTTATCAGGCCCAGTGAATTATGTCTCATAGCCATTTTGTTTTCACACTTTTTTTTTAAAGGCCTGTCCTGTGCCAACTCCTATCTTTTGTGTCAGATATGAGACATAAGAAAGCATTCCCATGAAAAATTTTTTTCACCAGCCTAAAGTTTTGCTTTGAAAACGTGATCTTTAAAGCCCCCTCAGCCATGGGCTAAATGCTCTGCGTTGCATGCACTACCTGGCAGCAGGGAGGGCATGAAGCAAGGGGAAGCCGCAGTGGATGAATATGGAGTAGCAGCACTTCACCTCCTGGTATCCCAGTAGTGACTGGACAGGACCCACCAGCCCAGCTGGGAGCCATCCCTGGGCTGCCCTAGGCTGCTGCTGGTGACGTGCAGGAGTGACCCCTGCCTGGCACCGTGCTGGCTTTCTGCCCAGCCTGCTTCCCTCCAGGGGCTTGGTGACCGATGCAGAGGGACCTACATAAGACCAGCCACGCTCCCCACTCATGGAGAAGTGTGTGTGAGATAGTAACGTGCCGTTTGCTGTCTGCCCCAGCATGCCCCGTGTGTGTGTGGTACATCCCCCATCAAAACTACCCGTTTGAGGCCATTTCCCAACGCGGAGGGATGCTGGCCATAAGCCAGGTGCAGGGACCGCGGTGGGCTGCGTGCAGCCAGGCTGCTGCTGCTGCCTGGGCTCCCTCCCCTCTGTCTGGTGCTGGCACTTTGCTTGGGATGCCGGATACTCCCAGGGAGTTTTACAAGGAATTCATTTTGTTGCTAAAAATAAGAGGTTTTCTTTCTTCAGTGAAGATAAAGGAAAGAGAGAGAGATGCCCAGGCTGCTGTGCAGCACTCAGCCTGCTGGCGCTGGCATCGCGGGCCAGTGCGCAGCCCAGCCTGGAGCGTGGCACACGGGAAAACGCTGAGTCTGCACACAGCTGGAAACTGTGAGTTTTCCCAATGAATCGTTGTTAAATACCTTTACCAAATAGCTTTGTGCTAAGCTGGGAAGGTTCACAATTGTTAGTCAACTACCCAAAGTCTCCAGTTCCTGCACGGAATTGGTCTCCAGCTATTTACTGCAGTCCAGATACAGAGGATTTGAATTGTGTTCTGTGGGAAGTTGTGTAGCCTTTAAAATCACCTTTGCTTGTGGAGTATTGCAGTTCTACCTATCTCACAGGGCTCCATATAGACTTGTCAGTACAAAATCTGAGCGAGATTCATTCATTTTTTGCATCCTTTCTGTGGCTGATGGATTTGGGGACCATAAGCTCCTCTATCCTCCAGACTCCCAGCTCCCCAGCGCCTTGGAAAGCTGGTCTGGCAGCAGGAGTTAAGACTTTCCGTTATAGTCCCAGACTTTCCTACCTGGAAATCATGGGACACAGCTGTGCTCAACCTCTTCTGCATCACTCTGGAGGGTCCTGGAACAGAGGTGCAGCATCTGTGCACTGCTGGAAGGGTGCAGCTAAGGAAAAGCAATGCAGGGAAGCCCTTGCTCTGTGTCCTAAGACATAAATCTTAGACATAAATAAAGACAAAAAAGAGGAAGACTGGTAGCAGAGCTGAGATTCCTATTTTAAGGATTTGGTCTATCAGAGTAAATATCTAGCAATGCATAAAAATGCATTTTAGATGCTTTCTTTTCCAGGTCAAATGTTGCATGATATCATCATGTACTTGAAGTGTTTGCTTCCAAAAGGTTAAGTTTTGACAACAAATAATTTTAAAAAACTGAAAAAAACCCCCAAAAACGCAACCATTTGTCCCATGTCAGTTGTGTGGTTTTACCAAAGTTTGGGAAAATAAAACCTTTCCTAATGTAACAAAAAGTAACATTACTGCAGCAGATCTCATGGATGATTACCGTGGCTCTTAGTGACAAGGGTTAAACAATTTAGTAAGCTGGGTCTGACAGAGCTTTGCAGAAAAAGTCTCTCAGTGCTTTAGGACTAAATGCTTCACTTAGATTGTGGGAACCCAAAAGATTGATTTTGTTTGCCTTTTGATTAAGAGAACAGGATTTGGACATGAAAATCCAATTAGATGATTGCTGGGGGTGGGAGGGAGACAGGCAGAGAAAGAGATGAATGGCATACAAATCTCTTGCAAACAGACCTTATTCTGAAATCTGGACTACATCTCCACTGGCTTTCAATTAATTGTAAAACAGCTGTTCTTCTCTCTCTGTGCACTGAAACAAAATATCACAAGTTTTAGGATTGCCAGGTGATAATACTGAGCAGTCAAAAAAACCCAAAACAAACCAACCAAAAAACCCCAAACCCAACCAAACAAAAAAACTCCCTTGAAACCATTGAAAATAAGTAACAAGAGTCTTAAAAAGTGAGAGAAGGCAGTATTTTGTTATCTCCAGTATTTCTTGCAGTTAAGTATCTTGAATGGTCTTATGTGCTTTACTATCAATAAGCCTTGCAGCAAACCCCATCTGTCTGTCATTCATAAAATGAGATGATACCATTTTGCAGAACCATAAACCACATTGGGAGTTTATCCAAAAAACAGATGATAAAAGTCAAAGTATAACGATCCAAACACTTTCTAAGTGAAAGACTATTTGAAGCAGCTGTTTTCCTTTATTATTAGAGATAATTATACTGTCACAACAGCAGAATATTAACTTTTCTCATGTCTGGTTCACCTGTTTATGGAGTGCTATCCAACTGCAAACATGCCAGATGCACCATGCCAAGAGTTATGGTGAACAATAAGGCTCTCTGTGAATCTGGAGACTGCTCCGTTTGTGCAGAGCAATCAACCATCTAATCTATCTCAGAGCTAGAAAAGGCTTGAGGGAAATGCTTTAGAAGTGGAAAAAGCCTGCCACGGACCCTTATGACTGTCCTTGCTTCATAATTTCCTTCTAAGTCCCCACCACACGGTGCTGTCCTGGCATGAAGTGTGCTGGCTTCTTTTTTTTGGCCAGCAAAAATTGTTTTGATGTTTATCTCTGCGAATTCTAGTTCAGCAAACAAAACACTAACCTGTTTGAATACTTCTGAGCTCTTCAGTCTAATGGGGGCTTGTGGCAGTAAGTTCTATAGACTCGTTGGTGTCTCCATGGGGCAGCTTGCAACAGCAATACAGCAATTGCTCTTTCTATATCCATAACCTAGATTTAGGAGAAAATGGAAAAGACACTTTCCTTTCATTGAGATCTTTGTGGCTGCATGCAAAAAATGACTTACTGGTGGAACTTCAGGGATTATTTTACAGTGACAGATAAAAAGGCAGCTGAAATACAGTTTTAGTAGATGAAAGACAAATGCATACACAAAGGAGCCATTTCAATATTTCATCCATCTAGTTAGGATATAAACCAGTATAAACTAAGTAGAATGTTTCACGAGTGAGACCTGAGCATTGCTGCGCATCACTCAATTAAAATCTACTCAGTTTTACACTAATTTCCTTTCGAACTATGTTTTAGGAAAATAGCTATGTTTCTTTTTAAGTGTGTCTTCAAAACTTCTGTGGTTATTGAGCTTGCAACATTATCTTTTATCTGGGGAATGCTAACCATGATAAACAAGGAAATAATCAGGGCCAAATGTGAATTTTGGCAGTTGGTTTGGATTTTCAACATTTGGTACATTAGGGACGTGCACAGATCAAAATCCTGGAGGCTTTGTAAACATTGTAGTCCAGAAGCTAATGTGTATTCTGAAGCTTTTAATTTCCTTTGTGAACATAACCTGGTTGCCAGTGATTGTTGTTACGATTTTGTCTAGAAACCACTAAATGCAGTTAAAAAGAAAAAGGTAGTAAATTCATGTATAGCAAAGTATGTTAAGAAAAGCAGCAATTATTTGAAGGTAGCGCTTTTTTTTTTTTTTTTTTTCAGATGTAACTGAAATTGCCCTCTCTATAGCCGCATAAATGTGAGTGTGGACATGCATAGGAATTTGTGTGCGGATCCTCAGCCGTGCCGTCCGAGGCGTGGTTCCGTGGTCTGAGCCCAGCAGAGGGATGCTGTCAAGCCCCTCTGTGCAACAACAGAACAGGTCACCAGTCCACTGCCTGAAAATTTAATTTGCTGAAATCAGTGGGTTTGTTTTACCCCTGTTTTGAAAAGGGCTGAAGACACCTGGACCCTGCTAGAAAGGAACAGGCCAGACTAGAACTGCTTTTAACACAAGAGAAAAATTATACAGTTCTTGTCTCAAGTACATCATTTGTCTGGTGTGACTCGGAGAAGCCTTTGAGTCCCTTCTCTGCCCTCCTTTATAAAATGAGGATGAGAAGTTGAACTGTGTTAGCAAATTACTTCCTTTGTGACCTGTGCAATACTTAGTGGTGAAAGAAACAGATAGAAAATTTTCTATTTTCAGGGAAACTGGAGCCAGTAATGACCAACTGTGCTAAAATACTTGTTTTCTTGGAGTATGTAGTTTCTTCAATGAGGAATGTGTAAAATGGAATATAAAAAGCAAATTATTTTCTAAAGGATAATGCCATTAAGGACTGAAAAATCAAAAAAACCCCACCCCAAACCCAAGCTGTTTTTAAAACAGTGAACATGAGGTTGTTAGTGAGGTATTGTTAAATGGAGAGCACCCGGGTTATGGGCTTTGTTTTCCCTCGTTTCTGAGCAGGGGTGAAGAGCCAGTTCACCTTAGGCTTTTCCCGAGGACCAGAAGAACAGGCCACCAGGGGTTTATGCGCTCAGCAGCACCAAGTGAAAGGTCATGTGTGTGCTACTTGTGACCGTGACATCTTCGAAGCACCATCTGGATCCCTACAAAAGCTAATCTCCTTTGTGACTTATCTGGTAGGCTATGCTCTAAAGAGGAAAAAAAAGGGATGTTACATGTAAAAGAGTTATATTTACACAAAGGCAGCTTTGGAATAAGCTTTTTTTTATTATTATTATTTTCATTTGAGTGCAATGGGGAGGCTAACTTATCTACAAGAAGTCAGCATTGTTTTACTAAATCAGCTCTTAACTGATTGCGTCTTGCAGTATTAAGCTCATTTTTCTCTTTCTCCCTTGTCATGTCTTATGCAAGTCAATAATCTATCCTCTGATTTCTAAAAGACTGCAAATCACTACATTTCTGTTATTTACCAGTTCCCTGAAACTCCCACCCACTGCTTATTCTCTTCCATGTGTTTATCTCACAACTACCCAGCATATATGTCAAAATAATTTTTCACGTTTTCTTTAAACAGCAGCAATTAATTGCTGTAATTCTACACATTCCAAAAAAGCCTAGAAGGTACAAACTGAGACTTACTCATATTTGCTATGTGCATGTGGCAGATTGTACTGACATCTTAGCAACAAAATTAATTGAATCCATTTCTTAAGTGTTTTTCACTATAGAAGGAATATCTGGATTAAAGGAATACCTTCTAGTTAATATGATGTACTTAATATTTTCTATGTTCATTATTGCTGTGATTGAAAAAATAATAGCTAAGGTAATACGATACTGATATAAGTGAAATGGGCACCTTCATAGTGCTGTTATATCAGTATAGTTATATATAGATATATATAATTAAGGTCTATTGAAAAAAATTAACAAACCTGTTGCAAAATAATAATTCAGGTCAATATACCATGTGTGGTTTTTACCAATCAAGGTTTCTAGGATATTCATGTGTGTGAATTTAATAGATAAAATGATAGTGCAGGTTGGGGAAATACTTCTATACACTTACCGTCATTCAGGCTTACTGATTTCCCATAACACGACGTGGCTTGTGTACAAGCTAAACACGCTGACCCACAGCACATGCAGCTGAATCCTGGGAACTGTGTGATTTCCAGGCTCTGGGAAGTTTTTCTAGGCATCCCCGCTGACTGCAGCCAGCTTCCAGGGCCACTGGCTCCCTGAGAGCGTGAACTTCAGTTGCTGAAACTACTGCACAACTTTGGGGTTTTTTCTATCTGTAATTGCTGGAACAGTGTACATAAGAAAGACATTTAAAGATGGAAGGATCCTGTCTTTTGAATTGGCAGTATATTTAAACAGAAAGAAAGCAGAAAATTATTTTTTTTTCTGGTTTCAGATGAGATCAGGGCTCCGCTGTGCTAATCTCTGCAGGTGCCCAGACCAGAGAAATAGGCATTTTTTATTATTATTGTTTTCTCCCACCCCACCCACCCCCGAAGCTAACTAGTTGCACCAAAAGGGCAGGAGGAAAAAAGAATATCTACAGGTGGGAAAACCTTTCTGCGAGGATGGTGGCAGGATTGGGAATGGAGATCACGGGATGGACACTTGGCCACCAGCACACCAAAGGGTTGTCGTGACCATAAGAGCTGGGGAAGCTTGTGAGCACGGCTGCGCTGGGCTTGGTTAGCAGCTCTGCCAGCTCCTCAGATCTGCACCAGGGAAGATAACTTGGAGCTCTGCTCTGAGCCAACACTGTTAGCAAATTTAGGCTTTCCCATGTCCTTCGCTCCACTTAGAATTCACCCAGTTGCTGTTTCCCTTTTGCAAAAACCAATAGCTGAGCCCTGTCTTCGTGGGCTGCCAGAAGGAACCTGCTAGCTCTGCGGGTTGTGGTTTCAGTGATGGTGTGCTGAGGTTTGATGAGGTCTCACAAGGGCCAAGAACTAAATGGGGACATCCTTCCTCATCTAAGCTTGTTTGTGCCCAGGTGGCACTGAGGTGGTACCACAGCTCTGTAGCCATCAGTCCTGGAAGTCCTTTGCACCCAGGTGCCGTGGAGGTGACAGTTAGGATGATGACATGGGGGGACATTTCCCATGGAAATTGCTCATTATCAATATGTATCTAGAAAAAGAGATCTTATGGCCAGCCAGTATTTTCTAGCAATAAACCCTTCAACAGAAAACTCTTGATACACTCTGTTTGTGGGATTTAGCCTTCCTAATTAGAATGTCTTGTTCTTCCATGTGATTCTGCAAAATGCTAAACTACTGTTTAATTTTGTTTTTATAATTCCACTGTAAACCTTTCCAAAAATCCTAACACAACAAAAAGCCAACAAAGCAAAACAGCCCTGTGCTGTTTTCATTTAAATATTTCTTAACCAAGCAGATTTCCAGTAAGTAGAATCCAGAATTATTTTGTTTTAGGAAAGCATAAAAAAATATACAGAAGCTAAATAATCTCTAATTTTCTCTTCCATTTGTTTTTAAGCGACTGGTAGAAGTCTTAAACTTTGCACTTTTCCTAAAATGGAAAGGAGTTCAACCATTTGAGGGAAATGTGTTAAGCCAATAGCAATGGATTGTACTGACATTTGCATAAAATAATTTATGTACATACATTTCAGGGTAAAAGTGGAGCCAAAACATAAAAAAAAATCAAAACAACTTATTAAATGTTTCTGAGACATAGATATGTTTGACTACCCAGGCCATTTGTCAGTGATCTGGGTTTGTGTATTTTATTTGTACTAAGCTGAGAATGTATGAGCCAGAGTAAAAGAATTTGTTTTCAGCAAGCAATTTGTTTCCTAATGTAAGAGTTCAAATCCCGTCACCCTACTGACCATCAGACACAATCCAATTAATGTTATGTTTATTCAATGTTCAGAATGAGAGAAAACAAAACAAAAAAAAAGACAAAAGGAATCTTCTGGCCTTTTTCAACATGTGAACTCTATCTTCCACTCTGATATTCACATAAAGTAACAGCGGATGTTTAAACAGAGATTTCAATCCCAAACACTCTTGCCTGTTTGTTTAATTACATTTCTGGAAGATTACAGCTCTCCAGCAAATCTGGACTCTGTTTTTACAGGCTTCCTGAAGTCTCTGCTTTCTTTGACCCTGCAGCCTCCAGTTCAGTTCCATTATTCAATGCAGAACAAAGCCAGTTGCCTCCGCTGAAGCCAGAACCAGCTTTGCTGGTGAATTCACCAGGGACTGAGTGGTACATTCAGAGTTTCATCTTCGTTTTCTCAGTCTGAACTTTGCGTTACAGCTCACAGCAGTTCTTAAACACACACCCCGACATCTGGAAGGCGGTGCTCATCACTGAATGCTATGCAATGTATAGCAAGGGCTCCTATGATTGACCTGACCCAATCTCAGCTCTGCTCAGTGCCCTGCCTGCTCTCACATACAGTGGTGGCAGGTCTGCACGTACAGACCCTCCCCGTTTCCATCAGAGCGGTGCCCTTATTTCTTGTATTATGATTTGCTTCACCTGTCACGGGCAAAATCCCTGCCACCACCTGACCAGTCCTTCAATATTGAATAATTTGGAGGGATGACCTGCTGAAATGTCCAAAACCAAATGTATTAAAAAGAAACAAAAAATCCCAAAACAAACAGAAAAAAACCCACCTTGAACATCTTCAAGTTAAAATCTCTGATGGGATGAAACATGTTGTGACCGTATCTACGGTGTTTCTCACCAGCAGTTCACTGGACTGATTTCCTTTTAGGACATTATACATAACAGGTTGCTATCACATCATATGTACATATTTCATGCTCACAATTATATCTGCATTTCAATATAATTATGTTCACTAGCCCTCCATATATTCTTTTCATTCCTCATTTGCATGGGGCTTATCACATTATCCTGTCTCTCTTCTAAAGGTTCTTACAGTTCCATGGGACAGGTAACCCTTTTATGTTAAAAAAATATGTAGATAGCTGTAAACGGTATATATGTTTCCTGCTGAGGCTGAGTAAACTTTCTCAAATACAGTCTATTAGCATTTTAATAGCATGCTCGCTCTAGGAAGTCTTTTTTGTTTCACTTGCCAAATATGAAAATACTCTATATTTTCAAAACACTGATTTGGTACCATTTACCCATCAGATATGATTTGCATCCCATGGAAAGTCAGGCCATCATAAACATTAATGAGAAATAAATAGCTATCAAATGCTATACAAACCTCTGCTTACAAATCCATACACTGACACCTTTAAATAGTTTCACAGATTTCCACTCTATGCTTCTATTTGATTTGCAAATGTTGGTAAACGTTGATATCTCAATACTTATAATGCAATTTAACAGCTCAGTGTAGGAGCATACATACATTTTCAGAGCTAGGTTTGTTTGTTTGGTTTTTTTAATCTCCTGGGCAAATGTTCTCCCCCAGATTGTCTTACTTTGAAATATTTTATACTCATGAGATCATTTTGATTCCCGTTTGCCCACACAGAGAAAGATTGTGTTCAGTGAAAGATCACCTGGGGAATTGCCTCTATCTGATTCCTTCTGGAAATGGATATGAAAAGGGAAATTCTTGAGTTCTGCAGATATACTTGCCCCATTTATCAGTATCAGGGCAGACGTTCCTCTTGCCCAGGGTGCTTCAGCCCTGCTCTTCAATGCAGATAGACAACGAAAAAGGTGGCATTTTGCATCTGAAGACAAAACAGGACACATCATTGGCTTGCTTGATACAGCCTTTGGTAGAGATCATAATGGTTGCATTCGTGTCGTGGAGGTTCTTTTGTTTCAGACCTATCCAATTAATAAACTGTGTTTGTAGTCTGGGCAAGATAAGCGCATGTGGAAGAGCTAGAAATCCCTTTTGCTTTCCTGTGATCTGGTGGCACAGAGCCCTACGCATTATATATGATTTAGGAGATGAATCTGAACTTTGTTTTCCTGTCTCTAATTTGTATGAAAAGGTATAATTTCTATAGAAAAATGCAAGTCTTCCTCTTGCACTCTGATTCCCCAAGCTCAACTCTGCTGTAGGCTACACTCAACCTTGAATCGATAGCTGAAATAGAAAGGTCCTAAAAACCATCAAAGTAACAAGTTATACTTCGCAAAAATGACAAATAACTTTGTCCTAGCAGAACATGGAAACAACTTTACAAGCAAAGCAATAAAAAAATGCATTGTTATTGCTTGAGCATATTATAACCCTCATTTGAAAAGAATCTCAGTCTGGTTTGAAATCACTCTGTGCATATGTTACAGAAAGTCTAGAGACATTTTGTTCTTTATTAATGAAGCATGAAGAAAATGGTACTGAGCATATTTTGTCAGAAGTTTCAGGTTTTTTATATATGCTATACATTAAGTCTTCCCTAATTAGGCTTTTGTAAATTAAAAGGCTCAAGGGGGGCAAACACACATTACTATTTCTATAATCACATTGCTTTCCCCCCAAAAAAATGCTGTCTGTTGTTTGTCAAACTTTATTCTGAGATCACCCTTCTGGCAGCTGAACAGGGACAGGAGAAGACCTGTGGAACAAGTTAATCTGTTTGCTTGCAAAAATGGGAAGAATATTGAAAAGCGTGCGTGTTCTGGGGCTAAAAAAGGTGGTTTCTTGCTTAGCCCTATGCATAAAGGCATGATGTGAAGAGGAGTCTAGGGATGGTTTAGTGAGTGCCAATTTGGCCAGCAGTGTGTGTCAGCGAAGATGCTCGAGCAGCTCTCCTCCACCCTCATGCAAGCCAGCTGGTTCCTGGTGATGGCAGGCAGGTCTGTCCACGTTGGGGAGTCTCTGTTGCCGTCCTCTTTTCTTTCTTTCCCAAAATTCACATTCCTCATGATCATCTCTGTACTCTTCCGTGTAAGGGCTGGTGATGCATTGCTGAGCCCCTGGAAAGTGCTCCTTGCTGTGAGACCCACAGATCAAATACTGAGGGTTTGGCCTCGGGACAGAAACCTAACTCATTAGGAAGCTAGCGGCTTTGCCCCTGAAGAAGCCAGCACATTTCTACTGTTACTAATGTTTTTCTGAGGTGTAATACTAACATAATGAGCGCTTTGACATGATGCAGGTCAGGCCCAGTATTATAGCCAGCAGTTATAATTTGGCAAAAACAAATCTTTATAGCGCGGTAGTTCGGCGCCCAGTTTCAAGCCTTTAGAAACATCTGGGGGTGAAAAGGTCTGATTTAATCTCCTTAAGGAGAAACTTTTCCGCTGCACAAGCACCAGGAGCATGAACTCAGTGCACCAACAGAAACCAGAGCATTGCACGGGCAGGCTTCCAGCTCTCCGGGTCTGAGGCACTGGATAAACATCAGACAGTTCACGCGGGCAGAGCTCCGCAAAGGGGTAGCAGCAGCAGTGTTATCTGAAAGGAGACAAAGCCACTTGTTTTCCAGTTCACGAAATTACAAATGAAGGATTTGCAGAGTCCAGTGAGCCCAGGGGCAGGAGAGGAGGCGACCGGCCGTGGCGGGGCTGCTGGCCAGGCTCTGCGCCAGCGTTGCCCTCCCCTCCTCTGGGCTTTAAGACTTTGGAATTGCCACGTATGGTTTGTTTGCCTTTCTGTTTAGTGTGTAATCCCCAGAAGCTTATGCCTGTGTTTATAATTCAAACTATAATGAAAAAGGAAATTAAAGTCTTTCTAATTTATCAAAAGAATGAAAATTGCATTGAGAAAGTGGGAGGGGGGGGGAAGAGTTTTCACTCTTTTGGGATTTGAGAAAATTAGTCCTGCAATATTTTTTCCTGAAGAAAAACAATATTAGATATATTAACTTAATTCTTTTGTCCTTCCCTCTTCAATGTTGTAAATTCTTTGTATTTAGGGGAAAAAAAAGGTGCTATCCAACTCTCAAACTGCTACTGTATTTCTCATTTTATAGTCTTTTATAGTATTTTAATGCATATTTTATTCTGCAGAATGTTTTTCTCAATAAGCAAAGCAGGATTCTTATAGATGAAAATAATTGCTCTATAAAAAGCAACAGCAGTAAGATGACCTGTGTGAAAAACTTTCATGTGTGTGAGTTCCGGGGGTGCATGTGTGTGTATTGTTATATATGAGCTATGTTTTAATATTCTAATTAAGCTACTACTTAATATTTGTAGCTGCAAACTTTCTTCAAATATTGTTGGCTGATGAAATTTGAAAATTATTCCCTGAAAAGGGTTGAAGTTTCAATCCTTGAGTGTTTGGTTGTTAAACATACAATAGAATTTTAGGACTGTGGGGTTTACAATTTGTTATTCCTCTTCCTTGTATGTTTTCTAGCATTTTTAATTTAGACAACTTCTATTGTTTATTATATAGAGGACATGGGAATACAACATTTGGCATTGCAAGAGGGGGATGCTAGTGCTCCTGAAGCATCAGGGCTGCCTCTGGCTCTGTCTCGGGCACCTCTGCGTGCAACAATCCCGGGGAGCTAAAAGCTGTATGTAAAAGGGAGTGGGAAATGCAATTGTTATCCCTACTCGGCTGTCAGCAAACTGAGGTGCTGACAAATTAAAGGACTTGGCCAAAGGAAATCTGTAAGAAAACTGAAGCTAGAAGTCAGTTTCCCTGAAGCCAGAATTGATGTGTCTGCCACAGGGACTATCAGAGACAGTCAGGGACCAGTATGATGTGTAAATAAATCTTGGTATTTACTTCTTCAGTGAACTGGACCTGGGGAAGGAGAAACCTTCCTCCCCAGGTACCTTAATCTGCTTTATTTTGTTGTGCGGGGATTTTTGGAAGGTGAGGAGGAGTGAGGAAGGGTGCTTAAGCAGTTGCATCAGCCATTGGTAGAGGTGTTAAGGGGGCTGGGAGAGTTATTGACCTTAATAACACAACAGAAAGCCTCTTCCCACCAAACACAAAGATGATGACACACCTGTCTTAGCAGTCCAGTAATCAGAGTCTAAGAATTTTTTGTGAGTGACCTCTACATTATGACTGCTGAAGGAGATGACAGTGGCTGCTGGTCCTGTCACCAGGACGGCATGGGGCCAAAAAACCCTGTCTTGGAGGTAATACACAAGATTTGACAATGCCGCTATTTTTACAAGGCAGTTTTCAGGAAACAGAGCCCCATGATAGGAAAGAGATGAGACGTATCATAGAAATTTAGTGCATATAATCAAAAGTTTTATTTCCTCATTTTGGAGCTCTCAATTTATGACCAGAGCTGCCAGGAGGAGGACAGCAGCTCCACACATGAAGTGACCTTTGCAAACCTGGCTTTGAAAGTTTGCCTTCAGAGGGTATGGTTGGAAGAAATTCCCCTTTTCCACTTCTTGGAAGGAGGGAAGGTTGTTCTCTGATGAGTAGTATTTTGTCAAGAGGCTCCTACCCTTAGTGCCAGGTTAGTATTTAACAACTTGGTACTCTGGTCTGTCCTACCACAGGGCAGCAGGAGTGGTTGGGTGAGGGGGACCAAATGGTGGGACTGGCACCCCTTGGTCAGCAAAAGCAGGACTGTCACCATCACCTGACAACTGCCTGCCGTGCTTACAGAGGTTTGATTTCCTGCAGATTTGAGTTGCTTCTTTCTATTGAGCTAAAGTCACACACGGTTCAAAGCTACAGCCAAGCAACTTAGTTTTTTCCCCAAACACCAATTCTGAGTGGGCAGGAATTATGCTCAGGTTTGTGCTGAACTCAGCAGAAAGCTTCCACCAGAAGAGAATGCGAATGAAGGAGTGATAGTTCTTTTCCAAATGAAGCACTTTGAACTTTCTTTTTGAGGAAACATTGAGAGAAGAGTAAAACAAGATCAAATAAAACATCCCACAAAAAGGAAAAAAAAAAAAGCTTCATTTTGGGTTCAACTTGAAAGTATTTTAAGATCTGGTGGAAAAGTATGATTGGCTTTAGGTCAGCCCAAAATCTGCAGTGGTCCTCCCCCACTGTCTTGATCCAGCCACTGGATAAAGTGGTGTTCATTGTTCATTGTGACATTGTTCAACTCTTGGTGAAAGTCCCTCCGCTAGTTCCTTTCAAGTCTACTTTTTTTCACATTAAAAAGATACCAGAAAACGGCTATTTGAAACAGACATCCAGGCTGGCTTCAAAGGATCATAAACTAGGCCTTTTGCGAAGGCCTCCATGACACTGTATACAAATGCTGGGTCTTTCCCTCATGTTTCAAGGGCTGTTTGCAGCCTTTGGCTGCTTGTCTTCTGCTAACTGCTATTAGCAAAATCCCACGGAGGTCTAGAAGCACAGGGTTACCTGAAGCTGTCCTAATCTCAAGGGCAAAATTCCAGGTTAAGGCCAACTGCTCCAACATGCCTGGTCTTGAGAGGTCAGAAGGAGCTAAAGCTTTGAATAGACATCTCTGAAAATTAGGCTCAAGATTCAAAACTTGGGAGTGAGACCTTTGATCCCTTTAAACCAACTGGGATTTGTCCCTGATTTCCTCGGGTTTAGGCTCTTGTCCCTGCTCTTTGCATTTATCTTGTGCTCTTTTCCACAGGCCGATAATCCATCAGGCTTTGAGGGTTTTAAGCACAAGCTTAAATTTGAGAGTATTCATTCTCCAGCCGAAATAATTCTGCTCTGCTGGCAGGAACCTGGTTTTTGAGCAAAGAATGAACGGGGATGAAAGAATAATGCTTTTTATGACTCAAAACATTTTAGTGCTTATGCCGCTTTTTCAACTGGCTTCTAAGGTGTACATATCCGCATTGTCCTTGTATCCGTCTGTCAGTCCTTCTGTAACACATCTAAACCCAGTAGCTGATTTCAGGTACATTTGGCAAAAGAACTGTGTTAAGTTCCTACACCTTTTGTAGCCTTTTGGGCTGGCCTTTTGGGAAGAGACTACTAATTGCCAGGAGAGGAAATGGTTAATAACGTCACTTTTTCCAGGTGTCTGAGGATCCACACATGGAAACTAGATTTCTTTAGCTCCATTGCTCTCAGAACTATTAATCTTTTAAACAATGCCAGTGAAGCTCTGGACTCAGTATTCCTGAATTTTCTTTTTCACAGCTTGTGTAAATCAGCCCACCTCCTTTGCTTCCAGTGGAACTACAGTGATGTCCACCAGCTGAGGACCCAACCACACTGTTGTGGTGGTCAGCAAACATTATAGTGCTTCCCCTCTGCTTCCAGCCAGCCAGTGTTGAGGGCAAACACTGGGAGTGTCTCCCCATTTGAGGTCCCCCAAGCTCACATAGTACCAGGGCTGTCTTTCCAGCTCTTCCCCCCCTCACCAGCAGGCTGGGGCTGGGCAAGATCTGGTGAGGGGACACAGCCAGGACAGCTGACCCACACTGACCAAAGGGATATTCCATGTCATATGTCTCAGATATAAAAACTAAGAGAAAGGAGGAGGGAGGGGTGTTCGTTATTTATGACATTTGTCTTCTGAAGCAACTGCTACGCACACTGAAGCCCGGCTGCCCTGGAAATGGCTGAACATTGCCTGCTGATGGGAAGTAGGGAATAACATCCTTTGGTTTCCTTCACTTCTGCTCACCCAACTTTTACTTTTGCTTCATTAAACTGTCTTTATCTTGACCCACAAGTTTTTTTCATCTCATTTTCTCCCACCACCACCACTTCCGCTGAGTAGAGAAGTGATGGAGCGGCTTGGTGGGCACCTGGCATCCAGCCAAAGTCAACCCACCATAAAGTGTAGCTCTTTCCATTTTGGCTGTGCAGAGAGCTGGGCGCTGGGCAAGCCTGCAACAGCAGCATCTGCAGACAGAAAGTTTGGGCAGTGTGGTCTCCTAATGGCATCATGAGCCAGAGCAGGCAGCTGAGGTATGTCTGCATGACTATGGGCATCATCTGCCTTTGATAGACTCAGTCTTAGTGCTAGTACCCTGCTTTTAAATGCTTGCTGCTTCAGTATGACGCCCAATAGAAAAAACACCACCAACACAATGGCACAAACTGTGAAAATACTCCCACCTGTATTTGAAAACCTGCATCTCAGCGTGCCCAGGGAGAAGCCGCAGCAAATGTGCCAGTGTGTGGCTGAGCTGTGGGCCGTGAGCTGAATCCCGAGAGCAGGGCACAGCACGGCTGGTGTGACCTGTGTCCTTGCAGGAGATGCATGTGTAGATGAGGGTGTGTGCACTGAGTGAAAATGCACCTGCAGGGATAAAAACTTCTGGATAAAGCTGTTAACTTACAAACTAATGGAACATTTAACTAACCTAACAGTGGCATAATAAAGAAACAGTCAGGGACCATATTGGCATTAAAGTGGCTATTTTTAGCTTGTATTTACTGATTGCATAGGAGTAAGAAAAGTAAGTGTAATTACAAAGGCAAATGCTCTTGGTAAGTGGAATAAGCTTTTTCTGCACAGTATCTCCTTCAGAGGAACCCATACATTTATATTAGTGTTTTTCTAGGAACAGAAAGGGAAGCTTGCTAAAGAGGTAGTAATTGGTATGAAATGGGCAGCTGGTTAAAGCTGAAAGCACTTGTACCCCCTTCCCTCTTCATTACATTTTTTTGCGTAATGTAGGTTGCAGAAGTGCTATAGCCTGACAATTTACTTGATTAAAAGTGACGTTGTAAATATAGTCAAAGGTAATTTGTATCAGAAACTATTTTTGATAAGATGGTTGTCATCTGTAATGTTATTAGCCTTTATGAGATGAAAGACAATGAAACCCTAATTTGCATATAATTCAGCTTAGTATTTTTTAATAAGGTTTTGTGTATTATCCAACCATGGGTTTTGATTTGCACAGATGGAACCAAGAGCTGGAATATTTTTTTTTTAAATATATAAATGAAAGGTTTGTATTTTGGGCTAGTTTAACTTTTCTTTTCAACAACAATCATGCAGGCAGGCAGAAGTAAAGAAGAGGTCAAAAAAAATAAAATAAAATTCCATGGGCTATAAAATGCCCTCAGACCATGCTCAGGTCTTCCACTGATTTCACTGTGCCTCTCCTGGTACAGGAGTTATTGAGCTAAGATGCAGAATTTATATTGCTGTACCCAAGGCTATGTTCATATGAATCTTAAAAAAAAAAAAAAAAAAAAAAAGCAAACTAAAACATGACTCACCCCCCAAAAAACCCCAAACTGAACAACCCAAAATAAATTCACATGCACACTTCAGAGGTTCAGCTATTCCAGACAACAGTCCAGGTTCTCAGCATCATCATGAAGAACTAAATATTAACCTTCTTCCATGTACTATTATAGAAACTGAAACAAGCCACAGCATCATCTCTGAAAGTGGTACTTGTGAGGCTGTGCAGCAAGTGTCTTTCTGTTGCTCCCTGATCAAATTTTCTGTGTTTATTAGTCCAAGGACATTTTTTCCCCAACTGCTAGCACCTCTAATCAAATTGGGAAATATTAAAATCAAGCTAATGGACCTGACATTGGTACTCATGGCTGAGAAAGGCACTGCAAAATCCCTCTCTTTCTCTTTCCACTGGGTTGACTTGGCAGAGGTAAAAGGCATTAAAACCTTCCTCCCGCCAGAATATCAGATAATTCTGTTCCAGTTTTACACTCTGGAATTGCACAGCATACATATATATACTCAATACCTCAGACTTCCACATGAGTAACTAAGAACAAATCCATCTTTGCATGGCACACCAGGTTACTTACTTTGGAACAATTTATTGAATTCACACATGTAGTTATGTAGTTTCTCCGCTCCCTGCAAAACCAGTCTGGGAAACTGATTGCATGTAAATATGCAACAAAAAACCAAGAAAGAATAACTAAACAAAAGGAGTCCATTCTGTATATTTCAATAGATAAGTCCACATCTAAAAGATATTCCAGGAACAGGTCTACGAAGCAAGCAGGGACCACTGTTACACCTTTTCCCGGCTTTAATCAGGCTTCAGAAGAGGCTGTTGCTATTCTCTTTGCTGTTTTCTTTGGGGGGTGCCTGTCCTTCACGACCGGCAGTGTGAGATGGATATCCTGCTTACACACAGGAACGGGACAGGTTTGAGTATTCTCACTCTGGGCCATATCAACAGCTCTGACCTGTGCAGGCACTTGCATCCAGCCCTTCACACGGGTGCTGCTGTGCGCAGGGTTTGCATGGGCAACGCTTCCAGCACTCAGGAAAAATGTTGGGTTTCTCAGCAGAGCTGCAGCCTGGAGAAACTGGTTTGGAGAGGGATATGGAAGGGAGGACTCCAGCCTTTTAATGGAGAAATAAACTGATTATTCCTGGAGTGTGTAAGTACTCAAATGAAGATCCCTTGGTGCGATATGTCTATAGAAATTGGTTTGGAAAGATTTCCTGTTACACAGATTTCTCATCAGGCACCATTCTCATTTCCTTTATTCCTCTGCTCTTTCACTCTTCGCGAACCTAGCCAGCAACCTCAGCAATGCAACTGAACCCATGACCCATCACCATCTGCCTGCTTAGAAGCAAAAATTAAATGAAACACAGAAACTTTCTCCTCATTTTCCTTGTCCCTGTCCTCTCCACATGCTCCTCTCATGTCAGCATCATTCTATGGAAGTGTCAGTGGTTGGAGAGGGAATCAGGCACAAGCATGTGCAAATTGAGGTATGAGTTTGGTAGGACATAGGGGAATGGCAAATTTATCAGCACAGGATTAATCAAATAAAAAAATGAGCAAAGGCAGATGACGGACTGAAAGGGGAGGAATGCCTTATGCTAAATATGCACTTAAAATGAGTGGGGAAAAATATAAATATTATTAAACAGCTGCCACTGGACCACAAATACAATGTCCTGTGAGAACAGCAACGTGCACCTCTTCAGTACTCGATTCCAACATCACCACCTGTTGTGGTCAGAGAGGTTGAATTAAAACCTGAACAAAAGGGAAAATGACTACTTAGTATGCCCAGATTTCAAGGCACTGGGGAAGGATCATATCCAAGTCATGTCTGTTGGGCAGAGACCAGGAAAGAGAGTCTGTTGGCAAGACAGCATTAGTTCCTCAATTACCATCCCAGGGGAGATGCCTCCAGCCTCTTGGTTGAGCAGAATAGCCTCAAAATGTCATTGGCCATGATTGCTAAAAGCTGCACGCTTCACAAGCCATCACCTGAATTTCTGCTCTGTTTTTATCTTGAGCTGGTTGCTTCCTACCCCCTGATATGAATATTGAAACAGAATGATAACAGTGTGAGTGGGAAAGTATGTTGGGAATGCTGAAATGGATAGAGGTGGGTTAAGAATGTGGCTAACGGGGGAAAACTGTGAGAAGCAAGGTGATGTCAAAGTAACTGGGAAGGAAGATGGTGGTGCAAAGAAAACTGAAGAGGAAATTCAGGCTTTTCACACCCAGAAAAGCTGACTGACAGCAAAGAGGGTGGCACCGAGTGAATTGGTGATAGAAGACCACTGGGAAGCTCTATCAATGGCTGAGTAAGGCAGCTTATTTTGGGGCTTTCATAAACACAAGATGGATAGAGCATGGAAATACTTATCAGTCAATGGTATTATTTTGGGAAATTGTGAGGGAAGATGGTAGACTATGGGAAGATAATTGATTAGAGGGGGCTGGAGAAGAGGACTAATTGGGGTGGAAGATGCTAAGCATCAGAATCCACCTGAGCAGTAGCAGTAGAAATTAATAGGGTTGGGAAGGAGGAAAAGTTGGAAGGAGGTGGAGTAAGGGGAAAGTATTAGAGACACAGGAGCAGCACAGTCAGACAAGCAACAGAAAAGGAGTATCTGGGAGCAAAGCCAGTAATGGGTAGAATAACTGAAAATGGAAGAAGGAAAAATGGTAAATGCATGAATTTCCAGGAACACATGGAAAGTAGAAAATGGAGGATGAAGTTTGGAGGATATAGTAAGGAAAGTTTTTTGTCAAAAGATGATGCACTTGGTAAAGGAGACAAGAAGGTCACTACAGAACACTTTTTTCATATCTATTTGGTTTTATTTTTTAAGAAAAACAAGAAAGAACAAGAGAAAAATAAGCTTTTAGCTGTCACAGCTGTTTAAGAGAATGGTTGGGACATTATGTTAAGAAAATACCATGTCCTTGTTAAGGGTATTTGAAGAAAGCTCAAAGGGGCTTACATTGTATAGGACAGTAGTTTGACAGTCTTCACAGAGGAGAAAAAAACTCTTAATTTTAAAATATGGATTTTAAAAATTAAAAGCTTGCTCAGGTTTCTAGGAGTACCTTCACACTGCAGTGTGGTGTCTACTTTAAGAAGAGCTGAAAAGGTTTAGTCAAGGGTTATGAAAATTATTTTCCCTTTAAAGTTATTTATATTTAAACGTTTAAAAAACATTAGTCACTTTAAAAAATCTTGGTTACTTTTTGTATACTACATTTTTCTTTGAGTACTTGTGTATTATGCAAAATATACAGTGTTTCTGAGCCAAGGGCTTTTGGTATAAATTGAGTGGGTTCTAAACTAAAGCAGAATCATAAATAAATGCCATTTATTGCACATCTTAGGCTTTCTCTCTTCCCTTCCAAGTCTTAGTCAAAAAAATCTAAAACACTGAGGATTGTGTGCTCCAGAGTTTGAGAGAGGAGGATTCTTGATTCCTGCGTGAAAAGATTTCTTGCATTTCCACAATTCCCAGTTTGTATTTGCAGGCAATGGTACAGGGCATCTGGATCTCTGATCTTTGTGGAGCCAGAAACTCTGAAGGCAGTGAATGACTTCCTATCTACTGGAAAATCTTGCCCATTCTCACTTCATGAATCTACAACAGACACTGAGTTCCTTCATGGAGTTTCTGTTTATTCCATATATAATAAGGCTCTGTTGATTTTTGAAGCTCCCGTTTATGAAGCCACAGCATAACAAGATCTTTCTTGTAGCTTAGATCCTCCCTCTCAGAATCATTTGCACAGGAAACTCTGCAAAAGGAAAATAAGTGTCTCCCAAATTAGTACCTGTCAAGGTCGAAACGCTAATCCTCTTCATTAGCTCTGCAGCCTCCAGCCAAGCTCCAAGCATGTGTGGTACAGACAGGAAGGTGGTTGGGTTGATGTTTTGTTTTGGTTGGGGTTTTTTTTTATGGTTTGTGGGGTTTTTTTTCTTTTTCAGATGAACTATCCTTCCATTTCACAGGCTACAAACTGTCACAGAGTAAATATCTTTCAGTAGTACTAGACAAGAAATAAAACAAGAAAAACCAAGAAACACATCCGTTTATAAAACATACCAGGGTGAACACACACTTGTGGAAATGCTGTGTGGTGGATCTGTACCTTTAGACCTTCTCAGCCATTAAAACCACCCTCCTCTCCTCACAGTGAAGGTTCACTTTTGAGAGTTAATGTACAGCTCATGCAAACACCCAGATGGAAATGCAATACATTTTGATAACCATATGGTATAACATGGAAGATAGTCAAGGATAAAGATTATAACAACCCAGAAATTCATTTAGTGTTAGGCTTGACCTGGGTCCCACTATAACCCAACGTGAACTTTTCCAATGACATTTGGGTCAGGTCTTTCCATGCTCTTTGCATGTGATTTACTTAAGATTATTTTTCAAAGGTCAGCATAGCTGAACATAAATAATAGATAGCCTCAAAGCATTGTCTTCCTTTAAATCTGCCTCCAAATCAACTTTTGGAATTTCAAGGGTTCTTTTTTACTGGTTTGCTCTCCCTAAAACAACAATGTGATAATGTTCCGCTTGCAATTGTAATTTGTGCTGGCAGATAGTGAATGGTGAAATGTTCCTCTGTGAATGGCCAGGTGAGGCTGGTGATATATCTGCTGAAGTGAAAATACAGCATTTAAATATAAGATAAAGTACAGCAGATTATAGACTGGCTATGATTCTAGGGCAGTCTGTATTCTCTGCAACCAGGAAAATAGCACTGGTTACCTGGAAAGCAGGAAACTTTTCCCTAGGTTTTGGAATACCATTTTCAGATGACTTTGGATCCTTCCTAAGAGCAAGGCATGGCGATAAAAACACAGGCAGGCCTTTGAAAACAAAAGACAGGAGCATTGCACAAGTGATAGCAATTGCCAATAAAGAGGCATCAGCTGAGCAAATATTACCACCCAGCTCCACTTAATTAGATGCTTTGCTAAACACATGCAAGTACTTTTATAGACAGTAACTGTGGCGGGGAATGCCAAGGGACTGACTGGATTTTTATTTAGTATTTCCTGTTTTCTGGGCTGAGGTGTCTTAGCAGCCCTGCTTTGCTGCGCTTCCTTGCGACCTGCTGCCTGCTCACAGGGATTGCAGCGCTGCTGCCAGGTGGGCACGGGACAAGCGCCACAACACCCTCAGCAGCACCTTCTGTGGACTTCTACAGGTGGAATCACACCTCCTGTGCTCCTGCATTAGCCTGAGGTTGAAGCTATGGATCTCTGCCAATTCCTCCGTCTCTAGCGCAGCAGCTTCTGCTAATGGTCTGTATCTCTGTATTCCCAGTCCACCCCCCGAGTGCTGCAGAGCAGCTGCCTTTTCCTTGGAGAGGAACATCCAAATGGCTGTTTTGGTCCAGCCATGCTGCGTCTGGGGACCACCATGCTTGTGTTGGTTGCAATGACCGCACTACATTTTTCCTGGGATATCTCTCAGGCACAGGTTCCCTCTGGTTTCGCTTGCTGTCTGTTTTTACCTTGCCTTGCCCTGCCTGCCCAGCCTCCTCCACCCAGCGCAGCAGGACCAGCGTTGGGGAAACGCTTGCCTTGGAGAGGAGCCAGCTTCTTGACTAAGAAAGATCAATTTAAATGGACGTTCATCAGAGTTTAATGATCCTTGTTAGCTCTGTGCCAGGGGCAAAATCATCTCCTGACACCTCTGCGGGTCTTATCACTATGTGGAGGTAACAGACAGCAGGAGGGATCCTCATCCAAAATGGAGTTTGCAGTCTGACAGTCCCTGCTATTAATCACAGTTCACCCCTCTGCACACAGACAGACTGCCACCTTTCACATATTTCTAACATGAGGTGTTTGCAAGGTCATTGGTTATTCTTTTCCCTGAAGGGGATTCAAGTTTTATTATGGGCATTTATTATTCCTGAGGATTTCTAGTTTTTATTACAGATGCTTGTAATCAACCCTCATGCTATCTTCTAGCTCGTTAACTAACAGGGTTTGTTCAGGCTGCCTATTTTCAGAGAGCAGATACTGCACCTACCACCCAAAACACACAAACAAACTCGTTCCCTGTAGGTTCATAACCTGCAGTTCAGGGAGTTATTTTTTCTGCAGTAACTTCAGTGTTCCGTGGAGTCTCATTAATGCACATTTTGAAAATCTGCACAGATGCCTGAACCGGCATTAGGAACCTCAGAAAATCCAACCTTTAGTTTTGTACTCCATGTGACTTGACTTTTTGTAGTATATGATAAGGTGGTGAGACTAATTGCTGTCAGCGTTGAATTCATCGGAGTTCTGCAGAACACAGATTTGTGTGTAGTGTGGAAGTGGAAAATGTTATACTCTGCGTGGAAACGCTTGCAGATTCAAGTCTCGTCAAATGTGTCACAGAATTGGTGGTCTTCTTGAACCTGTAAACTTTTCAAAGCTATTATTTTTTTTCTAATTTACATATCTATACGCCAATGTCATTGTCCCTAGTGCTCGCCTTTCTGCATCAGGGGTATGTTCCAAAGCGTGTATGTATAGAAATAGTCCACAGGATTTGAGCATTGAAATTAGTTTCTTTGAAATCTCTACCTCCCACTTTCTCTGGGGTTTTTTGTGCATCTTGGTAAAAGAAAGAAGGTATTACAGTCCATTTTGCTCCTGTCCTTTTTTTTTTTTTTTTTTTTAAATCAACAGTTGAAAGTGATTTGCTCTGATTAGGCTCTCAAGAGTGCTCTATGTTACAAGATTGCTGGATTTAAAAGAGCAGCTGAATTTTCTGTGCCACTTAATCCCAGTAGAGTTCACATTTTGTTTTCTAATCCTGAAAGACCCTTCCTCCCTCCTGAATCCCTGCTGTCGTTCCTGCTGCTCTGGTGGTCATCTGAGCACTGGGTGTGAACTACTGGGGCTTTGCAGGACCGCAGGTGGTATTGTTGGAAAGTGAAGTCAAGCCTGCATTCTTCTGAGGTGAACACGTCAAAATTCCCCATAATTAATGGTGGATGGGATTTTCAGCAATAATCTTAAAAGCTGAGAGGATCAGGGAGCACTCTCGCAGTGCAGGGCTGCCCAGCTGCATGTTGCCTGCCTGGCAAGGGCCGGCACGAAGCACGCCAGGGCAGGGGGGGCAAGCAGAAGCCCCCAGAGCAAACTGCCTGTACTGGGGCAACTGGGAAACACAAGCGAGTTCCCTCTGGGGGTTGCAGATTCATGGTGGGGATTGTCTTCGTCCTGAGACAGTCTCACGGTACTCGGTAGTTTTCACCCTGCCCTCCACCAGGTTCAAATAAAGCCTGTGGGCTCTGTGTGGTCTTTAATTCAGACGGAAAGCAGTAGCTCAGCCTCGCAGCCTGCAAAGTCCTTTAAGATGTGACAAGTGACAGCATGCCACTGCATGCATTGTTGTCCTGAAGGTTGACAGCGTTGTCCTTTGCACCCAGACTGCTCCGGGGAGGTTTAATTTCTTCTGATAAATGAAAGGCATTAAGAAATGTCTCCTGCCCTTTGAAGATACAACCAAGAAATTTCACTGAGCTTAAGCACAATATAATGGGGTTGTTATTCCCAGAGATTACCCTCAAAATATGCCTTTTAAATGGTTTGCAAGTGCACTGCAGAAAAGTCACCAAAATGGCTTGGTAATAAACAGACATTTCTCATCATACAACAGAACAGAGAGGCTTAATTTCTTGGTGGTTAAATAGTAGCATTAGAGATGAGCTACTCTGTGGTTTTGTTTGCAGGGTGAATGAATTTCCAAATACATTTTCACTGAGGAAGAGCTATCTCACCATTACTGATAAATAAATGCAAATGTTAGAGTCATAATCTTCTTTAACCAAATAATGCACAACAATTAAGTTTTAAATTATTGATGTTATAAAAGGCAAAACAGCCGCTAGGCACAGGAGTTTCCATGACTTCAATACCAAATAATGAAAACTCCTTTTTTCCCCATTTTTGTCAAGCACATTATTAAAATGCAATTCTTCTCTTTTTTCTTTTTCTTTCTTTTTTTTTTTTTTCCTTTTGAACTTTGAAGTCTATTTAAGCAAGGCCATTGGGGAAAAGTTAATTAAATTGGGAAAGCTAGCTGGCACATTTACCATTTCAGGGGACATACTGCATTTTTGCAGTGAGAGGTGAATTGAGCTTGGATTCAGAAGAGTCACCTATGCAAAGTCAGCCCTAAACAGCGACAAACCACAGAGACAAAATCTGGTTATCGAGAAATAGGTACATAGATAGTGGGGGTTGTATTTTAATTTCATCTTTAAGACTAGTCAGTCTTTTCTATATAGATAAATAGCTATGAGAAGCCCACTTGCATTGATTCTGTGGGATAGCATTTCCTGCACAAGGAAGAAGAGAAAGTTTGGGGTACGGTGGCTTTTGTGTTTAGCATAGAAAAGCTGTAACAAGGCTGAAGAGCTGGAAGCTGAAAGCACACCAGTTCAAACCAAACCAGGGCCTTCAATGATGCAGCAGAGTGCTGAGGGAACATCTGAACTCTCCATCTCTCAGTGTCTTCATGTCTGTAATGCAGGAGTCCGGACTAGGTGATCAAATGGCCCCCAGAGACTGTGACCAGGACACATGTGGGACAGGAGGGAGGTGGCACATCCAGGGAGGAATAACATTTTGAGATGTATGGTGCAAAGCTATAGAGTTTGTGGCAGCTTGAGAAGGTACAGAGAGTGATGGCAGGGCTGTGGCTGAGTTTCACCTGCTGCTTTTTCACAAACCTGCAAATGTGTTGTTGCACGTCACGTAGGCATGACCCTGCTCTTGGCAGGACCAGGGCATCGCCGCTAACTGCTGCCTTTTGGATGGCAAACAGGCTCCGTGCCTGGAGGTAGCGGGCACAGCTATAAATCTCTCACAATAAATAAGTTGGGAATCTTTGACCAGTTTAATTGGGTAACTGTGCCACAACCTCAGTGGGGGTTTTGTTTGTTGGAGGTTTTTTTGTTGTTGTTGTTTTTTGTTTGGTTTTTTTTTTTTTTTCCATAAATCTACTAAATTATTTAGGGGCTGAATTTTAAAATTAGAAGATGTGGCATTAAAAAAGCAATGAATATTTTATGAAGGGTTCTGGGATTTCATGGTATCAAAATACATGTTGCAGCCTTGGAGACTCCAGTATGGAGCCATATGAGCCACTTGCTCCCCTCAGTCTGACCTGCAGTGCCCACCCCAGCCACAGCTGACAGCAGGGGGGTCCCTTCATCCCCCAGTGCAGTGGGAGCCCCATGTTGTCTGAGGAGCCCAACTGCTGATCCACCTACATCTGGCTTCAGTGGTTTTCCTTTTTGGTAGTAAATGGGAAAACAGTATATCAGTGGAGTTCCTACATATTTTGAGTGATTTTTAGATGGCAAATGGGGGGGTTGTTTTATAAACACAAGAGGAGAGGGGAGGGGAGTTGCGAAAGCCATTGGAGACTGCTCCCAGCAGCACCATGGGGTCAGCAAAGCCTCTGGAGGGTCCAGGGGATGCTGGAAGAGCAGAGGCCTGTGCAGGGATCCCAGGAATGGGTAGCACAGGCTGGTAGGGACAGAGTCTTGGGAGGTTTCTTTGCAAAGAGAGAGGCAGCAGGAATGACATACACGAGCCTCTCTCCAGGGTGACGGGCAGGTGTCCTGGAGGGGTGTATGTGAGCAGGCTACTGCCCGCTGGGGTCTACTGTACCTCAGTGGGTCCCTTGGCAGCCTTTCAAGTCAGATGGGATCTGTGGCAGGTACTAATGCCTACAGGCAGACTTTCTCCAGCATAATTTACCTGTGTCTAAATGTATGTAAAATAAGTTCCGATGACACTTCTCCTTATGAATTAGCAGGTCTTGCTGACACAAATCAGGAGCTCGATACAAAATTCAGCAAGCACGTTAAATCTCCTTCTAACATCCAGCATGCTGAGACACTCTTCGTTATTACCTTAAAGTACTAGAAGCTGGAGAAACGCCAGCTTCTCCCCTCTGATGGCAACAACAATGACATAGGCAGAAATAATTAGCTCTCTGCTACAAGGCTGGCACGGATGATGCTGTTCTTCAAAGCATGTTTCTCTCCCTTTAGCTGCTCTGCAGAAATCCTTGATAATTAATCAGCTCATGGTGACACTGCAACACTAATAAATCCTCAAGAGTTGCATTGAAAGCGTGCAGCGGCACAGACCACGGTATTGTCAAGACGGTTGTGCTGCAGACTGAGCCTGAGCTGAGGTAACAGTGTAGCCCCGCTGAGGTCGAAGCAGCTCGGAGGACTTACCCACACTGACGATCTGCCTTTGCGTGCAAAGTCAGAGCAAGTCCTTGTCCTTAAACCTAAGAAAGAAAGAGCCCTTTGGGTTTCCTACAGTCTTGGACTACAGTCGTTTGGAAGAAAATATTTTCTGGCAAAGAGAACCTATTCTAATTCAGGGGATTTTTAAAGGAGCTAAATTATCTCCCAAAAAATGCAAGCTGAAACTTTTTCTCTTGAAGTTTACAAAAATCTGACTTTTTAAAAATTTTATTTAATTCCCTGTTTCATTATTATACACATCTACCTTTCCTGCTTTGTTTTCCAAAGCAGGAGACCTTCAGCTCTGTGCAAGGCTGATCTTGGTGGTATGCTCTGGTGAGAAGTTCTGGCAGCTGCCTGGGGCGCTCACCTGCAAAAGCATGTCACTCTGCTTTTAAACAGGCACTGAGGGCTGACTGCACACCTTTCCTTCTTTTTTCACTTTTTTTCTTTCCTTTTTTTTTTTTTTTTTTTTTTCAGGAATGGGTCCTTAAGAAAACACTAATGAAGGTCTGATTCTGGAAAGAACAATTTCTTGCTGATGGATGACTTCACCGAGGGCAGGCAAGCTTGTAAACTCATAAGCCTGGGGTGAGAGAGCATCTCAAGCTTACCCAAGCATGTCTTAAAGACTGTTCATGGTAATCCTTCATTACTGAGCGCCACAAATCAATGCATAGTTTCGTAGCACCACAAAACCATTCCCTTGACCACATCAGGAGGAGGAGTTAATTTTTTCTCACCAAATTACGTTGCAATTGTAATCGGCACCAGAGGATAATTTATTCCTCCATTGCAATGCTGGAGATGCTTTTTCACTTTTACAGCCGCAATTTCTCCTGTTATTGGCAAATACTGTAGCAAAGAGCAGGAAATGGTTTCAGATGTGTCTATCCTACTGACATGGATTGTAATGAGAAGAGAAAGTGGGCCAACATCAGCTCTCATAGTGTCAGTAGCATAAGCCTAAGTGCCAAACCATTTTAATTAATTATGTGCTAATAGTCTCTGGGCTGATGCAGCATTCAGCATACTCTATGTGTACAAGTTATACTCGTCAGTTCTATTTTTCCTTTTTGCATAAAAATTAGCAGTAATCCTTCAATTCTGTGGAAGCCTTCTGTTGCAATCCAAAAGTCAATGCAGCATTCAGGCTTCATATGTACTTTACCGTTCCCTTAGGTCACTGTTTAGATGGCATTTTTAGGAAAGTTAAACACCATTAGTATCCTGTGTCCTGCTTTGGCACAGCAAAGTCACTCCAGAGCTGCTATGGGTAAGGTTTACAACTACTCTGGGGCACCAGGCAGCCAAAATAGCAGAAGCAAAATGGCAAATAGCATCCTAATAGCCAGAAATCTGTAAGAAATATTTGTATTTTGGCAGATACTTTTATGGGGTTTTGATTTCTTTTAATGTTGTCTCTTTCCCTATGGAATGGCTGTCTTGATCTCTTGGCCATAGGCTGTTGGAAAGTCTCTTGTTGCAGTGGATGAAGGGATGTGCACTGTGGACCTTTTTCACTGTGAAAGCAAATATTTTAGAAGTGCATGGACTGATCTGGAGAACTCCAATTATGATTAAATATAGAATTGGAGGGAAAAAAAAATCCGCACATGGTGCTGTGGCAAAGTCCCTGGAATTGATGGTGGATTCTCTGGTAGAAAACAGTCCTGGAGGAAGACAGCTCACAATTCAAGGCTGATTTGGAAGGATTTGGGAATTTGCTATCTGGCTTGTGTTTTAATTGTTGTTTAGCTGTAAACACTCCCTTAACCCAGACTGGATGGCAAATATCAAAATCAGAATAATTAAATGATTGCAAGTACTAATGACATTCCTAAATAAGCAAAGACACACAAATGCAAAGGCTTTAGAAACACGTCAGGTCTTTATGAGATTGCAGCTTAAAAATGAGAGACGCTTTTCTCCTAGCTTACCAAAGCACAGCTATTTTCAGACTCAAATATCTCTTCTGTCCAGGCAGGAGAGCACTGTAATACTCGGGGTATTTAGTAATACAGTGAATGTACAGTAGTCATGGTTATTTTGACTATTCTCTCTCCCAATTAATTATTTTGAAAAGACAGATTGTAGCTTTCTGTGCAAGTGCCATAAGGTACTGTGTGCTATAACCCCATTACTAGATTATATTCATAGCTTTCTTATGTAAGATCATGTACATAGAACCCAAGAATAAATTCAAGCTCTTTTCTTTTGCTGGGCCTGCATTCAGCTGTGAACACAAAAAGGGTTCTGGTCAAAAGTCTGCCTTCCCAATCCACCTATCTGTTCCATACAAAATAAAGTCTCTTTAATTTTAACTCACACCTCTACCTCAAAGACTGCACTTTGCCTTCCAGGTACGCAGCCCCCCAGTACTTATATTTTCTCAGGAGCACATGGATGTTTCCATAGAGGCAGGCACAGTATGTGCCAACAAAAGCATGAGAAAATCACTGCCCTGTTCATCAATGGAGAGCTGTAATTTCACTTAAGGCTGCTTTCTTTGCTGCTTGAAATGAAGATGAGTAGAGCAGGAGGCTGACTTTGGAAGTTTCTAGTGGTAAATATCCGGAGACTACTATCCCTGTCAAAAGGGATGGATGTTTCAACAGCTAGTCAGCCAATTTCACGCTAAAATTAAAGTTGTCAGTCATCAGGTGGCCTGCTTGGTAGATAAGTGATATTACAGTTTCACACACCCAACCTTTTTCCATTGGTCAGAATTTGATGCAGAATCCTTGCCGGCATGCCATTGGCACATAAAATGTAGCAATTATTGCTAGCATTTTTATTCTCAAGGTTTTTTGGCGCATTGAACTCAGATTCCCATTTGCTTGGTTTAATACATGTAAACAATCCAATTTTTTATCAGTTCTGCTCAAGAGCTCATCAGTGACTGCATATGGGTGTAATCAAGTAAGCATCGTTTACTAAATTCAAAGCTTAGTTCTTTCATTTCCATCAGTTCCCACTTCTTTTTAAATTTCCTAGAACAGCTCCACATTTTTAAATAGCGTTAGTCAGGATTCTTTTTTGTTTGTTTCTTTTACCAATATCATTTCAGTTCTTCTTTTTTCCCAGTGCTTGAAGTGAATTCTGCTTCCCCACATAATTTCCCTGCAAAGCCAGATGGACAGAAATGGTCCCATGCCATGCTGAAATACTCCATCTTATTTATACGAGACAAATCTTGCTTCTAAAGAATTCTGAAGAATGTGTTCATTATATAATATCCATTGAATCTGTCATTCAACTTATTCTTATTTAATCTTTCATCACTCTGCTGTTTTTCTCTGTACACCTGTACTGGAAAAGGGGGAAAACCTAAAAGCTGTAGAGAAGATGACGACAGGAATCTTGTGAGATGGATTAACTTGCCTACCACTGCTTTGGCCCCATGATGACAAACAGACTTTTATTCCTCTTTGCCCTGAAGTAGGCAGAGCTCCCTGGGGTTAAGCAGGAAAGCTGCTTGGTGCCACTGCTGGGGAGTACAACCCCTGCCGCTTAGTGTCAGGACTCACAGCTGACTTGCTGGTTTTCTGTTCTCAGGATTTCATGGGTCTAAATACTCCTGATGTGCATCTCTGGCACTCCACCTATGGAATAAATACATTTATTTCATCAGGAGACTACACTAGACCTTTTGGGAACAGGTATTCCTAGCAAGTTATCCGTGGTATGTATCTGATATCTTTATTCAGGTACGGCTCTTCAAAGCAGGCTTTCAAAAGGCAGAAATCCCCAGTGTGGTGCTCAAAGACTGAGGCTTCAAGGCAGAGGGAGTACAAGCCCTCCCACTGCAGTCAGACGTCTCAGCGGACATCAGCATTTCGCCCTAATTTGCGCAGCGCCCACTGCTGTGCTGTTATGCTGATCGTGTTGGTGGAGACAGACCGTGCTCTTCATCCTGTACAATGGCAAAAAGCCATTAGTTCGCAGACCGTGGCTGATTCTTTGACCTCTTTGTCTCTGTCTTCAAAGCTTTTTAGCTTGGCCTCTTGTGTTCTCCATCACCAGTCTCAGAGACCAAGAGGAAGCCCATTTGGGCTGTGCAGCGCTATCAAAGCAGCACAGTCTTTCCACTCACCCTTGCGTCCCAGCCCACGGGGCCAGGAGTGAGGTTATACACCAGAGCCTGTGCCCTGGCAGAAGGGATCTGCTGAGGAATTTCCAAATATCTGCCACAGATACTTTCACATGCCCCTGGCTCAGCACTGTCCTTAGCTGGAGCCATCCTGCCCTTGGTACACTAACCCTGTCCTTTATGGGAGTTCCTTCCCCTTCTGCTTGCAGGCTTGCGGCTGAGATACACCGTTACGGGCAGTGGGGTGCTGTCTTCCGGTTCTTGTACCTGTTTGAACCAAAATATTAAACTTTTTCCCCATAGACCTTTGTATTTCTCACATGCACTGCGTTAATGCTTCATAAAAGGCCGGGATCTCCCTCATCTGGACCCAAGTGCTTCATGATGGCTACTAAGAGGTATCTTACAAATTACAAAGTACCTGTTCTGTTGCAACGGTGAAGACTTCAGCAGTTTCACTTTTTTCCCTTGCCTGGGACAGAGTGTCTCCCCATTTTTACTGGTCTTCTTGATTTCAAGGTGCCTGAAATTCTGCTCCCAACAGCAGAAGTTAAAAACTGAGTTAGAAGAAGGCGGCTAGCTCCTCTTGTCCTGTAGGATCCAGCTCTTCAGCTTACTTTGATCATTGTTCATTTCACCATAATTTCGCACCTGATCTTGCTATTCACATGTTTTATTTGCCTGGGCCATTGCGCAGGGCTGCCGCTGCAAGTCTCCCTTACAGTAGCAGGTAGGAAATTATGTTCTCTCCACAATGTTCAGAGTTTCCAGCTCCAAAAGGTCATCTGTAGAAAAAGTTTGTGTGACAAAGTACAATAAAGGTGTGGAAATGATTATTTAAATCAGTGTCACCGGTTCATAGAGGGCACACAAGAACAGTCATCCCTGTTGGTTTTCAGATGGAGGAGGAAAGACACCCCTGAGATCATGAGTTTCCATATTAAGCAAGGACACTGTTGTGTCAGTTAGCAGAAGTACAAAATGAGCTTGTACTTTTCAAATTACTCATTTTCACCAGTCAGTCCTAAGGCCCTGATTCAGCAAAGCAATAAAGCCGAAATCATTTTCTCCCAGCAAGCCTCGCCATCCCAGTTACAGCAGAGGCAACTGGAGAGCACAGCTCTGACACATGCCTTCATTTGCTTTAAGGATTAAAGAAAAAAATAACCTGATCTCTCTGACTGCTTCTTAAAACACATGGAGAATTTCTTGTGGGGGCACACTACAACCAAACAGAGATGTGGTTTAAGGGTCCTCAGCTCAGGGATGTGGCCGTCTTGCAGCATTTTAATCATGGTAGAGCCTTTACTGTAGCGTTCTAGAGGTTTGGTTGAAAACCCTGGTTTGCCTCTTAAATTCTGTGTTTATAACCTGTAACAAAGCATGTTTTGAGCAATTTGTCCTGGCAGTGATTTGTTACTGAAGTGATCATACAGATAGTTAATTCAGCTCGAATGCTATATTAAGGAAAGAAATCATATAGTCTACAGAGCAATATGGTTGAAAATCCTTTTGCAGCAAGACACTGAAATAGCACTTAGAATACTAGATGAGCTAGTCATGTAAAAATGGTAATGTAAACGTAGAAAACTACCATTCTTTTATGCTATTTCCTTCACAGTCATTATTTATGCACCTGTCATCTTAGATTCCAGTTATTTGTTTAGTAACTATATATATTAGTAACTGTAGTTGTAAAGGTACCTTTACCTTTATGGATTGTTAGGTTTGGATCCAGTACAGAGTGAAAATAGAACTTGATTTATACTATCTTACATCAGTAGCCTAAAGCAGGCTTTTTTTTTTTTTTTTTTTTTTTTTTTTTGCCCCCCCTCATCTTCAGCTATTGGGAAAATGTTAATGAGTCAGAAGGGGTGGTGAACAGCACAGTGGAAAGTTCTTACAAATAAACTCTTTGGAAAAAAATGTGACCTTAGCAAAGCAGAAGTTGGAAGCATTTAGGCACCCTGTAAATAGTTTGGTTTTGCAGCTGCTGAAAGGGTGGAAGAATAGATTGCAGTCCCTGAGCTGAAGCACTGCCATGGCCAAAATTGCTCAGGAATGTAAGAAGTGAAAGACTTTCCCTTAAACACCCTGGGCCTCGGGGGTCATAGGAATTGGCAGGATAGTGCTGCGGCTGCTTCCACGTATGGCTGTAAGTGCCTGTAAGCTGCAAGGCCAGTGTGCGGTGAGAACGGCTACAAGCAGAGGCTATTAATGTGCTCGGGACTGAAAGACATTCTTGCAACACGGACAATGGTTAAACAACATTAAAGAGTGTTAGCACGTTAATATAGGGTAGATTTCTTCTCTGAGTTTCAGATATTACAGTGTAAGGTGGACCTCACATAGCTATGGTCAAAGCAGCGATGGGTAGGTCGCCCATGAGCACCTGAGCTCTTGCTGTGCAAAGGCTGGCATTGTTCGTAGCCAAGCACGTGAGGAGAGAGGTTGTTTACTCCATGGAGTTAAAGACTGTGATTGTTGTTGCTGCTTCGTTAAGCCAAAAGTACAGAGAATTGCTTCCTAAGACTGTTAGAGCTGTGGCTTGATCATGCTGATAGTTGGTGCTTTATTAGTAATTACTTGTAGTTGCTAGGACTTTTTGAAAAACTTTTCTTGCCTCACACAAACTGTTGAGAAAGAAGGCTGTTCTCTGCTGGATCTCTCGACCTGAAAAATCTTTTGAAGTTTTCTCAGATGCATGAGACCAAAATAAGCAAAAAGGGACAGTGATTTATTTGGGTTTTTAAAAAAAGTTTCAATTCAAGTCAAGCAGCTTTTTATGTACAAAATGAAACGTCTTGATAAATATGGACCAAGTTCGGTTTTTTTCTTATTTTTCAGATTTTTTCCTTACTTGCAGAAGTAAGTTGACATTATAAAATTGCATCTTGACTTTGACAGAAGAACTGTCTCCTGCCCAAACCTGGCTATTATCTCAATATGATGATAAGTTTTTCATGTCATTCTGTTCTTTGAGAAACAAGTATCAGCTCACTTTGACTCACTGAGTCGAAATACCAGCTCACTTCAAAAGAAATTTGCACAGCGCCACAGATATGGATGCTGCGAGTTAAGCACAGTGACCCCACCATGCTCAGTCAAGCTGTGATTTTACAACAGCAACAATGTGCCCATGTTAGCAGAGAAAAGATAATTCCTGAGTACCTGATCTGTGTCTCTCTCTTGCTATGTAATTTAAGAATATTTTTTTTTCATGCAAAAAAATACTAAAAAGGAATTTTGAGTTCTGTGATTTTAAACACTATAAAAAAACCCCAACAATAACCTGCAAATGCCCAAACCAGCTTTTCTTCCTGATTCCAATTAAGAGCTCAAATAACTCTCTTGAACAGGATTTTGCCGGGTCAGTGTTTCAGTCTCAAGTGAATTCCTGCATTTATATCTCCTCGCCCGAACTGACCCTTTGCAGAGGATGGTGCCGATGCAGTACCTGGCAGCCATCTCACACCTTCATACCAAATTGCTCCCGTCCTACCTGACGTCCAGCCCTCCGGCGGCACACACATGGCATGCCTGCCTATGGATGTGGGCAGCATCGTGTGTGCGGTGATACGACGGGAACTAACTCCACTGACCCGTGAGTGCATTTTACAGATCTCCCTCTCACCCGCCCTGCCTGGTTTCACTTCCAAGAAATGAGATCAAATAGAAGTTCAATTGTTTTGCAATGAATTAGAGCAAGGCAGCACTGTCAGTGTAATTAACTCTTAACGCCAAACTTGAAGCCTGGGATACAGGTGCTCAGGAGCATACAGTTGGTGGAAATGAAACGGCTGATGGCAGAGTTGTTTCTAACAGGGCTGAGGTGGTGTTCTTCGGAAGGGAACAGTGTACAGGGAAATTCTGCCACTCACCAAGCCCATAACCAGCTGTGCGATCCAGAGCACAGAGTGGGGAAACCGGCTGGAAAAAGTTACAGGAGTTGAGCTGGGCCTCAGACAAATTGCTTTAGGAGGAAACTTTCTCCCATTCAAAAGATCAGCTTAGGCTGGAACACAACATAAGCCTTATTTTTCAACATTTTTAGTGGATTTTGACAACAGAGACCCTGTGCTGCCCTGTTAAACCATGTCAGATAAAATCTTTAAGGATTTTAAAGGAAGGATTCCTAGAGGCATTTCCTGGATAATAACAAATCTCTCAAGCGGGCTTGAATCTGCAGAAGAGGAATTGACTAAACGCACCAAATTCATGATTGCTGATTTATTGACCACAGCCAATTGCTGTAGCCTAGGAAGGTGATAGAACAAAGGTGTGCATTTAATTTCTCTCACAACCCTGTTGTTGTCACCTATTCTTCATAGCTGATGCAAATCTGAACTATAGGCAGTGCGATGGTGAGAGTGACTGAGCACTGCCATGGGTTGCCTAGGGAGGCTGTAGACTGTCCATCAAAAATATCCAAAAGCCACCTGGACACGGTCCCGGGCAACTGACTCTAGGTGGCTCTGCTGGAGTGGGGAGGATGGACCAGCTGGCCTCCAGAGGTCCCTTCCAACCTCAATCATGCTGTGATTCTGTGGACTGGAGCAGCATTCAGTGCAGAACAGGCTCAGAAATCCCTGTTCCCTCCTGCACTAAAGAGCTGCTCTGTTCACCCCCCTTTTCCTGAAGCAGATCTGCTTTTAGATGGAAAGTCTTAGACATAAGTGACTATTATGCTGGCAGGTGGATGGTTTTGGAAAGTACACATAAATGTTGCTCCAAAGGAACAGAGACATCTTATTCTACTTTTACCTCTCTTCTTTCTTCCCATAGGGCATGAGTGAGGTGTATCCAGCCAGCTGGGTCACCTCTGTGGATGTCAGAAAAGAGTGAATAATTAGTAATTTTTCTTTGATTCATTTTACACCTCCCCCCACCTCCCTAGCCACCTGAAAATCTACTGAGCAGATGATAACTTCCCTGGAAATGAGTCATCATAGAAAACTCTTTTGTGAACACTTTTTGGGCTGTAGCTTATGGAACGTAGATAATTTACAACATTTTTTGTTCAAGATTATAACTTGATTATAACGATTTTTATTGCGCCTTTCAGTCTTGGACAATACTTTAACACCCTCACTGGAGGGACATTAAATGCATAAATCAGATGTTTACTACGATGAATCAACCATTATGACTTTTAAAACCTTTGTTTTCTGAAAGTATTTGCTCTCTTTGCTTGAAACATATTGTTTGTGCCAACGCATTTGCTAAGAAGTTTGCAAAAAAACCAAAGACAAAACAGATACAAAGAAGGAAACACATATGTTTTAAAAAGGGGAGACTCATTCTTCTACAAACATTTGTATGTTTGTCTAAGTCTCTAAATATGAGCAATTTCTTTACTTTACTGAGACAGACTTGCAGCCCAACAAGACTTGATGTGAATTAGTAAGAAAGACCCTCCAAAATCTGCTGCTACAGGAGAAACAAGATGTCGCTGTATCCAAAACATCCAGAGAGCAATTATGCAAAGAGATTACTCATCGCTGGAGCAAAGTCTTAATTTCAAGTTCCCAGCACTGATTTATGTCTGGGCCACAGCACCAACTTCTCTCCCGCTGCGTATGCAACAGGAAAAGGCTTTTGCTTCCCCTGCAACTGTTGTTGGCTCAGACTTGAATCTGATCCAACCCATGATGAATATGTGTGTGCATCTGTGAACTGCAACAGCGCAGAGCTGATCTGAGGGTGGTCCCATGGTACCCGCCCAGGCTGGTGACCAGCAAGGTACCGAGCCCCAATTCAAGGACTGAAATAACTGTTTACCTGTTAGCTATGACTTTAGTTGGCCATACTCATAAGAACATCTGTTTTGCTGAATGGGAGTAAACTAAACACAGTTGGAATTCCTGTAGAAACAGAGATGATTCAGGATTGCTCTGTCACAAACCTACTGTGAACTTTCAAACATTGACTGACAGCATCCATTTCTAAAACACGCAATAAAAGCTGTAACGATAATATATATATATATATTTTACCTTTATGGTTGCAGAGAAAAGCCTGAAAATGTGACACTGGGCTATGTGAATAGCTGAGAAACTGAGAAATAATAATTTTAAAACTATTAAAGGAACCACAGGCTGTGTTAGCCTTAAAAATGTCATGACTTCAAAAGAAATTTGAGGATGGTCAAATTCTTGAAGCCAGGGTTACTGACTCTGATAGTTTGACTTTCTGGCAGTTGCTGCTGACAACAAGCTCATAAAGTTGTACATAATTTTAGAAAAATAAGCAAAACACAATTCAGTATGTTCCATAGCTTTGATTGATTATTTCTGGGCTTGAAAACAAGATATAAAGGAGTTAATGCAATTGCTACAGAGGCAAGTCCATTGTCTGTGCTTTGTGTTGCTGGAACTGCTCCACCGTTCCTCCTCGATGTGACCAAGCTGATTCACGCTATAGCTAGAAAAAGAGTTTCACACCTTTATTGCCTCCCACCTCAGTTTAACTGCTGGTGCACAGCACTGTAACCTGCTTGGGGAATCCCCTCCCGCCTCATGGTCCTGGCTGATGGCACGTTTCAGGATTTGTGCTTTCTTTTCCCCCTGCTCTGCCTGACCCAGGGAGCAGCCCAGGATCCGCAGGCATGGGGGTACCTGTGGGCATGAAGGCACAGATGGGGAGGATGGCACTCAGCCACACGCAAGGATGGGCAAAGCAAAACACCAGCAGGGAGCGGCGAGGTGTTCTTCAACAGCCTGTGCTACCCAAAGGCTGGAAAAGAGAATTCATTAAGAAGGGGGAAAGGAAAAGAAAATGACGTGGCTCTCCTAATCCCCCCAGCAGGCTGGAAGGGGTTCCCTGGGGACAGGGACATGCTGCTCCCTTGGGAAGGGGGTGTGCTCCATCGACACAGAGCTTGTCCCTGCACGCAGGGGGGCTGGGAGGCCACAGCACCCTGGTGCAAAAAACAGCAGCAGGGAGAAAGGAGAAAGAAAGTGAAATAATGAGAAACAAAACTGAGAAAGGAAGCTCGTGGAGGGAGAAGCAATGGCAGTGCTGTCAGGAGCCGTTGACCCAGACACCCATCTTCCCCGCGTAAGTTAGAGGGGATCTGGTAGCACACCCGGTGCTGAAAAGCAATGTCTGCACTCTGTCCTCTAATAGGTATACAAGAGACCTGCAGCTCCACACTTCACGTGTGAGGTTGTCAGCTCAAGGAGCTTTCACTTTCTATTCATTACTGCCTAAGTGAGCTGCTGGGAAGCCAGGGCACACACAGCAATGCCACTCATGCTGCCATCACTCCTATTTTCGGCTCCATGAGCTCCAGAGGAGTGAAGCAACGTGAGGGGAGGATGAGGGAACCAGGCTGCCTGGACGTCTCATCACAGCTGTGATTTACCCTCCTCTAAGGCAGCTGATGGAGGAGGTTATGGCTGGGTTGCTCTGCATGAGAACCATTTGGATTTGGTGAATTCGCTTGCTTGGGCTTGATTGATTGAGTAGCAAAAAAAAAAAAAAAAAATCTTCAATTTTCTTCTGTGCTGTACAAGCGTTTCTGAAAACAGGCATGTGGGGCTGGCAACAGACTGCAGAGGGAGAGATTTGCTGCACATACTTCATATGGGATTGGGGTGGCACACACCTTCCTCTCCTGCATTGTTGCAATGGGCCACTTTGCCTGCTTTTTGGGAAAGGGCAGTGGGGGGTCTTCTCCCCTTCATCATGTGAATAATTAAATCTATTTCAGTATTTACAAAAGATTGCTAAACACTTCAATTTCAAGAAAGCCAGGGTAGCCAGCTTGCTTGAGGTGATGCCATGAGTGGGGCACAGCCGTGTGGGTGGGAGAGAAGAGCCTGACTCAGGTGTGAACCAGGGACTTGTTCAGCCTCCTCGAGGGGAGTTAATCAGGCTCTTAAACGTGCTCAGGTGGACCCTGAGATGCTCAAAGCTCAGGTACAGCTACCTAAGATCCTTCATTTGCAGAGGCATCTTGTTTCTGAAGCTGCCCTTTAGCCAGTTGCTGTATTCTGCTTGTATTTGTCAGCCCACCTGGAGCAGAGCAGCTGTGCAGCGTGGATTCAGGACCTGCTACCTTCTAGAAACGGTGGGTTTGTTTTCTGTCTGTAAATAAGGAGTCCTGGCACCTTCCTGCTTCAGGGGTGGGCTGCAAGCTGAATAGTGGTGGAGGCTGCTGATGCATAAGTTAAGAGATTTTGACGGTGTATTGGGGTTTATTTTCTTACAGACTCTGCTCTCTGATTTACGGGAGGATGAACAAAGAACACAAAAAAAGTGATGATATTTTTTTTTAAATGGTTTCTGTGGAAATAACCGTGCATTTCTTGGTGTTATGCTGCTTTTTCTTGGCTGTATTCTTCTGAGTTTTGTATCATGGCGTTGGGCCCCTTACCCTGGCTGTGAGATAGAGAGCCACGACTGTGCTCACAGACTTGTTGATGCTGTGTGACCTTCGGGGCTAACTTTGAAGAGCCTTTATTGATCTGTCACTTAAGGGAGAAGTGATAAGCTATCCTTCTTACTAGTCGAGATCTTTCTGGCTCTCTAGCCTCAGCACAGCATCTGCTGCAGTTACATCTTCTGCAGGACAGCAAAATTTAACATCTTTTTGGAGAAGAGTCTCAGCATTTCCAGGCCAAAGCTCATTAGCGCCTTTCAACAGGCAGCGAAAACAGCATGTGAGCTCCTTAGGGCCAGGATTTCTTTTGTCACTTGTCCGTGACTCTGGGTGTGTCAAGGTCTCAGTCTGCACCGGGGGACCTGAGGCATCACCCAAATAACCAGGGGATCACAGGGGTTGCAAGAATCAGCCAGAGGTCAGTGGAGTCATGCCTAAAGGCCTGCTCAGCTGTGTCTGCACAGCTCCTGACTGTTATTTCTGTTAGCTGTCCTCAGAAACGTCCTCCAACAGCAGCTGATGGTCCTCTCAGCCAGGGACACTGCACTCCAGTCCCAGGTGCACGGAGTGCTGAGCCAAACTCAGCAGCTTCTCAATATCTGCGCCTGCTTCACTGGAAGTGAAGTGTCTGATGGAAATGCAGTCCTTACATCATATTTATGATGTGATGCTAAAGAAAAAAAAAAGTTTGAGTTAAAGCAAGAGATGCTACAATTGTATTTTTTTTTTCTTGGACAAAAACTATTTGAGGCAAATTTGCAAAGTTTCACACAAGAAAGCTGGTCAAAACTTGGAGAAGAAAACAAAGTATTTTAGTCGTCCCTCTTTTTCCAGTCCAAAATACCTCATTTTCAAATGTGTCTGTGATTTATTTTTTTTTTTTTTTCACCAGGGGATCAAACAAACCAAAAGTGTTTCAGCTTGGGACTGAGCAAGGAATCTTTGATTGGCACCAAATGATGGTGTTTTGTTGTTAGTATTCCATTTTCCTGAGGCCAGCAACACAATCATTTGGCATCAATCAAAAAAAAAAAAAAAAAAAAAAAGCAAAAAGCTTTCAATTCTTTGCTCATTTGTGGTTTGATAGATCCTCCCTGCTTTCCTACCAGCTTGGTCTGTCACACTGTGGGACCTCCACATTTTCAGGGCTTGTGCCTTCCAGGCTACAACTGCTGCAGGACTGGAGAAGCCAGCCTTTCCAGGCGCCTGAGGCAGTGGCTCCCTGTGCTGTCTGACTCCAACACCCAATTTGTTCCGACCATAGTTCCTCATGCCCCCATCATCCAGCATGAAGGAACCTCACCCACTAATACAATAAGACTATTTCTCTTTGCATTGCAGCAGGATGTAGTAACTTTTAAAAGAAAAATAATCTCTGAGAAGGAATTTTTTCCATTGTTATTTAGAACAGTAGCAGAAATAATAATAATGATGATGAAAAAAATATTAATAACCATACAGAGCCAGTGCTAGGGGCAGGCAAAATTACAGCAACTGCTGGGAGCAGCAAAATAGCTGTGACGCAGCTGCTTTCTGCCCCGGTGAGCAGATGCCTGCTTTACTGTGTAAGAGCCCTGGAAAGCCAACGCTGCTGCAGCTGCAGCCTCAGAAAGGGGCTGGGGGGCACCGGCTCAGGGGCACCAGTGGCTGCCAGAAGTGTAAGCCCTCTTGCCTTAGGTAAGAAACTGTTTTGGCTGCTTGGCCGTGAAGCTTTGAGCTGCTACATCTTACGCAGTGTTTTGCAGCACTGAGGAGTTTATAGACTCACATGGCAATCACTAGACCTGAGAATAATATAGCAGAGCACAGCTCAGGCATACATCTCCCAAATATATCCTTTTTTAAATCATTCCCTTTAACATAAGAAGTCAGGTAAAAGAAGGGTTAATTGGCTGACCCAAATGAGCCTACCAGGCCAGTGGCAAAGCTGACTGTGACATTAGTCTTCATTTATAGAACCATGAGAGCATCTATGAATCACTAGCAGTGTGTATATTCCCATCCTATGGATAAGAAACAGGAGAGTTAATCAAAGTGTTTCTTTATTTGTATAGCAAACTAGAAGTATTACTTATTTTTGGGTGATGTTTTCAGGGTGGGGGTAAGAGTTCCTTTATAATACATCATCCAAATATTAGTGTGCTCAATGCAAAAGTAACTGGTCAATACTGAAATAGCTCAGTGTGTGACCCAGAGCAGGAGCAAAGAACATTGTTGTGCTACGTGGTGGCGTGGAAGGGGAGTGGAGTTGCACAAATAAGTGCAGTGTGTGATTTATAAGCGTCTGCCTGCAGCAAAAATCTCAACAGATGTCAGGCATGGGCAGGGCAAACAGCTGGTCTCTATTTGAATTTTGGGCATAGCACTCAGTGATGGGGTTTTCAAAATTAGTTTATATTTGCAGAGGAACACAAGTGCAGAAAGCTCCTGGGAGTTCAGCTGGACCATTTCCCTCAGCTGGATAGACTTAACAAGATCAAATATATGTGAACAGGATGAGGAGTCACAGGCTTAAACTGCCTCCCAGGAAATTTAGGTTAAACATTAGGAAAAACTTTCCAACTGTGGGGACAGTTGAATATTAATAGAAATGCCGTGGGAGGTTGTGCATCTGATGTCGCTGGAGGTTTTTAAGAACAGGTTAGAAAAACATCTGTCAGGAATGATGTAGGCAGAGTTTGTCCTGACTTGGGGAAGAAGTATGAATTAAATGACAGTCCAATTTCCTCTGCTTCTGTAATGTTGCATAGTAGTGGTTGGCAGATAAATTATAATATTACAATTTTAATTTTTTTCTTTTCTAAAGTAGATGTTTTGAGTTCCCTCTCCAGTGTAGCATGAGTATAGATTTCAGTCAGGAAATATCCATGAACAAATAAATCTCATAATTATCAAACAAGCAAGCAAGAGAAGCACCACCACCACTTTTTTTTTGTTTGTTTTTTGAATGAATTTTCAAGTGGGGGAAAATAGAAGAAAAAAGAAGGCCCCTAAGAAGATGTGTCAACTTGGGGATGCTCATTGTTAACTTAGAGAAAAGAAATCTAAAGTGAATCAAAAGTTCATATCCTTGGGGAGAAAAGAGAGGGAAAGAAGAGGAGGAAAAGCATGGATATCATTAGAACGAAACCCTAAAACAGGAAAAAGTCCTAAACAAATTAAATTATACATCTAACGAGCACAAACAGCCATCTACTTTCAAAAGAGATTTAACCCAATTCTTCAAAGAAACAAAACCCAGTAGTAATTAGAAAGTGCTTTTATCTCTTCTGGATTAGAGTATCCAATAAATCTCAATTCCTAGAGGTGATGTTCCTCCTCCCTAAAATATGAGTCATTAGAAGAAGTTGTGCAAGTCTTTCTGCTTCAGCCCAATAGGATGCCACTGAAGTCGGCCTGCTTGGGCTGTGGGTGTTTTGCTTATCAGAAAATCAGCTGTGACCAGACCCCAAATGTAAAGATGAGAAAAAGAACTGCAGCAAACGGGGGCTTCTCCTTTGATGTTGCTGTGAGTTAGGAATCAGGCCTTAAAATCCTGCTGGTCTCCAGTGTTTCAAGACAATACCAGAGTTTTGTAACTTCTTCAGGAGAGTGAAATGGGAGTGTAACGTGGGAAGGAAATATTATAGGCAATAAAATTAATTTTCTGTCTCTCTGCTTGGGTGCATGTGCCCTGGCCACATGGAGTGAAAACAGTCCCTTGCTTATAAAAGTGCTTGTTGGGCTGCAGACACGACAGGCAAACCACGTGGCAGCAGAGTACAGGACCTTTATTTCAGATCACTTTAAAATCTGAGTTCAGTGCTCTCGGGCAGAGCAGGATGCAGATTCCTGTTGTAACCCCAAGGCCTGGAGAAAGCCCTCATTTATTTCTTGTGGGAAGTTTCACACCAGGGCTAACCCACGAGTGATTGCTGCTGCTAGGAAGCTTTTTTATTATGTGAATAAATAAGCCGTAAATCCCTGATACAAAACTCGGCATGTCCAATGTCCACGTGCATTTGTGCAAAAAGTATTTCAATGTGTATTTGACTTTTCTTTATGCCTTTGAAGTTTCCAGAGCATCACCTGACTCTGTAAGCAAAATGGGAGGCCAGTGGTCCAGAAGCAATTTGCTCCCAGGGCTGCTGCCTTTTGGCCACCAGTGAGAGTGGGAAACCCCAGCCAAGGCAGAGCTGCTGCAGCATGCCATCCTTTGAAAGAAGGGGGAAAAAAAAAATAAAAAGGAAAAGAAAAATGAATCATCACCAGAAATATAGGTCGGGGTGGAAAAATACAACTCAGGAAATGTTTCCAAACTACTTGGGGGGGGGGGGGGGGGGGGGGGGGCGGGAAATGAGGATCAATTCATGTGCTGCTGCCTTTGACTTTTCAGCCAATGGATGTGATGCTGGTAGCCCAAAATCTGCACGCTGAGCTGAGGGGATGTTAAGCACCCAGATGAAGTGGCAAAGGTTGACAGAAATTTTCTCCAACCAGTTCCTTCAGCCTAAACATGCTCATCGCTCTTCTGTGGATTTAGACATTCCCCAGCGGGCAGCTTCTTTTTCTTTAGTTCCTGTGTCTCAAGAGATGAAGTCAATCTGTTTCAGCAGAGGTGCCCAGGCTCTGAGCTGTCAGCAAGGTTCGTATGGGTAGCATTAATCATCTGGTAGTTGCTGTTCCTTCATTTCCTTTTGCTAACTTGTGTTCTCAGCTGTCTTTTTTCTGTTTTGAAGGCAGAGGTCTCCAACTGACCTGTATGAGCAGGGGGAAAAAGAGGCAGCTTCAGACTGGGCATGGGAAGGGAGACCCGCCACTGCTGCAAGGGGCCATGCTGTCAGCTGTGCCTGAAATGTGGGGCAGCTCCAGACATCACCATCCCCTCACCGGTAAACCCATTTCTGCCAGGTTTGGTGCCTCTGCAGCACAGGACCTAGCCAGCACTGGGATGCTGCTCCTGAACTGGAAACTTGTTGCCCGCCCAAACTCACAGGCAGGTACCAGTGCTGCTCGTAGGAGCCTGCAGGCTGCCGTGCCACCAGCTGGGCAGCTCAAGGTACCTGTAAAGCCAAGGTACACCCTTGCCTTTCTAGCTTTTTTTCCTTGCATAAATACATCATGTATAAGTTAGGCTTTGTTAGTTGTTTTTTTTTTTTTTTCCAGACACGTACTTGAGCAAGAAGGCACATTTATTTTGTTAACCAGTTATCATGCAGGAAGACATACAGTGCTTCCATGATCCTTATGCGTATTTTTTTTTTCTATATCTACTTCTAGTATCTTTTCCCATATCATTGAGATGACTTCTTGAGATTAAATGAGCTGAAGTCATTTAGGAAAGCTTATCATTATTATTGAGATAAGTTACTGTCACTAGTAACAGGGGCAGTTATTAGTAATAGTGTCATTTACTGTTTATACGGTGTTGTATGTGCACAGTACTTTCCGAATAGGTAAAAATTATTGTTGTTATTTTTATTAAGATAAAATTCACAAACTCAGCGGCTGTGATCACTGCCTTCTGTTTAAGGGTGAAATAACATTTGTGTAAAACAATATCCTCTTCCAAACTGAAATGCAGCATCATGCCACTTTCCAAGCCAGAGGCACGTATAAGGCAAGATATGAATTCGGACCTGGAAGCACACCTGATCACATCATATTTGGGAAGTATAACGGAGGGCAAACAAATGAGTGAGAAAACATCACAGGAGGCGATACAAGGAGGAGCAAGCTAGAGCTTGGTGCTGAGTCTGGACATGCGATGGGAACGTGTCTGAACATTTTTCTTTCCAAGTCAAAATGTGTAGCAGAACCAGCAGTAAATAATTCATTTCTTTTCGTGCTTTCAGCTTCATAGACAAAGTAGTGAAAGGCACCGAATGGCCATGTAGTGACAGCTGTCTTGATGAAGCATAGGGCTGTCTTCATCAGAAATGCAGCAACATGTCGCAGCCCAGCTGCACCCAGGCACAGTGAGCAGAGCCTGGAGCCCTGGTGCACCAGCCCACCTTTGGTCTGCTAGCGCTCACTGCTCCTTTTTCTCTCCTCTTCTTTCTTGTTTCAGGAGGTATGACCCCATCATGCTGTGCCAGAGCAGCCTGAGGAGCAGTGGGGTGAGGACATCCTGGTGACAAGCTGCGCAGCACAACGGGAAGCAAAAGTGAAACCACCGAAAGTTGGTTCACCAGAGCAGACATAAACCTAATGCCCTGTATATCATAGGTATGTCTCTAAAGCGAGGCACCTTCCAGCCAGAGGAGCCCATAAAAGTTGTTCTTCACTGTCACAAACTGTTGAGCTCAATATAGTCATCGTTAGGGTTTGTTCCCTGCCCTGGGTTATGCACGGAGGTAGCCAGGCACCACAGCGTTTGATCCTGCAATTACGGCATCTGCTATGGAGTGGTTGTCTCAAATGCCTGGGGTATTTTATTATTTATTTATTTATATTTCTATTTTTATTTAAGCATTGTGGTATCTCTTTAATACATTTATCAGACCAAAGCGGCACTACTTTTGCAATAAGAAAACCAGGTCTCATTTAAATGCCTGAAAACTAAAACTGGTAAATAAAAAACATTAACAGAATAAAGGCCGTAAAGGTGAAGGGAGATTGTTGAGGTTTAGTGGTCAGATGTGTCTGTCGTAGCTACTTCAACTACATTTCAAAATTAAAAAGTAGAGATCCTAAAAATACATTGCTAAAAGCCTTTTCTTATTCCTAGGCCAGCTTTGGAGAGGCAGGATTTTAACCCAGACCCAGCAAAAGGGAGTGCTGTGTTTCTGAACCATACCAGGAGCTCCCTTGTCCTGATTCCAAAGCTGGTCTCAGAAACATGGACCAAGCAGGGTTAAGCCTTCCCAAGTCCAGCTTTTCTCCAAAATGAAGTTCTGGTGAGCCATCAGCAGTCCTAAGCAATGAGATGCCAAGCAGTCCCTCTTTGTCACATCCCTGCACACATTATATCATCTGCAGAAGGCAGCATTTCTGACTGCTGCAGCATTAGATAATGCTCAGTGGCTGCTGTTGCTGCTTTCCCATAATTACCAGAAACATTGCTTTAAGAAGTTACAACTTCCTGGAATGATGTGAAAAATGAACCGTTTAGAGCACCAGTGAGTAATAGGTAATTGCAGGCTAGAGCATCTTTAATCACTTCCAACCTTAAGTACAGTTTTGAAGAGGGTGGCTCATTATTACCTTGCAGATCTTGATGGAGTTGTAAATTTCTGGTAGCCTAGATTACAAATGAAAAAAGAATTTTGTATACGGGGGTACTGGTTGGCAATTACAACACAGCCTGGCCTGCAGGGGCAAAGGCTTAACTCCCTGCTCTGCTGCAGGCTTTTGCACGATCGTGGGAATGCCAGAGATGTTCATGTGTGGAGGGACTGTGGTGCTGCACCATCTACTGTTTGAGGTCCTCTAAAATCTAGGGCCTGTGGAGCCTGATCCCTGAGGCATATAAATGTGTGATGAGAAAAAGAGTGAGCCATGAGAGGCTGTTAGTAAGACTAAGAACTGTGGAAGGTAGCCAGCAGAAAAGGCTGTGTGTCAGCCTCGTTGCTGCCCAGAGAAAGGCGTGGAACTCCTTCTGGGAGCTCCAGCCAAGAGCCTGCTGAGTCCCGTTGTTGATTTTGCTCTGCATTTTTTGCTACAATTTCTGATCTATAAAATGAAGATAGTAAGCATCTTCTCATGTACACAGGTAAATACAAGGAGCTCAGCTCTATTTTTCAGGTGATGCATAGGCAGACGCTTAATAGAAAAAGACTTAAATGGACTCTTTCTTTTCGATTAATAACCACACAGAATGTTTTGCAGAGCTTGTGCATGCTCTCTCCCTGCTCAATACTAGGAATCTAGGAGTAACCAGAACTGGAGTGACTGCATTTCCTCTGCAGGAGGCTCCCAGGCCCCCAGAGTGATGCTGTTCCCACCCCTTTTCTCAGTGCCTGCCCCTATCTTCTCCCATCTACTAACTGCTCTTTCTCACCCAGTATGACTACCGGCCAGCACGTTCTCAGCTAAGGTGATATTTCTGCCTGAAACTTTCGAAACAAACCACACCATCTGGCTGTAGTGAAGAGGAGAAATGGAGCTGTGCTCCAGCCACAGGCAGATGACATTGTCTGTTGCATTTTCCTGAGTGGTATGTCTCAAGCAGCAGGACATGCACTCTCTGTATGCTCTGCTCCAATGCATTGGCCAAAAACCTCTGAAGCTGCAACCCCCATTCTTACTGTTCATCTGCGAACGCCCTGAATTCATTAGCAGCATGTTGATGAAAACTGTTTCCCTCCTACTTAAAATATTTCCAAAGTCCTTTTCCCATTGTATGCTCAAGACATTTCTGGCCAGCAAATAGAGCCGCCCTCCTCCTGTGGCAGGGAAAGCCTGTACGGGAAGGACCGATCCCTGCCGCAGCGGTGCAGGGGCTGTGCGCTACCTCAGCCGGGCATCCGACCCCCGTATGTGATGGTGCCAGGCGTTATGTACCGCACGGTGACCTTTGGGGGAGCAAAGGGAGGGACAGGAGGCCAAGGACTGGAAGGGTTACACGGTTTTGAATAGGACTTATATTGCTGGAGCAGGAAAGGACAGTGTTTAAAGGACTCCCTGCACCATCAGAAACCTGGCCACGTGTATGATTGGCATTTGCACTGCTAATGAGACAATTTCTATTGTAATGAGCTCATTACTATTTTTATTGCTATTGTATTTTGCATGTTTCACAAATCATGCAAGGAGCTGCTTTTTATTTCCACTTTCTCTTTCTACCTTGGAAACTCTCAGGGCAATCCCAGTGTCTGCATTAACACTGATGAATGAATTAACCCCTCTGGAGAGACCGAGGAGGTTTAGCTGCTCTTAACTGGGCATAGGGGGAGAAGGAGAAAAAGGAGAGGGTTGAGTTGTGCCTGGAAACTAATTCAGTAAGGAGTTCCCATGCTGTTCTGAAACCCCATAACAAGACATATTTATGAATGTATCTCCTATTCAGGAATGTCTGCACAAAATTACTCTGCTCCTAAGAGGATCTTGGCATATATATTATGCTCTTTGTGGACTGCTTCTTCTAAATATTGATTTGGATCAGACTTTGTTTCTCTGCCATTTTGCAGTATGTTGCTTTAATAAGCTTTGGATATGATAAGGCAAAGAAGTTTGGCTTTGCAGCAATGTTTAAGTTCCCGGTGTTGCTCAGCTAGTCTGATTCATGTCCCTTGAGATCCTCTTCTCCTTTTTTGAGCTCCAAACTTATGTGCAGTAGGGAAGTCCTCAGAGACTGCTCTCACTGGCTTCTAGTGAACCTGTTGGCTTGGATTGCTTTGGCTTCGGCTCTTACCATTTCTGTTCCAGCTGGCTTCTCAGTAGCCACTGCCTCAGCTTCAACTCTCGGTGAATAGCCAATACCCTGGAAATAATCCTCTGCTAACTTTCAGGCCACTTGGCTTCAATGGTACACCACAAGATGCAGCTCAGAGAGGGGATCAAAAACAGTAACTCCACCACAAGCCTGTGGAAGTTTCCAGAAACTTCTGGAGTACAAATGAACCATCACTGTGAATCAGCTGCCAGAAAATCTGCTGTATCATATTGTTGCCACAAACAGGTGTAACCACACCAGCTTTTGATGAAGCAGAGAAGGCATAAGGATGCATAGTCATGGAGGTGGTTGATTAAAAGAGGACATACCTGTGCATCTGCATCACCCTGGATGTTACTGACTGTAGGGCCAGCATGCTTTAACCTCACCAGACAGGTGAGAGGTATCCAGTGTGGAAATGGATGTCTGCCAGACTGGATTCTTCATCAAAATAACACACTTTTGCCTTTAACCATTAGTAAGGAAGAAGATTGTGCCTGTATGTGACTTCAGAAAAGGATTTGTCTGTGCGTGACACCTCCAGACCCATTTTCATCCTTGACTATACAATTCAGACATATTCTGCAAAGTCACGTGTGAAGTCCAAGAATTGTTTAAGAAAATTAATTGCCACCAAAGAACAGTAACTAAAAAAAAAATGTGTGTGCATCTGCTCGTTGTTGGAGCTACCAAGCTACGTTTTGAATCTCAGGTTTGTTATTTTGTTAGTTTGAAGTTGTAACTCTCTGACAAGCTCCTTCTGTCTCACTCATTTCCTCTGTGTCCTCTGGCTGCTGAGACATCATCACTCTTTCAAGCCCAGGGTTAGGGCTAGCCTGTTTTTAATGCTCTGTAGACTTTGGTGGCATCTGGCAGTATTGCTGCCAGCTGTTGTAGAGAAGATAAAGAAGAAAGCAAGACATCAGAGTTAAAAAAAAATAATAAATCCAGGCAACTGGGTGTGTTCAAAGACTCAGTCTCACAAATTTATATTGAAGGAAAATTTGAATGCAAAACTTCCGTGCCTTTCAGATGAACCTTCTGCTACCTTGCTTGAATACCTCACCAAGGGCACAAGAGATAGAAATAATGTAAGTATGCAGAGAGACAGAAGTACATGCTGCATCTCCTTCAGGAACTGAGTAATTTAAGTGAACCTAAAGCCTTTTTTTCCCAGCATCTTAGAAATGTGTTGTGCTGTTCTTTTGTGAGTTTTGTGCTGTGCTGGTATTTTATGTTTAATAATGTGTGGAGTGAAATAGGAGAATTAGCAAGAACTTTGCTTCTGGCAAGATTATCTACGCTATTTGCCTTTGGCTGGATATAACAAGTGTCTTTCCTGCAGGTGTCTGTGGGTGCTTTGGGGTTTGTGATGAACTGCTGTGGGACCTGAGTTCCAGCAGGAGTCAGCTGAGCTTGGTTCCTCCAAAAGGAAGGAATGAGAAGGGAGCAAGCCGGCACCATTTAAACCAGCCCCATACAACCAAAATCCCAAGGGAATTCCCCCAAAATAATGCAAATAGTCATCCATCAGTCTCTCCTCCTTGGAGCTGCTGCAAGCTTCAAAGAGGAGCTTTTTCCCTTTCAGCTACTCTTAGCTTCCACCTTTGCTCCCCGAGTCCGATATCCCTTGGTAAGTTCCCATCAACTCATTAGGACTTTGCAAGCCAGTGTCTGATACCAAGGTCACTGTACAATATTCATGCAATTTCTCTCTTGCTACAGGTTGATAATAGCTATAACACAGAAAAAAAAAAAAAAAACAAACAAAAAAACCCACCAAAAAAAACCCCTTATCCAGACTGTGGGGTTTTTGTTGGGGTTTTTTGGTGGTTTTGTGTTTGGGTTGGTTTTGGGTTGTTGTTTTTTTGGTTTTTGGGGGGGTTTGGGGGTTTTTGTTTTTTTTTCAGAAACTGGCAAGTTTTTATATGTGAGACCGCTACATTGAGAACCTCGGTATTTGATCCCAGCTGGAATCTAGAAGGATGAGGTAAAAATGTTGAGAACATATTCTGTAAACCGCAAGAGGGTTTTGGTAAAGGACATGTCAAAGCAGGAAACCAGTATAGATAAAAACCCATGTTAGTGTGTGCTGGTTAAATCTTCCTTTCCACTATTTCACTGTATATTTGTTACAGTTATTACCAAAACTCCCTGAGTTATCTGGTCCCTGGGGTTCACTACATCTCAGTTGCATCTTACCTGAAATCCTTGTCTCACACAGGAGTGATGCAGGGGATTAAAGTGACAGGGTGGCCAGCATATAAAATAGTCAAAAATTCCAATAACTTGATGACAGGTGAACTTTATTTTTAGAATGTGATTGACAGGTGATAGTTGAGTAGTGCTGTGTCCAGTTAGCTCTGATGGACCCAGTAAAACAATGGTGAAGACATTGACATACCGATGTCATTGCTGACTGAAGACAATATTCTAGTCTTGTATGGCATTTCTGACATGCAATGATCCAAGTGTCATCTTTTGCTCATTTTTTTAGGGCTCATTTCTCTTTTTTTCTTGTTCTTTTGCCTCTCAACTCATGACAGAAGAAGGATAAAATATCACTCCAGGATACTTCTGTAATAGTCCCTATTGTGCTTTTCTTTTCCCTTTGAACAAATGAAAGCATTTAACAGAACTAAGGTATTACTCAGTGACTGCAATAAGAGATAGCCCAAAAGAAGGCTGAGCACCACTGCCAGGGAGTGCTAGTGGGTGCTGATTCTAACCTCTCCTTGTGAAGATGAGGGCAAAAGATTAAGTCAAATGAAGCTGACAAGAACAACCATATTTTTTCAAAGTCAGTGCCCCCTGTGTTTTTGCAGTTTTTCTTTCCTTTCATTGTCAGTGAGGGAATGGTTTGTTTTCTGTGTTCCTCTGAATTGCAGTTGCAATTCAGCCATCATCTTCATTTGGATGTGGGGTAGTAGAAAATTTCTGTGCATTAATGCTTATTGGGCTTGACCTGATGACCCATTATTTTGCAGAAGATGACTTACAGCTTTCATTCATGACCTGGACTGGCCTAATTATTGCAATCCTAAGAGAAGCAGTAGTGTAGTTAGGCTTGTAGTTTACATTTGTTTGTTCCTTTTCTGCAGGTCCTCAGCAATGAAGAGAGATTGCATTGCAGCATTTCGCTGGATTACTCTGCCACCTATGTTGAACAGAATGTCAAAGATCTAAATCTTCCATAAACTTTTGGCCTCATTTCAGCCAGTTTATGCATTATCTGATGTACATTCAGCAGCAAATTGCATTGGAAGCTGTTCTTTTGGGTTTTCTATTTGAGCGATTCAAGGTGATGTGAATTGGAGTTCACATCAATGATCTCATCAGGTTTGCCATATGTAATTATATGCAGACATATGATGTCTTCCTCTAGAACATATCTGTGGATGGTCTGCAACCAAAATTGAAGTTTGCCTCCTACAGGTAAGTTCTTTTAAACATGACCCTATGCATATGGGTTCTATATTTTGCATGCTTAATTCAGCTATCAAAATCAAACACGTCTTGAGCTCCCCCAGACAAAACTACCTTTCCAGATTGACTCATACTGTGATTTTAAGTCACAATGTTGAATTTCCTAGCTAGCCAACTGTGCTGTTTAATTAAAGTGTCTTTCCAAATTGCCTTCAATGGCCTTGTTGTAACATATGGGCTGAAATTTAGCCATACAGTCCAAATGCAGAAACACACCACCACCACTAACTGAACACACCGAGAGCCACAGCACACGGGCAATGTGCTCAGAGAGGCAGAGATAGGAAGACATGTCCTGTTTTGTAGGAAGAGTGTATTTATTTATGTTTAATATAATCTATACATTTCTGATGAACAGCAGTGGCTTATTTCTGGAGAGAGGTGTTCAGAGTTTAAAATCCACCCACATTGCTCACTAATCTGCTTGACCTGGGCTGTCCTGGGAGACACAGTGCTGCCTTTGGATGAAGCTGAAATGGGAAATGAGTGCTGCCAGGTGGCAAATAATCACTGCCTCTTCCTGCATCCATGGCAGACCAAATCCTACAACCCTCTGCAAAGCACAGTCTGCGCTTACTTGTAAGCACACCTTGAAAGTGGATGGTTATTCAACCAGGAAAAAATAACCCTCAAGCAGAACATTTCCTTTCCTTCTTTATGCATAGGCAACCATTTATTTTCTTCCAATATATAAGACCAAGAGACTGCACTCGTCAGTCAGTTTGATAGGATAGCATAGTGAACAGGCAGTGATGTCAAAAGAGAAGAAGCTGTTACTTCAGCTAAATGAATGATAGTTTTGTAAAGAATATCGAGCTGTATGAACCGCTAAGGTACATAGATCAAAAAATACATTTATCCAAGTAGGTACCAGTCTAGTTTCCAGGATGATTTGTGTGCAATACACAATCAGCTTTGAGATTAAGAAAATATGTATTACTTATTTATATGGGTTATGGCTATCAAAGAAGTCTGAGGGTGTTTAGTGAGACTGTGTGTCAGAAAATGCCTATGAAAATCTTTTCCTGGTTTATTAATTCAAAGCAGCATCCATGTCAAGAACCATTTCTTGTTAAGTATTTCTAGAGCTCCCTGGTAATGATGTTAAGAACAATTATCTTCTTAACATTACTTACTTTTCTCTATGACAACATAAACTGTACTTCCCCACACAGGAAGAGTTAATCAGAGTTTTAACATCAAAGAGTTAATCTTCTCTCAGTGTTATTCATTAGACTCCTTCACTTTAAACTTATATTGCAAAGGGATATGAAGAGCTTGCCATACCTCTCAAAATCAGACCCTCTGTAAAAAAATCTGGGATTGTACTTGAGACATTTGCTTTGGAAACCTGTGAGTATTCATCAAATATTTTCCCCTGTTTTTAACATTGGTGTCTTTATTTGACTAACCTGAAGACCATAAAAAAATTATCCCAATATCAAATTCTCCAGATAGCTCCCTCTCTCTGTTTTCCCTTTGCTATCAAACACAGACAGAAGTAGAATGGGGCGAAGAAAGCAATCCAAGCTGGAAAATCCATCCTTTCAAGAAAGATTAAACTTTGTTTACCTGCAAGGCTGCCATTAGCCCACACTCAAAGGGTTGTGGGAACCACTGAGACTTTGGGGCTAGAAATCTCAAATCCTCTTTTCCGAGTAAAATAGATGGCATTGCATGCAGACCCCACTTGCGTGGGAAGTTTGCTCTAACCTTCAGTCTCCTGGACAGGCGAGGAAAGGACTTTGTACGTGGCCCTGAGAAACAGAAGCCTCAGCAGAAATAGAGACTCCAGGGACCACGGATCCACTCCTGTCCAGGTAAGAAGGAAACTTTTGTTCAGTTTTATGGGAGGAAAAAACCTCCCTCTTGCCCTGCAGCAGAGAAACCAGGATTTTCCTACTCCTATTTTTTTTTTTGCAGATAAACAACCTCTCTTTCTCCCTCTTGCAATCCCATTGGTGAGCTTCATTTGGCCAAGCGGGAGTTTAAGGTGTACCATGGGGCTCAGAGGGAGAAAACGGGGAAGAAATCCTTCCAGGAAAAAGAAAGTAAGCAAGAGGACTTCATCCAAGGAGCTCCCTGAATCTGGAAAGCATATGGTGATTGAGTTCTGCAGCAGATCATCTGAAGCATATCAAAATGACATTTTTTCCAGGAAAATCTCCATGCCAGCAGTATGGAACTTGAAGGTAGGATATACTGGATATAGTTGACTGCTAAATTACTTGTGATTCAATTCCAGTTTCTTTCAAAAGTAACTAATGTGGGGTGCATGTGAAAACGTATTTGTTTCCTGCCGTGGCACATGCTGGGTAAGTTTTTCCTGCTTCAGTTCCCTGGCCACAAGAATTCTGCAGCTGTCAACAGATGCGGGTCTTAACTTCACGTTTCAGTCACTTCATTACCCTTCCCCTGCCTTTTAAATTGACATGAGCCAGGAAAGCCTTGTTGAATGTGACTAATGTTTAAAGCATAGCTGGATGTTTCACAAGATTTGTAGCCATGAGCAGGATTTCAGTTCAATTAATAATAGACCCTCTCCCATTGATATTTTATTTTTTTTTTGCACAACCCAATTCAAACTTTAACCCTGTAATGCTGATGCTGTGGATTTTCTGGCTGTTTTTTTTTTCTTTACCATAATGTGTTTGTTCAGTGAATAGATTTAATCTATAGATCCAAACTGGGATTACAGGAAAAGGTCACACATACACACACACACACACACCCCCCAACTCTGCTCATCCTCACAGTCTCTCATTTCTTTTTGGCATCAGCAAAGCTTTAATTTAAATATTATTCATTATATTTAGGGCAGATGACCCACCCAGTCAGAATCAGGGATTAGGAATTCGTTCCATAAGGCATTATGCAAAAATATAGTACAACTTTGACCCTGGCTTAAACCCCTTGAGTCTGCCTCTATGTAATTGTAAAATCAGGACCAGAATCTGAAGAGAACAAAATACAACTGATGCTAGCAGGCGTTTTTGAATTTTCCTGATTTTTTTTTTTTTTTTTTTTTAATGCATAAGAGGTTCTGTGTACAGAAACCTTGAGATAGTGGATGGCTCCTTTGCTAATTCTGATATTTTTATCAACCAAGATTAAAGAGCAATAAGAATCACCCCAGCTGTTGTCTGCTGTTAGAAACCTTTTAAATGGATAAGGATATAGAGTCACTCATTAATTACAAGGAAGGAAGACCACATGGTTTAAAGTGACCAGTTAGTAATCAACTCCTGCTGCGAAAATTTTCATCCTGACTTTACAGTATGTGTGGTAAAATGAAAAGTGTGCATAAAAAAAAATCAGCATTGCTTCGTAAATGGAAGAAAATCAAAGTCCATTCAAAAATGAATAATGTAGCCAACATGGTATGAATTCCCACTGTTTTAAAATAATACCTATTTTAATTGTATCAATCTTCTAAAATAATTAAGAATGTGAGAATAATCAGCTTTCTTTTCATTGCAGAGCTTTTTGTGTGCGTTTTGAAAACATTTTTATCTGGTTTGCTTCCACAGCTTCAACTTTAAAGGTCATCTTGTTTTATCAAGACATCATTTTGTGACAGCTTTTTCAGTATTCTCAGTGGTACTAACAGCATGCCGTGGCTGATCTTTCTTCAGAAATAGTAAAGGAAGTAAGTGGTGTATACATATAACCTAAAAATAATGGATATTCCTTTTGCATTTTAATTTAGCACTAATTAGCTGATATTTTTTGCCTATGTATTTAGAACACAAGGGACGACTCTGGCCTTCTGAGTAGATTTTGTCTCTGAGTTTCAGGAAATAAAGCAACTTTCTAAAGATCAGAAAAAGAGGACAACTGAATGCAATAAATGCTGCAACAAATGAAATTGTGATTTGAAGGTTCAGCAACACAGAGAATAACAGTAAGACTAAACCACCTCTGAGATGTTAAAGAGCCCAGATTGGCCATTGATAGCTGCATACACGAAAAGACAAGACAGAAACCAAATATAAAAATACTGAAATGTTCTGGATTAGTGGAACAAATCACCCTTTGAGAAAAGGCAGGCAGCACTTCATGTTCTCAGTGGCTGCCCACTTGCCATTGATGGAGCTGGTGGCTGCAGAGCAGCATGTACTTCGCAGTATTTCAAAAGGACGTTGGCGTGAGGTCTGCGAACGTAGTATCAGATCTCAGGTTTCTCAGCAGTACTTCCCGCTGTGAAACTTTTTCCCCCCTTCTTTAAATTCACCTGTAACAGCATTGTCCCTGCTTATAGCCAGTTCTTTTCACCCAATACCAACAGAATTGGCTGTGAGAAGGAGCAAGGCTGAAAAGAAAATAGAGAGGATGGTCTCCCAGGGGATGCTGCACTGCCTGTTAGTTGTTCTCTTACCTTCAAAGAGGCAAAGTCAGGAGTAAATGCTTTACAGCACTGGAAAAGTTACCAAATCAATGGTATAGAGACTAGACCATCATTACAGATCCCCTGTTGGACCTAGCTTTTGAAGAAAGGATGGCAGGACTGAATAGAGACTGTGGAAATCTTGAGTCAGTTCCCGATGCCAGCAAGGGCTCTGACTCACAGGGGAAGAACTCAGCCTCTCTCTGTTGAGTTCCCCATGCACAAAACACATAAACCTCTTTGGAGTAGAAGTGACCTCTCGTGATTTTTTTTGTTTTGTTTTTCTTAAGGGAGATTGCCCCTAGATTGAGCTCCTATTATGACGGCAATATGAAATAGTGCTTCCTTGTTCTTAAGTCATTTTGAACATTTTACTTTTCTTCAAAGGATGTTTTTTTTCTTTGAGATGAAGCTGTTTTCTTAGTGTTTAAGAGTATGTCATACCCTCTGTTTTCTCCCTAGAAAAGCTCTCAATAAGTCATGATACAGATATGGTTTGCAAATGGAGCACAGGCCTAGATCAATACCCTTCTCCTTGCTGCTGTGTAGCATAACAACTGAAAGATGTTCTGATAATTGTTATGAGGACCAGGGATTGTTTCATTTATGGAAGTGGAAAGTGTTGGTAAGTCACCTGATGATAAGACTTAACTGTGAGCTTTCTGTACTTGTGGCAAAATGTCAATATTCCTAAAGCACCTTACAGTCAGCAGTTTCGGAGGGCAGGTTATTTGCAAAATAGCCTCCACATTACAATCCAGCGACACATAAATCTGCTGCTCCCTAACTTCCAGCCCTGTCCTTTCCAAATCCAAAGTTAAATGGATTCTGCTCCAAGAGCTGAATCGTCACCTAAACTGCAGTGCTTGAGAGATTTGCTGTTACTGAGGAAATTGGTCTCCTACAAATTTCTATTGAGTAATTTCCCAAGAACCTACCTTCAGTGCATGGTAATGCAGTATATTGCAGTGTTGTAGCTTCTGGGTAGTCTAATAGACATGTAATCTTATTTTAGCAGAAACATGGATGCTCGTAGACTTGCTCATACAGGGCAGTAATTTGCTGTACAAATAGTCCCCCTGAAATGAACAGTAAACTTTGTGCAGGTATTGTTTAGTTTGTGAAAGTATGTTCACACCTCATTAGCTTATGCTAGTGACTTCAGTGGAGTGAGTTCTTGACTTCTATAATGGTAAAGCTCAGGCCCTTTTCTGGTGAGCAGCATACATTTTCTTTGTATAACAGACAAATGTGAAATTGAATTTGAGCACAGTTGACTTTCCAGTATACTTCAGCCCTCCTTAACTTTTGTTCATGCTCAAAGGATCCTATTCACAATTACTTAATTCTACAGTTATTCATACGTGCAGTGAACTCCTTGGTACATATAACACCACTCCTGCTCCCCATAGTGAGCTGTTGGCCAATCTTTGTCTTGGATCATTTTAGACCGGAGGGAAAAAACAGTAAACCACATATATTACTGTAACTATGTTAATCTATTAGATTGTGCTACCCATCTCCCACTTCCCTGAGCAAACTGGAAACCAGCAGCAGCCACCATTTCCTCTGCTCATGCTCTCACCAGCTTCCTTTTTATCTTCCACAACTGCTTTTTTCTCCCTGAAGTTTCTGCAGATTTATGGATATGAGGTACACTTTGCTGCTGAACAGGAGAGAAATAGGCATCTTGGAAAGACATGACCACACCTTGTCACTGGCTTTAATTTGCAGTAGAGAGTAAAAACCGAGGCAGCGACAATCGTTTACCTCGACGGGTGGAGTGAAGATCACCCTTAGCTCTGTTGTTTTCCTTACACTCAGCTCAGGAGCTGCTAACATGAGTGGCTTTCTTTAGCATCCCTGTTGTACTGTGCAACACAGCTGTCATGTTCAAATGTTATCACGAGTACCATTCTTGCCATACCTGGACAATCCACTCCTATCAAAGAGGCTTTTCAACACAGATCTGCAAACAATCTCAAATGGGACCTTTCCCTGACCTGTGACAAGCAAGTGCACGTCTTGCCTATTGCATGCTGAGACTTGCAATTGCCTGGGGTGCGATGCTTCACGATCACCTTGGCCTCTCAAGAAGGCCAGTCCCCAGCCGTTCCACTCTGATAAGCAAGGCCAGGGACCTTGTATAGCAATCTATTTGTAGATGCACTGCATGGACTCAAACCCATGTGTACGCTCGGCTCTCACCCAGATAAAATAGCCTGTGATGAATTCCACAGTAAGAGCAGCGTGAATCGGGTTTGGAGGACCAGATCAAATAACTCTAGAGAACACTTGAAGCAGCCTGTCAAGAAAATGTGGTCATACATGAGTTTCAGAAGGCTCACTGGCCTGTCTGTTGTTCCTTGTAGCGAACTATTCTCTCCCACAATGAGCACTCTGCAGGCAAAAGATGCCAAAGCTGGTCATATGCCAAAATCAACCCCTGCTCCCTTTATTCAGTTTGCCAGATACAGCTAAATAATGAATGGCATTCATTTCGTACAAGTCTTTCTTACCTCTTCTTTGATTTAATGTAATAGATGTACTATAGATAAAATAGGTGCAACTAGTACTTCATTGTAATCCAGTGGTGCGGAGAACTCAAACTAATATGCTAAAAATGAAAGCAGCTTTAGTCACGTACAGATTCCAACCTGCTTAAGGTAACTAGATATAAATCTCCTTTTGCTTGCATTGGTATGTGTATTTTGCCCGTATTTATTAGGTAAGACACCTGTCTGAACTGTCTCACTTCTACTTATTGTGAATAATTCCTTTACCATAGCCTCAGAGTCTATCTTTAGGGAAAGAACTATTGGACTCTCTCTCATTCAGGAAAAGCAGAACACGTTAGGATTTTCACAGCCCTGGTAGGCTGAAACAAGAGTAGCTCTCCCCCCCCCCCCCCCCCCCCCCCCCCCATTTAATGCCACCTAACATTCACAAAAGTAAATGAAGGAGTTTCACCACCTACTGTATAGCAAAAGATGCTGTGATATTTTCTGCCAAAATACACGCGACAGAGGAACAGGAAGGAATATTTCAAGGAAGATATAAAGAAGCAGGAAAGCTTAGGACGCAACCTGAATAAATAGTGGCATTGTGGTCTTGCTGAAAGCCTAAATAGAAAGCTTTTTTGGCTGAGTGCTGGCTTGGGGAAGCTTGTGTTGTATATAAAAGTACTTTCTCATATCACTTGATTTCTGCACTAAGAATTAGGATTTTGTGTTGTTTTCAGATAAACAGAGCTACATCAAAGATACCTGACTCTATCATCATTTTTCTCCTTCTTAAGGAAACAACAAATTTTTATCTAACCTTTAGGGACAAAAAGAAGTAATGTTACTGAATACCTCACCATATCAGTTTCCTGTTTTGTTTGATGGGATGACTATGATTTACAGGATTTCTTTATGAGACCAAATTAAATATAGAATTTATAATATTCATGCAGTTTCTGTGCCAAATATACATAGTGCTGATACAGCAGGGATCTCAAAATACCAACCACCTGCTTGGAAGGAACAGAATTATGAATACATCTCCTTAAACAATAATTCGTCATACTCAGAAGCCTGAAGTTAAGCTGCTCTAGAGCCAACACAGCTGCTTTACCATCTTATTTGGGGGATACTGCTGACTTACAGTGCTGGGGATCATTCTTGCAACTCATGACTAAGACTAAATTCAAGGATTTAGAACCTTAGGAAGCAGCACTGACTTTGGCATGAAGGATCCTGGCTTTCAGAGGGGAACCCAGAGCTGTGAATAGCATGTCCAACGTCTCATACCATGCACCAGGAAACCAAATCTGTCAGAGCAGGGAACCATCCAAAGTTAGTGCATTCACAGCATCCGTAGGAAACCAGAAGAATCTTTGTATACCTCACTGAGACTGTAGGGAAATATCTTCTCTCCTCAAGGATCCTCACCCTTGAACACCTGCCCTCCCCTCCCCCTCCCCCCCCCCCAAAAAAAAAAGAAAAAAAAAAAAAAAGAAAAAAGATGGTTATGGGGTAGAGTCTTCTCTAACTGAGGTACCAGCTCAACAGAGTCAAGAAGAAGACACCTCTTTCCTAAGGGAAGGTTGCTCTACTCAGAATAATGAAATCAGTTTTAATCCATATGACTTCCTTATGAGAGGACTTTGATCTCATATAATTTAAGTTTATGATTATTTTTTTTTTCCAGACTGGCTAGCACTGTGGAAGTGAAACAGACTGAAAGCATGCACAGCCAAGCTTGGAGGACTTGCATACTGTCTCAGGATGTATATGTGTGTAGCAAATATGAAATCTCCAGTCCTAACTGGGGTTCTGGTGCGTAAAAAAAAAGCACCACAGTATGAGAGTAGCTTTAAGTCTGTTTCCACTGCATGGAAGCAGGATCTGCTGTGCCCATTCCAAACAGGTGTTAGTCTAATTGGTCCTTCATAACTTGGATTGTACAGCTTTGCTTAGCAGCCAGGTTCACTGATTAAGCACCTTTCATTAGGAAACCTTTCCAAATCTCTAATTTAAACCTTTGCTGCATGTGAAGCCAGGCACTTTTGTTGCCCCTTTGGTGACAAAGATAATATTTCATAAGCATCTTCTTTGCACACCGTTTTTAAGAATAAGACCACCATTATTACGTCTTGTTATTTCAAAGCTCTACAGATTCACCACTTTCAGTCTTATCCTTATGAAAAGGAATTTTTTCTTAACTTCTTTATAATGCTTGTTGCTCTCCTAGAACGAAGGATACTTTAGTGCTTTAGCCCTTTCTGTCCCTTTCTCACCAACTAGATGTATTTCAGGATGACCCCTATGTTATTGGGCATCAAAAGCTCTCTTAGGCAATAACTGGGGTGTCACGATGCTTAATGAATGCTGCTAAACCTTTTAGACCTACTGGGATAAAAGCCTCCTGAGGAATTTTAAAGTAGTTAAAGTATGAGGAAGTCTAATACTGCTAATGCAATCTGTTGAGAAATACCGATCTTGTCAGTAGCATCCCTACTTTAAAACAGCTGCTTATAGCAAAAAGAAAAAAAAAAAAAAACCCACACAAAAAACCAACCATCACACAATCCTGCTTATTTTACCTCTAGCAAGCTTGCCTTATTACTTAATCTCCAAGTCTCCCTTTTGGGAGCATGTTTCTGACCAAGAGCTTTTCCAGACAAGTGATGGATTTGTAGGTCCAGCTCTGAAAGACAGGGACATCTTTGAGGCGATGATTACTAACTAGCCTTTAAAAATTACTCCAGACCAAATAGATCAAGTTGGGTTTATATACATTAAAAAAAAAAATAAAAAATCAGTGCCATCGTGAAGGCAAGGACCACCCTCTTATCTCCAGCAAATAACCTTAAGGGTTTTAAAAAATAAGGACCAAGAGGAGTCTTTTCAGCCAGACTATTATTACCTGAAGCCTCAAAACAGACAGAGAGCTATTTTTCAGAAACAAAACGCATGATGACTTGGGATCGGGTGAGAACACAAGAAATCTTCAGATTTATCTGAGATTAGAAGAAAATTTTTTTATCTCATCCAAACCCCTCTTACAATTAGCATTTTCATGTCATCTACTGTCTCATTTTACCTTTTGCTCCCAAATAGCACTGGAGGGCTGGTCCTAGGGTGGCTTGCTTTGACATCCACAATGCCTGCCTCTCCCATTTGATGGAATCTCCATTTCAGTGATGCAGAAAATTAATTAGGGCATTTTATTTCCTTCCTATGTAGACCTAAATACTGTTTCTAAGGCTGCAAATATGGTAACTCTCTGAATGAACAAACGCAAAATTAGACTCCTTTTGCATGATTTCTGAAGCTGATAGCAAAAACAACCATGAAAGAATCTTGATACAGAATCTGCTGTTCTAACCATGCTGGAAAAAGTTCTCTGTACCAATTAGAGAGATTACGTTGCTCCAAGTGATGCAGAGAACTAAATAACCAGGCAAATATACTAACCAGATGTCATTTTATCAGACAAGAGGAAAGAGTATTCCATAGTGAATGGAAGATGGTCTGTGGAATGCCCATTGTCTCATGCATAAATTTCCTTTTATTCCTATAATCACTTCTTCTGTGGCCTTTCCCCCAGCCTTTGCTCATTAGTACGAATACCTCCACTGCACTCAGTGGAAGGAGCTCCTGTTTGCGTAAGGACCAGTCGTTCAGCTGGCTCAGTGGCCGCGTGCCCTGAGGAGGTGGTGGCTGTGCACCTGCGCTCACCCCATCTGCTCTGCCAATGCACCGGAATGAAATACTCAAACATCAGTAGGGTAAATATGGATTAATGTTTTCAGCCTCACTCGTTACAAATCTTTACAGGGCATGTCATGGCAAAACTGACATGCCACTAAAGATGCAGAAAGCAAGCAAGCCAAATAAGAGATTGATAATAACAGAGATTACTATCATGGTATCATCGCCTGTGCTCAGATGCTGTTGTTCAATAACCTTTTTGAAATATTAGCCATGGTTGGGTTTTTAGAAGTTAATGTATTTCATCAGAGGAAAACCTTTGTGATATTAGTACTCCTCTACTGAAAAATAGTTGTTTCTACCCATATCTAATAAATATATGTTTGAAGCTCAAGTTGATCTAATTTGAATTCACGCTCAACTATGCGTGTGATGTTTGGATATAAACATCCTTTTCAGTGTACAACACCACCCCACTGCTATGTGCCTTTTCTCAGCCTTCGTTATGTACCTTTATGGTATTTCATCTCAGTGGCTGATCAGATAACTTAAAATGCCTGCACTAAAATCTGCTGTCTTTAAATTGGTCTAAAGATGTCAAAGCTTATCTATATATAGTCCAGTTAAATTACTTTGCTTGAGCCAATTTGCTATGAAAAATGGCACCCTTTCTTGCAAAATAGGTCAAAAAGTTTTCCAACATGTATGTATTGTTGGCAAGGTTAAAACAGCCAAACAGAAGCCAGCTCCAGTCCCTGCTTACCTGGAAATCCTCTGTGTGATCTTGCCTGGGAATTATTTCAGCCATGCGCTGGAACACAAGTTTTGCCCTACAACTAGTTCAAGGCAGAGCACAAAAGAAAAATGCATCCTGCTCAGAAGTCCAACACAAAGCCCCTTTCTGCTCAACTCCAAACATGTTCTGAATGCTCCCCAATCATTGTAGCTGTTACTTTGTCCTTATCTGCTTCAAGACAAAGGAACAAATCTCAGCCCATTTGAATCATAACAGCTGCAATGACTTCAATAGAGTGATGAGCATTTATTCCAGCAGGAAGTCTTACCCGAAATCTTTCCTAACTGTAAGATCACTCTTACTGCTAAAGATCTTCCATATTGCATTATGCTAATGTGGTGGCATGTCTTAGCAAGCACAATTCAGTAATTTGTTAACAGCACCATGGTGACAGCAATGACCATTATCCCCTAACCCAGCCTCCTATTGTATCTAGTAATTTTTACCGCATTTTGAAATCCTCCATAGATACTTTTTCTTAGTGACCGCAGAATTAACAGATCTGTTAAGCTCCATGAATAAGAATTGTATTCTTAAAAAGTAAAATATTAGCTGTCTGGGGACAGCTTAATCTACAAAAGGCTCATGGAGTGTGGATACTGTCCTGACTCATAAAGTGCTTTTGAATAAGAAAAGGCTAGGTAGGGGAAGAAGACAAATATTTGTAATATGTATATATATATATACACACACATCTAAAGAAAAAATAACCTCAAAACAAACAACCTTTTGTATAAAGCTGCATGCCATACTACAGCAATGGAGGATTAAGCAAAGCACTATTTTTAAAAATTTAAAAGTACATGATTTGTTCAGGGGTGGAAGCCCTATGTTCAGCAGGACGGTTCTTACCGAATGTTCTTTGGCTTCAAACCACCTTATATTTCCATAACCCATTTTCATGCTCCCCAGCCAGTCCACACTGGCTCTGGCTGCCCGAGCTCTCAGCTCTCCACCATCCCCTGCCCAGTAACGTCTCTCCGCCTTGCTTTGTGCAAAGGCAGATTAAGCAGAGGGGTAAGATTTGAGAGAAAATGCATCAGTAAACACAGCCTGCGGACATCAGTTTCTCTCAGCATTGGGTGGCAATTATTTCTGTGTAATAGGCAGTCACCCAGTGACCTGCTCCTTCAGCATGCAACGCTTTTGCTGTCAAGTGTTAATCCCTTTGTTAGCTACTCAGCCGCACATTCATTTAGGAGGGCTAATGACTTACACTGCTCCTTCTCCACATGATTTCGAGGGACGTGTAATTCGAGGTGAATGGAGTCTTCAGAGGTACAGCAACCACCAAAGCCAGGGGCAAAGTCAAAGTATTTGTCTAATTTCGCAATCGGCTGTTTCGGTGAATGAAACCATGTGGTCAGCTGTATACAGAGGAAAAGAAATTAGAAAAGGAGAAGCTATAAAAATTCAACCTTTAAAAATAAATAAAAAAGTGGTTTACCTGACACTCACAAAGCTCCAAGATGAAAAGGAACGTGTTCCAAATATTTTTGGTTGGGATGCCAGAGAGTACATTGTAAGATGAATGCCAGCGAGGAGCCTGTTCTTCTCACACAGACTGAAAAAGTATCTAAATGTGAAAAGCTTTGTTTTTCAGGTGCTTGAGATCCTTTATCATGAACAGAATAAGTGTGAGAGCTGGAAAGCGATTGAAAAATACGTGAAGGTGAACTGAAGAACTTTTTGTGTGCCACAGCACTGGCTTAAAGATTTGAGCTTTTTTTAGGAAAACCGTCCGTGCCTGCAACACCTCAGGAAATATCCTGCAGCTCTTACACCAGCCAAGTGTGTCCTTTTGAAATCCGAGTGGTTTTTGCTTATGTATTAATACCACAGGATGAAGTAGAAAAGTGTAATAGGGAGCCATAGTCCTGACTGATCGATATTAGATGAAAAAAAATGCCTCTCAGCTCTGATTTCTGTGTATGGATGAACTACAGAGAAGGTCCCATTTTGCTCCGAGCTCTCACTCCCACCATGCAGGGGTCCACAGATGAGGCCGGATCCCAGCAAGAAGGACTGGCAGCTGCCTGGCCGTTTGTGTCACTCTTGGCACTACGACACACCATCGTAAGGTCTGACCACGTTGGCTGAAGCCACGGCAAAGCAGGGAATTACTGTAAGGGGCTCAGCACCGCTGCCCAGCACAGAAGAGCATATTCAGGCTGTCAGGTGAATACCTGGCTGCTGCTTCAGTGTGTGGTGCTTTGTGCTGATTTCTTATGCCTTCCGCAGCTGCATATTGTTTTCTGTTTTCCATAATTTTTTACCTTATATTTTATTTTTAATTCTTCCTGTTTTTCACCTCCTCATCGCTGGCTTCCCTGTATGCTGCATGGCCACCCCCTGTTGTTGAGGCTGCTGCACTGTCTCCCTGCAGCACAACCCTCAGACAGGATTTTTTTTTTTCCTCTTGCCCATTCTGGAGTCTCCTTTCTCCAGATAACTTATGCGAAGTGCATTCTTGGGCGATACGGTGTTTGCATTAAATAACAGCTACTCCTATTATCTCTAGACCATCAGAGCAGTATTTTTATGAATTAAAAAACCACACCTTCACTAGCACTTTGAATTCAGAAGCATAATTCCATTAAAAATGAAAAAACATAATAATAATTAATTAATAATTGTTTTAATTCAGTCTGGGCTTATGAGCTAATATCTCTCACACAGTTGTCTAATGCAATTATAAACATAATTTCATGCTTAATGAAATATAAATGAAGCAATTGAATGGCATGCTCCAAAGAAATCTCCTTATCAATCAGTTGCCCTCCCGACCCTTCCAACTTTCCTGCATTTATTTGAGATGTAGCTTGGAAAGATTTGAAGTCCACAAGCAGCAGATAACCCATCAGGTCCCTAAGGAAGCAGGTCTGATGGTGAACTGCCATCACAACTCAAACCGGGTGTCTTACTAGTAATATGTGGGATCTGCTGATAATCAAACACAGTAAACGTATACTCTAGCTATTTTTAAATACATCGCCTTTATCACTACTACAGCTATTCACTGTTTGAATTACAGCAGTACTTTCTCTCTAGTTGGCTAGCAATGCCCAGTGGTGTCAACTGTGAAAATTGTGTGCACAACTGCATTGCTCACAGCTACAAATACGTAGAACTGTAAAATACTTGCTCACTAATTCCTCATGTATGTAATTCCGAGAGCCTTGGTGATGCCCATCCTCACTCTCTGCCTACAGAGTGGGAGGAAGAAGAAAAGTTAATCCCTTTTGATCAGAGGTGTAATGATCCTGACAGAAGGGCAGGGGGTGACAGGGGACGAGGGGACTCCACTGAACTCCAAACTGAGTAATTCTTGCTGGGGCTGGGATATAATTGAATCAAAGTTTATTCGAAACTTAGCCCAGACTCACTGGAAGCTTTACACAACTTGAAACCAGACAGTTTTCCTTGGTTCAGGTTTAATTATGAACGGCTCACTCAGCCTCAGTAATGACTCATATTCACTAACTACCCTGTGTATGAGATGTGACAAAAGTGTAGTTCAGATACACAAAGCATAATTATTTAATGATGAAGTAAAGTTGATTAGGAAGCCTTTAAGCTATTACACTCTTAGTAGGATATTTTGCAGTCACTGAATAAATGAACATCATTTAATTCTTAAAAGCTGTATAGCTCCTGCTGCTTTTGAAAATTATACGTAGCTACAAGTTAGGGTTTTCCCATTATAGAATTCTATATACTACAACAAAGAGCATAGAGAATTCAGTGCACTGCCACTAAGAATAGGGAAAACTATTCTTAGTGACTATCCAGGCTAAAAATGATAGAACTCACATATCCAGTAACAATCATGAACCTGACAAATCAAGCTTGTAAGCCTGTGGTGTGATCTGAAAACCTAACAAGCTTCCAAGAAGGATCTCTGGTTTAAAAATACATTTTTTCTTTCTGGATTCTTTTTTTTTTTTTTCCTTTTGAGATGTGCAAGACTGAACAGCATGAGAACAGTTGTGCCATTGAAGGGATATATTTATATATTATGTAGCTGCGTTCCAATTACGAAATTGATCCATGGATAAAAAAAATCCCTTAAGGGTAGCTATTAATGAGATTGCCTGCTCTGAGTGCATCCAGTAATAAGATTAGGTATGCATTTATCCTGAGCAGAGATAAACCAATGACAAGTTCATGCCAAGATAAGACAGTTTTGAAAGGCAATTAAACATGGGACATAATGTGTGTGCATATGTCTGTGGGAGGTTGCAGGATGGAAAGCTGGTTTTCATCTGCAGAAGTGCTTCTGAGTGTAACAACAGGTAGGGAGAAATGGGCTTTTAACAGTAGTGAGATTAAATTTGAGCTTAAAAATCAAAATGTTTGAATTGGGAATTTACAAATCAGTTTTATCAAATGTGCAATCTGGACTTTTTTTGCTTTTTCTCCACTTATGGAAGGCTTGAAAACACCCTTATTACCAGCTGCCCAGTAAGACAAGACTCAGTCACCACACCTGGACTTACATCGTGCTGGAGTTCAGAGAACACAGCACCCAGGCTCCTGCGCAGCCTCTTGCACTGCCTAACTCGGGCAAAGCACAGCGATGTTCTGAGAGAAAAGATCTCAAGCCTTTCCTACAGGATTTGCAGTAGAAATACCTGTGCCATAGTCTTGGCATTTTGTGGGTCACAAAAGCTTGCACCAGGGATTAAAGCTCTACAGTTTGGTTAGTGCTGGAGGAGCAGCCAAAGCAGCATGCACCTCAGCACATGCAGAAATGCACATGAAGCCAATGGTTCTCACCACATCGCAGCAAGGGCTTTTCTTCCCAATCTCATGGCCGTTGGAACTGCTTGGTTACTCATTACTCTCCTGCAAGACAGCTGAAATTTCTCCTAAAATCTTCTCTAATTTTTACAGCGTTGGAAAAAGTTTATCTTTCTTACACCACTCTTACTGCTGTTGCTCGGAACACGGTTCTCCAATAATTGATGTACACAGCGTGCAGAGAGGCCAGGATCTCTCCAGAAGCAGGCTTCTCTCTTGCACATAAACAACTCGAGCTCAAATCAAATTTTGAATTACTGGGCAGATTAAATAGACCTTAAAATCCTGCCTCTGCTTGCCACACACTTCATATACCTGAACCAGAGCCAATTAGGCAGAGCCTATGCCTGTGCAGCTGAAACCCCTGGGCATTGCTCTGGACAGCACCAGGCATCAGGTGGAAATGTGAAGGGGGAGAACAACTATAACCCAGTTGCTGGAGTAGTCTCTGGGGAGGTAGTGGACAATGACTGGAATATAAAAGGTGGGAACAAAGATGAATACTGGCATGCTTCCTTCATTTTTTTGCCTCATCAGTTCAAGGTCACTCTGCTAGCACAAACGAAAGCAGCCTGGAGGCTTCTGTAAAGCACATCAGTTGGCAAACAAACCTTTAAACAGAAAGGTATGAAGAGAGGCGAACACTTCCAATAATGAGCAAGAGCACCTGTCACACAACATTTGGAAGAATTCTTATGAAAAAAATAATAATTTGTAATAACAGAGTATCTTCAAAAATCCTGTACTCCAGAAAGGAAACTGAGTTGCATAGGAAATTCCTTTCCTCGTTTTCAAAAATGTGAAAACTTCCTGTTCAACTGTCAAATATCCAAAATTCTTAAATTAAATTACTTAAGAAATTTGGATGTTTAACACTTCATCTAGGTGTGACTGAAAGGAATTAACAGACTTCTACTGTATATTCACAGACCTTGAAGGGATGGTTATAAGTTTTTAAAATATCCACTAAATGAATATTCTAGCTATTAAGTGGTGAGTATATAAAGTGTAAAGTATATGCAGAAAATGTGTGTGACTGGGGAATCTTGAATGTAGCTGTGTACTTTTAAGAGCCTTCTGTTAAAAGTTGCAAAAAACATATGGTTTGTATTAATAAATATATTTAGCATTTTTCTTCCCAAGTAATTTATTCACAGGTAATTACTTGCTTAACTTATTCAAAGTGGCCCAGAATCCAGTTCTTATCTGCTGCAGAAAGCTGTTGTATTTCTAACTCTCTCAAGTAAAACACCAGGATCCTTTTGCCACCTCACTTCATTTGAGAGAAGCTGTGCATATGGCCAAGCAAAGCCACCCTACTCCTTCTCACTCAAAAATAATTCATAGGCTGGCCTTTCTGTTAAAAACCTTATTACAGAGTACTAAGAAATTCAGTAAGAAATACTGGATTTAGTTGCTTCTCCCATTAGGCTGTGTGTTCCCTGCTGGTACAGCTGACTCTTCCAAAGCCTGTCCTTTGTATCACACATGGACACACACAGTGCTGAGCAGTGACACAAATTCTCCTAACAGATATTTTGAATCATCAGTTTTGTTTTGCCTCTTGGGTTTCTCCTTCAGAATTAAAAAAAAAATAAAATAAAAATCTGCTCTTTTCTAAATAAGCATCAAATATTTACTAGTTGGGTGCAAGTTCTCTGGAATCTTTTTTGAAAACTCTGATAATGTTCCTTTTCTTTCTATGTCCTTCCTTCACTACCCCTTCCTGCAATCAGGATCCCAAAGTGTGTGCTTTCTGATGAGGATTAAGCCATGACCCGTGCATGATTGCAGGAAATAAGCCTTTAAAATATGCCTAAGTGTTCTGCTTGTTTGAAGTCACTGATCCTTAAAATAGATGTCTGAAAAAATGTGTAATTTCAAATGTTTCTGCAGATATTGTTCCAGTATGTGTAACAAGGAGACACATCAAGCCAAGTTACATCAGTTATGCTCCATTATATCATGAACTGAGCCAAATGAATCAAAATACACAGTAATACTTCAAATGAAAATGTAAGCCTTGTACAGTTTCTTTCCCTAGTTACCATTTACAAAGCATCAAAATATTCAGCTAGATTTTGGGAGTTTATTTTAGCTATTCACCAAAAATCTTTTCAGCATAAGAAGTATTTCATATATTGTGAGAAAGTATGAATAATTATGCCCTGTTTATGTTCTCAATATCGTTTGTGATTTGAAAGCCCAGTAGGATATCCAATGGGTCCAATGGTCTTTCAGTTCACCTTATACGGACCATTTCTTCCTTCCAGACCCCCCTTGTTTTCCTGCTCTCCATCCTTTCTTGTTGCCTTCTAGCCTTTTTCAGAGAAAATGATCACAAATGGGATTTGCAAGCTTGTACACCACAGACTGATATAATCAAAGCTAAGAAATACCATTATTTTATTCTTCAGCACTTTCCTCATTCTTCCTAGCATTGTTTACTTAGTTGATCACCTCTAAACTTCGAGTGGCTTTTGCAAGAAATATATGCAATAACTCAGAGATCTGTTTCCTAAAGAAGTTTTTATAATGAAACCACGTAGACTGAGCTATCAGCTAAACCAGCACAGGAACACGGGGCAGAAAGTTGTTTCTTCCTGTCTCGTGGCTTAGTGCACAGAGCAGTTCTGGGAAGCTCCAGAAATCAGGGAGAATTCAGCAACACCATGGCATCTCCAGGAAACCCAGCTTCCCCTCTTCTGTGACCTTTCTGCTCAGAGATGGTGGGAAAAGAGCAGATTAATTTTTTATCTTTTTCAAGGACTGAGATATTAGGCATGAAATGCCACCACTGGAAACACAGTGAAAGAAGAAGGAGCCTTAGACATCCTAAGGTGCTGTCTGGCATTTTTAGATCCCTGCACACCCACTAAGCTTACTGGCAAAGCTCTTTCACAGCCATTTAATGTATTGAGCATATTGATAAAAGCAGTTGAATAATATCGCTCCCTCCTCATTAATCTCTTAAGATAGTTAGAACATAATTTTGTCCTATTTAATGTTACTTTAATCCTAACAAGTCAAGATAAGGTCAGATGCTTCACCTCTACTGAGGTTCTCAGCCCTCTTCTGCCTGTGTGCATACAAACCTATGAGAAAAATACTTCAGTCATTTCCACAGCAATGATCAAAGAAAATCACAGACGCAATGGACTTCAAAGAAAAGGGCAATGGCCCAGACCTAGCTCTGAAGCAGCATGCACAAAATCAGTGAGATGTGAGCTAAATTGCTTAAAAACAGCTCCCAGTTTGCAGCACTGTTTTTTTAAGGGAGCACAGACCTGCAGTCTGTGGGTGCTCACCAGTGCAGGCAGGGGTCTGGGTGCGGAGCCCCCTGCAGCACTGTGCACCTTGGGCCGGGGATGCTTCAGGCACCACGGGATTTTAAATAGTCTGTGTGCTGCAAGGCTCCGACTTCTCGGGTCTGGGAACTAAGGGTCAATGGAAGAAACAAAAAAAAAAAATAGAGTCCCAAGAGGAGAAATGGAGATGCCACTCGGCGCAGCCCCTATCCCAGTATAATGGTACTAGTAGCCTTGAAAAGCCACAGCTCCAGTCTGCTGTGGGCCAACGCAGCTCCCCCACGGCAGCAGTCCAGCTGCTGTAAGCTATTTAATTGCCTGGATATGCTATTTAAATCCACCTTACTAATGTGCATCACCAGCAGTTCAAAGGCAATTTTCAGTAGGTGCTTGGGGAAGAGGGGGGACAGGAGAAAAGGCTGCGCTGGCCCCACCGAGCCAGCACTGCCACGCTGGGAGGCGAAAACTCAAGAGTTTCATTTAACAGAGTTAAAACCTCCATTTCTGCACATTGTGGTGCCTGCACAATCAAGGAGAAATAAATCTTGGTTAAATTTTTGATGAGCTTTCGGCTGCTCTAAATAATTAACTAGGACTTCTCTCATTTGAACACGGGTGCAACTTTTCATGTTTCAAATGCTTCCCGCCTTAATCACCAGGGAATTGCTCAAGTTATTCAGGTCACTTCAGATATTTATTTATTTTTAACATCACTAGTCAAAACAAATTTTGATTCTTCATGCAGGGAAGGGAGAAAGCAGTTTCCTTTTGATCTCACTCCAGGTAAATCCCCAGAAGTATGTGTCTCATTTCTAGGAGCTGAATAATAGAGATTGATAGGTTAATCAGTTCCCATGCAACTTACAGAGTAATAGTGCGCACTCATATCCTACGTTTTAGCATTCCCCAAGTCCAAGATGTTTCAAAGATGATAGTGCAGGATATCACAGGATAGTCTTTGAAAGACAGATGCATTAATAAGGATATTCCTGTATCCCCTCATGTAAAGTATAGGAGACTGATTCTGCTTTTGACAGGCTGATTGTATGACAGCATAACTAGTGAACTCAGTCCTGCTTCACTACCATGTAATGGCATAGAAAATGAAGTCTTAAAAAACACTCATTCTGTCCCTTCATTAGGCACCGAAAGGAGCCTGGATGTTGCTTTTTGCAGAAACCAGGCTATCTTGTAGGCATATGTAGTGGACACTAAGCGTATTAAATATTGGATACAGTCCCCTAATGAGGGACTTCGATCTCCTATCATAAGACTCAGATGTGAAAATTGGACTCTCAGACCAGATCAGTAAAAAAGCTCCTTCCTAACCACTTTGTTCCACTGCTGCTCCCTAAGTCACAGGTTCTGCCTGAACGCATCTAAAAAACCTGCAACACAAAATTAGCAGTGTCCAGTCTGCAAGTCCAGTTTTCTGCATGTGGGAAAGAAGGGACATGCAGGTAAATTGATGAAAATTTGGCTTCAAGCCATAATTCAGCATAGCTACCTCTGAGCTTCAACATCCCCTTGACAAAAATGGAACTACTCCTATCGCTCTGTCTGAAAGACATCATGAGAAAACAAACATGTCTGAAATTGCAGAGGTCTTCAAGAGTATTAGAGACATGGGAGCAGATTGCAGTCTCAGCTGAATTTCTAAAGAAGGTCTACCTGGGCTTTCAAACTTGTCAATAAATCCAGGATTAATGATCTCATTCTGCACCATTTTGTGACTCATTACTGTAGGCACCAAAGCCAGTGAGCTGTTTCACTCCTACATGACTTTCTTTTTTCTATGGACGGTCACTGCAAAAATCTGAGGCAGTTAGTTATTTCCCAGGAACCCTGGTTACTGTTGTTCAGTAGTTATCCTAACCAAGTTTCTATATATGCTGCTTTCACTAATTTGTCCCCTTTTGCAGTGAAAAGTGTCATAACTGCTTGATTTAAAATGCAGACTGCCTGAGAAAGAGCCTCCTGAGAAGTGACAGGTTCAGAGAAGTGCTACGTGTGGAGAAGAGCACTTTAAATTGAAAGCGGGTGCTCTCATGTTTCTGCAATGAGACTGGCAGAGCTACACGTTATTAAAACTGGAGTCTTGAAAGATTTGCTTAAAAAAACGTCCTTTGGTGCTATCCATCTCTTCAACCAGTTTCTCTGAATTTTGTATATATGGATAGCCACAGGTCAAAATTAATTTAGTTTTTATTTGGTGCTGGTGTTGCCAATGCATACATTTGACCATAGGTACTGAAAAACCATCAACCATGACCAAGAAGATCAGGAGCAATAGAACTGGGCATAAATGGCCGTAGTTTCACTGTCTCAGCAGTGAAGTTGCTTTACTCCAGCTGAGCATCAAGCCATTAAAACTAACTTAGAAGCAACATCCTACAACAGAGGCACTGAGAGATTATCTTCTTTAGGAGAGCATTGCACAAACAAACCATACTTGTGAGCCATCCACGAGCTGGCCTGCCACAGAAGCAGAGAGCAGTGCCAACTGCAAAGCCAAAGAGCTGCTTCTCTTTTCCAGCAATTACGATTGATACCAGATGTGTCCAGCTCAGTCAGGTGGCCACACATCCACCAGTCTCCCAGTGCTAAGGACACAAAATTTGGCCTCAGGTCACCAACGTCTGCTTCTCATCTTTGCATGAGACTTCCGTGACCTTGGCAGGTCACAAAGGGCATCTGAGACACCCTTTGCTCTAGGTTTCCACCTCCCTCATCAAGATGCACTAAACATATTTGGAAAACTGGCCTTTAATCTGTCTGTGCTGCAATACTTGCCCTTTTTCTCTTTGCCTCTTTTCTGTCTACTCTAGTGTAAATGCAATCTCACCACAGCAGCTGCTATCTCTTGAGCTATGTGCTCGTGGCATGATAGGACCCTCATTGTTATTTAGGAGCCACTGTAATTAGGATGAGAAACACAAATTTCCCGATTATATTAGCATCTACATTACCTTGGATAGGATGGATCAATGGGACAAGGCCAACTGTATGAAGTTCAACAAGGAGAAGCATCAGCTCCTGCCCGTGGGTCACAGCAGCCCCCGCAGCGCTGCAGGCTGGGACAGGGGGCTGGGAACTGCCCAGAGGGAAAGGGCCTGGGGGGGGCTGGCCAACAGCCGCTGGGCAGGAGCCGGCCGTGTGCCCGGGTGGCCAAGGTGGCCCGCAGCATCCTGGCTGGTACCCGAACCAGCGTGGCCAGCAGGGCCAGGGCAGTGCCCGTCCCCCTGCACTGGGGGCACTGGTGCGGCCGCCCCTCGAACCCTGGGCTCAGCTGTGGCCCCTCACTGCCAGGGGGACGTGGAGGGGCTGGAGCGTGTCCAGAGCTGGGCAGGGGCTGGGGAAGGGGCTGGGGCACAAGCCCTGTGGGGAGCGGCTGGGGGAGCTGGGGGGGGTCAGCCTGGAGAGCAGGGGGCTCGGGGGGGGACCTGATCGCTCCCTCCAGCTGCCTGACAGGGGCTGTGGGCAGGGGGGGGTCGGTCTCTGTGCCCAGGGAACAAGCGACAGGGCAAGAGCAAACGGCCTCGGGCTGTGCCAGGGGAGGTTTAGGTTGGAAATTGGGAAAAATGTCTTCACTGAAAGGGCTGTCAAGCACTGGCGCAGGCTGCCCATGGAAGCGGTGGAGTCACCGTCCCTGGAGGATTTAAAAGACCTGAAGATGTGACACTTAGGGCCATGGTTTAGTGGTGGGCTTGGGAGTGTTGGCTTGATGATTGGACTTGATGATCTTAAAAGTCTTTTCCAACCTTCACAATTCTATGATTCTATGATCTTTTCCAGTCTTTTTTCAGCTTATATATATCTACAGCTTTTATATATCTACATACAATAGGTCATCTACTATTTCTGTGGTCTAAGGTATTGTCATACTTTCTATTTCAGTGCCTCTTGAGTGTGATTTATTAAAATGACAGACCACACTAGTTTGCAATGTAGTTCTAATGCATTCCCAGTTTTTAATACAGTTCCTCACATCATTTCCAGCATTTGAGAGAAAATGTATTTATTTTAATCACCGTGTGCTGCATATGTAATTTTTTGCCTAGGTGAAATTTCTTTTTAATGGAGGCTGGGTCATGAGAGAGCAATTTTATGAGTTATATGCACGTTACGGAATAATTTAAAATCAGCTTTCAGGTCAATCTTTTTTAATTATCTATTTTATCAACAATTTTTTACTAGCAATTTAAATAATTGTGTTTGCTTAATACCTGGGAATGTAATTGCTTTTAGATGGCCTTTATTCTGATCTCGGTGTCAGTGTCTCTCTCTGCATACTGCGCATGTTTGCACCTGTCTGCACGGTGACAGATTTGTGATGACAGCTTGTCTAACTTATTTATAAAATGACAAATTATTTTAGAATTTCTTTAAGTTCACAGACTGGAAATATGGAGAAATACCTGCTTGCTGCAGAAAGCTGAAGAGGCTCTGCTAACTTAAAAAAAAGGGAAATTACGTGAATTGGTGAAGAACACATTTCAAGTGAAGAAAAACGCCATGGGCCATCCTTATGTTGGTCCAGGTTTCAGGGAGGTTCCATGGATGTAATTTTTTAGCTACAGAGTCCCTGTTGCTGAAGCCAGAGATCACAAGGAAGGTTCCCAAAAGCTTTGCAGTGTCGAAGGCTCACCTGCAGTCTGGGGGAAGAAACAGCCTCCAGCCTGGGTCAGTTCAGAGCAGGAATCAAGTGGAAGTGTTTTCAGTGGTGCCTGGCCAAGTGGTCCCCTCTGCCAAGCCTAGCTGGAGTCAAGCGTCCCCCTGTGCCCAAAGCACACATCACCCTTCCTGTGTCCTTCTCTGTCCTGCAAGGAAAATACCTCACTGCCCTTCACTTTGTGCTTACTTGAGGAAAGACTTCAGCAAGTGCCCCAGTGCCTTTCCAATCCCGACATTAAACACGCCAAGCCTGTCACTGTAATTGCAGTAGGAGTGTCACTATAAAGCCATCTTGTTAACATAAAAAGATTAGTTCATCAGCAGGTGGTTTCATTAGGTAATGGAGTCTGGGATGTCCAGCTGATGTGCTCTGGAAAGAGTAATGAGATCCTCTGATAGCAATTAGTCCTCATTCCCAGCAGTACAAACAGGAATAAACATGCGAATTGCCTTGTAGGAGCCATAAGTGGACGGAGCAAATACTACAGGCAGAGAGAGCGTTGCACAACCAGGTAACAGGTACAGAGCACACCAACAAAGAACCACTAAAGCAGCAGCGTGTGTAGAAAATATGTTCTGTCCAGCCACTACAGCAGCAGTGCCCAGGAGCTCTAGTCTGGAAAAGTCTATGCAGGGCAGGCAGTTTCTACACGTGAAAGAGTCATTGTAACAACTAGCTGTTGGCTTAAATATAAATACGTCTGAATACAGCTTATCCAGAACAGCAAACGCTCTTCTGCTCCCTTTTCCTATTGCACTTTTGGTATCTGTAATTTCTTTAGAGTCATGCCAGTAGTGCTGCTTTTTCTCATTTTAGAGTGAGTGATTCCTGGAGCTGTGGCCACAACTGTACTGCCTACTGTGCACCCCTGCAGCACAACAGCAATGTTCGGTGCATGTATATTAGGACAGACATTGAAAATAATCCTCTTTACCCCAGCTGATGGTGTAGTTCTGCATTTTAAAAGGAATTCTCACATGTCTGAATGAAGCCTACCTAGACATGTCCTTTTAATAGACAGATAACCTATTATGCACTTTTCACAAGTTACTCTCACAGTCACTTTCATACATAATAAAGATACTTATCAGCATCACCCAAAAAAAGACATTGGTTTGAATTTAGCATCCTGAAATCTTACTCATAGAAACATCCATTTATCAACTACTTAATGGCCTCTTGGTTGGAGGGCAGCTTCTTTTCTAATCTGTTTTATATTGTTCAGGTCAGTTCTTCATTTCATTAAGCAGCCCTGTATGTAAGCTAGTATTTCTGGCCCATAATATTCTGAACTGTATTCAGGCCAGCAGTGGACATCAATGTTTAAGCTCTGTGCCAGCCCTGATTATTGTTGTCTACTGGTCAGCCTGCTAGTACGTGGCAAATGCCCACTTTGGTGTTATGCCAAGTCTGGCTTGGACCTGAATATTTAATGCTTCAACACTCATAATAAAGCAATAAAGCAGCGTATCAATTACTACAAAATTAGCTGCAGAATTGCTGCTGGATGCAAATGTACATAGCATTGACATTTATTTTCCTACCAAGAAAGACTTAATTTTATTTTTGAGAGTGACTAAGATATTGGCATAGTACTTTGTGTTTTTCAAATTGTCTCTATTTGAAAAATGAACTATCCCTCAAGGTAAATTAAATGAACCTTTTTCTTTGTTCTTTCAATCCTTCTGCTAGAAGCCTAGTGCCATTCAGCTGGAACTGCGTGTAAGTCAGAGATACACAGGTTGCTCCTTTGAGCATTGATTTGCCAAGAAGCATACAGACAAAGAAAACCTAGCAAGAATAAAACTAAACAATTCAGACTTTGTAAGCATTGTAAGAAGAAATGCAGGTATTTACTCTGCTCATGAAGGAATATGACCTGGTCAGCCATAGGATGATGCACTCAATAGCACAATTTCAGGAATAAGAAGAGGATATATGAACTTGCAGTAAAGATGGTGACAAGGAGTCCCAAAACCTAAAGATCACCCCCACACCTGGTATCATACCCTTATAAGCAAAATTTGGTCTCCATTTAGACCCATTCATCCTGCTTGCAGCATCAATTTAATTGATCATATTCCTATCAGACTTTGCAAAAAAATGTGGTGTATTTCTCCTTCAAAACAAAACCTTCTTCCTGGCTTCATCTGCCTCAGTGAAAAAGTGCCACACACACAGGGTAAATACAGCTTCCTCCCAGCCCAGAGCAGCCAGAACTGTTCGAGTGGACTCACCCTCACAAACTTGAAACATCAGTCCTGGAACGGAAAAGCTGCTACCATGGCTTCTGCTCGAGACACTTGCCTTGCCCTCTGCTTCTATACAGTTTTATATTCTGCATCTTTGATAATGCTTTCTACTTGCAAACACATTTTCTGCTTGCTCCTGTTGGCATCTTGTTTATCTGTAAGACAGAATGTGCATATTATTTGTGTTTTTTCCATATATTTGTATATGCGACTTTTCAAATACAAACAAATACAAGTTTGTATTCACTTGTAATTGTTTCCGTCCGGCTGCACTGAAAAGCTGTAAATATTCCAATCTCTTCTGGCACACACAAGCAGTTGTGATTACAACTGTGCAAGTTTGGAGATAACAGCTGACACATCCATTTCTGATCACAACTTCTGTGGGAAGCCTGCCTCTATTTGGTAAGGAAAAATAAGGGTTCTTCACAAAAGTTAAAAATGTGTCAGCACGCGCTCACCTAGGGATGTGCCGAGCTCTGAGACAGGTTAGCTTAATGCTAAGATTGAAGTTGCACACAAAGCTGAGTGTTACAAATATATTTTTAGGTATGTTAGGATCAGGGAATTATGTGACCCATTTGAAATAAATTCCAGAATTTCTGCCTAAATAGTGGAATGATATCATTAAAGTGAAAATACATTGCAGTGACATTAAAAAAGCATATACTCACATGGAAAAGATTTCTTTTGTAATCACACTCCCATATAAACAGATGTTTATAGCACTTGGTCCTGAAATAGTGTAAATCTGAAGAGCACCAAAGACCTCAGATTCCTTCATTTTTCTTTGAAGTGCAGCTGTATCAATGTTAAGAGTTACATATGCATTTTCATATCAAAAGCAGCACCATGATTAGAGATAGGTCATCTGTAAAAGGCAATGCATTGAATGAACCTCTCTTATTTTTCTTGAGTTTGTACTACATATGAACACATTGCAGTTTACATGCATCTAATCCCAGTTTGATTTAAAAAAAATATATATAAAAAAAAAAGGCAACTAACAATCAATAGCAGAACTCAGAAGGTGATATTTAAAATCTGACACCTGAACTGGACTGGGAGAACATTTTGTGACACTGAAACTCCAGTGCTGAACGAATGGATAGAGAGGTTAAAAGAACAGATAACACAGATGATGGAGCTTCCAAAAGAAAAGATTTCTCTGACATTTAAAAGGATTTCCACTTGCACAGCCAGCTGCAGCGCCAGGACTTCAGAAGGGAAGCTGTTCCCTGCCTACTCTGCATTTCAGCAGTGCTTAATCTAGCCTAACCTCAGCCACTGGACCTGAAACTGCCTCAGGCGCTTGGGAGAGTCTGTAAGATAAAACATAGATTTGCTTATCTGTTTGCTTTAGTGTTCATTGTGTAAAATCAGGAAAATACGTGATTGAAATCAGGCTTCCCTGGTTGAAAATAATCACAGTTCCTGAAGCGCCCTGCATTTACTGCACAGCATGAAATCAAAACACATGACAGCGTGTCGTAGTTGAACCCCAGCCGGCAACTGGGTACCAGGGAGCTGCTGGCCCACTCCCCCTGCCCCGGTAGGTTGAGGAGAGAATCAGAAAAAAGCAAGACCCCCGGGCTGAGATAAGAAAGTTTAATAATTTAAATAGAGTAAAATAACAACAATAACAATAATAGATTATGAAGAAAATGGAAATAACAAAGAGAGAGAGAAAAGAATAAACCCCAAGAAAAACAAGTGACGCACAACACAACTGCTCACCCCCTGCTGCCAATACCCAGCCAGACCCCCAGCAGTGATCAGCTCCTCCCAGTCATCTCCTCCCAGTTCATGTCCTGCACATGATGCTCTATGGTATGGAACACCCCTTTGGCCAGTTTGGGTCAGCTGTCCTGGCTCTGCTCCCTCCCAGCTTCTTGGGCACCTGCTCACTGGCAGCACATGGGAAACTGGAAAGTCCTTGACTGAGGGTAAACACTACTTAGTAACAGCTAAAACAACAGTGTGCTATCAACATTATCCTTGTGCTAAATCGAAAAACACAGCATTATACCAGCTACTAGGAAGAAAATTAACTCTATCCCAACTGCAACCAGGACACAGTGAAATGGCTCCTCCATCAGCAGCGAAATGTACATCTCAGCAGCTGGTCCCAAGGGTCTGAGGTGAGGATAAAGCACTCCAGAGGTGCCAGACTATTAGAGAGAGATCCCAGACAACTAGCCTTGGCCCGTGCCAGGAGGGCTGAGATGCCAGCAGGTCTGCCTCACCCTGGGGTCTTTGCCTTCTGCATGGCATCTGTGAGCATCTGTAGAAGCAACAGAAATCTCTCCCTGTGGGCAGCGATGGGTCCAGGAGCCAGCAAGGAATGGGTAGACCAGGAGCTAGCGATGCACTAGAAGCTGGTTTTGCCCACTGACCTCTCATATAGCTTTTAAAACCAGGAGCCCACAAAGGTTTATGGGGAAATGGACCACAGCTTCCAGCACCGTTAGCTGGGGTCAGCCTCCTGTTTATTGTTCTAGGAGGCACGTCGCAGGCCTGTCCTTCCCGCAGGACCTCCAGCCATGTCAAAAGCTGCACTGTGCAACTGTGGCATGCACCAAGCCCTTTGGATGAATAATAGCCCGTTCAGGCCCAGACAGAGCCATTATGATATATTAAGTCAATACAGCATAGAGTCCTTCCCATTTTTGTCCTGATCTGCAGACGTTAATTGCATTCATAATAGCTCCAGGGGGCCTGCAGACTAAACACAATTTCAATGAACTATTAGAGCTCTTTCTTGGAAAGGACCATTAAGATTGCAGAGCAAGGGCTCGGGATGAGATGCCATTTGTACAAACTGTGTCACAAACAGTGGAGGGACTTGCAGTTTCTGTAGCAAAAACAGTATGTGAGGCAGCACACAGCAAACAGCTCTTCTGAAATCCTTCCAGGCCTTTTTGTTTCTGTGCCGTACTTGAGTTTGGGCTTAGAAGAAAGAGACTACATAGACGAGTCCTGCTGCAAGACCTTTTGGCAAACTGAGGTGTTTTTAACAGACTGGAGCTTAGTAATCAATCCTGTTCTGCCACTGTGCTATTCATAACCATTTACTCCATCTCCACAGGATTACAAAAAATACCTACCACCCCTTTGGGATTCAATATTCAAACACAAATAACTCATACACTATGATTGATTATTTCTTATTTTTTTTAGCAGTATTGGAAAGCACTGGCACTGCTTAATCTTTTGCTGATTGAATTCAGTGTTTGGCTTTTAAAATGTGGGCATGATCAAGCCCTTAAATTCCAGCAGCATAAATAGCAGGGAAGTGCTTGCAAAGCAGCTCTGCTTACTGACTGCACCAGTTGGGTTTGCTGCGATGCATCACTCTGAGGGACAAGAGTGTTTGCAGGAAAGAAAAGCCCTGAAGTATTGGGGGAAATGGTATCCGTTTCATCACAGCTTTTCAGAATTCCTTTATCTTTATTTTTATGAATAAGAAAACAGATTTGTAGTATGTTTATAAACATGTGTGGCTAATTTTCACATGCTGCCTTGAGGCGGACACTGGGCCAAATTTGAAGAGACATGAAGAAGGTTAATATAAAAGGGCTGAACAACACCTGGTGGCTTAATATAAGACAGTGAAGGTGACGTTTCTGGCATAACAAACTGATTGTGAGAAACTGAGATGGGGCCCTGAGATTGTTTTTGAGGCTTTGAATGAAACAAGGTTAAAATCATAAAGTGTTAACTTTGTCATGTTGAAAGTGTTTTGTATTATATGTCTGCAAACACTTACAATTAATTGTTTTTATTTTTACAGGCAACATAACCTTCAACAAGAAACCTGCTGTAGGACCACCATAGTGACAATTTTAATAATATAAAAATAATCCTGGATACAGAAAAATAACTACAAGATTAGTTTTTTACTTCCATCTAAAACTTACATGGCTGTCCTTTAATTACTTTACAGGACATGAAGAGGCATAGAAGTTGCCACCTTTCTGAACTTGCAGAAATGCAGAACAGGGTGCGTGACTTTGTGAAGCACAGAAGAATCTGGATGTCGGCAATGCTGTTCCCATCCCTGCTGTAGCGCTGCAACATAACAAACAGTTCAAATGATCAAACATTGGAATAAGCCACCAGGGAGGCAGTGGAGTCACCATCCCTGGAGGTGTTGAGGAAACGTTTAGGGACATGGTTCAGCTTGGCAGTGCTGGGTTAATCGTTGGACCTGATGGTCTCAAAGGCCTTTTCCAACCTACATGATTCTATGATTCTATGCCAATCTGTGGTGAGATTAAAGGCCAGGAGCAGTACACATAGCTTGTAAAAACATGGGAAAACAGATAAAGCTGCTTCCTGTCAACAGGCAAATCTGGCACTTTACAGCCCTGTTTTCTGTAGAATTTTAGGTCACATGAACAATTTAATAATTTCTTCTGGATCTAATATCAAAACCTGGAGACTGTGTAAACAGCCTCTTTGACTATTTCAGAAGGAACAGATTTCCCAGACATTGGAAGGCTGGATACTCTTCAGACTGGGTACCCACCATTACAAAGACTGGTATTAAAAAAATCAGACACCAAGAATTTCCAGTCTTTCTCAATACCCAATAGACTCCTTTGTCTGAGTCCTTAATTGCACCATTAGGCACAAAGGTCTGTTAAAATAATGTGGGTTTGGACATTTTGCCTTTGCCTGTTTTAAATTATCTTTATAAACCATACAAAAAGTTACTGTCTGAGAGTAACCTGATTTATACCAGCCTGGATATACTGCCTACTCCTCTGCACTTACCCAGGCACATTGTGTTCTACCCAGTTACCAATTTGGTCAAATATCTGCTGGTTCACTCTGGAAAAGGCAATGCTTCTTGGAGGGCAAGAGCACAGATACAGAGTGTGGCACGGCTGAACAATGCCAGGCTGCAGAGGCACAATGGCAGTGAGGTATATTTTGCTGTTGCTTTATCCCTAGGACATTCTCTTGGCTAAGCAAGACTGGTGGGTGACAGTCTTATGTAGGTACAAATATAATTGCTGATTTGGATACTTACAGTCCAGGTACAGGTGTTTTTCTCTGTTGTTTAGTCCAAATAAAGCAAATCTAAGGAAAGAAAGAAAGGCAGGATTAGTCAGTGGCAAAGGGAAGAAAGAGTTTACTGCACTGACATTATTGCCCCAGCCATGGCTGGAAGAGAAGCAAATTCCTCCTGCCCCACTGGCTCTCTCCTGCACTCGCAGGTTGCCACCTTTTCATTCTGCCACCCCTCAACATGTGCCACCAATTCATGTTCAACACACAGCTTAGCAAATGGCCATGACTGATCCGCCGCATTTAGGGACAAGAGGGTAGTGACACTTGGGCACAATGCTCTGCGTCTGCATATCAATGGCTGGTGCCATATGGGCCTCTTGATTGCAGAGCTTCCTTTCTTCTCTTTTGTTGAATTCACAATTCAGAAGTGAGTGACCGCCTCAGCTTTCTTCCACCCACAGCACTTCATCTGCTACAGCCCGTCACTGCTGTCAGAATCCAGGCAAAATTCATTCTCTTTCATAAAAGCTAATCTCTTTATAACAGCATTTATACATAAATTAATGAAAGATCAGAATATAAAGATGTTCATTTTTGATTATTTGCTCATTTACAGGAAATTCAGTTAAAACTGTTTAGTTTTATCATCACTAGACAAAATAAGCATGATAGGATATTCTAGCCTCTGGATTATGTAGATAACACACAGAATGTCATACACATTTTCATTCTTTTCACAGAGCAACAAACCCATGCTTGCAAGAAAATTAAAATTCAGAACTTAATTGGATTTTTATATTCTCTTTAAACAGGTAATATTGTTTTTCTTCTTTTTATTATTGTATCTGAACATTGGATTTCATTTTGAGAAGTGTGCCACTGAAGGTGAGAGGCCCTCTATGCTAAATGGCTCATTTAACACCATTAAAATCTACCTTTCTTCAACACGTTTGAGGATTTAGATTGTTGAATGCCAGTATTTCAGTATTATTATTAAACAAGAGAAAGGCAATGGGAATTTATTTTCTTGGGTGTATGCATGAATATACATATGTGTGTATATATCCACACAAGCACATGCATATGTATCTATATATTTGCATGCTTGTGCAGAAATAGTTATACACATTTATATGTATATCTATACATGCAAATGTAGAGAAAATGTCCCAATAAATTATCTCTGCGCACTCATATTTTTGCCATACTTTGACAAACCATTTGAGAAAAAAAAAACCAACCATATTTTTGAGTTTTTCTGAAAATCTGCTATGGGATGAAAACAAAGGAAATCATTCACTATTTACCGCTTTTATGTTTTTCCACTTACCATGAGCTTCACCAGGATGGCATTGCATGATAGTGCATTTAAGACCTTACTTCTGATGTTGGTCAGTGAAGTCCCAGCAGCTTCCCTGCCACTGCAGTTTATGACACACAGACCTCCCGCTGTGCAGGAATGGCATGCCCCAGCTAGGGGAAAGGGTCTTATTTGGGCACAGTGAGAAATACCCCGCAGAAAACTTCACTAAGCTATTCCTACTTTCGTTGAAGAAGATACTGATATTGGGACTCTGGCAGGCAACAGCATTTGTAAGGGCGACCAGAGGGAAAGGTCACTTTGATGAGCCTCACGTTACGCTGCCACTACTAACTCCATGCCAGAGAGGAGCACCGCGGTGCCAGGCACCCTGCACTCTAAGACCTCCCAACCCATTTCTGTTCGGTGGCACTGGAAAGCAAGGTTTTGCTCCGCAAAAGTAATTTGCTGTCAGGAAAATATCTGAAATTATGAAAATGTTGACTGATGAGAAAAGCCTTTCTTGGCCAGCACTTCTTGCTGCTCCCAGTGAGCACTCGGCACAGTGGGAGGGCCAGGAGGCACGAGGCCATTCCTGTTGTGTCCCCAGGCAACACGATCATGCTTTATCCCAGGGTGACAAAGGTCTTCTTGCAGATATACATATTCCCATTCATCTAATGAACACTTCATGACCCTGAAGAATTCACTGAAGTGGAAGCTTGATTCAAAAACTCCTCGGTGCTAAACAAACACACTGGGACTAATCCCAGTTCTGCCTTTACTCCAGTTCCTTGTGGTCGGTGCGCGTCAAACAGCACACCCACAACTGAAAACCTCCACGCTGCAAATCTGTACGGGGTGAGGCATGAGCAGAAAGGCATCGCTGAGGGCCTAATTATAAAGCTGCCATTACCTTTGGGAAATAATTGACCGCAAATGTCAGCTAATCAGCAGGGTAGGAGCATTCTTGCTGAAGTATGAAATTCTCTACATTATGTCTCTTCATTTCACATGGTATTGTTTTCAAGTGCGTGACTTAAAACTGATAAAGCCAGACATCTTCCTGTATCTTTTGTGTTTTCCCTTCACCAGTGATGCCGGTTTCAACACCTGCCACAAGCTACATAAGCGTGTAAATTAAAAATGTACTTTGCCTCCTCTGTGTTGACCTTCCTCACAGATTATTATTTGCACTTACATCTCTTCCATCCGTTCAAAGCAGTAAATGCCTTGTACCATTTGAAGATTACACCGCATTTTATATTTTGTATTTATTACGGATTGCAACTTGAGTAAGGATTTGGAATAACTTTTCAAACATGAACCTTTTTCACACAAACCCACACCTAAGTAATAAAGAAGTAAGCAAGGAAGAGTCACCGTTCAGTGTCAATTATTCTTCAGGGTTCTGTCTGGTTAGATCTCTGTATTCCCTGGGAATTCAGAAGCAAGCATATGAGTCTGTCAAAAAGCCATTTTGGTGTTTTTTCTGCCCAACCTAGAGTATAAAATTATTAAATGAACGTATAATGGGAAAACCTGCTCCCACCAGGATATCAAGTACAGCTTTGTAGACATCAAAGGTTTGCCTAATTCAAATCACTTTGGCATAACTGTCAAAATTTGCTCTGCCATGCTTATTTATCTCAGCCGTGTGGCACTTTTCCCTTCTGATTAGCCCAGTGATGAACCTCGCCAGCCTCACTCACACGTGATTCACAGCACAGCACTGTGCGATGCAAGATACAACCACAAACTGATCTTTCCCAGCCTCCATGCCAGCCTCACTCTGCTGAAATGTCCAAAGGACACGGACATGAAATGGGCCCACAGAAACCATCAAAAAGAAAGCAATCTTTTATTTTTAAGGCTTTTTCTAAGGTTTGTTTTCTTTTACTCTCACATTTTTTTTTGTTTTTAACGAAAACATTTTCTGTTTTAGTACCAGTCAAAGCTCTCTTTAAAGCACAACCTCCTATGAAGTTAAAAAATAAAACGCAGTTGGTAAAAGAATTTTTCATTTCTATCTCCTATGTCTCCTGTGAGATGATATCCAAAGACACATTTCTACCAAGAATGTTTTTTGATGTATAGCTATTGTTTTCAGTAAATAAATAAACTGAAGAAAGCACTGGGTTTGGGTATAAAATTCTGACTTTTCTGTTAAACGTCAGCATTTCCCCCTTCCATAAGGAAACACACATGAAACAGAAGGATCTACTCTTTTCCTTTTGGTCCTCATCCTTCCAAAAAAACCCCAAACAACCAAGGCCTTTTCTTCTGGAAGAAACCCCTTTCTCTTTCTATCAGTCTAGTAAGACTATTGCCCCTTTCCAAATAGATAATAAATTTATACTTACAGGTTACCATATGCTTACTTTCAGTTCCTGCTTTGGAAAGTACCTGGTTAGATACTGCCCTGTAAATACCATCAACCTGATTTACAAACGCAATGGGAGCAAATGCACCTTAAAAGCATATGGGCAGAGTAGGTGGAGGGCTGTCCAGCTGCGATCCCACCATGTATACTTTTCTAGCAGAGCAATTCAGGCACTGCAGCTGCAGCTCCCACCAGCTGTATTGGTACCGCAGCCATGTACCACAGGTTAGGAAGATGGAGAGGACATTGAGATCCCCATGGGACAGGTGCCAGCTGGAAATCGCCAGTGACTACAATGCTGATCCGTGTCATTATTAAAGCCCTTAATCCCAGTAATGGGAAGGAAATAAAAAGTTTGTTTAAACAGAAATTACAGGCAAACTTCTCTTGTATTTATAGCTTTCCCAATTTTCCTGGGGGTTTTTTTGTTTTGTTTTCTTTAATAAAGGCTTCCTGAGCATATCCAGTATCTGTTTCTTTAGCTGTGGGGTAAGCAGTTAAGATCAGCCCTTTTTATTCTATGCAAGTGATTGGACTGAGCTGCTGAGTGCTCAGCATCACCAAAACACATAATTCTATTCATGCCAGGGATACCCGTTAGCTTTTGTCTATCCAATTTAGCTAATTTTATTAATAAGACTAAGTAAAACTCAAATAATTTCTGAAAAGAAGAGACATTTCTCAGAAAACCTCTGTATGGCAGCAGTATTATTTCTATTTTCCAGCTGACAGGAATGGCTGGCAAGGGACGTACCCGAAGTCACACAGACATCTGCGGTTCTTACTGGTCCCTCCCTGCCCTGCAGTGTCGTGGCAGCTTCCACCCCCGGTGCACAGGGTAAATGTGGGCTCTGCAAGGAGCCAGTGGCGGTCAGCTTTGCTAGGGAGCTGTTACTGATCGCTAAATCTGACTCCTAAAAAGATTTATGGAGATGCAGAGCTGTGCAGAAGGCAGCTTGTCAACAGCACCAGCAGAAAGAGGAATTCACTGTGAGACAGCAGAGCTAAAACACTTTAAAATGTCAAGGCAGGGTGACAACCCACAGGCAGAGTTAGGACATTTCATGGAGAAAGCATCCCACACAAGTCATCCTGATGGGTAGACGGTGAACAAGCTCCTTGCTGGCACAGCCGAGGCATGGCAAGTGGGCTCCCAACTGATTTTATGCCAGAGGACAGTGGGGCAATATGGATGGTGATGCAGGCGTGGGTGGTGAGCAACCAGGGCCTTAACCCTTCTCAGAAACCTTGTGTTTCATAACTCTGGACTCTCTGTGTCTCTCACAGGAGGTCTCTTAATCCCTGGATGCAGCTGCTATGGAATAAACTCCTGGAAAGCTCAGATACATGCCTTTAAAAGAAATCATATTTCTGAAGTGTCATTGGCAATACCTGGTGGGGGGGGATGGGGGGGATCCCTCCTGGTGCTACCCTCTTCACTAAAAGGAAAATAGGTGGGAAAAATCCTTCCTTTCTCCCACGAGCTAAAATTAATTTCATGTCATTAAATTACACTTTTCCCATTAAAACAGATGTCAATGGAGTGGCCATATATCTAACCGTAGCTTCTCAAAGAGAGACAGTGGAGTAAGGCTGGTTTCAATTCACAGAGATCTTTTGCATACAGATGCATACAGACTTCATTCAGCTGTGTGACTTTATAGTTTCAAGGTTATTATGGCAAGAAGTTTATGGTCTTCATGTTACCCCTAAGACAAGTCCAGTTCAGGCAAACACAGCTAAATATTCTAGAGTTTCCCTAGTACATTTATCTTGCATCCTTCCTTTTCCCTCCCTCTGCACATCACCCAAACCAGAAAATACCATGTGACACATCTAACAATCTCAACACACTTGGTAAAAAACCCCAGACACCTCAGGAACATGCTGCAGGAGACATCAATGTTCCTAGCATTTATATAAATGTGGCCAGTTATATTAACAGGTCATTAAAATTTGCCACCTATCTGTTCCTGTTGCAGTGAGCTGTCAGAGGCATGATGGGCTGCATGTGACAGTACAGCCGCTGTGACTTTGTTCTTGCTTGCAGAGATCAGCATGACACCTCAAGCCTCAACTCACTTTAAAACTTTCTGCCTGGTGAATAGATTAATTTGTAGCAAGATCTAAGTGTCATGGATTTTCCATACTTTATCTCCAGTCTAAAATATAAGCTCAATATCTCTAATGCTTGAGACACAGGAAAAACGTGGAACGTGCCCTTTAAAGGGGTTGTTTCTATTTTTCTTGCCAATTGCCGTTTGTTATTTTGCCGCCTTGCCAACCCACACAGCATCTTACCAACATCCCTGGCAGCATGCTATAGGGAGATAATACTAATTAGAGTTATCAAGTCCATCTTGATTTTGACATGATGCTGCACACTGCTGCGCAGACTGTAGACAGTACAACATCCCTCCCTCCACCCTCCAGACATAGCACAGCTACAAATGCTCAGCTGAGATCAAGATTTAAAGGAAAAAGAGAAGGTCACCAGCCGCTTGCAGCAAATCTCCTGCTGATTTTGTGCCAAAACACTACTGCTTTTCCCCAGAATAAGTCCAGCTCTCTGGTAGATTTGCCAGCTCATACCTCTTTTCTTAAACTGGATCTCAATAAAGCAGTCACATATCTGCACCATTTAGAAACCAAGTTCATTTTCTATTGGACCAACTCTAAAAGTCTCATCAGGAAGCAGTGAACGAGCTGGAAATGAAGCTATAAAACACACTATATCCATGTATTAGAATACAGGAATTGTCAGGTAACAATAAATACACTCACGAGTGTTATAACAATAAATATATCCTAAAGGCGTAGAAAAATACTTTTTCTATTCTCTGGACTTCTGAGACACAGTCTTGCTTTGAAAATGCTGGTTTAAACTTCATTAAGAAGCAAGAGCCAAGAATCTCAACATCTCTTCTCTTTTTGAAAACCCCATCAAAAGTACAGCATGATTTTAAAGTACAAGATATTTAGATTTTTCCAATAATTCTGCTATCTAGTTGTGCTCCTTTAATTAGCTATCAGCAGCCCTTAATTTATTTCTAGTGTTGTTGCCAGCTTTTTGCGTATCTCTTCTGACCTGTGAAAAATCACAAAAATAGACCTACAAAAATTAATCTTCCTGTTCCCTGTGCAGAGATATTAAAATGGTAATTGCATTCTTTATACCTCTAAAACCTGGTTCTACTTCTAGATACTTATCTGAAAGCCCAATGAAATTGTGCGACAGCTGTTGTTGATGCTACTTACACATTACTGGAAGTTATTGAGATTTGATAATAATCACGGCATTGCAAAAGCTTCACACAGTAAGGCCAAAGTTCATCAGTGCCTTTGATTTCTATGCTTAAAGGTGATCATCTAGACAAATAAACTCCATTTATTAATTCTTAGCATCATAATTACCTTTATTTATTATAGCCCAAGAATAAATCTTGTCATCTCAAAGGTATCATACTCAGCTTGCAACAGAGCAATTTCTTAAAACCCCAGAGCCTTAGATACAGCCTGCTGCCCCATGAGCAGGTAGCTGGTGTGGTCAGATCCCACTGCACTCCTTAATATAATGCACTGCCCCATGGAAACACCTTCTGCTTCCCACCTCCATCCCCTAAGTCCAAAAAACTGCTATGACTTTGTGGCAGTTGATTGCTGGATCCTGTAAAGATCAGACCCCCTTTGAAACACTTACTTCCAGGTTTAACTCTGCTACACACTCCACGAAAGCACGGACTCCAGAAAAGGATCTCATAATTTGGGGCGGTTTAACAGAAACAAGTGAAAGGTTACACACTGCTGTCTCATGCTCACTAAGCTTCTTTAGATGATGGTTTTGGGGGAATTGTCCACCATGGGAAGTTGTGGCAGGGCCTGTGCATTCCCCAAGGATGGAGCAGGAGGAAGGTGTCCCACTCGACCCACTGTCAGACCCACCACGCATGTGGTGGGCACCTTGGGATGAGCCCACCGAAAGGTGAGGGTGGCTGCTCCTAGGAATAAAGTGGGCAGGGACCAGTTGCCTCCTGGCTCACAGGAGTCCACCCGCAAGAGAGCTGTGAGAAGACAGCTGCTGCCCTTCAGGGGAGGCAGGCAGCGCTGGTTTCAGCCTCACAAGGCTTCTCAGAGGTACTCTGCCATGTGGGCTCTGACAAAACCAGTCTTCCTTTATCACCCGGACATACCACCTTCACACATCAAAGCCTCCTAAAATAGGAAGGCTGGTGGGGTATGATAGGGCTTTTTTCTTTTTCTTTTTTTTTTTTTTTCAATCAAGTTATTCAAAGCCTTTATTTCCCATAGACCTAAAGCATAGAAAGGCTAAGCAAGAATTATCAACAGCTTAGCTCTGGACACCTTTCTTACTTGTGATCCAGACAGGTTCTTCAGGAAACACAAGTGGTCTGATTGTCCATTCAAAAAAAAACAAAACAAAAACTTGTGCTGAAATGGCGAAGGAAAGGTTCTGATTAAATAAAAAAAAAAAAAGGGGGGGGGTGGGGGAGAATGGAGATCTTTTGGAAACTTGGTATGTTTTACTTCAGAAAAAGCGCTATCAAAGAGAGAAGGAAGTGAACAGGTTATGCTGCTAAAAACTCCTCTACCATTTGGATTTAGTTCAGTGGTGGTTGGCAATTGCAAAATAAACCCCATTAAGAGAGTCTGATGAAGGAAAACTATTAACATTGAATATACAGTTTGCTCTGATGAATTTACCTACTTGATTTTTGCAGCAAATAATATAGTTTCACATTGTTTTTTGCCTTTCACTAGAAGTGTGAATTACAGTCCTATAAATTCACCCTTACTGTCAATTAAATTAAATAAACATTGTCTGAGTGCATTAGGAAGAGATACAAAACAATTCAATACAAGGTTTAGTTATTGAGGAGGCTTTTTAATGAACATAAATTGATGTAATTAAAATAAATCTGCTTTTCACATTTCTCAAGTAGATGCCCTGTAGCCATTCCTGTAGAACACTATAGCAGAATAAACACTGGTCCAAAGCTACTATCTTTCCTCAGATTAAATGGAAGCTTCCTTCTCTCTGGGATTTCAGAGACGAGTAAGGTTGGAGGATGCTGCCTACTTAAATGGTTGTTAAAGGAATGTAAAAGAGATGAAAATTCAGCTTTTTCTTAAATTCAGGTTTTCCCCCTAGAATCACCTTCTTTTTACAGAAGAAAATGAGTAAATAAAAATTCCTTTCAATGTTACTCTTTATAGGCTGTTGGTAACTAACTAGTAGCTTCTATGAATTCTGCTTTTAGAAGGTATTTTGCAAGATGTGATACAGTCATATGTTAGGACCACATTTAAAACCAACATGCAAGGTTAGAAAAGTATTTTCCTGTTATAAGGTCTCACTTCCTCTCTTTATTTGTGTCCCTAAAATAATAACAGTAGGTTTGCCAACATTTTTGAACTGCTTAAGGATAGAAGATATGAGTTATCTCTGGACCAGCAGATACCAGGTATGCTTATTAATTGCAGAATCTTTTAGGTTGGAAAAGACTTTTAAGATCATCAAGTCCAATCATCAAGCCAACACTCCCAAGCCCACCACTAAACCATGGCCCTAAGTGTCACATCTTCAGGTCTTTTAAATCCTCCAGGGACGGTGACTCCACCGCTTCCATGGGCAGCCTGCGCCAGTGCTTGACAGCCCTTTCAGTGAAGACATTTTTCCCAGTTTCCAACCTAAACCTCCCCTGGCGCAGCCTGAGGCCGTTTGCTCTTGCCCTGTCGCTTGTTCCCTGGGCACAGAGACCGACCCCCCCCCTGCCCACAGCCCCTGTCAGGCAGCTGGAGGGAGCGATCAGGTCCCCCCCGAGCCCCCTGCTCTCCAGGCTGACCCCCCCCAGCTCCCCCAGCCGCTCCCCACAGGGCTTGTGCCCCAGCCCCTTCCCCAGCCCCTGCCCGGCTCTGGACACGCTCCAGCCCCTCCACGCCCCCCTGGCAGTGAGGGGCCACAGCTGAGCCCAGGGTTCGAGGGGCGGCCGCACCAGTGCCCCCAGTGCAGGGGGACGGGCACTGCCCTGGCCCTGCTGGCCACGCTGGTTCGGGTACCAGCCAGGATGCTGCTGGCCACCTTGGCCACCCGGGCACACGGCCGGCTCCTGCCCAGCGGCTGTTGGCCAGCCCCCCCCCAGGCCCTTTTCTGCCAGGCAGCTTTCCAGCCCCTCTTCCCTAAGCATGTAATAAACCAGACAGAGCTGAGGAAAGCAGAGAGCTAAAGCAGCTCTGTCGGATTGTATTATATGATTTTAAACTGATTGAGATTAATAAAAAATAATCAAAAGTCTTTGGCATTTGAGTGCTGCACCTTGATGGTGATGATGCCTAATGTGGAGGTGTCTGCATGCCCAGAGCTTCTGCCTTAATCTGCTCTGAGCTTACCCAGCTAGGACACTGTCAGCGTATGGCTCCTACTGACCAAATAAATGTTATTGGTCACCTCTGACCACACAGCCCAGTTCTCAAGATTGCTGTGCAAAGAGCTTTTGGCTTCAGAGCACAGGTGAGGCATAAGAAAAAAAAAAAATCCCATATCTGACAGCACCACCATTCTTCCCCTCACTTCCACTTGGGCTTGTCTATGTTCTCAAGCTGGAGTCCCATTGCCTCTGTCAGATAAACTCTCTACATTGGCTTCCATTTCAGAAATTCTCCTTCACACGGCAAAATTATTCTGGCTGGAAAATTGAGAAAGGATATTTTCTGCATGCAACAGTGTCATTGACAATTAATGCCTTTGGCATCCCCTCTACAGAGAGAGGAATTTCACTCTGTGGAGAAATAAAGAGCTTAGGTCTCCAGGGCAGTCTGCCTTTAACAAACAATAAATGCATGCAACAGCATAGAAGGGAATATAAATCAGAACAGCAACTTGAAGGGTTCTTGTTAATAACACAATGTATGTTTATCTCCAAGAAGAAGGCCCAGCAGCTAGCAAGCACCACAAAATTCCCACACAGCATGGCATTGTCTATGGCTCTTAGACAGGTAAAACATGCTTGAATAGATGTCAGTGTTCTTAACGCTAGAGACCTGCATACGTGGAGAAAGGAAATCATAGCACACGATTTCTCCTGAGGCAGTAGAAAGTACTGTTCCTTATAATTGCAAGCATAAGATTTAAAAGCATTTCGATTGCCTTGATGAGTCGTGTTGCAAACTGGCAGCATACCAACCACTGGCTTAGGCTGTGTGGCACAATATGCAAAGTCCTTAAACCTTGGTGCACATGCCTCTCCGTCCTTAGAAGATCGTGGCTTTGATAAAGGCATACAGCTGGGAAGCATGGGTGTTCATTTACAGAATGCTTTTAGGGTGAGGCAGTTCTGCTCTCTTCAGTGTATAAATCTTCCGATTTCTTTTGCCCGTCTCTTCTGATTTTTCAAGGTTATTATCTCAATGCTTTTTCCTTGGTACCAATTCCTCTGAACTTGAGTTCACAATGACTCACAGCAGGGAGGCACAGAGAGAGCTACCACCAGAAGCCTCCTCCCTAGAGAAGCTTCACAATGCTGCCTATTATTTAGCAACTTGAAACGCTGGCTTAATGGCACACATCTCTTAAACATCCCTTTCTTTCATTTGTTCACCCTAGGGACCCAAGCCATGGAGACATATCTCCGCTCTCTCTATTCCACCCTCCCCACTGGCAAGGTGCATGAAAGCAGGGGGGCTGCCAATCTTCAGACTGCAGCTGTGACTCCCAACACTGGTGTTCAGCAAACTGAAGTGGTGGGCTCCAAAGCTCTGTTCAGCCATGTATTCACCCACCCACCAGTGAAGGCCCTGAAAATGTCTAGAAAAACCCAGTACATCTTAGGGAGTATTAAACTGGGGGGAATTTTCCTTGGTCATCACCATCATCCCTCTGTTCCCAAATCAGAGGTGGAATGCAGTGGAGAAGACACTATGATGCTTTGACCGTGCTGGGGTGTGGATTAAAAGCTTCTCTGCTGATGCAATAGTCAAAGACCTCCTGAGTAGAAGTAAACCCTTCTCAGCAGATCTCATTCATTGCAGTCTAAGAAGTTGGCCATCCCTCCTTCCACTCCCACACAGAATTTGTGCAGCAGAAGAGGACACCGGGGATATACAAATGTAAAGTTCTGGAAGAAAATAGACTCCTCCAGTCTCATTAGCAATGACAAAAGAACAGACCATTCTGCCTCTATGTGGGCTGTAGCCCTGCAAGATTGAAGACAGAGTTTTACAGGCTGACAACAGGATACAGGGCCATTACACAGCAAGCCCTCAGAATAACCTACCAGTCATTTAAATCTGGCTATGTTATCTGTTGTTCCTTCTGGATTTCTCTCTTCCAAAAACCACGGCAGGTGAAATCCAATATCATGCACTGACTCACAAATAGCTATTCATTTTCAAGAAATCTTTCACCTGAATCTTTTGTTAGACGCTTCTAAGGAAAACACAGGGTAATAGAAAGTGTAGGTGAAGTGACAAGTTGAACTGATTGCACGTCTGGGGCTTCAATATGCCATAGGTTTGTTTGGGAGAAGAGGATAACGGTGTGAGCCTAGCAGTGGCTCAGGATTACAGGCTCCTACTCAGTTCTATTAAATTCACCACGTGATGCTGAACGTGTCTTCTTGCCTCTCAAATTATTTTCCCCCTTGACACATTCACTTCTGTTATCCAACTGCAAGAGAAGGTCCTCAGAAGGCGGCCTGTCTTCTTCCATAGACTTCTCTGTCTGTGTCCTGGCTCTAGCACCATAATCCCTTGCTGGCATATCTAGCAATTGTTTTAACATGTAAACAATTATTATGAATAGTAGTTATATGAATATAAATAATTTTGGGTTTTGCAGTCTCGTGGCCCGTACAGCAATCTTTGCCCTTCAGACATAATGGCAACATTCAACCCCTGTGATGACTAGACACAGGGTGCTGGTTGATTGCTTACAGCAAAAATTGTTGTTTACAAGGTACTGTAGAGATGGCAGCACTGTACTATTAAAAACATATTAAATTAATTGAATGCAAACAACCAGCCACAATAACAAAAAAAAGGAGAAATACATCTTTTTCAGAACAGTATCTAGCTGCCTTTGACAGTTAAAGTTCCAAGACAAATCCTTCTCATGAAATGCAGCACACACGGAGAGATGGGTCAGGTTCTACTCTTTGCTTTCTCTGTAACCTTCATGGGATGCACCAAGTGGAAGTGTAGAAAATGGGGAGTTTTGCCCTCCTCCCCCCACCCACCTTAGCAATCTTAGTATAGCACAGATTAGAAACACTGGTTTCCATCCTGGATTTCTCCCCATAGGGATAAACGCCTGCAGAATATTAAGTGTCAGTTGCACATGCATCTTTCCAGAATGACAGAGGAAGATGAGTTGTGTGCAGGCTAGAACAGGCTTCCCATTCCCTTCCTTTCACCATGTCACACACCAACCACGTTCACGTGGGTTCACAAACACCACAAATCCAGGAGCTCTGAGACAATTGGGGAGTCAGGATGAGCTGAATGAACCCAGAAAGGGTGAAGCAGTTTGAAAAAACTCCAAGTCAAAACACCATAATATTGAAAATCCAATCCAAAAAAACAACTGCCCGGTAGAGGAGGTCAAGGTTTCACTGTGGAGCTTCCTTGTTCATGTCACGGAGAAGTACAAATTATCTTTTTTTTTTTCAGTATGAGATCTGCCATTTTCATGTGATCACACAACAGTAGGAAATGGAACTTTATCCAAAACAGCAGAAATTCCAAGCCTAGCTACATCACAGAGTACAGTAACATGTGCCCTAGCACAGCAATACCAGCAATCTACTGGCAAAAGGCAGCTGGATTAGCCTTAAATCAAATTAACAGAGAGTAGAGAAAGAATATACTCCCTTCCCCAAGGTCACCATGTCAGAAAGGCTTCAAAGCATGCCCACAAGTTGCTAAACTGTGCCCTATCCTGGGCCAGCTGCAACAACCCTCATCCCCAGCTTTAAGCTCTTTTGGGCACTGATTCAGTATCCTACTGCTGTGCTAGAGGAGAAAGGTTCATTACTGCATTTCTTCCTTCCCTTATCGTGAAACTGTATTACAGCCTTGAGCTGGCCTGACTGTACTCATGTCTCTTCTGCCCAGCATAATCCCTCAGCTAATTGCTGTATGGGAGAGGCACCTCTTCCCCATGCATGAGGCAGTGCTTGGAACATGAATATTTCATAAATGAATACAGACTTTTCAAAAATTAACAACACATCTCTGCAACCCATGTTCAAGGATTGCTGTAAAATCAGGAAAAGCCATGCTTTCAGGGTCTTGCTTTCCACTCAGACAGATCCTGGCAGTATTTAGAACATGCAGCTACAGTCTTGTTATGGAGTATTAATACAACAGATCTCAAGGATATTTATTGACTGCTGCTGCTAAGAAACATTTTGAAATGGTTACTTCACTCCCATTAGATCCTATATTAAGGTAACATTTCCCAGGAATTTATTTGTATTTCAGAGAAGAACACACTGACCGTGTTCACACTTTCCAATATCTCTTCCAGACACAAGGGATTATTTACCCATGCTTGCATGCAAATATCTCATCTAATTCATTTTGTTCTTTTAAAATGCTGTTTAAATAAAGCTTTTCAGGGAAATAAAGCCTGTTTCAATTTATCTTAGTTGAAACTAGGACTATAAATCTCTTCAGTTTCCTTTATTGATCTTAGACAAAATTACAAATATAAATTACAGCTGCTGCAAATTAAATGTTCTAATGACTGTGTTTGAAAGCAAATGCAACAGCGTCAATAACGCATTAGATAAGACACAGCGAGAATAGCACAAAGCTACCATTCACTGCTGAAATCAAAAAGATTTCTGTGGAAACTCACAGCCAGGGGGTCCCTTCTCCTGCAATCAGATTTCTCTCATGTCACCGATTAATTTATAAAATCAGCTACACCAGATCTACAGGAAAGGACTTACAGATGGCTGCATGCCCTCACCAAGAAAACACAAGTTTTCAATGTGGTTGTTAGACACCATAGTTTCAGGGCCTAACAGCCACTAAAAGGGTGTTCTTTGAAGTCTTTCTTGTAAATGCCCCATAAATGGCAAGCTTTGGCTCAAACTGCTTTGACTGTCTTTAGGAAACCAGAAAGTTTGTACACTGGGCCAAGGCAGGAATCCAGTACTGGCATGTGGTGCTGAATCACTGTATCTGAAGAAGCAATATATATTCCATACAGCCCGTGCTGAACTATATAAACATATATCCAGATCAACTATCCCACCAGTTTTCTTCATTCCTGATCTCACTAAAAACACTGGCCACAGGGTCATGCTCTACAAGGGCAAATATCAAGTGATGCTGCTTCAGGTATGATACATTTCTTATGAAGAAGCTTCCATTTCACAAAGCAGCATAATCATCAGTTTTCTACACCACTGGCACTCAGATCCTTAAACACAAAGGTATCTGTTTACCAGGTCATGAAATTGCAAGTATAATAGCAGTGACTTTGCTGCACTTGATAAAACTGTAAAACATTTCATTTTGCTGCCTACTGAGCTTTAAAAAAAACCCCTGACATTGGAGAGGAGACAACATTCTTGTTACCATCAAAGTATTTCAAAATACCTACTTTTCTGCTTGTGATCTGTGGACATGCATTTTTCCTTCACTCCAGTTCTGCCACTCCTTTCTGGTACAGACAGCACTGCAAATATCCAGAAAAACTGTTTCTTTTATGCTTTCTTAAGTTTTATATGATCACAAAGTTCCTCTGAATATGTATATCTGTGTGTGGTCAAGGTATTAGCATTCCTACAAATTTTATGAAATAGGCACCTCAGTAACTAGACAAACAAGCTCTCCATTTACCCGGAGATAAATGCAGGACACAGGGACTAGGAATCCTGTTGTCTCTGTGGCTCACAGAACTACTTGCTTCTAAGCAGAATTCAATTGGTTGGATAGACACCATTGTCTCAGGGCCTAACAGCCACTAAAAGTGTTGCTGTTGGAAGTCTTGCTTGTAAATGCACCATAAACAGCAAGCTTTGGCTCAAGCTGTATTGACTGTCTTTGGAAAGCAGAAAGACGTTGCACACTGGACCAAGGCAAGAATCCAATACTGGCACATGGTGCTGAATCGAAGGGTAGAGCTGACAGATCATCCCAGCCTGTGTGTTGTTCTGTGGATGCTACTTCTGTGATTACAGTGGGCAGCAGAGCTTGATTTTGTCTTTCCACATCATGTAAACTAACAAGCAAGAAAACAGCTGGAGCAGCAATCTTTTGTTCTACTCTTTGTCAGCCAAGCTGCTGTGGAAGAGTGACCTCCACAGATACCTGGTACCACTAGCATCTCCAGGTTTTTGGAGGAAGAAGTAGTATTTTTTTCCCTCAAAATAAAAGCATTCAGTGAAGTTCCCCAAATTCTTATGATAATTCAGGCACCATCTGCTGTTTCATACGGTGAAAGTATCAGGCATCCAGTTGTATCCTAAACCTCTCGTCAATAAGATTGTTAGACCTGCACCTCCAAGGTGCAAGCACAGGGGCTTCTCTGGGTGGCCATGGATGGCCTCTGACATAGGGATAACATTTATGTAAACTAGCCTCTGGCATTCTCTTTTATCCTTCACTGTATATCAGTTTGTGTAATTTCATTCATGATTTACTTTGACCTTTAGCTGTGTTTGATATTTTCTGGTACCAAAACTTGACACTTAATAAAGGAAATTTCAAGAAAACATCAGCCAGCAAGCTAAATATCTGCAAAGGAAAGGCAGATTTCACATCAAACTGATAAAAATTATTGCCTTGTTGACAACCTAGAAAGATTCCCCCTACTTCACCCTCAGGTTGCTTAAAGCAGGATCTCCTTCTGCCTTAACGCCACAGTTATATACTGATTACTTCTTAAAATACCCAGGTCTTTTATTCAGCTTTTTGGGGTAATAGTGCTGAACATATCTGGCTTTGGGAAGATTTTTTCTCCTCTCCATTAACGATAGTTAGCCCAAGCTACTCTGCATGCATGCATTCATGCACATACAAATTTCAATGGGTATCTTCCATGAGAATATTCTGCAAAAATCATCTGCTGGATGCAAAAGTTCAGCTGAGAGAATTATCAACATCCAGTAGTAAATGCTATAATCTTAGTGTTAAATGGCAAAGAGGTAATTGTAAAGATCAAGTTAAATACCTTTCACAATGCCTGCAAGCTATAAGGCTTGAAATGTTTGCTCTTAGAATTGTAACTCAATAGCACAGGATCTGGGTAATAGTGAGCCAGAGTGGAAAGAACTGATCCCTTACTGGGCCTGGCCCCTCTCCTGCGGTTATTTGCAGAAGCAAAAAGCACAGCCTTTGCATTTGAAACTCTCATTGAGCTTTGCAGGCCAAAGAATCGTGAAAATCTCTTTGATTATGTTTAAATATTTCAGAGAGGTGACCAGACTTTGGAAGTTTAATTACCTTAAGCCATGAGAGGGCACAGAATGAGGGCAACGACAAAGAGAATGAAAAGGAGAAAAAATGAACTTTTTCCAGGACAACGGGATGTTACTATTTATGAACCTACAAGAGAATTAGAGCTGAAATAATTAGACAGAAAAAGAGATTTTAATTAATGATGGTAATTCTTACAAAAGGAACCAGATTGCTAGCCCTGGAAACTGCCAGTTCTTTTTATACACAACGTACATACAATCACAATGAGACTATTGCAGAGCTCCCTAGCACGGGACATTATCCTGAGCTGAGAAGTCCAGTGTCTGCTTGGCCATGCTTCCTGGCTTTTGCTGCAGCTGAGCTTTGCAGCATGAACAATTGTTCACTAAATTCCTTGGTACAAGCAGATCCTTTCACATGGGCCGCTTGATCTTTAATGACCTGAGTCAGCTTACAGTCACGACTGATAATCACAAAACCTACTGAAATAAATGTAGAGTCCCACAGGTTCAAATGACCACTGCATCAGGGTCCCAAACCCGGGAAATCTCTGCAAATGGATTACCAGTTCCCCTAAATACCAAAGTAGCCCTTAAATTAAAAAAAAAAATTAGAGAGAGAGACCTTTCAGATCATGCTATTTTGCTTAACTTCCTATCATTCCATTTAGAAACAGTTACTTTATCCCAGTCCTTATGAGTGCCATAGCTGTGGGGGCCACGAGGCATCAGGTTTTATGAACAGAAGCAGCTGCAGAATTTGTTCCCAAGTTGGAAGGCAAGGGGGAAAGATTGGTTTTTTAGTTGTTAATAAAATTCCGGAGTAATGAAACGTTAGCAGAAGCCTTTCACCATCTCTCTTTACATCCTGTTCTCCATGCCTTTGCAGCTGGATGGAGAATTCCACCTCCCAGAAGTGCTGAGCAGACTAGCAGATCTGGGGTACAAGCCCTCTGGTAGAAGAAAAGCTATCCTAGCTGGTCCCTGAAAATTTAATTTCTAATCCCTGATGGCTAACCAATGCAGCCGGCTTAAACTCAGTCTGAAAAGTAACACCTTGCTGCAGCTCTCATAACATCCTATGGCAAGGAAAGCAATGATCTTCACTACTTGAGCCCAATATGAAATAGATTAAGTCACATGTATCAACTTCACTTTAACATGAGTATTTCTATTACCTGGGTCAGAGAGTCTGTGCAGTCACTCTCCAAAACCTGCTGTTATTAATTCAGCAATTATAGCTTTACAGTGGCAGGGAATCCTTGGTATTTGAGCTGGCACTGAAAAGCTGTAATTCTGAATGGGACATGACATGAATTACTGGATTGCTGTAATTTTTTAGCTTTTCATGCATTTTCACTGCCTATATTAAAAATATAGCAAGTAATTCACTTTTAATTATGCAAATTCAAAGATAGTAAGACAAGAGATGGATGAGTTTTTAAATGTCTGCTCTGCCTGGCCACCTGGGGTTAGCATAGAAAATCCACCAGCTAATCAGGTAACCTGGCCCACCATGCTCCTCTTGCCCGGGTGTACACAAAATTACCTCTTCTTAGTATTCAGCACCACTACAAAAGCAGAGTACAGGAAAGAAATTGCCACGCAGAGGGACAGCTGGGAGAAGGCAAACCTTCTTAACATGCCTTCCCCACTGCTGTAGGTGTTCAAGGACAGCAGATACATAGCTGTCCTCATATCTGACATCAATAGAAGACCTCAGAGGCCTTCAGTTATCTATATGCTTTCCAATTTGGCAATTATCTTCCCGACATTAGGGCTGTTTTACTGGAACACCATCCTCAGCCACTGTTTCTCAAGTAGAAGAAAAAATTTGCCCAACAGAGATATCACAAATAACTTTTAACTAGAATCTTCAGATCAGGACTATAGCATGCAGCTGCCTCCATCTTCTGCACCTCTGCCGTCGGCTTCTTCACTGTTCCTTAGCAAAGTCTACGACTGCAACTAGCTTTTACATGCATGTGCCGTACACAAGCCTGTGAGTTTATTGTAAAAGAGGAATGTTACACTGCTCTCAAAGACATTGTTGTTAAATTGTAAGATAGCAAGTGCAAGTAACGATGGCTTGTTAAAAGCCTAGTGGCTGTATCTAATAGCTGCAGTATGGTAATTAGAGGCAAGAGATTGCTGAACATGTGTAAAAAAGAAAAAAAAAAATGCCAGTAGCAGTAATGCAAAAGCCTCTCCAAGCCTAGAGCAATTGTTATTTTGCCCTCCTACTGATGCGCTACTTATCAAGGATACAGTGGTTAGAAACTAGCTTTCTTTAATGAATGTGAAGTTTAGGTATTTTCTTCCCAGGAATCCCAAGGCTTCACACTCAGTACATCCACAGTTTAGGACACAGAGGTAAAATTACTCAAACACCTTATTGCCTTGCCCTGAAAAGATACATCTGCCTCCTTTCCCTGGATGCCTGGGATAACTTTCAAGTAAGCAAATTAGCAATGCAAATCTCCAGCAACCTACTGAAAAGGGTGCCAAAGAAGGTGCTCACAAGGCACTGCTGTGCTGTTCTTCACATTAATATTTTCAAAGCAGGTGGAAACTTTTCATTTTCTGTAATCTTTTCATCCTCCTTTCCCCACCCAGAGATGTCTCACTCCTAGTTTCAGTCTTGCTTCTCTAAAGGTGATTTCTTGCATCTTCCTCAGCAACTATTCTGTGTGCTGGAGTCTTTCGGTGCTTTCCTGAGTGCCTACTGCATACAGTTTCAAAAGAAGAAATCTGCCTGAAGAAGAGTGGGTGTTTTGAGTGGTGGTTTTTTTCTGTCATGGCATTGCTATTACAAGTCTCACTCAGATATGGTATCTGCCCTGAAACCCTGGAATTCAGCCTTATTCCCAAGCTTTTTGAAACTCATAGCTCCATTTTGGCATACCTGCTGATCACAGCCTTTACAAATCTAGCCAGAATTGAGCATTACCTTCACCTGACAACTTCTGTAGAAACCTTAGTCATGCATTAGCTATTTGCTGTCTCAACCACTACTACTTATTTTAAAATTGTGTTAAATTCCTGCTCTTCACCAAGCAAAGAACAGAATTAGCTGACTTACCTTTTTATCCGCTGTAATTTTATGAAGATGTGTCCCGTTGGGCAGGGGAAAGGCACCATTTCAGTCACTTAACAACATGTATCACCACCTCGTTCCCTAATTCTAATTGTGAGCTGTTGAGTGATTTCTTTCTCAGTCTCATCCTGGAACACTTCTGGCTAGATCTGACAAAGCATCTGAACACACTGTTTCTCTATGAACTCACCACCGAAGAAGTCTAAGACCATGGAGCTAAAGAACTGAGATACTGTCTTCTTACTACAGTAGGAAAAGTAGCTCTTGCTCATTGTGAGCAGATGAGCTTGAACTTTTCTACTTCCCAGTGTTGCTAAAGGAAAAGCTGTTTCATATTTGTAATCAGAAGTAAAGGAAGAGCACAAAACAGATGTTGACAGTGTGATTAAGGATTTATTTTAAACTACAGAATAAAGCACTGTTAATATCTTGGCTTGAGGGAGATTAAAGACTTCTGTGGATTTTTCCATTCTCACCTGCTATCACCATTATGTAGCAATGGTTCTTATAACTCTCTTCAAATTAATTCTGCAATACACGTCTGCTGCCGGTTCTACCAACCAAAGCCTATATAAGGATCAGGTTGTAATGAGAATCAGTTTAACCCCATTTACTTTCTAATGTCAGCGGTATCATAGAGATCGCTTATAACCTTGCATGCTAAGTAAAGCAGTTAATTGTGCTGCTGTACCAAGTTTAGACATAAAAGGCAGAATTAAAAACAGGTTTTAAAAAAAGGCTTAGAATAGGAGTTCTGAATGCAGAAAAAGGGCTAGTGTGAGTTATTATCAGCTTGTAAATAGAAATCAAGGTTAATATTTGGTTAAAAGATAAAATTAAGAAAGTTTTGTATTGATCTCAATGACTTACACATATGCTGGGCAGTAGAAAATATTCATTTTGATGAAAACAAGTGACAGAGCAGCAAGGTTGTCCTTTTGTTAAAAGTATGGTTCTCCTAAGCAAATGTGGCTACCAGACTAGAAACATCCATTTCTGAGGTCGCCCCAGAGGAATTCTCGTATAGTTAGTAGGGACCAAACAGACACTTCAAGATGCATTTCATCTCGTACAGCTCAGGTCCCTGGGGAGCCTGGCTCTAGCATGGATATCTACACCCAAGCATCCAGGTGGGTGATACGGGATGGCCTCACACTGCCGGGGCACTGCTTAGTAGAAGTATTGGAGGAACTTATGGGCACAATAAGGCATATAGCTTATTTTCTTTTTTTTTTTTTTTTTTTCTTTTTTCCCCAGAGGGCTGCAGGGGAACAGGCATACAGCTCCTCTTGTTTTCAATGAATGAAAGTGGCCTAACTTTCATTTATAAAAATAAAGCAAACCCCAAAACATTGTGAGCCTATTTGAATCTTTAGGCACCTGAATACCTTTTTAAATACCTTTATTCTTAATGGTCTTAATACGTGCTTAGAGCAAGCAGGAGTGTAGGTTGGCAGGGCAAGATTAAAGACTTTCAACTCATAATTAATTTCCCAGGCTGTTCCTAGGGCACAGCAATTATGCACTTTCCCTTACTCAGGACAGACTGTGAAATGACTGTACTGTCCTTAAAGACTAAATCAAAGTAAGCAAAAAGGCGAATAATGCTGCCATTTTAAAAAAACTACTGCCAACTACTGAACATAAAATGAAAGGTATCCATAGGTACATAAACATTTTTTTTTTAATAGTTTTAGTGATCCAAGGCACTGTTTAAACAGCAATGCTATTATAGATTTACTTAGCTGATTTCTTTCTGAGTACACCAGAACCCTGATCCTTCAAACAATGAATGCTACAGAAAGCAGCATTAGGGAAGTTACTGTGAAACCAAAGTATATTTGTGCAGCAATAAAAAAGAAAGAATTGGGACAATAATGAGCAACCAAATAGTAACACAGTTAAGGGTGCTGCTTTGCAGGAGACAAGTGACTATTCTGAACTCTGAAGTGCCAATGTAATGAATCACAAGAGCCCACTAAAATGAGAGCAAACACATAAATTCTTCTTATTTCAGTATGTACAAATACCAAAACAATTTTGGGTTGTTAACCTCCACAGCTTGAGGACAATGTGTTCATCGTTATTGTATAGCACTTCCCTCTCAGAAATTCTCTGTATATTGGTTTTGATGTTTTACTTGTAGCATAATGTATGCCTGAAAGGAGGCTCAGTATCAGGCAACACCAAGCAGCTGATAAAAAGTGGACAATTAAAAAAAAAAAAAATCAACCAGGAAAGAAAGCAAACTGATAATGTACATTATTTCTGACAATGGAGACTGTGAAGAGATACTAAAAAGATTTGGATTTTTGCTTTTACATGGATTTCATAGATAAACTTACAACTATCCAGCTCTTTAGGAAAAGAGTATCTCCCTCACCTGCACTGCTATTTCATCTCTGTGTGCCCTACCTCCATAGCTACAGCTGAAGTGCACCTATTCCCACCGTCTCTGCTCTGTGTACAGTCCCAACATGGACCACAACCAAGTCTTCTGCCAAAGATGTCTAAATGCCATCAACTGAACTAGAGTAGAAACTCATTCAAAGAGCAGTGAGCAGATGGCAATTGTTTGTTTTGCAAGGCTGGCCAGGCACATGTCACTCTTGGTAACCAAAGTGAACATTACACTACCCTCTCTCTCCTGAGCTAGCCAAGTCATCCTTTACTCAGGATTTGAGAAATACCTCAGCTAATGCAGATTTTGTCTTCCTATACATCACTGAAGGATGACTTCCCAATAGCAAAGACAGTCTGCAAGCATCTGCCGGCTATCACCCCTGCAGAGAAGGCCACAGTCATGAAGGAAGGCAAGTAAGGTATTTCAGTGCTATCCCTGTAGATGATGTGCACTATAAATAAGTCATGTGCTATAAAATCACTATCTAATTGCAGCTCTGATTTGTACACACATTGCTGCCATGTTTTATACATACATATATAGATATATAGATATATATGTGTAGCCTCACCACTGTAATCCTGAACCTCATTTGTATGGAGCTCACCCCTTGGCACTCACAGGGAACAACATACTGCACCAGTTAAGGTCAAAGATCAGCCTGGGGACAGAGAGCTATACAAATGGCACAAACTTTCCTCCTCCTAGGAAATGCTTTCTCAGTTTACTGAAAGTTTGAGTAAAAACCAGATACGTTATAATCTGTGTATGGAAATGTAAGCAGCAAAAAATATCTTTCTTTCTAGACCTGTTAATTACCCATGGAGCACCAGGGAACAAACAAACCAAAAGCTTAGAATTCTTCAAAAGGCAATTGAGTCTTTTAAGAAATACCCTAAAACATAAACAGCCACTTCTTTAGTTGGAGGAGGGGAAAATACCATAAAGCTTAAGAAGCATTTTGTTCAGGAAATCACATCTTTCCCCATTTTCCAGCTGACACATTGCATTGCAAGTCTGTCACAGCACATTACCTTGGTGATGTGATGTAATGCAACATTGCTGATGCAACCCAATCAGATGTGTCTAATGTGATACATCAGATACAATATTTGGGTAGATTTTTTTCTGAAAACAACATCCATAGAAGAGATTCTTTCCCCACCTTTGTCAATTAAAAAAGCCTTTCCAAAGAAATGCATCACCTGGAGATAATTGCTTTTTCACAGGTAATTAGCAAATACAATTAGTTGTGGGAAAGGTTTGCTTTTCAGCAACTCACAGAAAAAAATGGAAAACAGATGATCACAGCTGACATACAACCGCTTTCCACAGTTGGCTTTAAAGAGAGAGTAGTTACAGAAGTTTGCCTAGGACCAGGATAACTCACCTGAGTAAATGTCATTTACAGGGGTGGACTGTGCCACCATCAGGCTGATGGGTTTTTTCCCCCATTGACAAGTGAGAATTCAGGGTTTGGAGCTCTGTGGTTACTGTATTTCATTTAAGGCCATGAAGTACAGTTATGCTCTGAGGCAAAATAACAGTGAAGTCACCGATTTGTCCAGAGATACATCAAAATTCACAAAATAATAGGAAATAAGTACCAACCTTACAAACTCCTCAGTTCATAAACTGGTTGGCAGTGAAGTTTGCTAATCTGTGCAGTAGATAAGTATCAATGAAAATGGAATCAAATAAAGATACATCTCTTAACAGACACTCTGGAAAACTGTAGTGAATTCAGAGTGATTTATTCCAATGTCAGTGCTGAGCACTGCGGGTGAATTAAGGACTACCTGAAATCCTGCTTTACTTGTGTTTCCAAACCCAACATCAGCTATGGAAAACTGCTGGATTTTCACATACAGAAGGGAAATGGTCCATGTGATGGTGATCAGATGAACAGCAAGAATCACTGGACACAGACTTCAAGTAGTCTACTAAACTGGCGATGACATTTGTCAGCAGAGGAGACTTCAGGCGCAGCAAATGAAATGGTGCTGGACTCATACCACACCTCATGCTGAGAAATTGGCAGCAGAAAGCAGTAAGGAAGCCCACATCTCTTTGCTGTATCACTTGACCAAGCCAGGATAAATGAGAGCTAAAATCCTCATAGACTTTTAAAACGGGTTTTAAAGAGGGCTTGAATGGAGGAGGAAGCATCAGTTCTTAATGTTTTCTTTCCATTTAGCCACTTGTACCCTGCTCTGCCACAGCCACAGACCACTCTAGATGCCCTGTAAGTGTAACTTGCTCTGGCCAGGAAAAGAGCAGCAGAGGACTGGCACAGAGACAAAATGCCAGGCCATTTCATTCACTCCTTAGACTGATTTTTCAAGTGTAAAATGTAATTCAAATCTCCATAAAAAGCTATTTGCTCCCTAGTCTCAGGATTCTTACACCAAGTTTCAACCGTGAAATCCAATTGGAAAAAAAAAAAAAGAAAAAGAAAAAGAAAAAGAAAAAGAAGCCTTATGCTCCAGGTCTGAAAATCCTGCAAAAGCCTTTCAGTCTCAGACTCAATTGTATCTTAAATAGAATCTGACCTGTTTTGTTTTCTTCTCTGAAGGTATGGCATAGTGCCTTGTCTCTAAAAGCCAGATTTTCAAAGCCAGGCACACACACCCCCCGCCATCAAAGTGCAGATATTTATTGCCTATTTGTACATCCATGGAGCTGTTCTAACAAAAGGATCAAAGCCAATCTTTCTGAATTTTTAAAATATGGCCCAAAATGCACGTGGCAACTGTACAAATTCATCTCTGAAATTCAGAGTTGCTGCCCGGCTCTGAACATTTATGGTATCACAAGCCACTATCTACATCTGCCATCCCAAAAGGGATATTATTTCATAGGAGCACAAATATTTCTCACCCTTCCTAATCCACCAGTGCTTTTCTTGCTGATTCAGATTAGCAGATAGCACAAATCCTGAAAGATTTATTTCATGATTTGGACTTTCTTTTTCACTGTTTAACCTTCTCTCCTTGCACATGTGAAGTGTTCTGCTCTTTTATAGAGGCTTGTATTTAAAATGATCATAAATTACTGAAGGATTAGCAACAGGCAAAGAGATTCTCAAAGGTTTGAAATTTGGCCCCCCTTCAGGATAAAAAGTTGGATGTATATGTAAATTTTCCAAATCTCTTGATTATGAAAATCTATCAAAACGCTTTGGAACACAAATTGGTATTTCTGCTACTGGTTACCAGTGAGCTATTTCAGGAAAAGCCTTTCTCACATTCTAATATTTCCTAAATCAGGAACTGTAAGTGGAGCAAAATTACAATACTTTCTGAGCATTCTAATCCAGAAATAGGTAGAACATTCCATTTACACAATTTCTAACCCCTCAACTAACATCATATATGAGAAACAACACAATAACGGTTTCTATTTACACCTGTGTGTTGCTCCAGTACCATTAAGTCCCACAGGCATAGGATTAGGTAGGAAAAAAAATAAAATCATCTTTTTTAAAATACAAAAGGATTTTCTAACTTTTATGAGTACCATGTAAAGCTTGAAAATACAACCTATGTATATTCTGAAAGCTCAGAAATGAGATTTGTTATCTATTATATCATTATATTTTATCCTTTCTTTTCAAAAAGATGTTAAATGCTTCTGGAGGCTTGAAATCATTCTGAAGAGGCGGGAAGTGATTTATGTGTTACACATGTGCATTGCACATGTTACATGTTACACCCAACCCGCCACCATGCATCACCTGTCAGTTTAAGCATACTAACTGGTTTAGCAATGCACAAGATAGAACTTAAAAGAGCTTTTCCCTACCAAAACCTCTCTGGCTTTTTTTCCAAATTTCCTCTCATGACTTCTGATATCACCAAGTGTGACAGCATGCTGCTCATGAAAAAAAAAAAAAACTTCAAAAACTTTCAGCTGTCCCTTCCATCAATCGTTTTTTGTGAAATCCAGTCCACATGTTCTTCTCAGTGAAATCAGCCACTCTGTTTAAAAAGCATGCTATAGCTGCGCTTATTTGTCCAAATACAAAGTTCACCTGATATTCTAATTTACGTTGGAAAAAAACCGTTGGCATGGCTGTCTGCCTTCTAATTAAGACGACTATTATATCTCAGTGACTGGGAAACCTCATCTGCATCTATTCATGTATCGCATCTGTGATTGGGAAGCAAAAGAAAATCTCTTTTGCTCAGGGACTTCGTTTAGCAGAAGTTCACTGACATGGGAGTTACTTATCTGCTGCAATATCAGGTAACAGCACCACCTTCTGCCAACAAGTTACCATCTCTTTGGAAAACTATTAGATCGATTTTCTCTTCATGATTTCAGTTGTTTTCTCAAACATTTCTGATGTAGACAGCAAACTTTAGACCAACATCCCTAAGGCTATTTTAAAAGAACCCAAGCTGTCCAGAACAGACATAGATGAAATTACTGAAATTTAACAAATTTATTTACAAAAAGCTAATAAATAAATAAATAAAACCCAAATCCTTCCAAAGCTAAATATGCTGTGCTTCAACAAAACACTTAAATACACGCTTAACTGCACAGTACTTGAATAAATCCTCAAACTTTTTTTGCTGAAGCAGGGCCTCAAATGTCATTGCAAGATCACCAGTCCAGTTCCCTGAACATGCCCAGGGCATTTCCAATACAATTTAGGGACCGGGCAGGATCACAGAACCTAGCTCAGTCTGAAAACAACCTTTGGGCTCCCGAGTCATTTGTCTGCTTTTGAGCGTTTATCTTGTGAAAAAGGAGAAATGACAAAACAAGGGGAGAGAAAAATGGAGCTCCCCAACAACAGGGGCACAAAAGGGCCAGGTCTCTCTCACACAGGTGTAAATTCAGCTTGTCACCCTCTAGCCCTGCAGAAGTGAGACACCAGCTCCCAGGCGGCAGGTGACACTGCACACCCGGCTCCGTGTCTGTGGGGCACACACCGTGCACGTTTGCTCAAATGACTGTTGCCAGCATCCTATAGTGCTATATGTGTGCACATATGGGTACAGGTATACAGGCAAACACGCCTCCTACAATACATAATTAGATAATATACTGTCAGGTCCAAAACTTGTATATCTGTCTTATACATTAGTAAGAATGCGCTTCAATCTTTAAGTTAGAACAGCCATATATTAAAGCAAATCAGAGCGGAATTTCAGGTCAGCAAACTGTCTCTGCCCCTTCCTTGCCCCCCAGAGCCCAAAAACCACAGCCTGGGGCAACCACTGAAGCAAAGAAAGCGTGAACGGGGCAGAAGGTAATGCTGAAGAAAGTTTGCAGGATGACTTGTCTCAAAACCAGTAGTTGTTTCCTCAGCCCCTCCTGTCCGGAGAGGAAAAGGAGTAGCAACGCATCTTCCTGCCTCCTCGTTCGCCCCCCAGCTCCGATTTCACTTCCCATAACACGAACGGCCAAGTCGCACCCAGCAGCACGGGCAACGGAGAATTCAATTTTGCACACACTGTTAGGAAGCCTTGGAAAAACTCCACTTTCAACACTACAGCAGTACATAATACTACAACCATCCAGTGTAAAATATGTCTTCTCAACCATTTTCACTGAAATAATCAACTTTTTCCAGTGCTATCGGTGGAAGCACAGGAAGGAATTAGCAACAGGCAGGCTCCCGCACCTGCTGGCCATGCAGATGAGTATACCGCAAGACATGAAACACTGCATTAAGCCAAGGAACTAACATCTGCCATGTGCTGTTCTCTTATCCTCTCTCCCAGGGGAAAAGTGAGAGTAGAGAGGGTTTGGTTATGGATTATGATCATCTAGGGTTGTTTATCACATGAGCTGGAAAGGTTTTTTCCACTAATTCTTTCATCAAATTTGTAACTGCTGCCTGAACTGACAGATATAATTTGGAAATGCAAATAGGGCCCATCAGCAGAGAGAGGGGTGGCAGTGGGAAATACAGCATGTTTCTAGGCAAACTTCTGTAACTACTCTCTCTTTAAAGCCAATTCTTTGTTTCTAATATTGCTGTTGGTTTGTTGTGTTTGTTTGTTTTTTTTTCAACTGGATTCTGGTGCCTTCCCTAACACCCAGCAGCAGCGAGGCCCGAATACTTTGCAGCACACTAAGCTGGGTGACACAACTGAGTAATGAGAGTTACTACACAAAACAGGGCTGTTAGTCCCTGGGAAGGTCAGAACAGCTTCTGACTGAGTCTTTAAAGAAAACTTGCTTCCCTTTTCCTCAGTGTTTTACTTTTTTTTTTTTTCTACATGTTTCCTCTTGAACCCCAAGTTCCTGTGAGTTATAATCTAGGATGCTGAGGAGGCTCCACACCTGGTGTAAAACTATTGGCACTTCCATGGAGTGAGGCTATGTGGAGCTGGGCAGATATACATCAGTCCCCCCAGAGGGGGTGCTCCTACATCTCCTGTACATCTTCAAAATACTCCCATAGATCTTTAAGGGAAAATACCTGTTTCAAAGTGTGTGCAGTAAATCACAGTGGGGTCTTGTGGTGGCAGAAATCCTGCAGGGAGGAAACAACCTCCTACCTCACTTAAGCTGCCTAAAAATTAGTCATGTGTCTTAAGGTCTCCATCTACATTCTCTTTGTACTTCACAGCCAATCAGTGATTGCCCTGCCAACAGCTGAAGTCAGGTGTCTAATTTTTAGACAACTAAGTTTCAGAAGACAAATCTTACACGATGTATATAGTTACCTTCAAGAGCAAAACTATGCTTTAATGACGGGAAACATGATACTGTCACGGTAATGGGCAGCACACCTAGCATGAGAGCCAAGGGATCTGGGAGACATGGTGTCAGCAGACACAGAGATAAAGAATAAGACAATGATAAGCCAATCAATAAACCAGTAATTAGGGCTGTTTGACAGGTTGGGGGTGTTTTGGTTTTGGTATTTTACTTGTGGGTTGTTGGTTTTTTTTTCCTCTGGATTTGAAAGAAGTTTGCTTATCTAAGTTTTAGAACCACTTAAATGAATCCTAGTTCTGTTCAAATCAATGAAAGCCACGGTGAGACAGCTGTAATTTTACGTGCATGTGTTTTAGTAAATTACAGGGTTTAGCCTTAAGGATTCACTTCAGTGTAATCTACTAAAAAGATAAGTAGAGCCAGATGTAGTGTCTTGCAGACTGCTGGACGGTTGCAACTGGAGTGACAGCATTGAAAGCAACTTTATAGCATCGTAGAGAGCAGATTTTCTGACTCGAAAAAAGCAATATTTTACATAAATGGTTGTAAATATTTTATATTTACAATGCAAATAAAGGAGAGTGCAAATAGGTAAAAAAAAAAAAGCCTAAGTAATTGGTAATGGTTTTGTCTTGTTCTGTTTGTGCATATCCATGGAGAAATACAATCTGCAGTATAAACCATTTAACTAAATTAAATTCTAGTTAGCATCTGGGATCCCATCAATAAGAGTCTATATTTCTGAGGAGCCACATACTGGTGGCAGTAATAAACACATAAAGATTTTAATAGGTAAATAAATTTGTTGTTGCATTTCTCCTGCTACCAGAACACAACTTAACAGAGTAATTAGTGGTTAGATATCTGACTATAATGAAGAAAATTCTCTAATCATTAAAAATTCTCCAGAAAGAACATTCATACCATCAGTAATGATTACTTATTCTGAGGCACATTCACTTAGCACCAGAAATAGTTGTCACCTGGTTCCTCACTTCACATAAACCTTTAATAAGAGATTTTCATCACATTAGAAAGTTATTTTCAGGGTCACCATCTATTTATGATCATTCCTTATGTCCTTAGCCACTCAAATTAAGAAAAAAGAATAAAAATCAATGCAGTTAGCTATAAATCCACAAGAGCTGGGCTGTGTCACAGCTTCTTTATCTGTTAGTCCCAACTACTTATTTATAAATCTCCTAACTCTTCTGAGTCCTCAATGAGAGCTGTGCATAGAATAAGTGAATATAATAAATCTTAAAAGATAAGCATTTACCCCACGCCTAACCAGACTTTTTATGTTCAGGTTTTTTTATGTTTGGGTAACTACAAGTTTGACTGTCTTGTTATTAGCACCATTTCACAGATGTACACACACACACAAGGCTGGGCTCAACAAGGAGCTGAACATATGGACCTAAGGCTTGTACGTGTCTGCTCATCTTTAATGGATTAGGTGAAGTTGGATCCAAAGCTGGAGGCTTGCCAGCACACTAGAAATTGAACCCAGATATCTTGACACTACATTTAGTGCCTTATTTATGCAAACCCATTTACTTCTGGTATGCAGTTTGCCACTTCTGAACAGTTTGGGGGACTGCGTTCCCATTGAAGTCAGTGGAAGTTAAACAAAAACAAGGACTGATGACAATGCAATTGTATTTTGGAAACTACCAAGCAAAATAGATCTGGTGGTGCATAATATTTCACTTTCCATGGCTGTACCTCAAGCTTTCTCATCACTAGTATGTCTGTGACTTCCCAAATGAAAACTTGCCAAACTCAACAAGAAATCTGTAAAAATATTAAACCAATTTCTTTCTGATTATAAAGAATCACCAGTAACAAACATTTTTCAGGGTAGAAGAAAGGATTGTGTAGTCACTGTAAAGATGCAAAGCGAAATGATGATTCCTACCCTACAGAGTATCCAGCATTAGAGAGCAGGTGATGGGGACAGACTGGAGAGGAGAGGGAAATAATGAAATTACAAATTACAGCACTGAATCCAGGGGATGGGCAGCCCGCAAGAGTTTAATTTTTTGTCAGGAAGGCATGTAGCTATAACTTGGAACACTCTGGAAAGAAGACATTCCCATTGAAAAAAACACACATTTCTGCTCATAGCCAGGTGGTGAGAGCCACAGGATTTCACTTTTTTGGCTGTCAGGGAACAGAACTAATGGAATGGCACTTGCTTCATTCCAATAGTGAAGACCTTAAAAGCCAACTCAAACAGCAGAGACTGAACACAAAGTATGGCTCAACTGCAGCTCTAGACCTACAGCAACAGGAATTCTTCCCAGATAGACTGACATCTGGCAAACACCTGAATGGAAAAACTACCAGCAGTTATATATTTACTGAAATGCTTATCTTGTCCTTCTTGTCCCCCTTTTTTTTCCTCCCCCCCACCCCACCCAAATTGGCAATAAGATTACATCTTCATTGCCCTCTCATTGATTTGTTCCTCAGAAGGAAATGACAGCATTTCTGAGAAATAAATAAATAACCAAATAAAACAAAACTGAGAGGCAATCTGCATGTAAATCAGCATTAGTCATTGACATTTGAGACTTGACAATAAGCCATCCCAGTCCCAGCTGTCCCCACAAAAGCTGCTCTCCTTTGTATGAAAGAGAACACTGCAAGCAAATGGAACCAAAGATGAATATAGATAAAATGTAAACACTCTTTGCTTGAAGTTTTTCCTAAAAGCTCCTTTGTTCCTCAGTGCTTAGGAATACTTTCACCTACTGCTGCTAGTTTTGTCTTTGGTACTTTCCTCCCAAGGATGCAGTTCCTTACAATTCTCACTGAATTTGTTTATAATGTATTTGCTCACATGAGCAGTTGTAGCACAGAAGGTGGCTGCTTAAACTAGGGAGTATGTTCATTATTCCATTCTCTGCACTACATTCCACCTGTAATAAAAGGTATTAGGTTAAATCAGGTCTTTGTACTGCTTTTCTGAATGATTTCTTCCACTGTCACAATATTCTAGCACTAGACAACATTGCTTTTACTAAAAATCAAGAGATTTGGGTTTACAACACAAATATTACTGAAGATTGTGCGTAACTCTAAATAGCATTAGAAGTGTTTTATTTGGTCAAATCAAATTAGATCTAGCTCTTACCAGTATTTCTACTGAAAAATCAGGTACAGGTATGTTTCTGTGCTGCTTTGACCTTTCTTATCTACACTGCTTCAAGGAACTGCAATGGATAGTAGAGGGCTGTCTGTCCAGGGAGGGAAGCATTTTATCACGTTCTATGGCAATTAACCAAAGCCAGAATAGGATTTCTATTGCTGCCAAAGCACTAAAAAACTGCAGTCAGTTACCATCCCAAAAGTCAGCGGGAGATGATGCACAGTATGAGAACAAAACTTTTCCCAACATTTCCCTTAGTCTATTACACAACAGAGAACATCATGTAACTATTATCCCCAAAAGCAGTTCACTCAAGTGTGCCAACAATTAAATATAGCTAAACATGCATAAGTGCAGCTTATAACTCCCTTGTAGCAGGAGATACTACTCTTCTCCAGGAGATACGGCCCTGATCCCACTACGACTGCTCGTGGAGTGAGGTATTTACTGGAAGAGCTATCCTGGTTTCATGTGGAATCTTTCCCTTTTGGTGCCTCCTTTTTGTCAGTGACACTGAAGTACTCGTGTCACCTCTCCTCTACAGAAAGGTTAGAAATGCTAGCACAGGAGCCGGACTGACATGGGGCAGGAGAGCCTCCAGGGATTCTTTCTAGACCTGGGTCAATTCTTTTTACTTTTTTTTTTTTTTTTCTTTTTTATTAAGAATGCAAAAACCCATAGAAAGCAAATCCCTACTCTTGAAAACTTTCATTCTAATTATGGATAAACCACCTCCAAACTCCCAAAGCTCTAATTATGTGCATAAGTTTCAGCATAATGTAGGCTTGGTGATGCTAAACAGAGCAATGAGGTTATAGAAGAATGAAAATATTGATTTTCTTTGACAGAGACAAGAAGAGCTCAGCTTTGGGTTCTTGCAGTGGTGTTATCAGCTTAACCAAGTCTAATTAGCTTCATTCATTGTGGTCAAGTCTAAATACAATTAGAAGAAAAGCCTGATCAACAACCAAGAGCACCACCAAAGGCTTAGAAATGCTGGCCCATATCCATTTTCCCTGCCCTTCCTATGCTTGATTGCACATGGGTAACCAGAGATCAAAATCCTTTAACCCCATAAAGGTAATACACTCTGAAAGGCCAGAAAAATCCACCCTTACAAAAAGTTCTTGAAACATCATGTACCTGATGCTAAGAAAACTGCTGGAAGATGGTGCACCAGTCCTTGGTTGGAGAAACTTGTGCTCTCTTATACAACGTGACTGTTCAGGACACAAATGAATGTCACACTGAATGTTTTCATAACCATCAGATGAGATCTAGAGACTAACTCTTACCTTTACTGTGATGGCCCAGCTGGTGTGTAAGTCACCATGATGGATTTTACTGCTTCTTGTTAGAAAGAAAATTTCTCCTCCCCTACTCCACCTCTTTTCCAAAATCCTGCTGGCACTGTACACTCTATAATGCTTTCCCTAGCAAAACTTGTGTATCAAAAGTCAGTTACTGCAGCACATGAAGCATTAACACTTCAACATGCCAAATATATTTTAGAACAGGATGGAGTAACCTGAAAGTTCCATTCTTCCCATTGTTTCAACAATTGTAGCTATACTGTCATACCACATCAGTTCATCAACTCCAGCACACACAGAGAAACAAACAAAGAAACTGTTTTCTGAAGTGGTAAGAAAAAGAGAAATGAGGATGCCCTTGCAGTGGGCAAGAAGATCGCTCAACTTCCAGAGTGAGAGCAAACCTCCTCTCCCAGCACAGGTGTGCATCAGAGAGTATCACAGACTCCTTCCTTGCCTGCATTTCCATGGTCCTTTTGAAGAAAAGGCAGGCTTTGGCATAGCACCTCAGGACTTTCCAGCAAGGAGCCAGGATGAGCCTGGGGACATCCCCCTTCCCTGTCCTGCACTGTAACCCCTCACCGATATCAACCCAAGAACCCACCCCTCTCTGTAAACCCACCACGTTGAAAATGCTTGTAGCACCTTGTACCTTCTACTTTTCACAAGAAAAAAACAACCCATAATCTGTACAAGATCACTGCCCTATCTAAAGCATTATGCTGCTTGTCAACAAATTTTCACATTTAAAATTTTGAAAGAACAGCTCTGACAACATTTACATGATGCCTCACTTCTCCTTCCTTTTCAGTTTTATTCATGAGCAGTTCCCACCACTAACCATTTTTTAAAAGAGGTTTTTACAACACAGCATTGTTAATTTTAGCACCTATGTGTTATGCTGCTATGTCTGATATAACCAGTGCTGCTGGAAAAATGGAGAAAATCAGATAAAAAAGTATCTTCTAAGATGAACTAAGCAAGTTTCTTCTGGATTCTTTGGCTAATAACTCTCCATCTCCTGTGTGAAATAATCTAGGCAAATAATATTATACCTTACCAATCACACCGACTACCAGCAATCATTTTGCCTTCTGTCACAAGATACCGGCTACGGTGGAAATTGTTTCACCTGTATCTCAGATCACAGAATACCTAGAAGCCTGTAATCCTTTACTTCGTTTTGCACTATTCAGAGAGATGTTCATTACCAGTCGTAAATCCATGAGATTGTCATAGGGGACCCTAAGGGAATCTTTTAACAAAGTCTTGCTGGTGTTAGCAACTGATAAATTGCCATATGTTAGAATAATTCCCTCTCCACTTCATTTCCTCCTGGGGCATTTCTAAAAGCAGCCATACCTGGCTTACTGTGGCTGTGTTATTACCCAATAATTATTAGATTAGTGGTCCTCCAATTTGTAGCCACTACTCTTGCCTCTTGTAACATCTCCTACAGCAAGATCCAGGTTAACTCACTGGCTTAGCTGTCATTCTGCAGTGATAACATTGTGATGACAAGAGGTTGAAATGTATTCAGAGAAATATCCAGGATATGGGGTCGAAACAAACCCTCGGATGCTCATTGGCACTTGAGCATTCGGGTAGGAGGTCACTGCAAAGGATCACCCTAAGGACAAGTGCCCCTTACACCACCTGGCCTGCCTGGAGGTTGTGAAATGCACTTCACCAACTCTATCTGAGTTCCAAAATACTACTAAAAAGACTCATTTGAGGTCTGGTTCTCTTTGCCTTGCTTTGCTTTTGGTTTTGCTTCCGTTTTTAATGCAGAATAAGTATAGCAATGCTGACTGCCTGGTTTGATGTGAAGGAACGCAAAATTCAGGCTCAAAATGAACTTCACTTCTGTTTGTGGTCATGTGTATTACTTGTATGCTGCTTGATTTTTTTTATTTCTTTCTCAAATCCAAGACAAAAGCCTCTCATTTCAGCACCTTGTTCACTCATCTTTCCAGCCATCTGGGTGTTGCATTTTGCAGGGTCCCAATTTAGCTGTCCTTTATTCTCACTAAACTAAGCAACTTACACGAGAATGACATCAGCAGCGATTTCTGGTGCTAAAAAGAAAAGCACTAAGAACAAAACATAACTTACACTGAGTAATTTCAAAATGCTTCTGTGTGTCTCTCTCTACTCAGTTGTACACAAGAAACCCTGCTCCTCACATCTGAACTACTGCAGGACTTTTTATGAAAAATAAAAAGGATATAGTTTTGCAGTTGTCAAATGCAAACTTCAGCGATAGTCAGCTATAAGCTGTCTGAATCAAACAGAAGCTTCCTGGCTTAGTTTGGATTGCTTATATCCACAACTTTAACTTTCCCTAATGCTGCTGACATAAGTGTATTTTTTCCTTTTGAGGCATTATCTGGATGCCTTCAAGTCCAGTCAATGAACCTTGCCACTTCAAAGGAGAACCTTCATATAAGAAAATTAACAAAAATGCTAGGATGGGCAAACAAGTTAGTTTTGTTATTTACTCTTTGTCCCAAGTGAGCACCTAGCAAAAAATAAACACCTTCCATCCACCTAAAGAAGCTGCTCTCCTTTGTCTAGCTGAGGCATCAGCACAGTTGCTTCCTTTGTACTAATGAGCAAAATATGTGGGGAAAAAAAAACCCTGGCTTCTGAATGGAAGGTGAGTCAGGAAAAGGACATGCAGAAGGTTGAACGCAGCCCCCACAACAGCTATCCCGTGCCAAACCCCAGAAGGAGCAAAACAGCTGCAAGCAAAGCCCAGCAATGAGCCAGGTTTTGATGAAGCGTCTGTTGGAGATTTTTTTTTTTTTTAATTCATTTCAGAACTTGTCATCTGGGTTATGAAGCTGAAACTGAAGGGAACCTTTTGTTGGGGTTTTTTTTTTGTTTGTTTGGGGTTTTTTTTTGTCTAATAGTAACAGCTGCTCTTGCTACCAAACACCTGTACTACCTAGAGATTTCTGGTTACCTCTGTGGCTGCTGCTACCAGAAGCAAAAGTAAATAGTTTGGTAGATTTCCAGTAGGAATTAATTAGTTTCACTTTAAAAAACAAAGACCAGCACTTTGGCTTAGAAACTTTTGAGCCTTTGCCTGTTTACAGCTGGTTTGTTTTGTCTGCCTCTGGCTGATCCAGCCAGCCTCATTAGACTCTGATGATAACTTCTAAATGCAGGGGGAAAAAAAAAAAAACCTTGCCACAACTTTCAACATTTGCTCTTACATCACTTCATAGATCTCCAACTGCGGTCCACACCTTTACATCTCGTATTATGCTTATCTCATTACACTTAAAGCGCCAGTTTCCTTTTTGCTTTTGTATCCCTCCAGGGCTAGGCGCTCACCCGCTAGTAGTAAGAAACTGTAACAGATGGACAAAATAGCTGGAGACAGACACACTGTGAATACGTAACTATCCCTTCTGCCCTGGCGTGTCCCTGCAGCACTTGTTGGGGGTACACCTGCGTTTTATTGGCAGCTCAGCCGGTTGCACCATGGGGAGGCAGGCAGTGGACCTGCGGAGCAGAGGAGAAGGCAAAGGAAGGGCAGTGACGAGAGACGGAGGTTTGAAAAGGCCCAGCAATGACAGATGGATGTGAAAGCTGAACTATCTGCAGTCCTCAGGACTTTGGAACATTTACTTAGAGTGGAAAATGGGCAACAGGAACAAAAGATTTTGCATCCCTTTGTTTTAAATGCCAGATTTTTTTAATACCATGAGTAAAATGAGAAGACATTGACCTCTATGATTCAAAGACCATTTCTGTAAGAAAACTGAAATGGAAGCTGCTATGGAGCGGTTAAAGGCTTTTTACAGTACAGAGGGGAAAAATCAGATTGCTTTAAATGGGTCATGACCCTGCCCAGACTGCAGCCCAGAAGCTGGAAGAACCATCCCAGCCTCAGGATACATCTGCCCAAGTTGTCTTTGCTTCTGCATTGTTTGCTTGCAAAGACAGTAATATAGGTGCCAGTTGTGGCATTACTGTTGCTTTCCTCTTCAGCATTTCTTAACGTATTAACAGTACAACATATACCAATTCTGCAATGTTTCAGCTGGACCCCTTTGCAGAATCTGAGTTGGGTCAGTTAGAAGTGGGGGCCTGGCTGCCTACCTTTGAAGGCCACCATGCAAAAGCACTGGCATGGAGGAGAGCTCATACTGGTGTGTGTGAGCTCAAAGACCGAGTGCCTCTGAAATACTCAAACTCCAAAAAATAACAAAGTAATTAAGTAGGCTGACTTTGCCCTTGTTTGCTAAAAGCTTCTATTTTGCTATTATTGTACAGCCCATTCTGGTAGCTGGAAGTTGGGTATCAGGAACGTACTATTGAGTTTCTTCCAAGTCCTTCCAAAATGCAGTTTGAAAGATGGATGGCAGAAAATCCACTGATCAATTCCCAGTTAGCAACACTTTTCACGTACCCGCAGTGAGCTATTCCAGTCTTTTCATTCTGGTTTGCAACATTTCTAAAAGAGACTTTGATGCAGACAATACCCATTACTGCTGCCTGCTGATATATACCCAGAAAGTAAAGGAGATTATATTGTATAAGCCTGAACATGAACAGTATAGGTTAGTTGGAGCAGCTCTTGGCAATAGTTCAGATACAGGGGAAAAAATGCTGCTAATATCCACTGAACATAAATTACCAGTTTAAAACTAGCACCAGTTCATAGATTTAAATGGATTTTTAATGGACTCCAGCCTTGCGATTAAAGCAATAAGAGGATATGATTCCTCTATCCCCAGTGGCATCGTAAGGGCTTCATTGACATGTGCCTTAGTGATTTATGGTTGACTGCCTTAATCAGAGCTCCAAGCACTGTGGGAAAATGCCCAGGCAGCAAAAGGCAGATCATGCAAAAGTGCATGCTAATTTGGCTTTCTGAGCAGTATGCACAGGTATGAGCCTGCCCGTGCTCAGACTGACCCTGCCCCAGAGTCTGCAGCAAGGTCACTGGGGCCTTGTGCTGGTTGCAGTGGAATCAAATCATTTCTATATATAACCATGTCACACACCAGTTTTAACACTGAAATCTCAGTCCTCTTGTAAGCTGCCTTTTCTTTGGGTGGGTGGGTGGGTTGGTTGAATTTGCAGTCCTGTCCATGAGAGCATGCAAAAAATGTGCAAAACTAGAAAGGCAAAGAGGCCAGACCGCAATCACCCTGGTCTCACACGGTTGTTCATGCTGTGCACAGTGCAAGTGAACACCAGTGACAGTACTAGCACTGTTGCTGTTACACTGGAAGTCTCACACCCTCTTAGGCACATATTTCTTTCCCTGCTCTGTGCTGTAAGGTTTTTAAATGACATTTACTGCAATGGAGTTGAGAGGAAAAGAAAACAATTATTAAAGAGGGCCTTAATTATAACAGTGAGGGTTACTGGGAGACAGCAAGCCTCAGAGAGGGCTGGTTTTTGGGCATAGTGATCACAGAATTATGAGTTTTGATTGTCTGAGAAGTAAGGAGAGGGGTTAGCAGAACTGCTGCCTGGGACTTTCAGAGGGCCGACTTTGGCCTGTTTAGGAAACAGATTGACAGAGTCCCTTGGGAGACAGTCCCCAAGGGCCAAGGGCTCCAGGAAGGCTGGGCATTCTTCAAGAAGGAAGCTTAAAGGCACGGGAGCAGGCTGTGCCCATGTGCTGAAAGACAAGCTGGTGGGAAGGAAGACTGGCCTGGCTGGACAGAGAGCTTGGGCTGGAAGTCAAGGGAAAAAGAGTGTTTATGACCTTTGGAAGAAGAAGCAGGCAACTCAGGAGAACTACAAGGATGTCAGGAGGTTATGCAGGGAGAAAATTAGAAGGGTCAAAGCCCCAACTAGAACTTAATTTGGCTACCACTGCAAAAGACAGTAAAAAATGTTTCTATAAATACCTTAGCAACAAAAGGCAGGCTAAGGAGAACCTCCATCCTTTATATTAGATGCAGGAGAAAACAGCGGCAAAGGATGATGAAAAGGCTGAGGTACTTCATGCCTTTTTTGCCTCGGTCTTTAATAGCAAGACCAGTTGTTCTCTGGGTACCCAGACCCTCAGCTGGAAGACAAGGGATGAGGAGAAGGATCAAGCCCCCATAATCCAAGGGGAAATGGTCACTGACGGGCTACATCACTTAGATACACACAAGCCTGTGGGGCCAGAAGGGATCCACCTGAGGGTGCTGAGGGAGCTGGCACAAGTGCTCACCGAGCCACTTTCAACAATTTATCAGCAGTCCTGGCAAAATGGGGAGGTCCCAGTTGACTGGAGGTTAGCCAATGTGACACTCATCTACAGGAAGGGCAGGAAGGAGGATCTGGGTAACTACAGGCCTGTCAGCCTGACCTCGGTGCCAGAGAAGGTTCTGGAGCAGATCATCCTGAGTGCCATCATGTGGCACTCAGGACAAGTCGGGGGTCAGGCCCAGCCAGCATGGTGGGGTTATGAAACGCAAGTCCTGCTTGACAAACCTGATTCCTACAACAAGATGACCTGCCTAGTGGATGAGGGAAAGGCTGTGGATGGTGTCTACGTAGACTTTAGTAAAGCCTTTGATGCTGTCTCCCACAGCATTCTCCTGGAGAAACCGGCTGCTCATGGCTTGGACGGGTGTGCTCTGCACTGGGTAAAGAGCCAGCTGGATGGCTGGGCCCAAAGAGTGGTGGGAAATGGAGTTACATCCTGCTGTGCCTGGTCACCAGTGGTGTTCCACAGGGCTCAGTACTGGGGCCAATCCTGTGTAATATCTTTATCAACGATCTTGATGAGTGGATTGAGTGCACCCTCAGTAAGTTTGCAGATGACACCAAGTTGAAGGCGGAATGTTGATCTGCTGGAGGACAGGAATGCTCTGCAGAGGGATCTGGACAGACTGGACTGATGGGACAAGGGCAAATGGTTGAGGTTCAACAAGGAGAAATGTCAGGTCCTGCCCGTGGGTCACAACAACCACACACAGCGCTACCGGCTGGGGGCAGAGGGGCTGGGAACTGCCCAGAGGGAAAGGGCCTGGGGGGGCTGGCCAACAGCCGCTGGGCAGGAGCCGGCCGTGTGCCCGGGTGGTCAAGGTGGCCAGCAGCATCCTGGCTGGTACCCGAACCAGCGTGGCCAGGGCAGTGCCCATCCCCCTGCACTGGACACTGGTGAGACGGCACCTCAAATCCTGTGTTCAGTTTTGGGCCCCTTGCTATGAGAAATACATTGAGGTGCTGAAATGTGTGAGAGGGGCAGTGGAGCTGGTGAAGGGTCTAGAGAACAAGTCTGGCAAGGAGCAGCTGAGGGAACTGGGATTGTTCAGCCTGGAGGAGGCTCAGGGGGGACCTTATCGCTCCCTCCAGCTGCCTGATAGGGGCTGTGGGCACGGGGGGTCGGTCTCTGCGCCCAGGGAACAAGCGACAGGGCAAGGGGAAATGGCCTTAAGTTGCACCACAGGAGGTTTAGGTTGGATATTAGAAAAACTTTCTTCACCAAAAGGGTTGTCAAGCATTGGAAGAGGCTGCCCAGGGAAGTGGTAAAGTCACCATCCCTGGAGGTATTTAAAGGACATATAGATGTGGCCCTTAGGGACATGGTTTAGTGGTGGGCTTGGCAGTGTTGGATTAACAGTTGGACTCAATGATCTTAAATGACCCTTCAACCTAAAAGATTCTATGATTCTATGAAATGGTTAAATGGAAATACTGCTAATATAGTTTTCCAGGAGTTTATCCTTGCTTTTGATGTTATAACCATTATAGCACAATCATTTTGAAGCATTGTGACTTCTTTCAAAAATCAAAATGATTCCTACAGTGAGCAGTGAATCTTTCTTCCTTTTTTTTTTTTTTTTTTTTTTAATTCTTCTCCAGAGGCAGTATGTCTTATCTTAGCTTTGTCCCTCATTGGTAAGTCAAGCTGTATCTTAGATGTCACATACTGTCACACTTATCTATGATTTCATGCATGTAGCAATGCTGGATTTTAGCTCACAAGCTTTGCTACCACCCCTATCTTTTTAGGTTGTGACTATGGTAACTGTTCCATAAGTTGCTTCTAAATAACCATAAAATGAAGCAGATAGTACAGGAGATGTCCCTCATTAATACACCTTAATTTATTCTATAATCACACTGTAAATTAACCTGGATGATTCAGGAATGCTACCATTTTCACTTAGGTGAAAATTTCTAAACCAAAGGAGGTTAAGTCAAAATAAAGTCTATAGTTGATTTCAAAAGGTTTAGTATCATGGAGACAGAACTGACGAAGGTGAAACAGTTCCAGTTTTATTAGAAATCTCTGGACTGGGTGTGTCAGAGCATAGTATTTTCTTTCCTTCCACACAAATGCTGCTGAGACTAGCAATTCCCAATTAATGATTCTTACCTTTCTTTTAACCGCCATTGTGGTCTCAGACTAAGCAGAAACTCTAATTAATCTGATGAAAACTTGACTAAAAGAATTTTGTTTAGTGTTTTGCTAACAGACCATGCAAATTAAAGCACAACTCTATAAGCTTACTCCAAATGTGTAAAATCTTGGATTCGTACAAAAAACAACCACTAGGTAATTGATACCAAACTAATTAATGACATTAAAAACAGCTTCTGAAACACTGTTACCACTCCCCAGAGTCCCAATACATTAGCAGTACATTTTAGAGGTGATGCAGCTCTGAGCTATCTGCTAGCAGAAGACAGAGTAGCACAACGCATGACATGACGTACTCTGACATCCTGGCTCTAAGTAGAGCACAGTTGTACACTGTGGTTTAATCCAGAGAATACCTACAAAAGCACAAGCCCTAACAAAGCAACATATCTCCACACCTTTCCAGGCCATAAGAGTATGTTACTGTATGTGCTGCTTAGAAGATTTCCTTAAACACTTCCTTTTTTAAGCTAAAAAGTTTTACACAGGCACCTGACAGAGATCTGATTCCACAATTACTCTAAGGCTCCTTTTAAAGTGCTACAGGATTTCTGTGTAATCAGTAAGCCTGGTATCCTTATCTTCCCCCAGGGACATAATTTTAAAATTTGTTTGCTTCCCTTTATCTCAGACAAAAAGGAATATTCAACAAACTATTTCTAGACTGGAATTTGAGTACTTTGTATATTTTACTGGAGTTATGAAAAATTTCTCTTCTTGACGGTAGGTGTCTTGAGAGAGTGGACTGCTCTCTCATTGTCAACCTTCCTCCTGGTGAGAAAAATGCAAATGAAAATGTTGTGATCTAGAGACAAAGTCTCTGTCATTAGCAATCAGCAGGAATGCTGAGAAATACTAGGGCTTAGTTACATGGAGATGTATCCTTTTCTACAGCAACACCGTAGATGTCATTCAAAAATGTGAATATGTACACAAGGAAAGGTTGAGAGCCATGGCAGAGACTGGTGAGCAGCCACCCACCTAAACCTGAAGAACGCTTTCTACAATCCAGTCTGCAGCATCTCTAAGCTCAGAGCATGGATATGTCATCTTGGATTTCTCTCTGATGTAAAAATAGATGAGAAATATGAGAAAAACCACCCACTTTGTTTTAGCTAATGGTAGTATCATTTGTGAGCAAGCTAGAAGCTCAGATTGAAAGGCTGACTGACAAGTAGCTGATCATCCTCACTTTATCACTACAAGAGAGCACATGAGTTAATATTTCAGGCATGATCTGAGGTGGCAGTGGGTAAGCGCGGTGCTGGAAATGACACTAATGTTATTCTGACAGGCTCTGACTCTCTAAGTACATAACTGAAGGCTTAGGCTAAGCTATGATCCTAGATCCAACAACGATGTCATTGCTATAGGTTGCAACAAGAGAAGTTGGGAACTAGTTGGCTAAAACTCTTCCCCTTTCCATAGGCACTTAATACACCTGTAATCTGGCAGGTTCACATGCCACAGGAGAAGAGGAATGAGGGTTTTGGAGCTTGCCAACTCAAGTGGGCCTGTTATCAAGGACACATGCTAAAAAAATTGCAGCTGCAGCAATAAATAGCCTCTGCTTGGAATCACTCGACACACAAAGTAAAGATTGAAATCCTCTTCAAAGTTCTGTACTGCACAAACAAGGGATTAAAAAATGGCCTGAGATCCCCACCGTGTTTATCTCTTCTCAGAGATATTCAGATTTCTTTTTTTCTGGTCCCAGGTTAATTATAATTGAATTCAACTAAGAACTTTTTACAGCACCTCTAACTATCTAACTAGTGCTTCCTCTGACTATAAAAGCTAAAGAAAATGCCCTGAAACTTTGAGCTTAAAATTCTTCTTTTGACTTTCATGGTAAATAATTCATCCTAGCACTAAATTTGAACTCACAATGCATCAGCAAGCACCTACAAAAAGACGGAGCCAATTGGCCAAGCAGTTTCTCTGCCCTGCTGAAGACTACAAGTCTCCTTACTCACATCTGATTTCTAAACATTTTTTCTAACATGAATCACTGCAAAGCACAACAGCTGGTCCCACACAGCTTCTGCACAAGTAATATGAAAATATGGTGCCCCACATTTCCCCCTTCTAAGCATCACAACAGCCAAAAATCAGTCTTATGCAGAACCTAAAATTTCAGCCGCTAAAGTCTCCTCTTTATGACAGCTTCTCAGCAATATCCACTTACTCATGATGCCTCCTGTGCTGCTGCCAGGAGCCATGGGTCTCAGACAGACAGAAAGACAGACAGCCTACTAGAACTGCTTACACCACACATCAGGTCTCTCTTGCTTTCACAAGATGTTGATAGTGACTGCATAAGACATTTCCTGAAAAAATACGAATTTGAAGTACTTTCCTCCCTTTTCACAGGCTTGTGCAATGTATAAAACCCCAGAGAGATCGAAGCTGAGCATCTTCAACATAAACATCCCTGCATGCAACGTTAAACCTTTTTAGTGACCAGGCAAGTGGAAAAAGGTGTTTGGTCCTGAAAGTGGAATGAGATGCAATCTGCTGATCTATGGAAGTACTTCAAAAGCAGCAAAACCACTAATTAAAGCATGAATTAATTTGCTATCTTTACTTTGAGTACTACAAAACAGGGTAGTAAACTGAAGCCACCAGTGTCACAGCATGCTTTCACTTATCACACACCAAGACCTGAGGCAAAAGCCAGAGGATTACCCAAAGACAGACTCACAGAAACACAATAGGGCCATAATTTTAAGTAAGTATATTTCAGAGTAACATAATAAGGCTGTTTTTCAAAAAAATCCTTTATGACCATGAAGCATGTTTGCCACCCAGTAATTGCCTAGAGGGGATTTTCTGAAATACACTGTCTCAATGTGCCGAGTACAACTTTCCTGGCTGACCCACACACAGTCCAAACTCCAATTCAGTTGCAAATGGCACAATATTTCATACCGGTTTGACTCAAATATATTCATGCAGATGAAAAGTAAATCAATAGTCAGAAACATTTTCCCACTGGTTTAGTGAAACTGCACTTGTGAGGAATCTCATTTTACTGACTCTTGGGCATAAGATCAGTTCTCCAAGCTGTTGCTGTGGGTCCAATCCCACAAGGTTTCATGAATTTATGAGGCAGAAGTCATACAAGCCACAAAGAATGGAGGTCCCAGATTCTGCCACAACCTCTCGAGCAACTTGAGGTAAATCAGTTAATCTTTCAGAGGTTCAGTTCACCATCAGTAAAATGGAGGTACCATTCTTTTGCATATTTTTCTATAGATATTTTGCATTACTCAAAAAACATAAAGATTCTAATTAGGTATTTAGATCCTGGAATAATAGCAATAATATCAGATCTAAATTTATCACCAAAATCACAAGAAACCTGGACCAGACCCTAAGTATTCCAGCAGAGTATAATAACCAACTATGAGAGCAGCAGGGATGGTAATTAAAATAAGAAAATGAAACATGAATTTCAAAAGCCAGTTGAAATGCAGACTCTTCAAATGTGGTACACAGAGGCGTCCTACAAGGGTCCAGGAGATTGGCAAAGCGGATTAGTAAATGCATGTAACTGCACTGCCATGACCACAGCATTTGATCTGCTGTGGAAATGCAAAGCCATCTGGAGTGACAAGCTGGAGACAGTAAAGGTCCTTCAGGCCTCTGCCAAGTTTCTCTAAAGTGCAATGAAAATGATGAAACGGAATATGAATCATTTAAAAGCAAAACTATATTAAGAAATAAGCATCCACTCACATTTAAATGGAGGAGATGAGACTAATAGGGTTAATGATTTAGTATGGGTCCGATCAGACTGAGAAGCAGATCTGGGTTTTCTACCTTTTAAGTACAACCTCTGAAGGGCAGAAAAATAGAAACTCAGGCTACTTCTTAAGTCTGTCCTCAGCTGTTTACTGAGACACAGGTTTCCAGTGAAGCCATTAATGAGGCTTAAATTCCTCAGGCACCATTGGCTATTTCTTGCAAGCGTCCTAAGAACCACCACCAGGACACTGAGATAAACTTTTATCTGAGTCCGAATTGCTAAGCAGTCATTGCAGACAGGATGACTTGCTAGTGAAAGGTTCAGCCATAAATTGCTGCATTACATGACATGTGAACCTCATTTGTGGAAGTAAAGGACACAGCTGGGAGTCACACAAGGGTTGTTGGTATACAACCTCCACTAAACCAAGCCTGAGAAACCAGAGGCAGCACTTTGTGTTTGCTCAGGTTCAGAGAGCTCAAACTATCATCTTTAATGCAGTGGACACCAGGGATCTCACTTGACGGTGGAAGGAAGAGCTCGGATACAGCTAGGTTGCACGGAAATGCTCTTGTCTTATTTGCACCCAGATGCAACTCCTACACAGCCACTCTCTATTGACGTTCTTGGGAAGATCTTGCAGCAACAAGACTTTTATCATGTGAAGGTCACAGATCCTCTTTCTCAAATGAAGGCATGACAGAAAGGCTGTATACAGAAACAAACTGCAAAGAAAAATTATCCCAGCTGCCAGCAGATGCAAAAAGAGCTTCATACTCTCCCAGTACATGGAGGAAAGGACAAAATCAGACTGTAAGCTCTAGCTGGGACTGCTTCGCTGGGCAAAACTGTCACAGGGAGGGGGAGGATGAGGAGGGGGGCACAGTGTGTATTAAAAGCAAGTAAATTGCAATAATCAGCAGGTCTGCAGAGCTAGAAGGAAAAGTCTCAGTGTGCAGTACACAGCAGCACTCAACAGGAAAGACTGACTGCAGTCAGAAAACAAAACTTCAGGGGAGATCCCCCTTATGCAAAATTTAAACAGAATTCTGAAAGCCAGTGTCAGGCAGCCTCTGCTCCACAAAATTGAAGCACACACATACGGTACAGCGCACCCTCTGTAACACTAAGCCACAGAGTAAACAGCCTAGAGATGACAAAGGCGAAGGCATGAAGGCAGCTGGGCACAGCTGCGAGCCTCGGGCTGCAGCAGCATGGACCACGGCAAAGGCTGCAGCCACTGGGCTGAACAGCCCAGACCTGGGCTGCAGGGGAAACGGGGAGCGGGCATGCAGGGCACCACACGGGAAGCATGAGATACAGGCAGGAACAAAGTGCTCCCTCTCTCTTCTTCAGGCCATGTACTGTAGAGATTCAATTTCTCCTCCTGGTAACCTTAATGCAGTGAATGTTACAGAGGAATCACTCCAGAATTTAGCACACTAAATTACTGAAATTTGTTCTTTGTGTGCATCTAAAATGCATTCGTTGAAAAGAAACATGGAAGGAGACGTTCAAAAAGTATGTCCAGTATATCGCTCATGATGATAAGCTACACAGCAGCCTAAGGCTTTGTCTGACAGCAGCAGCCCTTCCGTACTCTCAGTATTTATGCTGGATCAGCCAATGTCAGTAAGTTCAAAACCAAAGATTTTTAGTCCTTGAAAACCAGGCACCCTACATTTAGTAGTGGCTATGATGACAAAGTTAGTAATTCATTTTCTGGTTTGGTTTTTTTTTTTCCCTTTGACTTGAGATCCATCAATATCTTGGGGAGTTGTCTGCAGCTTTTTAAGGTCACAAGAATATACTTATGTTTGTACTTCTTTGCTCAAATGTTGATTTGGAATTTTAAAAAGTGCTTCTAGAAAGTGAAATAGGCTTTTGACACAATCAAAGCACTTAATCCCTTGTGGTTTTTTTATAAAAAGAAATGTAATCAAAATTGATTTTCCAAATATTCGGGGAAATGGTTTTGTAATTTAAAAAGTCTTTTTGATAAAGATATTCTCATTTGTTTTCCAGTGTTCTTTCTCACATGGAATAGGAAAGTGTGTAATCAACAACAAAGCATAAATAAATATTCAGAGGACTAGCTCTTTCACAACTGCACTTTTTGGAAGTATATTGCCTTCTCTTATGCTGGACTTTTAACACAGTCTGGGAACCCATGGCCTCTCCCCACCGAGGATACTCCACGGCTCAGTAGAAAAACTGACTAAAGAGACTTTTCTGCCCAGTGAATTCAGCTCTTGGAGGAAATGGATGAACGACCTACCAACATTAATCAGAACTTTTCTGGTGCATATGGAAGCCTCTTAAAGATGTTTCAGAATTATTTTGACACAAGCTCCCCAAAATATGCTTCTAGAACAGAAATATTTCAACAGCTCTTCAAACTCAAGTTTAATTTGGCTACAATGCAGAAGCTATTGCTTTCTCTCCTGTTAGATCCCCAGTTCCAACACCCGCAAAAATCAGTCACTCAGAGCAGCAAGGAAAGCAAACAGCTCTCTCCTTCGCTACCAGATGTCTTTCCTCTTTCTTTTTTTTTTTCCCTTTTAAAGTTATCATGTCAATTCTCACCTCTTTTGGCCTGACCTGTGCTGCAGAGCCATTGAGCCCTGTTGGCAGCTGGAGTCCAGAGCCACAAAGATGAGGATCCTTGGCAGAAGCACTGGACACACTGTCTCTTGTTTCTCATGCTTGTAAACAAGAAGGTATGAAAAATCAGGCATGAAGCACTGCTGAAGGTGAATGCTGAATGTCTTATTACTGCTCCCCTTCTATTTTTTAGCATTAATAGCAGTAATAGCAGAAATATAACCAGGTGTTTCCAGTTACAAACCATTTGAGATAATAACATGGCCCTAAAACTCTTCATCAGCAAAACAGGGTTAAGCTGCCTTTACACATGGGGAAAGGAATCTGCAGGGAGGAGGAGGTATTCACCCCCTTCTACTAAGAAATCCCGAATCCTAATCTGGTTTTCTATAACCTCCCCTAGAAACAAAGAAGTGAAAAAGAATGTTTTAAGGACACTTTATGCAGACACTAAAGTACATGATAACCATATAGGGAGGAAGACAGCCTTATCTCTTCAAGAAGCCACTTCTTAACAAATTGACTTTGCTCATTTTGACCTTTCATCTAGCAATCACAGAAACTATCTCTCAGGAACTGAAATTACCTGCATCTGGAAGAAGTTGTCCTCCAAATGAGTTGTGAGCTTTGTCCCTTTAAGATCCAAGCAAAGCAAAACTTTTATCTAAACTATTTTTTATTTTCTTTTCATGGCTGGTACAGAAGCACGCAGTTACACCATGCTCAAGTCCAGCTTCACTCCTGACTATCCTGAAAAGAAAGCTACTACAGCTAGAAAGCTGACTCATGAGGTCCCGAATCTTGGGCTGATGGGAAATGCTAAAAACCAGAAATTCAGTTCAGGAGGGATTTCAGACATTTTTCTTTCTCTTCCTACAGGGAATCTAAGAAATCTGCACCGAAAAACACCTTACCTAGGATTATATCAACTCAGCAAAATTGCACGAGACCACAGAACTTTTTTGCTGATTCCTCTGTAAAAGTGTCACTTCTCCTGGGTTCCCAAAGGCAATCAAGAAACAGGATAGTGATTTTTAAATATATTTTTCTGCTTGGCTGCTGAACCACATGCATTCTTTCTCTGCTTTAAAGTCTGTTCCTGGAGACTTGCAAGAGTATGTTTTTAGACTCTTCCCCAAGCGTCTGCTGTTCACGCTCAGTGCGCTGGGCAACCTGATGAAAAATATCCACCTGCTCCACAGCAATTCCTTGAGAACTTCTTGTCTTCCTGTTTACCTGTCAATATTCAGATCTTCAGCTCGTATAAGTGAGCACTAGAGTCAATTACAGAGATGTACAAATTTATAAGAGTCGAAGATCTTGCTGCTCCCACTTTTTTATACATTCATTGAGATTCTGGGATACCATCTCTTACTGTTTTAAACTCTAGTCCAAATTAGAGCTGGCAATCAAGGTGAGCTACAACCTGTGATATCACAAGACATTCTCTTCTCTGAAGTGATGGGTGTCTCTCTGAAAGCATAAAGTTCCTTTTATATCATCTAAAATACACTTAGCATTTTTCACAGTGATGAAGCCTTACTCCAGGCTAAGTAATGGACATAACTGAAAAAAGTGCTGCACAGCTTGACAGTGAGTAAAGTCAGAACGTATGTCTGCTTTTGCAGGTGTTAACAGAACAGAGCACAGTCTTCAGCACTCCTGCCCTACATCTGCCTGTGAAACACATTCACAACAATAAACCCTCAATATTACATGCATTAACCATGGTTTAACTTCTTTTTTTCAGAATTTGACCCTTTATGAGAATTAACCTCTCTTCTTTATGACATCTATTAATTTCTTCTGAATTACTCATTCTAAAACCACAAAAGTTTGAGATGTCCAAAACATTCAAGGGAAAAAAAATGTCATTCTGGGCATCGAAATATCCGCAGCACAAACAGTACAACACAGCTACACACACATTAATGATGTAATAGACGTTAGTCAATGAATGACAATCAGGAAAAGATTATTTTATTCTGCTCTAAGTGCTAGTGACCAATTAAAATTTTATCTGGGAAATATAGGTCGCATCAGAACAGTATTTGTCAAATAGAAGTTATGTTTTAGCACTTGAATATCTAGCCTCAAGGTCACAGAACGCAAAGTGTATTTTTAATTAGCAATTAAAGTTACAAAACTACTGTTTTTCATTTAACTGCTGTGTTTCTGTACGCTGAGCCAGTGGCTGGTACCAGGTTGTACTGTCTTGTTTGGTAATACCCTCTAGGTGCAACTATGCTTTGGAGACAAGTCATAAACTATTAAAAAGAGGTAGTCAGGACTCTGTATTATTTCAGAATGGTCTCCTGATGGGAGACTGATTGGTCTGTGGTAAGAAAAGAGCTGGCACAGTATGTATTATAAATACAAGCCAGCTTGTTTTGGACACTCAGTGTGGAATTCAGTTTAACATTTCTACAGTAAGAATACAAATCCCTAAAGGAAGATTTTGAAAAAGCTGGCTGCTTCCTCCTAATCAGTGCATTAACAAAAAGCAGTCACTCATAAAACTTTTGTGATCTGCCTGCAGCATCCCATACGCTGCTTTCAACACCCAGGAGATCTCTCAACAGCTTATGTCAGGTATCTCTGCCATGCAGAATATGATGTAAATCTTGTAAAAGTTAGCTACAGCTATGCCCCACTGCAGAGAGATAGGTATGCATGTAAGGGGAATCACAAACCTGTAGACACATGTGAATTCTGAGAGATTAAAGTTTTTAGGGATGCAACCACCTTCCACTTGGCATATGCATGTTGATGCAAGTCACCTCTGGGAAGCATTTGTAAGGGAAATTCTCGTATTCATCTTCACCTTGGATATATTCCCATAAAACTGACAGTAATCTGACTACACCATTGAGATTCAGTCATCCTGCCAGGAATGACTCATGGAGCACTTTTCTCACTGCATTTCCTCTGCAACAGGGGAGCTTGCCTTGCCCATCTCCAAAATGAAATATTGGAAGAACCAATATTTCACACTTCCACTTGCATTTCTACTCATTCAGAGCGGTAGCAAGTGACTTAAGTGCCCCAAAATGGCCCTTTTACCCTCTCTATAAACCCTGTTGATTCACAGTACACTATATAAGCAGACACTTGAGATAACTGAAAAAGGCAATCAAAAGGAAGAGAAGGAAAAAGAGAAGCAGGCAGTGGTTCCCAGCTCCCTGCAAGCTGCTGCTGGCTTTCTACCTTCTAGCCTCAAGGGAGACATGACCAAAGTCTTCAAGGTAGCTACAAAAAGGAAAGGACAAGAAATAGCGAGTTCAAATAGCAACAAGACAGATTTAAGCTAGACAGTAAGAAAATCTCCCTAATAGTAAGTCTAATGAAGCCCTAAAATGTATTACCTATAGAAACTGGGGACTCTGTGTCATTGGAGGCTTTGAAAAACAGGCTGGAAATTCCCTGTCACGTACAGTTTAGCTGTAGTTGAGCCTGCCCTGGGTCAGGGACACAGGCTACGTGACCCCTCACTGTTTCCCCCTGCCCTATTATCTGCTGAATAAGAAACTTAACTATAAACTCAAAATAACAGCGATTCAGCTGCAAACCACAACTTTAACATTAATTCTTTTGCATGGTTGTTTTTTCAAGAACAACTATGTTATAAATACTGTCTTCCCAGTAAACCACTGAGGGCTCCTCAGACAACAGAAAAACTCAAACCTGCAGCAGTTCATCTTTGCACAAAAAAAGAAAAGGTAAATGTTGGCAAGATCTTCCTTTCTGGTTCTCATTCACATGAAGTCCTTGCAGGTTCACACAACTTTTCTAACTAAATGACTCTCCCACTATACCTTGGAGATGTGACCTTTGCTATGATGGTGCTTTTCCTAATATGCAGTACTATCAGAAGTTTGGAAAAACAATTCTATGTCAATGTCAGCTTTTAAATCAGGAAAAATAATTATGCTATTAAATAGCGCCCTAGGCTACTTGTTTATTTGCACCATTTCAAGGCTAGAGTGGTAACTGAGGAAGTTTGTTCTGTCTTCCACTCCATACTAAAGCAACACGTCTGAGTTGTTGTACTGTTTTGTCCAGACATGCTATGGTTTTGTGGTAGTTAAAGAATAATCACTTTCAGAACACCTGAACTACACCCTCTTGTGTATATATTTGTATAATACATATACAAATTTTGAGTCACTGCACTCAAGTCCATTCTCTCAGAAAAGCTTGCCATGAACCATACACGGTCAAGGAAACTCACACTGGAAGATGAATAACTGACTATTTAAAACCAGTAGCCCTCTGGCAATCCCATACTCTTCCGTAGCATTGGAACATGAATCATTTTGGTGTTTTATAAAGCCCTTAAAATTATTTCAATGCTGAGTTTCTTGCCTGAATTTCACTGAGACTTATTAAACACAGGGGTTTTCTTTCCCTACCTCATATTGACATGATTACAGTAACTATGTACAATTATGCGCATAGGGTAAATATGCTAATTGTATAATTGCAACATTCAAATAAATCCTGGCAAACAGAATGTTCATAGGGCAGACAGGACACATACTGATAGGTATAACAGAACTAGAAGCATGTGTCTTATTTCCCATTAGAGATAAAACAGAGTATGATTTATCATCCAGGTGACCCTTCCATTCAAAGGCTGGACAGTGAGCTCTGCTGTCATGGCAATGGAAGTTAGAAAAGTACCCGTGAGAACCACAGAATGTCTTTGTCCAGTGGTATCATCTGTATGCTGGAAGCAGGAAAACTCAAAGGTTAAATTGGGCCTACTTACTAAACTTCTAAAATCTGCAGAAGGCTACTTGGAAACGTAAAACATTACAAGTAATTATTTGTCTTTATGGAGAAGACCAATTAGGGAAAATGAAACCAAAATTGTACTCAAGTACTGACAGGGAGAGAAAGATAGGGACGCAGACCTCTCCACTTTATGGTGCTTTATTTTTTTAGAAGAAAGAAACAGGGGCAAAGACACCTAAGGAAAAGGTGCAGATTTTATTTCTGCCAATGACTTGATGTGTGGCGTTGGATTAATTACTTCATGTCCATTATTTCCTTTTCCCCCTCTGCACTTAGACTGACATCTGTCATCATGTATTTGAACATCAGCCAATAGACTGGGATGTTGCATTCGCTTGGGTGTCCCAGGGCTGTCATGAATTTCATTCACACAACATTAAAAAAAGAAGTTGAGATTTGTCTGATAAAGGTAGACATGACCTTCAGCAGAGGCAGCGGGGTGGGGAAGAGAAGAAAGGGAAAAGGGATTTACATTTGTCTTTAAAAAATGACAGGATTCAGCTGGGAAAAGTTTTCAGTTGATTTAAAAAACAAAATCCCAAAAACTACAAAAACCCAAGTCTTTAGAAAGGAGTGAATGGAAATGATGCTGTCAACAACTTCAGTACTACTGGGAGCTCTCAGAAAACCTATTCAAAACCCCAAAGCATTCAGGTTCCAACAGAGTATTAAAATAATGATGATGCCCATGAAAGCACTCATTTCTGAGGCAGTGGGAGACAGGCTGAGATAAAGCACAATTTAGCGTTCTGACCTGTTATCAGGACTGTGGATTTGCGTCCATTCTGACAAGCCAAGATCATTGGACTTTACCTCAGTGGGATTACTGTCAGTGGTCCTTAAGGTAAAAAGCTATGGGATGCACATCTATTTTGTATGCAGAACAGAAAACACTAGGCATACCTCATCCCTCTGTACCTGTGATGAGTTAGCAGACCCTGTAGCATATATGCATTCTTTACATAGATGATATGTGCAGGTTCGGTCAGATATGGAAAAGTCCTGCAGCTTAGTAAGAAGGGCCATAATTTTGCTTGAGGAAAAGTCAAGACCATGTGCATGAGTTGTAGGGCTTGGTGCAACAAAACTCTACCCATGTACAGCAGCTGGTAAAGAACATAACATTATCTCAAGGAACCTGGTTATTGATGACTTTTTATCTTGAGACACTCAGCTTTGAATGTCCTTGATTGAACACTGAGATAACAGGTGCTCAGGACCACTATGAATCAGACCTAAGTCATCCTAAACTGGCTGTATCTAGCTAGAGCCTTGTAGACTATTGGCTCCTGCTGCTATGCACTGTCATGTTGCTAGTTTGTAGATGTAGATCCCCTAGTTAACGTAGGTGCACTATGTACATGCACCACAAAAGATCTGAATCCATTTTTAAATTATCACTTACACCGGGTCACACACAAATGAATTTTTATGTCCTACCAATTTCCCAGAGACCTGAAGTACTACACATCAGAAATACATCATTATAAACCTGGAATCCAAGCCAAATTCTCTTACTGAAAACACATAGTACGTATTAAACCATGGATCCTTCTGTGTGACCAGTCTATTTTCATAACACTTGGCCTACAAAGGCCCCATAAGAAAGCAGAGAGTGAAATTGCCTGATGACCTCTTCTGCTGACATCCCCTGTTGCTTATCTCAACTGCGTTTGATAGAACCCAGCGCATTCTTTTAAATATTTTATCCACTCAGTGATCATGGGTGAAAGAAAGGACTAACAAGAAATGACAAGTGAAATAACCACATTTCCAGACCTGACAACACTCTTTATTTTTAATTCTACCAGAGTGGTGGACAGACATTAAGGTATGACTTTGACAAGAGATTAAATAAGTGTGTTTAGGATTTGAATTATATTATACCCACCCTGATCTGAGAGTTCATTTGGGAACAGAAGGAAGGTAAAAGAAAACAGGCCAAGAAATCTAGTGTTTCCTTACATTGCACTAAATGCTTTTTTTTCCCCACGTGTGAATATACCTTTTCTAAAAATGCATTCATTTCTTCAGTGACACCTGAACCAATCACATAGAAAGAGACTGTACTGGTAACAGAAAAGGTGTCTAAGTAGATCAAACAAGTTAAAGTGAAATTTCCCAATAAAATATTTCTAAGAACAGTTTTATACTCAGTGTATGAAATACCTAAAAGCAGTAGTTTGTGAACAGTCTGATGGATGTTTCTATATAAAATAATTGCAAAAGAGTAGTACCATATTGTACCTACACTAATATTATAATTCAGATGTAACATTTTTCCAATTATATTATTTCTTTAGTCCCTTATCCTAGACAGACTTAAATACCTGAATAACAACTAAAATGGGGGGTGAGTGGAAAGAGAGAGAAAGATTTTCCTCTCCCTCCCAGGAAAAAATTGTGAGAGACCTTTTAGTTTCTCATGGCTAAAAAGCAAAACTGGGTCAGTTGATGAAATATTTTGAGTTTCTGTAAGTCCACTATCACAAGACAGACATCCAGGCATCCAGGTGACACTGAGCATCCACCCACAGATCCTTCACAGGGAGTCTGGCCAAAGGTGTGACTGGTGTTGAGTGACAAATCATTATTATTACATTTTAAGCTGTATTTGGGTAGTTTGGAAATCCGATCTCGCTATGCTTTGGAAGAAACATGGTTGGTTTTTTGTGTTTTTTTTTTTTAAAAAAAAAAAGACAAGAAAAGAAAGAATGAAGATTTCTTATATTACCAGTGTGTCAGATAGGTCTTAATGCTTACCTCTCTGCTTCTGCCTTACAAGGGTTTGAGCTGTGCGCAGCACTGCAGAGGTGCAAGGAATGGCAGGTAAAGCATTGCTCCCAAGTGCCGGGATTCTCTCTCCTTGCAACCAACTCTTTTATAAAGGCACAGAGATCCTTGTGCTTTGCAGGTGGCCCAAATCTGACATTCTATTAAAGAGTGTGTTCCTTGAAATCAATTGCCTGCCAGAGGCCTCAGTGGTGCTCACTGAGAACGTCAGACACAGAATTATACCCTGTGAAAAGCAACCCTGGTATGAACAGCACCCTGGCACACACATCAGCCATAGCCTGCTGAGTTACAACAATGTAAACAAACAAACAAAAACACCCACCCCCCCCAAAAAAAAAAAAAAAACAAAAAAAAGAAAATAAAAAGGAACAAACAAACAAATGAAAAAGCACTTCTGGACTATGAAGTCAACCCATTAATGTAACAAGGAAAAAGTATGAGAAGCTCCAGGGAGAGAGCAAGTGCCTGCTCTTGCAGTAATGGGTCCTGTGCCTTGGCTCTGATCCCAGCAATCCGGCCCCTACCCCCCCATCACTGTCCCCCACAAAGGGATGAGATGATGATCATAAATTGATGTTATAAAAAACAAGTACTATATGATCAGAAATCAAGACTATGCTTCCTAGGTGGTCACACCCAGAACAAACTCCTGCTACCTTCAGTGAAGCCTGAAAGCTACCTAACGACCTGACAAAGCAATCATTAGCAACATTTCACCTGGGTCTTTAAAATATTTTCATTGCAAATGACTCTCCCATTAGATGAATGCCCATTGCAGAAAGTAATTACCCTTTCTTTGAACTTGCCTTTCAGAAATTTGAAACAACTAAAAAAAAAAATGACAGAGAAGAATAAGGAGTACTTTTTCTGACTTCCCCCCTTTCCTCTCCTGGTACCACATCAGTGATAGAGCGAGGGGCAGGTGAACAGCCTGAATTTTCAGCTTTAGAGTTCAAGGAGATTGCAAAAGCTGTCATGACCGAGAGGTAGCTCCCACCAGCCATTTCTTCAGAACCGCTGCTCTGACGTGTACGAACGGACAGCACAGTGTAAGCGAGCTGCCAGGGCAGCTGGGTCCCAGTGTGGAGCTCAGAGCTGTGAGCGCCCATGCCAAGAGGCACAGAATAGAACTGCTGGCTCTCTGTAAATGCACTCCCCGTGCACAACAGAGGACAGCAAAGACAGATTCTTACAATTCATCTAAAATATGCACCCTACCCTGAAGACTGAATATCTGAAAAGGTTTACTTGTTACGCGTCCCAGCTAAGCTGAGTGTGAAAGTTGACAAGAGATGAAGCCAGGGGATCTGGGCTGACATTTACCAGTTCTTAGGATCTCAGAAACAAACATTCACTTGCAACTATGCATCAGCAAGTTATTCATTTACTTGCTTCTGTATGTGCATCTGCTGAGACATGCAGGCTAAAATTAGGGTGAGTACTTTTTCTGTGTATGTATGCACATGTGTGTGTATATATATCTGTATAAGCACACGCAGACATATTTAAATGAGAAGGGAAGAAAATGGAACTGTAAATTACTAACAGCATCTTAATTCTTTGTTTTAAATTCATTTTGTGATCATTCATTTTGGGTATGACTCACAATAAGAAGCCCATCTGTCTGAAGAAGATATATCCAGATGTTAATATCAGGACAATGATACAAGACCATGCTATTAAAAAAAAAAAGACTCTTCTTTACACAAGTCATCAATATAACTCTTCTGTGAAAGAAAGCAAGCATGTATAGGATTTTTCCGGGCTTGGGAGAAAGCTATTACAGAGGATGAATCAAAAACAAAGCAACATTTATCAGTGCTTTCTTTAAGGGAAAAGAGAGAATAAAATTGGCCCTATCATAAAATATTTATATGCTTTTATTGTAAATCACAGTAGAGAGAAAAAAAAAGGACAGAAAAGGAAGATGATGTTCAAACCAAGATTTTGAAAGGGATTTTCATCAGCAAAGTTAGAAGGGGGGGGGGGGGGGGGGGGGGGGGGAGAAAGACTGTCACTCCATGCATCATTTGAGTACGTTTTGTTTCATGTGTGTTAATGAGTACTCAGCTGCACACCCAGCCCAGAAATTTTAGCTGACTCCAGACATCTCTAGAGACACAGCACAGTGCTTTCCAGCCCAGCTTCCCATATCTTAAACATGCCCTAGACAGCAGGGTTACACAGCCCTCAGCAGGTACTTCAGCCTTTAGCTGATCCCTTACCCCACTGTTACCCCGGAGCGTGCAGAACAGCACAGGGGGAAGCACGGCCATGGGTGCACGCAGGCAGAGCCCAGTCCCAGGGCTCCCTGAGCACCTTGCGTGAGAAACTCTGTGCCTCCAGCACATGCAGCACTAAATCAATAGCCTCATATAACAGCCTGCCTCCTCCTCCTCCTGCCACCTAACCCAATGTGTCTCAAGCCATCTTCAAACAACCATCCATGCATCATGACACAGGCCACAGCACATCAGATTGCCTCCTCACCCACGTGAGCCGCATGGCTTCTCATGTGCTGGGGACAAGTGGCTTCAGCTCAACCCCGAAGGCAGACGAGGCAGGGCAGGGCGACACTGGCTGGCAGCTTCTGCAACCCAAGCCTGGGAACACCAGGTCACGGTCCCTGGGGTGCCTGCAACCGGCATCTCGGGGCACAGCTGGAGGAAAACTTATTGGCACCACTTATATCTTGGAAATCTAACATTTATATCACTACAATCATAACCAGTTTTGAGTTTTTTTACTTGGGTTGAATTGATTTCACTGTGTTTAAAGCTAAGCACAGGTATCAGTGGGTGCAAGATCATGGCATTAATTCAGAATTAAACCCCTTTGGACCGTAAGCAGCTTTCATTATGAGTATTGCTACCATCTCTGCTAAGTGCACTCAGTGGAATTTTCTGAAAGCACAGCTTTTTTTTTGGAAAGAAGAAAAATATATTACATAGACTTTTTAAAGGTTTGAATTTAAAAAAAAAACACATAGCTTTACTTAGAACACAAGTTTTTCTGCTCAGCCGCTTCCAACAGTTTTTTGTTCACTCTAACTCTAAACTCTGCTCAAAACTGCTATTTTCAGAAAAAAAAGCTGCCATGTATCTGAGGTAATTCAGATATTGCACTGCAAAAAGTGTCTTTAAAGTGCAGATTTGGGCAAAGAACATCCTGCAGAGATTTGATGAGAAGCTTTTATACTTAAGCGATAGCCTTTGTATTGTATACAAGGAGTAGGAAATAGCTATTCAGACAGAAAAACAGCGATCTATTATTCCAGAGAAAGAAAACTGAATATGACAAAGATGATCAGCGGCACAAAAAGCACAGTGGATCACTGGTATCTCCCATCTGCCAGGTAACACATACTGAATGCTACCAGTTCACAACTGATTACAGTTTGCACCCTGTGATGGATATTTACTTCTTCTCATCCCTTAAGTCTGCTTTCCAATACCATCCTAAGATGATAGAACTTTGTAGGGAACAAGCAGAAATTAAAATAAAGGCCACTGTAAGGGCTAGAGTACTTTGTGTAGAGACAGAGTATTTTCCAAGACTTGTACTTAATTAGAGTACCAAAAAGGTGCATGTGTTCTCTCCTCTCTATTGTCTGTCACATCACATTTCTGCTCAACACAATGCAGCAAACCTTGGGAGTGATTTGTGGAATATATTAACATAGTTTAACACAGTCTGCATAAGATTTACATGCTAGTGCTGTACGGAAACGTGATAGGTCAGAATAAAACGGATGATTAAAAAAATTGATTAATTTCTGTAGCACTATTTCAAAAAGATGTATTGGAACAGAAAACTTGACTCACTCCTGAGTATCTTCATTACGCAAAAGGAAAGGAGCAACGCTGAAGCTGTGATCTTCGCTGCACAACCATGCATCACTGACCCTAAGTGGAACAATCAGTGATTTTTGTAATGTGGGGCTACTTTTCAGCTCTCATCCTACACACCCTTGCTGGGTCCTCCAACTCAGCTGCCTTATCTTGCAGCTCTCATTTTCCTTTGTTCCAGTCACCTGAAATCAAAGCTCAGCATGTACTGAGGTGTTTACCTTTCAAAGGATGGAATTACATGTAAGAATAAATCTTTTTTTTCTTTAGTTGGCACCCAAGTAGATACACAGTGGCTTTCACTTGAGCATGTCAAGGCTGAACAATATCCAAGTGTCTGTACAGGATGAGGTATTCCAGAAGACTCTCAGACCCAGTGAGGTTGATGGGATTTTGTTCAGCCATCACTTCCAGTGGGGCCAAAATTTTCATCCAGCCTTGTCAGCTGCTTGGGGAGGGGGCAGCACTGTCACAGCCCTTAGGCATGGCTGAGATTTCCTAGCTTTGCTGCAATAAGAACGAACTGTAACCCGTAAAGGTAAACATCAATTGAGCCTGAACCTCAGTCTCTCTCAGCTGCATGCACATAATTCTGAATAAAGCACCAGTCAGTCACCCCCTAAGCATCCATCATGGCATTGCTGCCATTTTCCCAGTGGGTTGCTTCTTTCTGGTGGAACTAATTGACCTCTGACCTGTTTATTGCTTTACTGCCACCAATTTAGCACCAGTTTATTCATCAACATCTGGTGGTCGGAAAATTGTATTTTACATTATTAGCTCTCAAATGGATAGCTAATGCTGCTTAATGGGGCAGTTATACGCTATTATATATTCATTTTTTCTCATTTTGCTAATGAATGGAGAATCTTCATCAAATAAATATTTGCCAGTTGGCTTAATATCAAAGTCACTAATTAAAAACAGAAAAATGCTCAATATATGGAGAGCTGAATGGTGGTGGCATGTGAGTTTTAAAGAAGTATCATTTCTGCCACACTGTACTTGCACAGAGGCCAAATTGGCAATAAAGTGATCAGTGTGAGGAAGGTTGAGCTGTATTTACATATTGTCTCAGTCAAACGCTACTGATTTATTTCTCTGGTGCCAGAGACACAATATGGGCATAGCTTAAATTGGCTTCTTTTCCTGGCTTTCACAAAAGAAATGGAAAAAAGAAAAATATGGAAATAAACAGTCTTGGACTCAGTCCTAAAAAAATCCGATTCCCTCCACCAGCCACCACAATTGCTTTTCACAATGGGAATGCGCATATATGGTGTGACCTGGCATGCAGAATTCATGAAACATCTCTGCATAAACATGTGAATTTGTAGTAAACACATTTCAAGCTGACAAAGTGCGGCACTACTGAGCTGAGAGCAGGCTACACTTCAGCACGTATGCCCCAGGGCTCAGCGCCTGGCTCTGATTTGAGACAATTCAAGTCAAGGCTCTTAAATGAGCTCCACCATCCTAAGGGCCAAATAGTTCATATAGTTTAAAAGTTATTTTTTTTACTACATACAAACACATGTACATATCTATAACTGTGATTATTGTCAGTCACGCACCAGTACCTTGTGGTGTCAGCTGGCAGTATTCACAGAAATGTTTCAGTCTACTTTTTGTGTATATATATGTATATATAAAAGACTTTGTCATACTATAAGTCTTTTCTTCTCAGTTCAAGATTCTACAAAGGATCTGAGGGAGGCAGCTTTACAAACAGAACTACTGAATTTAAGAATGCAGACATATGAGTATGTTTTGTTTGCAGGACTGGATTTCACTACCAGTCCTATATTCCACATGCTTGCAAACAACTGAATGTTACCACTGAATCAAGTACGACCACTCACAAATCTAAAACCACGCAGGAATTCAAGTGGTTTGTGACAGAGTGCAAATATGAATGCGGGTGAAAGCTAACCTGCATTACTTGCATAGTCCTCCTATGAAAAGGTGCATAGAGAATGCTGAGAACATTTTTTACTCCCCCACATGATGTCTAACAAGAAGCTGTGCTTTAGGTTTAAGCAGCCTTCAGTATTTAGCATAGTTCACCCATGCCACGTTTTCAGCACAATCCACATGCACCTTGAGGCAAAGCAATAAAGGCATCACATATACACAAATTACTGTAATAGTTCTATTAAAATCTGAAGATCTCTTTATTTTTCCCAAACCAAATAATTCCTGTCATTTCAAAGAGAACATACTCTAATCTAAAGCTACTGAAGCACGCAGAAGCTGTGCCAGCTCTAACATATCTATTGGCTTCATGGACCATTAAATAGCACAAATGGCACTATGAATTATTTCTGAAAATGTCAATACGTTTCTAATACCATAGGCACAATTCTCCTAATCTTTGGGTGCACGGTCCCTGAGCCTAAGTCCCAGCTCAGATCCCAAATACCCTCTTTTTCCATCTCGCTTAGTGGATGCAAGTAGCTGGCAGCAGATGCAGCCCACATAGACCCCTAGATGCTACTGCAGTTTTACTGCTACAGTTTCAAAAAACTACAAGAGTGTTGAAAGCATGGGATGAGCACTCTTTTAGCAGTAGAAAAGCATACTGTAAAATGTAAATACAAAAGCCAAGGAAGTCATTATAAAAGAGTTTCTTTTTATTTTAGAGCTCTAATGCACTCCCTCGAGTGAGGAAAATAAACCACAAAACAGAGAGAGAAGAGGAAAAAAAGCTGCATCAGGCAGATTTACCTGGGTTCATTCTGCCACTGTCACTCTTGTTCGTAGATCCATTGCAAACATATGATAAAAGTGCAGAAGAATTAGTGCTTCACTAATACAGATTATTTGAACCCAGTGTAGAATAGTCAAGAACTCATAATTTCTAAGTCAGAATAAATCTAAGATACATGCCACGTTTAAGATTTGTAGCCTGACGCTCAAACATACCAATAGTTGTCATGGCCTGTGATTAACACCTCCAGCTCCAAAATCCTTTATTCGTTAATACAGACATCCATTGAGCAAGGGGATTTCTTTTTTCCCCTTCTGCTTTTGCTTTTGGTACTAAATTTGCTAGAAAGCCCTCAGTTTCCTATTATTTTGCATGCCTATTTTACGTATAGCTTTGTTGTGGCCAGGAGAAGCAGATTTGGAGAGTCAAGAAGAAAACACCAGTGGTGACACCTCTGCTTCAGTTACAGGCAATAAGGGGGTTGTAATTGCAAAATCTTCAATGTACACAGTAATTTGTGAAAGGAGGAACTAGGCAGATGAAAAAAGTTGATGGTTCTATGCTGTCAAGAAATTCAGGACAAGCTACATCTATATTAACATCCTTTCTACCCATCCAACAGTATAAAATGGCATGAATGTTCTTCCCTCACGGGCTTTGTGTCTCGTCACCTCCTTTCACAGAAACTACTCAACAGCATTAGCCCACACTCACGAACACACACACACACACACCCCCAAGCTATTCTAGAAGACATGCTATAGCAGGGTACACCAGACCATCTTTTCCTAAGTTTTAAATGAGGAAAAAAGATGACATCTGTCTTGCACTTTAAAGATCCTTTTGTCACAAGGAAAGCTGACTATGGTATCCACAGCTTATGGTGCAAAACTGAACCAGCGAAGGTAAATGGGAACTAGAGCAGAGGTTTCCCTCTTTGGAGCAGAGAGTGATCTCGCCAGAAAAAAGGTCCTGATCCATGTGATTTTAAGTTATGGCTTAGTATGTCTTTAATTCAGCTGCAGCTTCAAATGTCTTGCAACAGACCCCCTCAAATGACCTTCAATGTCTCTGCAAAGAATGTTTTACTCTGAACCTCTATCTGATTTCTGCAAGTCTGATGTAAACCAAGGTGCGCCAGCCCAAGTTCGCTGCAGCGTAGATCCAGGATTGACTTATGCTTTAAGAACAGCTTCTCTTAAATTTTGTGATGGTTCACAAATACCTGACTGCAATTTTTTCCTGAGTTTGGAACTTGTAATGTCTTCTTACACAACACTTGTTTCACTTGTTTCAAACTTTCTGAGGAATGGCTGTCAAACTGTAAACCAATTTTTTTTCCTCTTTTCCAGTGTAAAATAACTTTCTTTTTGCCGGAAACACACATAACTTGGTGCAACTTTTTGGTTGACAAAATATTAAAAAAAAAAAACCAACAAAAGAATTAAAAAATAATAAAAAAGGGAACTTAAAAAAGGATAAAGAAAAAACACATAGAATACAGCAGTATGTATTGAAACACAAAACACTAGCCAGGAAAGATCTTTTCTTTATGGACATATAAAATACACTCTCTTGCAACAAGCTGGTAGCTTATTTATTGTTCCCAGGTGGCTACTGAAAACTCCTTAAATGTTGTTTGATGGAGTAGTGATTCTTTTCTGCCTTACTGGTGTAAACTGAATACATCTAAGAGCAGAATATATTGGCAATAAAAAAGGTTCTTCTTTTTGAGACCTATCAAAATAAAATATACTTGGGAGGCTTTGAAGTTAAATTTAAAAAAAAATCTTTGGGAAATTGCCTTTCATTTCTGAGAGCACAATTTAAATTCAATCTGAGGGTTTGCATGAGATACCTCAGGTGCTCTCTGTTCCAAATTCAGTTGATTAATGTTGCCTTAAAAGATTTGCTGAAGAATCAGGCAGCTGTAATTAAAGGAGAGGTAGCTAATACTATACATAGATCATCAAAGGATAAGTATGCACAAAGGAGATAAAGATTCTCAATACAATTGTAATAATCTTTGCAGATTAAAAAAAATAAATTACAATCATAATTAGGAGAAAATAATGAAAGCTTGTGTGAGTATATGATCCAGGTTCCCTTGGTATCTTACTAGTGGCACAGTGTTTGCTGGGAGGGTGCCCTATGCAAGCCAGCAGAGCCAACCCACGTGGGGTGCTGAGGGAAACACTGCAGAGACTTAAAAGGAACAGTCCATGTGCAAGTGGGCCACAAAACCTTGTAGAAATATTATCCCAAAAGTTACAGGCTGATTCCTCTCAGAGCACGGATCCTGTTGGGACCCCTGTGGGTTAAGGGAGCAAGACACCCCAGGGCTGATGGATAAGCAGGAGCCATGCCAGCATCATCCGAGGAAGTGTCCCTGGGTCTAGCTGGAGTGGACTTCCATAATTAGCATAAAATTTTCCAGAGTACACTGTTCTCTGCCTAAACCCTGAATTCCTTTGTGGGTGAAACCCTGCATGAAGTTTCTGCTTTGGGCACAAGTCTCAGTTTTGACCATTGAAATTCTAATGGCTGGAGGTGATTTAACATAATCATAGCTCTTCTAAGCAAGTACTAACTACCATAGGCACAACTGGAACCACTGTGCTCTTGGAAGCTAGAAATGCATATGTAAACATCAGAATGATTCAGGGGCAGTAAGAGTGCTTTTGTATTGAAATGCAAATTTTTAAAAGGTCCTTTGTTGTTTAAATCTGCCAAAATTCACATTTTTTTCTTTCAACATCAAACACCTTTTAATGCAGTTATAGACAGGCCGTCATATCCCCTCTGAGGTTGGTAATTTATGTTAAATATGTGGTCAGAAAGGCAACAACCAGTAACAGAATAAATACCTTTTCAACACAAAGATGAAGACAGCACTTTGATGAGACACAAATGTCCTCATTACTGCACGGGCATACTTCCATATTTTATGATTTTTCCTTCCCACTATGAAAAGCAGAAAAGAGGTAAAGAAAACAAATACGGTTCACTAAAGCAGCATCACAATATCACATTAATTACAGATATGTTGTTATTCAAGTAAGTTGAAAGCCGAAGTGAACTGGAGGCTGGTCAGCATTACAGTGCTTACTACTCAGGACACCACAACTCCTTGTTCTCCCTTAGGCTTCATCTATTGACACAGGACCAGGTTTCCAAGGACACCTTCACCCCGGCTGCAATTTTCAAGAGGGCCCGCAACAGTAGGTGTTAGGCATTTGTCTAATCTCATCACAGAAACTCCTTCTGTAGTCACAGATACCTCCAAAAGGTGATTGCCCCATCCTCCTTAGGGGGGAGGATCTCTTTTTTTCTGGAAGAGCATTTCTTACAGCAAACACTTCTGGCGAACAACTCAGGCTGGGCACCAACATTTCAGACAGCTGTAGATAAATCCCAGCCCGAGTGTAGAACAGCACCACTTGCCTCAGAAGGTCAGTGTAAAGACAAAAACCTCGATTACCTTGAGGTGCTCAGTTGCTATGTAAAGAGACAGTAGGGTAGGTATTTGTGATCGGAGGAAGACATTGCGGTGCTGAACCTGCCATTTGTCATGAACAGCTTTGCTCAGCCTTGGTTACTTTCGAAAGATTTGCAGTCAGGTTATCAATACAGATACCAAAAAGTTGGGACAAGACTTACAAATCACAGTGACACAGCCACAGCAAGGCCCTCTGGATGCACGCCAGAACCAGTACCAGACCCCCTCTGCCCAAACACAATGTCCCTTTTCCTCTTTCACAGGGCAATTGGAACTCTTACTAGAAAATACAACTCTGACCTTTCCGTCACAGAAGCACTTTTCTCACTAAGGCAGCCCAGGCAGATTCATATACTGACACTACCTTTAACTGCAGAGCTGTTAGCAATTTTTCCATACATGTTTTGCACAGATCCAAGAACTCCAAGAGAAATGTTTTGTTCATTTGTTTTCACATCACTGACCTTTGTATTGACAACTCTGAAACCCACAGAGCTACCCATCCATGCAGTCATGGCTGGGAAAAAGCTAACAGATATTTTCATAACAAAAGACCATCAGGCATGAGTGGAAGCATGCTTCCCCGCCTCCCCTGGAGAAGTTTGGGGAGCGTGTGTCTATTGAGCGTGTGTCTAATTGAGACGTGTGACAGAAAGGAAGCCAGCGAGAGTGAAAGCCACCCAATTCCCGCTGTAGTACAGCACTTTTTCACTGCAGCCTTCCAAATTTCTTCAGGATTTAGTTCTATGCATAATTAGAGATGGAATAAAACCGTAAAAGCTTAAGAAAAAGACCCAACAGCTCTCAGCATTGCATTCGCTCCAAGGACCCTCTTGCAAATTTATGCAACCCTTGGAGTGGGCTGGGAACCAGAGTCACCCCACCCCCAAACCACAATTTTCCTGCCTCTTTCCCAGTCTTGAATCTTTAATTCCTCTGCCTCCAATGGAACAACTAAAGGGAGGTGGTGAGTTACTGCCTATCCACTGCAGCTCACTGGGTTCTGTGGGGAAAGAGGGACCTCCTCAAATGGAAGCTTAAACATCAGCTCTAAATGCCCCTGTCCCTGCTGATTTGGCTCGAAAGAAAATAAGGCCAGGTTAACAGGGAGAGGTAATAAATTTCATTAGCTTGATCTACAGAAACAAGCAAGTTTGCAAACACATTACAGGCTCCAGCTACAGCACTTTGGTCTAATAAAATATACTACCTCCTCCTACAAACCTTAGTTTCCCTCTGTATCCTAGACCATCACCATTATTATTGCGACATCAGAAGAAAACAGCAGTGATCTGGGTTGGCTCATACATCAGAGGGAATGACTTTTTTCCCCAAGTAGCTATGACCAGCAGAGGCAATGCAACAGGCAGTCTTCAGCGGGAGGGAGGGAAGGGAGGAAGAACAGAGGCAGAGATGATCACATAGAGGTGGCCCCAACACAGGTGACAGCTCGATTGCGGGCTAAGCAGGACATACAATTGCAGCTTCACTTCAGAACATGACCTCAGTTTGGATTACAAAGGTACTTAGGTATCTGGAAGTACACTTGGCTGCCTAATTTGATTTTCAAAAGAAAATAAATGGATTAGGGGTTAGATATTTTAATGGGTTTAATTTCCTAAAGGGACAGAGAAGTACCCTGTGGGAGAGTATTACAACTCAATTAGGATTATAACAAAGAGCTTATATTTGTTTTTCATATTCACATAATTCATAAGTGGTTGAAGGAATTTTGTACAAATAATCAAATTATAGCAAACCTGAAAATGTTTGGTTTCTTTTGATGGAGATCAACTGTATGAAACTCCAGGCCAAAAAAATATTTCAAACTGTTATCGGTACCAAAAGAATGAAGTACCAAAATCAAGTAAAAAAAAAAAAAAAAAAAAAAAAAAAAGGAAGTTCTGCTGCAATAATTACCCTAACTGTTAAGGTATTTCAAACGAAATATTGGTATTTCACTCAAGCATTTATCCTGAAATTCTAAAATACCTGAAATACTAACAATTAATTTTTTTTTTCTTTCTTCTTGATACAAATATCTCAAAGGAACCTCAGCTTTTGGTCCTTCTTTACCCTCCCTGCTGATGAATATTTTACTGTTTTATTCCACAATAAAGACACCCTGTCTTGGTCTCCAGTCTTTGCTACACTCTGGAAAAAGCTGTAATGAAATTTAATGCCCCAAATATTACCTCACCCAGTCCGAAATCCTAAATATTCCATATTTGTGAACAATTGCCAAAAGTAAATTCTACATATAAAATTATTTTCTTCTTTGGCTCTTTATACGTTCTCTACAGAAAACATCCACCTATATGAAAAGGTAACATTTATCAAAACTGGTTCTTGTACCAAAAGCTTTAACTTTAATAACAGGGACTGAGGCAATCTTCTACAGATGTAGGAAAGTAAAATTCAGAATCAGGTTATAAGATCTCTCACAGCTTCCTGATACTTCCATCTAAAGCAAAACTATTACAGTATAACCCTTTGTTTCTTAATAAAATACAGATTAATTGGGACTTAGCTAGCTAACAGAGACTTGAGCCTGCAAGACTTTGCTCCATGGCTATTTAGAAACTGTTCAGTCTAGTTCAAAACTTTTGTTATATGTGGTTTGTATGTGTTTCTCAAAAGCTGTAAAGTAATGGCATAACTTTTTAAAGAATGCCATTTTCACTGTGGAATGGCATAAAATTCCTCCCCTGAGGTAGCTGTGTTATCTCATTGAATTTAAAAACAATAAATTGAAAGTTAAAAATAAAAGAAAGGGGGAAAGGTGGAAGAAATAGGTGGAAAGTCATTGAAGCTGTAGGAGTTCTGACAAATCATCTTGGCATATAGTCCCAGTGGTGATGAGAAATTGTTCTGTGCATTTTATTTATTTTTTTACATGCAAGAACAAAAAAATGTACTTGAGGCAAAGGTGTAGAATATCATTAAATTAGTGGGCTTATTTTATTAATGCCTATGAGCATGCAATGATGAAAAAGGATTATTCTAATACACAGTCAGTGTGGGAAAACATGATAGTATGTGTCCCAGTCCTTCAGTCTGTTACACGTACTTTATGCATGCATGTAATTACTACATGGTTTAACACAATACCCTAAGGTACTTGTTCTATACTTGGAAATATACATATTTTCTTCTTTTAACGGATAAGTCTAGTGACCTACATTTACAGTACATTACATCAAATCCAACAGACTACGCTCCATATATTGGTCTCAGAATGAAGCATTCAGCTGTGCGTGCCTTTTCTACCTCATCCCCTTATGAATTAGATAAATGACTCTCTGTCAATTAAACATGTAAAATATACTTTACCAAGGCATATTCCTTAAGAGAAACTGAACTTCACCATCATTCATCCCCCAGGCAGTACTTGAAGCCAGCAGAAGAAACCCAATGTACACAATTCTCCTGACAAGAAGAGTGAAATTAGAAACATGGAAGTTTACTTAAGCAGATTCAAGTATTCCTGGAAACAGGTAACTAAAGCCAGACAAAACTTGCATTGTTCAGTTCACAGAGGGTTCACAAACCAAATTATGTTTTTTCTGTTCACAGGGTTTGGACTCTTGCCTGAAGAGTCAAGTTTGATTAATTTAAATCTCTGAATTAAAAATTCACATGTAAGACAAGGAGAGGCTGTTGTGATGTGATGCAGGACACAGCAGATGCAAACAGCAGCCCAGGTTTAGCTGAAAGATGCAGGTATGCATGTCAAGTCACCTTGGGTACAGATTTTCCACCCATCTTTAAAGGTTCTGCAAAGGATGCACACGCACATAGAGAACAAGATCTTATACTATCATCCCAAGTCAGGGTTGATTTGTGTGCGTGGATGAGATGTTCATGGTTTGACTTCTCGCAGCCAGATTCAAGCTTAGCTGCAACTTCTGTATCCTAGTTCAATATTGACTGTTTTGTATTTTCTGAAATTTTATTTGGGCACATGTCCCAGATAACAAGCAACAGAACAAGAGGAAATAGTCTTAAGTTACACCGGGGAGGTTTAGGTTGGATATTGGGAAAATTTCTTCACTGCAAGGGTATTCAAGCATTGGAACAGGCTGCCCAGGGAGGTGGTGGTATCACCATCCCTGGAGGTGTTTAAAAAACGCATGGATGCAGTGCTTAGGGCCATGGTTTAGTGGTGGGCTTGGCCGTGTTGGGTTAATGGCTGGACTTGATGATCTCAACGGTCTTTCCAAACCTAAATGATTCTATGATTTTATGATTCTAAGAAAGAACAAATATACTGTGCTTCATTTATTCTCATTTTGTTTCCAGAAGGAGAATAAATCTCAGTTAGACTGTATTAGCCTACTTCCATACCAATGCCATTAGTAAAATGCCATTTTTATTTGAATCAACTACAACCTACTTCAGAAAAAAAATTTCCCACGCTATATACACTATACATCCATGTATACATATATGTATCTCAGAGGACTTTTCACTGGCTGGCAAACTGTGTAATAGTATTTGTATATGAGCATGGCTTAATTAGCTCCATAACAAAAAGTGCAATGAAAATGCAAAAGCATTAAGAAGGCCTCAGCTGCAAGAGGAAAGTGGATCTTGACACACCTTGGGAATACTGAGGTTTGTATAATAAGGTCAGATTCTCACCTCACATTGATAAATAGATGATTCCATAAATAAAAATGATATGTGTCACCCTTATTAGACAGACTTGTAAGTTCACTATATAAGACAAGAATGTTAAAAGGTTCCTTGAACACTCCTGAATTAGCAGCAATGCTCTGCAGAGAGGTAGTTCAGATCTCAGTTTAGCTTGCATTGCATAAAACAGCCACCACCCTTTTAAGCCACTGTGGTGGAAGAATGTTTTCCTGTTTTCATAGCAACATACTTAGGTGTTGGAGAAGCTGCCCTGAGGCACAAAATATTGTCTGTGACAAGCATGAGGGAAAACAACATCATCTTTTAGTCCAAACCAGCAGTTTCCAGGATATGCTGATTGCAGGGGGAGCAGCTCACTTACGAATGAAGATCCTGCCTGCCTAAAGCTGTAGCTCCTGAAGAAGATTATGCAGCTCAGGAACTGGCTGAGTAAAATTAGGTTTGTTTGTCTGGAAACGCACTGACAGCAAGCTGAAAACAGTCCCACATTTATCATGCAAAAACATTTAGGTCCATAACAAAAGTGAAGAAGAAATTAAGAAAGAAAATAAAAGGCAGCATGAACGCAGCCACAGTAGGCAGAAAAAAATTATCTGGGATGAAAAGGATGAAAACAAGAGCAAAACAGCATCAAACAGTGAATCATGCCCATAGCTACTGATTTGATAGCACTGCAGTGCATGAGGGCCTTAATTATGCAATGCTGAACATTGGACAGCTACGGTCAGAACTGCTCATACAGGCTCTAACTATCCAAAGGTGTTGCAACTAGGTGGAAGTCCTCTGTTACTATCTGGCAGCCCGCTGGCTGCAGAAGCAAGCATGCTCACCACCACCCTGCCAGTTCTTCTGGATTTACCTTAAGAAATCAATTAGCTGCTGTACAGAGATAAAGAGGTCTTTCAAGTTCTTCATTATCCTATGAAAGGTATTATAAACTCTTCAGCAATTTCCTCTGGTACGTGGAAGACAAAAAAACAAAATCTGAAATTCAGTTGCATATTTGCTAATTGAATTACACAGGCAGGATGTAGCCTTTCCTTGGATGCATTTTCTTTCTGCCTACAGATATGCCATGTAAACCGAGATGCAGTGGCTAAGATAAACATTTGACAGATATAATTCTCTGGCTCCTTAATTGGTCTTTCATCTGGTTCACTATTTTATTTATAATTATACAGCATATAGTAGTTTATTTCTAATTAGCTTAGAAACAGAACCAAGTTTCAAGATATTCAGATACTATTGCACTGGAGTCAGAAGTGCTAGCAAGTTCTAGGCATAAATCAATGTCTATGCCTCAGCTGCCTTCCAAGCTGAGCATTCAAACTTTTTTCCATGACTCCTCAAAACCTAGAAAACACTAATAGACCACTCCTTTATTATAAGGCTCAAGAGGATTCACAGAAACTAGGCTATTTCAAAAATAATTTCGAAGTTTGACTATCACCTTGTAAATGTCAATGCTAGCTTTCCAAGATCCTAATGCATAATTCAGTAAGCTTTTCTGAGTTTCTTTAAAAAACAACAAAAAGACCCACAAAAACCCACAAACCAAAACCAAATAAACATGTACCAATAAAGGCATAGCAACCCCATTTAATTCTGTTCCCCTAGTATGCCAGATGCTAATTAGGAGCTGGCACTTATCACAATGTGGATCCAGGTTTGCACTTCACCAAAACACAGGTGGGCAAATTCCAACCCAAGATTTCATTCTAACCTACCCTAATGGCAGCAAAAAGCTGCACAGTTAAGATCTGGATCAGATTCAAAACTTCCCCAGAATGTATCTGTGTTCACATCCTGATTTTTGATTCCAGCTCATCTCTAATTATAATTATTACACAGAATGTCAGATCTCAGGTTATGCTCTTTAAATTTCTCCTTATAAACAATTAATTAGCTTGCTGCAGCCTTTCTATAAATAGCCTGTACATATAAATTATTCTCATCTGCTCAGACAAACAAAATCCCCACTCTGTTTTTTGCCTTCTGATTTTCCTTAGTGGACTGCAGCTGTTAGGCAGTCAAGACACATGTGTGTGCTCTTCATATTCAGAGCTAAAAATAAGATTATGGGGCTAATTGACGAAGATTTTTGTATTGAATTAATGCTTAAGAAATCAGGTTTTCCCCAGAAAAATGTCTGAAAGCAGCATTTCTACCAACTTAACTTCAACAGAGAGCTGCCTCCCAAGCTGGCTGAAGCTGTTTAGCCAAACAGCACACATTCCTGGTTTTCAGGCATCATGCTATTAAGGGACATGATACATACGGTTGCCCAAATTAATTTTGCTGACAGGTCTTCCAAACTCATCCCATAGGTGCTGACGGGCAACATCAGGCCAAAGCTTCCTTCCGCAAGCATGGAGCTACCTCTTCTCTCCAGATAGTCTTTGCTTTCCCTACCAACGCTTTTCATCTCCATAGCAGAGTTGCACAAGTAAACTGTGTAGTCAGTCTCCCATGTTAGGGCATAGTCCTGTGACTTGGCTTCACTTACAGATTAATAGGATTTATACAAAATACATCCTTTGCCATGCACAAATGTGAGGAAGGCTGGCATAGGCAGGCTGCTATAGCAAGCCGACCAAAAATTGCAACAGTCACAAACATACAAAGTGAACATATACGTGAACACATCAGAACCAGTTACCATAACCATTCCTCTTAGTCTGCATGCACCTACCTGTGAGATGTGCATACTAATAATCTTCGTTTCATCCCTGTGTTGAGACTGAGTAAGGAGTATTGGTAAAGCACTTTGGATGATTGTAAACCAGTGCAACAAAGCGTTATGATCATCTTGAAACACTAATCTCTATGTTTTTCCCCACAATCTAGTATACAATCATCATTGCACCTAGCCAGAGAGAACAGAGCAGGATTTTAGACATTTTAATGTTACACAGCATAATATTGCTATCATAGTGGGAACAGCAAGGCACTGAGGAGATTGCCCTTGCTTTGTGGCCTTCAGGCTCAGGTAGGAATCAATCTTGTTATCCAGCAGACAGAGCCCAGGATGAGCAGAGCTTTCCCAAGCTTTCTGCAACTGTGCTAATTCTGTTAGCCAAGTGCCATGCCACCGAGCACACCATGCATCTCTCAGCTCCACAATCCCTTCACATATTTATTACTGCTTTTCAGAAAGAACACCATGAAGCCTAAGTGTAAGGGGGAAATCTCTTTATCAACAGTGCTTTAAACAGCCCTTCTGTGGTTGAATGGCTCTGCAGGAAACAGACTTGGGGGCCTGGGTTCTGGTTTTGGCATGATTTCTTGGGTGACTTTGGGCAAGTCCCTTTTCCCCTGTGTTACCTGCATAAAGGATCATAATACTAGTTCACATGAAACATTCCAAGATCACCTGTGAAGAGCTAGATCGATTGTATAAGAATACATCAGATGTTAAGGATAACGTCCCATCTATTTTTATTTGGAAAAACATAGAATCATTCCCTCTGAAAAGCTTTTTTTGTATACTTTTCTTGCTATTCATAGCCGTGGGAAATTAACAAGGTGAGTTTGAACCCCAAAATTGTCACACTGCACTGAAATGTGCTATCAACTATCCACAGGTGCACACCATACAGCAAAAACCTGGTTATGAGAAGGTACAACTCCAAACCATAACTATATTCATGTCAATATGCTCCAATACAGCTGTATATAAACACCCAAGCAGGGTTGCTAGGATTTTTTCTAGTCTTGGCCTTTGCCAGACAGATAAAGCTGGCTTGCCTTAATGCCCATTAAAGAAGAGAAGCTTGCTAAGTTCAGACTAGTGTGAGTAAACCACCAGAGATAGGAAGAACAAGTATCTCTCTAATCAATCACCTGGCTTAGCAATCACTACTACCCTCTTGTTTCTTGCCTCTCCACATTTAAATTCCTTGGATTGGGAAAGCACTTTGCAAATTACATACCACAGTCATGCTCCTTGTACATATTTAAAAAAAACAACAACAACAACAACAACAAAAAAAAAAAAAAAAAAAAAAAAAAAAAGAAAAGAAAAAGACCCCCCCCGTACAATTGACTACCAAGCTGCTAGCCAACTGAAGAATAGGCTTGGGTTTGTTTTTTCATGTTACCAAACCTATTTCATTTAAGGCTTGCAAAAAGCAGACTTGACAACTCCTGCTTTGTTCTTTCCAGTACTCATCAAACATTGCGAACAGTAGCATAAAAAGTTACCAAACTATGTGTAAAATAAATATACTGTATTCACTACATAATAAACATGATGAAAGCCAACAGGAATTAGATAGCCTTTTTGATGTAGACTTTGGGACTAGAGTCACATAAAGGACTTCAAAACCTGAAGCTCAACATTTTGCATTAAAAACTTCAAGGAGAAAATTTAAATGACTGTTGGCCTCTCATTCCAAAAAGACTAGATTTTTTAAGATTTATAGATTATTATTTTTATTATTATTATTTGCTGCAAATGAGTTGTTTCCAGTTTAATAGAGGTAGGAGAGAAATAAAGGAAAGCTGCAGTGAATATTATGGGATGAAACTAGGCAAAGTAAATTCTGAGGCACATTGCCAAAAAAAAAAATCCAGAAGAGAGAGTACTTCTGAAATCCTAGTCACAGACCAGGCAGAGAGGTGGTTCTCTGTTTTCACAGTTTAATGCGAACCAAAATGACACCTAGATATCACTGGTAAAGAATTGACAGGAAGACAGGATTTCCAAAAGCATTAAAGATTGGTCTTATTGCTCCCAATGCAGTCCATTACCGTACCCCCAGCTGGACCAGCACTGGATACTTTCAACTATAATAAACTCCATTGAAAACACAGATTGCATTACAGTCAATAGTTTTGAAAAAAATGAATACACACTAACACTTTGATCTTCTTCTAATATTTCTGCCATCTCTATTTATCCACTCTCCTGGGCTAACTGGTTTTTTTAAACAAGTGAAAGGGATTGAATTTTATTCAGGTTGCATGCCAGGAAGAACAAGCAAGTATCTTTTAGAACCCAGCTTTGAAAGTGGTAACAAGAATGAGTTAATTACTGGTATTGGTTGCTTAAGTATGTAAATTAGCATTGTGTTTCAAGCAGCTTTACTGCTTTCAAACATTACTGTTCATCTCCCTCACATTTAAGAAGTCCCTGATGCACAAGTTCCTCTTCTTCTTTGCCAAATTAGTTATCTTTTGACATTTTACATCTTTGTATTTCATGAAGGCCCCCAAAGCAGTAATCACTGTGAACTAAAAAAAGTCATTATTCTATAGGTGAAAACTTATCTTTTATTTTTCTATTTCATATTATTCAATAACATGAAATGCCAACTTGTCTTGTCGACCTTCTTTACTTAAATTATTTAAATGGTTTAAAGACTTGTACAATAAAGCCTCATAAAGTTGCAATTATTCTTCATTTATCTATACTAAACTGTTTTAGTCAACAATTGATCTTCATTTCTTATAAGTACCATTGTATCTGGTTACATGCGCTCTTGGAATTTACTGTTCTTCTTTCATCCATGCTTTTGACCAATACTAATCCACTCTGATTTTCGTTTTCTAGGCATCCCACATAGTTCAGAACATTACTGATAGTCTGGATTCATGCGTTGTCATTCATTCGAGTTTCTCTTAACTATCACTGCTGACAAAGGCAGCTTTATTGTAGAACAACATTAATTGGAAATGGAAAAGTGCTACTCTGTTAGATTGTATTATGAATTCCTCCCGTGTCTCCCCAAAACAAACCTGTTCTATTATGTATTTTGGATTATATACCCCAGACTAAAACCTGTGCATATTTGACCCTCACCAAGCAACAGCATAAATCCCAAGCAGAGACCAGAATTAGCAGCTGTTGCATTTGTATCAGCTGGTAACCGAGGTAAACCATGTCATTGCCAAGCATGGTTTATCTTCCAGTGCAGGCACCAAGATCTGAGTTAAACAAGACCATTTTTTTTTCCAATCAGCAACAAGGAGGGTGCAATGAGCAACCATTCCAGGCACTTTTCTGAGGGGGCATCACATGGAAGCAAATACATGACCACACAAAGGCCAGCTTGTCAAGAGACACTGTAGAAGTTTAAGCAATTGAGAAACTGATTACAAGATATACAAGCTATTAAAAAAAAAAAAAAAAAAAAGTTGTGGTTTTTTTCTCATCTCTTAGCTTCCTGTATGGGAGAAGAAAGTAGAAAATGGGGTCACTGAACAAATCCTCTGCTGTAGCACAAAAACCACATGGCTCAGCAGGGGAGGGACTGCTGGTTTCCACACATACATCTTCGATCTATCAGAAAGAAAGCTGGGATTGAATCCATCCTCCTGTCCTCACACACTGCTAGCACAGAGTTTGAACTCTGTCATCTCTGATGGGGAGGGGGGAAGTATTTCATTTTTTACCAGAAGATCACAGCAGATCAGCAAACTCCTAGGGAAATGTTTCTCTACCAATAAATGTCAGCTCATTATTATGGCTGACATTATTATCAGCATCATTATTAGGAAAGTATAAATTCTGGTAAAATTCTGATTTAGGGAAAAGTCTTCAAAACAGTGATTTCTTCTTTCAGAAACTTCTGAAAGTGTTATACTATATTTTCAATTAAGAGCTCAACAGTAATCCACACATCATTACTTTAACCTCTATCTGTCTACAAGTTCTTTTTTTCTAAGATATGGATTTAGAAAAAAAAATAGTATTTTTTTTTTTTGCTATCTCCATTACAAGGAATAATTCCGATCTAGCTTTAATTGATGTTTATCTTCATACATGTCTTATCACCACCAGCCTCCAGGAAAACCACAGAATCATAGAAATATAGCATGGTTTGGGTTGGAAAGGACCTTAAAGACTATTTATCGTTCCCCCCCCCCTGCCATGGGCAGAGACTTTTTTCACTGGTCCAGGTTGCTCCAACCTCCATCCAGCCTGGCCTTGAGTACTCCCAGGGATGGGGCACCCACAGCCGCTCTGGGCCACCTGCTCCAGTGCTTCACCACCCTCACAGTAAAGAATTTTTTCCTGATACCACATCTAAATCTGCCCTCTTTCAGCTTAAAGCCGTTCCCTCTTGTCCTGTCACTACAGGCCCTACTAAAAAGTCTGTCCCCATCTTTCTTCTAACCCCCCTTCAGACACTAGAAGGCCACTATAAGGTCTCCCTGGAGTCTGCTCTTGTCCAGGCTGAACAGCCCCAACTCTCTCAGCCTGTCTTCACAGGGAAGGTGCTCCAGCCCTCTGGTCACCTTTGTGGCCTCCTCTGGGCTTGCTCCAACAGGTCCATGTCCTTCTCATGTTGGGGGCCCCAGAGCTGAACACAGTGCTCCAGGTGGGGTCTCATCAGAGCAGAGCAGAGGGGCAGAATCACCTCCCCTGCCCTGCTGGCCACGCTGCTGGTGATGCAGCCCAGGATTCGGTTGGCTTTCTGGGCTGCAAGCGCACATTGTCGGGCCATGTTGAGCTTCTTGTCCACCAGCACACCCAAGTCTTTCTCCTCGGGCTGCTCTCAATCCATTCCCTGCCCAGCCTCTACTGATAGTGGGGGTTGCCCCGTCCCAGGTGCAGGACTTTGCACTTGGCCTTGCTGAACTCCATGAGGTTCACACAAGCCCACTTCTAAAGCCGGTCAAGGTCCCTCTGGACGCCACCCCTTCCCTCCAGCGTGTGAACTGCACCACACAGCTTGGTGTTGTCAGCAAACTCGCTGAAGGTGCACTCTATCCCAGTGTCCATGTCGCTGACAAAGATGTTGAACAGCACTGGTCCCAGTACAGACCCCATAGGAATGCTGCTCGTCACTGGTCTCCAGTTGGACATTGAGCTGTTGACCACAACTTTTTGAGTGTGACCATCCAGCCAATTCCTTAATCACCGAGTGGTCCACCTGTCAAATCCATGTCTCTAGTTTAGACAATGATGTCATATGGGACAGAGTCAAAAGCTTTGCATAAGTCAAGGTAGATGACATCGTTGGCTCTTCCCTCATCCATCAACACTGTAACCTCATCACAGAAGGCCACCAAATTTGTCAGGCACAATTTGCCCTTAGTGAAGCCATGCTTGCTGTCACCAATCACCTGATTTTCTATGTGCCTTAACATAGTTTCCAGGAGGATCTGCTTCATGATCTTGCTGGGTACAGACATGAGACTGACATGCCTGTAGTTTCCTGGTCTTCCTTATTTCCCTTTTTAAAAATGGGGGTTACATTTCCCCTTTTGCAGTCCATCGGAAATTGCCGGAATGCCACAACTTCTCAAATATCATGTTCCAGCCAAAGGTGAAGTTCTATGGAGTGTTATATCGTACCAGCACACCACACTGAGGATTTGCTGGGTGTGTATAGCACCAATCCAATGTGGTGCTCCTGCTCTATTACATCTTGCTAATATAACAACTACAAATGGAATTATAAATATAAATGAAATATCCAGCTAACACCATATAGGAATCAATAGTTGTTCATAATTTCTCCATTTGTTCTGTGTTTTTTTGGAATCCTTCAATTTTTTTTTTTTTCATTTTCTCCTAGTTCCTCATCTTATCAAATGAAATCATATGAGCACATGGAATCTCCTTGCAGCACTGAAGATCTGCTTGGAAGACCTGTGAGGACACTGTTTTCTTAATTGTCCATACAAAGCTTATCATTTTTGTGACAAGATCAAATAGTAATGTAATAAATGTGAAAATGAACTATAATAGCATTACTGCTATTGGATTCCCCCCACTCAGGATCTGTACTGCATTTTCTTGCCAACTGCGCAGTAATCCAATTTTAATAATGAAGGTAAATTTAGAAATCAATATGTTCACCCATATTAAAATCCTTCATTTGTAAACAGGTTTATTTTCTCCATAGTAGGTTTTTTTCTTCTACTATATTCCTAAATGTTTTTCCAATGTTAAAATATTTTCTGTAGAAATGGTTTGACATTTCCATTGTTATGTACTAAATCAAGAGACCTAAACCCCAAAGAATTCTTTAATGACTGTTTATGTTTGAGGGAAACGAGTGTTAAAGTGCAATTTTTCAAGTAAGCAATATGCTGACGGTCAGTAAAGTGATACAGATTATTTCAGATAGGAGTAACTGAGCTGGGTAATTCATCTAACCTATCCGACCTGACAACTCCTTTCATTATTTCAGAACAGTAATTGAGATGCCAGAACATGTGATGATGATGACATAAGATGACAATATTGGTCCACTTCAACCAGCTTCCATGTCTACATCAATGAGTGATACTACAGACTCACAGCTTAGCTGCAGACAAGGTTCAAAATGGTTATCCTCTTCTGCCTTCTTTTCAGAGGATGAGACAACTCCAGGGATTAATGTATGAATTAACTTGAACTCCTTTTCTTGTTGTCATAAGCAATGAAGTGCCCCAGGAACAGCACTGAAATTGGCTAAGGGCCATATGCCACCTCACTCATCCTGCCCCCTTATTTATTTCAGTGGTGAGAGGACTGCTGGCTCACTTCACCTCTTCTAATCAGCTTTTTTTCCATTGCAGACTGGGCCACCCACTCCTGTTGACAGCTACAGAAGTGGAGGCAAGGCTTTCCCTATTCCCTTAAATTCACTCACACATCAAGGGGAGAAAAAGGCAAGCATTTAGGCAGTGTTTTGGGTCATCTTCCTCTCTCTTTATGGCCGTACATCCCAGGCTTATGGTTCTGCAGTTTCCTTAAACCAGCTGAGAAGAGAGCCCTCTGCTTTATAGACTTTAAGTCCACCCTTCCTGATGATCGCCTTTAGCAGCCTCCATACAGCTAAAATTCAGGTTAGACAAAGAGTGTTTTGTTGTCCTTCTTTGTCTAACCATTATTTGCTTCCATTTCGATGACGGCTTAATCCTTGCATTAATAATTTTCTCTCCTAGGGTCACTTCTTGTTGCAAAATGCAGTTTTAGGTAGAGAACCACAGCAAGGGCTACAACTAAAACGATGCTTAAAGCATATAGTAGGACCTGTAGTTTAACATAGGGATGTATAAATAATGTATGAAACAGAATTAAAGCAGTAAGTAGAAACGCATCAACCAAGCAGTCACAGTACTGAACTGAAAAGCAGGGGGGAAAGCAATAGCTGTAGATAGCACACTGTGTGCTGGAGGGCCTACAGAGATTTCAAAGACAGGTTAAAAAAAAAAAAAAAACCACCACCAAGAAAAACCTTCACTTCAACATCTCTAGATTTAAGGCACTCCCAAAGATATTTTCACCAAGCAGAGCCTAAAAAGAAGCACTTCAGCGTGAAAATGAAACTGTCTATTTGGCATTGCTGTTCTGGAGAACTCCAGAACACTCCCAGTATCTCATATTCTTCTCCAGAGCATCACACAGCTGTGGAAATTAGAAACAAAATCTAGAGCAAGACTTGCAATCAATACAAAAATATTGTGGAGGTAATGGAGATCTACTATGGGTATCTACCGTGGAAAATCCAGCTGATCTGCTTACTGTAAATTCTTACCCGTGCCACAGAAGAAAAATACAACCACAGATATTAAGAGTAAACAACACTTAGTGGTGAAAAGCTTATTTTGAAGAGAAGAAAATGAGATCCAACGTTTCTGCAGCTATAAACACCTTTAATTAGAAAGCTTATTTTACTTACTGCAGATTCAGAGAATTACACACTGGCTTCAAGCTAGTTTCATTTTCCAATCTCATAAGACAGTAGGAGCCACACATAAAATGACAAAAAATTACATCAGCATGTTTTGCTAGAACTATAATTGCACTCTTCACAGTAAGGTGTGAGGCTGGAAATATTTCCCCACAGAGGGGTTTGGGTGCTAAAGGGAAGTAAAAAGTTACTGGCAGCAAACTCAGGCTACTATGTTTGCCACCACAAATCCAGGAGCCTGGACCGAAGCGAGGCAGCAGAGCTGCAGCGAAGCCGAAGGCAATTCCCCAGTGGTAACAGCAGGTGCCTCGATGGCCACCAGCTCTGGGTTACTGCACCCAGGGGCCGGCTGGGAGGCAGATGAGCACAAGTGCGTCTGTCATTCTGCTTCTAGAGTTAGTTGGATAAACCTTTTCATACCATGTAAGTGACATCAAGACTCAGTAAATAGGGAAGAAGATTTTGTGATTAATGTATCTGATTACATATCATACCACCTGACTACTCCCTGCTTTCCCCCCACTACAATGTAGGTTAATTTATATGAGGAACTTTCTACTCTATTTCCCTAAAGAAATAAGCGCAGAAGAAAATTGCATGCTAGATACATTGACTGTCTGCAGTTCTCCTTTTAAGCTGTTACAAAGAAATTAATTCCACTGGCCACGGAACTGCTCCTTGTTGCAGAGCACCCAACCCACCTAACACTACCTCTGCTCAGAGAGGCTTTCTCAGTTTTCTGTTTGGATCCTTTTTAAAGGCAGAACCATGCAGAGAACACTCATCTTCATTCCCTTAAGGTCCGAGTTCCAAAATTACATCATGACCATTACCATTTACATCTGAATGATGTAAAGGTGACTAGAGATATATGCCACTGAAATGAACATCCAAATTATATCAGGTCAATAGAGGGAAATTACTTTTCTGAAGTCTTACCATAAAGTCATGGTGGTTTAAGAAAAACACAACCACCAAACAAAACCCACCACAACAAAACCGCAACAAACCCCAAAATACATACACACTTCGTACACAGTGTCTGTGTTTACAGACCTCTAATGTATTAGGCTAAATGGTGGAAGGGGATGTCTGGTTTTTCTTAAGACTTGGAGAGAGAAAAAAAGAATCTTACACTATCACTTGATTGCCACCATATCAGTTAAATATTTGAAGCACCCATTGCTGGATCAGCTCTCTGAAAAGAACACAAAGCTCTTCAACAGGCAAAAGTCAGTGATTAGCATTTTAAAATAAAAAAGGCTGGAAAAAATACAAAACCCAAAACAATAAACCTTTCAGTTCACAGTTTTGCATTGGGTGTATGGTCACAAAGCCCTTCCTTGCCATCAGGGTGATGCTGGGTGTATTCACTGTCTCCCCAGAAGCTTTAGATAACAACATGAAGGAAGAGATGAGAACTTAACCTCTTCCTCACTAGGGCAATTTTTAGCGCTAACTACTCTCTACCCAAGATTCTCTCAGTTGAATTCCAGGCTGACACAGCTGATTTGCACTGGATTAAAGCACTGGTTTCTTTCCGTGAAGATGACACGCTGACGTGCCTGGCTTAAACCAGGCCTTTGGAGACTGGAACAAAAATCCCTCTTCCCATTCAATCCATTTTTTTCTTGATTACAGAACAAAACACGTGTTGCTAGAATATGCAACAAGATGTCCATAAACTGGGAATGGGGATGTGTAATTGTCTGCTATAATTTCTGAATACCAGCAAATTAGAGTTGACCAGACAACAATAATTTCATTTTGTGAGAATTTTCAATGTAACCACAACAAAATGTGGAAAATATTTTCCAGATGTTTTCTGTTTTACATTGAAACAGAAACAAACCCATTTCAAAATCTTGCCATGAAAACAAAATCAGGCAAAAATGGCCACTTTCTGAACAACATCTGAGGTTTTCCATTTGGAAAAAGCATACAAGAGCATCTTAGCTGTTATGAAGCAATATGGAAAATACAAGCCCCTGCTTCTCATCCCCGATCAGTGTTGCAGCGAGTCAGCTCCCCCAAACCCTCTTTTACTCATTCAATCCTCGCACCTTATCAGTGGGTCACTGAAATACTTAGGTCTCCACAGAACATTCCAGCTTCATAGAAAACATATTTGGCAAATGGAAGTTCTCTGGTTTAGCCAGCACTAGTAAAAACCTGTTCTTCCACTCTTGCAGAAATTTAAGGGAATTGTTCTTATAAAAATGAATAATGAATGAGAGTAAGCAGTGACACGTGTGCAGAAGCAGTATTGGGCTAAATTCCTCCCTGTAACCGTTTGCTGCTGCCATAATTCTGTCTTAAGTACAAATGACTGCACTGCTTTCAAAGAACTTGCTATAAATGCTGTTTGCTGGAGGAGAAGATAAGTGCTAGTGACTATAATTCAAAAGCCACAAAAGCTGCACACATTCCCCAGCAACACAGCAAGTGTGAGACAGACCTATGCTTACAACAACAACAGACAGCTGGAATAGTTCAAATTGTTTATTCCTCCAAGAGCAGAAAGAAGGGAAAAAATACCTGGTAGCTCTTCATTGAAACAGGTTGAGCGATCATGTTAGGGAACGCTTTTGTTTGTTACTACGTTGGTTAGGCTGTGAACCAGGGAACAGAATACAATTTCTGCAGCTCTGCGAGCATCGCAACGGGACATATAAACAGGGATGTGTGAGACGAAGTCATTCGCTCTACACAGCTTCAGTGAGAGTTCTATGCCCTGCTTGGAGCATCGTACCTTAGCAAATATGCAGACCAGTTTGGAAAGATGCCAACGTAGAGCAGTAAGGATGAACTTAAGTGTGGAAATTTTGCCCTCCGAAGCAAGACAGAAAGAATGGAAATTTGTTGCGTCTATAAAAGTTACAGTTGGAAAATATTGGAAAAAAGAAAGCCTGAGTATGAGTTTTATCTTGATTCTGCTTGTCAGTGACCCAAGCCACTGCCTGAGTATACTCAGCAGTCTGGAAGACAAAATTACTGAAAATATATGAGAGGGTTTTATCCCTGTAGATCTGAATTTTGCCAGCGAAGTCAGTCTTGACAGTAAAGATTCCCTCTTGACACGTATCTCAGTGTATCAGAGGATTCATATTTTAAGGCTTTTTCCCTGGATCTGAAGGAATATCCTATGTAAAGCAGGCAACAATAGACCATCCTTTAAAATTTGTGAACCTGAGACTTTCACAGTTCCACTAAATACATGGTCCTCTTACTCAAACTTGGTATTTTAGACACATCTCTGCAGAAATGTGCTCCAATTCAGCAAGCATTTAACTTTTGTTAAACTAGTAACAAGTTCCATAAGTGAATGAATTCAAGCACTCTGCTGAAATTAATACTAAAACTCCCATCATTTTGGGAAAGTTCCTTTGAACAAAATATGTACAGAGCCCCACAGAAGTATAGTATAAACAGTTATCCCAGTTATTCTATTTCCAACTGAATTGAATGTGGCATCTTTTAGACAGATTTCTTGAATCATATTAAACTATAGCTACAAGAAGTGGCAGAGTTTTGCATGCCAAATTTTACAGCTGTATTCAACAACTTATAATACATTTCAAACCTAAGGTACCTTATTGATTTGAATTAGCCACAGTTAAGAGGAGGAGCGCAAAAATTCACAAATGCAAGAAGTAAGGAGAAACAGGGGACCAAGTCAAAGGAGTCCGAAATCTCATGCAGTTATTCAAGTCACAAAATAAGTTTTAGGCTACCGGTGTTATTGCATACATGAAGGACTGTTGAAGAAACTCGCAGCTGAGCAGAGTTTTCCCCACACATGCTTTTCAATCACAGTGATTGATGTTGCTATGGTCAGGGAGGCCCTCGTTCTCTTGTTCAGTTCTCTGCACTTAACTAAGGGTCTTACATTTAAGCAGTTGCTTAGAACAGAATCAAATTTGTTGGAACAGGAGAAGTAAGGTGATGAAAAAAACAGTATTTTTCAAACTTAGATATGTAGGCCAAATCTCAGATGTAGCAGCCTTTCACCTTTTACAGCTTAAGGATAATTTCCTTCTCCCTTATGGACTATGATACTTCTCCGGACTCTCCCTGCCACATTCATGCTGATCCCTGAACCTCCTGGACTCCCACCAGAAGGCAGGAGGAGGTTTGCATTGAATATCACTGTATATTATCCCAGAAAAGACTTTTCCTCAATTCTATCACTGATGATCAGGCAGCTCTGAAGATAAACCATTATCACAGTTTAGCAGAAACCAGTTACGGAAAGTTGTGGAAAGGTTGGTTTTTTTTAGTTGGGTATGTTACTGTGCCTGTAAGCACAGCGAGACTGTGCCTATTACAATTACTGACTCGCATGATGCTAGAGGAACTGTTCTTCACATTAACCTTCCTATCTTGGGGGCTAAAACAAAAAGCGCGTTAATTTATTTGTTGCTCCACCTTCATAAGGTTTCACAGACTCTGGCACAATAAGGCTGATTTATACTGCCTGGCACTGGTGCGACACACGCAGGAAACTGCTAAGCAGTCACAGGTTTTGTTTGTAACTTTTCCTCTTCGCAATCCACTAAAATTCTTTTAATGCTGATCTCTAACGTGCAGTGTTAAACCCACCTTGGCTAATAGATAATACTAAAATACAGGAGATCTGCCGTGGCCTTCCAATTCACCATAATCACACTTCTGACCCCAAAAATTATCAACAAGACTGGGAGAAAAAGAAAACACTGGGGCAAAGAGAGGGGATGTCACACAGTATGCATGGATCTGACTAGAGCACAGAAGCACTGGCAGAGCTGGATGGAACAACTGCACCTCCTTTGCACAGCCTTGCTTAGGAGAGCTTGGCAGTCTTCAGCTATGATCCTTCCATAATCTGTAGTGTTACTGAAACATCACCAGAGGATATTTTGCTTTCCTTTCATTGCTGTCCTTTGTAGCACAGCTCAGAAAGTATAAATCATAAAGCAGCATGGAAATCACATTTCCTCTCTGCCTCTGGAATGATTTCATCATATCTTTTTCTATTCAGCCTGTGAAACAGCTAATGCTCTCCTCTTATTTTCAGTCCTTGCATGGATTTTAGCTTACCTGTACTACTGACCCGCTTACAACAAAGCTTCAAACTAAAACATAACGTGGTGACAGGTTTAGTAGCCCTTGCAAGTCTAAAGAGATTAAAAATAAAACAAATCTTGCCCCCTCAAGAAAATAAAAACAATCTGGTTTTTTTGCACCCCCAAGGCCAATGCTTCAAATCTGAAATTCAGCCATTTGTACCAAAAGATACACAAAGAAATTTTTTGTGTTTTAAAAAAGTTAACTAGTATTTCAGCTACTCTGTTAAGGAGATAGCACAAGTCAAATACAGAATAAGCCAAGCTAAGATTACGAAAGTTTGCAGTCTGAAAATAAGGGGCATCATCCGCTACACAGCCACTGAAGAACCCCCATGGTGTTGCTGGCACTTCTGCCCTATGCAGGTGTGACGGGTACCCCCTGCTCCTGACCCCTGGTAATGTCTGTCCCCTTAGCACCGGGTGACAGAATCATATGCATTTAGAAAGACAGTCTCGCTAATTGTTGCTGTCACACAGAACACTGATGTGAGCATTGAAAATCTTGTAGAATTGTTCCTTTGTCTCTGACTACATCAGTTGTTTATGCATAAACTGTCCAAAGTGCCTCACATGTAATTAAATATAATCTTCACTAACACTAAATAATATTTAATATAAACAAGAGTAAGCACTTACAATGAAGTGGGAGAAATTACAAAATACAAGTGAATTACAAAATTTTAATTCTAAGAGGGATTAGCAAAAAATCATGGAGAGGAGGATTAAGGAGCCATTTCAGTAATATTTGAGCATCATTAGATTGGTGCCCTCCTTACTGGTGAACAGATTTTAGAAGACCATGTTAATGGTGCAAATGTTGCGTTACATGCAAAAAGTGAAATGAATAGGATTCACAGAGACTCCACCTTTCTTTCCAGTGATGTCTTTTGTAACATTTTATAATGCAGAAGTATTTTCTTTGGAAAAGGAGTGCCATATTAAATGGAAGAATATGGAATTTAGAGTGAAACAGGTTATTACTAGTAGAAATTATGACTCTATTACATCTTGTTACTCCCAAATACACTAGTTTATATTTGCTGTAGTCATTTGTAATAAGACAGTCAAAGCCATCTTGATAATTGATGTGCTGACCTGTCCTATATGCAATGACTCTAGTCTTTAAATTTCACCATGATTTCCTCTACAGGGATTTAATTAGGATATGTGCTCCAAGGCACTCACTCTGCATTTCTGCATCTTCTAAGAATGACCTTTGATTTGTTGATTCTCACTTGCTTAAACACATCCTGAAACACATTCTTCAAACTGAATTAATTTTCATTTGCACTTTACCATTTATGTTAAAATAGGGCAGTGCTCTAACTTTCTTTGTAAAAACTGACTTCTAAAAAAAGAAACTTCTTAAAGTTTAAATCATTCAGTGTAATGTCTGTGAAATGTGCATAATGATTGTTATTAGGAGTCATCATCTAGGGAAAAATACAAAATACATAAAACCACAAGAATTCATAGTAATTCAAAACACAATTTCCTTCCTAAAGAATCTAATTTTGGCTACTAAAAGACCATCACAGCATTAATACTAATGTTTTTGTTATACATGACCTAAACTGTTGTTCAGAAAAACCCCAGGCAACCCACTTAAATGCTCAATTGCTTTCCTTAGATCAATAGGAAAAAAAGCAAAATTTACTAGAAAAGAAAGCAGGGAGGGAGAAACAGCTTTGCTGTATGGTCTACCTACAAACTGAGCTCAGGGGGTTTTGTTCACTCCAAAGATAGGTTTCATAGCATACTCCTTCAACAAGAGTGGAGATTTTCCCATTTGCTCAGCAGCCTGTATGGCAGGTTTCTTAATCCCTGCCGTGCATACATATTCCACACATTGTGGCCAAGTGCCCCAGCCAGCTGGGAAAATGCAAGCCATCCACCTATACCCTTCCATCTTCCACCATGTTCCCCCCTCAGCAACTGATGGAGTTGAAACATTGCTCATGACAGAGTGATCTTCACAAAACCCAACACTTCAGAGAACTCTAAACTTCAGAAATGTTTCCCTGGCTCTGCATTAACACAATGTCAATAGAAGCTTTTATCTTCCATTCACTTGCTCATCAGTTATTATGACTTAAGGGAGATTTGAGGAGTAACTTCTTAGTAAGCAAAATACATTGCTTAGCAAGCATGCTATTACTTTTCTTAACACAAAGTGACTCCTCAAAGCTGTAGTTGGAAAGGCAGAGACAGGGATGTCCAGTGCCCCATACGTTAGTACAGACTGTAAGGTTTCCTTTGCATATGTCTGTATCTCTATGCCTGCACAGAGAAACATGAAATAGACAATTTCTCAGGCAGGAAAATCAACTATGACTTACCTCCTAATGCCATCAAGAGGACATGTGGCATAGCAAGTCCCCAGAATTACACACACCTATTCCCCAAGCAGTGGGTGCTGCACTGGTGGCAGACAGCAGTGCAGCTGAAAAGTGGGCTCTCTGCGGTGGTGCCCAGCACCAGGACAAGCAACAATGGGCACAAAGTGCAGCACTGGAAGCTCCACCTGAACACGAGGCAGAACTCCTTTCCCTGGAGGGTGCCGGAGCACGGGCACAGGCTGCCCGCAGAGGCTGTGCTGTCTCCTCCTCTGGAGACGTTCAGAACCCGCCTGGATGTGGCTCTGTGTGACCTGCCCCAGGCGACCCTGCTGTGGCGGGGGCTGGGCTGGATGATCCCCAGAGGTCCCTTCCAACCCTGACGGTGAGTAATAACACAGCACCTGCTTTGCCTCCAATGTGTTCTGTGTTTGTAAGAGCAGACAATCGCACCTGTGCATGTGCACACCTTCAGAGACTTACCACCCTGATTTACAGCTCCTCTCACACAGCTGCACTTCTCTGCAGGCACAACTGCAAGCTCACTTAATTGAGCCTAAAAGGCTGCAAACTTAATTGCACCTGCCAAATGGTTTTCTCTCCTTTCAGCAGTGCAGTGGCCCTTGGCACCCTGCTCCTAACCCTAACTGCCTGTCTGATCAAGGGCTGAGACATCAACAGGAGACATACATGTAACCAGATATTTTCTGGGCCTATAGCTTTATTTCCAAGAAGTAACTGGGTATGGAAACCAAAGATTAAGCCAACAGGCAATGCCTGATCAGCAATTAGTGTTTCTGTGTCCCTGTCACATGGCACTTACAAGGTGATTCAAGATAGCTCGACCCCTCAGTGAGTGAGGAAGGAAGAAGAGCTATCCCACTAAGTAACGTACAGATGGAGAGCTCAATTTGAGCTGTAAACATGCTGAAAGGTCTCAACTTTACTCAGCCTGTGAAACTTTCATCACATAGCCATAACTTCAATATAAGTTTATAGTAGTAGAGGAGTATCATTCTTGCACTTAGGCTAGCATTATTTCCGTTATAAATGTATAAAGCATATAAACAGTTTTCTTTTCACCTTGTATCCATTTGAAAATTAAAGTTGGCATTTTTGTTATTTTATGGATTTTTAAGAGCTAGAATGAGTAGTATTTACATGAACTGAATATAAAATCAATTCTATCTTGATTACATTTGACTTCAATGAGTACTAAGTGATGCTTCTTCCATTTAATCAGGGAACAGCGTTGTAGCTACACTATTTGCATTTTAATAAAAGTTCTCTCAAGATCCAACCAAAAAAGCAGCAGCACAGCTAAATGCCTAGACATTAGGGATTCATCTTTCATGGTGAATGGTAATATTTAACTTGTTTAGATGTTATTTTGCTCTTAATTTTAAAACTTATTTAATAAAGCCAGGTTGAAAAATCGGAAGTTTTATACATTCCTTCAAAACAACTTTGAAAACATCCATATGCAGAGGTTTCCTGTCTTTTTTTAATATGTTCACACCTATACATGTGTGTGTTTACATCTATATAAGCACACATTTATATACGCAAATCTCAACACATTTTGCTGCAGGCAACAGCAAATGTCCCTGAAGGACTGAATAAAATCCCTTAAAACAGCATAAAATTTTAGCTGCTAGAAAAGTAATACAAGGGCATCATTACCCTGTAACATTAGTAAAGAAAGAAGTATGAATTCATAGAAGGTAGTGTCAGACTTATTTTACCTCACGACAAGCATAGTATGATTTTTTCCCCATCCCCAACATCTAAAAATTCTGCAGTGGGCCAAAACTAATCCCGATATAATTCCATTAGTTTTAATGAAATTGCGCTAGAGATGAATTTATAGCAACAACTAAGATTATATCATTCTCTTTCTCATACAGTAGTTGTATTCTGAACAGTCAAACAGAAACAGCAGTGAGCACTGTTTCAAAATGTGTCTTTCCTGAATTACCTTTTAAATTACAAAGTCATGTTAAAACCGAAAATGGTAAAGTTTATATTACACTGCCCTTTCTTAGCAATCTACAGGTTTGCTAACAAAGCATCCAAAATTTGTGTCATGATGATTACAATTCAAACTCTTTAAGAGAAAGGGAAAGGTGCTGATTTCTGGTTTAAAGTCCAGAGAATCATAAAAAGCAGTGAGGGGCTGAGCAATGGAGCTGTGTAACGGGCAACTCCATGCTTCCCCACGCAATGAAGCTCAGATTTGGAAGGCTATTTGAGGGCTTTGAGTGCCTATTTCCATCACAATTAGCCTTCAGTTCCCCTAGGTAGCTTTGAAAATTTCAGCGTAGGTGTACACGTAAGATACATTATTACTAAACCCTGAAACAGTTCAAGGAACATTAAATTTTATGCACCATGTTCTCTGCTGGTGTTACTCAACACAGCCCCACTGAGGTCATTAAAGTGCTGGTGATGGCTATCAAAGGATCTGACCTGGAGCCTTCACCTGTTACTCTTTTTTTCTCTAGTTTGTACACTTTGAATCAATAGCTTCATTACCGATAATGATCATTTGTAGGTTCTTCAAAACAACTGCAAATTAATTAGATGTTGCAAGAGTTCAATTGATTCACTTGCATGTCAAAGAATTACTGATCTGCAGCTCTACAGTAGCACTGCCAGTAGAAGTTCACACTCAGCGTGGTGGACTTTCTCCAGAACAGAGTTGCAAATACTGAAATCTCTTGAACCTTAATGGTATGACTGCCTGCAGGTGAAAAGCTTGCAAGACTCCTTGCTGTTTTGTATTTCAGCAGCTTGCTACCAGGTAAGGGATAACAGGCCCCATCAGTCTTACAGTTCGGGCACGCCCTTCGCACTGGATGGGAACAAGCTATAGAGCAGTACGTAGTACTGCCACTGTTTTGTCTCTGTGCCTTTACTTCAAAATTGCAAATACCCCTGCTTTACTGGGAGAAGAGTTGTGGTGTCCTTCTCATCTTGTCCCCAACCCCAATGGATGTGGAGGCATGACCTTTTTTTGGAAGGTAGCAACCGAAAGCACAATAATTTACTGCAGATAGCAAGGTGGAGAGGCAGTGGGTAGTGTCTTTGAACTGCACCTTTCCATTGTTACAGACTAAAGGCAGAATATGCTCCCAAATACATATCCCCAACCCAGTTGCATCTCTCACCCCTCCACAATGGCTGCAAGCAATCTGTTCTGAAGATCTATAAAGTCCACCAAGAGCACAAAGAGAGCATGTGTCCACAAAAAGCTTAGTTAAAATGCACTTCAACTCAAAAGCAATAGCGTGCTGCTGAGGAAAGCAGTCAGAACAAGCTGGGAGTTTGTTCTCAGTCTCTGCTGCTTAGTCTGACAGCTGTGATTTCATGTCATTGTTACCAATAAAACATAAACAACTGTTGGAGAAAACAAGCATTTTGCTTTCACGGAAATTTAAACAAGGTGTAACACTTTGTAATACTAATCCTTCCTCATTGATACTTGTCTTGGGAGAGCATGATTGCTTTGAAAAGATGCTTCTGGCATTAAAACTAGACAGGACGCTAGTCATCATCATTTAATCCAACTATTTTTACATAAGCTTTGTATCAGTGGTTAATGATTTCTGATTCTTTCTGATTATGACACCTGTTTAAAACAGCAACATTTTATTTAATCAGCAAGTTCAAGCTCCAGACCTTGTCTTCTTAATTAAGCAACACAGAAAGCCTGTAGAAAAAATAACTCACTTCAGCACTAAAAGGAATTCTGGAGCAACTGAAAGTGTGCAAAAAAAAAATAAAATGAAGGCATTTAATCATAAGCTGACCCAATTTAAAAAATATTAAAAAAATCTAAATAACTTGCATAACTGCTAAATTGGACCCATACAAAAGATCTATTCCTGTCACAAACTAATACTAGGGGGAAGAAGCTTCCTGATCTGAGTTCAGAGTCCAGCCCTGTTAATACTGACCCTAATTTGTATGCAGCTCTTCAGCCCACACCGGTTTCACTTAAAGCTGACAGACATCTGGAGATGATTCTACAGCATTAATAATATGGGATCAATCATTTTCTTTCCCCTGCTACAGTTGTTCCCTGGAAGTTCAGGAAACGGCATTAGAAGGAACCCAAAAAAGAAATGAAATGTGCATTTGTGTTGATAGTACAAGACACAAGCTGAGCAGCTGTAACACAGATGTATCCCCACGTAGTGGATCACACAACAGACTCTGCTCAATGCCTATAGACAGTAGTGTTTGTAGTCTTTCCTTGTTGATTTAGCATATGGGACAGATTATTTTTGCTTAATTTTTTTGTATTACTGTTATTCCTTCCTCCCTTTATTTCTTAGCATCTCCAAAGTAACCAAAGTTAGAACTTCACTCCTTTCATTTGATACATCAAAGCCCATAAAGAATCCCAGGCAGTCTTGCTGAGCAGGATGAAACAGTGATTGACGCACCTTCCTAGAAACGCTGGGAAATGCTGCAGAGCATTTCTGAGCCGTGGTCATATCCTTCATCTCAAAGAGATGTGACACATCCTTGGAGTATCTATGAGAAATCCTCTGGACAGAGGATATCCCTGGACATCCCCAGTGCAGGAGCTTTACAAACTCATCACAGCATTCAAAGGACCAAAGCAGCTGTCACAGATGTCAGGGTCAATCCTGGGTAGGACTCCTACCACTTGCATTTTCACCGTCTTCTCTCTTTTTATGTATCACTCCCACAGATGTTGTTTGAAGAAAACATGAAGCCATTTTATCTACCACAGAGCTGTGCTCCACTGATCCTGCTGATGATGTTAATGACCCAGCTGTCTTCTTACCATTCCACTTCTTTATGCCCTACATGTAGCATTGCTATGGCAACATATATCTGATGCTCTACAGCCTTCATTTGGATATAGCATACCTTTTTTGGTTTTACTCTTCCTTCTGAAGCATAGCAAGTTCTTGTAAGTCATTTTGGACGCCATACATCCAAAATTTGGATAGGACATACACCACAAGCAGAAGATACTGAAAGAAGCACTGCACATCTACACTTCCTCTGTTATTCCCCAACACAGGGCTTGACTTACTCTGGCTATATCATGTTGGTGAACCACCTGGTCCTTACCGGAATATCTCTGATGCACAAGTCCAGTCAGTCAATCACTGAACAAAGCATGTAAGCTCTGCACCGAGAACTGTAGACACACCATGTCTTGCAACATTACACAAAAAGGTTTTTCTTTCCTTACAGAAACGCACACTCATAAAGCCCATAATCATGCCTGAAATAAATGCTCTCATCTAAGATTTAAATTGTGCGTTCAAAAGAAATGTTACTCAAATTAGTACGAGTAAATTAACTCCAAGTTAAGGTCACTGTTTCTGATTTTTTTCACTAGTGTTTTTTGAGCTCTCTGATAATTGGATATTGATTTCAGTGCCCTACAAATTGACCCATCCAGTGGTCTTGCCTCTTTCTTGATTCTCCTCCATTAAGGCATTGATGACAGTTTTAATTATTTTGGAACATTCCTATTTCAGAAGGAAGACGAATCACAATCTTTACCAAGCCCTTTTTTCACCGCAGACCAAATCAAAAGGATATAATTACTTCCATGCTGACCAACACCATAATGGATTTTACTTTAGTTCCTACCATGAAACACTTCAATGTAATTAACAGCCCAGAAACTGATGGTCTGAAGAATGTGATTCATTGCTGTACAATCAAATCATTATTTTATACATCTGTCCCCACTTAACTTCATGGCAATAGCATAGTCTCAAGATAAACCACAATCTCCCTAATATAGACAGGCTGATCTGCAGTGATGCTGACAAGCTCCAAAAAGTCAGGGGGAGCTTGCTTCATGCTTCAGGAGCTGTTCCATGCACCTGGACCCACACACCTATATCAAGTTTTCATATTCTCTTATTTCCCCAGTGTTTTCACCAGTCTGAGTAAGACAGAGAAAACATGACTTTACTACGTTAGGAAAGCCCTAGGGATTCTTGCTCTTGGAGAGGAATTTGGTCCCCACATGGCAAGGGCCTTATTAATGCACAGTAGGATTCCCTGCCTTTCACTTACACAACACTGGACCCTGCTGCTGAACAGGATTAAGTCTGAAATATGAAGGGATATTACCAAATAATGTGTCTTGAAAGATTCAATTCCCTAACATCTGTCATCTTTCTGATTGTTACAGCTACACTGTATTTTTCCTATTTTCTTTCCTTTTTATGATTACATCCTCAGATACCTCCACAGTTTGGCCTCTAAGTACTAGCTGTAATGCATGTCTGCCACTGCTTCTAAGCCACTTACTTAGAATTAGAGAACTGTGTGTGTGTGGGGCATCAAGGGACAAAGAACCATTTAGCTCACTCCCTGTACTGAAGGGGGATAAATATTCCAGATATGCTTTTTTTCCCCTTACTTTGATGGTATTCTAAACCAAAAGAGACAAAACTGAGGAACCCCAGGATACGCAGGGTTTTCAAGGCTCTTTGCTGTTTACAATCTAACCATTCCAGGTGAGGAACCTGACCATTCCCCCGCCAGAGTGGCTGTTCCCACCCGACCCTCCTGGGTGCACACTGTATAAGTTGAGGCACTTCTGAGTGCACTGCGTTCATACCAATTAGGTCCGAATATTAACAGACTTTTGGCCTGGAAAAGGTAGCAAGGTCAAAAAATGAAGCCCATGAAAAGAATCAGGGCAATGTATATGTGAAGATGAGCAAAATTAGAGAGCAAGAGCTACAGATCACCTGGGAAATGAGCAGACCTGTAGCACGTATGGAAAGTCCAAAAAACTATGATGGTAGTAAGTTTTCCTATTGAACTCCCAAGAACTAAGAGTAGTTTGATAGTCCTTAATTACTGTGCAGAAACAGACTGTAAATAGTTTTTCCCTACTCACCACTTCCAATCCACAACCCCAGCTATCCAAGCCAGGGCTTCTCCAGACAGGGTAAAGGCCACAACCCAGTACAGGTTCTCCTACACGCAAACTGAGCATTTACCCGAATTCCCCAGAGGAGGGCCATCAGATCAAGCCACAGTAGGAGGTACTGCTTTCCCCAGCTATTTGTGTTTCTGAACGCACTCTACACACGTTCATGCTGAAAAGAAAAAGTATAACCTGCACAGACATAGCAGGATCAGGCATACAGTTTTCACACTGTTAGCCCGTATTAGCCATGGAGCTCCTACAAACTTGTGTAGACATAAGATTACCCTTTTGGCTGCAGCACTAAGAAACAAAATGTGTTAATTCCCCTAAATTTTTGCTCCTTACCTCACTCTTCACAAACTAATTATTTTATATGTTATCTATATAAATATATTAAGACTCCAACTTTCATTAAAAATCCTATTCTTGCAGGATATTTATATTTTAAATAATATAAATCCCTAAAATTAGGTTCACTGTAATACCACTGAGAAGCCTAATTTGGAGCAGTGGAGAACAGTGTGTTGTAATAGTGATACGAAGTCATTAGGCAGCAGAGGGACCTTTGCAGTGCAAGGTAATTGCAATGTTTACTAGAGCCATCCTGCTGCAGAGAGGTGGATGGCTCAGGGCAGCTGCCAGGAACATGCAATTAAATGCACATTATTAATCTTACTTCAATATGCTGGGGACAGCAGGTTTTCTGTATGGTTCACACAAACACACACACACACCTTTAGCACACCTGTACCCTACACAGAGCAGGATATGACAATAATGGCCCGTATTTCTGGAAGACATTTGTGCATGTTATTAATTATAAGCACATAAGAAGCCCCTTTGTGACAGACAGGGCTCACCTTGGAATGGAGGGGACACAGGGCTGGTAGTCACAAAACCTAAATTCTAAGTCTGTCTTTGCCACCTGTCTCCCTGATCTTTAAAACAGGGCTAACATTGCTCAGAGGGAGATCACTTAATTCACAGTAGACAGCTTTAGGCATCAACACAGTCACTCGTCTCCATAGGTTCCCCAGATATTCAGAGGAAAGCCAGACCCTCCAGAGGATAATTCAAAGGAAGAGCCTCACTTGTAATTCCCCCTCCAGGGTCCCTTTCTTGAAACTACCGAGGGCTCGGGGGACCATCATCCCTGCACAGGTTACCTAGCAGGGTGTCACAGCTCAGGCACTGCAGACACCCGCTGGTGAAACTAACTTCCTTTCTTACCTCTAGACGACAGACGCTACTTAAAAAAAACAACCACAAACCAACAAACTTCAGAAACAACAAAAAAGCACAGTTAGTAACACCATTTCTGCTCTGTCTGGAGTTACATATGCACACAGGTACCTACCAAACCCACCAGCAGCAGTAACTAAGAAATGCATTTCATTCTGTGCAAACAGCAGGCTATGTTTTGACACGCAACGCATCAACTAGTACCATGTTACCAGGTTAGCAACATGGGAAATGAGGAGGGGCTCTTCTGTCGTTACCATCACTGAAGTGCACATTATGTTTGCCAGTTGGTTCAAACATAAAGCAACCCATAAGAGTTCAGCACAATTTGAGACACATCCTTTCACTTTTAAATGTCAGTATGATTTTGCAGTTGCAATTGCCACATGCTACAGCCACATACAGCATATCTATGGCAGATAAATGTAATTTTGATCATTGCAAGACATCATTAACCAAGTCTCCATGTACACCTGCACATACACACAAGGGGCAGAGCAGTCATTCTAAGTTCGTAGCTATTTTTTGGGAAAAAGTTAAGGATACTTGTTATAGACTGTCCAGCCCCTCGTCTGACACACTGACTGAATGCAATACTTGTGTTTCTAAATATCTACACTTGAATTGTATCTATGATTAAATAATTTTCATCTTTTTTGTCCAAGTTTGTTTATCCTTTGCCTAAGCTTGTTGCATCAACATATTGCAAAATGTTTTGCCTAACCTGCTTATTGGGAGCAGGGAAAAGATGACTCAGGACAATACATAATTAAAACAAAACAAAAAACCCTTTCTGTATCCAACAGCAAAGATATTCACCAGAGAAAATCCCATTTCAGACCAGTTCAAATCTGAAGCAAGGTTTACTAATTCACACTGGAATTTTACCTCCAGACTGGAAATAGAAACAAGCATCAGACTAAGAAATTTCCTGGCAGTGGGAGGTGTTCTGTTGCTGGTTCATTCTGTTCCAGGAAAGTGTTACAAACCCGTTACACAGCAAAGAACAAAAAGTTCATCAGGGCTGGTCTCTGGAAGACCAAACTTTGTAGACAGAGCCAAGCTTACAGCAAGGTTCAAGTAAAATGTTGTTACACAGCCACAGTATTTTGTTCACAAAGGAAAAATGCTAAAGAAAATGCAACTACTAAAAGCATTCTGATTAAGTGAATGGATGGCCCCAGACAGTTTGCATTATAAACATTAATTGCACATTAGCTCAACTAATTAAAGAATAAATACTGTACACGGCAGGAAGCTCCTTCTTAAAGAAAATTCTGCCTTGGGAAATGAGCCAGTTCTTTTTTAAAAAAAACAAAAACACAAACCCTGTAGTGTCAGTGAAATGCCTGTTTCAGCAAGGGGGACTCTGAAAACACCATCAAGCAGATATTACTGCTGTGCCAACTGTGCACAGCCAAAGTGGCAGCGAACACCAGGAAACACTTAATGAAAGGATCTCTTCATTCCCTCTTACTGCCCAACCCAAGTAAAAGCCTCAGATACCACGAGTGAAACAACATGAAAACACAAAATAATTCACTTCTGGAATCTGGCAGAGAGTTGAAGCACAGGCTTTGAGGAGCCAGTGGCTGGGGGGAACATTGCTTTTTTCTAGGTGCCTGCACTGCAGAAATGCTGGAAAACTCTGGGGCAAAACACATCCTTGTGCAAACTCCTCAACTACTCACAACACACCAGTGCCAAAACTGCAAGGAGCTGCCTCAGAGCCATGCCGTAGCCAGACCCTCTCAGTTTTCCCACAGATACACACTGCTGCCAGCCTCAAGGCACCTGCGCAGCAGGGCCCAGCACTGTCACTGCAGTTTTACAGCACGCTCAGACCTTGCCTGGGGCCTTCTGCAGCACGCTTCATTGCAGGAAAGTGTTGGCATGCCCTTCTAGCTCCCTTATAAGCAGTTTCCAAGGAAAAGAGCAAGAATGAGAGATACTCAGGCTCTCACAGCTCAGCTGAGGACAAAACTGAAGGAGTGTAATGACCTAGTCTGACTCTGGGAGATGGTCGTGGTGGTGATAAGCGCTGTAAGGCTTAAAGATGTAACAACAAAGAAAAAACAAAAAAACCCACCACATACCCTGCAGCACCTTACCAGAGCAAAGTCTACCTGGCAGGAGCCAGGCTAGCATTCAGACGGCCTGAATCCCTGTCCAGTGCTCAAGAGACAGGGTAATTTTGCATCTAGCCAGCATTACTAAGGGAATTTGCAGTTGCTGACAAATGTATCTTCTTAGGAAACATGCATACGTAAAAATAAGAGATCAAAAATATTTCAGACATGAACGTTAGCTTTCTACACCTATGTACACACAAAGACTTTGCTTTCTTAAGTACAGAAGCACATTTTCACCAGTGCAACACTAACCAGTTAATACAATACCAGTTAAAAATCAACATGCCAGATCAATTTGTGTGAAAAGAGTTGTACTGATACATGCGGGTTCACATCCAAGCTCTGCCATAGACTAGCTACATAACCTCAGGCAAGGCAGCTCCTTTCTCTACTTCTCAGATCCAGGAAAAGTCATTTTTCTTCTGTCTTTTATCTGTTCTCCATTTAGCTCATTGGGGAAGCTGCTTTTGCAATCAGCCTTTGTGCAACAATGAACACATAAAACATTCAGTCTCTGTTTAAACATTACAGTGCAATATAAAAAAATAATCATTAAGTTATTAATTTGCTTAACAGTCTCTTTTTCTCTCTCTGTGTAAACACACTTTGAGTTGGAAGAGGTTTCTTTCAGCAGGGAGGTAAATTTGTACTCCCTTGTAAATGGAAAGATCACATGCCAGTGTATTCATAATATTGAATAATAAACAATTGATAAATTTCTTGACAAGCACCACAAATCTTCCATGCAAGTCATGCACATCTTAACGGCCAGTTCTGTTTGGAGGACTTGGAACAACTACAGAGCTAGCTCAGATGCCATTTGGGTTTCACTGATAATCAAATGCTGCAACATAAACACACTAATTGCAGTATCTTTTCCATTGTGTATGGTATCAAATATGCATGAATCTCCTGTCCTTGGGGATAGCTGTTGTGGACAGGGCACCTTGTAACACTGCAAGTGCATCCAGTGACAGCTATTAGAGGAATCGCTTCTCGCGGTAAGGAGCAGTCTGAGTATTCTGACTGAGAAAGGGTATAAAGGGTTCCTGAGATCATATTGGCTGCTAACATTTTATTTTATTGCAATTTGAGGGGATTAGGGAAATCATATCCCCCACCAGAGACTTTGTTTCTGGCAGGTATCAGTGTCATATTTACTTTGTGCTAAGCCTGAGGGAACATTTAAGAGCACTGGCAGGGAACAAATGCATCCCCAGGAAGCCTGGGGTTTGTCCACATTGCCTGGTTAAGCCACACAAAGCAACTCCACCATGTGCAGTCTTGGGAACTAGCACTCAACTCGACTGGCAGAGCAATATATCCTCATACGAAACAGGTAATCAGGAGAAAAAGCAGCCATGCTTAGCACTGCAACTTCTGTGGATTCATAAATCCACCGTACAGCCTGCTCCTGAGATAGCTGAATACACATGGGGCTTTGATATATGCAGCTAGCGCCAGGCTAATAGCGCAGTCCATAAAAACAGAGGCAGAAACTTCTCTTAAACCATCTCCCTAATTTATATGTCACTTATGAAGATACAAGCTTTCATTCTACTCTGCATTAGGGCTCGTGTAACTATCACCTCATTATCATTGTTACATCTCCAGTGCAGGTACAAGCAACATAAAAGTTCAGCTTCCACCCCCCTCACCCTAGCTCTTAAACACAGGCTCAGTGTTGAATTCTTGGTATAATTTCTGCCTTATTGGGTTTGTGTCCATGTTGTTGCACTGAAAGAAACACCTTTTTGTATCTCACTCATTCCTTTTTTTGAAAGCCAAGCTCTGCAAAATCCCTGCTGTTCTCCAGTTGCATGGACACATACACACACATGAAAAATGTGTGGTTTAAATCACATAATGAGTAAAGAACAGAAAATGGTCACAATCCGCTTGCCCAGCCCATCTCCCACACACATGAAAGTCAGAAGGATTTATTACATCTTACACCACCTCTCATACCCCCTGCTGCAGCAGCTGCCCTGGCACAAGTGAGCATGGTATCATCCAGGCTCACAAAGCGTGTTCTCAGTGTCCCAGTGGTACAACGCAGAGTTACCGCTCTAAGGAGAAGCTCTAGATGTCCCACATACAATAAACAGCTTTGAAATAAAAGCTTTCCTGATTTATGGGTTCTCTAACACAGTGGGAGTTGAAAGACCTTCTACTTTCAGTAGACTCTTAAAACAGTCTGTGCAGAGGAAGGAATGAACCCAGAAGAACACAGTATTTCTAGTATCCGTTTTGAATTTTCAGCTGGTTTAGTTAAATATCTGAGACCTAGTGACCCAGCGACATACTGGGTTTATTGCTAGGGATGGGGGTGGGGGGGCTGGGGAGCAGAGCAACTTTCTTCCAAGCAGAAGCTGGTCTTTCTTAGTTGGTATTTTTCTATTCCAGTTGCATCCATAACAGATTCAAAGCAACTTGCATCTCAAGCAAATTGCTGTAATTAGATTTTAAGAACGGGCTGGTACTTAGGTTTCATTTACAAGTATTTTAAAACACAGAGACGATTAGCAGCATTATCCATGTTACTGCTTTAGGGGGAGTCTTAATAAGTTTAGAAGAAGAAGAAACCCCACAAAAGGATGAGGACAGTAGATATGGTAACACTGTGCCTTAGCTCACGGCATGCAAGTGCACAAGATAAAGACAGAGGCACGCTCTGCTATGGCCTCTTCCGCAGCTGGAGGTGGGTATCTGGAATGCTGATAAGCTGCAGACCGAAAAGCTCAGGTTTACAAGCATAAGGAAAGGACAGGGCTGAACTGTGGGAGAACATCATGGTAAGTAACTCTTCGCTATCAGCTACTTGCACCCACATCCTGCACCTTTTCCTGGGTTCCTCCCAGATTCCTGTTCTACCTTTCTGCTGGCAAGCCCTCACTCTGCCACCAGAAGCTTGTTTTCCTGAGCAACTGCAGAACTAGCTAGTGGGGTTCAAACCAATTCCCCCATATCCTATCTTTCTACAGCTCTACCCACCTGATTTGTTTAGATTCTGAGAAGAGCAAACACAGCAAACAGCTGTGGGAAGAACACTGATTTGTCCCATGGCATACTGGTGTGTGCAATTTGGGAGATAAAACAGAAAAGTGAAGAGACAAGGGAAGAATTGTTCTCCTTCATTCCTGCACACATTTCCAGATGGCTAACACCATTTTCTCTGCTGCCATCCACCATGTGCTTAAACGTATTCCCTTTGCTCCCATCAGTTTATTCCACACTCGTGCCTGGTTTTGCTCAGGTGCCACGCAATGCTCCCAGGAGATTTCAGACCCCAAGCTCGGACTGCACAGGTTAAAGGTGACTCTTGTGAGACACCAAGGGTTGTTCTCTCCCACTCTCTGCAGAAAGAAACAAAACAAGTGCCTGACCAAATCAAAAACAAAGAAAAATTTAATAGGGACAGGGAACTATGGCCCAGTCACAACTAACTGGGGCAGCCCATGCTAAGATAGTAATACCCCTCTTAGCCCTCTTTCCCCATGACAGAGAATAGCCTGAATGAAGGGCTATTTTCTATCTAATTTCAGCTATTTAAAAATTATTACCATCTATAAATGTGCACTTCCCAAAGACAAATAATGCTAACACTGCTGAAAGAGCATCGATTCCATAAAATGATCAGAAGAGAGTGCTTAATTATTTTCCAAGGAAAGAAAAAGAGTATGGTAATACCACAGATTTCAATTACATAAGATCATTTTTAAGAAAAAAGGCCTTCATGTCAATTCTAGGTCCTCCTTCTTTCACAGCCTGACATATATTCTTTAGTCAGTTTGTTACAGCTTCTCATAAACCCCTTTTGAAATTTAATGCAAACTACCCTTCTTTATTAAGCATTTTAATTCCAATGTGGGTTCTGTATTCCCCAAGGCAAGCATATGCATGAACTGTATTGTGTGTCTCCTGGGTGCTTGTAATAATTACTTTAACAGACACTAAAGTGATAACCATAGCATTAATTCTAGTCTATGATTTGACCCCAAGTTACTATTTTCCTATGCATGTTACCGTGCATGTTGATGTTGAGTTTGCTTCTTTTGAACAAATTGTCAAGAAGTATGTTTTAAAGTACAGAGAAGCCTGATATTGGGGGATAGAGGGAATTTATTTGATAAGAAGCATGCATTAGTGATCCACGCAGCAATCCTGCAGGATTCAATCTGCATCTCATCGCAAAGAGAACTGGTCAGAGGTGCATACAGTCCTTGACTACAGTTTCTTTCAGATAGGCAGAAGTACTGCTCCACAAAGAAAAGCATGCAGCCTGTGTAGAGTTAGATTTCTCTGTTCTCAGAACAACTTAATTAAAAATCTCCAAGTATCTAAAGAACAAGTATCTCATTGTTTCAGGATCAGCACAGGAATTCATCAGAGATGGCCAACTAATAGTACAAAGGAGACAAGATCTACTTCGTAGGGTAGGCTTATCTGATTTCTGGAAAGTAGCAGCAGTCAGGAGGTCAACAATTGCAGGGGGAAATGCATGTGCATTTTGGGAAAGGTGCAGGGACTAGTGTAGCCAGTTTCTTGGGTTTAGCACAGTATCATGCAAATATTAAGTCTATGATTTGAACACATGGCTAAAAATAAAAGTGGCCTTAGAGTAAAAACATGTCAGGCCAGCCCCTTTCCAAGTAATTAAGAAAAGGATGCACCAAAAACGGGAGCAAATCACAGTACAAATCAGTATGAGCAGCTCCTTGAACACCAATATTATAAAGTACAAAGGGAAAGACAGACTCCAGTTGCAATTTATGCAGAGAGAACTCAAGCTGCCAGAATTAAATTGTCATCGGAATTGCTAAGAAACTATGGATGACAATCTTAACTCAGAAAAGATGCATCCAACACAGATAATTCTATATTAGAGCTCCTGTGTGTGATAAGGAGTAAATTGATCACAAAGAAAGGTATTATCCAAACAAGAAGTGATCATGACTTGATTGCATTTTCCAAGTGCAAACAGAAGACTTTTTACTTTGCTAAAACTACTAATACACTCTTGCTGCTTAAAAGGGATCAATTTCATGAAGCTGGGGAGGAGGGCAGGGAGTAGAAGAGCCAAACCAGTTGGGAGAAGGAATTTTAGAAGAAAAATGTTACAATAATTGGGAACAGCTTAAGAACATTTTTCTGGATGTCCAGAAAACCCACAGTCTGAGTCAAAGAAAGCTATAGCTGCTAAAAAACACAGTTGGCTTAGGGGTAAGTGGAGGTGGCTATCAAAATACCCCATATAACAAACACAAGGGAGGCAAAGCTCTTGGTTGTAATACAAATCATGATACAGAAAATACAAAAAATGTACAGGAAAGCTATAGATTTTGTCTTTTGTCCAGCTGTGAAAAAAAAAAGCCAACAGAAGGAAGTTTTTAGATATAACAGGAATAAAAAGGAACTGTATAGCAATACTCTTTATACGCACATTGAAGTGTCAAATGGTCAAAAATAGAAAGGAAAATGTTTTCAGTAAACACACTGCCTCTATATGAAGAAAGGTTGGACAATGCACTCATATCTGGTGATAATGATGATGAATACTGTATTCAACAGTAGACAAGAAAAGCTTTAACCAAAAGCTAGAAGACTGGAAGAAGGTATTTTAAGATCAGCAAAAATAAAGACACTCTTACATACAAGAGTTTTAAAACATGGTCAAAATGCAGGGGAGGACCTCTCTCACAGACTATTCAGTAGAATCTTTAGAGCACCACAGCATTTCTAGAGGGGTGATGGAGGCCAAAGCTGCTCTAACATTTAAAATTTAGAATCACGGAGGCTGATCTCAGGCACGTCAGTCTGCCAGTTCTGCAAAGGATAGGGGCACCAGTATCAGGAATAACCTTAACAAGATTTCTGCAATAATAGCATAATTAATACACGTGGGTCTATGGAAAACAGAACTCAAAATAAGGACCTTTCTATGGTTAGCTGATGCAGACAATGTTTATATAGTATGCAGAGTCTGCTGTAAAGCTTTCATCTTATGCAAAGTTTTGATTAAAATACTAGACAATATATGTCAGCATAGCCCATATTAAATGGTTAAACCTCCAGCCACTTAGACCTAAAGCTAAGCAGAAAACCACCTTCAAATAATTACTTTTCTTATAGTACCATCCAATAGCTGTTATTTCCTCTGCTATTAAATATTTCTCAGTCACATTAATGAAGACTTTGTTTCTAAAGGTTATTAGGAATGATTTTTATTTAAAAAAAAAAAAAAAAAGAAAACCAGAGTTGTAAAAGGAAAAGGAGGGATTCCATATAGGGAGCTTTCTGTATTGCCTGGTAAACTGAGCACAGACAAACAAGATGCTATTTCAATAGAATATGTTTAAGTTTACACACACAGTAAGGAGAAACAAAAGTCCACACTTACAGAGGAAGGAGGCTCTTCCAGGAGGATGTGCCCTGTAGAAGTTATGATGCAATACGGCTCCCTGGGTGCAGTGTTGACCAAAGCAGCCATGTGTTCTTCAGAGGTGAAAATACAAGATCAGGGAGGAGTAGAGAAGTTATATCACCTCCGTGTCTGGCACTGCCATAACTACCCCCAGAATACTTGTTCTGATTCTGGTATCCGCAGATCAAGAAATGTGTGTTTGGGAAAGTTCAAAGAAGAGCCATCACATTTTAAGAGGTAAGAACATGGGTGTAACAAAAAAAAAAAAAAGAAACACCACACACACAGAGAGCACAGCTCAGTGAGCCCCAAAAATGTCTTATTTACCAGTATGTTTGCTGGGTGTGTTATCAAAAATGGAATGAGGCTACATACACATACTGGATCCAAACAAAGTAGCAAAACCACTCTAATATATAATTAATTCTTAGTGAGGATCTACTCTGCCATTCATTACGTGCACAAGCATAGTATTGATTCAATTGCCAGCACTAACAGAAGTCACATACACATTCATTGCCATATGTATATAGCTGTTAGCCGTTTTATGAGTTGTTTCTGCCTACAGGAATGCTGGATAAGATAGGAAGACTAATAGTGACCACTCTTTACTACTACAGTGTTACAGAAATGTTTGAATTAGTGCCTTCATAAACATACAGCATATTAAATCACTGTAGTGACATTAGAATTCTTAAGGGAACAGAAACATGAGTACTTCTAACCTTTAAAATAAAAAAATTCCCTGAGTTCAACGATATTTGGCATTTGCTAAGAAAGTTCAATGCTGGGATAAGAGACTTTTACAATGAAATGTTCCCATTTATGCATACCACTCTACATTCATTGCCAAGGTGACATCTAACCTACAATATGAGGATCAAATTTTGATTCAGAATTATTTATTTCAACAGCAGGTACAAAGCAGTCTTTCATAGCAGCTCATTTGCTAAGGAATATCTTCGTAAGGACAAACACTCTATAAAGTGATTTGCACCATCATAAAACAGAGCTGCACTACAGATCAGAAATGAAAACAATACAACCCCCCTCCCATTAATTCATTAATTAAATGCATTGCTAAGAATAAAGTTTGCTGCTTTGATTTGTGAGTGTTAACAGTCACCAGCAACAAAAACGGCCTCAGAGGTATCTGTCATTGTTGGAAAAAGGTTTCTTTGAAAGGTAGGTTACCAAGGGAAGACTTTCCAGACATATTTATAAATATAAATTAATTTTCTAGAAGACACCTTCTTGCTATTGGTCTAGTGCTGATACTCCATCAGAGATGTGTTACAAAACCAAAAGACTTTTTGCATCATCGAAACATAGTTTATTCTCTAATTCAGCAAATATTCCTATATGGTACATCCAGCTGCCTGATTTAGCAAGGTTTGCCTGTTCCTGCTTTCAAAATAATCACAGAGTGGTCAGGGTTGGAAGGGACCTCTGGAGATCATCTAATCCAACCCCCTGGTAAAGCAAGTTCTCCTAGAGCAGGCTACACAGCATCTTGTCCAGGTGGGGTTTGAATATCTCCAGAGAAGGAGACTCCACAGCCCCTGGGTAGCCTGTCCCAGTGCTCCATCACCCTCAAAAGGAAAAGTTTTTCCTCATGTCCAGACAGAGCCTCCTGTCTTGCAGTTTGTGCTTGTTGCCCCTTGGCCTGGTGCTGGGCACTATTGAAAAAAGCCTGACAAACTTCCTGAGGATACACTCAGTCCTTCATCCAGGTCATTGATGAAGCCACCAGCTGGTGGGCTTCGAGCCTGTACAGGTCTAGTTGGGTCAGAGCCCATGTTTGGTATATGGGCAAGTAATAGCCGCCTTGTGTTTGCACAACACAATAAAAATCCTTAGTACATCAGGAAGTGGGAAATAGTAATTGAGAAACTATTCTCACACAGCCATTTTTCCTGCTTCTATCTATAATTTGCAAGCTGGATATTTCTTGTGCTCTGCAGTCTACAACTACTGTTTTTCTGTAACTAGAAGCTTTGTCTATGATACCTTCTTATTCACAGTTGCAAACTGCATGCGCACAGTATGTTCTTCTGTTTTCATGGCATATTGCAGTTTGAGTAACAGCACAAAGGACAAGATTAACTGTTAAGGTACAATTAATCTTCCTTTATTCTATTGATATAGTCTATAAAGTTAATTTTTTCACCATTATAGCTTTTCTGGTTAAGGCATGCTCTCTTAATGCGAGACACCTTTACATGAAAGATTTTGGTTCATTTACATTTACTCTTTTCTTCATGTTGTTGGTACCGAAGTTGGTCCACTGAGTTTTGAGCATTAGATTCTTTTGGACTATGTATGTATAATAGCTTATTTCATCAGCACACATACCACTCATTTTAACTCATATTGAAAGTGAAAGTTAGGTTGTCTTCTCTTCCAGTGATCACAGAAGTGCCTCTTGAGTAGATGATTAATTGGTGTTTAAGCAGACAATTAAATACTAATATAGGTCTTACAAACACAAACTTCATCTGCCAGGGCCCAAGACAGACTTGATATTTGGATCTTCAAATATAACAAAGCAACTATTCCCAGCAACTTCTGCCTTAAACAGTAACACTTCCAAAAATTACACCATAAAAATGGGACACCTTTGATCATAACACAGACTTGTTGCCACTTCTGAGGAATAAACATAAAACCAACCGAAAATGAAGGATCATGCCAATAGATCCAATTTCATTCATTTAGAACTCTATCAATTTTCTGAGGATTTGATCAGTACCTGGGACTGCATCAACTAAGAACTTGTATTTTAGAATAAACTCATGCAGCTCCCCAGGTGGAGTTAACTCAGTTTTGCAACTAAAACCATATCCAGAAAAATCTGATGCTAATGGAAATATTCCACCATTCACTGGAGACCCCCACCCCCCCTCCTCTCAAAGCTACCATTTTTCCATCATTGCTAAATACTACCTGTCAAGAAAGAGTTGCATTTGATTGAGATGCGGAGGCATCAATAAAATAATTGCTGATGTCAGATAGCATTCTTTTCTTAGCGTTCATTCCCCTGTATGACTTAATTAACAATGCCTTCACATCAGAATAAATCAGCTTTTTTTTTTTTTTAATTTATTTACCTGGTGTCTTCAGACAATTTCACAACTATAACATGGAGGTGCCTTTATTATTTCTTTAAGAGCATTAGGCAGGTGAGAAGCATGTTTGAGACTGAGACCCCAAAATCCCTGGTGACATGACAGAGAAACGGAGAGGCAGATGGTGTTTGAGCCGGTCTGAATTCATGGATGCCTCAGAGATAAGGCTTATGTGACAAAGGAATTGGAAAGCAACTTATTAGACGTGCCACAGCACAGAGAAAGACAATAAAACCCTAGCAAATTAGATGCTATAATAATGTTAGGGGCATACAGGGAAGAGTCAAGACTGACATATGAACTGTCTCCTTAGGACAAATTGTTGCACTTTGTTGAACTGAATGGACAATAAAATGTGTGGTTTTAGAATTTCACTTAGAAGAACTGAGTAAAGTTTCCCTCCAGCATAACTTCTACTTACAGCAGCTGAGGATGCCTGAGGTAGAAAGCAGAGCAAAAAAGAAGCCACACTTCTATGCTCATCTGCGTTCCCACTAGAATGAGAACAGCAGATTTTCCTCTGCAAAGCACTTCAGCAGTCAGACAATAATCTCGTTTATACCCGTGCAAACTCAAAATGACTCCTCTGATGCTAACAAAATCATTCCAGATTTGTACTCCTGTAAGCAAGATCAACTGCTGGGACTGTTACCTTCACCCAGCAAAACCACTCTGCAAACAGCTGATACTGTGAAGCAGAGCATTTTCCCAATCACAGAATCACAAAATAGACAGGGTTGGGAGGGACCTCTGGGGATCATCCAGCCCAGCCCCCGCCACAGCAGGGCCGCCTGGGGCAGGTCACACAGAGCCACATCCAGGCGGGTTCTGAACATCTCCAGAGGAGGAGACAGCGCAGCCTCTGCGGGCAGCCTGTGCCCGTGCTCCGGCACCCTCCAGGGAAAGGAGTTCTGCCTCGTGTTCAGGTGGAGCTTCCAGTGCCGCACCTTGTGCCCATTGCCCTTGTCCTGCCGCTGGGCACCACTGAAAACTGGCTGCAGGTACGCTCAGTCCCTTCATCCAGGTCACTGATAAATAAGCTAAAAAGGAATGGAACAGTGTTACCTGGGGAACACTGTGAGCTACAGGCCCCCAGCTAGACACTGTGCCACTGATCACAGCCCTCTGAGCCTCTCTGCATGTTCTGACAACATCCCTATATTCCTCCCAAGTGGCCTGTCCCTTTTTCCACATCCCATAAACATCCTTCTTCTGTTTGAGTTTTCCCAGAAGCTCCTTGCCCATCCATGCATGTCCCCTGCCTCTGTTTTGCTTGATATCTTACTCACAGGGATGCAGCTATATTGACCTTGGAGGAAGCGATGCTTGAATATTAGCGAGCTCTCTTGGACTCCTCTACCATCCAGAGCCCTAACCCATGGGATTCCTCCAAGTAGGTCCTTGAAGAGGCCAGTTAGCTCTCCTGAAGCCCAGGGCTGCAATCCTACTTATTGCCCTGCTTCATCCATATGGGATCCTGAACATCTCATGGTCACTGCAGCCAAGACTGCCCCAGCCTTCACATCCCCAACCAGCATTTCTTTGTTTGCGAATACAAGCTCCAGGAGCACGCCTTGCCTCACTGGGTCCTCCACCACCAACCTCCTTACAGACAACGTAAGCACAAGCTAAGAAAGTTACTGTGAAATTTGTTACTTATTTTCTCATTTCAAAATGCAGCTTAAACCAGTTGCTTTAGACAACAGAATAGATAATCAAAAGGCAACTAATTGCCCAAGTAGAGCATTTCACAAGGTATGATAGAATGCAATCTGTGTGCCAGTAAAAGATCCAGGTAGAAACTGCTACAAGACACAGATGTTATTCCTTAGGCCCATGCCAGACAGTATTAATAACGAGACACAGCAGGTTTTCTTATCATTTACAAGAAAATGGAAGTGATGTAATAATTTCTCAATGGTAAATAAGTATATGGAAGCAGAAAGGCAAGTTTCAAATCAGATTCAGTGTTAAGCTGTATTAGTACTGCATGGACATCATCTGAACTGCTGATTATTAAAAGTTCCATATGAAAAATAAATTATATTTATGAGGGGTGAAAAAGCCTTTGCTTTATTTCATCCTCACTTTGAAAAGGACCAAAGTTTAAGCCACAGAGAGCATACAGATGTCCTCCCAATAAGCCCATGTTCAAGGATCTCTGTGCAGCTTTAAAAATGCACTGAGACCCATCGTTACCTACTCCCTTCATGCCCCTCAGAAGCAGAAACTACTCAGAACACTGTGCTCCTCCCTGAGGAACTGTTAACTGGATAGTTGAGAAATTGCCCATTTCCCTATTTGTGCCATGCCTGTCAGTGATTCAGAGGACCAAAACCCAGCTTTCTCATGACCCATTTCATTTTCTTCTTTTGCCATAGAAATCTCCAAGTCTACATAAACCCAGAGAAAGTGAGATTTTTCTTATCTACCAAATCTTCTTACAACGCTGCTCCATGAACTAGAAAGCAGCCTCCCTCTTTGAGGCTCCAGTTCAAACCCAGGAATGAAATCCTGTGGCCCTATAGAAGTGGCTAGGGAAAATTTTTATTGGAGACATGCTTATAACCAAGCAACCCAGTCCTCCTAAAAATATCCCATGGGAGAGTCATTAGTCTAATTTGGGTCTGTGACTAACATGCATACGTTATAGTCACTTGTCTCATGCTTCATAGGCTTCCAAGTCTATACATCATATAGGGCAACAGTAAAGTCTAAATAACTTTTTACAGGTTCATTTATCTTCTTTAGAAAACCTAGACGCCTGACCATACCATGTCAGTGTTCATTTTTATTTTTTTTAAAGGTGGGAAAAAAAAGGAAAAGTGCTGAGGTTTATTCCTTATGGTAAAGGTGGCAAAATTAACTTCTTACGTGTTCATAACAGCTCTACTGTGACAGATACACCGCAAGTTTTCCCTTATGTCTCAAGGGCTGCACTCCACTCACACTTGTCAGGAAAGCCTCTAATGCAACGACACCCTTATCCATTTTATAACAGGTATTATTGGCCACTGAAGCATTCATGCTGGCTCTCTGTGAAACTCTTACAGCCTGCTTCTTATCTTACTGCAGCTGAAGGAATTCAGGAGAAACTTCCCAGGCAGTACTGAAATTACATCAATCCAAGAGAAATCAAAATGAGAGCTGCGGCCTCATCGTGCCACTTAGAATTTATACTATCCAACAGGCTCATTAAATGTCAGTGAGTTTATGGCCTATTAAAGTTAATGAAAAATTCTTCAGATTTCCAACAGATTTTTGGTGTCAATTTACTGCTTCTCTGCAGAACAATCCCTTTATTCTGGTCAGAGGCGCCATGGCCTTTGACTTTGAAACCCCAGTCCCGGTCCATATGAGTCAACCTTCCAGGTAAGCCTGCCAAAGCCAATTAGGTTATGGCATCCAAGTACATTTTAAGCATAACTGTTTAAGCAGACTGTAGGTCTGTTGCTTGCTACAACCAAAAGTAAAACTTTTGGAAGTAACATTAATTCAAGCCCCATACACTCCCTCTTTTGCAGTTTTAAAAGAAGCCTGAGGGTAGTGCTTTTACTTATTATGACAGGCAGAGTTCTCAGCATCTGTTTAAACAAAACAGAACAAAGGGATTATCTGTTGCCATGCAACCAATAAAAATGATACTCTTTAATAGCTGAGACCAGAAAAAGCAGCTGCCATGGAGAAATTTTAAAGAGGGAAAAAAGGGTTAATGCCTTAAGTCAAATCAAACCACTTTTCAACAGAGGGAAGGCGAGCAAATCTTTTATGACCATTATAATACGAAACTCAGCATGGCTGGAAAGAGCACTGCTTTTAGAAAATTCTTCCAGTAGCTACTAGAATTGCTGTTCTTACGCAAATAAGCTAGATTTTCACTTCCCTGACCGTGTTGTGTTTGTGTTGCCTGTTTTTTTTCCATATCACCAAAACACCTGACCTTTCAATCTGTGGGATAGAAGCTAAAGCACACTATAGGACAGTTCAGGCCACCTCCTGGTTTCAACACCTGGAGGTCTTCAGAGAGTAGCTAGATTTTCGTATATGCCAGCTGACTTGGACATAGCTAGATAAGACAGAGAAAAATCAGAAAGAGATCTGGAGTAGGATCAAAGGAATCGCTTGTTTACTTTTCAGGAATTAGTCTGATTATAGGGCACAGTGTCTAGAAAATTCTTAGAGGAACAATTTTAACCAAGATAACGCACCTGGTATAGATCACAACTTTACTGATGCCTGTAGAGCAATGCCAGTTCACAGCAAGGGGATTTGGGTTGTTTGAATATTGGCGATGTTAGACAGCACAATTAGTGGCTGAGATTTGCAAGACCGCAAGACACAGTTAATGGGAAGGTTTAAAGCTAACACTCTCATATCCCTAAATGCCTTTCAAACTCTCAGCCATAGTGTTACCTACCTTAGAAGTTTAATAGCAATTAAAAAAAAAAAAAAGAAAAAAGTCTTTTTGAATATCAAACCCATCTAGTGGATCAGAAAAAAACATGAAGCAACCCATTTTTATAAGATGATACTGTTCCCTGGAGAAGGAAAAAAGTGCTGAAGCCCTGGCTGCAAAAACTGTTCTCCAGAGGATTTCAGCAGAGGTTTGAAGTGTCTGGAAAACTAAGCTGTTTAGAAAAGTACAAGAGCTCATACATTATCTATAGGATATTATATCTAAATATTAGATAAGTCTTACACATACCTAAAATTAAATTTGCTGTTCCATCCAAGGCCACTGCCAGTGACAAGTATCTGACCCACCTCATTCCATGTTCTTATGCTGTATACATTTAAGCCATCTGGGGAATGCTGCAAGGAAAAGTTACATCACCCTTCTGATTTCTGAAAGCAGCTACCTTCAACGATTTCACAGACATGTATCTACCCTTTAGTAAATATTTTCCAATGACAGTCTTGACATTAACAGTGCACAAGGTCACAGAACTAACCAGTAAATGAAGAATACCTCTGTTGTTCCGGAATCATTCCAACCTCTAATCAGCAGATCTGGTTTTGCATTAAGAAGAAATTGAAAATGAAGCTTCCATAATCTCTTCCTGGGTCTCAGCCTAAGCTGAATGGAGCTAGCAGGAGCTTTATTTTAAGGTTAGCTTCCTTTGGATCAAATCCATACTAGCTATCTTTGAACATCCTTTATCCAGATATCTAGCTCTGGTGGCATCACTTCGGAAAAGCCTAGAGATATTGTAAATCCTTATTTTGTTTTTTAGGACAGAAGCAAACGCCTGTCAAGTTGAAGCCAAATTGCTTTAATACTAAGTCATCTCAGCCTGTTTTTGTCTTCAATGCCATGGAAGTTTTGTTTAGAAGCAGTTAACAACATGACAATAGAGGCTTGTGTCTGCCGTTTTCCTGTTGTTAACCATGCCCCTTGGCATGAGTGATGGATCAAGACCACACGAAATAGACTCTTCTACATGAAATAAAGACTGAAATGGAACAAAACATGTTGATCTCAATATGCAATAATAGTGATTACAATCAAGCAAATGAGTAAGATCTATTTCTTCTTTTATCGTTTGTGTCATACTGAAGTAGTGATCTGTACTTATATATATTTTTTCCCCCAGATTGGTAATCACCACCACCAAACACATTTTGTCAGCTATGGAAATCGTGATACAATTAGGAAATATAGAAGGAAAAATTATTTCTCATTAATACATAATGATCAACATTAATACAAATACTATTTAATTTAGAAGAATGGCTACATTAACATAACTGTGTTGCTCCAGTTAAAGGGCGCAAACATTCTCCACTGAACCTACTCTGAATTATTGTTTTCTACCTTTTGTGAAGCTTCAGCAGTTGTGATTTCAATTTTTCCTCTCTTCAGTTTACAACTTACTGAATTTAGTAAAACTGAAAGAATGGTGAGGAATAGAGAAGCATCCTTTTGATGATGTTCTGTCACATTCATAGCTAGAAATTAAGCAAAAGAAAGGAACTCAAACAATTTTAGTATCTTGGAGGTTGGTGCAAGCCCACAAAAACAAACTAATAAAAGAAGTCTTTGTCAGGAGTGTCGTTCTACCACATAAAATGTGAATCAACAATATTTTTCACTGGTTCTAGCAGTTAGCTTCTTCTGACATGACAGACTTCACTGACTACAGGGTAAAGGACAATATTGACCCTCAACAGAACAGGAAAAATAGAGTAGGAGCACTAGGGTGTAAAAAACACTCAATGTACTTCAAGGTAAAAAAAAAAAAAAAAAGAGAATTATTTAAATTTGACAGACAAGAAAAATGTCACCTTCTCGTAGTCAGAGATTGCTATAAATTGTAGTAAGCGATTCACTATGCACAATTAATATAATCACAGCTTAGCTAAAATCCATGGGAACCTTGCTATTGGCAAAAACAGAGCCAGAAGACACTATCCACAGTTTCGGCCACATGAACAGTGAGAATACCTCCCAAATCATAGAACTATAGTCTAAAGGCTACTAGATTTAGGGAAATCTTCCCATTTACTTCTGCATACTTCAGATGAGGCCCCAAAGGAAGGTTGCATTTAGTCTCTTCTATTTTGCAGATACCTGAAAGGGATCTACTTGGTGCAGATCATTTCACTTACAGTTGGTCATACTGGCTGTATTAATATGCCTCCAAAAGCCACAAAACAACTATGTTTTCCATGTGTATGGTGGTGTTCTGGTTTTGGCTTTTTTGTGGGTTTTCTTTTGTTTTGTTTAGGTGCCCCTTCTCAAAAAAATCCTCTTGAATATATTCAGTAGATTTTTCTATGAGATTTTGAAATTTCATGCAACTTCATAGAATTTGTTTAACTTTAAATAAAGAATCTTAAGTGCCCTTTTCTCATCGACAGACAGGCAATTAGTCCCCTCTAGAGATAAAAAAAATAAATATTCTCTTTATTTGATCTTGGCATCTACTCTTCGGCAATCAGGATCACTGTAACAGAGTCACATCGTTGTACCAGAGCAGAATTCAGCCCCGTGTTCGTATATTGATAAGACTTCAGGTTAAGCACTCATTCAGGTGAAAATAGTGCAAATGTTTTAGTTTGAACACCTGCCTCTTCGGAGACTTTTCAAAGCCTTCCTTCAATTTATTGGTGAATAATTTCTGCCAGAGCTTGAAATGCTCTCTCCTGGCAGGCTCTGGCTTCCTGGCCTACACACCGCTGAGGTGCAGCACTGACTGAAGACCCATCAAGTTATGCACTGTGGTTTTAGAGGCTGTGAATATAAATGAGCAAACTCTGCTTTAGAGCTGTGTGTACATTTCTGCTCTGCAAACTTGCTGCTCCGGGGGCAGAAGGAGCCTGCAGCAAATACACCAGAGAATTTGGTGCTAAAATTAGTTTGCATTGTATCAAATCACTTTAGTCTTTTCTTGTGGAAAATTGCTGTATGCTTAGTATGTTTAGAGAAGGGATTTTCAATCTTTTGATTTATGGACCCTAAAAAATGTTCCAGTGAGAGTGTGGAACAGTCACATCTGTAGACTCTGCATATAAAGTTGCTTTTCCTGAACCCCTCAGAAGCAATAGAAAAAACCCAGAAGGTCCATAGATCACAGGTCAAAACTTACTTGCTTGAAGCAAAAGATAAATTAATAACTATCTGTAATCAGATTTTTTTTCTCCCTTTTTCCACACTAAAGGTTTCACACACACCAGAGTTAATGATATATAGAAAAGAGGGCTCCACAAGTTATTGACATTTCATTTGCCATCCAGACCAAACATCAAACAAAATATTCAGATTCACATGGCTCAAAAAAATATTCTTGCTCAAATGAAAAATCGTAATGTAAACAAAGGGCTAAGAAAGCATAACCAGCAGTGCCTGCCCCTCCTGTGTCACCCAGTTCCCAGTACACAAAACATTAACCTGGGAAGCAGATGGATACTCCTGTTTTGCTGACACCCCCTGGAACTTGGCACCAGCGAGTTGAGGATTCATCACAACAAACCAGCCCATCTCCCAGCTAAGCAGCCTCAGCGCCTAATTACAAGCTCACAGCGCTGTGCTTTCTAGCTCAGCAGCTACTCAATCGCTTTATACAAAGGAGAATAGAATCCCTTGGGAAAAGAGCTGTGTCAATGTCCCCTCTCTCCTCCCCACTTTAGCTATCCCACAGGAAGATGACCAAGACATCTACCTGCAGAGGGAAATTATATGTGTTCAGCCTTCTTCAAGCTGAGGAAGGGTACTTTCCAGACTACTACAGTGTTTTATGTCTAAAACGTTCATTGTTCTCCCTTTGTGACATGTTTCTCCTCTGAATGTTTGCAACTTCAAGTCAAAAAGTCCAATGATCTTGACTGAAACCTGCTGTTCAGCTTTATTTCAAGGTCTCTCTCACACACCTCACTCAATGCCATTACAAACTTTTTATTCCCCGATACACATTTGTGTTTTAAGTAATACATTTACTGATGTGATCTCAGGCTCCTCAGTATAAAGTGATACGTATGTAAAACAAGCTCATCTGTTATGCAAACCCAGGAGATTTATAAAAATAATATTTTTTAAGTCTCTTTTTCCCTTTCTAGGTCACTTAACCTTTGCTTTAACAAGTGCTAATCCCCTGCTATAGATTAATCACTACAAAGTGCCAGAAATTCCCTGTGCTGATTACTGTAGTTTGAGGTTAGCAAGAATTGCTATGACCAACAACCCTGCTTGACCCCTTTTACAACAACTAGGTAAAAGCTCATGCTGGAGTACTTCAGAGGCAACCTATTTGACCAACAATCATAACTTCATTCAGGAAAATAATGCTGAATGTGACAATGCTTTGAAGCTGCAATCAGAAGTAATTAAGTACATACTTAACACACATGTTTACATGTTTTTGTTTAACTGTGATGTCTACTGAATATTTTCAGGGTAAAATAAATAAAATTTTCAGGGTAAAAAAACTTGTAGTGTTGACTAAATAATTTCTTCCCACTCACCCCCACCAAAAACACATCCAGTCTCAATTTAAAGAGTTTAAGGGATGATGAATCCATCACTTGCCATAGCTATATGATCTAGAGCCTAATTAACCCTCTCTGTTCCATTGTACCTTCTTCATTGTTGTGTCATTCATTCATTGAATGTCTTTAGTTTTGCTCAGTCTTCACTACTTTTTGGTCCTAGTCCTGTCCTCCCCATACTTTGATTTTCTTGGCCTTTCTTGCTGCTCTCTAATAAAGAGCAGATATTTTTTCTGAAATATTATATCCTAATAAACACCTGTAGAAACTGATAATTTTTTAGAGACAAGAAGAGTGAGAGCCTGGTATGCAGCTCTAGCTTACCTGAAGCATAAATGACTGACACCAAGACCTCATTTGTAAGACACATGGCCTGACCAGCAGTAAGACTTACTGTACAAGCACTCAGAACTCATTAACCAAATAGATGTTTTAGTACTTGGTACTCCATGGGCTGTCGGACAGTAAGTAACTGGTATTATAACCACTCAGTTGTCTCCATAATGGTATTTTTAAAGTAATTTAGATTACAGATTCCAAATGCTATGGTCAACTGCTGCAACATATGGCCCTGCTTAAAGAGGGGCTTGGACCACATAACCTCTAGAGGTCCCTTCCAACCTCAACTGTTCTGTAATTATGTATACACGTATTCTTAATATGAAGCTAATAGGTACATTGCTAATAATCCTTTGCACTGAATATAGTCAACACTTTGACCTGAAAAACCGATGGATCTATCAGGCAATGATGTTAAAGTCAGTAATATTTCTTAATTTTTTCCTTCTCAGTAATGAGTGGAACATGAACAGTCTGTAGATGCACATACCCTTGCAGGTTTAAGCGTCCTTAGAAGTTCCTTCATGCAACTAAAATACTTAAACAACTTTGTTTGTTTCTTGCTGCTTAGCATGAAAATGTCTGTTCAAAGCTGGTATTCTATAAAATGGTGCTTTAGTTTTTGTTTTGGTCCAATGGATCAATTCTCTTGTCCTCCAAAATCCTCCTATCAGCAGACACTCTGCCATAAGTTTGCCCTTTAATACAGTGCAGACTAGGTCAGATATGCTGAAGTGCAGAATTGCAGGGGAAGTCCAGAAACAGAAATTTCACATGGACTGAAGGCAGGTTTTATATTTGTACAAGTACTCTGCCATTTGCCAAGACATGAGGCCATAGCATTGCCAAATTTTATCCTGGAGAGCCAGAGCCAAACGCTTATGGTCTAAAACTATGACACAAACCACTGCTCAGCAAATTCCATTTTTATCTCCTGCTTTGTTAAGTTTCTTAAAACTACATAAAGTTGGAAGCAGCAGCAGAAGAATAGTAGTAAAAGTGTTTTACATTTTGACAGTTGTGTTCCACCCAAGCACCCACTACTGTAAACTCCACGTCAGATCCGTCAAACAACCAAAAGCAATCATTCTGAACCACTACTACCAGGCACAAGGTAGATTTTAGGTAGGCCCACTTAGAAAAAGCAACACCATAATTATGCATACTCTTAGTATGATCTGACTTTCACCTTATGTCTGGAGAGGGCTCTGTTACCAAGTTCCATTAGAAGGAAGTAGAAATGAACACAGAAGTTACTTCAGGATGCTGAGCAACTAACGTGGCTTTCCAAGATTTGGATCCTTATTTGCAAAGAAATTTGGTTAGTTGAATACAAATGGTTTCCAGCTTAATTATGAGGCACAGAGCTTTAGCCTTCCAGTTCATGTAAACAGAAAAGTCATGGTTTATTGGGATCGTGTGGCAAGGTTTTGGTAGCAAGGGGGCTACAGGGTGGCTTCCGTGAGAAGCTACTAGAAGCTTCCCCTATGTCCAACAGATTCAATGCCAGCGGCTCCAAGACAGACCCACCACTGGCCAAGGTCAAACCCATCAGCAACAGTGGCAGCAACTCTGGGACAACATATTTTAGAAGGGGGGAAAAAAACCTCTACAGCAGCAGCCAGGAGAGAGGAGTGAGAGTATGTGAGAGCAGCGGCCCTGCAGCCCCCAGGGCAGCGCAGGAGGAGGCAGGGGGGCTCCAGGTGTCGGAGCAGGGATTCCCTGGCAGCCTGTGGGAAGCCCATGGAGAGGCAGGCTGTGCCCCCAGCCTGGGGAGGTTAACGGGGGGGGGGGGGGGTGGGGGTGGGCAGATCCCCACCTGCAGCCCATGGAGGACCCCGTGCCGGAGCAGGTGGGTGCCCGAAGGAGGCTGTGACCCCATGGGAAGCCCACGCTGGAGCAGCTCCTGGCAGGACCCGTGGGCTCATGGAGAGAGGGGCCCAGGCTGGAGCAGGTTTGCTGGCCGGGCTTGTGACCCCGCGGGGGCCCAGGCTGGAGCAGCCTGTTCCTGAAGGGCTGCACCCCACGGATGGGACCCAGGCTGGGGCAGTTCACAAAGAACTGCAGCCCATGGGAATTTAATGGAGAACCGTCTCCTGTAGGAAGGACCCCACACTAGAGCAGGGGAAGGGTGTGACAACCCTCCCCCTGAGGAGGAAGGAGTGGCAGAGACAGCATGTGATGAACTGAACACAGCCCCCATTCCCTATCCCCTGTGCCGCTGATGGGGAGGGAAAGAAAATGGGGAGTGAAGTTGAGCCAAGGAAAAAAGCGAGGGAGGGGGGGGGAAGGTGTTTTTAAGGTTTTGTTTTATTTCTCATTACCCTACTCTGATTTGATTGGTCATAAACTAATTTCCCCAGGTTGAGTCCATTTTGGCCGTGACTGTAATTGGTGAGTGATCTCTGCCCCTCCTTATCTGGACGCACAAGCCCTTGTGTTATGTTTTCTCTGCCCCATGAAGCAAGGACTGGAGCGATAGAACAGCTTTGGTGGGCACCTGGCATTCAGCCAGGGTCAACCCACCACACATGACTTAGACAATAAGTTTATAGTGCTAGTCATAAATCACAAGCATCGATTATTGTTCTACCTCGTGTATATTAAAAGTCTACACTAAACATTCACTCAGATATGGTATACAAACCTAGGAAAAAAAGCCCACCAAATTTAGGAAGGGAAAAGATCACACTTAACTGTCCATGAAAATTTTAGCCAACTGCAGGTGTACTCAATTAACATCTCATTAAAAAAACCTCTTGAACTTCAAATAAGCCGTCAGCCTTGTATAGTGTAAATGAAGGGTATAATTGATAGCCACAGCAGTGCTAGGTTAAGTGCTTTAATAACATTCTGCCTCTCCAGAGAAAGTCAGCTCTGTTTTGTCAATACAAAGAATCCACGCCAAAGAAGTTTCATAGTTTAAATGAGTTTTCTCTAGCTGCAGCAGAATAAAGGCAATAAAGTCAGGGGGAAACTCAGCATAATGCAGCATGAGCTTTCTGTTTGCTTCTGGAATGTTTTCCTCTATTTAGCCTGTTTTCAAAGCAAAAATACAGCGCACACACACCTTATTTACTTTGACGGGCTAATGGGTACAGATTATCTGTACAGCATAAAACACCAATGCATTCCCAAACATGTGGCCCCAATTCTGATATCACTTATGAATCTGTCTTTGCTAGAGGCAGATTTGCAAGACTGATTTAGGATACAGTAATCCTGCTCACTAGCAACTGGCCAGCACAGGTTACTTATTTCAAGAGCACCTGATGCAGCTACAAGACAGGTCCTGTAGGCAGATATATTCCCTTCAACAGAACTACTTCAGAAGTGTCAGAGATCAGTATCTCATCCTCTCTGCTCCAGCCAACCAACCCTGAACTTCAGGAAGGTTTGAGTATAAAGCGATGTCATAAATCTAGACATCTAGTACATTGATTGATGAGACATGGAGGAGAAAAATATAACAAAGTATTTGATCCCTGGCCTTTTGCTCACTGTTATTGCTCTGGCCTTTGTACAGCAGAGGCTAACCAGGTGCAGCAGCTGTAAAAGAGCATCCATTTTCCATATGATCGTATTTTATGTCCTTGAAAGGAAAGGAGAACTGCATATTTCTGCTGTAATTTGAAGAGGACAAGTACCTCCAAGCTGCTTACACTTCAGTCAAGATTTCTCCAATTCTGATAGCTCATCTACCTCAGAGCTCACAGCAGTATCAAGTTTCTGGAGCTGGTGGGCCTGTCAGTCTGGAGGTCACTAGGTATCTGCAAGTTAATTCTAATGTGCTCCAGAAATAATAATTAACAAAAGCAATTCTCCAGTCAGATTAAATTTGGTCTGCACCCTCCCTGAAAATACTGGGAGGTCCACAAACTGAGAGAGCTTCAAAGTAGAGATTAATTGCTGGGGCGATTTTCCATCCTGGTATCCGTCTCCTTGCTAAACTTCTAATATTATCTGGGAAGTTGTGATTATGCCTTTGGTTTTCTTTTCTCTTTTCTGTACAGTTTTTAGCATCTTCAGTCTAATTAAGTACACCTGTGTCCTCTGTCCTGGTACATACAATAACCTCCAGGCAAGGGTTCTTGTCTTCCACATATCCTGTGTTTAACAAGTCCCTTGGACCCTCTTGGATGAAGATAATTTATGTGATTAAAACATTCATGCTACCTTTCCTCCCCTCAGCTCCCCTGGTTACTAAATGGCTAACTTTGCAGTTCCCTGGAGTTAAGTTCTGTTTAATCACAGGGAAGGCTCTCTAGCTCTCTCACAAGCAGAGACTGATACAGTTTTTGTTTTGTGAACAGAGCAGTTCAAATGAATGGCCAAACAACCAATTCTCAAGGTGCATCACTCTCCAAAAGAGGCAGATTTATGCCAGTTCTCTATCCTTTCAGTACTGGGAATGGCTGCGGAGATAAGTTTGCACTTACTCTATTATGTTTTGTGACCACACTAGGCTCTGTAGCTGTCTGTCTCAAACACAAGCAACTTATTTCCCATATCTTTATGGTCCAAAGTGACATAATCTTATTACTGAAAGTGAAAATACCATCTCTAAGAATTACATTCTTTCAAACAAGTAATACCAAAGTCTAAAATAAATTTTTTACCACCTTGGATTTCACATTTTGTATGAAAATGGGTCCACCTCAAAAAGCACTCATGGAAATAGTAATTCCTACACTACACGTGCACAAGATACTGAATCAAAAATACATTTCAACAAAGCCTCTCATGTTCAGCTCCTAAGTGATTTTCTAAAATCTAAGGTTGCAAGTGTCAGAAATTCTTGTGTGTGAAATCATTAAAACCATACAATTAAATAATTGTATGAAAAATCCAAGAATACAGTGGGGTTTTCCACACCTATGGATTGTTATTAATTTTACTGCAGTGGCTGGCAACAAGCAGTGATCTTGAGTTGACAGAAAGCTTCCCATAATGGGAATAAATTTTGGATCAGTTCCAAACCCCACTATGAAAGTCAGCACAATAACACAGCAGCTGCAGGAGATGAGACACTCTCAGGAGGCAAGAAGTCTTTGAGTACTTTCAGGCATAGCGCAGAACATCTCCTGCCTTCTCTCTCTTTTTCATTTCTACTAGTAAGGATCGTCATATGACTGAAAGGCAGTAAGATTTACTGGCTTTGACCATGTACTTTATCATATTTTGATCATCCTATGGCAGAGAGGAACCATACCTCAGAAGTGCCAGCCACATCATGGGAATCAAATTGTGCTCATTTTTGCTGTCACAACTCTATCTCCTGGGAGACAGTACTATTATTTTTCTGCTGAAGGTAGCCTCTCTGTTGTTTTAGGCTTTAAAAAAGAAAACAGAGGGGGAGTTATATTTGGCTTGGCTGGAGTTTACTTATTTGCTTATCTTGTGGGTGTTTGCCCTTTTCAACATTCCTTGCATCATACAGACATGTTTTCCCCCACGTAGCATGGCTTCACAATCTGCTTGATAGGAAGAACCAGCCAGAGTTAAAAAGTTTTTTCCAGCAGCTCAGCAATAACTAAAAGACCGATAGTGAAGCTGCCCAGCTGCACTTGCATGCAACTCTGCTCAGAAAGCAGAAGGCGCATAAAAAAACAACCAAACACCAAAATGATTCAGTAGCATCATCGTTCAAGACAAGAACCATGTGAGTAGTTCATTAGATCTGAGGTCTGACAAGTGATAACAGAGTTGCTTCATGTTTGCCAGCTTGTTGCTGCTGTTACTAGTATCACCAGTTACTCCACATTCCTCTTGCCCATCTGAAACTACCAATTTCATCAGAGTTTGGACATTGGGCTTAAAGTTTTCAGCAAAGTTTTTGATGAAAATATAATGAACTTTGTACAAAAACCATTAATAATTCCAGTCTAACATTAAAAAAGTTTTAAAAGGCAGAACTTCAACAGGAATTCTGGAGATGCAAATTGCAAAGGAAATCTCGTCTTTAATTTTTAATATATGAGAATCGTGACTCAATTCTGCTGCTTAGCCAGAAGTTCAAGGCGAGATTTAATACCTACAGTTTAGGCATTAAATCTTTCTTGGAAACCTATCAGTTGGGTCATTTGAAACTCAACTGGAAAAAAGCATTAGAGAAAAACTGCAGGGAACAATTTTCCAACAGTAAAAAGAAAAAAAAAAAAAGATTATTATAGCAGTCTTAATGCACATAATGGTATCTTCCCAAGAGATATGAAAAAAAACCAAACCAAACAAAAAAAAAACAGTTCAAACTCTACCTGGCTGACAATCCCAAGGCAGTAGGCTCCTGAATTTTTTACTACTGATAATCTTTTTCAAAAGAATCACATATTTTCCATTTCTCACAACACAACAGTTGTTTCTAGTCTCAATCCCTTCGACTAGCGTATTGGGTACTGATTCTCTCCAAAAGTCTGACACATTCAAGTTTAAACAAATTGTGCTTTAATTTTAAATAATCTTTTCTTAGACAATGAAGAAGGTGGAATTATAAACCTGGGAAGAAACCAACACAGAATCCTTCACTAAAATCCTCCTCCATGATTTTAACTCTTCAAGTACTCCACAACTCTCCTGCACCACTGTCAGCTACCTGCCGTGCCTCACCCACATTAGCTCAGCCTCCTCTGCTGCATTTTATAGACATACACACACATGCTGGACCACTCAGCCCTTCCATTATCTTGTCAGCTGCTTTCTCCACAATGCAACTACAGTTTCAGCATCAAAAGAAAAGCTGGTAGATAGGACAAGATAGTTTAGAGATTTAAGCACTGCTTAAAAAAAGTGGCTTTTAAGCTTCCTAATTAAATGCATAGGGCACTGCATCTGCATAACTGAATTGAAAGACTTTGGGTCACATGCCTTATTAAAGCCTAAATGAGATCAGTGATGAGTGGCATGTTTTTGACAGACAGGGTTCCTCAGGGTAATCATTAGGCGTGGCCACTGAGAACAGAACTGAAAGTGTGCCCTCTGTTCCTAGAAAAATACTTAGAGACATTTCCTTCCCTGCTTCTGAATTCCCTTGAAGAAGGATCGGCTGGTTGACATTAAATGTCACTGCTTGCAATTAAGATCATTTTAACTACAACAGAACTCATTACTCCATTTGAGGCAATGTCCCAATCTTGGGAGGCCCTCTTAACCAAAACTACACCCACATGAATTACCCTTTTACAGCTCTGGCAGATAATCGGTAGTACCAGTTTAATGAACAGTATACAGCTTTTATCTCTGCCACTGGTAGAGCTTGACATTGCTGCTGAGTGTCACATGGGACTGCAAAGCCTCCCAGTCACCCCTTCTAGAAGCCATCTAAGAGCTCACTGTCTAATGCTGCATTATACCAGCTCCACCACTAGAAGAGCACTTCAGTGACTCTTCTTCACAAAAACTAGACAAGCCTGGCAGCAGCACACACTTGACTCCTCTCTGCTTCACAGTCCTGATCCCAGGAGCCATTCAAAAGAAACCAGACCACAGGCTATTAAACCACATGTTAATAACAAAACAAAGCAAGGTTGCTGGTTCTGCCTGGAGGTATCCTAAAACAGGCTGAAACTGAGCATCACGGCATGTGTTTGACTTCAGCAACAATGTTCATTAAGATGAGCCACCACCTGTAAGTCAAATTAGGTCTCTACCTTCCTTTTCATGGATAGTTTTGGGAAGTCATCACACAACCGAGCCACAGCTATACTTTCCACTGGTTCCCACTACAGTAAAGGGATAGGAGGTGCAGGGAGGGTTCCTCCAGCTGGCAAAGCAAGCAGGAGTCTGAAGGGGTTGTGTAGCTGCTGTAATCCAGCCTTTTAATGTGGTGCTGATGCTCCACTTCGAGACCTCCAGTCGCAATCAGCCTGCACACAGAGTCAAAACTGCCTATTTTCCCAAAATGCCCCCTGCCAGGGTGGCATTTAGGGGTGAATTTAGCCTTTCAATCTATATTATTTCAAAGTAACCAAAAGAGTTTAACAGAAGGAGGGGTCTGTTGAGTGATGAAAACACACGTATCTCCTATATATGCTACATAGGATAATACAAGAAAACAACTTGAGCAAGGTGATGGTCACCACATTGCAGTTGGTAAGACCTCTTTTGAAAGCAGTAAGCAATCTGGTAGAGAGATGTCATTAAAGAAAATCCCTCCCACACTGATTAGATGTTTTTGAAGAACAGTATGGTAGGTCACAGTATAGAGATCAATGCAGCTTAAGCAGGCTTTTCATCACCAGAATTGCTGCCCATCACTACCCACTCACAGGCAGACCACACTGGAAAGTGATTGGCCTTCTTACCATCAATCCACTTGCTAAGGGTTTTCTATCCTGCTGCTGATCTAAGTTAAGCACAGAGAAAAGGTTTAATCATGTAAAACACAAGCAAGAGAGAAGGGAAAAAAACTACAAAAACAAACCAACAAAACCCACAAAACCAAAAAATAAAACAAACAAACAAAAAAAAACACAATCAAAAAGGAATATTTTTCTTGAGCCAATTTTTAAAATTACTAAGTAAGTGTTCTGCCTCTGGCCACGTTCTGTCTCTGGCTTACTATGGCTTTAAAGTTCTCAGTAAGGCTTCATAGACAGAAGATTAAATTATCTGAACACTGTGTGGTGTAGGAAGAAGCTATCTAGCCCTGGAAGGATCTGAGCAGCCCAAGGGATACTCTAGTTTGATCCATGACAAGATTCCGGAAGAGCCTTAAATCAGTGGAGGTTCAGGCTTGCATTATCCACTCTGCCTGCCTGCTCTGACAGAGGAGAACAGCCAGCCTGGCTTTGGTCTCATGACAGGTGGGAGTTCTGCTTAGAAAGAAAATTTCCTTTCGGAAGTATGTACTCAAACCAGGACATAAAAAGGCACACTCTGTCACTGCATCTTTCTCTTTCATTATATTCTTTCCCTAAAAGTACCAGGTGACCAAAGACATAACCTTCTGCTTCCATATTTTCATGTTGAAGGTGTGTCCTGCCCTTTCTCTGGACAGAAGCCAGTCAGGAGAAAAGGCCTTTCTGCATATCCCTGACATAGCACTCTGATTAGGTTCTGAAATATTTTTTCTCCTATTCAAGTTGGCACACACAGGCAAGAACGAAGCAGCAGCATAAGGCACAAGCAATCTGTCAGGAGAACAAATCAAGGATTTTGTGATTCACCAATCATATCAATAATTAATAGTAATTTAAGTCGTCATTCCCACTACTAAATCCCAGCACACAGTTTCCTACTTCATGCAGAAAAATAAGTTTTGAACATTTGTTTTAGCCATTAAAGCCAGAAAACTTAGTACAGGTTCCAAAGAAACCCAAAATGCACCCACAAGTACGTGCTTCACTTCATCTTGTTTTGACCTGTTGCAAGGATCACTGAGCTTAACACGAGATTGATCCAGAAAGTTTCCTCCACTCTGGTTAAATTCCTTTGAAGTCAGTGGGAGTCAGCACATGTACATGCAGATACATTCATAACTAAAAAACCAACAACCCCCCCCAAATAGTAGTCAATCCCAGTGACATCAGAAAGCAGAAAAATGAAAAAACCCTCAATAAATAAATGTACTTATAGCATATGTATATTGCAGATAACTAATAAGGAACTTTTTATACTTTTCATATATACACATGCATATAAATGGTGGGGCACGTGCATGAGCATAAGTGTTGTGTTGAAGGTTCAAAGGTTCAGAAAACATCTTAAAAAGCTGTTTACTCACAATACCAAAGAACACCAAGCAACCAAATTAGACTCTTTGCAGTTTAGCTGTAATCCAGAATCAATGCAGTTGCATTCTTATACTAAACTTCGATGTAGATGGATGCTACAGTACTCACCACTGAACAGAGGTCATCAGGAAGGTGGTTTGCCTCTTATTTACAGGCCTGTTTAAGTATTTCAGTTTGATTATAATTAATAAAGCAGGTATATTATTATAACCTATCTATTTGAACTAATCAAGCAAAGCACAGCAATGGGGAGTATGTCACTTTCTTACAGACTTTAAAGCCTAGAATTAATCAGAGAAAACTCTGGAAGATCCCAGTGTTTTCTGTCCTGGCTAGTAAGCTACTTGTTCGAGGTATTAATTTATGGAAGATAAGCTGGCAGATTTTATGCAATAGTGATCTCTCATAGGAGATATAGAAATTTAGGGGCAGCTAGCTTTAACATCAATAATCAAAAAGGTTTTTTCTAAAGTTGAAGCACTAATTCATTTCTAACATCAGTATGGTCCTAAAAATTATGGATTATATCTTTCAAAAAAAAAGTTCAAAACCACTATACCTAATAATTTATTTTGATTTCTTGGCTGTACCATGTCATAGCAGAGGTACAGTGCTGGCTGCAGTCTCAGTGTCAGCTGTTCATTCAGTGTACAGGTCTTCTGTATGCAGCATTTTTTCTCCTCTCTGAAAAATACTATGTCATCATCACCTCTGTGAACACCAACTGGCATAGCTCTGGCTTGGGAACACAGGTCACCACAGATCATATTTCCTTGTTTTATTAATCATCCTGGAAGTAAAAGAAATAAAATTCTGGTCCTTCATAAAAAAATTTTCCTGAAGAGTGTGTCTTCGCATCCAAATTAACACACACAAATAGACCGCCTCCCTGCTCAGGATGCATAAATGTCATTTTCCAGTACAGAGGGATTAGACATGTTTTCAGAATAAACACGTTGCAATATAATTTTTATTTCCTTTATATTTTACAAACAGTAATTCCCCACCTCAGTATCTCATTAGATAAGGAAATTAAATGCAGACAGGTTACAGCATTTTCCAGGCCCCTTGTACAGATTGTGGGGGAAAAAAATAGTGAAAGTTGGCATCTCTATCAATACGACTAATTACTACTCATTTCCATAAGTCTTTCCCCAAAATCCATTATGTTATCAGAAAGTGAAATGGATTGTCAGCAAAGCCATCAGTGTTTCTATCTATAGAACTAATGAAATTACGATCAATAAGACTGCACAACTTGTGCCCATCCAACCCCCACCCCTTCTATATACTCTGGTGCTACTCACCCAGAGCACAAAGTGACAGAGTTGCAAAATGAATCTGAGCACATGTGACTACGCAGAACAGTGCTGCTGACCTCCATTGCTCTCACATCTAAGTCTCTGGACATCACCAGTCTACTCAGCTGCTGATTTTAAGAGAAAAAATAAAAGGGAAATAAGTTACCTGCATCCAAGTAAAGAAGATGTTGCCTGTGGTTTCACCAGAAACAAAAATTCACCTATTGGGCTTTAAAAGTGAGTAGGCTTCTTATGGATCATCTCATTCTCACAGCAAAAGGATGAAAAGGCTTGAAAAAAATCCTTAGCCAAGGCTCTAGAGAATCCCCAAAGACTCACAAGCTTTCCTGATTCATGAGTGCACACAAAGTAGCAGGCTACAGAAAACCAAAAAGCACACCGAGAATAGCAGCTCTCACTCTAATGGGCTTTGTCCACCACCTGATGACAGACAAACCTTTCTGTCCTTCCTCCTGCCCCTGCCCCCAGTGCATACTATTGAGTTATATACTCATGCAATGCTGTAACAATGATGTGTCAGCACTTAGCACAGCAGGATGACAATGATGTTTTACAACTTATTATATACATCGCAGAAACAGATTAAGTTATTTCTTACAATGTATTGTGTTAGAGAAGTGACAGAAATCCCATCAACTCAGTTCTTTGATGTGTTGTGCACATCAACAGATTGAAAATAAAGAACACACTGGAATTAAAATACAAAATAGGCATGGCTAATTCTTTCAACTAGAAAAAAGATGACGAATTAAGTTTGTCTTCAATGGTACAGTCACGGTTCAAACAAAACAAAAATAATCACAACTCTGCCTCTGCATAGTGTTTATGACAATTCTTTGGTTCCACTAGGCAATTTTCAAATTATTTTTTTTTAAAGTAGTAGTGAACTCCCTGTCCACAGCGTGAATGCCATTCACAATCACTCGGATCATCCCTAACATATATACAGAAGAAAGGAAATTAGATACTTCACACTGCTTCTGTAATTTAAGATCCTCACAGTGCTAAGACATGCAGCACACAGTTCACTGTTAGCATTATCAAATCTCCCATCACACTTGCAGCCTTATTTGAACTCCTTTCATTAACAATCGACAGCTGAGGATGTGTAATATCATTGCTCAAATTACATTAGTCAGTTCTAGCCCATGGGTCATGGCTTACAAAACGGCCAGGGTGCTCAAAGATACTCTTGTTATCTTCTCAAAAGGAACTACTGGAATAAAAGGAGCACTCAGTACAGCAGACCACTTATTTAGAGTGGGTAAATACAGGTTCTTAAACATACTAGGTGTTTTTACTGTAAAAGCACTAGGCATGTTATGGTATGGTATGCCTACAGAGATGAGGCCATAAGACATCTATCACACAGAAGATACTGGAAAGAAGGCCTCACTTATTACACCTATTTCCAGACCCACAAGGAAAGGAGAGGCAAGCACAAAATTTGCATGTCTGAAAGAGGTGCTAGAGACAGCACCAGTGGCCTGGGGAGGTCATTTCCACATCACAGCTGCCCCATCTGCAGTCTGCATGGGGTGGCAGTATCCTCTACAGCCCTAGGGTGAGTGCATGGCTTTATGTTCTGGTAGAGCTATCAGCGGTCTTAGGTAATCTACTGGTAGTATCTTATCAGAAAAGTAAAACTGACCTACTCCTTTGACTTGCTTACTGCAGATGAGACCACACAACCTTGATGGCAGCAGTGGAATTTCACCTCTTTTCAATCCAGTAAGAAAACAATGTTTAAAGTTTACATTACAAAAAATACATAATAATCAAGATTTACCACCCTTTCTTATTCAAATGTGACAGATTTTGAAATAGCTTGCAGCATGTCATTTCTAGGACAAAACTGTTTTTTTCTTATAAACATTGTATTTAAAGGGAAGGCACTGGTGTCTCACAGACCAGCACCTAAAATCAGAACTGCAGTCTTTATTGCTTATGAAAGCACTGCTGCTTTCATTTCAATTTGTTGGTTTGACTACATCCATCTAACAAAAGGCAAAACTAATCTGTATTTCAGAGATTAAATTACCTGAAGTTGCACACATATGACCTCTCTGAAAAATCAGGCTCTCTCCAACTTAAGCTGTTAAAGTCTGGGGCAAGAAAACAATAAAAGAAGAAACAAGATGAGAAGAGCCATCTCAGCAGGCTCTGTCTATTCTGGACCGATGATCAAACATCTGTTGCTATAATCAGTGTATTTCGGTCCATTCTTTCGAAGACTTGTTGTAGAAAACAAAACCCTCAATGAATTGTTATCCAACCTGCATGTCCTGATCTGCAACTGTGTAAACTGTGTTCTAGCCATTCACCTTCATGAACTCCAGTTAACATGACAGTCACTGAAAAGCATTCAAGTTGCTGCAGGTTTTGTATGTAAGTACAAAGATATGCAAGTATCATTGCACGTACTCTAAAGAAGCCCACACAATGAACTGCCCTCTTATAGGGCGTCTGATCCCTCCCAGACACCCCCACCCCCCCACACCCCTTCAGTTCAGTTGCCATCTCTGGTTCAGCAGATCCTGCTCTCTGACCTACCCGTTCAACCTGTGCCAGCCCCGAATCCTAGCTGTCTCCTCCTCTGGAATTCACCGCACCTTCATGAGCCAGTGCTCCTGGAGATATACTCCCAACCAGCTCCATACATATGGACTGCGTACCTGAAGCATCACTGCAGCATTTATTGCACACCAGCCACCAGATTTGTCTGGTGAGCTCAGCAAATGGGAACAAACACATAGCATGTGCCACATTACAGACCCTCCACAGACCTAGTGCATGCTAAGCTCCAAACTGTTATACTATCATTGCTATTATTCCCTATCCTTGGAACATTAGAATAGGGCACTACAGTTATTTAGCTGCACAAACATGTCCCCAGTCATTAATAGGGTGAAGGTATAGATATCATTGAAATAACGCCCGATTATTTCATCGGAGGAATGACCACACATTTCCATCTTAATTTTAAAGGATGAGAGAACATTAATCTTCAGACAGCTACAAAATGTAAGACAAGATTATCATCTACTACTGCAGCTGAACTAACAGTGCAGTATAGATTTACAGTAACAGTAACCCTCCAACTCAGCTACTGCATAATATTCCAATGCAGAGCTTCCCCAGTTTATTTTATCATTACAAGACCTCAGGGTTTCCCTACACAAGGGGCTTACTTCGCCCTGAACTGGACCACACGGAAGTAGCCACATCCACATCTCCTGCTGGAGTTCTGGGCCATTTCCTTTGCACAGTCTTTCAATGTTTCATGGTACCTTGCCCCACTAATGGGACTTGGGTCATAATAGATGTTCACCTCACATGAAGCGTACATCAGAGAGTAAGAGCAGTAGTATGACACACAGCGCTTGGTGTGTTACAAAACCGACAGTCTCAAGCATGTCACGGGGAGGACCGTGTCACTGACCGCAGCAGCGTGAGTGAGTTAGGCAACATAACTGCTAACAGCAGCAGTTTTAGGAGCACTTGCTGAAAAGCAGGACAATGCTGGCCATGCTACCCAGAAATTTAAGTAGCAAATGACATGATCCAACATAACCCACTAGAGGACATGCAGGTAAAACCCTGCTGCCCAATTCAATCATGGCAGCTTGCAGGGCAGCAGCTGGAATGCTATCAAGCTACTGAGAAACGCATGCCTTTACACAGGCATTAGCTCACACTAATTCCATACAGTAAGCTTTATATATTTGCAAACAGAAGTGAGGACTGCATTCATTTGCATCACCCTCACTGTGTTTTAAAAGCACTCTTCAGTGTAAATTTCACTTCAAAGTTCAGTGCAAATTAAAGTTTTTTGATGCAATTGAATTCTGTTCTTTTCTCTCGCACCCTTCATAGTGAAAGCCCTACTTCAAATTATAACACCACTAGATGCCATTTCTCACCTCATAAGATCAGCTGCATCCTTTACTAAATGCTTGTTTTATATTTACCTCCTGCATGTTGACACTTCATCATGATTCCAGGTAGCAGTGCATTTAAAAGACAACATTATATATCAGACTTTTATCAAGCATGGCCAATTATGCAAATTCCTATGAAATTTATTTTTGAAGAAAAGGAAGATTGATTGCAGAGATTTACCATTTACACAGACAGTGATTTAGGAGGGTATTTCAATTGCTAATGTGTCTAACAAAGATGTGGGATTTGTTTGTAAACTTCAGGCCTACAAAATTGAATGTCAACACCGGATAATTATCATGTCCTATCCAAAATGCTAAATTTAATTGAAATACTCTTTGTAGTAAATCAGTAGTCAGCATTAGTCTTAATGAAAGCTGATTATGATGCTGCCTGTATGTAAAAAGTAAGTACCAGTCACACAAGTAACAGATACCTCGAGCAAAAACAATGCATAATTTCTCATCACTGCTTGGCATGAGAAGTATGACAATGGCAGCACATTTGATTGGCTTCATAGATGTTGGTGCTTAGGGCACAGATATAAAACTGATTTGGATGAGGGCCAGATTCCATATTTAATTATGGCCTCTGGGCTAGAGCATTAATTCAGGACACCGTACTCCCTTCAGCTCCCATTCTCCTCCAGAAGAGACCACAGCCTTCACAATAAATGATTACCTATTTGTTCAGCAACACCTTATGATGTTACCTAGAAAATTTTCATCACTGCTTCTAAACGTTTTCTCTCCTTTGCCCCATTCTTCTCTTTTTTCCCCCCATTCTCTTTCATCTTTGCATCTCTTCTCCCTGCATTTCTCTTCCCCTCCTCTTTCCCTGTTCTAATCTTTTGACAACACTTCAGATATTAGAAATCTGTGCATTGACGCAGACTCTTGCAATTTCATTCTTAAGTGTACACTGTACTGCTAAAAGCCAATTTTGCACTCCTTTTATGTAAAACTTGGAAATAAAACAAATCCATCCTTTGCATACTGCCTTTCCCATTTGTATTTTCTAATCTCTCTCAGGTGTTAACATCACAAAGAAACATAGTTTAAAGTGTCATAACATGGGACCATATGTCCTATTTCCTTGATTTCCACAACACTCAAATCCTATTTTAATATAAACATACCTTTCCTGGCATATTCTTATTTCTTCCAATGTACTGAGTCTCATATCAGGAAAGACTGCTGTTTAAATTGTGAGTAATCACAAACATTGCAGCCAAAACTCAAGAGGTTTTGCTTCTCAAATGCCTTTGCAGTGACTCATAGGAACTGTTACTTCATTGCTGTGCATTGCCATTATCTTTACATGGTTAGTGGGAGATGTCTCCTATGTTGGACTACGAAAAACTGTCAAATCATCCAGTACATGAACAATGTGCATTGTGCAGGTCTTGATGCACAGTTTGCGACTCCCAAGAGTCTTCTGGTTTATGCTGCACTTGTGTCAGACCACAGGAACTAAGTAAATCTTAACCTATATAGTTCTTGCCTGAAGTGGATGGGAAAAGCATTCCTTTTGTAAGATAACTGGTTTACACATAAGAAATCTTCACAATCATACCCCTAAAGTAATCTAAAATCTTGTGTCACATCCATGGCTGGAATATCTAGATTCTAATCTGCTAGAAGAAAAAAAAGCTTAGGCGAGCTGTCGTGATCCTTACATAGCTCTACCACCCATCTGAAAGCAAAGTATTAAACTCCAGCAATAATTAATAGCTAGCAAATTACTTCAGGGGTAGAGATTGTTGAACTAAGAAAATTGGGGGGGGGGGGGGGGCGCGGCAGTCATAAGGATGTTTCTGGTTCACACTAGAGAAGTCGCAACATACTGTAATAATAGTTAGGCTCAGTTTCTTATTTAATTAGATCATAACACATAAACAAGTAGCAGCAGTTTAAGGCATGATATATGCCTTTGTTCTATCATAATAAATACATTTGCCCTTGAAATCAAATGTCAGAAAACTGCTGCACTATAATTGGTTTAATACAGATATTGTGGGAAGTAAGAACACTGTAAGTTTGAAAAGAAAAAGAAATAATCAAAATAGAGTTCAATGGCTGTGTTGTCTGTCAGCATAAAAAAATTCCCAAGGAAGTTTTGCTCTGACTTTATATTTAGCTTATTTTCTGAAAATATCAAACTATAAATACTGTGTCAATCGCATTCTAGCTAATTTAATAAGTGATGGAGATATCTTAATAAAATAAATAGCTCTACTGTCTTTGAAAGTTAGCATTTATAATGAAGAGAAACCCAGCTTTAAAATTAAGAAGTCTAAAATTACATAACTGTTGGGATCAGAAGGGACCTGTAGTTCCATCTTGCCTCCATAGGTAACAGATGCATCTCGCCTGGCGAGTCCTCTGTAAGGCCTAGTTATTGGGACTTGCAAACAAGTTTGGGTTGCAATACATTATCTTCAGGGTTATGTGCTCCTCTGTGCTTGTCTCTCTCTTCACACTATGCTGTGCCAACATTTAATCCTTCTATCACTTCTGGACCACGTCCTACAAGCTCCCTGCGTACTGTAGTTCTAACTGTGTTTGATACATGCTGCTCTTCCTGCTGCGCACCATAAACAAGGAATCTGCTCATACTCAAAACAGTTTATTCTCCCAGTAGGAGCAAGACACAACAGAAAGACAGTATTAAAAGTGTTAACATATGTCTTTCTTACTTGGTAATTGCTGTCTCTGGGCATAACCAAAGCCTTAATTTTCCAAGACAACAGAGGAAGTGTCTGCCCAACTAGGACAGCTCCCACCAGAACTCCCTCCCATTGGGCAAGAAAGTCATCTTAACCATCTCCCTCAGGAGAGGGACTGGCTCCTTTCATAGCCGTGACCAGTCAAGTTTTCCCCTGCTCAACTAAAGAAGCGGGCTGAATTCAACAAGAGGTCAGTGTAGAAACTCAAGGCCTCTCTCTCTTCCACAAGAAGCATTTGCCATCTCAAGCATACCTTGCTCCTCCCATCCTGTCTCTCAAGAAGCCACCATTCAGTAGACTCATTTATTCCCACAGTGAGCACCCATTTCCAAGGCCAACAGGCAGCACTTCCTAAGTATTACCTACTAGCATCACACTTGTCCCAGAACCAATCTTGCTCCTTATACCTACATTGAAAAAGGTCAAACCCCAAGTTTTCTTCTTATGTAAAATGAGATTATAAATCAGAAAAGTACAAGAGCTCTAAGTTGCAGAAGATGTATTTTAAATATGGACATCAAGCACAGGAAAGTCAAGAAAAAGTCATTTTAACAGAATAAAACTTCGTTCCAGCTGCTGGTTTTGTTAAAACCACCAAGGAAGCTACAAAACAAATAGATGGTGATGCAATACCATGGGTGCTTTTTTAACTATACCAGAGCACTGTGGCTTGATAACGGCATCATCCCCCTCTCACTTCTCTTTCTCCCCAAAACTTAAGTATTCTGTGATACCAGACTTCTCTTTTCAGCCTACGTATCACCTTCCTGAAACACGTGTGTGTATTCTAGCACATAAAGGAAAAACTTCACTTGCCTTCTGTTTGCCCTTAAGCTATTTACAGGTCAATTTTAATGATGGACATAAGGGCTAAGATTTTGCCAAAGGGTTTGAGTTCCCATCTTCATCTGACTTGCAGGCCGTCCCTAACTCCTTCGGAATTCACAGTTACCATTTCAAATAGTGTTTCTAATAGTCCTTACACAAAAGTAATCATACAAAAATCCTCAAAACTAAAACCAGGTCTGTGTCAAACAATTTATGCCATCCTCAAAATGTGGAAACCTGGTGAAATATGAATAATTGAATAGGACTCTGTTTCCTAAAGTATTGTGGAATATTTTCTTTGTTTGAGACTCCCCAGGGCCTGTGCTACTGAAAACACTGTCAGTTAAAAGTACTTTCATTTCCATGAGCTGCCTCAGAAGCAACAGCGTATTTATTGCTGTTGTCATATACCCTATTCTGAAAGTATCAGTTGCTGAGAACTCATCACCTCAGTGCCACTCAGCCTGTGATATCTGAAGGACCATGAGATAATCCATCATAATAACAACCAAAGGAGCAACCAATGGCAATAGAACAAGGGGGGGTGGGGGGTGGAAACCCCAAATACAAGAATTCTTTTATAAGGATTTCCTTATAAGTACCACATAAGAACCAGTCTGAGCAATTTTGCACTCTTCAGAAATGCAGAAGGCTTCAGCAGCTGCACTGCTGCTGTAGCTGAGAGGGAAGGCTTGCTGCAGCCTGGGCTTTAGCACAGTGCACAGAGCTCCATGGCAGACAGGAGCACGACGTCGCAAGCACCGCACAAGGACTTTAAAAAAGATTCAACACTTCTCTGAAAATAAGCACTAAGAATATGAATTTCTACTCTGGGATGCCTAATAGTACCATGCCACAACATAGACTTGCCTTCTCACCACACAGCACGTGGCCATATCACCTTGCCTGTAACAGGTCTGAAAGCTGCAGGACTCCAATTGTATCAAAGCTTGTATTTAAACTAACATTTATGCTGCATAAATCTTCAATACGAAATAGTACCAAAGGGTGAAACACGCATATAACTTCAGCTCTCCCCAATCAGCCATACCCTCTTGCTCAGGCACGCAGAGAAATTCACACAGCACCTCATAAGCTCCCAGCTGCATCAAAAAGTAACCAGATCCTCAGGCCTCTGTGACCAAGGCTGCTCGGCAGCTGCCATTTCTGCAGCCTTAGGCAACAGGGCCGGGGTGTGTGTGGGAATTTCTTTAGCTGCATTGGTAAGAAGGATACCAATTGTCAGACAAGGCTTGCTTTTCTTTTTTAAAAAAAAACAAACAGAAAATATTTATCTTCTTTTTACCACTCAGTTGTCTTTCCTTGATTAGAGAAGAAGGATTTCCACCACATGATCTCTGAAAGTTCAGAGTTACTACACTCAGCATTATCTAGAAGTGTTATATAAGCACAAACCAAGTACTGGCTGTTTTCCTTTATGGTAGCTGAAGATCTAGTCTCCAGGTTTTACGTTTCTCGCTCAAATAAGAAGTCACATATTACTGAGCAATTTCTACTGTAGTCCTGTTTCAAAAGTGAAGTTTTTATTAGAAATTAGTTTTTGTTTTGAACTACAGACAATTTCTTGCTATGGCATTAGTGTTTCCTAAAGGTGTGAATTTCAAAGGAAAAAGTAATCTCAACAGTCTCCTCTCCTTTTCACAACAGTTACAGTAACTAGAAAGTTGTTTTTCTAGGTTTAGTTTTGTTTGTTTTTAAAGATGGAAAATGTTACTATGTGGCAGAGACTTCTTTCAACAAAGCCCTCAATGCGTATTGATACTTAAGAGGGAGAAGAGATTTTAACACTGAAAAATGTGACGAATTGCTATTACCTTAGTGTAAGAAGCTATACGTCATTATGTAGCTAAGCAAATGAACTATACAAAAAAAGATAGTTACAGCAATAAATTATTTTTTGAAACATAATTCTATGCACCTTAGACACAGCCCTCTTGGACAGAGCATGAATTTAGATTATGGAATTATCACTTACTCCTGAGTACTCCCTAAATGCCTCCAGGAAAACAAAATGTATGTGTCTCCAGCAATATTGTCATAGTTATTATTAAATATTATATGGAAGTAGGAGTAAACAATCTAGCATGACAATGTCCTGTATATAAAAGATCGTGCACACACTACTACAGGAAAAAAATAAAGCCAATTGAAGGAATATTCTGACATTGTCTGCTCTTCCCTCCCTCCCTTAATGAAAAATGTGGCCTCATTGATCTTACAAACGACTTAAGCATACACTGAAGTGAGTAGCTAACAATCTCCTAGGATTCACTGGCTTTCAGACACTTAGTAATGGAGCAGAGTGCTATTAGACCCAAGGAGGTTATAGAAGGCACTTTACTATCCCCCTTGCCCCAACTGGCACATGGAGAAGCAATGCCGCCAGGAAGATGTGCCAGATTACTTTTTTGTTTTGCAAGGTACAGATTAAGCAGAAACCCAACGGGCATCAGGAAATGCTCCTCAAAAAAGGCCAGCTGTTGCCAGCGGTTTTGTCTACAGCTCCTCATTCTGTATGAGGCAGCACTTGCCAGGTCCCACTACCTTCAGAATCCAGTAGGAACTAGGTGTCAGAGCTGCCTCTCCCCACACAGCACTGGGAGCCACACTGCTATTCAGATTGTTTATGAAAAACCTGCAGCTTGCTGAGCCCCTCCCTCTTGATTTAGACCATGAGAAGCCAACACATACATACTATGAGCTGCATTTGCAGATTATTGTGGTTTGCAAGGCAGTAAGAGATCCTGCTATTTGACAAATTAACCAAGTATCACCCTTTCAGTAGCCCTCTTCCCTTCTCACACACAATGAGAACTTGCCTCTTGATGCTTTTCCACCTCGTCCACAGGCAATAGGCAGGCTGAGTGGTCGCACTGGGTGCTACTCACCTGCTTTCGCCTCGAGAGAAGTCTCTAAACAATGGAAATAAAGAAGTTCCCCCTTCTGCACATCAAATTTAATAACTTTTGCTCTGCTGATCCCTGCTTAGCTCCAAGATAAAAGCATCATCTATATACATTATGTTGGCAAAATACCACAGGGAATTAGCCTTGGTTGGAATGAAGAGTACTGCACCAAGAGTTTCATGTCTCTAGCCAGGGAGCAGGATCTCTGGTGACACAGGTGAGCCAATCAAAACTGCTCAAATTATACAAAATGCATCCAACTTCCCAGTGAGCCCCTGATGAAGAATTATTCAGATAAGTTACAAAACCGAGTTCAAATGCATTCTAGACTATTGCCATCTATTTGTAACAAACTTATGAACAAAAAGGAAGTTTCATGAATAAATTGTTCATCACGTTATCTCCCCATAGTTTTTCAGTAATTTTGATAAAACACACACTTTCATCTATTTCATTTGCAAATCCTTTGGAAAGATCAACCTTTTCAATGCATTTTAACTAACCAGTAACAAACCCTGAGTAACCAAACAGTCTTTATGCCAAGAAATCAGTACCTATCCTAGCCTGCATATAACAATCTAGTTTCCATCGCTGAGCACAACTAATTCCATCTCCAGAATGGCATCATTGGTAATAGACATTTAATAGGCTGGGTTTCTCCAGGAAGTTATATCTTTGAAATAAATCTTGCTGACTCTAATGCTTATAGAAACCTTAGCTGGGTGTGCTGTGAGACATTTCTAATACACCCTCTCCAATTTTGTGGCGGAGAAGCCTTCCTGAGCAATATCCAATACAGTCAATCAGATTATTCCATTAAGAAGTCTGTGTCTAGCTGCAGTAAGGCAGCACAGGTTTCCTCTGACTAAAACAGCAGAACTAGCCACAGGCTCCATCTGTGTTACCTGTACTCTTAACACATATGTGTGTCAAACCATGAGGCACTACAGTTTTGCTGTTACAAGGAAACACATGGCAAGTGTAAGCAAGCCTAAACCAACATTCATTTATCTATGGGCATAAGTGGGCCACAATTAAGGTCCAAACAAAGGTACCAGGTTTCACTGAATAAGCAACACCTACTTGTACATCATGATGTTGTTGCCATCAAAAATCTCTTAAAATCATTTATCATCTTGTAAGGTATTGTGCTTTATTACAAAACCTAATCACGCAAAACCCAAGTTTTACAAACACTCGAAACACATGAATGTGTTATCATTTACCTACAAGCAGAGTCTAGGTACCCATCCACTACATTTGCCTTAAGTAACTCATCACAAATTAATGAAGTCATTCATAAACACCTAAGTACCTATGCTTTCATATTTTTTCAGCTACGGCATATCCCATCTAGAATGAATACTTCAAGTCAATCAGGCTAAAATAAGCAACTGTCTTTCTCCACCTGTAATACACATTAAATTATTCAATACACATGAATTATTCTGAACAACAGAAACTAAGTTCTTAGAAACAGCACTGTCCAAGTAACATTCTGCTCTATCATTTAGATGACATTCACCAGGATCGCAATCCACCACTCTCTTCATGATTGTTCTAACCGACATTACACCATCATCCACAAATACAGCCTTAAAACGGTACTTCCTTCTATAGCAATACCTCTGGTGACACAGGTTTGTAATGCCATTGTTTTTCTTAGTAACTAGAATGTCAAGTATGTAACAAATTAATTCTTTCTCCTCATGGACAGTAAATATTAGGAGTGAAGAACCTTTGGTATAACTCATACATCTGCTCTATTTCACAGTGTTTATCAGTGTTTCATCTGTTCACCCATATGGGCTGTCTCATCTTTATAAGGAATTACTCAATATCAGAGATTCATGCACTGGAACATTCCATAACACCCTTGCTTATGATGATTATAATTAGATGCGTGTACCAAATTGATGCTCATGAAACCCTGAACAAATAACCTGCACAACCCTTCAACAGCTTCATATTTTAATATACCCTGATTTATGTTTGGAGTGCTAAAACACTAATAATACAAAGGAGTAATTGGCTAACATGAAAAAACCCTATTAAACTAAAATATGTTAATGTAAAGCTGCACTAGCAGGGAATAGTCAGTTGTCACCTAGAACATTTTATTCTTTGTTCCTCTTCCATTTCCCTCTGTTTTTTCCTCTCTGGGCTGAAACTTCAGGCAATGAATAGATTCACTGTTTGGGAAAATCCTGCCATATTGCTGGTATCTCTGGGAGTGGTTTCCACCACCCCCATCCCCAAGACTACCAGCTTAGTACTTTCATTACCCACACATGCTTTCAGTACTACAAACTGACCATTTTTCCCCAATGGATGGCTTGGAAAAGTCTTTGCCTCAGAATAGCTGCACAGCTATTGCATGAGTAACAAGAAGGCACTGCAACACATTACTGCTACATCCCAATCTCATTCTGACACCTGGTGACGCTCCTTCTTGCTCAATGTGAATAGAAAAACACATCAAACAACAGCTTGAGCCAAATTACACAGAAACTCTCAGTGGTCACAGGAATAACAGCTCACTGATATTCACACAGCATTGAAAATATTTTTCCATTACACTTTAGCTGTGTGGTCTTAAAAGTAAGAGGCTAGAGGTCATTCTTGTAACACCCTGCCTGCCAACCCATACACAGGCCTCTAAAGTGCTACCAGCTGTCATCTCAGTATTTAACTCTTACCTAGACCCGTCACCATGCCCAATGGACTATTTTTGTGACATCTTCTAGAGAAGTTTAATCTCTAATACATTTTTTTTTTTTTAAGGAAATAGACAAAAAAATCTTACCATTTTGGCTTTCATAGTTTAGGGGAACCATTTTTTACTCCTTTAAAGCTACATCAACTTTTTTTTAAACTCCACACTATTACAAAGCAAGGGAGAAGGGTGATCAGGATGAACACCGTGTTTAGTCAAATCAAGGACAGCAGCAACTGGGGTCAAAATTCCCTCTTTCAGTACTCAATCACGCTTTTGTTAAAGTCAACAGAAATAAAACTAATCCCTTTAATAGGAGTACTTTTATTAAACTACTTATTATTAACTACTCCTTTAAGGAGAGATAATCCCTCAGTCTCCCATTGCTGAGCCTCAGGAGCAGATAACACCCAGGAAACATTTCTTTAAGTTCTTCAGGGAATTGATAATCTCTTATGGACCCCAAGATGCACCTCCCTTTCCTTGAGCTGCTTAGAAGCCCAGTGCCTTAATTTACAGGGTGGATTCCTTCCATGACTGAGGAGAGGGAGAAGTGACCTCCTGGAAGTGCCCTTCTTCCAATACCAACTGCGGTTTCTGCGATAAGCCTTAACAGGACCAACACAGCAAACACAAATTTGTCTTTTAAAGGTGAAAACGTGCACATTCTTTTTGCTTCTCCCTCTTTCCTCCAAAGGGCTGCCTTTATTCCATCACATTCTGAAAATAATTACGACCCCATTCTTAATTATACACGATACAGGGAAGCAATTTCTTCCAAAAAGGAAATTCAGCAGAAAATGTTTTGTCCTGGTTTTGGCTGCAATAGAGTTAATTTCATTTTTAGCAGCTGGCACAGTGCTGTGATTTGGATTTGGTGTAAGAATAATGCTTGTAACACACTGATGTTTTCAGTTGTTGCTAAGTAGTGTTCATACCAAGTCAAGGACCTTTCAGTTTCTCAGGCCCTGCCAGGGAGAAGGCTGGAGGAGCACAAGAAATTGGGAGGGGACACAGCCAGGACAGCTGACCTGAACCAGCCAAAGGGATATTCCATACCATATGATGTCATGTTCAGTATCTAAAGCTGGGGGAAGAAAAAGGAAGGTGAGAAGTGTTCAGAGTGATGGCATTTGCCTTCCCAAGTAACCATTATGCATGATGGATCCCTGCTTTCCTGGGGATGGCTGAACACCTGCCTGCCAATGGAAAGTGGTGAATTAATTCCTCGTTTTGAGTTGCTTGAGTGCACAGATTTTGCTTTACCTGTTAAAATCTTTATCTCAACCTGCGAGTTTCCTCACTGTTACCCTCCAACTGCCTCCCCCATCCCACCAGCAGGGAGTGAGTGAGTGAGTGCTTGGGTGGGGGTTAGTTGCCAGCTAGGGTTATACCACACACATCTACAACTTTGGAAATGTTTAGTTGTGCCCATTGTAATTGTTTTAGTTAGAGTTTTAGAATGTGTAAAACAAATCAATATTATTATCATCTTGTCTTATTAAAAAAAAAAAAAAGTTACATCCCCAGGGCTTAGCAGAGAATTGAAGTACTTATCCTCCAGCTAGCTTTACATACTAGGGGTGCCTCTCCTCAAAAATGCAGATAAAAACTGGATAATTTTTTTCCCCATGGTAACACTATTATTTTTTTAACTTATAGACAAAACCAAATTCAACTCATCATGGTAAATTGTAATTACGTATTTTAAAAATATCTTAATAGTCAAGAAAGCTACTCTCAGCACTTCTGTAAAAGAAAACTTTTCACAAAATTCTGCATCATATTAAACAAAATTAATCCAACCTCTTCACCAAAACCCTTCCATTAACTGTGCTGTGAGCAGTGTAACTGAAAGCATTTGTCATTAAGCACCAGAAAGTTGTTTCACGTGTGCATCTTGAATCAGGTCTCAAGTAATTGAATCCTTGAGAGAGGCAGGAATGATCATGCTTTCTGACTTTGTTTCAATATATCAAAAGCAGTATTTCAAAACCAGATCTGTGATCAGGAGGCTTCTCAGACATCTAAAACTGTCAAAGTCTGCACATCATACATAGTTAAAATTCACCACTTCACAAGAATTGGTATTATTACCAGAGAGAATTGTAAAATCATATATAAGTTTTCAACTAACCTCTGAATAGTGCTGTTTCTAGAAGTCCTTTCTCAGGTCACATCCTAGATCTCCTGGAATTCTACTTGTTCTCCAAACTGTTGTATGAACACACCATTCAACTCTTTCTCAGCTGAAGCGGCCATTGCAAATAGATAGCCACAAAATCCCATTTTGGAACTGAGAAAAGACAACACTAATTATGAAGTGTTATTAAAATGTTTATATTAAACATATTGTAGAGTAGTGTGTCTACATGCTTATCATTTCCAAATTCTTTATAGCCATTATATTTAGTATTTGCTATAGTAAAGTACATTGGAGGAACAAAGATTACAGTCATAGTTGCTACATATGGGCCTTACAACAATGATAATGAACGCTATTAAAGGGATTTGTGCATTTTCAGGTATAAACCAGAGGCCTGCAACCTCTGGAGCTTACATCTGTATCAAAGAAAAAGATTATTTAAGTACAGAACGAGCCATTAAAGTGTCATAACATGGAATACTCACCTTTTTTTTAAAAAAAAAGAAGTTACATTTCCTTTCAACTAACATGCTGCTTAATAGACCAATAAACTTTTCTTTAAGGACATTACTAAAAGCTTGAGAAACTTTCACCAAGTTGCAATTTAAAAGATAAAACAAGAGACAAAGAGACAGAAATAAGAGATTCATTTCCAAAGATTCATCTATAATGTCTATCATTGATTTTCATAAGCAGCTTGCTAGCTGGCCAGTTTTTCTGATCACATATACTTTTTATTCTCACAGCAGGATCACAAAAGGTACACAAATTTATATTTTTTACCCAGGAGAAAACAAGATATACACACCCTCAACTGAACAGTCCTAATGCCATCTCATCAGCAGTAGCTCAGGGCTACTTATCTGATGATAACTAACAGGCAATAGAAAAGCCCCACATTGTTAAAAATCAGAGGTGACTCCTGGCTTAGTGAAGTGGGCTGCTTCTTTCAGTTACACACTATCACTGAAAAATACGTGAACAGCAAGAAAGTGTCCTGTCTGAGGCATAGTAGACAACTGATTATTGGGTGGGAGATTGACAGTACCTGTTAAACATCCTAGGAAATTATCATTTTAATTAAAGCTATTAGAAACATAAAACCTTTCTTTGAATTCTAAGGGAAAAAGACTGTTTGGGGTTTATGGTTCTTTTCTGGGGTGGGGTGGTTCTCTTCAGTGCTTAATATAGCCAGAAGTCTACCACCTTCTATATTAGTTAGCTCCTGGTTTGGGTAATGAACGTATTGATGGGTTTTGTTGGCTTGACAGTGAATCATTGTGTTTTAAAGTTGTAAGAGAAACAGCTGGTAGCCACTTCACAGCAGAGAATTCATCTGTGTTATCTACAGCATCACACCCCTCTAGTGAGCACCAGCTCCAAACAAACAGTACATTGAAGACATTACGGAGACTGAAGGTAATTTGTGCTGCTTCACATTTAGTGAAGAGTCTCCAGCAATTATTTTTGTAGAAAAGAATAAAAGTTTAATTAGGCAGTTAGGTTTAGGAAACTGATAATATTAAAAATATAGAAATCAATCAACTTACAACCATGGTTTTTGTTTGTTATATATTTATATATATTTACACAAAAGAATTTAAGGATTCCTTGTGACTACATATATGCATACATGTGTGAGAATTTGTGTGATTATGTATGTATGTTTTCACCAGAATCAGTTTACAGTATCTTGACAAACCTAAAAGCTTTTAAATTTTAATGCTTAATTTCATACTGACACTTTAGTTGCCTGTAAGAGATTCCGAGCGTGACAGGAATTTCAGCAGTGTAGAATTGCCAAGAGGCTTCTACCTGCTTGAGAAAGAAATAACTGAGCTATTATTGTCTAATAAACAATATGCCTGTAACCCAGATAGCTCCTCTGAATTAAATGAATGTCCCAGAGGAATCTGATTCAGCATCATTTTTAGATGACATTTGCAATTCCTCTCATCAATGAAGTAAATTTCATTTTTTTTCTTTTTAAGCAAGAGATATTTAATTGAATGTAATTAAATCACTCTACAGTCAAGCGAAGTTTTAATAGCAAAGAGCTCCTTGATGAAATTCATAGTAGTATAAAGCCAAAAGCATCCAAGAAAAGCAGTAGGCAATGGCCCCAACTTTTAGGTACTCACATTTATACGTCAGCAGGATATTTTTTTTAAAAAATGCCTCTCTATTCAGATGAAACTGATATATATTAATTCCTCTGATTAACATTATTGCATATAATTACGAACTCACTAAGAACAACACAACTGCTACCACTTTTATTCTGACTTCAGCTACAAGAGTCTTGCTAACTTGTACTTTGCTACTCTCTAATTGTCACCAAAAGACTCATATAATTTTCATTACACTAACTTGATAGCAATCATTTAACACACACAAATTGGTTGCCAGTTTTTAAAGGAGAGATCTAAAACCTTAGTGCTGCTATAGGCTCATACATGTTATCACACGCAGGAGAAGTCTTCAAAGGAGCTGCAATCAGATCTTTGTTCCTGCAAATGTGGACTCCACATTGTATTTTTACTTAGATGTGGAAAACTCCAGGAATTCAGGTACTTGAATCTACTTGAAATAGGTTCATTTCAGAATCACCCCTTACCTCCTAACCCTATGTCTGATCAAAAATAGTTTCCCTTTACACTCTTCCTAAAAAATACCAGGTTACATTGTGATGCTATTACACAGTAACTGCTGCTCTGGCTGCTTTTCTGACCAGTGTCAGACTGACAGCCAAATTTCGCACATTCAACTTTTTTTTAAACGAAGAACCATTATCATATCTTAAAAGATGACTGTGATCTGACCTAGAATGTAATTCGTTGCTTTTTGCTCAGGGCTGCTGCCTCTCACTCAGGATTGCGTCACACACCGAAAAAAGCCTCTTACTCTCTTCCCAGAAATCCGATGTCACCAACAGAAAAAACCCAATTGTTGCTTCAGTGAATCTATAGATTCTGTACACCAACACAGAAAGCATTTAGTTCATTGTTCAGAGAGAGCAATGAGACTAACTCCAAATAAGTTTTAAATTATATTTAATGCAGCTCAACACCTGGGGACATTATACCCTAACAACAGAAATGAGTGACATTGAATGAAGTACAGGTATCTGGCGCATCCACTCATTGCCTGATTTGATTTGATGTTGTATGAGGTCAGATTTATATCCAATAGAATCAGTGATAGAAAAATCTGAGTATTTCTAGAAAAATAAATGTCGATAACAATAATCTAAAGTTAAACCTGATTTCCAGAGCAACATGTCACTTATAGTGTTCAGTATCACTGCTCCTTGGAAGATGACAATGGCTTTTTTATCTACTTTCATACTTCTAATCTGCTAATTGCACATTTGGAATATATACATTTAGTCCATTCCGATGCCCAGGGCAAGCTGTAAAGTCCGTATTAAGTGTTCCTACTGAACTCTTATCTGTAGGAGTCCATCACAACAGTTACAGGAACAAGACTGCCAGACTACACAATGTAAGTTAGTCACCTTTAAAATACCTTGAGGTCAGATCAAGAAATAATGAAGACCAGCGTCAACAGTCCCCAGCCTGGTAAATCACAGAGTTCAGAAGCCTTTGTAAGCATGATTTCTTTTAGTCAAGCCTGCCTGTAACTTGAAATTTGTTTTAGGAAAAGAAGCTTTCCTGTTCTGGTTTTGCTTTACCCTATTTTCCTTGTATTGCTTATGTACCAAAAGATAACCTGTAGGTATGAGGAAAAGTGATGCAAGCTTAGAGAAAACTTCCTGGTATGAGAACAGTTACTGCCAGTAAATACCAGTTTAGCAAGCTTTGAATAGAGCACTATATGCAATACCCAAGAAGTTTGGCTTTATATGACGAATTGCACAATAGCAGCATATTTTCAACTAAATCACAACATGGTCTTTCACCATATATCAATAAAACGTGAGAGAATGATAACATTTGGGATTCTGTTCAGATCTCCCATCCCGACTCTGCTTGGAGGTACAGTATAACAACTTGGAAACTACTCATCCATTCTCAGCTTAAGGCTGTTTTCCTACAATGCTGGTTTTATGGTGGCACTAAAGTCTCCATGTACTAGCAGCTTCCACTAGCGCTGAAGTTTTATTATCAAGTGAAAAAATGCTGATACACAAAATTACTGTAGGTTTAGCACCTGGTAAATTGGCACTGCTGTATCTGAAGCAGTTCTGAGTCTATAGACTGGGGAAATTGAGAGAAGTAATATGACAGGTATGATTGATTTAAGCACTAGGCTGATTTCAGCAGTGATAAACTAATCATAGTTTCCCTCTTCCCTACCCAAGAATGGGTTTGTTTTCTAAAATGAATTTCATACTTGAGTACTATGACTTGGCTGCTAGTATGGGACAAAGCAGAGCAAATTTACTCTTTTTTTTCCAACAGACAGGATTTTTTTTCTTATGGGTCTTTTCCTAAATCTAACACCCAGAAATCATTCACATAAGTATTTCATTTTGTTTACGTGGTCTTTCATTTATAGAAGTACAAGTTGTTGTAACTGTTTTGTAATCAGATACTCCAAAAAGTATTTTTGTTAATGCTCCCTGAAAAAGGCTTTGGCATTAAAAAGGGAAAGTGAGAAAGCTACACTTCCATTAACAGAATAAGTATTGCTGCCACCAGCATTTTGGGGAACTGTTATCACAAGAATCAAATAGATATTTCAACAAACTATACAACCAGCTACTTTCAGACACTTAAGGATTACACACAAATACTCCATTAAATGCAGTTACATGTGGAAAACAGGGTGTAAGTTTTCAGAAGTGTCCTTGTAGTCCAAGAATTCAAAATATTTGTTATTTCTAAACTTAAAAGAATTCCAACGGCTTTGCTTCATGAAGGACAGATACACTCTTAAGTTAAGCCCCAAATAATATGATCCCAAAATGAAGTTACATAGAGTTGATTAACAGCAGCATAATAAAGCATTGATTTAAGAAAGCTTAAGAAATCTGGATTTTCTTTAAATAAGGTTAGCAGCACTGCAAACAAAGATCCAGGAATGATCCCTGGATAAAGGACCCTAAGAAAGTGGAAAATGCTTTAGGAACTTGCAGCCACAGGTACATGACTATTTTACCGGAAAAGAGCTCAAAGTTAATAACTCTGTGGCTGACCATAAGACCAGTACACCCTCCCTTGCTGAGGGCAGCTGGTTTACAGCTGTAGATAGCGTCAGGTAACATTTTTCTGGAGTACAGTTCAGTCTATGAAGCAGAAGAAAGTTGGCTCAGCTAGGTATTGCAGGAAATTTTTAGATTTCTGCTCAACTCTGTTCCCCTACTCCCACCCAAATATTCCCTGGTAATTCTTCAGTAGATTATTTAGCATGGGACTTTTGGAGCAGAGATTCACAAAGAGTCTTAGGAAGATAAGAAAGCAGGACCCTTGGCTGAGTTTTTATTTTTTTAATAAACTTCCAGCTCCTTGAAACCCTTTTGTTACATACATTAAAACCCTTGGGAGAAGGTACACAAGTAGTTTGTCCATAGAATTAAAAACAAACAAACAAACAAAATAATCAGAGCAATGTGCAGAAAGAGCTCACACACCTTTATCCAAGTCTCAGGTCTGCTCCAGCCATGTTTGACAGAGGGCTCCTGGAATTTTGTTAATCTATCAGGAGCAGCCTGCATAATGAAGTAGGTGTTACCAACATCTTTTTACACCAAAGCCATATGCAGGGCCAGTGCAGACCCGATTAGAGGGGGACAGTACTAGAGCAGCTAGGACACCTTGCCCACAGGCAGAGTACTTCGTTCCCTAAAAATCAGTGTTTTTCTGCACATGTGAAAATATTATACTTACTTTAATGATCAGAAACAGAAGCAATGGCATGTGGAAGGTCTACAGCAAGGCAAAACCACCGAGCATATCAAGGAACTGTGCACATCTCTGCCAAGCAATAAGGTAGCACTATAATCAAAGAAGCATCTTTCCTTAGCCTGAGGCTTCAGCTCCACAGCGTTGGAACTATTACTGTAACCTGCACCATAAGGATTTACAGAGACAGACCCCAGTGCCGTTCTCTTGCCATAACAAAGGCACTAAAACTTCCTGCTCTCCACTGACTTGGGCATTTATCCCCGACAAAAAAAGACATAGATCAAATCCTGTAAACCCCATAAAACTAGAGATACCAGGCACCGTACCCATATAATTCTTTACAAGTGGCAGAGCTGCCAAATTATTATCCTACCTAGAATTGTTCCAGTACTGCACTGAGATCAGCACACGGCTGAGATGTATCTGCATTCCAGCATTTTTGGATTTCTGTTTTTCAGATCAAAACTGTACAGAAGTCTTCTTCTAGCTTTATTAAATAAAATGTACATGCAGGGGAAATAAAAGTACAGATGCACCATTTGAATACACAGTTTCCACAGAGGACTGTGAATCAGGCTGCTTCTGCTCTTATAATTTACAATTACTTATCACATTAGCTCCTAATTGTCTTTTCAGAGTGCACTCAATTACAAAATTAGAATCCTTATCTTCCTGTAACAGCCACCTTCTAGACAGTTCCCCATAAAATGTGCAAATTGACTAGAAGAATGTTTTTCCTTATACTGTTTCTGTTCATCAAAAGGTTGTCCTAAATCAAAGCTTAAGCATGCCTTTGTTTTTCTGGTGAAGAAAGCAAACCAGCTACTTTCTGGAACTGGCTTATTAGCCATTTGCTTATGTAGAGACCAGGTGGTATCGTGGATTAATTCTTTTCCCTATTTCACAAAATCATAACGCATAGCTTCATTTTGGTTTTTTAAGACAGTAAGGCATTCTTATATAGCATCCTTTTTAACAGACAACAATCATTTGCTCTGAATGAGGCAGGAAGAAAACCATACATTTTATTCTATTCTTTTCCTTCTCTCTTGTTAAAAGCAGGTGCAATGTCTCCATGCTTTGTTCAGCCTCATTGTTTTGTGGATGTGGCCATCCACTCTGAACAGGCTGAAACAATTAGCAAAATTAGTTCCTTCTTTGACTGAAGCATTAATACATACTCCTACAGCTCAAATACCATTAATTCACTCTGAGCAAGAGGGTAAGACAAAAAAACACCAAAAAAACCTTCAAACTCTTTACGAGGCTAAGCCCTCCCCCAGCTAATCAAATAGAGTGAAACACAAAGCCCGTGGCAAAGCCCAAGCTGCCAAGGCCCAGGGCTGAATGTTTTTCAGTTGTAAACGTGTCTCACATACACACTATATATATTGTGATCCAGAAAATAAAATCTGAACACCTTTCAAATCTGCCAGGATCAAATCTATGTTTCATCCAAAGCAGGAAAGCTTTGACATCCTACAAATTCAAGTGGTAATAGCCTGTGAAAAAGGACAGTTAAATATTAATGACTGTCAAATAACAAGCCTCATCCGTTTGCAGTGTCATTTATTTCCCTCCTCCATGCACTCCAGAGTTTATTTGCATTCTCTTCTTAGAAGAGACCTAAATAAGGCTTGCCATACCAATTCATAAAACAGTTTGAATACAACCAAGTTTTCAATGTCACTACAGTGACATACATGTGAATGCTCAGACACGAGGAGCTGAATGCTAACGCTGTATCACGGGCTCGTAAGAGCAGGCTGAACAAACCTGCAGATTAGCACATCACTGCTAGTTTTCCTGCTGTAGAAGCCCCTGTTCCTTGTCCAGACTCTGCTTCTCTCCTGGACACAACCCTCAACGGAGAGGTTCTTACTGTCCTCCGAGAAGGAGCAAGTCTGAATTATGTCCATGCACTACCTGGATTAGGCTCCAACCACCTCTGCTCAAAAATACTTGTGGCCTCACCTCATGCCAGTCCACAGTGGAAAAGAGTGTTTCTATCGAGCCTAAGTGCACTTGGCTGTATGCAAACAAGCAGAAACAGCTACTGAAAGGAGCCTGCACTGGAACTTCCCAAGCTGACACCACAGTGCAAAAACTGTATTGTGTCTAGATTTAAGGTTTAATCTCCAAGTAGTACCAATTTATCAACATCTGGTTTTGGTAGTTATCTCTGAAGCTTCCCATGGACAAACTGTATTTTAGGAAATATTAGAATGAAGACAGCCAGGTTATCTACAAGCCAGTTCAGAGTCACTAGGAGTCTCTTACAGGACTTCACGAACAGTGGTCTCAACAGTGAAGAACTGATGAAAAGGGATTTTTAGGATGGTACACATGAATAAGTACATAATTCTGTCAGTCTGGCATCGTGTGTTGTGAGAAAAGCATGAAAAAGATTAACGGAGCAGACACCAGAACTGCAAGCCTGAAAGTACATTGGAAAGCAGGAAATACTCCATAGTTTCAAGAGTGTCAAAATTCCAGTAGCTTTCGGATGCTAATAGAACTCCCCAGGAAAGCCCAGAGCTGTGTACAGGTAACCCTTCACAACAGGGACACTTAATTCACTTTCCAGCCTTTCCTTTCATGACATTTCTGTAATTCTCAAAATTTTAAGGTAGCTGCATAATTTTGCATACATTTAAAGTAAGCAGTTAATCATTATTAATTCCACTGGTATTTTTTGTGCTAACAGTAACCATTATTAACCTATTTGACAATATTGTGGATTCCTTTGGCATTAATGTGATTGTAATATGCAAATCCATAGGAATTCAGTTGTAAATTACCATTATTCAATGTACTTAGCTTCAATGCATAATTCTGCAATTTGTGCAGAAGGAAATTACATGCTGAATCATGAGACATAACTTTTCAGGGCTTTGTAAGACCAAATGTGAACAGTTTGTACCTATAATTACATTGAGATGTAAGTGAAATATATAACACAGCTACAACACATTAAAGGAAATATACTACTTATATCCTTAGCTATGCTGCTTAAAGGAAAATGTTTCATATTAAACTAGCTATTAGCATTAACTACTCACGTAACATACATTTACTTAAAAGCTAGCAGTATGTCAGTAGTAGTACAGGCCTTAATCTAGAGTACATTAAAGAGGAAATTTTGACAATTTGAGTTTTACGCATATTACTTTTTAAACTAAAATAAAAACCCTGAAAGTGCAGTTGCAAAGGAAGTAGGTGACTTCAGGCTGTCAGGATGACACCCTGGCAAAGTCCTGACCTTTCACAAACACCACACCTTTGTTAAAGCGCAAGAAACTTCACAGGACTTGGGCCAGGTCCTAGACAGAGAACAATTCAAACTCACTCCCAGCCCGAAGGGGGAGTGAGAACTTGGGTCTCAGGTCTATGCCCTACTCACCTAAAAATTGATCCAATTATTTCTATAGGCTTTGTACAAAGCTACTGGAAGAAATCAGACAATACACAGAATCAAAATGTCAATCATGTCCGACCAAGATTTCATCCTCTGCTCTCAGAAGCATCATTGAGTTCAAACAGAGCTCTAAGAAATGATCAGAATTTTATCTGACACTTTAAAGAGACTGATCTTCTAGAGTTATTCACCCGAGTAATTTCATTGATGTTCAAATTTAATATAATTGCTCACATATACATTAGAGGGTTGCAGGTTAGTAGTCAGTAAAAACCTTTGTATCAATGAAGTTCAGATAAGAAATCAAGAAAAAAAAATTTTCTCCAGACTGTAGCAGCATAAAATTGGGCTGAAAATTTCATGAGACGAGGCTTTTATGATCTTCTCACTTCAGCCAGAATTATTGTGAGAACAATTTGTGATTATGAAGACCAGAGCTGTGAACTGAATATTCTGCTCTTTTGGGCACTAGGGTCATTTGAAATTCTAGAAGTAGAGGAAGTTTGAAGGAAGGGATTCTTGAATTTATAGCCTAAGGATTTTTAGGGCCAACTCATAAACTTATTTCAGATGGAAGTTAAATTTGTGTGTGTCAATAACAGAGTTTCAGAAGGTGAACATGGGTTTCTAAGTCAAATACTTTCATCTTTGAACCAATAAGGACTGAAGCCTGGTCAAGTTCTTAACAGAAAAACACCATGTCTCCTTAGCTAGTAATGTCCCTTTAGTAATTTTTTCCTCTTCCCATATTCATTCAGTTTCTCACGGTGGTTTGTCAAGCTCTCAGCAGTAATATTATTGAGTAAGATGGGGCACATGAACAAGTGGTGCACCATCTCTGAGAATAAAGGCAACAGACCCTTGCTGTGAAGGTGGCTTTAGCACCTTCCCTTGTTAGGGGAACAGAGTGTGCTAGCCTCACCAGAAATAAGCTAAATATTTCTGACCCTATGATATTCGAAAGGACAACACATGAAGGTCACTGAAATCTTTTAGAAAGAAATCTATACATTTCTATGAACACTGGACTATATTCTTAATATTCAAGGGCCCAAACAGTAGCAGGTGAAAAGCAAACAAGTGATTGACAAGTCCTTCCATACATCTGCAGGCATTTTACCAGCTAATAAAACCACACCTTTGCTCCTTTATTTGAACCATCTTCTGTTCTTTTGCTGAAGAAAAGTGAGAATTCAGGAACAAATCCTTCAGATAATAACACAAGGGTTGAAGAAAATCTTTACTGAATACGAAGAGGTACAAGACAACTGCACCTCATACCAAAAGTAATCAGATATGAAGTAAATCATTCTTTTCCTTAAAAAGTCACTTTTGACGTGTTTCCCATGCAGAAAAATAGACCAAATTCACTTAAAATTGCTAAAATACTGGACTTTTCTCACTCAAAACATCTTTTCATTCTGATGTGTTAGCGTAAAAATAAAAAAAAAAAATCATTTTTAAAAGGAACAAAGACAACAAAAAAATCCAGTTTTTGAATACTTTTTAAAGACCCTCCCATCTAGCACAACCAGAAAGCTTTCCCCTGCACTCCAGCTAAAACAGTTTGTGATTTCTGATTCTTGTCGCAGTTTCTCAAGCTCTCAGTGGAAGAAAACACTCAACTTGCAGTACCCTACCACTAGATCTGAAGCCTCCATAACAGGGTTCTGAAAGGTTTGGGGAGAGGAGTTCCTCAAACCACTGTTGAGGTCCACAAGCGTTTGGATAGTCATTACTATAACATTACAACCTCCAACAAAGGTTGGGGAAATCCAAGAATGGGAGGCACAGCCCAGCAGCACTGTGCACCACAGAGGCCATTCCTGCAATGTTGGAGTAATGTCACAACTCTACCCCCTCCATCCTCCTGCTGGCATTGTGTACACACGGATCAACGCCTGCATCCTCCAGGTGACGGAAGTCCATTTTCTGCCCTGCTGTCCTGTATCCAATCCAGTGATTAAACAATCCAGGGAACAGGGGCTAAGTGATCCCACTACACAAACAAGATAAAATTATATTCAGTACATTCCTAAATTAATCCAGTGTTTCAGCGTAGCATTTGTACTGCAGCAGATACCCAGCGCTCCTTACATCCATCCATCAATACAATTGTAGTGAATGTTAAAAGGTACTTTGCCTTTTCTACAGCAATATTCTGCTTTGCTCTGCTCTTTTAATGACTGCAGGGACCTCAGGTGTTCTTCAACCTTTATAGTCAACAAAGCTCCATGTCTGCAATTGGCTTAAAACCATTCTGTTCTGCCTGCAGCTACAGCTGTCCAAGTGAGATTTTTGTCATTTTGGACTTGAGGTTTGTTTGTTGGGTTTTTTTAATTATTGATGGCAAAGACAGTCATACAATATTTAGTAGATTTTGCTACCTCCAGACTGTGTAAAGTTTTAATCCTTCCTCCTCCATTTATAGTGCACAGACATACACACACAAGAAAACCGAGCAGCTTAATATTTCTTTAGCTTCAAACTGTGTCTGGTAGTTGGCATTGCTGCAGTCTTACAGTGAGAGGATAGAGCTGTACAACACAGCTTCTTTAGGAAAAAAATGTGCTGAAGTGTGCTACCTGCAGAGCAAAACATTTGACATGTCTAAGAAATAGAAGGATAAGAAATTGCCCAGAGAGAGTGGGGAGGATGATGCGCAGGCTTCTGTATTTCTGGTGATCACCTTTTGATGTCACACTGCTTTAGCTGAAGAACTACAGGACTGAGAGCACCATTACCCACAGTGAAAGGGAAAAGGGAAAGTGTTAACAAACAGCCCAGCGAGTTCTCTGCAAGTATGGTAGAAAACTGGAAACAGAGTAAGAGTGAATTGTAGATTATTCAGTGCACACACATTCTGCCACAGGGAATAATCTTCCCATAGAACTAGCAGCATTTTTGGTTTTCACTTCAGTAGCCTCATTGGGAGGCTTTTAACATTGACTGACTCCCCCCTCCATGAAACAGTGCAAAAACAGAGCAGTGACAGCTGTTTGAGCCTGTTCCTACTGACGTTAATGGCAAACCCTGCATCGTATGCTCATGTCAACAGTTTTACAAAAAGGATCAGCCAATTTTAAATACTGATCACTGTGTAAACCTGAAAAGCATTAACTTCCATAAGAAACAGACAGTAGTGTTTATTTTTCTACCCCATTTAGATTGCCCTTTCAACTTTCAGAACTTGGATTCACTGTTTATCTTTCTAGCTTGGCAAAAGCCTTCCTTTCCAGTTGCCTGGGAGAAATACATGTCACAAATTATCCTTAGCTTTTTTATTAATCTTTATCCAGTCTTATTGTAAGTATTCTTGAAAAGAAGGAAAAAAAAAAAAAGAATCCAGCACTCTGAGGTTGATAGAGTTTTCAGAGCGATCCTGCAGGGCTTGGCAGCACAGACTGTAGCTATCAGGCCCACTAATCATACAGTTCAGCCCAGGACCACTATACTCAAAATCTCCCCCCACCGTTAGGCTTATGCAGTTTTTAAAAGGACTGGATTTGATCATCTGAAATGGGCCAGCAAGCTACTGTCAGAGATGAGAACCCTTCCCGCTGCTGCTGCAAATCTATAAACTCCCTTTCTACAGCAGTTATGGTGGCCAGAGACCTATCTCCTCTCAAATGTAGGAGACTACTGGAAGAGTGTTTGAGCCTTAAAAGGCAAAGGAAATTAACAAGTGAAAAACCATCAAGGGACTGCTCCTAGAACACAGGACCTAGTTTTGAACAAGAGGGAGACAGAAATAATCATTTGCACCAGATTCATAACAAAAGTACATTCAAGTGTGACTCACCTCTGGCAATGCCTATTTAACTAGAGTAAAGGAATCAGAAGAGCTGAATATGATGACCCAAAAACAAAGTGTGGAAAAATGTTAAAGGAGAAATCAAATCAATTCTTTTTACAGCTCTGTCAGGCTGAATTTGGCTGTGACTGTATACTTTTGCAAATAAAAGACGATGTAGGGGAAAAGGAGAGAAAGACAGCTAATATAAGTCCATCCATTCACATTAAATTGCTTTAGTCATTCTTTGCTTCATTGAAACCAGTTGGACGTATGTCCTTGCTGAAGTAAGCAGAGCCCATCTGAACTCAGACTGCTTTCCCTGTGGTTCAAACTTGCAAAATACATGTGCCTCTGACAGCTTCCTCCAGTCACAGAACTGTGTGTCCTCATTTATTAGGACACAGAGGTTTGAGCTGGGACTGGGAGTCAAAAGCCACAGGGTCTATAGCTAATTACCCTGTTAAAACAGGCCCAAGAGCCCAAAGGAAGATTAACTTCTCTGCTTGAAATGAAGATCTGCTTGTAATTATCTTCAGTTGTTTCCTACTTCACTTGTTCATCTCCCAGTATATTTTCAATTACATCCAAGAACTACAATAAAATGGCATTTTATTGCTAAGACAAGCAGTCTAAAATTAAGAATTGCCAGAATTAGAACTGCCCATGCAACTTGAATTTGGCCCCACTGTATATACACATGGTTTAAGTTACACGATCACACAGTATTTTATTCACTGGACCCTTGATTAATTTGCATACTGAACACACTGCTGGGAACTTCAGGGCTATTAAAACAATATCTTCTTTTTTAAATACCAGCTTATCCACAGTTCTGAAAAATAACGAAAATATTTCAAGACAGTATTTAACCTCATAATTTCTATAGATTCAGGGAGTAAAGTGCAACAGTTGTGACTGACACAAGGTGGTCACCCATCAAAGTGAGAGAGTGGTTAGAACAGATAATTCATACGGTTCTGCCATGTATCTACAGACTATACAGCATCGCTTGACGAAGAGTCATCATGTGACAACTGAAGCCATCCACACACCACGTTAGAGAACACCATTTCCTAATGCTATTACTAGAATTGCTTCATCTCAGTATCAGCGGGTAAGCATGCCACCCTCACATACACCTTATTTCTAGACAGCTTAGCAGAAAACCTGCAAGTTCCTCAAAGACTTTTGCTCAGGAACCAGAGCCTGGAGCAGTTTTGCAGGCTACATCAAAGAGGTATGGAAGTGGGTCAGTATGATATTATGCCAAAAAGCCCTTTAAGCAACTAGACTAACACTTCTGGCATGCAAACACTACACTGTGGTTTCGAACAATGCATCCATGTCATCTACTGCAGACACAAGTGAGTTGCCTCAACATAAGTGTGCTCATCTGCGCCCAAATCTGTACTCAGCTGCACATCGTCGCCCCTTAGGGGCATTAGCTCTGGCCAGTCAGCACATTAAACACGTTCCTGTGATCTCTCAGCAACAGAGAGAACAGTCAGAGCTAGCCACCTAGGATGGACTAGGAAGCCATACTCTAAACCTCACACTAGGCCAGCTAGCTTTTGACCACACCACCAAGAAGGCGGCAAATTAAGACTGAAATCCTCACTACCTCAAAGCGAATAAGCACAAATGCTTTACATCCTGTTTGGCAGTTATTCTGGTGGATTTCTAAATACTGCAAGTGCAAGATGATACTGGTTTTCCTGTGTTCAGAGCAGAGGGAGGAAAAAGCTATGGAATTCCATTTACACTGTAATCCAAAAAGTTGATTTATCAGCACAGGCTTTTAATGGATACCTATAGGTAACAATGTTTGGGTATTTTATTACTCGTATCTGTTCCATAAGAGGGTCTGACATTCTGGACATATGGAGGATGCACAAATTGGTAAATTAAACTCTTTATTACTTCCCCACCCTGCTTAAGGGGAAAAGTGCCAGGTTTTGTCTCACAGTGCAGCAGGCATTTTAGCATTATGTTATCCACAGACAAGTGACAACACACTATATTATACACTGTCCTCAGGAGCCTGCAGGTCACACTCATTCTGACATCAACCTGGAAAAAAATGTTATTTTCTAAGTTCAGTTCTATAACAAAACAGAGCTGTACTACAGCACTGGCTCTCCAGCAAGGCAGGGTGGAAAAGTAATGCTGCTCACTCGTCTGGGGTGACAAGGGCAGAAGCAGAAATACGACTCAGAAAATCCCATCTGGCTTTCACTCCTCCCGCAGTGTCCTCTTCCCTCCAGTGCAATCCTGGATGATAACAACACTATGACAAACAGTGGTGGGAGGAGGGCTTGCTGCAGACAGCGGTACACCCTGTGGGACAAGAGCTGGCTAGCTGGGTAGGCTGCTACCTTGCAGTTACCTCCTCTTTCTCATCCCTTTCTCCCACCATGAAACAGAAATTCAAGCTTTGGTTGGAGTTAGCTTCAGAAGAGAAGTTTGGTTCCTTTTAGGGGATTACAAAGACAATGGAGAGCAAGGAGTGTGCGAGGGAAGGGTTGCAGTTGTACCCAAATCAGTGACCTTGCTGGGGCAAAAGGTCATCAAAGCATTGAGGATGTATGGGGACCTCCCACTAGAGTGCAAGGGCTTTGAGGTTAATGAATGCCTTTACTGAATCTTTGAACGTGAAAAGACTCAAAGTGTTAGAACAAAGAAGAAAGCACTCGCAGGACCACAGACTGCAAAACCCTCTATTGCCTTGTGCTGTACTAATAAAAATGCCACTTAGGTTATTCCTATTAAGTAACCCTAACCAGTCAATGTTTCATCTCCTTTTTAAGCCAGCACATACATTCATTGTAGCAGCAAACCCATCGGAACCAAATAACATATGCATCATCTTTTGTTTTCCATGGGGATGTGGCATAAACACTTGGACAGCCTGTATAAATGACAATAGAAACCTTGAATGCAAGTTTCTCATCTAAAGCTAATGAACATGCCAGCTGGAGCATTCACCACTGGCCACAAGAATTTTCTTGTTTAACTGCAAAGGAGTCCACACTGTTCTTTCTTCTGAAATAAGTCTTAGGCAGATATTTATAAGCTGTGGTATACTGTCTACGTGCCTGGGAGCACCTCAGTTTGTTTTACTAGTGTTGTTAAATATAGTATTTTCTGTTCACAAAACGTCTAAAATAGACTCCCAGAACCAGACGTAAAGAGGTTAGAAACTTGTCTTCTTTTCAGTCCACAAACCACTTGTTTGTGCTTTGTGCAGAGGAACATAAGAGGTTTAGAAATGACAACAGTGAAATTATACAGGAATTGCAACAAGGAACGTCAAGAGCAGCTATTGATAATGATATAGGAATAGAAAGGTTTTCTAAAATAATGTTTAGATTGCTGTTACAAAATACCAAAACTACTGTAAAATTTTATTTTTTAAGTATGCAATTTTAAAAAGTATTCAAATAGTTAAAAAACACATTGGAGAGTTTGCAATTATGCAGATACACAAGGCACAAGAGTTCTATACTTAACCTACACTCAGATGACTTTGGATTCTCTGTTCTAGTTTAGGCATATTATAAAATAAATTTCATCCCACAATGCTCCAGTAAGAGCTCCAAAATTCAGAAGAAAGTAGAAGAAAAGGCCAAAACTGAGATTTCCATTTGAATTCAATTCCAATTATACTCTTCTGGGCAGTTTTCTCCCTATTATTTTTAATTAGCTCCTCTGACACCATAAATCACACATAATAGTGAGGGTGGTTTGGATATTTTTTTTTTTATTAACAAGTCCTCATTAAAAAACCCACCAAGTATAATGAACACAATCTACTGACAACAACTAAATATTCCCAGGGCCATGAACATTCTTCAGTTTTAGAAGAACACAGGGAGAATAGTGAGGACAGGAAAAAAAAAATTTTTTTAAAAAAATCACAATTTACAGAAGCAAGGCAACAGAACTCTAGGAACTTGTAGTTGCTCACCTATTACACACCACAGGGCCATGTTCCAACCTTGCCGACAAGGGACTTGTATGGGAACTCCCCTTAATGAAGCTCTCTGAAAGGAAGCTAGGCAGTTCAAGGCAGCCCTCTGCAGTGATCTCTATGACGTATTTAGAATTAACAGTAGTAAATCTATTGCTGTAGTCAATTTATACGGTAGATAATTCCTGGGTAATTACATTCTGCCATATCTTCCGCTGGAAGCACTACATCCTATAATGTATGCCTCTATGACATGCTATGCTATTGTAGTATTAGAAATAGTTTCTGTTACTAAAGCACACTAGTGCTCTCAAAACACATTGTGTAAGGGCAGGGGTGGGGGTTGCACACTCCATGTAGGGTTTACTTTTACTGCATGCAACATTTCTAAAGTAAGCAGAGAAACAGAGAAAGTACTACCTAAATATAGCATTTAACAGTTTCAAGCAACCAGTAAAGCCCTTTGCATTAAAAAGAAGGGGGTGAAGGAGCAGTAGCAGCATTAGTAAAGGCATGTACTGATGATCTATTGATTTCAGCCCACTATCCCCATTCATATCAGCGAACACCTTTCCCTGTACCATTAAACATTATTATTCTGCTGCTGGGGTTCAGAGAGATGACTTTAATACTTTGTATTGCACAACGGACCTTCCCTTATTTGATTATTTACTAAGGCATGATGCAAAATGTCACAAGAAAGAATATTTTTTGGACTCATCAAGCAAGTGCTGATGGGTAATTAAAAGTACAACTGCACAGGGGAGGGAAGGAAGAAGAGGATATACTTCTCCCTATAAGTATGGTAACTTCTAAACTTTAAGAAAGTAGAGGCAAGATGAAAGAGAAATCAGTATAATGTTCTTTAATTATAAAACGCTAACCAATTATAACGAAGTGATCATCTTTGCTATATTACTCTTACCAAAACATTGCTTAATTAATTACACTGCTACAAGACGAATAATGTTCAGTTGCACTCCCTTCACACCTAGCATACAGCAGGTTGAGAAATCACGTGAGGCTCCTTTGAATGAATCAATATAAAGGTTAATGCCATCCTGAGGGAGTTTTGATCATGTTATCTGTAGAATAAATGATTCTGAATTGGCACATGACTTTCCCACATTAGTTTACTGGCTGACTTAAAGTAGATGAATAAAATGAATAGTTAAAAAAGAAGCTAGTGGGAACACTTCAGGTGAAACTATGCAGTATTTTATTTGTAACCAAGCACTAGCTGCTCTGACAAGGGCTACATTTCTCTTCCTTCCACCACTCACCAGCAAAACCAGCTCTTTGCCCTGTGTTTTCAGTCATGCTACTTATTCTCTGCAGCTTCCAGTGAGTGAAGATTTTGGGCACTAAAACAGGAGAAAGATTAGTATTTCTGCAATTTCAAAGTTAAGGAGAGCTTAGCAAAAGAAAAAAATCGACAGCATCAGTGTGAAAACTTCCCTGGAGGGAAGAATTCAGAAAGAATATGCTCTGCTTCTCCAAAGACAGCAAGATTCTTAACCGATAGCACAATTTCTTAGCTAACTTGAGATGAAGACATAATTGGTATTACAGCCAGCACTGGATTCAGAGTTTTGAGCCTCTAATCGAGGAGCTGTAACAATCTTGTTTCCATTGTTGGAGTTACTGGAACTCTCTATATTTGAGGCACTCATTATTTTCATGTACCGCAGTATTGGCAAAGCTGGCAGACCAACTAACTAGCCATTTTATACCTAGAATTAAGTCATCAAATTTACATCACAAAGAATAAATGTGTTTAAAACAGTTTAATTCCTTCCCTCACTCTCTTAAGCAGCAGACAGCATGAGAAACACCCACTGCAGTTCCTTCAATTGTTTGTAAAGACTGGAAAGGGAAAAAACATAAATCCACTAATTAACAGAAAAACAGCAATATGGGGAATCTGGCCTCCATTGCAACAAATGGGACTTTTGCCAGCCAAGTTCACCCACTGAGTTTAACAATAGTTGTTGGAAAAAACATGAATAGCTCCATTAGGAGTTTGGAGTGAGAAAAAGTCACTTGGCAGGTCCTGACAGTGAAACAGGATGATAGACCAATGAAACACATGATACTTACCTGGCATACTAAGTTTTGCAACAGTAATGCTCACATCAGTGTGAAAGTATAGTAAAGATTAGTTTACCTGCATAGCCTTACTCTTTCAGAAAACATTTGGCAGGAAATCACAGTTTAACTGTGGGAGTAAAGCCTTTAGATAAGCATTTTGTCTTGTACTTTTAACTTTATATAAAGGAGAGAAGGCCAAGAACAGCTACAAACCAAGTCGGGGTCATCCTCAAGGAAGGCTACCTTCCACAACCATGCACCAAGGTGTGAGAAAATTCCTCTTTCTCAGGTTTTCAACCTCAGTCCCTAACTGTGCCAAACCATCAGTCCTCATCATCTTCCTCTTTGCAGGGGGGGTGATTATCACAACAGCAATAGCAACTCACTTACCTTTAGAAGACTAACCAGCCCCAGCATGAATCTGCTTCCTTTGATCCAAAGCAACACAGAAGAGCTTTACAGAAAGACATGCTTCCTTCTTCCTTCCCAAGCAAGCTGCCTCCTTTTTTATCCTCACCTCTTGTAAAGCAGGTGCTTATAATCCACTCTGCTAGTTTGACTACATCACAGGTGTGTACAGTCTCAAGGTTAGTCTGTTTCTCTTTACTGCCTCACAGCTAGCAGTGATGGGTAGTTGATCTCTACTAGGGCTAAGCAGATTTCCACACTAAAAAAGGCTTCTTCAGTTGGAGCAGGTACTGACATCTTGCCTCAGCCCAATACCTCTTGCCAAACACCCAGATTCACATACAGCAACAAAAACTCCTTGCAACTCAGGTGCCTTCTCCACCCCATCAGAGCTTTTTACAAGTGATCACAAACAGCTGGTTGTCTGTTCCTGGTTCTCAGTCCCTCCTGCACAAGCAGAACAACCCCTACCTGACCTCTCTTTGTAAGTTTTAGCAATGTGGATCTTCTCACTACATCACATTTCTCTTCACCAAAGAAAATTTGGACTTCCCTGGAGTATGTTCTCAGAGCTATAGAAAGTAAAACATCTCCTTCTCTCCTGCTAATTACCATGATTGCATTATTTCCTTATTGTCTCTTACTGTGAATCAGACAACTTCAGCACCAGTGATGATACTACACTGCTAAACACTAGGTACAGGGGTAGCCACTGTTCTCAAAAGTCAGGAGATAATCAGAAACCTGGAAGATAACAATCCACAATTTTTCTTTAAAAAAAATATAGCAGAGATTTTGTAACATGAACCCTGTTGCAACCCAGTCACTTTTTCAGTGGAGCCAATAGCAATATTTTTCCATAGTACATGTGAACAAGCCATAAATAATACGCCATTTATAGCTTGCTGTAATAAACCCCCAGTGTTTCAAAGAGGCATTAGGGGGAAAACTTTAGGACAGTATCACCAGAAAGGAACTGAGTTGTAGGAAACGTACAGACTGCAGTAAGTCAAAGGCCTAGAAACTTTTAGATGTTGACATAAAAATAAAGATAGTGCCGATCATTTCAGGTTTTGCCACCAGCCACCAAGAAAAGGAAAAGGAATGCAGCTTCAACAGTGATGAAGCACCAGGTAGATTCTGCCTCATCGAGGGGTGACATTGCAGGCCTGCTTCCCACTCCAGTCTCCCAGACATCTCCTAACTGGACTGGGCAAGAAACCTAAGGTATCTCAGATGAAACACAGCTTTATCTGATTTCATTTTGACAACGGAAACATGAGCCAAAGCTAGAACACACTATGCCATTTTACAGGTCACTAAAGGGTTCATGATGAAGTTCCTGTATTTGGTGTCATCAACAGTGATGAAATACTAACATTAAAAGTGAAAATTTGCTCATACCAAGGAAACGGCAAAGACAGAATTCAGACACTTGACCCCATTAGTTTGTAAGCTTCATCTTAGTGTGGTCCCAAGATTTTTTCTGAAGAAACAAATAATCTATCCAGCTGTACCACACGATACAAATAGGAAAACTGAATGGTGGGATAAGGCAATATTGTAGATCCATAGACTTTGTAAGACACAAAATGTTTGGAAGGCAATTAAGTAGGAATGAAAAGAACCATGATTAATAATTGATTTTTTAATGTTTACTGTTAGACATTTTATTTGTGTTTCTGCAAAAACACCTGTTTTGTTTTAATATTCTGCCTCTGATGAGCTCCTTCATAAATATTTCTACTTTGCCGCATAAAAAAATTAAGCTCTTAGTTAAACAGTCATTGATGTTTTATGGCAATAAATGCATTGAAATAAATGACAGCATTTAAGAAAATCTGCACATTTTTATACAGATGATCACTGTTGAGGTTCATAAGGTAACATGAAAGATGGTAGCATCTTCATACTGCTCACGAGAAAGACTTCTTCATCACTGGGCTCTGAAGACTCTTAGTTTAAAAACTGCTGATGGAAAAAGAGAAAAGAGTAGAGGAAGAAAGGGATTGACTGTCATTCTGTATTGTGAATGTTCAAGCAGTTCTGAGTAACAAAATGCTTCCTTGTGTTACTCAGTAGACCCTTCCCCCCTTGACCTTAGATATTTTCAAAATCAGAATCCTAGTTCTTTGCATAGTTATTTCTAACGTATTTTAGAATTTGGATTTTTTTTTTTTTTTTTAAGATCTACAAGGACTCTGGAGAAGTTCAGTGTAATAGGGAAGATTATTTCACACTGAAGTTCTTGTCTATAGGTACAGACATTTCTTCACATAAAGGAAAGATCCAAGAATGTAGAGGGGAAAAAAAAAAAGTCCTCAAAAAAGACAGTATTTTCCTAGCATGTTATTTGTGCACTGAAATTACTGAGCTGGGAAGAGTGGCTTCGAGGGGGACCAGCTGTCAAATAAAGGTGTATGTTACAAGGTACAAGGTAACCTTCTCACAGCAATTCAAAGACATCTAGGAGCAGAAGCACTAACCCTGGAATAAATTCAAGACATCATTTTACTTTCATTTAAATATGTTACATTTTTTAAATGCACATGAGACCACTTTAGAGTGAAATTGATTGTGAATAATTTTACTGCACGGATGGTAAAGAAAAAAGCAGCTGCAACATACACTTATTAACAGGAAAACATACAAAGGGACAATACGTGGTCCTGCTTCACTAGAAAAGCTTGCTTCTGTTCTTCCAGCAGCAAGAGACTGCTGCAATGTTGTGCAAGCATCAGGGAGAGGGACTGCAGCTGCACTGCAGATGGGGAGGTGCTGGAAGTTTGCAGTTAGTTTGCAGAAAATTGTCTAGCACTATTATAACCAAAAGAGGAAAAGCTGCTCCCTCCTCCCTTCCCCAAGCACTACTGGGCCTATCCATCATAAAGCAGATCAGAAACCTTTAACCTTATGTTCCAGCTATTCTAAATATTTCCTAGGGCCACTTTATGTTGCTTTGTTTTATTCAACGGCAAGGTTATTAACAGCAGGGACAGGTACACTTATGATGCTTTTTCTAATTCACATGATGCCCTGGAGACTGATGCCATAAACACCTCCTGTAAAGTATTAAGTGCCTTTGACTCCTATGGTCATATGGAGCATTCACACTCCGTGAGTGGTGGCAGGCAGTCCCCAGTACCTATCTCCTAGGGGCAGCAGTGGGGCAGGAGAACTGCTAACACTATTCCTAGTTTCCTCTCTATACCTCGTAACTAACGGTTATTTTCATTACCCTGCCTTTGTTTGGGGAAGAGGAAAGACAATACTTTGAATCCAAAAGTACATACATGAAAGCAGATCAAGTTTCTGTTACAGTTAGATCAACCTGATCCATTAGGAATATCATCCAGACTGTTTGTAGATACCTAACGAAGTGGAGCAGCCAGAGGCACTTTGTGTTTGGTTGAGACAAATCTCACCGAAACATTACAATTGAACAGTGCTGCACAGCCTTCTCCTTAAATCTTAATTTTGATTCATAATAAGCCAGCTTCTGCTTCTTGCTGCCTTGAATACTTGACAACCGGGCTGTGCAAGCTCGGTAGTAACCCAGGCCCTGCAATATCCCTTTCACCTACCAGGGAAGTTCTTCCATCTCTGCAAGGGCAGCGTGTGTCATCTGGATGGGGCAGCTGCTCTGCATGATGCCATAGTCCAAACCGAAGGGAAATGCACAGGTAAATTAATGAGTTTGAACCTACTAAATATGGTCATCATTCATAATTTCTTTTTAGTAGAATCATTTTATTCAATCAATTCTTCAGTAGAAATTGAGGTTAAAGAAAAAAAGCCCTCCAAATGCATAACCTTTGCCCAGTCTTTTCCCACAATCCAAAGGAAACCATTGTTTTCTGGAAAAGGGCCTTTTACGTCTCCTCTTTACCATCACGTAACTTCTATCTTTCAAAACATAGTGTCAGACAGTATGTGCAAGCCAATATCACAAGGTTATACAATCTCATCCTCTTCTACCCTAAACTCAGGTCATATTTTCAGGACACTCCTGAAGGAACAAGGGTGCCTTAGGAGACCACAACCGAACATGTTCCAGCAGCAGGACTAATTAAAGCTGTTGCTGATCTAGCTGGAATCCCCACAGACTACTGAAAATGTGTTTATTCTTTCCTAAAACTCTCAGTGAAAATCAAGATCCAAGTAATTCTTTGGGAGCCCATGAAGTCACAATGACATAGGGAAATAATTCAACCCACACTGAGTTAGGAGTTATCATTTCTTGTTAACATTCAAGGAACAGTCCTCCTCGTCTGACCTTCACTCACTCCCACTGGTTTGTTCCTACATGCACTGTTCCTTTTTTCTTTGTTAGGGAAAAAGAAAAAAAGAAAAGGCAACACTCCCCAGTTTTGATCTTATGTGAAAATCTCTCTCGCCAGCTAGTTTCTACTGGCTCCTTTTGCATGGTTCCAGCATGGTACACTAATGTCCATCTTTGAAACAAAAGTTATTTAGATCATTTTAGGATTTAAGCACAGCTCAGCTGGGGCAGCGTAAAGGTTGAAGTAATCGTCAAAAGACCTTTTTAAAGATTAAATACTCATTTTCTATTTCTGTTCTGCAGATAACCACGGCACAGGGTGAAGGAAAAACTAGCACATACTTGGCTGAACTTCTCATGAATAAGGACACTGCTATCTGGATGATCTTGCTCCTTTTCTCTCTCATGCTGAGAGGGAAGGACACCACAACAGGCATGAAAAGACAAAATACTCCAACACTTCATAAAGCATAACAGCTTTTTTTGTCAATCAGTAACTGTTACTGGTCTACATATATATATTAGGTTTGCATATAGGACTGGCAGGAGCCCTGCTGTTAAAATACAGGCATAACAATGAAGACAGAAGTGTTTTCCAGACCCACCACAGACTGCCTGTGTGATGCCGGGTGAAATATTTAATGAGTGTGCTTCAGTTCCCCCGTTGTTCAAACAAAGCTTCCCACCTCTTAAACAGCTTCAGTATTTCAAATTGCAGGATAAGGACATCTTGCTGTGGGTTTGTATAGTAACAACCTTGACGGGCTTCTGGTCATCATCTAAGTGCTACCTTTGTAAAAATAATCATGTTGCACATACTGCACACAATTAGGACAAAGAGCTACTCAAGGTTTTGTAGTTCAATATTTAACGTTCATCACAGGACTAGATATCTGGGCATCTAAATCAATAAGCAGATTTTCTAAGATGAGGAACAAGAAACAATTTCCCTGGCTTTTAATACTTGATAAGAGTATATCACATCCAAAGACAAGCAGCAGTACTAGTAAGACTGAAGTGACAGCCTGGGCCAGGAGCTAGGAACATAGCTCCATCTGGGGTTTTCTTACTTCTAATTCTGTGTGACAGCAAGCAACTCAGTTACAAACATTTAACTCCCACAGATTTCAATCTTTTAAGGTGCTCACACACCTTGTTTTTTCTCTGCCTCAGTTATCTACAAACCTTTCCAACACAGGGACAGGGGACAAAAAACATGCTTAGGGCTGCAAGAAACTCAAGATACTCTAAGAATAGGGACTGTGCAGCCAACCATTAAAAAAAAACCAAGAAGTTGTAAAAATCTGTTAAATGTGGCCTCAAAATGCATTGTTTGAGAGGAAAACTCAACATAAAATGGAAGTAATGGAAGTTTGTCTTCCACTAGTTGTTATGAAACAGAACAAGCAGACCATGCTGTCTTAACTGAGGCATTATCACGTACTGCTTTACATGGGTTATAACTGTGATTTTGAAATAATGTATTAGGTACTGAAAGCAGCTAGTAATTCCAGTGGGTAGGAAATATTTTTACTGATTCCTACCATTCTGCTTAGTGCTTCCCCCTGCTAGGCAGCAGAGGATGCGTAGGACTTCATAGTCCCCAAACCAATGTTTGCTTTTAATTAAATCCCTCCTCTGCACCTTGTTCAGGACCTGGCAAGATAAGGCCCTCAAAAATGCATGTGCAGGCCATGCAGCGAGGAAGCAGGATTTATACCACACAGCAGAGGGGATAAATCAAGTTCATAAAACATGTTATTTCCAGCTGTGATGTTATACATACTACTTTTGAGAAGCAGCAGGAGCTTTCCTTTCCCCATACAGCTGCTTTCAATACACAACAAAATGGTTTAAATACCTGAGAAGGCACTAAGGATGTTTTAAGAAACTGCCACAGTAAAGATATTTTTTTTTTGAGAGAGAGAGAAGTGTGGAAGGGGAGAAGCAAGCAATAAAGATGTCTCATTGTTAGGTATGAGAACCTTAGCTGCCAAAATTGTTCTTTGCTAATCTTGTCACCAAGAAATACTCTTCTCAGAGTAACCTCTGGTACTCCAGAGTAAATTATTTCTCATCTTTGCTACAGCTTTTCCTTCTGGGGAATCTGTTTCCTGAAATAAAAACCACAGCATGATGATAGTGTATGACCCACTAGTCACAGTGGGTGCATTAACAGACCCATGTCATCCAAGCCACACACCTCTTCCAGCAGAGGTGACAGGAACTCCTGTACACCTTCAGAGAAGGCCACCTTTCTGATTTTGCTGATGAAGACAGCTTTGTCTCCTCTTTAGTTTCCACTAGCTGAGTTTGCTGGGGAAAATATCCTGCTCTGAGGATGGGTTTTTTGTGCTGAGTCAGTTCTAGACAGCCGCTGAATGTTCTGAGCTGGCTATTTCCGTTACTTGCTGTAGCACCCCTCATCTTCTGTGCAGAGGTTTTCTAACAATCAGGACCTAGAAAATAGGCTGGACAGCAGGCAGCCCCTTAGCTGGTGGGTCTACTCTAATATTTTTCTTATATTTGCCAGTCCTACCACAGAAGGAGACCCAAAAGAACTGCTTGCAACTCAAAAGCCACCAGCTTGCTCTCAGAGAAACTTAATAGAGCTGAGACAGGGCTAAGCAGCTAAACTCATCCAAGCCTGTTTTCACATGATGACAGCTAAGGACCAGACCCAGACAGCCAACATAAAAGGAACTTCCTGCACTCTGTGCTAGACCAGGAGAGCTGACACTGAATATCTCTGAGCCGTGTCCAGGTGGGAGATCTTCTGAAGTGGTAAGACCTCTCAAGAGCCCGATGAGCTTCTAGATCAGATTTATTCTATCTTTGAAATTATCTGCTCTTTTCATCTCAATATGTTTTGTTTAAATAAACAACCAGCATGGCTTCAAGTGTCATTTCACTCATTACATGAGCAGCTAGACAGCTGAAGAGGCAGGAAAGAAAATAATAGAAAAATGATGAGATGAAAATAATAAGTAAGACCAAAAGAAAGAATGAGCACCCTTAGGGTTAGAGTCAGCATCCAGCTGAGAGGTCTGTGAGTACAGAAAAGATTATTTACATTGAACTATGAATTTTAAAAGTAATATTATATAAGCCTTCCAGCTTTAACAATTAAAGAGAAAAGTAATTATAAAAATTACCCAAATGTTAAATGGTTTGAAAATAACTGGAATATTTCTCTCTCTCCCCTAGCAGAATATTTTGCACAACAAAAAGAACAAGTTTCAGAAAGATGGGTGTGTGGGGGTTATCATTCATTTTAAAATGCAAATATTTTAATAGATTTCTTTTAATATATATGATAATGAGCTTATAGATGAGGCACAAACCACAGGCCAAGTAAGCAGATGTCTTGTCAACAAGGTCTAGAATTTAGAATCATTAGGGCTCTTTTAAGAAACATACTTACTCTGACATAAAACTGAAGCATATTATAATTTTCAAAATCACACTTCTCTGTGTGACATTTTTTCCTCATTAAAATGAAGAATGACATAGCCAGAGAGAGCCCCATCTTTCCTGCTTTGTTTGCAGTTCAAAAGATGTCTCTAGCAAATTGTCCCAGAGAGACAAAATATTAAGCACCTTGAGTGCTGTTCTGCATGCAATTAATTTCACAGCCTTTAGAAGTTTTTAATGTCTTGTGGTGACCAGTGAAATAATAATTAGTTGCTGTTCATTGTTCCCATCTTGTTCATTCTCTCTTTTCTGCAACCTGTCAAATCCTGTTTAACTCTGCTTGTTTTTCTAGGTGTCGATTCCTTCACATTGTACAGCTTTCATAATGAAATTCCTGAACTTCTTGTTCACCCTTCAACTTTGAAAAGCAAAGAATCAGATAGACCTGAGCAAGGGAAACTCAGGGAACAATAACCAACACACAGTATTTCTGGAACCACAGCACGTAAAACAACACATATAATCATTAAGCAAATACCATAAAAATCAGGTCAAGTTTCTGAGTTAATTACCTATCAGGCTGGATTTTTGCCAATCCACTTAAATCAACAGAAGGTTTCCTACTGCCCTAAGAGGCTTTCTATTAAACCTTAGATTAAGTTCTCTATCAAACACATGCCTTTCTTCCTTTGGTGCATATATACCCCCAAAGAAAAAGTCCATCCTTTGACTCTTATAAATCATAAAGAAATTTATCCAAAACACAAGCAGTCCCATGGAATATGTCCCTTGTGACTAAATACTGTTGAGAATCCTGTAATGTCTTAGGTAAAATAAAGAAAACCCACCAAAACACAGTTATTTGTCCTAAAATCTCAAGAAAACCAGAATTAAAAAGGAAGAGTGTTGTAAATACCACCACTGGTAGAAACAGAGGAATTGGCAATATGAAATAAACTTTCAACACAAAGGCTTTGACACTAAATTTTTCAGCAGTAGGGGACAAAATTTCCGATCATGCCTTCAAATTAATGAGTTGGGGGGTTCTGTTTAAGGATAACTTTGAAAGAAAAACTGTATTCAAAGAACTAAGCAGGAATCCTCAGTGCAGAGGTTTGATGTTACACATCGAAGATCTGAAAGTGAGCATACATTCACCCCGAGAGACCCAAGAACGTTTCTCTGAGACAGAATGTATAACCATCAGTGTATATAAAAAACCAGTAGCCTCAGCAAAGACCCTACTACGTTGTGCACCACACAGGGAAGTCAGAATCTTTATGTCAGGTGGGACTCATGCGGACAAGGCAGATACAAAAGAGTGATGCAAGTACCAGGTAGGAAACAGGAAGGAAGGTAATCAAGGTGTGCACAAAAGTAGAGGTGGCAGATTATTCAGGCATAACTCTGATTTTAGCATCCCAGTTCCTCTCTCAAGGTACTTTGCCATCCATTTATCACATGTAATAGCAAGACCAAGGGAAAGGAAATTGGATTTTTTACAAAATATTGTATACCTCCTCATCAGGAATATCAACAATACTCTGTAAAAAGCCCAACAAAATACTGTGTGAATATCCTGCATATTAACAAGTTGCAGAAAAGAACAGGAAAACACAAAACTGTACTTGGAATTCTAACATTTTAAAGGGAAAATAAAGAAAGAAAACAGAGCACCTACTGTTTTCAGTATTTTTTTCCAAATTTAGCATCTAGAAAAATGCAGTTTTCCTGCACTCCTCCAGAATCTATCATAAAAAGCACTTTTTCAAACTATGATGCTATCTTACTACTCTTGGCTTTCAGACTGTTTTCCAGACCTAATAGAAGTTTGGATTCCTGTGATCTAAAGTCAGCGAGAGTCCTTAATTTCAAAGCTCTTTGTGGCTCAACCCATAATATACGAAGATAATTTCCTAAGAAAAGAGTCTGGGCAGAACTCGTCTGGCACAGCTAATACCCCTACAATGTCTATAGGCCAACAAAACTTTCCTCGGGACCACATCTCTAACTGAACTTTCTCAGAAGCCTAGCATCTTCACAGATTTTTCCAACTCCAAAACACACCTGCAAGCTGCTAATAGGAACACAAAGCAACTTGTATGGAAAATGCTGCTCCAAAAATATGACCACTATAACGTAGCCATAATTTCTTCTTAAAGAGAGGATGAAGAAAGAAAATATGACAGATTATAGTTGCATTGCCTAAATGTACTATTGGACAGTACCTACAATATCCTATCTAGAAATAGAGTAGAAAAGTCAACGGAAACCTTTCATTAACTTTAGTGAACACTGAAGCAAGCTTTAAACATTTTCTTCTGGGAACAGTAATTCTGTTCCAACACAAAAGCTGGTTTTCTCTCTGCTTACAGAGACCCAAACAGTGTTTCAACTCTCTCAGTGTCTGTATTTCTGTGTTCCCTGACTACATAGATATAATCCATTGGAGGTCTGAAGAACAAGATGGTATTTCCAAAGCAGAAGACACTCAACGATCTGATTATACCTTTCTCAGGTTCAGTGCCTGGGCTGGTAACTCATCACAGATACAGGATTTAAAGAATTTTGAGTATTGAAGACTGAAGTTCTCATCTATAACAAAGAACGAGCAATTCAGAAAAACTGAGTTTCATACTTTGCCCCAAATAATTTCATGAATTATCATTTCTTCCT